>NC_062561.1:89867909-91228409 GCF_022837055.1 Prionailurus viverrinus | reverse complement strand
CCACTGTAGTCCACTGCTACGATCCTGATCCCAGCCACTGTCACCTGTTACCTGGATCACTACAGCGCCTCCTGCTAGGTCTCCTGCCTCTACCTATAGATCTATTTCTATACTATCTGTACCTATACAATCTCCTTCTAGCAGGTCAGCCAGAGAGATCCTTTTATAACTTAAGTCAGATCAAGTCTTTCTTCTGTCTCAAAACCCTAGAATGACTTCCCATTTTAGGTAGAGTAAAACCAAAGTCTTTACTGTGACTGCAAGACCCTAAAGGATCTAGAGCTTTTAGCCACCAGAACCCCCACACACACACCCAGGGCATCTGGGTGGCTCAGTTAGTTAAGCATCTGCCTTCAGCTCAGGTCATGATCTTGCTGTTTGTGAGTTTGAGCCCCATGTTGGGCTCTGTGTTAACAGCTCGGAGCCTGGAGCCTGCTTCCAATTCTGTATCTCCCTCTCTCTCTCTGGCCCTCTCCTGCTCTCTCTCTCTCTCTCCCTCTCTCAAAAATAAATAGACATTAAAAAAATTTTTTAAAGAACCCCAGAACCCATTCTGCACCAGTTGCCCCAACGTTCTTGCTCTTCATCCAACATGTAAGGCACACTCCTTTTTTAAGGTCTTTATACTAGCTGCTTCCTAGAACATTCCTTCTCCACCCTGAAAAATTCACTCCTTCACCTTATTTTCTTAAATCTTACCTTCCCAAGAAGTTCACCCTGAAACCCCTACTTAAAATTACAGAAGCTTCCCATCTCACTGCCTCCAGTCCTTCTGACCCTACTCTCCTTGTCTCTTTCTTCCTTAATACATATCACCTTCATCTATATTTACAAAATCTACTTCTTTATTTTTATGTCTCCTCACGCTAAAACGTAAGTTCCATGAAGGTAGGGTTCTTTGTATTGTGCATTGAAAAACCCTAAATGCCTATATTGGGGCACAGAGGAGGTCCTCAAACATTTGTCAAATAAATATGTAAACAAATAACTCTCCAGACACAATAAAATATTATTCATGAAAAGAAAAACCAACCTGGAAAACAATGGATAATAGTAGCTCCAAAATGAAAAAAAGGAAAATAGTGATACAAGATACAATACATGAAAACTTCCCCTATCTGAAAAAATAGTTTAATTTTCCAGGTGAAAATGTCAAGCTAAGTACCAAGTAGACGTCACTTATTTTATTTTATTATTTTAAGTAACCTCTACACCCAACATGGGGCTCGAACTCAAACCCCAATATCAAGAGTTGCACACTCTACTGACTAAGCCAGCCAGGTGCCCCCACAGTAAATAGGAGTGCCTGGGTGGCTCAGTCAGTTAAGCATTAAGAGTCTGACTTTTGCTCAGGTCATGATCTTGCGGTCTGTGAGTTTGAGCCCCGTGTTGGGCTCTGTGCTCATGGCTCATAGCCTGGAGCCTGATACAGATTCTGTATCTCCCTCTCTCTCTGCCCCTCCCCTCTCACTCTCTCTCTCTATCTCTCTCTCAAAAGCAAATAAACATTAAAAAGAAGAAAAGTTTTAAAAAGAAAATAAAGTAAAGTCATAAATATAAACATTTCCCGTGGAATTTTTAAACTACAGTGATCAAAAGAAAATCTTACAGTCTTCCAGAAAGAATGAACAAGATACTTACCAGAGAAAATCACACTTCCAATGTATTCCTCAGAAAGTCCACCATAAATTTCCTTTCTGATTAAATCATTCAAGAATATTCTTATCAACATTAAAATTAAATCAAAACAATAACCTCAAGCTAAGAGAAGACAAAGTGTACAATAAATACTGATAAATGATAAAGCTAATAAAAATATAACCTGCTTGGGGCACCTAGGTGGTTCAGTCGGTTAAGCATCCGACTCTTGGTTTTGGCTCAGGTAATGATCTCACATTCATGAGTTCAAGCCCAGCATTAGGCTCTGCACTGGTAGCACGGAGCCTGCTTGGGATACTCTCTCTCCCTCACTCTGCCCTTCCCGCCCCCCCCCCCCCCGCCCGCCACAAGGAAGGAGGGAGGGAAAGAAAGAAAGAAACTAAGAAAGGTTAGAAAGCAAATAATATATTACTAAATAACCCTTAGTAGAAAGCAAATTAAGGAATATTTAAAACTGAACCAGAGAGGGGCACCTGGGTGGCGCAGTCGGTTAAGCATCCGACTTCAGCCAGGTCACGATCTCGCGGTCCGTGAGTTCGAGCCCCGCATCGGGCTCTGGGCTGATGGCTCGGAGCCTGGAGCCTGTTTCCGATTCTGTGTCTCCCTCTCTCTCTGCCCCTCCCCCGTTCATGCTCTGTCTCTCTCTGTCCCAAAAATAAATAAACGTTGAAAAAAAAAATTTTAAACTGAACCAGAGAAATGTCAAAATTTTGGGGGTGCAAGTCAGGGTACTTGAAATAAAATATATATCTCTTAAAGCATTTATTGGAAAAGAAATATTAAAAATAAATGAAATAGGAGCACGGGGGGGGGGGGTGGAGTTCGAACCCCACGTTGGGTGTAGAGATAAATAAGTGAATAAATGAATGAATGTAATAAGCATTTAATTCAAAACACTGGGAGAAGAACAACAGACCAAATCCAAGGAAACTAGAAAGGGAGACAATGAAGATAATTGCAGATAAAAAAAGATAATAGAAAAGACTCATAAAGATGACAGATATTCATAAATTACAAAATACCAATAATTTTTAAACTTAGACAAAAATGATACACTCACAGACAATGACTAGATGAATAATTCTGTCCCAGTTGAAATGGCGGTCAAAGACCCCCTCCCACGAAGACTAGACAAGTAGCAAAAAAAGCCTGGCTCTGGCACAAATATTTTTTACAGGTGAATCCTTTCAGACTTACAAGCAAGAATTAGCTCTTCTCTTATTAGTGTAAGTTCTCACGAAGTGCACAATGTAATGCAGGATCCACTGGTCCCTTGTGGCTGTGAGCCCTTGAAATGTGACTAATAGGATTGGCAAAGTGAATTTTTACTTTTAGTTCACCTTCATTAAGTTTAAGTTTAATGGGGTGCCTGGGTGGCTCAGTCAGTCGAGCCTCCGAGTTCAACTCAGGTCATGATTTCACAGTTCTTGAATTCAAGCCCCGAGTTAGGCTCTGTGCCGACAGTGCTGACCCTGAAGCCTGCTTTGGATTCTGTGTCTCCCTCTCTCTGTCTCTGCCCCTCCCCCACTCACGCTGTCTTTCTCTGTCTCTCCAAAACGAATAAAAGTTAAAAAAAAAGTTTTTTAAGTTTAAGTTTAATGGAACAACTGATATTGAATTCCATTATTGGAAAACATTTTTAATGCCATGAGGTTCGGTATTTCTTAAACTGAGTCAGTCATGAAACCTTTTTAGTTTTTTTTTTTTTTTAATTTACATGAAGTAAGGTATAATGCATTACTTTTGGCATGCAGTTCTGTGAGTTTCGATTAAATGCATCAGACCACGTAACCAACATCATATGTAGGAGGCAGAACAGTTCTCTAGCCCCACGACTGTCCCTCATAATTCTCCTTTTTAGCAAAACCTTTCCTCCACCAGTCACCCCTAGCAACCTTATCTATTCTCTGTCCTCACAGTTTTGCCTTTTCCAGAATGTCATATAAATGGAATCCTACGTTGCAGCCTATGGATGCACCTATTTGAAATGTTTCCAGACGTTTGAAACAACTACGTATGTAGACCTACTTTTTCAACTATAAATGTAAGAAATCTAAATGCATATCACGTATTTCTTATGAAAATATCCAAATTAATTACATTCATTCACACTTGCATAAACCAACACAAAACTAATTTAAAAAATTTTTTTTAATGTTTATTTATTTTTGAGACAGAGAGAGACAGAGCGCGAGCGGGGAGGGGCAGAGAAAGAGGGAGACACAGAATCTGAAACAGGCTCCAGGCTCTGAGCTGTCAGCACAGAACCCAACGCAGGGCTTGAACCCACAAACTGCGAGATCATGACCTCAGTCGAAGTCGGATGCTCAACCAACTGAGCCACCCAGGTGCCCCAACACAAAACTAATTTAAATAAGACACCACACGCAATGGCAAATATATATGTGAATATAACACCTATTTATAGAGTAACCCATACATACAAGGTCACAATGGAGAAAACTTTTAACACTCTTTTAAAGGACGTAAAAGATCCTCTGAAGAAGCAGAGAAACACTCTAAGGTCTCCCTCAAATTAATCTATAAATTTAATGCAATTCCACTATAATTCCCACTGGATTTATTACAGAACTTGATACACTTACCCTGAAATCCTGATCCTAGTTATGGCAGACTAGTCTATTCAAACAAAGCTTCCCACCAGGAAAAATTTAAATGTGACTTCAAATGTCTCTTAGATTTTCTTAAAAACACTTAGGGGGTGGGGGGCGCACTACCTGCATGGTGCAGTCAGTTAAGCATCTGACTCTTGATCTTGGCTCAGGTCATGATCTCGAAATTTGTGGGTTCGAGCCCCACGCCAGGCTCTGTGCTGATGGTGCAGAGCCTGCTTGGAATTCTGTCTCTCCTTCTCTCTGCCCCTCCCCTGCTTGTGCTCTCTAAACAAAGAAAGAAAGAAAGAAATCAATAAACTTAAAAATTTTTTGAAACAGACAAGAGATTCTGTTACAAGTAAGATGGAGCGAACACAGTCCACTTTGTCTCTCCCACTGAATGCAGCTAAAACGCTGGACACAATCCATGTCACAGCTCTCTGAGGGTTCTGAAAAAAAAGTGGCGGTGGACACATAGGAGAAGAAACTGACGATCAGTTGCCTAGGATCTTTTGGTCCCCATATCTCCTGGTCTGTATTCAAGGGCAACATAAATCCTAGAACTGCAACCCCGGGCACCAACAAAAATTGCTCCCAGAGAAGAAAACAAAATGCTACCAGAGAAGCCCTCCTTTATCTACAGAGCAAGCAGAGAACCCCTAAGAAACAGAGAGAATGGGGACTATCCCCTGGGTGGGTTGCTTGCTTGCTTGCTTGGTGTTTTTCCCTGGGCCCTGGCCCCTGGTAAGCTCAGTCCTGAAGCTGGCGCCCCTTGCTTTCTTACTTGCCTCTCCCCTCCCACCACTTACCCACAAAGGCAAACCTCTTCACGGAAAGTGTACAGAGGGAAGACCACAGCCCCAGTTCTCCAGCCAGAGGACAGGGAAGGGGATTTCTGGGAGTGAGTGTAGAAGAGATTGTGAAGAGAGGGAGACTTAGATAATAATCCTATAGGGGCTCCTGGGTGGTGCAGTCGGTTAAGCATCTGACTCTTGATCTTGGCCAGGTCATGATCTCCCGGTTCGTGGGTTCGAGGCCCACAAATCGACACTGCATAGATGGCGCACAGAGCCTGCTTGGAATTGGGTCTCTCTTTCTCTCTGCCCCTCCCCTGCTTGTGCTCTCTCTCTCTCTCTCTTTTCTCTCAAAATAAATAAGCCTAAAAAAAGAAAAGAATCCTATAAAGTTGTATATGAACTCCTGGGCTCACCTCCAACATACACATACGTGGATCTGACCCCAAACAGGACAGACACCAAAGGCTTTGAGAAGTCAGTGACACGTTAGCCAAGCGACCAGGACTCATGGCTCTTTAATATACAAAGAACCAGGCAACTGTGATCAATTTTCAAAAGAAATGACAACTAACCCACCAACTTCATGATGACCCAGCTGTTGGAATTATCAAATGTTTAAATTTTTATTCAATTTTTAAATATTTATTTATTTTGGAGGAATAGGCCACTATTCCCCCTGCTCCTCCCCTCTGTTAGGGTGATAAAGGAAGTTCCACAGAATGGGAGCTCTGCCAGCCCAGTCTCTCAGTGGGAAGAGGGGGACAAACTCTGGAAACCAAAGTAGCTGTGTGGTATGAGCATGAAATAAACTTTTCTTGTTTATAATCACTAACACATGTTGGAGCATCTAGGTGGTTCAGTCGATTAAGCATCTGACTCTTGGTTTCAGCTCAGGTCATGCTCTCACATTCATGAGTTCAAGCCCCATGTTGGGCTCTGCACTAATAGAACGGAGCCTGCTTGAGATTCTCTCTCTCTCTCTCTCTCTCTCTCTCTCTCTCTCTCTCTCCCTCTTCCCTCTCTCTTTTCTGCCCCCTTCCTCCCCCCAAAATTAATAAACAAACATTTATAAAGTCACTAACACACGAGTGCAGTTCTGAGCCCTGGGAATACAGCAGTGGACTAGAGGGACAAGTTTCCCTCTGAGCTCCGTTCCAGTGTGGGGAAGCAACAATACCAAATAAAACTCCAACAGGAAAATGTCAGAAACTGATAAGTACCATCAAGGAAATAAAACTGAGTGAAGTGACAAAGAGGGACCAGAAGCTGGGAGGGGTGTGTGTTTTTCAGCTGTTAGGGATGGTGTCTCTGGAAAGTTGAATTGAACTTGAATATGTAAGATGTTGATTAAAAGTCGATCAGGCTGAGAGTAGGAGAAAATCATTCCAAGCAAAGAGGAGAAAGCATTTGCAAAAAATAAGCGTGGTATGTTTAAGAAACAGAAAGAAATCATGTGGGACTTAACAAACCTACATATAATGATATGAAATGGGGTAAGAAAGATTGAGGGGTCAGATCATACAGAGTCTTGTAGGCTGAGCTGGTTATATGCATGGGAGAATGGGTATTGGATGATTGGATGGAAGGATGGATGGATGGATGGATGGATGATGGATGGATGGATGGAAATAGTCTAATCCTGGATAGTTAGAAACCCAAATCCACTTAGACCACTAGATGGAGCCAAACACTGGTATTTGTTACTCAGTTGTGTCTGTTACTCCTTTGGCTAAAATTTAAAAGCATTCATGGGGGGCGCCTGGGTGGTTCAGTCGGTTGAGTGACCGGCTCAGGTCATGATCTCACAGTTTGTGAGTTCAAGCCCTGCATCAGGCTCTGTGCTGACAGCTCAGAGCCTGGAGCCTGCTTCCGATTCTGGGTCTCCCTCTCCTTTTGCCCCTCCCCCTCTCATGCTCTGTCTCTCTCTGTCTCAGAAATAAATAAACATAAAAGAAAAAAATTTTTAAATAAAATAAATAAAAGTATTCATGGTATTCCTCACTAGGAAGTAGACAAGGCTTCAACTGTCCTTAGAGCAGAGCAGAGCAGGTCATGATGTCAAAAAGATTAGGAGGTGCAACCTTAAACCTTCTTATTGCATCATTCAGAGGAGTGATTTGGCTTTAACTGGCCCTTCCTGGCAGCAGGGTACCAACTATGTCCAAAGACTGAGGATTACAAAATGCCAGCCAAAGTATAAAACGTGTACATGTGAGATAGAATGACTTCAGCCCGAGAGGCTCTTAGCTGATGGGCCAACTCACAATACCAGTGAAGCCATGAGGTTCCGTCTCTTTGGGCATGGCTTTGGGATGAGGCAAATCACTAAACCCACCCCGAGGTGCTGCATAACTCAATTTAAAGTCCACATTTGGCCACCTGGGTGGCTCAGTTAAGCATCCAACTCTTGATTTCAGCTCAGCTCATGATCTCGTGGTTCATGAGTTCAAGCCCCGTGTCAGACTCTGCTCTGACAGTGTGGAGCCTGCTTGGGATTGTCTCTCTGTTCCTCCCCGCCGCGCTCTCTCTCTCTCTCTCTCTCTCAAAATAAGTAAATAAGCTTTAAAAAAAATAATAAAGGAATAAAATAAATAAAGTCCACATCAAGGAGAAAATGAGCCATATGCAACCACAGCATGCAGATAAGAGAAAGCCTCCTTTTAATGGGAAGCCATGAGAGATCTGTAAGCAGGAAGGTGAAAGAATCAGTGCTGGGTCTTAGGAAGTCTTAGAAAGGTTGAGGTGTTGAGAATAGAACAGAGGAAGTAAATCCCCAAGACTCAAGATGTCCTGCAGTGTGTCTACAAAAATTATGTGAGAATCCATGCAGGTAGGGACACTGGGCATAGAAGGGCCAGATGTGAGAGACGGAGTCTAAGAAACATAGTAAGAAGCCCTGGGAAGATTAGAAAGAAATGAGGCAGGCAATGGGCGGAGGGTAGAATCACATGCAGAAGGAGGCAGCAGACAGGTGAAACTCAAGGCATTAAAAAACAGGTCCACAGAAGGTTTGAGAAAATGGCAAGGAGGATGTGGGGGAGTAGGAGAACATGGGGAGAGAGGATTGGGCTATATGTTTGGGGGTAGGAACTTTTTAATTGTTATAGAACATTTCAAGCGTATGGAAAATCATAGAAAATAGCAAACTCATTAGGGTGTCTCTTAAATTTTACTTTTTGTACCTAAAATAATCATACACATCCTCTTCACCAAGTTTGCTCCAAATCGCAGACCCCTCTCACCAAGTTTTCTCCAAAGTTGGCCTCATATAAAGTAAAATTTGAAAGAATTTAGAACTACAGTGTCTATTGCTAGACATGAGATAGTTCCATGCAAATTCAATTGCCTACCCTATCAGGCCCATAACGCCCCTTCGATAATACATATTATCGAAATAAGGTACCCAGACACTTGTACTAAAATCCCCATGATTGTGACAGCACGGGTATTGTCTTAATACCAAAAGCAACATGTGTAGGCAATGTGATTTTCTGAAATAGTTAATAGCTCCTTGATTCTGAACAGAGCGGTTTAACTGCATTCTGGGAAGACTCCGAGTACATTTATGGTAGTTATGTTTCTCACCAGTATTCCCAGCTCTCCTCTCCCCAGACAGTAGTACGATATAACTTTCTAATTCCCTTGAAGTTAGAGATGGTATGTGATTTGCTTTGGTCAATAAAACGTATATGAGAGGGGCACCTGGGTGGCTCAGTCAGTTAAGCATCTGACTTTGGCTCAGGTCGTGATCTCATGGTTTGTGAACATGAGCCACCCCTCTCCCTCTCCCTCTCCCTCTCCCTCTCCCTCTCCCTCTCCCTCTCCCTCCCTCTCTCTGCCCCTTACTCACTTGCACCCTGTCTCTCAAAAAAAAAAAAAAAAAAGAGGGAAATGTATATAAGTGAAGTTCATCATGTAAGGTCTGCGGCATTTAATGTTGATGCAAAACCCTACTCCAGGGGCACCTGGGTGGTTCAGTTGGTTAAGCATCTGACTCTTGATTTGGGCTCAGATCATGCTCCCATGGTTCATGGGTTTGAGCCCCACATCAGCCTTACAGCGTGGAGCCTGCTTGGGATTCTCTCTCTCCCTCTCTCTCTGTCCTGCCCCTGCTTGTGTGCTCACTCTCTCAAAATAAAGAAATAAACTTTAAAAAAAAAAAAACAAAAAAAAAACTCTGCTACAAAGCATACAACCTCCGAGGGCCTGGGTTCCCAAGTGGAGCCTGATGAGAAACAAACTTCTGGTACATTAAGCCACTGAGATTTGGGGGTTCTTTGTTATTGAAGCATAACCTAGTCTGGTAAATGCTAAAACTATTTTTCTGAAAGGAGTTTGTGTTTTTATGCAAAATGGAATTAGGTCCAGGCTCTGATCACCTACATGAATGTCCACGTGTATTGCAAAGTCATGAAGGATCTGGGTCCCCTCTTTGGTATTCCAGACTCCCCTGTTCACTCCAGTAAAGACTAGAAGCATCCCCTCCAATCACTGTGACAGCTCAAACACCATTCCCACTCTCCCCATAGAAAACAACTGGCCTTCAGGGACCAGACACATCTGGGAGAAAACGGGTTTCTAAAGGGACAAGCCATTGCTTATTGACGTCAGGGACTATACTCTGAGCTGCCAAAGCTTCCAACTTTTCAAAAGAGCTAAAATCCAGGTTTTTATGCCAAATCTTTTTTTTTCTTTAATTTTTTTTTAATGTTTATGTATTTTTGAGACAGAGAGAGACACAGCATGAGCAGGGAAGGGGCAGAGAGGGAGACACAGAATGTGAAGCAGGCTCCAGGCTCTGAGCTGTCAGCACAGAGCCCGACGCGGGGCTCGAACTCACGAACTGTCAGATAGTGACCTGACCGGAAGTCGGTCGCTTAACCGACTGAGCCACCCAGGCGCTCCCATGCCAAATCTTTTAATTTCTAAATATCTGCAACAACTTCGTATTTTTTTTTAATGTTTTTTCATTTTTAAGAGAGCATGAGCTGAAGAGGGGCAGAGAGAGAGGGAGTCAGGGGATCAGAAGCAGACTCTGCACTGACAGCAGGAAGAGTGATGCAGGGCTGGAACTCAGTAACAGTGAGACCATGACCTAAGCCAAAGTCGGTCGCTCAATCGACTGTGCCACCCAGGCCCCCAACTTCATTTTTTTTTTTTTTTTTAATTTAAGATTTAAACGCTCTGGGAACCAAACACAGGGTTCTCCTAGTTTGATAAGGCCCATGTGTGGCACTTTGCAAAGAGTGTCAAATGCTAATGAAATGTTCCTATTTAGTGAAATTCCCTTCTTTTCCAAGTGAAGAAACAGACTGGGAGTGATTTCCTGCGAGGGGGTAATGTGTTGCCCAAGCCACACAGTTGGCTAACACTGGTCATTAACTGATAACGTCTGCCATGTGCTCCCCTCTGCAAAATCTTATTTAACAACCAGGCAGGTTCTCTTATTACCCCCAGTTAACTAATTAATAGAATCTGGACCTTCTGATTCCCAGTCCTGCCAACCCGTCATTTATAGTTTTGGGGCTCTTTAAATAAAAATCCTGATTTCCTGCCTTGTCTGTCCGTTTCCTTACCCGTCCTCCTAGGGTTTGTTCTAGAGTGCTGCAGAAAAGTGACGAAGTAGAAAAAATAAATCATGAAATGAAAATTAAAAAGAGGAAATAGTGTCACAAAGAAACCCAAAGCCATGGGGGCTGTGTTCTATGCCAGGCTGGGGGCACCCCAGTTAGGGGAGAAAACACCAGAGTAATTTTTTGGACACAAGTCCTCCCGACTGGTGGGAATAGGGGTGCTTCTATGTTATGATTTGTACTCTCCTGAGCCGTTTTAAGGTTAAAGAAGGGAAAGGGGGGCAGTGAAGAGGAAGAAGAACTTCGCGAACGGAAAAAAAAAAAAAACCCAAAACCCAGGAGGCAGAGTTGGCTGGAGAGTACCCGCCCGCGCATCCGCCCGCGCCGAGTCCTCCGCCCGTCGCGGCCACGTGATTCAGCTAAGATGGCCGACGGGGAAAGTGGCTGCCCGGCGGGGCGGGAACCGGAGCAGGCGCCGGGACCGGAGCCGGGAGAAGAGTTCGAGATTGTGGACCGAAGCCAGCTGCCTAGCCCTAGCGAGCTGCGGAGCGCGGCCAAGCCGCGGGTGGGGCCGGAGGGCTGGTCGGCGCCCATCCTGACCCTGGCGCGGAAGGCCACTGGCAACCTGTCTGCAAGCTGCGGGAGCGCGCTGCGCGCGGCCGCGGGACTGGGAGGTGCGGACGGAGGCGCGGACGGCGCGGCGCGCGCAGGTAGGCTGCGGAGGGGCGCGCCCCGCGCGCGCCCGCGGGACAGGTGGCTGGCCGTGGAGCCGGGCTGGCGAGGGAGTTGAACCTACTTAGCCTGTTAGACGAGTTGTTCACAACCAACCTGTTAGGACGCCCAACTGCTCGTCTGTTTTCTTTATACCGTGCAAGCCAAATCAAAATAGATAACGTGGATTTGGATGGTCTGAGATTGGGCTACTCCCCTAACGAGACTCTTCTAATTGTATTCCCCCAGACAACCTCCTTACTCTCGTTGGTGGACTTCAACAAAATGTACGAGTTTAAGGTAGTCTGTATTTTAAAAGTACTTGAGAACTGAATCCAGTTCTGCTGTCTGCTGTAAACCTCGAAAAGCCTGCCCGGCTCACGCCTCTGGGTGTGACCGCGCATCCCGACTCACTCGGGAGTCAAAGCTCCCAGGAGGAAGTCAGGAGGCGATAGTTCCCTTCGAGCCGAGTCGTCAACTCGCTTTGTGATGGACACAAATCACCCCATTTCCCACAGTGTGCAATAGGGATTTTCTGATTCACCCAGTGACCTGTTATAGTCCTTTTCAGCCCTTATTATCTGGAGTAGAGTTTGAGCATGTTAGATGAATGAAAATACTAAATGATTATATCATAATATCATTAATATCATTTAAGGGTGTGACTTGGGAAGCCCTATAAAGCCAAGTATTTAGAGCCGTGCTAACCAACAAAGTAACCACTACACACATGTGATGTTTAAATGTTAAATTAAAATTAAAACTTCAGTTCCATCTTCATAGAAAGTGCTGTGGGGCAGTTGACCAAGGACGGTACTGCTAAGAATCCTAATGATGTGCCTTTGAAGTTTCTTGATTCCCTCCTGTCTATCGGTAAATGTGCTGTAGAAGTCATCACTGACACCAACATAGTGAATTGTGAGAATTTCACTAGTTAAGAAAGATTGAGGAGTAAAGTTTAAAAACTGACTTTTTTTGAGACTCTTGCAAGGGAAAGTAGGACTAGAAGGTAATGAGGGAGCCTGTTCAACAATCTAGTTCCCACTAGCTCACTACCTTTGCACACACCTTGGGTTTGTGTTCTTTTAATGTTCATTTTTGAGAGAGAGAGAGACAGCACTCGAGCAGGGCAAGGGCAGAGAGAGAGGGGGACAGAGGATCTGAAGAGGGCTCTGTGTTTGCAGCAGTGTGCCCGATGCGGGGCTCAAACTCACAAACCATGAGATCATGGCATGAGCCGAAGTCCGACACTCAACTGACTAAGCCACCCAGGCGCTCCACACCTGTGACTGTTTGATTGTATACCCAGCCATTGGCGGTTAGTCCCTAAAGTCAAGGCATGAGGTGTTCTGGAGGCATCTGAGATCACATAGCAAGCAAATAATAAAATGTCTGCTGTTCACTGATAAATAAAATGTACCAGTGCCTAAAATAGCATGTAGCACAGAATAATAATAAATACTTGTTGAACAAATGCATATTTGAAAAATACTTGTTTTCAATCCATAGTACTGTTATCAATAATAGCCAACACTTATATTGTGCTTAGTAGATGCCAGGTCTTAGATCTGTACTTGTGTTCATTCATTTAACTTGCATAAAGACCCTAGGTGATAGCAGGACTGACTTCCTGGTGTGCATTAATGCAGACTTTGAATTTTTTTTTTTTAATTTATTTATTTTTGGGACAGAGAGAGACAGAGCATGAACGGGCAAGGGGCAGAGAGAGAGGGAGACACAGAATCGGAAATAGGCTCCAGGCTCTGAGCCATCAGCCCAGAGCCCGACGCGGGGCTCGAACTCACGGACCGCGAGATCGTGACCTGGCTGAAGTCGGACGCTTAACCGACTGCGCCACCCAGGCGCCCCATATTAATGCAGACTTTGATCATTGTGGTCATCCAGCTACTCAGAAGTGCCCCGTACTTTAAATTCTTACCATCTTCGTGTGTTTTGTTAAGTGAAGTATGTTGGAACAAAGAAGTATGTAGGGGCCTTGGAGCCGGGCTCGTGTGTGGTCCCCCAGCCTCCCTGGGACAGGTTCTTAGCCACCATAGCCCACTCAGGCTGCCCTGGGGCTTCTTCCTACCCCTCCCTGACCCCACTCCATGACTACTGCTGGTCCAGGGAGGGTTGGGGTTGTGCCCTCCGTATCTCAGGGCAGGACTGAGGGCCTCTTGCCCACCCAACCAGATACCGACTTCATCTCTGCAGGAAATTGCAATCCCTTAGGACCACAGGAAGGGGAGATTGACTTCCATACTTCCACCTGTGTAGCTGGCCCCATGTGATTGTCCCCGTTATAAAGAGGGAAACTGAATAAAAGAGAAGTAACTTGACCTATTTAACTTCAAAGTGACAGACCAGGACTTGAACCAAGTCTTGAACCATGCTCTTAGTCACAACACTTAAATGCCTCAATGCCTTTATAAGCAAAATGCCATGGTATACGTGGATTTTTTTTTTTTAAATAGCCACTTTAAAGAAAATATTAAATGAGTAACTGCCACTTAGCTCTGGCACCAGTTGGGAACATGGCTTACCAAGGGCTGCAGCGTGGGGAACTGAGTGGCCAGTCCCGGATGTAATAGAATTGGCAGCCATCAGATAGGACAGGAGTGAGGGTGGGGAAAAGGAAATGGACACTGGGCAGCAGGCTCTGCAGAGGCTTCAGAAAAGCAGGTCAGGACAAAACCATGGCCACCACTTCAGCCAGGGCCAGGCAAGGGCCACCTCATTCATCTCTTTTTCTTTCTTTGATGTGTTTCCACAAGCAGTGAGGGCAGAGCTTTTTCAGAGGAACAGCAAAAGAGCAGAAATTGAATGTGAGCGGCACTCCTGCCAGGGAAAAATTTTTTTGATGATCTAGGTTAAAGGCAAATGTGGATTATTGCAGAATGCTTCAAATACTTGTTTTACAGTGTTATCCCATGTGGGGCCTGTTAGCACAGAATGCCATAGTGAACGTGTAGTTGTCTTGTTTCAGTTCTTTGTTGTTGTTTTTTTAATGTTTATTTTTGAGAGGCAGTTATTTTTGTGGCCTAGTCGGTTTAGCACCCAACTTCGGCTCAGGTCATGATCTCACTGTCCCCGTGAGTTCGAGCCCCATGTTGGGCTCTTTGCTGTCAGCACAGAGCCTGCTTTAGATCTTCTGTCCCCTTCTCTCTCTGCCCCTCCCCTGCTTCTTGCACTCTTTCTCTCTCTCAAAAATAAAATAACATTAAAAAAAATAAATGTTTATTTTTGAGAAAGTGTGAGTCGGGGAGGGGCAGAGAGAATTGGGACAGAGAATCCAAAGCAGGTTCCACGCCGACAGCAGTGAGCCCGATGCAGGCCTTGAACCCACGAACTGTGAGATTATGACCCGAACCAAAGTCAGGCTCAACCGACTGAGCCACCCACATGCCCCCGGTTCTTTGTTGTTTTAAGTAATAAGTGCAGGTGATAAAAAATAAATCAAACCGTGCAAAAGATCATTCAGTGTAGATAGAGTATGTCCTCCTGCACAGGAACTGTCCCCAGGCCTGTCGTATCTTTCAGTGAGCGGTCATGTATGCTTTCATCTCCCCACGCAGTTTTCTCACAAACCGCAGGACACACGCCAGGTTCTTCATCTTGCTTGTTCGAGTAATGGCTTCTCCTAATGGACGGGTGACAAAGTATGCATGTTCCTAGAGTTAACGTGTCCAGCACAATGGCTTGCATGTGGGTACCCAATAAAGAGGGCGCTCTTTCAAAATCTTATAATTATTTACATACATATTTGCCATCGGGCAGGTGGTACGTATTATGCCTTTGTTCTCTTCCATGGGCAATTTTATTTTCCACGTGTCAAAATGGCCCTCCACAACTGGTACCACTCCTTCTAGAATGAAGCACAGTAACTTTTTCTACTCCACATTGCTGAACTCAGGTTAGCCCTTGAGATGCTGAGTGAAAATTCCTGACAGTTGGGAAAGTGTCAAAGTTTTCTTCCTCATCACACTGCATTATAAGATCTTTCAAGACACCGAAGGGCTACCCGGAACTCAAATTTATAGAGCATCTACTCACTTCTCTATAACTTAGAGGCCAACAACAAAAAACCCCAAACAGCCCACTCCCCGTTCTGAGTCCTTACTCTCTACACCAAAAGTTACAACAAGCTGCCAGCCATTTGAGCCATTTGTGTCTGGAAGTTGCTTTTTTTTTCATGCCGCATAGCATAAAGGTATTAAAACACACAAAAAGATTTTTTAGTCAATTTGCAGGCTTTACATAAAAATCCAGATCTCCAGGGGTGCCTGGGTGGCTCAGTCAGTTGAGCCTCCGACTTCGGCTCAGGTCGTGATCTCACAGCTTGTGAGTTTGAGCCCCGTGTTGGGCTCTGTGCTGACAGCTCAGAGCCTGGAGCCTGCTTCGGATTCTGTGTCTCCCTCTCTCTCTGCCCCTAACCCACTCGCATTCTGTCTCTGTCTCTCTCAAAAATAAATAAACATTTTAAAAAATTTAAAAATTAAAAAACAAACATCTCCAGCTGCCTCTGGAGGTTGGGCCACAGGTTCCCTCCAGCTCATATTCCCAGAGCTGCACTCGTTTCTATTCCAGGCCTGGCCCCTGTGCAGGAGTCAAGCTCGGGATCCCTGAACACACCACTTATTTGGCAATTCAGGAAGTGTAGAACTTTGTGATGTTCCATGTGTTGTGCTGATGTGCTGAACTATTATTAATGCAGCTTAGAGAGATGTGACCAGCTTGGCTAGAGTCACAAAGCTATTAAAATTGAGAGATGGAATGGCTCAAAGGGGCGCCTGGTGGCTCAGGTTCTCACGGTTCGCGAGTTTGAGCCCCACATTGGGCTCGTTGCTGTCAGCGCAGTGCCTGCTTCAGATCCTCTGTCCCCCTCTCTCTCTGCCCCTTCCCCATTCGTGCTCTCTATAAAAAATAAACATTTTAAAAAGGAAGAAAAGATCCACTTCACATTTTGCCTAGCTCTCTGACTTGAGCACGAATGGAAACAGGTGAATAATGAAGAGAACAATGGATGGGACCCAGCCATGTACCCAGGAACGGTGACAGGGTTCCAGCTCATATCACCTAAAACACTAGTCTTCACATGTTTTTCTCACATGACCGCCCCCCCCAAAAAATCTTCAGCTTTTAAAGCTAACATATAAAATTCTTCATCACAATTTTAAAGTTTGTAATATGTTTTCTGGCTTATTGTTAAGTACTGGCTTTTTAAAATAAAAGTGTTACATCCATCATTCTTTAAGTGGTATGTAAATATCTAAATGATTTGATAAGCACTACTGTCCATCTTAAAAATAAATAAGTTATTTGAAAACTTTACTTTTTTTAAAGTTTTTTATTTTTAAGTAATCTCTACACCCAACATGGGGCTTGAACTCACAACCCTGAGATCAAGAGTTGCAATGCTCTTGTGCCTGGGTGGCTCAGTGGGTTAAGCGGCGACTCTTGATCTTGGCTCAGGTAATGATCTCATGGTTTTGTAGGTTCAAGCCCCTCATTGGACTCTGTGCACTGGCCTTGGTACCTGCTTCGGATTCTCCCTCTCTCCTCTCTCAGCCCTTCCCCTGCTCTCATTCTGTCTCTCTCAAAATTAATTAAAAAAAGAAAAGAGTTGCATGCTCTAGTGACTGAGCCAGCCAGGCACCCCTGAAAACTGTACATTGTCCCTTTATTCCTTAAACTTGAATTTCCGTTTCACTTCTATGTTTTTTTTTTTTTAACGTCTATTTATTTTTGAGAGAGAGAGAGAGAGACAGAGCACAAACAGGGGAGGGGCAGAGAGAGAAAGAGAGAGAGACACACACACACAGAATCTGAAGCAGGATCCAGGCTCTGAGCTGTCAGCACAGAGCCCAACATGGGGCTCAAACCCACAAGCCATGAGATCATGACCTGAACTGGAAGTCAGATGCTTGACAGACTGAGCCACCCAGGTGTCCCATCCATATATATATATATATATATTTTAATGTTTGTTTATTTAATATTTATTTATTTATTTATCTATCTATCTAGAGAGAATGTGTGAACAGGGGAGGGGCAGAGAGAGAGAGAGAGAGAGAGAGGGAGAGAGAGAATCTGCACTGACAGAGCCCCATCTGTGGGGCTCAATCTCAGATGAGATCATGACATGAGCCAAAATCAAGAGTTGGGCACTAAACCACCTGAGCCACCCAGGTGCCCCATCCACTTCCATATGTTTTTAAAAATGTTATTGTTCATTCTATCATACATTTCAGAAACAAATGTAAATGAATTAAAATTCAGTAAACTTTTCTTGTGACTAAAGCTCTAAGTGTATAAAATATTTTTCTTCTGGAATGAATTACCATTAAAATAATTAGAAATGATAAGTTGACAAAAGGATATAATTTCTTGTTATTCTCTAAATGAGCTGGTTTGGTTCTTTGCATTAGCATGTATCTGTAGATGAAAATATGTGATTTACTGATAAAATATGATAGGATTCAGCATCAGTTTTATTCCTGTGTTTTGGTCTTTTATAGATGTGATCCCTGAGAAGCCTGGTTCATATAAAAAGAAATAGAAATGAATAATCTTGTCATAGTAATGTTGTCAAGTTTTTTAATTCCTTCCAAGTTGTGTGCCCCAAATCACACTGATCTATTGTCAAAAATTATTTTTTTGTTACTTTTTGTTCAAAGCAAAGGAAAATTACCTGACTTGCAAAGGACACAACTCAGACATATTAAAGAAGTTTCTCAAAAAGTTCCTTACTATGATAATCCATAATTATTAGACTTTTTGGAAGTGGCCTGTTTTAGGACCATAGCACCTAGTTAACATTCGAACAATTATTTATGATATTTCTTAAGATACTTACGCTGAAAAGCATTTGAAACTGTGGTAGGTTTTCTATAAAGTGTAAGAAACTACTGAAGTACTTGAATTTGTCCATACAGATTTAAAACACTAGCAGTAATAAAATGCTATAAACTGTATATCTAACATTAATTTGGATTGAGCAACCATCACTTTTATTAACATTTCTAACATTTATTTTAATGGATCTATTGAAAGTAGCACTTGGTACAGTACAAAATAAGTATACATTTGCTTATCTTTTAAACCATTAAACTATTTGTTGCCCTTTTTTGGCTGATGTGCTTATTATTAAATATGGTCACTGGAAGCCAAGAGAATATGGGTCAAAAGACTAGTTCCTTGGGTATTTCCAGACGTTTTTGGTTAAGGCTTGTTTTGCTCTCTTGGATCTCCCCAGATCTTTGGTTTTTACTTTAATTTATTAAATGTATTTTCTGTACTGAGATCTCTTTTTAATTTTTGTATTTAGTAATCTATATCTTAAGCATTTCACAGTGCCTGTGTAAAAATAATAAAACTCTAATAGGATGATATAGAATAAAGGAGACTGATCAGTTACCAAAAAAAGGTTCCCTAAAAAAAGTTTTTACCAAGGGGTGCCTGGGTGGCTTAGTCAGTTAAGCATCCCACTTCAGCTTAGGTCATGATCTCATGGTTTGTGAGTCTGAGCCCCACATCAGGCTCAAACTGTCAGTGCAGACCCTGCTTCCTAGACCTCGGTCTCCTTCTCTCTCTGCCCATCCCCATCTCACTCTCTCTCAAAAATAAGTAAACTTTTTTTTTTTTAAAGGCTTGCGGTGCCTGGGTCGGTTAAGCAGCTGACTCTTGGGTTCGGCTCAGGTCATAATCTCATGGTTTAGTGAGTTTGAGCCTGACAGTCGCTCGGCGCCGACAGTGTAGAGCCTGCTTGGGATTCTCAGTCTTCCCTCTGTCTCTGACCCTCCCCCACTTGTGCAGTCTCTGTCTCTCTCAAAATAAATAAATTTTTAAAAATAAAAACACATTTTTAAGGCTTTACTAAGACTTATCAAGTGAAAATTATACTTGTAATTCTTTCATTTAGTTACATGTTTAGACCACAACACTCAAAACAGTTGGGGACACCTAGGTGTTGCTTATTTCATTACAGCTTTGCTAATACAACATTTTTTGACAAAAAGACATAGTTTATGTGTACTTCAAATCCAGTTTCATTGAAAACATGGAGCTACAGTTTTGGCCTATTTAATTTATGGCACATGTCCATCAAGTTAATGGTATATCCTAGGGAGGAGTATTGAGACTGGATGAGAATAATTACATGTATTTGTAGGGGAAAATTTATAACTTTCTAAATTTGGGATACCCATTAGAGAGCTAGAGACCTTCCCTCTCCCCCAAGACTAGGTTTCCTTAACTAAGTACAATAAAGCAATGAGAGATTGGAAGCTCTTCATGTTTTGGATAATTTGATGAATTATCAAAGAAGGCTTCACCTCCATTTGGTGTGTGGGACTTTGTGGACCCCACGTCAATGCATAAAAAGGAAGATGTGGGATAGGGAGGGAATCTGTATCCAGGGCACAGAGGTTCAAGAGCACTGGCCTCCGGGGTTTCAAAACACACCAGGTTCGGCCACTCACCACTGACAAAATCCAAAGGCAGAGAGACAATGGGTGGTGAAGCAGAAAGGAATTTATTTCCATGAGGCCAACACCGGGAAGACAGTAGACTAGCCTTTCAAAAGCGATTTACAAAGTGCTGAAAATACAGATTTGTATAAGCAAAATGTGGGACAAAGGCCGGTGAGTACAGACAGGTGGACAGTAAAGGTCAAGTCTATCCTGGTCTTCGAGTCAGTCACGTGGGGTCTTGCTGGCTCAGGGCAGTCCTTTTTGCCTGAGGGGGTGGTTTCTGAACGCAGCCTTCTGCCAGAGGTAACTGATAAGCTGGAAAGAACTTCAATTAGAAAGTACTAAGATCAGAACGGAGGTATTTGAAGCCCTCTTTCAAATCAGGTTGCCCTGTGGAACTGTCACACTTGAGCTGGAAACGGATTTCCTTCAAGCTCCTGGGCTTGCGTAGCCCTGCGCAGGAATCCTGGATATGTATTGTGATTAGAAGACCAGTGTGGTTTACAGAACTGGGCGTGGTACCTTCTTCAGCAGTAAATCTTTACAAATTGCTTCTATGTTTATTGCTCCACTCAGGGTTCTTCCCTCCTCTTAATGAGGTTTTACAATTTTTATTTCCTTTGCCAATCATCCAGTTCATTAAAGTTTTCGAATTTATAAATATAATACATAGGATTCTCTGAAAGTAATTCACGGTCATAATTCATTATGTAGTTCTTTTCAATTTAAGCTATACATGATGTGCTCTTTTAGCTATCTTTATGTTCATATTAATGACCGTGAAATAAAACAGCTATAAAAGATTAATATCACTATTAATTTATACAGATCAATAAGAGTTCAGCGAGAAGCGTAAAAGATTTAGCAGGCAATTGACAGAATACTAGGAGAGGATAAACATGAAAAGCTACTTAACCTCATTGGTAATCAACAGCTACAAACTAAAATAATACGACTCCCTCGCCCATCCAGTTGTCAAATATTTAAGACTAAATGTTGGCGTGGGTGAGGAGGGACGCGCGCGGCTCTGTTTTTTCTGCCAGGACTCGGTTAATAGCATGGAGTCTACATTTTTAATTTCCAGGATGACAGGTTCCTGGGTATTAGGGGGACACCTGGTAAACATTTGTCATGGATATCTGATACAGCCGACAAACCTTTTTTTACTCTCAAAACAAAGCGACGTTAATGGAGCTGAAATGGAAACGTAGCAGTTCTTTTGATTCTAACGGTTTTACCCACAAATGTAAAACTCGTAATTGTCCAGTAGCTGTGGGCAACAGTTGACGGGCAACAACGAGAATTTGAGTCTGGAACTGAGGGGCAGAGGCCTCCCCGAAGACACTTGGGCTGACACCATGGGACAAAAAAGCCGGTTCAGTTGGCCTTCTGAACAGGCTGAAGACGAAGGGAACTCGGGCAGAGGATGCAAAATGGCGCCCGTGAGCTTCGTGGGCGTGGCCTCTAGCTGGGCTCGTCCAATTGGAGTGTTCAGGGGCGGAACGCTTCCCCCCCCCCTCCCCCCAGCTCGCCTTCTATCTTGGGGCGGGGCTTCCTGGAGTTCGCCCCCTTCCATTGGTCAAAAATGGAATACTGGGTGTGGGAAAGG
This sequence comes from Prionailurus viverrinus, assembly GCF_022837055.1. Taxonomy (NCBI): domain Eukaryota; kingdom Metazoa; phylum Chordata; class Mammalia; order Carnivora; family Felidae; genus Prionailurus; species Prionailurus viverrinus. Next base: position 91,206,974 of record NC_062561.1, on the reverse strand, counting down.
CCAATCTCGGCAAGTCTTAGTAGGACGGTCGCCTTAGCAACGCGCGGAGCCGCCTGGGAAAGGTCTCGGGAAACTGACCCGCGGCTTAGGCTTCCCGGGTGCATCTATGACCTCCAGGGATCAGAGGCCGTTTGACTGCGAAACCCAGTTATCAGTCCTCCCGCACGTCCGTGCTCAGAACGGATTGCCTGGCCCCGCCTGGACGATCTTCCATCCATTGCCCTGCATCTAAAGTCCTCACCCGGGAACACACTCAGCCCACTAACGAAGCTGTCCCTGTTTGTGCCCCAACAGCTTCCAAGTGCCAGATGATGGAGGAGCGTGCCAACTTGATGCACATGATGAAACTCAGCGTCAAAGTCTTGCTCCAGTCTGCCCTGAGCCTGGGCCGCAGCCTGGATGCGGACCATGCCCCCTTGCAGCAATTCTTTGTAGTGATGGAGCACTGCCTCAAACACGGGCTGAAAGGTGAGCCTGAGGAGGGGCGTTCGGGGGCGTGGAAATTCGGGCTAGCTGTTTGCTCAGCAGGCATTCATCAGTGCCAAACATTGTTCTTGGTGCTTGGGATAACAGCAGTGTGCAAAACCGACAAGCGTCCCTGCCCTCAATAAGTAACATTTAGAGCAGCACTGTCTGGTAGGTCAGCTACATGTGCAATTTTTACTGTTCTGCTAGTCACGTTTAAAAAAAAAAAAAAGTGAAAATAAACAGGTGAAATTAATTTTAAGAACATACTTTTTTGTCCCCAGTATATCCAAAATATGATTTTTACACACAATATTTAAAAGCCTTATTAATGAGATTTTTATATTCTTTTTTATACTAAGGCTTAAAAACCCACTGTGTTTTACATCTCCATTGCACTGGCTACACTTCAAGTGCTCAGTAGCACATGTGGCCACTGACTACCTCTGACAGCACAGTTCTAGAGGACCAGACAGTAAAGGCAGAAACAAACTTAATTACAAAATGCTACAAATTCAAGGAAGCAACATGGGTTTCTACTAGAGTGAGAGGGGAAGGCCTTGCTGGGGAACTATGAGCTGAGACCCAAAAGAGTTAGCCGTGCAGAGATTTGGGGCAAGAGCATTCCTGAGGGAGAAAAAAACAGGTGCAGAAGTCTTGAGTGAGACCAAGCTTGGTTTGAGGAAGATACCAGAGGGCTCAGAGGGAGAGTGCGGGGAGATGAGGTCAGGGAAATAGATTGGGGGGTGGGGGAAGGCTGGATGGTGTAGACCTTTATAGGTCACATGAGGAGTCGGATTTTATTCCAACTGTATCTGGAGGATTTTAAGCAAGGGAAAACATGACCTGACTTACATTTTTAAAACAACTTCCACGTGTTTGAACAGATTGTAAGGGTGGGGAGCTGACCGTATTGGGAGCAAGAAGACCCATTAGAAGATTATTGGCAGCGGGTCAGATGAGGGACGGTGGGGATAATTTGAGCATTGATTTTGACATCAGGTAGGAGGGAGAAAGGGGAAGGCTTTCTACAAGCAATACAGATATGAGATACTTGTTTTATTTCATGGACAGTAAATACTTGGAGTAAGAACATAGTCAGGATATCAGAGAAACCCTGTCACCAGAGGAAGGGAGCTCGTTTGTTACCTGGCATCTGAGTCCCTGAGACTAAATCAGGATTAAGTGGTAGAGTCATGCATTGTCTGTTTGGCTTTTGGGAGAGAGACAGTGGACACCTGAAGACATTTTGCAACCTGTTCTTATAAATAACACTTTTGTTTTCCCTTTTAGTCAAGAAGAGTTTTATTGGCCAAAATAAATCTTTCTTTGGTCCTTTGGAGCTGGTGGAGAAACTTTGTCCAGAAGCATCAGATATAGCCACCAGTGTCAGAAATCTGCCAGAATTAAAGTGAGTGAGAAGCAGTTACACTGACTTAATGTTAAAAACAAAAACAAAAACAAAAAAAACCTTGTATTTACCCATTTCTCAACTACTTGTTGATAAAACTTTTTCTAATTCAGAACAAATTGTAGCATGAGCCACACTCTACTTAAACTTTAGTTCCAGCCCAGATGCTCATAATCCTCAAGATCTTCAGCAAGATTTGCCCCTCCCTGAGCCTCAGTTCCCTTATCTTTCAAATGGGGTTTGAAAGATTCCTGCTTGTCACACAAGGTCACGTAGTTTGAAAGATGTGGTGGGGCACCTGGCTGGCTCAGTAGAGCATGCAACTCTTGAGTTCAAGCACCATGTTGGGTGTAGCGATTACTTTAAAAAAGAAAAGGTGTTGTCACCTGAGGAGCGGTTACAGGAGTAAAAGGAGTCATCATTACACTCCTGGGAATCCATGCTTCAGATACATCTGGGCACCTTTCTGAATAGTGTAGTTTGGGCCAGATTTTCGATTCTGGGACATGAGACATTTGTGAAAAGGTGAGACTGACATCATTTGCCATGTCTGGGTTTGCCTCAGGATTCCCCATGCATAGGCTCAAAATAAAAAACTGGACAGAATACAAACAAGGCATCATCATGAAATTTGGAACTAGAAAGGGACCTAGAGATCCCTGGGCCGATACAAAAGAGCACACTGCAGTCTCCCAGAGGGGGACACGACTGTCCAGCCTCTGATGCTTCTCCCAAGGACCTAGCCTGTTCCATTTTGAGATAATGATAATAACCAGCATTCACTAAGGGCCTGCCATGTGCCAGGAGTTGTGCTAAGGACATTTCAGGATCTCATTTAATCCCTCTCAACAAGGCTCTGGGAAAGCTGTTGGAATCCCCACTGATAAGTACAGAAACTGAGACTGAGTAGCTAAGTAACCTGCCCAAGGTCCGTTGGCAAGTGAGTAGTAGAGCCAGGAAGAGAACACAGGTCTGCAGGACTCTGGAACCTTCTAAAGCCCATTGACCTCCATTGCTACAGAACCCTATGCATTCTTACCAAGACGAAATTTAAGCCTCTGTCCCTGTCCCTAGTTCAGTCCTCTGGGCTTGTACCACAGAAGGTGAAAGCCTTTTGTCCATGACAACCTTCAAATCTGTATTTGGTGATCTGTCATGCACTTCCCTCGTCTTCTGCTTTGCTTCATACTTATGTGATCCTGTTTGCCCACCCCTTCCGACCAGCTTACTCCCTCAGGAGTGAAGCAGCTAGAACAAGTCCCAGCGTGTTCAGGTCGGAGTAGAACAGTCCCTCCTACGCTCAGACCTCTGTTTCCAGTTATGCATGGGAGGCATTTTTGAAGCCTTATGCTAACAAAGAGCTCACTGTCAGCTAAACCCACTACTCTGTTCCCCTATTAACTCTGGCTGCTAAACAGGCTTACGTACCAAAATCCTACCCTGTCTGCCAAAGAGGAAATATACAATAGTTCCCTTTCCTTGATGCCTCTGGGAGTAGCCTAACAGGGGGCTGCATGGGAAAGGACTTTTTTTTTTTTTTTTACTATTTCATTAAATAGTAATGAAAGTTCTAAAATTTTGGTATTATTTGGGAAGTTATGACTAGTGGGGTTTTTTGGGGGAGAAGGGGTTGTTTAAGGTTGTTTGAAACTTGTAGGATGAATTTTTGCATCCTGAGAGGAATCTGTCCAAAATTCAGTTCCCCTGTCTAAAATGAAAATACCAGGGTGGGGCACCTGGGTGGCTCAGTCTGTTAAGCGTCTGATTCTTGATTTCAGCTCAGGTCATGATCTCACAGTTTGTGGGTTTGAGCCCTGCATTGGGCTTTGCACTCACAGTGGGGAGCCTGCTTGGGATTCTCTCTCCTCCTCTCTGCCCCTCCCCTGCCCTCTCTCTCTCTCAAAAAAAAAAAATTTTTTTTTTAAGAAAAAATATCAGAGCTCCTAGGTGGCTCAGTTGGTTAAGCATCTGAGTGTTGATTTTGGCCTCAGGTCATGATCTCACAATTGTGAGACTGAGCCCCACATCAGGCTCCACACTGGGTATAGAGCCTGCTTAGGATTGTCTCTTCACTCTGCTCCTCCCCCCCCAAGTAAATAAACAAACAAACAAATAAATAAATGAAAATATCTTTTGCAGTATGATTTGTCACCCAGAATTTTTTCTTTTTTTTTTTAAGTTTTATTCATTTTGAGATAGAGAAAGCAAGTGAGGCGGGGGAGAGAGAGAGAGAGAGAGAGAGAGAGAGAGAGAGAGAATCCCAAGTGGGCTCAATACTGCCAGCACAGAGCCCGATGCAGGGCTCAAACCCACACATCATGACATCATGACCTATGTCTGACGTACAAACCTAATCTGGTATTTCCTGGCCCCCTGTGAAATTTTATGAATATATGCAAAGGTTTACCTAATTGTATTTGTTCCAGAAATCAGATTTTTGAGGATTAAGAGTGTTTTTTTCTCACTCTTTTGTCAAAATAGGCAGTTCTTCCTGCCCATGGGTCCTGTCCCCATGCTTTAATAAAATCATCTTTTTGCATCAAAAAAAAAAAAAAAAAAACAACCAGACAAAAAGTACATGTCCATGATACAAAATTCAAACTGTACCCAAAGAGCTGTTTTCTGGGCTTTCGCAGACCGTATGTTCCACCCAACCCCCAAAGCCACTATTCTTACAGTGTTCTCTGTGTTCATGTTGATGTGCAGTACATGTGTGAATATGTGTATCTCTTTAAAGTGGGGTTTGAGGGGTTTTTGGTGTTAACACCTTAACAGTTTGATTCTCTGAATTCTAGGACAGCTGTGGGAAGAGGCAGAGCATGGCTTTATCTTGCACTCATGCAAAAGAAACTGGCAGATTATCTGAAAGTGCTTATAGACAATAAACATCTCTTAAGGTATTTTTTTACCTCCTATCTTTGCTTGTCTTTCGCTCTGTAAATAATTAGAACATAGTTCTGCAGATTGTTTTGAATTGAAACGAGTATACAACATACACAGCTTTTATTTGAATTATTATTCATCATAAATTTCCTGTGGCTTAGTTTTAAAAGAGTATTTCAGTCTGTAAGCACGGGTATCTGAAAGTCCTTTTGAATGAAGAGTCATACTTACTTTTCATTTTGAAAAGTCATTTCGAAACTCATTCTTCAAAATCCCTGTGATTAGGTAACTGACAGCCTACTCGGTTAAGCTTCAACAAAATGTTATTTATTTGACTTGTTGATAACAGGGAAAAAATGACTTTAAAACCAGATGCAGTGAACAACTTTAAAGTATAAAATCCTGCTTTTTTCAAGATATTACCTATCTTAGGATTCCATATCCAGTTTGTAAAATTTTGTATCTCTTAGCATCAGTAATGACTAATTGGCTGTCTCTGAAATTTATGACTGGTTCATTTTTTTTTTAATGTTTATTTATTTTGAGATAAAGAGAGAGAGCAGGGGAGGGGCAGAGAGAGAGAGGGAGAGAGTCCCAAGGAGGCTCCGCACTGTCAGCACAGAGCCCAACATGGGGCTTGATCTCACAAACCATGAGATCATGACCTGAGCTGAAATTCAAGAGTCAGATGCTTAACCGACTGAGTCACCAGGTGCCCAAGACTGGTTCATTTTTGATATTTATAAATATATAAATATAAATTTATAAAATATGTACATATAAACGTATGTAAACAAAAATATCTTCATAAAAGGAATTTTCTCTAGAACATGAGCATTTATAAGGGAAGAATCTCTCTAGAGTTAATCTTTTTGTCTAATTGAGTTGAAAGTAGCTTTTATAGTATGGCCTGCCACTCAAAATTTTCCACATTTTAAGTCATGGCTTATTATTGATTATATCTTTAACATGATAAATGCGATTTCAAATACTTCACATACTTTGCACTTTGAGTAAAGTCACACTGAGTAGCTTTGAGGTACAGATTTTGTTCTAATGAACTAATTCTTTTTTTTTTTTAATTGACTTATAGTTGACACACGTTACATAGTTTCAGGTGTGCAATATCGTGATTCCACAAGTCTACACCATGATGCTGTGCTCACCACAAGTGTAGTTACCCTCTGTCGCCGTGCAGAGTTACCACAGCACCATTGACTGTATTCCCTATGCTGGACCTTTCATCCCTATGACCTAACGAACTAATTCTTAAGATTATAAGTTCTCATGCACTCACACACACACACAGCTGGTAAACTAGCACATCACTGGTGACCAGGAGCAGTAGTAGACAGGGGATGGGGCCCCACTATGAATGGCTGAGGTGACTCGAGAGGTAAGAAAGTAAAAGCATCCAGTGTTGCTCCGTGGGACACAGGGAAGAGGGAAGGGTTTTATTCTTGGATGTGGGGGGCTGTGGAAACCTGCTTCCGGCTAACATGAGTGTAGAAATAGTTCCTCACAGTGCGGAAAAAGGAGCCAGTAGAGAAAGGAAGGGCAGAGTGATGGTCAGGAACAGAGGAGCCAAGAGGAGGTGAGAAGGACCAGGGTCCAGGGTCCAGATGGAGGAGTCAGCCTTAGACTAGAGGTGGGAGGAGCCCATTCTCAACCACAGGAAGAGAAGAGAGGCCAGAGAAGAAATAGCAGCACTTGAAGCAGGTGGGGGCAGGAGGAAATGGACACCAGGGAGTTTCTGGCTTCTGGTGAAGCCGGCAGCCCAGCTGTCAGCTGGGAGATAAAAAGGGGTGCAGGTCAGGGAGATGGGGTGGTGAACATCCCTTCCTAAGAAGCCCCCTGCTGTGTCAATCTCTTTCAGTGAGTTCTATGAGCCTGAGGCATTGATGATGGAAGAGGAAGGGATGGTGATTGTGGGTCTGCTGGTGGGACTCAATGTTCTCGATGCCAATCTCTGCTTAAAAGGAGAAGACTTGGATTCTCAGGTAAAATAGGAATCTTGGCTCTAAGTGGAATGCCTTCTTTGGGCCAGGGATTTTCCATAAGATCTGAGGACATGGGCTGAGCCGAAGAAAGGGGCAAATGGTAGAGGGTGTCTACTGGAAGGCTGGGGCAGAGGGGGAAGCCCCCCGGGGAAGGGGAAGTCTGGGCCAAGGCACAGAGGCACATGAAATGAAGGTAGAGGCTGGGCTCAGTTTCCAGGCCATCGGTGTCCTGCGAAAGGGTTTGTCTTTTGTGTCTGGAACCTTGGGAAGCCATCAGAGGGCTGCCTGGGTAGCGCAGTGAAGCATTTTGACTCTTGATTTCGACTCAAGTCACGATCTCCACAGTTCATGGGTTCGAGTCCCATGTCAGGCTCTGCACTGACAGTGTGGAGCCTACTTGGGATTCTCTGTCTCTGTCTCTCTTTCTCAAAATAAATAAATAAACTAAAAAAAAAAAAAAAAAAAAAAAGAAGCCATTGGAGGTTTTTAAGCAGTGTACTGAAATGATTGGGCCCAGCTTAGAGAAAGAGCAATCTAGCAGCCATCCAGGTCATAAGTTTAGAAGGGGCCAACAGTGGAGACAGCAAAAACAGTGAGCAAAGTCCCAAAGGTTGGATGGGGACTAGGAAGGTAGAGTCAGGAGAGATTTGGGAAGTGAGATGATACAATGGGGTACAAATGAAAGCAGGCAGCACAGATCAGAGTGCCCTGATGGGTGAGACAGCCCTCTTGGGAGGCTTTCTTGCTTATGGGAGCAGGTGACCAGGGTTGAGCCCTACGCTCCTGGTGGCAGTGACAATAGATGTGTGACAGGGAGAGACACCCCGACCCATCCCGACCTCCACCCCTGTTCAGAGCATCTGTAGCTGTGGTTGGGCCAATGCCCAGCCTTCTTCCTGCCACAAGTTTGGATCTGAAGAATCTAAAGCTTCCTCTAATCCCTCCATACCCAGGTCAGCTTGTTTTTATTTTGTTTTTTTTCTTATAACCTCTCCCCCCTTTCTTCCCCAATAGTTTTATTGTTTTTGCATGTTGAAAATTTTTCAAAAAATACAGACAAGTATTTGAAAAGAAACAAAACTTCACACATAATCCCATATTCAGAGAGTAATACAGTGTTACATTTTGATATCTATCCTTCCAGCACAAGAATAGGGGGTGTATGTTTATATCTTTTATTAAAGGTATTTGGACTTTTGTTCAACCAAAATATGATTATTCCAGACATACCATTTTGTAATTTTGTTTATTTCACACTATGTCCCACATAGCCCTCAATGTCAGTAGAGATATAAACCATTTATTTATTTACTTTTAGCTTATTTTATTCATTTTGACAGTGCACACACACACAGGAGGGTGGGCAGGAAGGGGGCAGAGAGAGAGGGAAAGACAGAATCCCAAGCAGGCTCTGCATTGACAGTGCAAATCCCCACAGGAGGCTCAAACTCACAAACAGTGAGATCATGACCTGAGCCAAAATCAAGAGTCCGACGCTTAACCCTGAGCCACCCGGGTGCCCTGAGATATAAATCTTTTTTTTTTTTTTCTTAAGTTTATTTATTTTGAGAGAGAGAGAGAGAGAGCATGGTGGGGTAGGGGTAGAGAGGGAGGGAGAGACAATTCCAAGCAGGCTCCGCACTGATACAGAGCAGAGCCCAACACCAGGCTGGAACCCATGAACCATGAGATTGTGACCTGAGCCGAAATCAAGAGTCGGACACTTAATTGACTGAGTCACCCAGGCGCCCGAGATATAAACTATTTAAATGGCTGCACAGTACAAGCACACCTCAGAGATACTATGAATTCAGTTCCAGATCTCTGCGATAAAGCGAGTATCTCAATAAAGCGAGTCATGGAGGGTTTTTTGGTTTTGGTTTTGTTTTTTGGTTTCTCAGTACATATACAAGTTATGTTTACACTATACTATAACCTATCAGGTGTGTGATGTGATAACATCATACCTAAAAAAATGTGTAAATAAATAATAAAAATAAGTTAAATAAAAATTAATGTTCGTACTTTAAAATGTTTCATTGCTGAGTGCCTAGTCAGTTAAGTATCCGACTTTGACTCAACTCACAATCTCACGGCTCATGGTTCAAGCCCCATGTCAGGCTCTGTGCTGACAGCTGAGAGCCTGGAGCCTACTTCGGATTCTGTGTCTCCCTCTCTCTCTACTTCTTCCCTGCTCATGCTCTGTCTCTCTCTCTCTCTCTCAAAAGTAAATAAATATTTTTTTAAAAATTTAAATATTTCATTGCTGAAAAATGCTAACCATCATCTGAGCTTTCAACAAGTCATAGTCACTGATCACAGATCATCATAACAAAGTAGGAAAAGTTTGAAATACATGATTACCAAAATGTGAACCACAGACACAAGGTGAGCAAATGCTGTTGGGAAAATGATGCTGATAGACTTGCCCAACACATGGTTACCACATACCTTCAATTTGTAAAAAAGGAATGTCCACGAAGTACAACAAAGCAAAATAAAGCAAAGTACAATTAAGCAAAGTACAAATAAAGCATAAAATGAGGTATGCCTGTATTCCATTTTATGAATGTGCCATAATTCATTTAACCAGTACCTTATTAACTTAGGTTGATTCCATATTACAACAACAGTATTGTAAACATCCTCATACCTCTTTGTACTATTGTCCATTGATTTCCTTAGGATAAATTTTGGGACTACTGTGTCACAGTAAACATTCTACATGAGTATTGTGATGTCATGGTGGGCTTTCTTGGTCTTTTTTCAATCTGATAGACAAAAACAGCTCATCTCAAATTTGCATTTTTTTATAAACATGTTTTTTATTATTTTTTTTTTATTTAAAAAAATTTTTGTAATGTTTATTTATTTTTGAGAGGGAGAAAGAGACAGAGCATGAGCCAGGGGATGGGTAGAGAGAGAGGGAGACACAGAATCCAGAGCAGGCTCCAGGCTCTGAGCTGTCAACACAGAGCCCGACACAGGGCTCAAAACTTGTGAACCGTGAAATCATGACCTGAGCCACCCAGGCGCCCCAACATGTTTTTATTTTTAAAAGTAGGCTCAGGGGCACTGGGGTGGCTCAGTCAGTTAAGCAGCTGACTCTTGATTTCAGCTCATGTTATGATCTCACAGTTTTGTGAGTTCAACCCCCCACGTCAGGCTCTGCACTGACAGCAAGGAGCCTGCTTGAGATTCTCCCATTCTCTCTCTGTCCCTACCCCACTTGCAGTCTCTCTGTCTCTCAATAAACAAATAGACTTAAAAATATATTAAATATACATAAAAACAAATACATGTAATAAATAAATAAATAAATAAATAAATAAATAAATGTAAGCTTCATGGCCAACATGGGGCTTGAACTCACGACCCTGAGATCAAGAGTCACATGTTCTACCAACTGAGCCAGCCATGCACCCCATCAAATTTATATTTTTGAGGACTCAGGAGGTCAAGTATTTTTTGCATGCTTTATATGCCATTGGTGGTTCAGCTTTTGTGACTCCCCATCCCTATTCCTTTTCCCATTTTTGTGTGTCTTCCATTTTTTCCCACTCCTTTATTATAGATTAATGATATTAATTGTCAGAATTTTTGATATAAATTTTTTGCTGGTTTCTTACAGCTGGTTTTCTCTGCAAGGAAAAAAATAATTTTTTTGGCATTCAAATTTATTTGATTTTTTTTTTAAGATTTTATTTTTAAGTAATCTCTACACCCAACATGGGGCTCAAATTCATGACCCTGAGATCAAGAGTTGCATGCTTTAACAACTTGAACCAGCCAGGCACCCCTGCTGGTGCCATCAAATTTAATGGACTTTTTCTTTATACTTTCTAAGGTATTGTCCCCATCTAAAAATTAATGTAATTTTTTAAAAACTGGTTTGGTTTTTTTTTACATTTAAATAACGTGTGTCATTTGTTTTGACATAGTGTGAAGTGGGAGTCTAGGTTTCTTTTACAAATAGTAAACCAGTTTTCTCAATGTCATGTAGTAAATATATTTTTCTGCTAATTTGGAATTTCACCTTTATCATGAGTGAAATATCCAAAATCTACTGAAGTTTATTTCTGGACTCAGAGGTCTAGTCTCTGAATCTCTCTATTCCTATGCCAGTAACACAGTCTTTAATTTACCAGAGCCACATAATATGTTTTACATTCTAGTCACTCACCTCCTGCCTACTTTGTTTATTTCCTTTTCAGATATAGTTCAGGCTGTCCATTCTGCCATGTGAACTTGAACATCACTTTGTTAGATTCCAAAATAAAAACTCAATTGTGACTCTTATCAAATAATAGATATGATAAAGCATCCTGTTCTGGTCTTTTTCTATTTTTATTTTATTTATTTTTTACTTTTTTAACGTTTATTCATTTTTGAGAGACAGAGTGTGAGCAGGGGAGGGGCAGAAAGAGAGGGAGACACAGAATCCAAAGCAGGCTCCAGGGTCTGAGCTGTCAACACAGAACCCGACGCAGGGCACGAACCCACGAGCTGCAAGATCATGACCTGAGCTGAAATTGGATGCCCAACCCACTGAGCCACCCAGGCACCTCTTTTTTTATTTTTAATTCTGTACTGTTATGGTTACCATTATTTAAGAAACAATCTGAGGGAACCTTTAAAGAGTCCTCTGAAATGACAGTAGTAGCCTGCTTCATTCATTTTTAGTTTTAAATAACATTGGAGCTCCTGGATGGCTCAGTCAATGAAACCTCTGACTCTTGATTTCAGCTCAGGTCATGATCTCAAGGTCATGAGATTGAGCCCATAGTCGGGCTCCTCGCCAAGTGGAGCCTGCTTAGGATTCTCTCTCTCCCTCTGCCCCTCCCCTGACTGTGCACTCTTGCTCTGTCTCAAAATATTTTTTAAAAATCTTAAATAGCATTTCCATATGTAGGTCTGTGCTCACAGTGGAATTTTATTAAAAAAAAATTTTTTTTTTAATGTTTATTTTTGAGACAATGCAAGAGACAGAGTGCAAGCAGCGGAGGGGCAGGCAGAGGGAGACACAGAATCTGAAGCAGACTCCAGGCTCTGAGCTGTCAGCCCAGAGCCTGACACAGGGCTCCAACTCACGAGCTGTGAGATCATGACCTGAGCTGAAGTCAGACACTCAACCCACTGAGCCACTCAGGCGCCCCTGGAATTTTATTATTTTTTTTTTCAACGTTTATTTATTTTTGGGACAGAGAGAGACAGAGCATGAACGGGGGAGGGGCAGAGAGAGAGGGAGACACAGAATCGGAAACAGCCTCCAGGCTCCGAGCCATCAGCCCAGAGCCCGATGCGGGGCTCAAACTCACGGACCGCGAGATCGTGACCTGGCTGAAGTCGGACTCTTAACCGACTGCGCCACCCAGGCGCCCCTGGAATTTTATTTTAAATTCCAGTATTGTTAACATACAGTGTTACATTAGTTTCAGGTGTATGATATATGATCCCACACTTCCATGCATTTCCCTGGTTTGTTCTTTAGCACAGTGCTTCTCATATGTCACCATGAATGTTTGCTACTGATGTCTGAGGGATCCTTTTTCTCATGTTCAGAAAGTACTGTGCCAATCTAATTTATTTTGCATTTTTATTATAAATGAGCATGCAGTGCCATCACGTACCTTTTTTTGGTGTCTTTTAAAATGTCTTAGCTTTTAACCCATAAATATAACTGAATTCATTCATAGGTTTCCTTTTGTGATATTATCCCTGCATTCCTCAAGTAAACAGGGTTTACAGGAGTGGTCATCATGTGTTACTCTTCTAGTGTCCTCCTAGATTCAACATGTCTGTGGTTTATTTGGAAATTTTGTGTTTCCCTGTATTTGTGACACTGTTCTCAGTTTTCCTTTACTGTACTGTCTTTGCCACTTTGTGGTGTCGGAATGTAATCTCATAAAATAAGCTGGATAATGTTCTTTTCTGTATTCCTGCAACTATTTATTAGACCAGGAATGATCTTTTCCTCTGAAGGTTTGTAAGAACTTACTGGGATGATCTCATCAGCTTTATGGGTTTTTTGGTCCTTAGTTGTTTGACCACTTTTTCATTTAGCTTTTGGTCAATGTATTGGTTTCCAGTGTCTTAGGACATTTTTTTATTTTTATTTTTATTCATTTCTTTTTTTTTGAGAGAGAGAGAGAGAGAGAGAGAGAGAGAGAGAGAATACTAAGCAGGCTCCACGCTGAGTGAGAGCCAGACACGAGGCTTGATCTCACAATCATGAGACCATGACCTGAACCAAAATCAAGAGTCACGCAGGTGCCCCTTAGGACAATTTTTTAGTAATTTATATTTTTCCAAAAGTCATATATTTCATTCAGGTCTATTGGTTATAAGAGAGTATTCTGTTAAGCTTCTTAAAATCTCACTTTTCTCATTGGCAGTGTTGTGCACTTGCTAAATCTTGATCATATTTGGTGGAGATTTGTCTGCTATATTGAGCTCGAAGAACCAGCTTTTACATTTGATCTTTTGCTCTTGATTATTTCTGCTTTGGGAGGAGGGCTTTATTTGCTTTCTGATCCATTAATGTCTACTTTGAGTATTAATCCTCTCTCCTTTCTATTGTTGAGGGTTTTTTGCAGTTGAAAATGTACTTTTTTTTTTTTTTAATTTTTAACATTTATTCATTTTTAAGAGACAGAGACAGAGCATGAGCGGGGAAGGGGCAGAGAGAGGGAGACACAGAATCTCTGGTGCCCCAAAGTGTACTTTTTAAATTAAATTTTATTATTATTTTTTTTTAAGATTTTATTTTTGAGTAATCTCTACACCCAGTGTAGGCTCGAACTCACAGCCCCAAGACCAAGAGTCACATGCTCTACTGACTGAGCTAGCCAGTCCCCCCCGATATATTATTATTTAATTTTATTACAAAAGAAATGCATGCTTGCTGAAAAAAAGTTCATACAGAAGCATATCAAGTGAAGAATGAAATTCAAACTCCCCCCCCCCCCTCCCTTGATCCCTTTCGTCCCCATAGATAGTGGTAAATATTGAGGGGGAAAATCTCTCTAGAAACAGTTCTACTTTTTCTATGCATTTTTGTATATGTGGGTTTGTTTCATATTAAATCCTTTCTTGCTCCCATTTCTGGATGACGAATCAACAGCCAGGTAACCAATAGCAATCACTGTATCTCAGCGGTTGGCTGGACAGAGAGAGGCAGGCGCTTCTGGATTAAGAGCTCTGTGCGGTCAGGTTGGTGGCTGGGGCAGCAATCACTGAAGGCCTCTTCTCTCGCTTATCTGTCTTCGGGCTGAGAAGGTTCAGGGAGCTGGGACAGGAACCGCAGAGGCTTCTCAGGCACCCCTGTCCTCATGTGGTCTCTCCATTTGGTGTCCAGCATGGTAGCTTCAGGGTAGCCGGACTTCTTTTGGGGAAGCTCAGAACTTCAATGTTATATGCCCCTCTAGGAAGAGCTAGGAAGAAGCTTATGTTGCCTCCATTAATGTAGCTGCAGAAGTCACGGAATCATTTCTGCTGCTTTTTACTCAAGACAGACACTGAGGCTGCCCAGGTTCAAGGGTCAGGAATGTAGGTTGGTGGGAGGTGTGACAGAGAAGTTGCAGAAACTCTCACACATGGCTGTGACTTTAACAAAGTGGTATTACTGTAAAGGGTTAATGCTGTATATATCACTCTGGGACTTCTCATTTTCTCCTGGAGCTTTCTTCATGTCATTATGTCATACATCTACCCACTGCATTCTTTGTGATGGGTGCATGGGGCTCCCTGACATGGCTATTACATGACTGATCAATATTTCTCTACTGATGGACCCCATTTTCCCAGTTTTCATCTCCCTCTCTTTGTGCCCTCCCCCACTTGCACTGTTTCTCTCTCAAAAATAAAGTTAAAAAACATTTAAAAAAAACAAAAAAGAAGAAGAAGAAGTGGCTTCACTTACTCATGCTGTAGCAGACAGTGGCAGACCAGGCTCTCATTCTCTCTCAAGGGCTTTATTTCTGGACAAAGCCCTTGACATTCAGATGTGAGGGGCTCTGGTTCTCCCTCGTTCACAACAGCAGAGAATTTCCCCTGGAAAATGAGATGGGACCATTTCACCACAATTTAGGGAAGGAGGGGGTCAGAATGTCAGTTAAGGTTACCTACCACCTTAGTCTAGCCACCCAGGCCTCTTTTTTCTTTTTTTTTCTTTATGTTTATTCTTTTTTTTTTTTTTTTTTTTTTTTTTGAAAGAGAGCATGAGCAGGGGGCACCTGGGTGGCTCAGTCAGCTGAGTGTCCGACTTCAGCTCAGGTCATGATCTCACAGTTTGTGAGTTCAAGCCCCACGTCGGGATCTGTGCTGACAGCCTGGAGCCTGCTTCAGATTCTGTGTCTCCCTCTCTCTCTGCCACTTCCCCACGCTCGCTCGCTCTCTCTCTCGCTCTCTCTCAAAAATAAGTAAACATTAAAAAAAAATTAAAAAAAAAAAGAGAGAGAGCATGAGCAGAGGAGGGACAGAGAGAGGGGGCTGGAAGGGACAAAGGATCCAAAGCAGAATCTGCTCTGACAGCACAGAGCCTAATGGGGGGCTCGAACTCATGAACTGTGAGATCATGACCTGAGCTGAAGTTGGATGCTCAACCAACTGAGCCACCCAGGCGCCCTCCCCACCTTATTTTTTTAATTGCTCTATACCCAAAGAACTTCACTGATCTTTGTCAACAACCTGCTTAGTGAATAAATACACAAAACTAGTCTTGACGAGAGGGTAAAACTTCAGAATCTTCCCTTAAATCCTGATTTGTGATAAGTTTTTCTTCTAGAAGTTGGCGGGGTTCTCTCTCTCTTGGTTTGTTTGTTCAGTTGATTACTATTTTTGTAGAGGTGGTCAGCCCGACTAAATGTGTGTAGGAAAGAGACGGGAAGGTAAATGTCCTGAATTTTAAAGATGTATGGTTTACGGAAAACAGAAAAAGTTTCTCCTATTTAATACTTGTACGTTTTGTGTCGATCAGGTTGGAGTGATCGATTTTTCCCTCTACCTTAAGGATGTACAGGGTCTTGATGGCGGCAAAGAGTAAGTAACTGCATGCCTGCTGCTGTTCTTCACAATTTTAATGAAATTCTGGGAAAGAATGCTACGTTTGTTTTTGCTTTGTTCGACCTTTTCATTTTCAGCAGGTATTTTTTAGTCACGGAGGTAATACATGAATGTGCTCATTGTGCAAGGAGCTAAGCTCTGCAGGGTAGAAAGGAATGTCCCCATTCACATTGCCCCCTCATCTCCAGCTCAATCCCGTGCCTGCTCCTCCCTCAGAGGAAGCTGCTCATGTCTCCTTCCACACCTTTTTTAAATGCCTTGCAGATGTATATTTATTGGTTGTATAATTTGCCTTATGGTTCGTTTGAATATAAGTGGGATGGTACCATTATAGGTACTCCTATATATATATATATATATATATATATATATATATATATATATATATATATAAAAAAGTTGCCCTTGGACTCATTCCTTGATCCTAGTGTGTCTTGGATGTCCCTCCATGCCATGCTTATTATGCTCTCCTTCCTGCTTATTATTAACAAGAGCATCCTTTTAAAGGAGTCATTCGGGGTGGGGTAGAAAACAAAGTGAACAATGTATATAACATGCTACCATTTGAGTTATGCTGAAGAATATGCATCCACATTTATATGTTGTATTTCCACACGCTTGGACCATTTCTAGAGTGGTGTGTAGACACCTACTAACAGTGGCTATTCTGGGTGGGTGAGGGGAAGAGGCCAGGAGGCAGGCATGGAAGGGAGTCTCACTGTAAACCCTTGGGTTGTGCTTGAATAGTTTACCGTATCTGTTATCTGTCTCTCAAATGTGTTCTTTATAAGGACTCTCACAGGCCCCAAGCCCTAGCAGCACACCTTATCCGGCAGTGGGAACCCCACAAATACCTCAGGCTTCTTGAGTATAAGGATTCACCCACTTGAAACTTAAACAGAAATATTCTTTTTTTTTCTTTCAAGGTTTATTTATCTACTTTGAGAGAGAGAGAGAGCGCATGAGCACAAGTGGGGACGGGCAGAGAGAGAGGGAGACAGAGAATCCCAAGCAGGCTGTGTTGTCAGCGCAGAACCTGAAGCAGGGCTTGATCTCAGGAACTGTGTGAGATCACGACCTGAGCCGAAATCAAAAGTCAGACACTTAACCAACTGAGCCACCCAGGAGCCCCCAAAAATTATACTCATAATGTAAAGAAATAGAAATAAACTGATATCTACCAATAGGAGATAATTGAATGAATTACAGAACATTCAAAATATTCCATTCTATGAGATATTATGGAACAAATTTGACCTACTGGTTATAGTAGACTTAGAGGGATTTCCACAAGGTGTTATCAAATGAGAAAAGTATGATACTGAGAAGGGTATATATGGTTGATCCCCTGAACAACATGGGCTTGACCTGCACAAGCCCACTTTTACACAGATATTTTTCGGTTAAGTACGGTACAGTTCTGTAAATGTATTTTCTCTTCCTTATGATTTTCTTAATAACATTTTATTTTATTTCATTGTAAGGCTATCGTATATAATACACATAACATACAAAATACATGTTAATGGACTATGTAATTGGTAAGGCTTCCCTCAACAGTACACTATGAGTAGTTAAGTTTTGGGGGAGTCAAAAGTTGCATGCACATTTTCAGCGGTGCAGGGGGTTGGCGTCCCCCACCCATGTATTGTTCACGGGTCAACTGTATGTCATTTTTGTAAACAACCCCAAGAAATCCCTAACGTATTTTCTATGTTTTAATTACATACTGTATCTATGTATATAATACAGACAGATACTATGGTCATATGCATATAGGCTCAACAGACTATTAACGTGGGTTACCTGAAAAGCTATGTGAAGGGCAGAATAGGTAAAAGAAAAAAATGTGCTGAAAAACAAATCCAGCACCTGTGGCAAGAACCTGTGTAGAATGATCCCCTGTATGTACATATGTGTGTGTATATATATATATATATATATATATACGTAAGGAGATTGGGGGTCAGGGGTGGAGGGGGATGCCTAACTTTAAAATGTTAAAGAAGCGCCTGGGTGGCTCAGTCGGTTAAGCATCCGACTTCGGCTCAGGTCATAATCTCACAGTTCATGAGTTCGAGCCCCACATTGAGCTCTGTGCTGACAGCTCAGAGCCTGGAGTCTGCTTTGGGTCCTGTGTCTCCCTCTCTCTGCCCCTCCCCCATTCATGCTCTGTCTCTCTGTCTCAAAAATGAATAAAAACATTAAAAAAATTTTTAAGGGGCGCCTGGGTGGCTCAGTCAGTTGAGCGTCCGACTTCAGCTCAGGTCATGATCTCACAGCTCGTGAGTTTGAGCCCTTCGTCGGGCTCTGTGCTGATAGCTCAGAGCCTGGAGCCTGCTTCGGATTCTGTGTCTCCCTCTCTCTCTGCCCCTAACCCACTCACATTCTGTCCCTGTCTCTCTCAAAAATAAATAAACATTTTTTATTTTAAAAAAAAATTTTTTTTTTAATTAACATCTCTTTTTACCCAGGCTAGTCAGCTTTATGTTTTGAAAAGCCTCTGGTCTCCTTTTTTGAGCCATTTCTCTTTCCCTTGAGTATCATAAGCTTGATCTGCCACCTTGAGGGAGGGCCATTTGTATCTGGCTGTCAGTATTTCCACCTCATATGCCAGATGGCTTTCTCTCCTCTTCCCAAATGCCTGGCCTGACAAGGCAGGAGGGTGTCTACAGGAAGCCTGCCCACATTCCTGCATCTCCAAAGGACCTGGCTGCCATCCCCACCACACCCTTGGCCAGCTTTGCTCTGTTCACTCCGGGACCAGGACCAGGCAGACATTATTACTAAGCTCTGACTGTGCCTTAGTTTCATGATGACATTGGTACTTCTTCGAGGTGCCTGGAAGGTTGGGAGATGGTTACAAGGTATTAACCATGTATTAAAGGAATTTCTGTCTTTTTTATGCTGTTTTCAAAAGGCACGAAAGAATTACTGATGTCCTTGATCAAAAAAATTACGTGGAAGAACTTAATCGGCACTTAAGGTAGGACTCACTCCCTTTTCCAGTGTCACAGTTAATTCTCAGTACCCAATAATTGTTCCGTGGAACATTTTTCAGTTGCCATAACTGACCTTTTTTCCAAACCAAGTGAAAAAGGGGTATCATAGCGTGCTTGTGTGTACAGACCAGAGGAGTATGATTTCTCAATAAGGAGCTTTGGGAGTTCTTTGGTTCTTTGTTTTATGCAGTTAGACATTGTAGAAAGCAAACAAATTAAGCCTTGAGTCTTCACCCCTCACCCCTCAGCCACCTGGTTGGAAGTGACTGCCATGGGAAGCACTGTTCCTACAGGGAATCCGCACACATCCCTCTGGTGTGTCGGGACAGGAGAAAAGGGCTAAACCCCGACAGCAATTCAGTAGCAACAGCAGGCATCTTTTCTGTGATTTTTTTCATTTTAATTGGAAAGCTCCCGCTGTGTTCCATGAAACACTAGCCGATGGTGGTATTGGTGGAGAATGGGCAGAGATTCACAGTCTAATGTGTTTGGGAGACAGGTTATTCTCTGTATCTCTGAATCCCCTCCGAGTGGGCAGTGCACATAAGCAGTGCTCCAAGGGACAGCCCCGCTGGCCCCAAAAGCCAACGAGACAGCTAAAGGAGCTGGCACATTTCACAGAACGTGCCTGGGGACAGTGCTCCAAGTTCTCCTGAGGCATGATGTTGGCTGTTGCTTTGAGAGATCCTTGATAGATCCCTCATTTATTGACTGGTTTTGTAAGGAAGAGATGTCAGATTTCATCAGACATTCATTATCATTCAGGCAATCATGACTTTTATCCCTTAATCTGTTGATGGGAGGTTTTTTATTAATAGATTTCTTCATACAGAACCATTTCCAGGTCACAGGAATAAACTCTACTTAATCATAGTTTTAGTAACTGCATCATTTTTGATATGTGAACTGACCTAATTGTTCTGTAGTTTTTTCCCCCCTCTGGCACGGTGTCAGGATTATGCATCTTCACAGAATGAATCAGGAGGAGCTTCTGGTTCATGAGCATTATTTGCTCCTTGAAAAAGTGAAGCATGGGGCGCCTGGCTGGCTCAGTCAGTAGATGCGACTCTTGATGTCAGGGTCGTGAGTTCGAGCACCACACTGGGTGTAGAGATTACTTTTTTAAAACAATTTTAAAAAAGAAATCAGAAAATGTGAAGCTCAAAGCTTTTACTGAGGCAAGACTTTGTCAGCTTTTCAGTTTTTTCCTGAGTTGTTTATCTGTGTTTTTTTCTCCTGAGGATGTGTCTTTTTTGGTCATTTATATTTTATTTTTAAATTTTTTTTAATGTTTATTTATTTTTGAGAGAGACATAGAGCACAAGCAGGGGAGGGGCAGAGAGAGAGGGAGACACAGAATCCAAAACAGGCTCCAGGCTCCGAGCTGTCAGCACAGAGCCCGGCGCAGGGCTCAAACCCACGAGTTGGGGAGATCATGACCTGAGCCGAAGTCGGACGCTTAACCGACTGAGCCACCCAGGCGCCCCTGGTAATTTATATTTTCTAAGAAAAGCATAAATTTTAGGGATGTTTTCTTTTTTTTTTTTTTAAAGTTTTTTTTTTTTCAACGTTTTTTATTTATTTTTGGGACAGAGAGAGACAGAGCATGAACAGGGGAGGGGCAGAGAGAGAGGGAGACACAGAATCGGAAACAGGCTCCAGGCTCCGAGCCATCAGCCCAGAGCCCGACGCGGGGCTCGAACTCACGGACCGCGAGATCGTGACCTGGCTGAAGTCTGACGCTTAACCGACTGCGCCACCCAGGCGCCCCAGGGATGTTTTCCATGTTACAGTTGGAATAGAACTGAAAATTACATACTTTAAAGACTTGTAATTCCCTCTATATCTTTTGTGTTCTTTTTTTTTCATTTTGTCGTGTTTTAATTTTTGTCGTATCTAATGCCTGAACTTTGATTCATTAACCTTGCCAGGTTTATTTCTTTGCCCCGCCCCCCCCCCCCCACTGGCAAAAGGCACCAGGTTAGTGGCAAAAGGTACAGGTTCTCGAGCCAGACTGACTAGGTTCAGATCCTGGCACCCCTCCAAACGGGGATGAAACCTGAGTGAGTTTTTCAGTGTAAAGTTATGGTTTCCTCGTCTGTGAAATAGGTAACGGTAAGATTTACTCACAGAATTATGGAGAGGGTCACATGAGTTGATGCACTTAAAGTGCTTAGAAGGGGCACCTGGGTGGCTCAGTCGGTTAAGTGTCCAACTTCGGCTCAGGTCATGATCTCATGGTTCATGGTTCGAGCCCCAGATCCAGATCCAGCTCTGTGCTGATAGCGTGGAGCCTGAAGCCTGCTTTGAATTCTGTCTCCCTTTCTCTGCCCCTCCCCTGCTCTCAAAGATAAATAAACATTAGAAAAAAATTAGGGGCCCCTGGGTGGCTCAGTTGGTTAAGTGTTTGCCTTCGGCTTGCGTTATGATCTCACAGTTCATGAGTTCGAGACCCACATCGGGCTCTGGGCTCTCTACTGTCAGCGCAGAGCCCGCTTTGGATCCTCTGTGCCCCTCTCTCTCTCTGCCCCTCCCCTGCGTGCTCTCTCTCTCTCAATCTCAAAAATTAAATAAATAAATAAATAAATAAATAAATAAATAAATAAACAAACAAACAAACAAACAATTTGAAATAAATAAAGTGCTTAGAAGAGACCTTCCAAAAAGGAAGGTACTGTATCATTATTGTGGCCGTTATTATTATTTATCAGCTTTACATTCGTTTTACATATTTTTCAGTGGGAACATAGTACATATTACTTAAAGAATATTTGAAAAAATGAGGCAAAGTATAAAAAATATCCCCCTTTGATCCTACAACCCCAAAGTACTATTATCTTGTTGTGGATATTATTTAGATACATGACTGCCAGTACATTTTGGTTCCCATCTACCATGTTAGGGAGAAAAAATGATTTTCTTTCCAGTTGGCTGAAGAAATGTATAGCATATTTTGGGGGAAAGACATTGAAACCTTATCAATAAATGTATACACACGCACACATACGTATGTCTTCAGAATTCTCATCTCTGAATTAATCGGAGACCCCTCAACTCTCCATTTCATACAGGAAACCTAGGAATCTATTCTCATTGTTCAGAGGTTGGGGAAACAGCCTTCCTAAAGTTCACCATTACTTAATATGTTATTTTCTCTAGCTGCACAGTTGGGGATCTTCAAAACAAGATAGATGGCTTGGAAAAGACGAATTCAAAACTTCAAGAAGAGGTTTGTAACTTACTGAAATTCTTAGGACAAAATGGCCCAAGGTTAAGAGAAACAGTGTGGTTGGTACATCTGACCGGAGCTGCTCACTGGTCAGAATGGGAATCGCTAAGTTTGGACTGAGCTGCATGTGAGACCGGTGTTCTCGGAATTTCGCATCCTTAGAATGTCTGTGGCCCTGTCCAGGGCTTCCCATGAGCCAGTGCAGCTGATCATGAGCCAGTTCTAAGTGACTTAGGTTTTATCACCTCGCAGTGAACCCTGGGCCTCCTTTGGAAAGCCCAGCTCCTGTGGTGAATGCGCTTCTCTCTTCCTCTTTCCCCACCTTCCTCTGACATAGTATGCCTCCCTGCTGCCCAGAAGGTACAGACTCTGTTATGAGGTAAAAGTACCCTTGCCCACCCCTTCTGTGTTTCGGCCTCTCAGGAGCCTGGAACCAGTCTCCCCACAGTGTGGTCTTTCTCTGCTTTCTCACTAGGAAGAGAGAGAATGAAAAGACAGGAAGAAGGAGGGCTGAGGCCGAGGAAGAAAGCTTGCTGCCCGCTGCCCGGCAGTCTCCTTGGTGGACACATCTTGTCTCCTGTTAGCAGGAGGGGGGTTGCTCAGCCTTTCTGAGGCTTTCCACAGGTAGCGGTCCCTGGCTGCTCGGGCCTCCCCACCAGGTCTCACTGGGGAGGAAGAGGGCTGTGAGAGGTTGCCAGGGCGTGACCCCCACCTCAGTGTGGAGGCAGGTTATGGCCAGAGGAGAGACGCAGAGCATGCCTTTGTACAGAGGGCCCAGTTTAAGGCTCCCTCTGTTTACACTGACTGCTGTCTCCCAAGGGGCCAGCGCTGGAAAGCTTTAAGGAGAGGACCTCAGATTTGTGTGAGGAGAAGGAGATTCAAAGGCGGCGTTCGTAGATGGGCTTCTCAGGAGCAGCTTCACCACACTTAGAACTGGAGGACCCACATTGCCCTTGGGTGGGTGGGCTTTTGGGCCTTAGTTTATTAGGGAGGCAGGTCTTTGGGCCTCACTGTCCTCATCTCCAAATCAGATGATAACTCATACCTAACAGTGTTGTAAAAATGAGATTTGTGTTATATAAATGTGCCTCACACAACACTTGGCATGTGGAGACATTAGTTGATTTTAGAACAAACAGATTGACTCTTCGTTCTCCCAGGCGAGGTGGCATACTTTGAAGGAAGGTCTAATTTTAGCTTTTGAAACTAAACAGCTAGGTTATTTTTTCTTCAAAGGCCAACAACTGTAATGGGAAACATGCTTTATAGAAAAGTCCCTCTCCTTAGGGTGTGCTCTCCCTGGCTTCAGAGAGCAGAGTGGGAATTAGCAGATGGCTAACTAGCACCTCTAGAGACTTAAGATTTCTTAGTTCGGCACAGCGGTAACGTTTAGAAACCCCAGTCGTGGGTTCTGAGTCCACGTGGACTTAGATGCAGTTGAGGAAGAGGAGAGAGGCGTTCAGTGCTTTAGCCCCCGCCCCCTCAGTGAGTGATGCCAAGAGCACAGCCCAGTTCACGTCTTCTTTCTCCTTCCCCAGCCTGCCCTTCTCTCTCCAGGCTGTGTTCAGAGGCTGCATAAGGAGAGGTTGGTGGGTATGTTAATGCCTCTACCTGCCTCTGCAGAGAACCTCCTCCCAACAGGCTTGTATACACTTTGCCCCCACCTATGGTAACTCATTCGAGGACAGGAAGATGGCTTTCTAGGGCCCGGCTTCAGCAGATTTTGTTGTGATTCCTTCCCCAGAATGCTTTAAGTCTCCCTCTAGTGATAAAAATAATCCTTGTTTATTGGCTGGAAAAGAGTGAAGGATCAGGAAAAAAAGCCCATAATCCCCTTGCTAAGTAACAGCTACTGTTATTATCCGTGTATATGTGCTCTCCAATGTTTCCTAAGCATTTCTAACACAGGTGATTTTTTTCTTTTTAATTAGAGGTGAGAACGTGCCATAGAACCTGCCTTTTGTCCCCTATTGATATTATACCCGAAGTATGTTCTCAAGTCATCAAAAGCCTTTGCAAACATTTTAATAACTACATATTTCTGCCTTATGCTCCCACTGTCTTTCAGTAAGCTTCTGTGATATTGGACACTCAAGTGCCTCTAATAATTTGTGTCCATAAATCCTTGCCCACATTAAATCCTTAACCCCATTAAGTGGTTTGCTCTCATTTTTTTTTAAACTATGTGAATGTATTCCCTATTCAAAACAAAGAAATTAAATGATAAAATACCAAATACGTGGAAATCCATCATCAATTGTGAAGGTGCCAAATGTTAGTTTTTAATCTGAATGGTAAGATTAATTTCAACGTTAAGGAACATAAAAATCTTTCTTTATCAGCTTTCAGCTGCAACAGACCGGATTTGTTCACTTCAAGAAGAGCAGCAACAATTAAGAGAACAAAATGAGTTAATTCGTGAAAGAAGTGAAAAGAGCGTGGAGGTGAGAAACTGACCTCACAGCTGGGCAGCATGTCTCCCATGCGCAAGTGTCCGTGGCAGAGCTCATGCTCATT
This sequence comes from Prionailurus viverrinus, assembly GCF_022837055.1. Taxonomy (NCBI): domain Eukaryota; kingdom Metazoa; phylum Chordata; class Mammalia; order Carnivora; family Felidae; genus Prionailurus; species Prionailurus viverrinus. The sequence continues at coordinate 91,182,404 of NC_062561.1, read as the reverse complement.
GTTTAATAGTGACACAGGCCTCAGGACGTACAGAGATGCCTTGTTTGGTGCCACTGTGCCCTCCCACACCACTTGCAGGCCACCTGGGCCACTTCGGGCTTCCAAGCGCACTGCTTCCTCACCTCTGGGCCTTTGCACTCAAAGGTTCCCATTTACTCTTCAACCTCTGCTCACGTACCGTGTCCTCTGTGATGCCTCCATGGCCCCCATCCATGGCCTTGGGCCTTCCTCCCCTGTTCCCAGAGCTGTTTGTCCCTCCCTCCATTAGAGAACCCATTTTCTGTGTCATAGAATTGCTGGCTTGCAGCTGTCCTACACAATGACCTGAGAACAGAAAGAGACCATATCTGATTCATCTTGAAATTCACCCACTGCTAAAGAACATATTGGATAAATAAAAATCCATGCTGAATGATGGAATGAATGGGGGCCTTTCCCACTAAGAACAACGGTTCTGTTTTAAAGAAAATTAAATATGTATTGTTTTCCGAACCTAACTTTTCAAAAGTCTGTTGGCTTGCTGTCATCCTTCAGGTTCAAAGATATTTTGAAGTATCTTTTAGCATTTTTCTGCAGTGCTTAAAATATAGAAGTTATCCTACATCTTTAAAAATTGTGGCATATTCTTTTAATGTTTTTATTTTAAGTAGGCTCCATGCCCAATGTGGGGCTTGAATTCCTGACCCTGAGATTAAGAGTTGACTGAGCCAGCCAGGTGCCCCTATGGTATATTGTAAAATACTTTGTAGTTAGCTCACTTCCATAAGCAAACCATGCCTCTTGGTGTTCTTGTTTGACATAGATAACAAAACAAGATACAAAAGTTGAGCTGGACACTTACAAGCAAACTCGGCAAGGTCTGGATGAAATGTATAGTGATGTGTGGAAGCAGCTAAAAGAGGAGAAGAAAGTCCGTTTGGTGAGTGCAAGACTGTCTTTTTTTTTTTTTTTTTTTTTTTAAGTAGGATTCATGCCCAGTGCAGAGCCCAACATGGGGCTTGAACTCATGACCCTGAGATCAAGACCTGAGCTGAGACGCTTAACTAAGCTAGCCAGGTACCCATAGGCTAAGTGTCTTTAGAAGGAATTCCCCAATAGCCCTTCATGTTATTTGTTGTCACTTTTCACACATGTGCTTAAATCTGCTTTTAAAAACAAATGAGTTTTTTATGCAAAGTTTCTAAAGTCTGAAGAAATATATTCATGAAGAATCAAAAATCATCCCTTTAAAAAAATTTTTAATATTTTTAAAATATTTATTTATTTTTGAGAGAAAGACAGAGTGTGAGTAGTGGAGGGGAAGAGAGAGAGGGAGACACAGAATCCGAAGCAGGCTCCAGGCTCTGAGCTGTCTGCCCAGAGCCTGACGCAGGGCTCGAATTCAGGAACCGTGAGATCATGACCTGAGCCGAAGTCAGTTGCTTAACCAACTGAGCCACCCAGGTGCCCTCCAAAAAATGTTTTTTTAAGGGCTTACTTAGCTTACACCTAAGTTTTGTATTTTTTCCAGTTTTATAAACCTTTTTCAAGGATTACCATGAGGCCAGATTCGAGGTTGCTTTGCCAATACAGTTCCCTCAGTCAGCCTCTGGTCTATTTATTATATTCTACCTAATCTCTGTGCCAGTGACCAGTGTTTTGGGTTTGTTTTTAATGTTTATTTATTTGAGAGAGAGCGATCACAAGTGGAGGAGGGGCAGAGAGAGGGAGAGAGAGAATCCCAAGCAGACTCCATACTGCCAGTGCAGAGCCCAATGCCGGGCTTGATCCCATGAACCGTGAATTTTAAAGTATGCTCCACACCCAGCATGGGGCTTGAACTCATGACCCTGAGATCAAGAGTCACACACTCTACCAACTGAACCAACCCAAATGCCCCAACCAGTGTTTTTTAGTAGACACAACTCTTGGACCTGCTTTGTGTCTTTACGCAGATGTGGAAATGTGTCTCCTGAGTTACCCAGGACAGCACTAGTTCAAAATGGTTGCACCTTTATTGCCATAAAGGAGCAAACCATACGAAAATCCAAAAACTCTCACATTGCAACGTCAGATTGCTTGGCAGACATTCTTTCAGACTGTGCGTTCTGATCTTCGGGTTTAAAGAATGTGGTTGCCAGGATCAAGGCTCACATTGCCACCTACCAACTTTCTGTTGACTGGATCTAGAGCCAGTTTTCCTTACAAAATGAGCAAAAGGGCTAAACTTAATGTAGTTATGCTCTAGACAGAATTTCCTAAATCTCCCTAACCTACTCCAACTTCCGGGTTATATTTTTGCCACTGCCCAAGATACACCCTCAGGTAAATCCATCCCTGTGTCTACTGTAATAACACCTTCTTAATTGGTATTCCTAATTGATAAGGAACTAGAAAAAGAACTGGAGCTGCAGATTGGAATGAAGACGGAGATGGAGATCGCAATGAAGCTGCTCGAAAAGGACACCCACGAGAAGCAGGACACCCTAGTCGCCCTCCGCCAGCAGCTGGAGGAAGTCAAAGCCATCAATTTACAGATGTTTCACAAAGTTCAGGTGGGAGCTGACTGTGTGTCCCTAGCACAGCCTTGCAACCTCACACCGTTCTTGCCACAGAAGAGAGGACGGACACCTCCGTGAGGCCCCGTCCATAGGCCCTGTTACGCACTTCTGCACTTATTTTATTTGGGTCTCCCAGCAGTCCCTGAGAAAAGGTGATAACATGGGGGAAAGTGTAAATTACAGGGCAGACCCGAGTGGCTGCATCTTTTGGGCTGGGTGGCACAGCTAGTAAGTAGAACTGAAAACTGAACCCTGTCTTGGCCCGTTCTTCCCTTCACTGTCTCCCTAGTGTCTTTCGTCTTCTTCAATGACTGTCTGCCCCAGGAAATGGAGAAGTGGATTAAGGAACGATAGAAGTTAGTGTCGTCTTTTCAAGCTGGGCCATGAAGTTAATCTTGCTGAGTCTCCAGCTGCACGGCTGGCTGCACGCCTCTCCTGTCACTTCAGAGCGGTTCAGGGGAGGTAGCCCAGAGAGAAGCAATTGTGCCAGAGTTTGAAAGCTAGCATCTAAAAATCGCAAAGCTTCCTTGCTTAGAGGCTACAGCAGCACCCAGGACCATTCTGTGTCCTTCTTTTCTTTTTTTTGAAGTTCTGTTTCCTGGGTTTTTTTTTTTTTAATTTTTTTTTTTAATGTTTATATTTTCATTTTTGAGAGAGACAGAGCATGAGCAGGGGAGAGGCAAAGAGAGAGAGGGAGACACAGAATCTGAAGCAGGCTCCAGGCTCTGAGCTGTCAGCACAGAGCCCAGTGCAGGGCTTGAACTCACAAACTGTGAGATCATGACCTGAGCCAAAGTCAGACGCTCAACCAACTGAGCCACCCAGGTGCCCCTGTTTCCTGTTTTAATGCCTGAACTGTCCCACTTCCTCTTCTTTAGATGTGCTCTCAATCTGTGTCAAAGATGGTGTGAACAGACACACATGTTATCTTGTCCTGCCATTTTTTTTTAAACATAGTCTCATTTATTTATTTATCTATGTATTTATTTTATTTTAATTTTTTAGAGAGAGCGTATGCAATCGGCAGAGGGAGAGAATCTTTTTTTTCCTCATGTTTATTTTTGAGAGAGAGTGAGCGCACAAGTGGGCGAGGGGCGGAGAGAGAGGGAGACCCAGAATCTGACAGGCTCCAGGCTCCGAGCTGTCAGTACAAAGCCCGACGAGGGGCTCAAACTCATGAACCGTGGGATTTCACCTGAGCCGAAATCAAGAGTTGGATGCTCAACCTACAGAGCCACCCAGGCACCCCCAGCCTTTTTAAAAACTATTACATAACCAGCATTATAATAATAGCTGCAGTGGAAATTAAAGCACAGGGAGAAAAAGAGGAAAATCGTTGCGCTCTCCTGACACATTCTTTATTTTAATTTGTGTTTTCTTCTGGTCTGGGTCAGTCTGTAACCTTAATATTCATGCTCGTCAGAGGAAACCATACTTCCATAATAATTTAGCAGGCCCTAACCTAAAGCAGCTTCAAACTATGGCAGTTTGTATTTCTGTTGCATAATGGTTTCGAGGAGATCATTTCAGACCAGCAGTTTTGCCCCCTGCAGTCGCTTGGGGACCCAGGCTAATGGCAGCTCCAGCTGTCCAGGCCACTGGAAGGGAGTGGAAGGGAGAGAAAAGCAAAAGTCCAGAACCAGGATCTCCTCCCAAACAGTGAGAGAGAAGTTTCACACATCATTCCATTCAATAACACAGCCAAGGGCCAGACGTGGCTGCGAGGGGAGCCTGGGGCTGGCGTGTCCCAGCTGTGAGCCAGATGAAGGGGAGAATAGGAGTCACTAGGGTCACTAGATATAGCTGTCACTACCACCATCTGCCCCACTGAGCTTCCAGAAGTCCTGTCCAGTCCCAGAATCCTCCCAGTCCGCAGCCCCTGGGTGACAAGCAGCACTCTCCATGGAGCCCTCGAGGCCTGTGTTTGAACCAGAAGATCAGCTGTCTTCCTCACATTAACCCATCCCGCCCAGCATAAAATAGTGGAGCCAAAATAGGATTGCAAAAGGAAACAAGAGACCCACAGGGCAGACCCTGGCCTGCCGTGGCCATCATTTGCACCTCTGGGCAGGAGCTGGGAAGGCTGCCCAGGGTGCTGGGGGCTCCATTTGTTAGCATGTCCACCTACCCTTCCTCAGTCGTCAACAGAACTTGTCAGCCAACCTCCATGGTCCCTGACATGTCCGCCATCTCTATAGCCCATTTGAAGTGGGCTCTTGGTGAATGTGAGCCTTCCTGGTGGCTGCACGGCTTAAAAGCCACATTCCCACTGGTCTCGGTTTGCTGGCCTGGAGATTGTATGAAGGGTCAAACAGTCACAGATACTCTTCAGGCCTGACTCGTGGTTTTTGTGACAGTACAGTTCCCTTAGTCACCATGTCTGGTCTGGTTATTTCCCTTCAATCCGTGTATTGATGACCACAGTTTATTGTTTCATTTATTTTTATTTCTTATTTTTTTATATATTTTTTTATTTTGAAAGAGAGAGTACAGGTGCACATGCATGTGAGCAGGGGCGGGCAGACAGAGAAGGGGAGAGAGAGTCCTAAGCAGGCTGCACATTCAGTGGGGAGCCCAGCGCAGGACTTGAACTCAACGACCATGAGATACTGACCTTAGCCGAAATCAAGAGCCAGATGCTCAACTGACTGAGCTAACCCTGCGCCCCTATGGTTTCATTTATTGAACACAGTTCTTCTGCCTGCCTCATTTCTGTGCTCTATCAGTCTTTCCCCACTCCCCTCCTTCAGCGGCCGGTCATCTGAAACTGCAGACAGAGATGTGCAGGAAAGCCCATACTGTTGTTTTGATTACTACAGCTTTGTATATAGCTTAAAATCTAGGATTCTGTACCTCCAGTTTTGTTCTTTGTCAAGATCACTTCGGTTATTTGGTGTCCTTTGTGGTCCCATACAAATTTTAGGATTGTTTGTTCTAGTTCTATGAAAAATACTATTGGTGGGAAGGGAAACAAAAATAATATAAAAACAGGGAGGGGGACAAAACATAGAGACTCATAAATATGGAGAACAAACAGGGTTACTGAAAGGGTTGTGGGGGGGGGGGATTGGGATGGGCTAAATGGGTAAGGGGCACTAAGAAATCTACTCCTGAAATCATTGTTGTACTATATGCTAATTTGGATGTAAATTTTAAAAAATTAAAAAATTTTAAAAAAAGAAGTAAAGGAAAAAAAATACTGTTGGTATATTGATAGGAACTGCATTGAATCAATAGATTGCTTTGGGTAGTATGGATATTATAACAACATTAATTCTTCCAATCTGTGAGCATGGTCTATTTGTGCCATCTTCAGTTTCTTTCATCCATGCTTTACAGTCTTCAGAGTATCGGCTTTTCACCTCCTTGGTGAAGTTTATTCCTAGGTATTTTGTTATTTTTTCTGTAATTATAAATGGGATTGTTTTTTTTTAAATGTTTGGGGTTTTTTTGTTTTTTTTTTTTTTTGAGAGGCAGAGAGCGAGCAGGGGAGGGGCAGAGAGAGGGAGACACAGAATTCGAAGTAGGCTCCAGGCTCTAAGCTGTCAGCACAGAGCCCGATGCGGGGCTTGAACCCACGAGCTGGGAGATTGTGACCTGAGTCGAAGTCGGATGCTTAACCAACTGAGGCACCCAGTTGCCCCATAAATGGGATTGTTTTCTTAATTTTTCTTTCGGCTACTTTATTAGTATATAGAAATGGAACAGAAATGTATATTAACTTTGTATCTGTAACTTTACTGAATTCATTTATCTGTTCTAAGTTTTTAGTCTTTTGGGTTTTCTTTATGTAGTATCATGTAGTTGCAAATAGTGACAGATTTACTTCTTTCTTACCAACTTGGATGCCTTTTTTTTTTTTTTTTTAATGTTTATTCAGTTTTGAGAGCGCGCGAACAGGGGAGGGGCAGAGAGAAAGGGAGACACAGAATCCAAAGCAGGCTCCAGGCTCTGAGCTGTCAGCACAGAGCCCATTGCGGGGCTCGAACTCATGGACCTTGAGATCATGACTTGAGCCAAAGTAGGCCACTTAACCGACTGAGCCACCCAGGCGCCCCGCCTTTTTTTTTTTAATGTTTATTTATTTTTGAGAGAGAGAGACAGGGCATGAGTGGGGAAGGGCAGAGAGAGAGTGGGAGACAGAATCCCTAGCAGGCTCCAGGCTCCAAGCTGTCAGCACAGAGCCTGACAAGGGGCTCAAACTCAAAATTTGCAAGATCATAACCTGAACCGAAGTCAGACACTCAACCGACTGAGCCACCCAGGCGCCCTCCCAACTTGGTTGCCTTTTATTTCTTTCAGTTGTCTGATTGCCTTGGCTAGGACTTGGAGTACTATGTTAAATAAAAGTGGTGAGAGTGGACATCCTGTCTTGTTCCTGACCTTAGGGGAAAAGCTTTCAGTGTTTCATCATTGCATCTGATGTTAGCTGTGGGTTTCTCAGTATATGGCCTTTATTATGTTGAAGTGTGTTCCCTCTAAATGTACTTTGTTGAACGGATGTTGTATTTTATCAGACGCTTTTTCTGCATCTATTAAGATGACCATATGGTTTTTATCCTTCATTTTGTTGTGATGTATCACGTTGATTGATCTGCAGATACTGAACCAGCTATGTATCCTAGAATAAATCCTACTTGATCATGTGAATGATCCTTTTAACATATTGTTGGATTCAGTTTGCCAGTATTTTGCTGAGAATTTTTGCATCTGTGTTTATCAGGGATGTTAGCCTGTAGTTTTCTTTCTTGATAGGACCTGTGTTCTGGTTTTGATATCAAAGTACTGCTGACCTCACAGAAAGAATCTGGAAGTTTTCTTTGCTCTTCTGTTTTTTGGAATAGTTTGAGAAGATGGAGTGTTAACTCTTCTTTAAATGTTTTTATTTTTTATTTTATTTTATTTTATTTTATTTTATTTTATTTTATTTTATTTTAACGTTTATTTATTTTTGAGACAGGGAGAGACAGAGCATGAACAGGGGAGGGTCAGAGAGAGAGGGAGACACAGAATCCAAAACAGGCTCCAGGCTCTGAGCTGTCAGCACAGAGCCCAATGCGGGGCTCAAACTCACGGACCGCGAGATCATGACCTGAGCCAAAGTCAGACGCTTAACCGACTGAGCTACCCAGGCGCCCCTCTTTAAATGTTTTTTAAAGTTTATTTATTTTGAGACAGAGAGAGTAAGAATGAAAGGGGGGGGGGGGCATAAAGAGACAGGGACAGAGGATCCCAAGTGGGCTCCATGCCAACAGCAGAGAGTTCTGTGTGGGGCTCGAATTCACAAACTGTGAGATCATGACCTGAGCTGAAGTCAGACGCTTAACCTACTGAGCCACCCAGGTGCCCTTTAATTCTTTTTTAAGTAAATGTTTGGTAGAATTCACCTGTGAAGCCATCCAGTCCTAGACTTGTGTTTGTTGGGAGTTCTTTTTATTACAAATTCAATTTCATTACTAGAACTTGGTCTGTTCAGATTTTTTTTTATTATTATGTTTATTTATTTTGAGAGAAAAAGAGTGCGAGTGGGGCAGGGGCAGAGTGAGAGGGAGACACAGAATCCGAAGCAGGCTCCAGGCTCTGAGCTGTCAGCACAGAGCCCATCGCGGGGCTCAAACCCATGAGTGTGAGATCATGACCTGAGTCGAAGTCAGACACTCAACCAGTTGGGCCATCCAGGCACCCCTAGATTTTTTTTTTTAAGTTTATTTATTTTTGAGAGGTGGGGTGGGGCAGAGAAATAGGGAAAGAGAGAATTCCTAGCAGGCTCTGCACTGTCAGCTCAGAGCCTAACGTGGGACTCAAACTCACAAACCATGAGAACATGAGCTGAAATCAAGAGTCGGATACTTGAGGGGCGCCTGGGGTGCCTGGATGACTCAATCGTTGAGCATCTGACTTTGGCTCAGGTCATGAAATCACAGTTCATGAGTTCAAGCCCCACATTGGGCTCTGTGCTGACAGCTCAGCCTGGAGCCTGCTTCAGATTCTGTGTCTCCCTCTCTGTCTCTGCCTCTCCCCAGCTCGCACTCTGTCTCTCTCTCTCTCTCTCTCTCTCTCTCTCTCTCTCTCAAAAATAAATTAAAAAAAAAAGTCAGGGGGCGCCTGGGTGGCTCAGTCAGTTAAGCAACCAACTTCAGCTCAGGTCATGATCTCACAATTCATGGGTTTGAGCCCTGCATTGGGCTGTGTGCTGACAGTTCAGAGCCTGGAGCCTGCTTCCGATTCTGTGTCTCCCTCTCTCTGTACCTCCCCTGCTCATGCTCTGTCTCTCTCTGACTCTCAAAAAATAAATAAATGTTAATTAAAAAAAAAAAAATTTTTTTTAAGTCAGATAATTAACTGAGACACCCAGGTGCCCTGCTGTTCAGATTTTTATTTCTTCCTAATTCAGTCTTGGAAGATCGTTAAGTTTCTCGGAATTTATCCATTTATTTTAGGTTGTCCAATGTGTTGGCATATAATTTTTCATAGTTGTATCTTACAGTCCTGTGGTGTCAGCTGTTACTTTTTCTCTTTCATTTCTGTATGTATGTATGTATGTATGTATGTATGTATAAAGTTTATTTATTTTGAGAGAGAGAGCGCAAGCAGGGGAAGGGCAGAGAGAGAAAAGGAGAGAATTCCAACTGGGGTCTTTCTGTCAATGCAGAGCCCCATGTGGGCTCAAACTCATGAACCGCAAGATCATGACCTGAGCCGAAGTCGGACGCTTAACTGACTGAGCCACCCAGATGCCCCTGAATTTATTTATTTGAGCCCTCCTTTTCTTGATGAGTCTGGCTGAAAGTTTATCAATTTTATCTTTTCAAAGAACCAGCTCTTGGTTTCATCTGGTCTTTGCTATTGTTTTTTTAGTCTCTATTTCACTTATAGCCATTCTTATTTTTATGATTTCCTTCCTTGTACTAACTTTGGGTTTTGCTCTTCTTTTTTTAGTTGCTTTATGTGTGAGGTTAGATTGTTTCTTTGAGATTTTTCTTGTTTCTTGAGGTAGGCCTGTATCCCTATAAATTTCCTTCTTAGGACTGCTTCTATTGCCTCCCAAAGATTTTGGACCACTGTGTTTCCATTCTCATTTGTCTCCAGGTGCTTTTTTTTTTAATGTCTCCTTTGATTTCTTTGTTGACCAATTTGTTGTTTGGTAGCATGTTGTTTAGCCTCCCCAGGTTTTTTGGTGTATTTTTTGTATGTTTGTGCTTTTTCCAGTTTTTCTTCTATAATTGATTTTAAGTTTCATACTATTGTGGTCAGAAAAGCAGCTTAATATGATTTCAGTCTTCTTAAATTTATTGAGACTCCTTGTGTGGCCTAACATGATCAATCCTGGAGAATGTCCCATGTGCACTTGAAAAGAATGTGTATTTTGCTATCGTGGAATAGAATGTTCTGTATATATCTGTTAAGTCCATCAGCTCTAATGTGTCATTCAAAACCACTGTTTCCTTACTGATTTTCTGCCTGGATGATCTATCCATTGATGTAAGTAGTCCCCTACTATTGTATTATTGTCAGTTTCTTTTTTAATGTTTGTTGTTAGCTGCTTTATGTATTTAGGTGCTTCCATGTTGAGTGCATAGATATTTATGATTTTTATATTCTTTTGCTGGACATATATCCTCAAGCTGGATTCAGCTTGTTAGATCTCTTTATCATCATGTAATTCTATTTTAGTCTCACATGGGTACTGCTACCCCAGCTTTTTTTTTTTTTTTTGCTTCCATTTGTGTGCGATATGTTTTTCTATCACTTCACTTTTGGTCTGTATATGTTTTTAGATCTGAAGTGAGTCTCTTCTGGCAGCATATAGACAGGTCTTGGTTTTTTATCCATTCATCTCAACCTACCTATGTCTTCTGACTGGAGCAGATGGACCATTTAAGTTTAAAGTCATTACTTGGGGCGCCTGGATGGTTCTGTCCATTGAGCGTCCGACTCTTGATTTCAGCTCACGTCATGATCTTAGGGTCATGGGATCAAGGCTCACAGTGGAGCCTGCTTAAGAGTCTCTCTCTCCCCACCTCTGCCCCTTTCTTGGGCTCGCTCTTTCCTCAAAAATAAATAAGTAAATATGCATATGTTCTCTCATAAATAAATAATCACTGACAGGTGTGTACTTATTGCCATTTTGTTGTTTTTTGGTTGTTTCTGTAGTTATTCTCTATTCCTTCTCTTGCTCTCTTCACTTGCAGTTGATGGCTTCCTATAGTGTTGTGCTTATATTCCTTTCTCTTTGTTTTTTGTGTCTATTATAGGTTTTTGATTGGTGGTTACCATAAGGTTCATATATAACATTTTTTTTTAAAGTTTATTTATTCATTTTGAGAGAGAGAGAAGCGTGCGCAAGTGAGTGGGAGCGGGAGAGGGGCAGAGAGAGGGAGAGAGAGAATCCCAACCAGACTCCACACTGTCAGGAAGCCAGAAGCCTGAGGCTGGGTATTAGCACAGTTGCTTTCTTCTAAGGGCTGTGAGAAGTACTGTAAGCATCCCTGTCCCCTAGCTGCTGGTGGTTGCTGGTGATCATTGGCAATAATCTTTTCAAAGAACCACCTTTTTTTCTAATATTCTTTGTTGTCTGTTGTTCCATGTTTCATTGATTTCCACCCTTCCTTTTATTATATTCTTTTTTCAAGGTTTTCTTTTTTTTATAAGTTTTTTAAGCTTATTATACATTATTATAAGTTTATTATAAGTTTATTTTGAAACAGGGGCACCTGGGTGGCTCAGTCGGTTAAGCATACAACTTTGGCCCACATCATGATCTGTGAGTTCGAGCCCCACATCGGGCTCTGTACTAACAGCTCAAAGCCTGAAGCCTGCTTCAGATTCTGTGTCTCTCTCTTTCTCTGCTCCTCCCCCACTCATGCTCTGTGTCTCTCAAACATAAACATTAAAAAAAGAAGAAAGAAAGAAAGAACGGGCCTGAGCAGGGGAGGGGGCAGAGAGACACAGAATCCCAAGCAGGCTCTGCGCTGGGGGGCTCAATCTCACAACCATGAGATCATGCCCTGAGCCAAAATCAAGAGTCAGATGCTTAACTGACTGAGTCACCCAGGTACCCCTTTATTATATTCTTTCTGATTTCTTTGCGTTTGCTCTGTAATTTATTTTCATCTTCTGAAATGCATGCTTAGCTCATCTGTTTTATCTTTTTTCTTTATTTCATAAAAAAATTTATTTGGGGGCAGCTGGCTGGCTCAGTCAGTAGAGCATGTGACTTTTGATCTCAAGGTTGTGAGTTCAAGCCCCATGCTGGGGGTAGTTTGCTTTAAAAAATAAAAATAAATAAAAAAGATGTTATTTGAAGTTAAAAATGACCCACACAACTACTGCTTTAGCTGTGGCCCTCAAATTTTGACAAAAGTATATCACCTAAGAAGCACATTTATTCACAGCTCAGCCTCTCTGAAACCTACATGCAGCTTACAGTCAATGGCACATGTTCTAAGTAGCTGTTTTTTCTTGCTTAGTGGTGTGTAAAATTAGGATACGTCTTCCACTCAGTGCATCTTCAATACCATACAATATTGCATAGTGTTTTCACTGACTTTTACCCCTAAATATTTCTTTTTTTTTTTTTTAAGTTTATTTATTTTTGAAAGAGAAAGCACAAGTAGGGGAGGGGCAGAGAGAGAGGGAGAGAGAGAATCCCCAGCAGGCTCCAGGCTGTCAACCCAGAGCCTGATGCAAGGCTCAAACTTACAAACTATGAGATAATGACCTGGGCCAAAATCAAGAGTTGGACAATTAACCAACTGAGCCACCCAGGCGCCCCTACCTCTCAGTATTTCTTAGTTAGTCCTCTGGTTTACATTTTTAGCTCAACAGCTTTTTAGTGATATGCTATGTAGTTTAGTTTCTAAGATATGAGGCATTTTTAGCCATTCTTTTGTTGTTAATGTCTAACTGTATTATATTAAGGTCCAAGAATACAGTCTATATTATATTAGGAACTTATTAGGACTTCCTTCTGTCATCAGCCTTTCCGTATCCTTTTATTTTAAAAGTGTCTGTTATAGACACACAGGGACACAGTGCTTTTTGCCTGCCTCCCCCCCCCCCCCCCCGGCCTGGGCCCCCCAGTACATGCCTGGATTCAGAAGTCACACAGTTGTGGGTATAAATCTGCTGTATCGCACATCTGTGCCAGCCTCCCTCTGTGCTTAGGGAACTGGGGCTGACCAGCAGGCCACAAGAACCTGCAAGGGCCCGATGAACTCGTAGGTGTGCTTGGCATGTAGGAACAGCTCTGCAACACTGTCAGATCTCACTCTGAAGTTCTTTTTTTAAAAAGGAGCATGGACCTTTCATAGAGGGAAACAAAAAGCTTATTACTTCCTTTTTGGCCTTTCTTTGTGTGGATAAAGCTGGGAGCCTCAGTCCAGTTTGTCTTCCAGTGCTATGGGAAAGACCAGCAACTAGTGAAATGCTCCTAGAAATGTTGTGAAAGTACAGAGTGAATCATCAAACCCTCTCTTAACCCTGAGCGGGCACAGCAGTGAGAGAGAGGCAGAGTGTGACCCCTCTTCCTTGCCTTTGCAGAATGCAGAGAGCTGTTTACAGCAGAAGAATGAAGCCATCACATCTTTTGAAGAAAAAACCAACCAGGTTATGTCCAGCATGAAACAGATGGAAGAAAGGTAATCACTCCCTGTGGCAAATACTCCCTAGAAGGTGCTGGACATTCCCCAGGCCCGGGAACTTACTCACAGTCTCTCTCAAAAGGTCAGACAACTTGGGATGAAAGTCCTTTGGGATTGTAGTCTTGCTGAGCAAGGGGGCTGGATTCCCATCCTTGCCTAAGTGTGTATTCCCTTAATCAATCTCTGGGTGACTGTATCACATTGTCTTCTCAGGAGTCAGACCCATACAGTGAGCTCCTTGTCACCGACACACTTAAACATCAGTCTGTAATGGGTCAGAATAGAGCCTGAAAGCAGACCCCAACGAATATGGCAACTGATTTTCTTACAGAGGTGCAAAGGCAGTTCAAGGGAGAAAGGAAAATCTTTTCAATAAATGATACTGGGACGATCGGACATGCATAAGCAAAAAAAATGGACCTTGGTTGTATACTTCCTATCTTCTACAAAAATTAGCTGGAAATGGATCATAAGTCTAAATGGAAAACTTAAAACTTACAACCTCTGGAAGAAAACCTAGGAGAAAATCTTTGTGATCTTGGATTAGGCAAAGAGATCTTAGACATGACAAAAGCATGGGATCCAGGGCCCCTGGGTGGCTCAGTCAGTTGAGTGTCCAACTCTTGATTTCGGCTCAGGTCATAATTTCACGGTTCATGAGTTCGAGTCCCATGCCAGGCCCTGCGCTGGCACTGCAGAGCCTGCTTGGGATTCTCTCTCTCAGCCTGCTCTCTCTTGCTCTCTCTCTCTGTCAAAATAAATAAATAAAAACTTAAAAAAAAGTAATACTTTTGAAAAGCATGGTGTCCATGGGAGGAAAAACTTGATAAGTTGGACTTTATCAAAAGGTAAAACCTTTGTGCTATGAAAGACATGGTTAAGAGAATAAAAAGACCAGCTAGAGATTGACAGAAAACTTGCAAATCACTTAACTGACAAAGTTATATATTCTGTCTCCAGAATATATAAAGAACTCTCAAAACTCAACAGACAACCCAGTTGAAAAATGGACAAAAGACTTGAACGGACACTTCGCCAAAGAGGACGTAGGGATGGCAAATAAGCACACAAAAAGATGTTCAGTGTCAGTAGCCATCAAGGAGGTACATGTTTTGTTATGTTTTGTTTTAAATATTCATTTTTGAAAGAGTGCAAGCAGGGGAGGGGCAGAGAGAGGAGGACAGAGGTGGGCTTTTGTGCTAACAGCAGTGAGCCCTCTGTGGGTTCAAACTCACAAACCGCAAGATGAGGACCTGAGCCAAGGCAGACACTCAACCAGCTGAGCCACCCAGGCACCCCCAGGGAAGTACATGTTAAAATCACAGCGAGATGCTACTACACACCTGTTAGAACAGCTAAATATCTTTTTTTTTTTTTTCAACGTTTATTTATTTTTGGGACAGAGAGAGACAGAGCATGAACGGGGGAGGGGCAGAGAGAGAGGGAGACACAGAATCGGAAACAGGCTCCAGGCTCCAGGCTCTGAGCCATCAGCCCAGAGCCCGACACGGGGCTCGAACTCACGGACCGCGAGATCGTGACCTGGCTGAAGTCGGACGCTTAACCGACTGCGCCACCCAGGCGCCCCACTAAATATCTTTTTAATGACAATACCGAGTGCTGACGGGGCTACAGAGCAACTAGAACTCTCCTACATGACCGGTGGGGATGCCAAATGGTACAGCCACATTGGAAAACAGTGTCTTAAAATAAAGCTAACCTTACTCTTCCATCTGACCCAACAATCCCACTCCTGGGTCTCAGCCCAAGAGAAATGGAAACTAATGTCCTCACAAAAGCCCATACACAAATGTTTGTAGCAGGTCTATTCATTATTGTCAAAACTAGAAGCGAGTTAGAGGTGTTTCATCGAGTGAAGTAAGAACAAACTGGTACCCTGTACAGTGAAATAGTACTCAGGCAGAGGAAGGAATGAGCCACTGATCCACAAACTTGATTTCAGCGATACTAAGCTGAGAGAAAGAAGCCAGGCTTAAAACGTTATTTATATAAAGTATGATTCCACTTATAGGACACTCTGGAAAAGAAAAAGTCATGGTATCAGAGCCGATCAGGGGTCAGGGGTGGGAAGGGAGCCTTCAGGGGTGACAGAACTGCTCTGTCTCTTGATCACCATGGTGGTTCCATGGGTCTATCCATGTGCTAAAAACTCTGGGAATTGGGCACACGCATGAGTCAATCTTACTGTGTGCATATTTACAACAAAAGCCACGAGAACAGGAAAACATGATACCTTTGGTGGCGAGGGTGCCTCCTTTCCTTATGCAGATGTGCTTGCTTCGGTGCAGGTTACGGCAGTCTGAAAGGGCCAGGCAGGGGGCCGAGGAGCGGAGCCACCGGCTGCAGCAGGAGCTGGGCGGCCGGACATGTGCTTTGCAGCAGCAGCTCTCACAGTTGCATGAGCAGTGGTAGGCGGGCGGCCCGGTGAGGGGCAGGGGGGGGCGGGCCGTGGCCTCTTCGAAGTTTAACCCTCATCTCCTGCGAGGCTGGAATGAGGGTTTGAGCGTGCGTGTAAAGCCCAGTGATGAGTGACAGATGTCTGTGTTTCACAAATGAGAGAGCTGGTTCGGGGTTCAGGAACGTCCCAGGGCCACTTGGCTGGTGAGCAGCAGGGGGTGGGGGGGTCCAGTAGCTTTCTCCTGCCCCCACCCCCAGTGTCCTCCAGTGGGAGCTGGCTCTGGGTTGGAAAAAGCAGAACTCGTGTTGCAACCCCCCACTCCCCAGGTCTTGCCTCAGTAGGGGATCCCACAGGTGCAGCCCTAAGTGTCCCCAGGCCCTTTTGCTTTCTTTCGGCTCACATGCAGTCAAGTGTGCACCTGCCCTTCTTCCCCTTGAGGGGTCCTGGTGTCCCCTGTGGAGGGGCAGGCAGCCCTGCTCCAGTGACAGGTTTAGATACGCATGTGACGATGCCAATTCCAATTCCCCGTTCCCTGTGTGGTGAATTGGGTTGGCGATTGTGCAGTTTCCGTGCAAATCTCCCACTGAGACTAACTCCAGTTCATTTTGGGAAAACAGCTCAAGTCTAGAGAAAGAGCTGAAATCAGAAAAAGAGCAAAGACAGGCTCTTCAACGAGAATTACAGCAGGAGAAAGACACTTCCTCTCTGCTCCGAGCAGAGCTACAGCAAGTGGAAGGATTAAAAAAGGTAAGGCAGGGGTGCCTGGGTGGCTCGGTTGAGTGTTGGACTCTTGATCTCAACTCAGGTCACGATCTCGCAGTTCATGAGTTGGAGCCCCACATCATGCTATGTGCTGACAGCATGGAGCCTGCTTGGGATTCTCTCTTTCCCTTTCTCTGCCCCTCCCCTGCTCACTCACTCGCTCTCTAAACAAATAAATAAACAAACAAACTAACTAAAAAAAAGAAAAGTAAGGCAGCCATCCTTGGGAAAAAAAGAGCTACCAGTGTCTCTGGAAACTGCAACCACAGAGCCAGAGCTGTGCCCATGGAGCTGCTGCTCTGGGCAGCCGGTGCACACACCAGACACTCAGGGATGAGTGCTGTGAACAGAACATTCCCTGCTGTGGGCAGGGGTGGTCTGGGAAGAGTGACGGGTGGATCTGAATGACAGCAAGGGACGGCTATGCACAGGTCCAAGCTAAGAACCTCTCAGGCAGATAGCAGGAAGTGTGAGGGTCTGTCGTGGTCAAGGAGCAGAAAGAAGGGCCATGAGGCTGAGGTGTGGCGAGCGGAAGAAGGAAGCACTGGAGCTGAGGCCTCAGGTGGGCAGACCAGTCTCGGGCCCCCAGAGCTGCACGAAGGGATTTGGATCTTATCTTGAGCACGGTAAGAAGCTGTTGGGGGCATGGAGGGGGTGGGGGAGGTACATGGCCCACTTCATTTTAAGACCATCACCAGCTACTGTGTGAGAATGGGTGGCAGGCTTGCAAGAGAGGAAACAGTAAGCATGAACATCTTCCACCAAGTGCCACACCTCCACCCCAGAGGGGCTCGGCCTAGGGTCAGGTATCCTGGTTCCCCAGAACTTTCTGGGCCTGGGCCACCCCTGGGAAGCCAACCGAACCAGTCTCTGCCTGGAGTCACCTCGGTCCTCTGGTGAAGGTGAGGCCTGGATCCTATGGAAAGCTTCAGGGAGAGAGATGTTGGGGTGCCAGAATGGCACCTCTGTCTGGTTGCAGAACTAGATCTCCCAGGGAACCCAGGCAGTCTACAAGTCTTCCCCAATGATAAAAATCGCCAGGCATCTCCCGCAAAGGCTGGAGGTCCCCACAATGCTGGTGGGAGCAGCTGCAGCCTGCTAGGGGGTGTCCCTGGCTACTGCAGCCTCTCCTGGTGGGACTGGCATGCCTTCCGCACCACACCTGCTCTGGCGGAGGGTCCTTGAGGCTGGGGCAGCTCCCAGACCCGGATCTCGTTGTGCTGAACGTGGTAATGGGTCCTGCTGCACAATCTGAATGAGCCAACAAAGGCACTTTGGTTTCTGTTGAAAAGTGTCTAGAGCTCCTTGCTGGGGAGCCCACTAGGCCAGGGGTGGGGAGGACCCCTGGGGAGGGGAGAAGTTCCTCATGAGCCTCTCAGGCTTGGAAAAGGGAGGAGAAGAAATGGAGGGCAGAAGAGGACTCCCAGAAAGTTCTGCATCGTGCCTCCTTTATTCCACTCCCAACTACTTTGGTGTAAGATTTGAATCGCTTGCCCTCCCCACCTCCCACCCGCACTTACATACACACACAAGAAACAAAATGTATCTGACATCAGCAGGGTGCCCTGTGCCATGTGCCTGTGACAGCAGGCTCTGGGGCGGCTGGGAGGGAAGTGCCCACCACTTAGGCCTAAGCCCTGAACCGCACTGTCCTGGGTCTTCTGTCCTGGCCCTCGCCAGCCTGTGTCAAGGTGCCCTGTTCTCAGGTTACGATGGTTGTCACTGTGTGAGCTGCTCTCCCCACATGCACGAGAATGAGATCCCAATCTGGGCCTTCATCAGCCTTGTTCACTCACTCACGACCAGCCCTTTCCAAAAAACACTATCCAGACAAGCCTTCCCTGGGCAAGTGACCTACAGTTCTATAGAAGTTTCACCTGTGTATTTTTGGAGGTAATTCTCTGTGTTTAAACAGTCCTTTAATAGCAACTCAGATGGGCAGAGCCTTGTTTGCCCTGGGAGGAGGACTGTTTGAATGGAGCTGTTTCCTGCTCCATGTCACTGTCCCTACCGCAGGGCCACCCCTGTAGCATTCACCTTGCAGTTGCCCATTCTGGAGAAACAGGCTGGTGAGAAGTAACCCACGAAGTAACTCCGTCTGGAGTGCGGTTCATACAACAAAACTGCTTTTTGCGCTTGAAAAGCATTCTGCCCTTCTTGTTGCTGTGATCGCTAAGCCTTTTTTTTTTTTTTTTTTTAACGTTTATTTTTGAGAGACAGAGCATGAGCATGAGCAAGGGAGGGGACAGAGAGAGGGGGAGTCACAGCTTCCAAAGCAGACTCCAGGCTCCGAGCTGTCAGCATGGAGCCCGATGCAGGGCTCGAACTCACGAACCACGAGATCATGACCTGAGCCGAAGTCGGACACCCAACTGACTGAGCCACCCAGGTGCCCCTGTGATCGCTAAACCTTTTAAAAAAAAAAAAAAGAAAGAAAGAAAAAGACTGTCAGCGTATCAGGCATCTGGTCGGTTCGTTTTAGGAGCTGCGGGAGCTCCAGGACGAGAAGGCGGAGTTGCAGAAGGTTTGCGAGGAGCAGGAACAGGCCCTCCAGGAAATGGGGCTGCACCTCAGCCAGTAAGACCCCAGTCCCCCTCACCTGCCCCCTGCGCTGCCCCCTGGAGTCACACCAGCCTGCCCACCGGGCCCTGAACCAAATTGTGTTGTCGTGGGAGGGAGGGCTGGGAAGGAGGCCTGCCAGGTGGAGGTCAGGCCTCGAGGACGCAATGCTGGTTGAACGCATTAAGAAACCCCAGATGGGTGAACCAGATGGGTGGGGGGCGGGCTGCTTGCTGGGCCTGCAGTCAGACCAGAGTGGATACTGTGGTTTGAGGGTTCCAGCCTGCCCTAGCCAAAGTGCGGTCACCTCCAGCCTTTGGATACTTGCACCCACCAGTCTTTCTGTCTGCTCTGCTGGCTGCTGCTGCAGGAGTGCCGATGTTGGTGCTTCTGTCCTGTAACTGGACAGCTCTCCTTCCCGATGTCCCAGTCCTGCCAGGTTGCTCTGGACAGTCTGATAGGTCACAGCCGATACTAGAATATGTCCACCTGTGCAATTATTGTTGTTGTTGTTGTTTTTAATATTTCTTGAAAGAGATAGGGCATGAGCAGGGGAGGGGCAGAGAGAGACACAGAATTCGAAGCAGGCTCCAGGCTCCAACCCACAAACTGTGAGACCTGAGCCAAAGTCGGACACTTAACTGACTGAGCCACCCAGGTGCCCCTATTACTGAATTTTCAAAGCCATGGGGGAGCTTTTTCTCCTTCTGAGTCAGGACTCTTGGTTTCAGAGGGACAGAAATCCAACTCAAACTGTCTGAAGCAGAAAAAGCCATCAGAACTGTCTCTCCTTCCTACCTCTGCCGTCCTGTTGCTTCCACCACGAGGGGCTCTGGCCCACATCAGGGCAGAATGGCTCCCACAGGGACTCCAGGTTGACTTGCCACCCCCACCAGAGTCCTGTTCTGGTGCCTGCCATAAGCATGGTGACCAGAGAGAAGGGCTGTCATGGCCAGCACAGCCTGGGCTCAGGCTCCATGCTGAATAAAACCCTGACCAGAAAAGGTCCAGAGATGAGGGTGACCAGGAGAAGAAACTAGAAACACTGAAGTAGTATGCACACCAAACAGGACGTCCCTCAGTTGGGCTGCGTGGGGGTTGCTGTGTCAGGACACGTGACACAGGCAGGAGTTCCCCAGGGAACCTTTGTGCTTCTTCCCTCCTTCCCTCCCTCCTTCTTCATGTCACCAGGTGACACCAGAGAAGACTCCCTTCAGATCCCTCCACCAGCCAGACACAGCTGCCTGGTTTCTTTATGTTACCAAAGTCTGGGTCCTTCCCAAGCTTATTTCCCAGGGAAGTGCTTGCACAGTCAGGCTGCCCTCTCCACCTGGTGTCCCCAGGTCTCTCCACCCAGGCAGCTGCTGGTGCTGTCAGTCTGCAGGCCTGTTCCTAAGCTGGTCAGGGCAGGAGGGAACGTCTTTTTCTAAGGGACCTGATGCTCAGTTTCCTAATCCTCCCCCAGAAGACTAGCTCGGGTCTCAGAGCCCAGCCACTTTGACACTTGGATTAGGTTAATCCAATGACAGTTTAGGCTAATCTCAGCTTTCAAGGGCTCAGACCATCCCCCCTGCCCCACCCGCCCACAATTACAACTTCTTACAGTTTCATTTCATCTGGTTTAATCCTGCCAGTTTAGACCATGTTCAGTTGGTCGTTTATGTGGACAACTAAGGAATTATTCTTACCCTAACAAGAATGGAGCAAGGACAAATGACCATGTCCTCTGAGCAGGACTGTTCTAAAAGGAGCAGGCAGCAGGAAAAGGGCCCAGAGAGCCCTGCAGATTCTGGTTCCTGAGGGGAGCACACACAGCCCCACTCCAGCACATGCCGTATGCAGGAATGGTTGCCCAGAGAAGCCAGGAAACTGGACTTCTAGGACATTATTTTTTTATTTTTTAAGTTTATTTTGAGAGAGAAAGAGACACCCCAAGTGGGGGAGGGGCAGACGGAGAGAGAGTCTGCACTGCAGCGCAGAGCCCGATGCAGGGCACGAACTCACAAAGCTGTGAGATGGTGACCCAAGCCAAAACCAGGAGTCAGATGCTTAACTGAGCCCCCCAGGCACCTGTATCCTCAATCTTTAAATGGCTGCAACTATTTCCAAGTCTTCTGAAAGCTTACAGGATCAACAGTCTGTTCTTGGGCCACGTTCAGTCCACAGGCTCAACCTCGGAGCATGGCAGACGTGAGCCAACCTCAAGAGGTGGCTCTGGGATGATGAAAAGGTAGAAAGAGTGTTCCAGAATGACTCACGTTATGGGACAGCTCTCTCAATAAGCCCTGTCTCCTTCCCGAAGCCAGTCGCTGTTGAGAGCCTCTCACTGCTTCTAAATGATTTTTGCCTCTTTTTTTCTTCAAGGTCAAAGCTGAAGATGGAAGACATCAAAGAAGTAAATAAGGCACTGAAGGTACTGGATTGTTGATGTTATTAGCATAAGAATCTCTGCCCAAGAGCAGCTGTTGGTCAGCTAGTGCGAACGCCCCATGTGCTCTTGGGTTTTGCCACAAGTCAGGTGAGCGTGTACAGCTGAGGCTTCAGTGGCGGTTAGCACTTGTTCACAGAGCAGAAAGTGCCGCTCAGAGCCAGGTGACCTGGTGAGAGGTGGTGCTGCTGAGCTGCGAGCCCAGCCCAGAACCCTGGTCTGGATCCAGGCTCCTCAGCTATCAGCTGTAGTTCCACCCCAGGCTTGCCACACAGGTGCCCAAATGGAGGAAGCACAAAGTGGCAGAGAGATCCAGGGATTGTTGAATAGGGAGTGTGAGACCTCTCCCTGCAAGTGAGGGGCCGGAGGCCACCCTGCTATTTCTGGGGACCATTCAAGCCCTGAGCTGGGCTGTGTTTCTGGACCACCTTGGGGAGGGCAGGATGATGCACCCACCTACGGAGAGCTGGAACATGGGAACCAGGTGACTAGGTATGGGCACCAGGCTGGCCCACTAGGGTCGGGACAGGGACAGTTCAGAGAAGGGACTGCCCACCTGGGACAGGAGTTTGCGGCCTCTGCTGGATGGAGACCCTAGTGCACACAGGGCAGAGGCAAACTGTCACAGCAGCTTACGGCAGCCCTGACTTAACATCATACACCTTCCCCGCCCTTGCAGGTAGGCAGCGCCTTAGGGGAGATCACTGTGAGCTGCTTTTCTGTCCCTGAAAAACTGCTGGAATGTCCAACAGTGACAGCAGCACTCGAGGAAGGAGCTGTTGGGCATGGTCACGCTACAGCTCTTAGGGTCACTCTGTCACCAAGAAAGTGACATCCACCAGAGGCTAAGGAGCCAGAAAAGTTTCTCAGGTCTTTGGCCCCTTTGAAAGCTCAGTCCCTGCAGCTGAACAAATCATACCTCCTGGTTGTCCTTTAGAAAGAGCTTTCAGAGTGGCGGCTGCCTCTGTAGACTGGAGACTCCTGTCTCCCCGCCTCGCTCTGAGGGTCGGGGGCTCAGCATGTGGAGAAGGGCCTCCCATCCCATGGCACGTTGCCTTCTGTCTCAGCAGGGACTGCCATCACAGACCTGGTCTGGCTGACCAGTCTGGCCCCTCTCCCTCCTGCCAGTTCAGCAGGGGGACACTGGAGAATGTCTCAGCCAGGATCCGGTTGCAGGCATCAGATCCTGACTCTTGTTACCTCAGCCGAAGGGCATTTATTGAAAGAGGGTGGGGAAGGCTCAGGTTCCCGGGAAGCTGGGGGATCTGGCTGCAGGCCAGAAAGCCAGGGCCAGAGGGCAGACGGTCTGCAGCATGTGAGCTGTGGTCCGGGCAGGGAGGCCCTAGGAGGCCCTATCTAGCGTAAAGTGGCTGTCCCTCAAAAGGTGCTATTAGAGAAGTGGTAGGCCACTGACATTGGGCAGTCAAAGGTCCATCAGGAGCCAGGCTGTAAACTGGGATTCTGTGGTGGTCTTTCCTCCCCCAGGGCCATACTTGGCTGAAAGACGATGAAGCAACGCACTGTAAGCAGTGTGAAAAGGAGTTCTCCATTTCCCGAAGAAAGGTATGTGGGGTGGCCCTCCATTGGCTCACACAGGTGGGGCTCCCCTCCCACCCCCAGTCCCACAGGGGCTACCGCACTGTGATCACACTTGCTGGTCTGCTGGCCCACGGAGATGGTTTCCCAGCTCATGCCCAGAGCTAGTCTAGGTGAGCAGATCATTGAAAATTCATTTTAAGCAACAGGACCAACATCTGGCAAAGTGAGGCAAAAACAATCTCTAGAGAACCGGTGAGCAGCGAGTCTCCGGACAGGCCCCCAAGTGGCACCAAAAGCTCACTGGCATCTGGGCAGGGCCAGTGCCCTGTAAGTCTGCCTCTGCCAGTGTACAGCCTGCCCTCAGGCTCCAGGAACAGAAGGTCCTATACCTTTGGTCCAGGGTTGACAGGGCTTTGAGTGACCAGTTTGGCATGATAGGGGCAGGATATAGATGCCAAGCAAAACTGGAAACCTCTACAGCCCACAGTACCCCATCCACTACTACACAGGTGCACATGCTCACCAGTCCCGGCTAATGGCCTCTCTGTGGAAAAGTACAACTCCCAAACCTTAGTGCCTTGCAGTAGGTCCAGAGGTAGAAACAGCCCTCCCGAGGCTACCGTTGAAATCCTGCTTTTCCACAAGGCCTGCTGGACACTAGGGCCTCTCCATCCCCACCTGTGAACGGCCTGGCAGAGGTTCATTGTCTAGCCTGATGGGGTTGGGCTGTTGGCAGAAAAGACAGATTTCTACATGGATCCTGGTCTTGGCGTTCTGCCCAAGGCTTAGGCAGTTCTTCACAAAGTAAGACACCCATCAGGAGGGGCTGGCTGGCTAAAGAAACCTGGGGTCCCACCACAGGGTGCAGGGATTGCAGGGACTGAACCAGGGCCCCCAACTCCAGTAAACACATTCTGAAGGAAAAGAGCCTGATTCATACAAGCGCATGCCCCTCCACCACCACTCTGCAGACCTTAGAGGCACAGAGGCACAGGACTGTAGAAACGAAGGTCTGCAAGGACCCCTTCCAAACTGACACATCTGCAAGTCTGCCTTAGGTTTTAAGATCCCTCCCCCAAAGGCTGTAAGAACAAAGTGGGTGTACGGATGGGGGAGCACAGCACACCATGATGGTCTCTCTGTCCTGCAGCACCACTGCCGTAACTGCGGCCACATCTTCTGCAACACGTGTTCCAGCAACGAGCTAGCACTGCCCTCCTACCCCAAGCCCGTGCGTGTGTGTGACAGCTGCCACACGCTGCTCCTGCAGCGCTGCTCCTCGTCCACTGGCTCCTAAGCACACAGGGCGTCGGCGAGGCAGCCTCAGAACAGTGCCAAACTCTGTGGGTCTCGGGGGATGCCCAGGGGCTTGGGGAAGCAGGAAGGAACGCGATCCTGGCCAGCTGTGCACACAGCATGGCGGAATGGAAGGTACACGCCTCTCCTTTCCGGACTGTATGGAATTAACCTATCTGCTAACCTATCTGGATGCTTCCTTCTCACTTGGCTACATCACTGGCTTTGGCTCCAGTGTAACTTCATGATTTTGCTACTGTCATTTTTCACTTTTCAAAAAAATTGTCCGGTTTTATGGCAGTCGTACTAGTATAATGAGCAACCAGTTCCGCCCCCCCCGCACCGTGCCTTCCCTGCTTCAGAAGCCAGAGATTTGCCACATCACACCCTTGTTAATATGTGTCTTTGGACCTGCAATAAAATCATTTATTTTTCACTCCGGTGCAGAAAGCATAGGCACTCGTGTCCGTGTCACAGAGGTCAGGGTCAGCCTCTGGAGAGGCCTCAGGGCAGCCCCCATGTCAGGACTAAAGGCCCTCAAGGAGGGCAGCTGCCTTTGAGGTGAGCCTGCTGGGTTCTGGTACAGGCCGTGCCCTGTCCAGTGAGCTGAGTACGACATAGGCCATTAAGTCCACCAACAGGCACAGAGGAAGTGACCTCACGCCCATCACCAAAGCTCAGAAGTTGTTCCTTTACGCAAGTGGATTGCAGGAGATACCTGTGGGAGGCACCTACCAGATAGTCATTCACGAACTTCAAAAGTAGGGCTAGGACAGGTGCAGTCAGCTGTGAAATTGGGCTCAGCACATGCTCACCCCACCCCCTGCCCCCAGCCAGGGGTCTGAAATGAAACAAGTGCTGTAATGCTGTCCAGACCTGTCCATCCATCCATCTGCAGAGCCTCTGCCTTCTCCAGCCCTCAGTGGACTCCCAGTGCTAGCTGCTCAGTCCCCACTTTCCCCGTAAGTCCCCTGGCCTGCTTAGCTGTCCAGCCCCTGCTCAAGGCCCTGGCTCTCCCTCTTCTTCCTGGGCTCTTACCCTGCAGAAAGTTCCCCACAGGCTGGCTCAGATTCCATATGTGCTGCTCCCTTAAACACATCTGTGGGGTTGGGAAGTTGGGGGGGGGGGGAGAGATCTGGGCAGCTCTGCAAGGTTGGGTCGATACACACGCCCAGCTCCAGAGCAACATTCCTTCGGAGCTGCAGGTTCTCACATCCTATCAGGAAGTATGATGGCAGCGAAAGCAGCTGCCAAGAGGGATGCTTCATCTGAGCAGCTTTTTAGTAAAATCTCCAGCACTCAGCCGTTCCCATAATGCTTACATCCTGAACTATACTCCACACTGGTCTGGCATCAGAGCGGTACCCAGTTTTCAGTGCACCCAATTTGGATTCCAGCTCACTGGGGAGCCTTGGGCTCATCATCACCTCACTTATGGGCTCTCATCTGCCCTCACAGAAAATACCTGACTCCTGTTTTGACCACTTAGTAGAATGTTCCCCCTCTCCACCCAACAAGCAAGATACTGAGACATTATTCAAAGGACCCTTTTGCCAGTTACCAAATATTTAGTTGCAGTGAGACAACTTTTCTATCCACATCACATCAAATATGCACCTGAACTTTGGAATCCTCAGGCTGTGGTGGGGTGACCTTCCTAACCCGAGCAATGAGGGACAGTGGTCTAAGGCAATGCTTCTCAAGCTTAAATGCACAGGTTAATTAGCCAGGAAGAAGGGTGTCCTGTTAGAATGCCACCTCCCAACAGCACCTGGAGGTTCTGGTCTAACAAGCACGCAGGTGGTTTTGGTTCAAGTCCATGGAACACAAGGTTCCAAAGAACCAGGATGGTGGGTTAAATACTCCCTTTTCAAAAGCCAAATGGTTCTGGATTAGCTCAGCCTTACTCCCACCATCCCCTTTACCTCCAAAGAGCCTTTACTCAACAAAGACATTCCTTACATAAAACAACTTAAAGAGCCAGACAAGCAACCTTCCTTGAGCCTTCTCATTAACAGGGGTCAGTTCCACAGACACTGAATAACTCAGCCAAGATGCTAGGGGCAGTATGAAGTCCAGAACACAGCAGAAGCTCAAGGCTGCCTCCCCTGCAAATTATTTCTCTAAACCTGAAGACAGGCTAAGGATTCCAAGAACACTTGTGTGCCCCAGGCTGATGGCAAGTTGTTCCCCTCCACCATGTGGGATAGCACCATCCTCCACAGAGGGGATGCAGCACAATACATCTGCAGGGCCTTTTGCACACGTTTGTGCAATGCTGCCATCTACAGATGCTTAGAAACACCTAGGATTGTAACCAAACCTCACCCAAGATGAAAAGAGATTTTCAGCACTGACACAAGTGGCTTCAAATCCTCAATTTGGCTTAAGCGGAGTCTGCAGTGTTAAGCATGTACTAAAGGAATTTTGAGACAATCACACCTTTAAGAGGGCTAGCTCCTTCTAGAAGACCTCCCGTACCCCACGTAAGCAAAAACTCAAGAGATGCCATCAGAGTGGGAAGGGTGGCTGCTGGTCAGCCACCTGCCACCCCTGGCACTTCCTTCTTAGCCAGGCCTGCTGCAGGCCTCCGCGAACATGCAGAACATGCAGTGAGCACTTCTGCCTCTCCATGTTTTACGCAAGCGCTTAGCGAGTCAGAGGCAGCTCAGGTTAGGTCCTACGCAGCCAGGCCAAACACACAGCCCTTCCACAAGGGCCCCACAAGCTAGATTTACCTTCAGTTGCACTGGAGGGAAGTCTGACGACATCTACACAACAGCCTCAACTGCCGAGCCTCTCTGCCACAGCCAAAGATGTGAGCCACTGTCACCTACGCCCCGGGCAGGAATAGAGCACCAAGAAACAGTCCACATGACACTGAAGTATAGACAAGACAAAGTGCAGTTTTTAAAAGGAAGATTTATTTGACAAGTTTCACTTAGCGCAATACACCTAAAAGGAAATCACAATACAATGAAAGATTTAAATCAAGGCCTCAGAATTTCATACAAACACCAAGACCAAAATCCTAAAGTATTGGTATTGCGTCTCAAATTTCCATTAACTTAAAAAAAAAAAAAAAAAAAAAACTTAAACTTACGTGCCTTAGAGAGGTTATTAAATGAAACTAGAATTAACAAACATGCCAAATGTTTTCACTTTTAAATGTAGACACAGCTCCTATATTGAGTTTTACAAAAAAAAGGCATGTCTTTCAACATGCATCCAAACAGTGTTCAATGTAATGTGGTATAAGAGCAACATTTAACATAATTCAACTGCTTTAACCTAAATACACTTACTGCTTAAGTACATCCTACTATATAACTAGAGAAAAGCTGAAAATTGTTTAACAGTTATAGTTTACTCGGTTGTTACATCCTAGATGAAAGTTTGTGTTCAAAAATACTGAACCTTAAGTCTTTAAAACAATCCTGATTTCCACTTAGAGTAAGCATAAATCACAAGCTTGTATTGCAAAACTGTTAAACTTTTTTCTTTAAAAAATGTTGACCAAGAGTCTGTGATCAGGATCAATTACATTCCCCATCCACCACTCATACTGGACATGCTAGACATCCCTCCCATTCCGTTCACTCCCATAGATGCACGGCTTCCACTACTGTAGTAGCTGCTGTTCACTGCTCCTTGGCTGCCTGCAAAGAGATCAATATTACAAGTCAGGAGAATTATCAGATTATCAGTCAAATAAAATATAGCATTCCAAGAAAAAGTTTAAAAAGTATACGAGTACAAATGGCTGCTGTCCAAGTGGCGAGAAGCATGTTTGGGAAAGGGGACTCCCGACTCCAAACAAGTCTCAATTAACCCCTTTTCTCTGCAGTACCAACTTGCCAGACTCTCGTGCTACCATTTAATTGGATGCTTCAGGATCAACATAGAAAATTAAGTTTAAAGGAAAACTAGTGTTTTTCAAAAATTGCAAAATTACTTCATGTTGTTTTTAAAGCTAAACAAGGCATTTTAAAAAAAAAATTTTACCATAAACATTCACAATGTGTCCATCGAATGGCATATATGAATAGGGAGGTCAGGGGCAGTCTCTTGCTTTTCCTATTCATGGTGGGCAGGAAGTGAGACGACAAAAGTTGGACTAAAGGCAACTCACTGTGCCCAAAATGGCAGCCTCCATGGAGTTAAGTCAGAGCCATTGACTGCTATAGAAATAGTGTTATTACAACATATCAGTATTTGCTATTGGGAATTTAAATTATATTTTTTGAGAAAATATTTACCTATGCAATGTTTGATTGAAAATCACTGGAGTTTTCCTGTAAAACTTGGTCTGCAAAAGGATTTTGTAGGGTAAGACTATAATACCAAAATCACCATTCTTTAGACCAATTGAAAAAAAAAATCAAATAAAAGCAATCCTAGGATAAAACTGACTAGTAAATACGGTCCTGAACCCAACCACCATTCTACTTTATAAAATTCTCCCTCCATCTAAAATGGATTTAATGCTAACGAAAAGACAGAAAAAAAAAAAAAAAAAAAAAGATGAACAATTTTTTTAATAAATGGAGGCAGATGTTTTCTGGCTCGACATTATTCCAAGTTGCAATGACTAATAATTTATACAACACTTCCCCCTCCCAAAGATTGGTTCTGAAAATTAAGCTATTAAAAGAACAAGTTACATTTGGATCAAAAGCATATTATTTATTAACCCCAATTTCACCAAAAAGAAGCCTGCATATTCCCCCAACTAAAGAAACCTGCCTAAAACTTATCTCAAGTATACAGAAAAACACACTTACCATATCCACTCATGCTGCTCTGGCCGCCATAGCCGCCTCCATAACCACCACTCAGCTGCTGACTGGCTGGGCCACCATAACTGGACTGGTTTGCTGTTAAGTTAAGAGAACATTAGAACCTTGTGCCATATGTAATGTGGTACCTGGTGGTACCGGGCTTGTAATTCTAAATCTATGATTTTCCAGTTTTGAGTTTATATTACTATAATCCTCTGTCTCCTTCTGCCTATTGCCTATGACCAAAACTACCTATCCATCGTATGAACTAATCAAACATTTATAAACCAAAAGGCCAACAAGTATGCACATCAGCAGGACTAAATGCACATGATTCCATAAAGTAGAGGCATTTTGAGAAGACCTTAAGATACTGCTTAACTGGATTTAGTGGGGTTTTACCCCATAATTTATACAGTAAGGTTATATGAATACACAGGTATAACTGAACACCTAATTATGCCCAACTATGCCCAAGAATTTATTCATCCTGTGCTTTTTAGTTAATTTTAGACTTATACTTCATAAAGACAACCGAACTAGTTTCTGCCATCCCCTCCCCCAAAGTACTTAAAACTAGTCATCTAAACAGTTTTTACATTAACTCACAAGGATTTAAATAAGCCAGACAAAATTCAAATTGAAAACTCTTTGCCTAACTTAATTATGCTAAACTCATTAAAATATAAATTAACTTAACTTATATAATCGACTTATATAGATATGTTTTGGTTTTTAAAAAAACTAACGATATTTACACAAGCCCATGCCTCCCATCATTTGGCTACCATAAGCACCACCGCTTGCTCCTGCTGTAGAATTCAAGAAGAGTTCTACATATCTGTGTTCTGAAATGAGAGAAAAGGCATACAAGGTTAGCTTAAAAAAAAGACACTAAAGTGATATTTACACAAACCCATGCCTCCTAGCATTTGGCTACCGTAAGCACCACCGCTTGCTCCTGCTGTAGAATTCAAGAAGAGTTCTACATATCTGTGTTCTGAAATGAGAAAAAAAAAAGTTTGAAAGTGTTTGTTGGTGAAAGAAAGAGAGAGAAGCACTTTTAAGTTCTTAAACAAGTAGATCTGTGAACTTCAAATACTTTTGGTAAAAAAAAGTCTAGCTGCTTCTCAGGCAATTGGACTATGCACATTTCAAAAACCAGCCTTTTGATTTAAACATTCATCTAAATTAAGTCAATTAAGGCTATAATTCAAGTCCATGTTCTCATCACAAACCCCTTCCAATCCCACTAAACCCCCATTTAAACACAAACCAAAGAACTCATTATCAGACCGAATTTCTCATACATCCCTACTATTTCTCTATCACAAACACTGGTCACTCAACCATCTGTAGAGACCCCCGGCCTAGACACTTAAATCTCACTTACGCATATTTGCTTTGTCTTTTGACATAGCTGCCACAGCATCTTCATGAGTTGCAAACTCGACGTCTGCTTCACCAGTTACTCTGCCATCAGGACCAATTTCAATGTGTACTCTCACAGGGTTCAGCGGTGAAAAGAACTAAATATAAGCATTTCAGAGAATAAGTCAAATCTCTATTGTTAGAAAACAAATTTATAGCGTACTGTTTCACTTAGACTAAGAACCAAGTTTTTAATGCTCTCCTGAAATAGACAACCTGTAAATTTATCTTACACTTACATTATAAATGTCGTTCTCAGTAGCTCTGTAAGGTAATCCCCGCATGTGTACACAATGTCCTGTTGTGCTCTGGAAAGTAGAGCCACCATCCCCATATCTGTGATCAGACATTCCTGAAAAACAATAATTGAGGTCTAGATGGACAAGAGTGTAAGTATCCTTTACTTGAGAAATTCAATTCTTACCTTACCTCTTCCAAATCTATCTGACCCAAATCCATAGCCATCATTATATCCATTATAATCATCATAGCCTCCATAACCTGGAAGACAAGAAGTACAATCAATCAAATGAAAACAGTTACACAAACAACAGACCTTGTGATATCTGCATATTGACGTACCTCCTCCATAAGCACCACGTCTCATCCGTTCAAAGCCAGCTCCCCTGCCAATGCTGTTATACCCTCTGCCAGCTCCAGGTCTGTCATAGGGACCTGGCCGCTGCATGGCCATAAGCTTTCGTGGTGGATCATAGTGAGTTCTAACTTCAGCTCGACTGCTCTTAAAGATTTCGATATACCTAAAGCATTGTTCACGAAGGAAAGGGATGGGGAAGGGAGAAAAAACATTAGTTCATTTCATACAGGTATTTAGTTACACAAGAAAACAATGTAGTCATAGCCATGAAACTGACTAATATTTAAAGCCAGATTTCTTATATTTGCATAGGCAATGACCAGAAATTCACTCAATTGTAAGATTTAATGTAAATTGTATTTATAGAGTATAACTCACTCCTCTGAGGCAGAGAGCCCAACCTTAGGGGTAGAGAGGAGTACTACAAATAAATGTTTTAGGAGGGAAAGAATTCCACTCAACTTTCAACATTTCATGTCTTAAATCCATTGGCATCATGTATAGCAAGTGGGCTAAAAAGCCAGCCTCCACCAACAGTCTAGCCCACACTACACATTTTCTTTCGCCAATAATACCCCAGGCCTATGCTTTTAGTAGAAATCAGCATAGGTAAGCGCATGCTTCAATGAAAAATAGTCACAAGCAAAGAGAATAAAACCTTTTGTGACAATTTCTTGAAAGCTATGCTTATTAATACATATGCAGAATATTTATACAGCAAGAAAAAGTTTGTTGCATTTCAACTTTAAAAACAAGATCAGAAAGTATCACATTTTCTTATGGTAATATTAATTTACTAGGTGGGTGTTATTACAGCTAAAGCCAGGTTTGCATTAACATTTTTTAAAGCCATAGTCTCTCAACTCTATTGATTAGAATTAGGAATCTTGGAATCTTACAGTATCGTAAGGGAGACCAAATTAACTGGGGACAATTTTAAAACCTAAACTTTAATCTCAATGCTTTATGGGACTTTAATATAGGGAATTTGAAAATTGTGGCGAAACATCAATTGGGACTAGAAAATAGGTTTCTTCTAAGCAGAGAGAATATGGATTTAATTGTTTACCATAAGAAAAGTGACAAATCCAACCAACCATCCATCCCCACCTGTGCCCTATTCTTTCCTTGTGTTTCTTTAGAGCCTTTTCAGCTATTTCCTGTGAAGCAAACTGCACGAAGGCCTCCCCCGTACTCCTCCCCTGGAAGTCCACCGGCAATGTTATCCCATTTGGCACGATTTCCAACCCTTCAACCCAAGGACAAATAACCCCAGTAGGGGGGCAATATTAACATCACAAGCCCAGAAATGATTCTTCTTATAGCTTTAAATAAACCAGAATTTTAACTTTAGGTGAACGGTATGCTTTCAACAAGTACTTTTTTACATATGCATTGTAATATGAAGTTCCATTATTACAAAGTATAACTCAATTCTTAACACACCCCATGGCACAGTATGTAAGAAAAAAACTTGAACACAGGATGCATTAAGAATTCAACAATTAACACTCTAATCTATGCAAATTAATGTTGAGAATTACACAAGAATTTAATAAAGTTTCAAGCATTAAATACAACAGTTACTAAAGACACCTTTTACCTCAATTTATATTTCAATGTTCTAAGTTAGTGGAACTTCAACTTTTAAAAAAAATTACACATTTAAACATTTCATATACAAATTGAAACATTGCTTAAGTCATATAATTGACAAACATACAATCTAAACTTTTCAACAAACAACTGATCTACACAGCACAATCATGCACTCTTATGCTCTAATAGTAGTATGATTCACTTCTGGAAATTCCGTCTATGAAAAATCCTTTCCGTGGATACATTCCCAAGCTTACAAAAAGGGCTTAAAGCACTTTCCTAGAAGATATGAAATTATGTTCATATTTAACGTTGACAGATAGCATTCAATTCTCACCAATTTAGACAAAAACAATCAAAGCAGACTTGATTTCAAGAATTCTGGCAAAATATTAGGACTTGATACATATCTAAGTCAAGATTTTCATACATACTATACTGAACCATGAAAGGATTTCTTAATTCCACTTATCACATGAGTATTAAAATAGTACTTAAAATATATGATCTAACATTCTTCTACACATGCAATTTTACCAGCTCTTCAGCATAAAAACATTCAAATACTTTAGGCCCAGAACAGTTTCAAAATACTTTATTTCAGACAATGAGACTACATTCAAACTACTCTTACGTTAGATTTTAAGTAAGTTCATAATTCCCTGGCTACAACAACCAGTTGCTTCCGTATTTTTTTTCCCCACTAAGAGTTAGGCCATTAGAGACGTTTCTGGGCCCATGACCCAATTTGTCTTAAAACATAGGCACTTGCCATAAATCACAACAACCTAACTCAAACTAATCTAATGTTAAGGGATCTTACCTTTAACTTGAAGTACTTTGCTGAACAGCATTGTGAGGAAGTAGTTAAGCTGTTGAGGACAATCCTCAAAGATCTACTCTGAACTACAATACTAAATATAGGCAAAAGTTAGCATTTTCAAAGTACTTAATTTCCACCTTTAAGATGGGCTTAAATTATTTGAAGGTCTCCAGGAAGAAGAAAACATTTAATTCACCTGTATATACTCACACCTGTTTAAATATCTAAGCTACTCAACTTTAAGGTCTATTAAATCACATGTTGCCAGAAGCTAGCCAGAACTCACTGCTCAGCAACAAACACAACTACATACCTGAGAAGAACTGAACAATTTCTTCCTTGCTACATCCAAAGGGGAGTCCTCTAAGCCGTACAAAGCCATCATTGGCCGTGTCAGGACTATTTGGACCAGTATGCTTCAACACCCAATCCATTTCAACGTTGTTTGACTTGAATACTGAAAGAGGTGCTTAGAATTAGTCAATTTTGGAAAGTCAGAGAATGAAGTTCAGACTTCCTGGGTCTTTAGATAATCTAGGAAGAGCTGCCATAAACTCCCTTAGATGACCATTTCCATGCGGTCAAATACCTAAAATTCAGAAGGGGTAAGATAGAGCTCTATGTGTTTAATGTTTTTATTTACTGTTACTAGGGCAACATAAATCAAACCTTCAACATATCTGTGTCCCATAGTTTCTCTGTCTTTTTTCAGGGCCAATTTGACTTCATCTTCTGATTCAAGTTCAACAAAAGCCTCGCCACTCGGTCTGCCTTCTCTGGTGTAGATGAAACGAATACCTTGAGCCCCATTTTGAATTTTGCAGTCTGGAAAGAAAACAACCGTTAATACAGAATTTAAAACTAAAAACAAAAAAACAAGAACAAAAAAAAAAAAAAAAACCACCTCTGGGTGATACAGATGAAACGCCTATTCATGCTCCGCTACAGAGCTTTTGCAAAGCCTAGAATGAGCAATATTACCAAATCCCAGAGCCGCTTTCTAGAACTTAAGCCATTAACTTCTCCCAAACTTCCTTACTCCCTAGATGATACATTACCTCAAGAAAACCCAAAATCCAGTTTAACAAAATTGATTTCCAAGTCTTCTCCATTGAACATCCTTTGAAACCCCTCATAAAGTCTGGACTTTGATTTTATGGCATTTTCTGGGTACTGTTTCAAGTTTTGGTCCAGGGCACTTGGTTTTACCTTACTAGCAGCAACATTACAATTTCTCCTGTGAATCCAAATTTGCAGGGCCAATACTCACCTAAGTGGGGATCAATGTTAGCAAGCTAAAATGCTCCAAGTTGCACAGCTGAAGCCAAACTCAGTCTTGCTCACCGCAAGGTGGCTTCCAGTGTACTTGGTTCTCGTTTTACAGGTCGTTTTCCGTTACCCAGGCTAAATTCAGACAGTAAGTCAATACTACAAGTGTCCTTCCAAAACCTGTAAATTTCTTCCAAATATATCTTTATCAGCCTAAACTCACACTAGCAATGAGAACAAGGATATTCTAGTAGAAATTATTCAGAAAACCTACATACTGGAAAAGAGCTACACAGACAAGTAAATTTCCCTGGGCTTCAGTGTCCTCAACTGTAAAGTGAGCCAGATTAAGAACTAGAATGAGCAAGAACTCGTCACAATTACCAAATCTTGATTTGGAAAATTGTCTGAAATTAACAAGTGACATTTTAACTTTCTGAAGTCAAATACCCTGCTTCAAGAATATGCCAAAACTGGGAGTAAGTTGTTACACTTCAAGGTTTTGCAAAATGTTAGTATTGTTTGCCCAGCAACTGGGCAATTTTCTCAAGATGAAGAGAGAAATCCCATTTATCCTTTCGAAAAGATAGCCGTAGAAGACTAGTGCTTAAACGTAGGTAAAGCAAACAAACAAAACAAAACAAAAAAATCAGCCAGAGAGGCCGCACTCCCCCCCCAAGAGGACTCGGAGGGCGGGCGGGGCTTTCGCAATTTCCATTGCGTAACAGCGGCCGGCGGGGCGCGAGCAGCCCAGAGGGAACGGCTGCCGCCCGCGCCCCGCCAGGGGGCGCCCCAGGCCCGGCCCGCCCCGCCCCGCCCTGGCCCGACCGCCTCACGGCCCGCCTGCCCGTCCGCCGGCTCCGGCCCCGAACTCCCGCCTCCGCTTCAAACTCACCAGAAAAAAAACGCTGCACTTCGTCTGCTGAGCAAGACCAAGGCAAGCCCCGGACCTTCACCACGAATCCCTCTCCGCCTTCGGTGCCCAACATCATTGTCTCTTAGTGGGTCCTGGCGTCCAAACAGACTGCAAGGCGAAGGATGAACGTCAGAACAGGGAAATGTTAAAATTCAACAGCCCTCCGCCCTCGAGGCGCCCGACGGTCCGCGGCGCCCGAGTATGAGGCGAGCCCGTGCAGACGCCCGAAACCCAGCAATTCCAACACCAACACCTCTTTGGCCAACGGCCGGGAGCCCGAAGCCGCTATGGGCACCAAGTACCGGTGCCCCAAGCCGAGGGGGCCCTGGCCTAGCGCCAGCGTGGAGGCAAGGAAATGGCGGCGGCCGCTTCCGCTCCGCCTCCTCCGACATCTCACACAATAGAGTCGACGCGGCCTGCAGGCCTCGGCGGCCCCGCCGCTACTCGGCGAATTACTTCTGGCTTTTAGTTGCAGCCCGCACCTTGCCAGGGCCCCACAGACACTACCGAGAGCTAGGGATAAGCAGTCCTCGAAAAAATGACATCCTCGGGGGCCGCTGGGTAGCAAACACAGAGCGACACTCACCTACCTGAACACACGACTTCGGCGTGGCTGAGAAGAAATGGCCAGCGGGCGCCTGCGCAACCTAAATAAGGCCCTTTGAACAAGCTCTGCGCACGCGCAGCTAGGTGCCCGCACCGCCCCCTTGCGTCACACAGAGCTCAGACGCATGCGTAATTTCATGAGCGGGCCTCCCTCTAGGCAGCATATGATTGTGCGCACGCGTTTTGGGCTCATTCCCCCTCCCACCTCCATAAACCCGCCGGGCTTTCTTGCGCCTGCGCCATTCCGCGGTTATTGAACTTCGAGCTTCTGCCGTTTATGATTTAGTTTCATGCGCATGCGTCTTCCTTCAAACTGGTCTGTCCCCTTACCCGCCAGAGTGGGGGAGGGGAATGGCGGCAATCCATTCCCTGTAGTAATCATATGAAAGGCCGTCCCGAGATCTGGGGTGTGGTGCAGTGGCTACGTTCCTACCCCTACTCTAGCCTATTATCCGCGCTCCGGGCTGACCTGAAGGGAC
The DNA here is from genome assembly GCF_022837055.1 of Prionailurus viverrinus. Lineage (NCBI taxonomy): Eukaryota > Metazoa > Chordata > Mammalia > Carnivora > Felidae > Prionailurus > Prionailurus viverrinus. The sequence goes on along the minus strand of NC_062561.1, from coordinate 91,145,716 downwards.
AGCCGCTCCCCGCCCTGGCGCCGCCTATACCCGTTTTCTCCCTAGAACCAGCCTATGACCACCTGGGCCTCTCCTGGGGGCTGCGACACCGGAAGCATGTCCAAGGCTTATATGCCTCCACTCCCCTTACCTGCCACCGTCGGGCCTGAGGCCCGGACCCGCGCGGGGTCTCCTGCGCGTGCCTCAGTCCCGTACCTGGCTTTTGCCCTAACGAACTCGCACCCCCGCGACCCTCCCCCCCCCCCCTGCGGCGCCCAGTAGGCAGGCCCTGAACGCCGCGGGGCGCTGCCACGAGAAAGGGTGGCCGGAAGCCGTGTCCCACTGCACTTCATCAGCGCCGGACTCGGCTCTCCTGAGCAGGTTCCTGCTTAATTCTATCAAGGATAAGTGGGTACTATTAAGTCCCTTTCCCCGGTGGAGCCGCCGGGTCACCCCATGTGAGCATATGGCACAAGATGAGTGGTGTTCCTGGTCCCCACCAGCACTGCAGGGAACTTACCTGCCTGTCCTCTCCACCTCAGACCTAAGGACACAGGCCATAAACAAGTTAGCAATAAGGTAGTGTTGGACAGTTAGTGAAGGCCTCTCTGAATGCCACCATGAAAGGATTTGGGCGAAATCCTTGGGCGAAAGTTTGTTCCTGCCCAAGTGTAATAATCTGGAAGCCTCATCCAGTTTTGACAGGTTTGAGAAAACTAGAGAAAGATTCATCAATGGAGTAAAGGGGGACAATGATCCAAGATAGGATCCCAGAGGTAGGGTGATCCTGACGGGCCATTTAGGTCTTGGCAAGGGTGTTAACTCCAAGTGCAAGGGGAAGGCTCTAGCAGATCTTCAACAGGGAGGAATACAAGCTGTTGGTAAAGGAAAATTCCATGGCTAGGAGTGAAAGGGACACAGAAAGAACAGGCAGGGTGAATAATGCTGCCTGCCCTCAAATGAAAACAGAGCTAGAGGAAATGGCATTTTGGCTGAAGTCACCAAGACGTGGGACTCCCAAATCTTCCAGACAGAAGTTCTATTTCTGGGTGGTTCACAAGTAAGGAAAACATTTTTTTTGCTTTTGAGATTTTTTTTAATGTTTTACTTATTTTTGAGATAGAGACAGAGCATGAGCAGGGGAGGGGCAGAGAGAAAGGGACACACAGAATCTGAAGCAGGCTCCAGGCTCTGAGCTGTCAGCACAGAGCCTGACGCGGGGCTCGAACTCACGGAGTGTGAGATCATGACCTGAGCTGAAGTCCGACGCTTAACCGACTGAGCCACCCAGGCGCCCCCATTTTTTTTGCTTTTGGATGCTCTCTCCAGGATATCACAAAGACACTTCCCAGAGGTTTCTTATAATTTTTTGTTTTAATTAAGGTATAATTAACATCCGGAGGTGTCGTCTTAATAGGTTACAGCGTTTGAGAGTTCAGGTCTTACTAAATGACCAAAGAACGCTGGTTTATGATCAGATGAGGGAAAACCCCTGATCTCCTTGGTAGTGCATTTTAAAAAATCATGTTTCTACCTTTTAACAATATTGCCACACTTTTTTTTTTTAATTTTTTTTTTTCCAACGTTTATTTATTTTTGGGACAGAGAGAGACATAGCATGAACGGGGGAGGGGCAGAGAGAGAGGGAGACACAGAATCGGAAACAGGCTCCAGGCTCTGAGCCATCAGCTCAGAGCCCGACGCGGGGCTCGAACTCACGGACCGCGAGATCGTGACCTGGCTGAAGTCCGACGCTTAACCGACTGCGCCACCCAGGCGCCCCAATATGGCCACACTTCTAAGATGTTTATTTTTCCTAGTTTTTTTCCTACAGTTTCCTGTGGTTTTCTCCCATAATAAGAATGTGGGTGCCTGGATGGCTTAGTCAGTGGAGCATGCAACTTTTGATCTTGGCATTGTGGGTTTGAGCCCCACATAAGGTGTAGAGGTACTTAAAAATCCTTTAAAAAAATCAATGTAATGTATCATTATCACAGAAAGACTTGATCATTTCTGTAGGGTAAATTTCTAGAAGTAAAATTATTTAATGAAAGGATCTGAGTCTTTTGAAGGCCCCTAATAAAGGCTATAGCACTTGACAAATCCTCTCTGTGGTATGTGAGGGTTTCATATCCCTTGTTTTGCTGGCACTGAAAATTTCCTTTCCACTAATCTTTGGTGATGTAACACTGAGAAAAACCATATCTCTAATTTGCACCTGTTTGATTACTAGTGAGGTAGAATAAATTTTATACATTTATAGCCAACTCCCTCTTATGTAAATTGGCAGTTTGATTGCTTTCTCCAGTGATCTTGTGGTCTTTTTAAGGCTATTAACCCTTGGTCACAGCTGCCCCAAATATCTTTCTGTTCACTTACCTTTTGCTTGTTATAGTTTTAATAAGAAATAAGGAAGTTTTGGGGCACCTGGGTGGCTCAGTCAGTTAAGCATCTGACTCTTGATTTCAGTTCAGGTCTTGATCTTATACTTCATCAGATCAGATGGAGCCCTAGGTGGGCTGTGCATTTACAGTGCAGAGACTGCTTGGGATTCTCTCAAAAATAAATAAACTTAAAAAAAAAAGAAATTAAGGAAGTTTTTAATTTTGATGAAGTCAAAGCCATGGATACTTTCTTTTATCTTTAAGCTTAGAAAGCCCTTTCCCACACAGATAAAGCATGCATTTATTCATCATCTATATCTTTCATCAATTCTAAAATAATATCTTTTCACAGTTTAACCTCTCTAATATAGGGATGTGTTTTAAAAACCAGTGGCATGTTATAGTTTACTTGGCAGCATTTTTTTAGTAGTACATAAATAGTGTGTCTTAAAATTAATGACATCATAGTTTTAATAGAAACTGGTATATTCCACTTAATTTTTGTGATGACACATTGCAGCCATTAAAATTATGTTTTTATGGATTTGTTGATATTGTGAAGAAATGTGTGTGATATAATTGTATGTGGGAAAAGAGCAGATTACAAAATTAATAAGTGGTATATGGACCATGTAAAACTATATTAACGTTACATTAAAACACTGTGGCCAAAGAAATACAAATTAAAGTAAAAAACAATGCAGCACCTTTCACCACTAATTTTCAAAGTAATGACTGTTAAAAAGAGTAATAATATGGGGCACCTGGGTGGCTCAATCAGTTAAGCATCCAACACCTGATCTCCGCTCAGGTGGTGATCTCAGAGTTTGTGAGTTCCAGCCCCTCATCCGGCTCCTCGCGGACAGTGTGGAGCCTGCTTGAGATTCCTCTCTCTCTGCCCCTCCTACATGCTCTCTCTCTCTTTTTCTAAACAAACAAACAAATACTATTTTAAAAAAGAGTAATAATAGAGCTGGAAAGGGAAAGAATGCAGGGAGACGCCATGCACATGCATTGCACTGCTGTTGGAATGTAAATTGGTACAGTCTGCCTGAAGGACTATTGGCAATATATATTCAAAGTCTTGAAAATATATGTCCCTTAGTGTGTCTGAGTGGCTCAGTAGGTTGAGCATCCAGCTCTTGGTTTCAGCTCAGGTCATGATCTCATTGTTCTGGGATCGAGCCCATATTAGGCTCTGTGCTGACAGTGTGGAGCCTGCTTGGGATTCTGTCTCCCTCTCTCTGCCCTCCCCGCCATCTCTCTCTCTCAAAATAAGTAAATAAACTTAAAATATATTTTTTTTTGGCTGTCTCAGTCGGTAGAGCATGGGACTCTTGATGTTGGGGTGGTGAGTTTGAGCCCACTGTTGGGCGTAGAGCTTACTTTTATAAAAAATTATAAGAATGTTTATTGCAGCCTGAAATGGGGAAATCATAGAAAATAACTTTAAATGTCTATTGTTGTGTTGAATAAATTGTGGTATAGCTTTACCATACATTCTTACTTGGAGTGATATCACCTCCTAAGGGTGGCAAAAATTAGTTCTTGAGTGTGGGGGAAAGGCAAATACAATCTTTGCTACTACCATGCTTTATGGCCACCTAAAAAGATATACCATATGTCTATGCTATTAACATTTCATGTGGGGAGGCATTAGGGGGAAAACTGTCCAAAAAGTTTCCTTTGGGTGACAATCATGAAAAAAGAAATTGAGAAAAACTGATCTCTATAATAGAATACTCCACAATGATTAAAAATGGTGATTTAGGAGTATATTTTTGAAAAGACGTTTACAATATTTGTTACGTGAAAAGCAATTCATGAAGCAATAATAGTACAGCTCAGTTTTCTGAAATATGTATAACTACACACATGTATAGAATGTGTGTGTGTGTATATGTATGTATATACACACATACAAGGTATAATCTAAAATGTTTATAGGGACTTTGGATGGTGCCAGCGTGGGTGAATTGTCTTGTTTTGCTTTGTTTCTCGGTATTTTTCATCGTTTTAATGCTCAACACTTAACTATTTGCAGATGCAAAACTTTACAATTCTCTTAGTGGTTAGATTGAGAACGTCAGGACACTCGTTTCTCCCCATCGTCTTGGAATCTCAGCACCAGCAGCCTCCCGAACGTGCTTGCGGGCAGGGACCACACTTTGGAGCTGGACACTCAGACAGCCACGCGGGCGCAGTGGGTAGAGCCGGGGACTAGGGTCCCAAGCGCATCCCCACCTCCACGCTGCCTGGCTTTGCCCCTCCAGCTGCGCGATCCCGATTGTATTACAGGAGATCGCCTCTCCCACACCTCGTGAAGACTCCGAAACTATTCCAACCACCTTGAATTCGTTTATTTGGAGCAGTATAAACAAAGGCGGAGGCGGAGCGTCCCAGGGGAGGAGCCTGGCTCTCCCAAAGGAGGGGGGTCCGCCGCAGAGCGAGGCTGGGAAAAGGGGATCCTAACACGCCCCCTTCGGTTGGCTCAGCGCACCTCCTTCAAGGCGAAATGCGACAACCGTTGGTTTTGAACTTTTTAGGTATTGACCCTGGTCTCCCAAGGCTTTAGCCTGGTCACTCACTGTGGTTGAATCCTGCAGCCAGGTGTTCAAAGTGTACTGATGGCTAACGTTATTCCTTATGTTTAAAATTTTTTTGTTGTGGTAAAATATACCTAACAAAAAAGTTACCCTTTTAGCCATTTTTAAGTGTACAATTGAATGGGATTAAATACATTCACAATGTTGTGCAAATATCACGACTGTCTTTCTCCAGAACATTTTCATCTTCTCCAACTGAAATACTACCATTTAAGCACTGACTCCCCCAGTCCCCAGTGACCTCTAATCTGTCTCTAGAAATTTGCCTATTCTAGGTACCTGACATAAGTGGAATCGTAGAATATTTTTTGTGTATGGTTATTTAACTCAACACAATAGTTTCAAGGTCTATCCATTAGGATAGACCTTATCAGAATTTCCTTTCTTTCTAAAACAAATGTTGTTATATGTATATACTACATCTTGTTTATCTGTTAATCCATTAATGGACATTTGAGTTGGTCCCACCTTTTAACTCTTGTGAATAGTGCTGCTTTGAACGTTGGGGGTAAAAGTATCTGTTTCATACAGATCTGGGTATCTGTATATACCCAGGAGTGGAATTGCTGGATCCTGTGTCATTCTATGTTTATCTTTTTTAAGGACCACCAAACTGTTTTCCACAGAGACTGAGATATTTTACATCACCGCCGGCAATGCACAAGGCTTCCAATTTCTCCACATCTTCAGCAACACTAGTTATTTCCTAGTTGTTTTTGGTTTTAGTTTTTTACAGTAGCTGTCAAGGAGTGTGAAGTGGTGTCTCCCCGTGGTGTTCATTTGCATTTCTCTAATGAACATCTCTGAAGATGTTGAGCATCTTTCTATATGCTTCGGGGCCATTTGTAGATCTCCTTTGGAGAAATGTGTGTTTAAGTTCCTTTTCTATTTTTCATTTGGTGGTAGTTGTTATTGTTGTTGTTTTGTCTGAGTTTTAAGGATTTTTTATACATTCTGGGTATTAATCCCTTATCGAGTATATGATTTGCAAATACTCTCTCTCATTCTGTGGGTTGTCCCTTACATTTTTGAGTCTTTGTAATGTGATTTTCCTTTCTGAAGGTTCCTTGACCTGTTGCTTACTAGCTTCTCACATATACATCCATTTCATGCATTCAATCCACCCAGATAACACTCCAGTACATTTCATATACCGTGCTCTTGCCTGAGCACTGGAGGCATAATCACAGGAGAAAAGATCCCTGTCCTGGAAGAGCTTGCAGTTTAGTGGGGGAGGTGAACAAAAAATGAATGATTATGCAACTCAGCCAATGACTACAGATCCTGACAAGTGCTGTGCAGGACAGCAAGAGCCCCTGACATAATGTGAGGTTGGAGGAAGTTGCTGAGAAAGTGGCACTCACACTGGGATTTGACAGATGTGAGGGCCTGGTTAGGGCAGGGTGATTTGGCCAAAGCAACCCAGCTTTGAGGCTGGGGGCCTGAAGCCAGACATGGTTCTACTGGCAGTGGGAAACCACTGAAGGCTCAAGCTGCACAGTGGAATGACCCATTTTATTTTCTCAAGGATTATTCTTGCTGCTGTGTTGCCAATAGTTTGAGAAAAGAACCCTCCTTACTCCCCGTCCCCCACCTGACATTCGCCACATCCTGCCTGGCACCCACAGGCAGGCACCACTCTGGCCCAGGCTCTGTCATCCCTCCATCATCTGATGAACACGGTTGATCTCCTGGGCTATCCTCTTGTCCTCTGCCTGGTCACCCTCAACCCCAGAGTGATTTCCTTTTGTCCTGCTAACAGCTTTACTGAGATATAATTCACATACCAGACAGGTTTTTTGTTGTTGTTGTTTTGTTTTTTATTTCAGTGTAATCACTGAGTTCTGCCACCATCACCACATTCTTTTATTTTTTTTATTTTTTAAGTTTATTTATTTATTTATTTTTGAGAGAGAGGAGGGCAGGGCAGGGGGAGAGAGAGAGAGAGAGAGGGAGAGAGAGAATCCCAAGCAAGCTCCACACTGTTAGTACAGAACCCAAGGTGGGGCTCAAACTCACAAAACTGTGAGATCGTGACCTGAGCCGAAACCGGGAGTCAGATGCTTAACCGACTGAGCCACCCAGGCGCCCCACTATCACCACGTTATAAGTTTAGAACATTTTCATCACCCACAAAAAGAAACCCCTTACCAATTATCAGTCTGGAGCAGTCTTTGAAAACTACAAGTGAGATCATATAACTCACCCGCTTTGAATCTTTCATGGCTCTCAACGAGGTCCTGCATGATGTGACTCCTGTGTGCCTCCCATCTTCTTCTCATGGCCTCTTCACCCCCTTCCTTATGCTCCAGCCATGCTGACCTCCTTTCTGCTCTTTTCTATCGCAGGCCTTTGCAAATGGGGATTCCTCCACCCAGAGCACTGTCCCTCAAATGCTCTCATCACCAGCTCCTTCTCTGGGTCTCTGTCCATCAAATTCCTCTATTCAAATCTTTCATACCTTTTCTACACCCTGTGATCATCTTGTTTATTTACATGATTACTGTTTCTTGGCTGTTCCCCCACACTACAATGTTGCTTATATTGCTAGCACTGGGACAGAGTGCCTGGCATGTAATAGGCATCAACAAGTAAGTGTTGGATGAGAAAAGGATTAAAGAGAAGAGGGGAAAGGACACAGGAAGGTCAGTGTCCTGGAGGGACAAAGGCACCATTCACTGAAATGGGGAGAGGGGAGAGCTGGAGGCAGGCAGAAAGGAGGGGACGTGTCAGTAGATCCATTTTGAATATATTAAATTTGAGATGCTTCCAAGATATCCAAGTGGAGGTGTCATACAAGCAGCTGGAGTCCTATGAGTCTAAAGCCAACAAGAGTAGTCTAAGCTGGATATAAAAATATGAATGTCACTGGATATGGATGATATTTAAAGCCTCAGGGATGAATAAGGGGCTTACCCTTGAGAAGAGACACTTAGGGATTCCAACATCAGGCATCACACAAATTATAGACTGGGAGGTTGTGTCAAAGAAAGAAAAAACAAGAAAGAGGGGCACCTGGGTGGCTCTATTGGTTGAGCATTGACTTTGGCTCAGGTCATGATCTCACAGTTTGTGAGTTCGAGCCCTGCATTGGGCTCTCTGCTGTCAGGGCAGAGCCAGCTTCAAATCCTCTGTCCCCCCCTCTCTCTCTCTCTCTCTGCACCTCCCCCACTTGTGCTCTCTCTTTCAAAATAAATATTTAAATTTTTAAGTTTCTTTTTTAAAGTTTATTTATTTTTGAAAGAGAGAGACAGACAAGACAGAGAGACAGAGAGAGACACAACACAAGCAGGGGAGGGGCAGAGGGAGAGAGAGACACAGAATCCGAAGCAGAGGCTCCAGACTCTGAGCTGTCAGCACAGAGCCCAACACGGGGCTCAAACTCATAAACCATGAGATCATGACCTGAGCTGAAGTTGGACGCTTAACCAACTGAGCCACCAAGGCGCCCCTGAAATAAACATTAAAAGAAAGAAAGAAAGAAAGAAAGAAAAGAAAGAAAAGGGGAGGGAGGAAGGAGGGACAGGGAGTACAGTCCACAGCATCAAATTCTAGTGAGAGGACTCAGAAGATAGGGGAACTGAGGCCCTGGAATTTGGCAACATGGAAGTCACTAGTGCCTTTAGCAAGAGCAGGTTAGGTCAAATTAAAGGGGTGGAAACCAGAGCAGAGTGCAGAGAAAAGTCAGGGAGGGCACATACAATACCAGCACACTCTTCCTAGAACACAATATAATGAATTTGTGTTGGTTTGAGCTACTAAGTTTGTGGTTGTTTGCTATAGCAGTAACAGGAAAGTCATTCAGGGCGTATTCTAGGAAACAAAAAGGATAATTCCTTGTCTTGTAAATCAAGGAGAAAAATCTTGTGATTATATCCATGGATACTCAGAAAGGCACTTGATGAGAAGAAAGAGAGAAAAAGAGAGAAAGGAAGAAAGAAAGAAAGACATTTGAAAGAATTCTCTATCTTTTCCTCATAAGGGCATAAATTTAAAAAGAATAGAAGAAATATACTTAAATGTAATAAAGACTATTTACCAGAATCCAAAATTGTAAAGGAAACTTAAATCAATCAATCAATCAAACTAAATGGATATATCAAAGTTGTTTCTACTAAAATCTGGATCAAGACAGGGGTTATCACTCCTCTTTAAGATTGTTTTGGAAGTTCTAGGTAGACAATGCCGTTCTAACTGGTTTAAATGATTTTTTTTTTTTTTAAGTAATCTCTGCATCCAACGTGGGGCTCAAACTCACAACCCTGAGATCAAGAGTTGCATGCTCCACCAACTGTGCCAGCCAAGTGCTCCTAGAACTGGTTTAAATTAAAGTTCAACTGGGGGGCCCTGGGTGGCTCAGTCAGTTGAATGTCTGACTCCTGATATTGGCTCAGGTCATGATCTCACAGTTCATGGGATTGAGCCCTGAGTCAGGCTCTGTGCTAACAGTGTGGAGCCTGCTTGACATTCTCTCTCTCTCTCTCTCTCTCTCTCTCTCTCTCTCTCTCCTCTCTCAAAAAAAGAAAAAATTCCAGGGGTGCCTGGGTGGTGCAGTTGGTTAAGCAGCTGACTTTAGCTAAGGTCATGATCTCGCAGTCCGTGAGTTCAAGCCCCACGTTGGGCTCTGTGCTGACTGCTCAGAGCCTGGATCCTGCTTCATATTCTGTGTCTCCCTCTCTCCCTCTGCTCCTCCCCTGCTTGTGTTCTATCTCTCTCTGTCTCTCAAAAATAAATAAATGTTAAAAAAAATTCCATAATAAATATTTAAATATAAAACAATGTATTAGAAAACAGAATAAAAAAAATTAAAAAGAGAAAACAATAACATTTACATTACTGGAGTAGAAATTGCTGAGTATTAAGCCTGGAAACCGGAAAGCCAAAAGGAAAAGATATATTTGACTGCGCACAAATTTTAAATTTTCCTAGAAAAAGAAAATATAGAAAGCAAATGATAAGCTGAGAAAATATTTATAAAATATGTGAAAGACAAAGAGTCAAAAGCCCTAATATGCAATTGAGACCGGAAACCATAAAATTCTTAGAAGAAAACAGGCCATAATTTCTTTGACACGGGCCATAGAAATATTTTTCTGGATATGTCTCCTCAGGTAAGAGAAACAAAATCAAAATGTAACTATTGCAACTACACCAAAATAAAAAGGGTTTGCAGGGGCACCTGGCTGGGTCATCAGTGGATCATGCAACTCTCCATCTCACGGTTGTGAGTTTGAGCCCCATGTTGGGTGTAGAGACTTCTTAAAAAATAAAATAAAGGGGCGCTTGGGTGACTCAGTCGCTTAAGCGTCCAACTTCGGCTCAGGTCGAGATCTCACGGTTTGTGAGTATGAGCCCCACATCAGGCTCTGTGCTGACAGCTCAGAGCCTGGAGCCTGCTTCGGATTTTGTGTCTCCCTCTCTCTCTCTGCCCCTCTCCCACTCACGCTCTCTCTCTGTCTCTCAAAAATAAATAAATGTTAAAATTTTTTTAATTAAAAAATAAATAAAAATAAAATAAAATCTTAAATAAAATAAAGTAAAATTAAACAAAACAAAACTTTTGCACAGTGAGGGACACCATCAACAAAGTGACAAGGCAACCTACCAAATGGGAGAATATACTTGCAAACGATATATTCAATGAGGAGTTAACATCCAAAATTTATAAAGAACTTATAAACCCATCACCAAAATCATCATCATCATCATCATCATCATCCAATTAAAAAATGGCCAGAGGCCCTCAATAGACATTTTTTAAAGAAGACATACAAACAGGCAACAAACACATGCAAAGACACTCAACCATACTCATCATCAGGGAAATGCAAATTCAGAACCGCAATGAGCTATCACCTCACACCTGTCAGAATAAAAAAGACAAGAAATACGTGCTGGCAAGGATGTGGAGAAAAAGGAACCCATGCACTGTTGGTAGAAATGGATATTGGCACAGCCACCATGGAAAACAGTTTGGAGTTTCTTCAAAATTAAAAATAGAATTGCCACATGTTGCAGTAATCCCACTACTTGGTATTATCCCAAAGAAAACAAAACACTAGTTCAATATGACATATGCATCTCTATGTTTATTGTAGCTTTATTTAAAATAGCCAAGATATAAAAGCAACCCAAGTGTCCATTGATAGATAAATGGTTAAAGAAGAGTGAGATAAATACATAAATAGATAGGTAATGGAGTACTATATTACGCAGCCATACAAAATAATGAAATCTTGCCACTTGTGACAACATGGTTGGACCTGAAGGGCATAATGCTAAGTGAAATAAACCAGAGGTAGACAAATACCATATGATTTCACTCATATGTAGGATTTAAGGAATAAAGGAACAAGCAAAGGAAAAAAAAAGACACAAAAAAGAAAGACTCTTAAATACAGAGAACAAAATAGTGGTTATCAGAGGGCAGAAATGTGGAGGATGGGAGAAATAGATAAAATGGACTATACTTTTTAAAATTTTTTATTTATTTTGAGAGAGTGAGAGAGCAAGCATGTGCATGAGCAGGTGAGGGGCTGAGAGAAAGAGGGTAAGAGAGAATCCCAAGCAGGCTCCACTCTCAAAACATTGATATCATGACTTGAGCTGAAGTCAAGAGTGGGACGCTTAACTGAGTGAGCCACCCAGGCACCCCAAATTAGAATATACTTATCATTTGGCTCAGGTCATGATCCCGGGGTCATGGGATCAAGCCCCATGTCAGGCTCCACACTAAGCATGGAGCCTGCTTGGGATTCTCTTTCTCTTTCTCTCTCTCTCTTCCTCTGCCCCCTCCCCTGCTCGATTTCTTGCTCTCTAAAAATAAAAAAAAATTTTTTAGAAAGAATATACTTATCACTATTAGCTCTGAGTAATGTATAAAATTGTTGAATCATAAAAAAATAAATATGAAAGGCAAAGAGTTAAAATCCTTAGTATGCAATTGTACCTACAATTTTTAACAGACCAGTAAGAAAACAAGACACATAAATGACTCAAATCTTATGAATAAGGCTCAACCTCACAAGTAGTCAGAGAAATGCAAATTAAAGCAGCAGTAAGATTGGCTACAATTAAAGAGGGGTTCATATCCAAACTATAACACAGTCTTTTTTTTTTTTTTAAGTTCATCCATTTTGAGAGATAGAGTGCATGTATGCGCAAGCAGAGGAGGGGCAGAGAGAGAGGGAGGGAAAGAGAGAATCCCAAGCAGGCTCCAGGCTGTCAGCGTGGAGCCTGACACAGGGCTGGAACCCACATGAGATCATGACCCGAGCCGAAATCAAGAGTTGGATGCTCAACCAACTGAGCCATCCAGGTGCCCCTTCAAAAAGTCTTGAAAACCAGAAAGATGTTTTCACTTTGTTAAATTTGAGGCCATTCGGCAGCAAGACTTTAACCTGATCTAATATGAGGCTATTTGCAGTCTTAAGTCACTTTGCTTGGTGAGAATATTTTTTATATTCTGCAGAACCATTAACTAATGCATTTGATTAGGAAGTGCTGCCTCAGAGCCTGCTGGGGGTGTCATATAATTTCCTAAAATCCAAAAAGTACCACATTCTGAAACACATGTAAGGAGTTTAAGTGCTCATAGCTCTATAATCTGCAGGCCTGGCAGGGAGGCTGAGTGAGAGAAGCATGCATTGACTGATTTTCAAACGTTAAAACAACCTTGCATTCCTGGAATAAATCCTACTATGTCATGATGTGTTATCTTTTTACATTAACGTTGGGTTTGATTTGCTAATATTTGATAAGGATGTTTAAGTCTACGTTAACCTGGCCTATTGGTCTGTAACTTTCTTTTGTAATCTCTTTGCCAGCTTTCTGTCCTGGGTGGTGCTGGCCTCAGAAAAGGAACTGAGTGGCCAGTGTTCACCCCTCCTCTATTCTCTGTGTTTGTATGAGACACCATCTGGGCTTGGATCTTTCTTTTGGGGAAGATTTGGGTAACAAATTCAATTTCTTGGGGCGCCTGGGTGGCTCAGTCGGTTAAGTGTCCAACTTCGGCTCAGGTCATGATCTCAAGGCTCACGAGTTCAAGCCCCGTGTCAGGCTCTGTGCTGACAGCTCAGAGCCTGGAGCCTGCTTTGGGTTCTGTGTCTCCCTCTCTCTCTACCCCTCCCCCACTCACATTCTGTCTCTGTCTCTCAAAAATAAATAAACGTACAAAAATAAATAAAAAAAACAAGTTCCATTACTTTTCCTTTGTTTCTTTTTTACAGCAAGCCACAAGGCAAGACAGATATCTACCCCTGTGATGCAGGTCAGAACTTGTGTCAGGTGCTCAGCCCCAGACACCAAGCACAGGGTGATGGCTCTGCTGAGGTTGGCTTAGCCAGTTCAGGACTGATCCCCACACCTGGGTGAGAGGCTCCCTCTGCAAGGGTGAAACCCAAACAGTCAGTGTTCTCTGTGGCCCTGGGCTAGTATGAAAGATAAAGCGAAGCCTGTGGCCATGAAGCCGGAAACAGCGATTACGCAGGCTTGCGCAGGGGGAAAGGAAGAAAATTTGAAAGTTGGAAGACCTGGAAGACTAAAATAAATCCGGAGAGATCATCACCATTACAGAGCAAATTTGCTGTTTCCCATTAGCAGGGATAGGGCTCAGAGCAGGGGGCGCTGGCCAGTTGAAAACAAAGTTAGTTTTTTCCCATTAGAGTCCTATGAAGAAGTTTGTGCACATTACCCCACTGTGCCCGCCGTCTCCCCTTACACACGTGTTGGTACAGATGGCGATGTTGAGTGAAGCCTGCAACCACTCCTGACCAGCCATTCGTGAATATGAAACAGAAAAACAAACAAGATAGGGAGGAGGCTTGACTAACAGGGCAGGGAGAACTCCAACAGGGAGGGACAGGTTCTCACCAGAGTGGTGTGGGATGGCCGGAAGCCTCCAGAGAGTCCATTTCCAGCCTACAGCTCCAGGGCTGCAGTGCAGACGAGCACGATGAACAGGCCAGCTCTACCAGAAGAGCCGTGACCTTGGCGTCCAGGTCAGAGCAGACAAGCTCACACCATGGTCAGCTCAGTGTGAATGTCCTCGACTTGAGGACACCTTGACCTGCCATTCATTGTTCAAGAATAAATCCTAGGGGCGCCTGGGTGGCTCAGTCAGTTGAGTGTCCGACTGCATCTCAGGTCATGATCTTGAGATTCATGAGTACAAGCCCTGCATCAGGCTCTGTGCTGACAGCTCCAAGCCTGGAGCCTGCTTTGGAATCTCCCTCCCTCTCTGCCCCTACCCTGCTCACACTTTGTCTCTCTCTCAAAAGTAAAGAAACATTAAAAAAATTAAAAATAAAGAATAAATTCTAGATTCACAGGGCTTACAGTCTCAAAGGGAATAATCCACCTTCCTGCCTGTTTGCTAGGTGGCATGTACTATTTCAGAAAGGAGTTAGGATGCATTAGTCAGGATGGGCTGGGTTATGCTGCAGTAGCAACTCCAAGTCTCAGGGGCTTAATGAGACAAAGTTGGTTTCTCACTGCTCAGACGGACACGTGTATCTTAGGTCAGGGAGGCTCTACTCCACCTTGCTTCCCTCAAGGACTCAGGCTGGTGGTGTCTCTACCATCTGGAACCAACACTGTGGCACCCAGAGGCTTCCACCCAGAAGAGACACAAATAGTTCTGTCAACAGCTCCTTAACCAAATAAGTCACATGGCCAAACCGTTCTTCAAGAGGCTGGAGAAATGAAACTTTCCTATCGTCCTGGAAAAGGAACTAGAAATCTCAATGAACAAGAGGAGAGACTGCCCACTCTAGGTGGGGTGTCCCTGTTTATATACAGACATCAAAGAGGAAATGCCTCTTGCAGTAAACATGGAGCACCTGCTTGGTGGCACCGATAAGTTTCAGTTCACCTTTGAAGGATTCACCTCAGTCAGGTGACAGTCCTCAGTCAGGACTGGCCACATCCCCAGAGAGATTGGCCTCCTCCATAATGCCCACACTGCACCAAAGCCCTTCCTTCCCTTCTCACCTTCCATGTCCTTTCTCTGGGTTTTGCCCAGTCATGGCTGACTCTGTCAAGTGATAAGACCTAGTCATTGGGTCCTAGAATTTGACAAATAATTATTTTATTATTTTTTAAAGTGTATTTATCTTTTTTTAAATATTTTATTTATTTTTAAGACAGAGAGAGACAGAACATGAGTGGGCAGAGAGAGAAGGAGACACAGAATCTGAAACAGGCTCCAGGCTCTGAGCTGTCAGCACAGAGCCTGATGCGGGGCTTGAACTCACAAACTGTGAGATCATGACCTGAGCCGAAGTCGGACGCTCAACCGACTGAGCCACCCAGGCGCCCCAAAGTGTATGTATCTTGAGAGAGAGTGTGTGTGCACACAAGTGGGGGAAGGGCAGACCGAAGGGAGAGAGAGAATCCCAAGCAGGCTCCCCACTGTCAGCACAGAGCCCGATATGGGGCTCGAACCCACGAACTGTGAGATTATAACCTGAGCCGAAAAATTAAGAGTCAGACGTTTAACTGAATGAGTCACCCAGGCACCCCCGACAAATAATTATTTTAGAGTTGTGTTATTAGTGAGTCAAGGGGGAGTCTGGGTAACGTTAAGACTTCTCTGTGGCCCTGGGCTAGTATGAAAGATAAAGTGAAGCCTGTGGTCAAGCCCAAGGGCTGGACAGAGTCACTTTCAGTGGGAGGGAGGGAGCTGGAGGAACTTCCCAACAGAGCAGAAAGAACCACTGTTGGGAGGGGCAGTCAGGAGCTGGGGGGCTGGGTTTGGGTAGGTGAAGAGGGAGGGAAAGCATGCAGGT
Organism: Prionailurus viverrinus; assembly: GCF_022837055.1. Classification (NCBI taxonomy): domain Eukaryota; kingdom Metazoa; phylum Chordata; class Mammalia; order Carnivora; family Felidae; genus Prionailurus; species Prionailurus viverrinus. The sequence continues at coordinate 91,129,960 of NC_062561.1, read as the reverse complement.
TCAGGCAGCTGGGTTCAAGGACTATTTCAGAGTCAGACCCCCACCTGGTTGCTCCACCATCTCTGTTGTTGGGGCCTCTCAGCAGTCCCAATTCTCCAAGGAACAAGCTCAGAGATGTGCACAGAGACCCAGCAATTGGGCAGAGCAGAAGTGGGACTCCAGGTCACGTCCAAAGCCAGTGCCCTTTCCACCACTCCAGCCTATCAGAGAGCCAAGGACACCTGGCCAAAAGGAATACTGGAGTGACAAACTCCCAGGAAGACAGTGGGACGGGTACGTCAGGGGCAGGAGGCAGTTGGGGAAGAGGATTTGAGCTCCTAGCTGGTGAGGCACCCCGGGGGGGGGGGGTCACCCAGAGTCTCAAGGCAGCGGGGGAGTGGGAACATGCAACCCAAGCCTGAGCGCCAACAGCGCCATGGAAGGTGCCGCTCTTTCAGGAGGCACCACCAGCTCCGTCTCCGCATGACCAGCAGGGGCCGCCAGATCCCCTCTCGAACGCGTGAGACCGCGGGGCGCGTGGGCTGGACCTGGGGAGGTGATTCCTCCTGAGGTCCTCTTCCTGCTTGTGCATTGAGAAACTGGGTAAAATCATCACTGGTTCCTGCAGTGGAATTGCATGGGGGAGGGGTAAGGAGTTTTGCTTTTCGTTTTAAACCCTGCTCTTTAAATACTAAACGTACTGTTTGACACACTTACAAGCTTGTATTATTCTGAGTGTATGTTCTGTATCGGATTTTGGCCTGGCTTCCCCCCAAAGCAGAGCCTGCCAGGAGTGGCTTTAGGAGGTGACAGGGGAAGGAGTGTGACCAGGAGAGGTGACAGAGCCAAGACAACTCTTGGCTACCAAGGTGGTCTCTTCTGCTCAGTCTCCCAGGACATTCTAGGCCTCTTTATGAAATTCATCTCAGAACCATCCTCCTGAGGAGGAAAGAAGGATTTATCCATTGCCTCCTGAGCCCCTCCAGAATCTCCAGAGGGAGCTTTCTGTCCAATTGCACTTGTGCAAAGCCTGCCCAGGATGCTCTCCCAGCCAGGGGTTGGATTCAAGATGAGAGGGCTCAAGAGGTGGCCATGACCTCAGAACCCCACCTGAGAATGAGACCTGGAAGAAACAAGGGGATCCTAAGGATGTTACCCACAGAAATTACCAAGCTCTTCATCTCAGGGCCATTTATATACTACGGTGTGTGTCTGACATAGATTCTGGGAAGTGGGGTTGCTAGGCTAAAGGGTAAAGGCACAGGCAATTTTGCTACGTTGTCACATCCTGATTTGAAGCAGTTGTACCATTTTTCATTTCCCCACAGCAACTGAGTGAGTGCCTGCTTCCCCACAGCCTTGCCAACAGAGTATGTTGCAAAGCTTTGGGTTTTTGGCTGACCTGACAGGTGAGAAATGACATCTTAGTGCATTTTTATTTTGTATTTCTGTTATTATAAGCAAGATTGAGCATCCCACCTTAGACACAAGATTTTTGCTTTTTTTTTTAAGTTTATTTATTTATTTTGAGAGAGAGCACAAGCAGCTGAGGGGCAGAGAGAAGAACAGAATCCCAAGCAGGCTCCGCACCATCAGCTCAGAGCCCAACATGGGGCTCAAACTCACCAACTGTGAGATCATGATCTGAGCTGAGATCAAGAGTTGGATGCTTAACCAACTGAGCCTCCCAGGTGTCCCACAAGACTTTCCATTGCAGTACTAATTGTATTATTGGAAGACAGGAAACACAAAACCACAATGAGATACTACCACCTCACACCCATCAGAATGGCTATTAAAAAACAACAAAGCAAAACAAACCTAGAAAATAACAAGCATTGATGAGGATGCCGAGAAATTGGGACCCTTGTGCATTGTTGGTGAGAATGTAAAATGATGCTGCCACTGTGGAAAACAGTTTGGTGATTCCTAAACTAATCTGACATGGAGGGGCACCTGGGTGGCTCAGTCAGTTAATCGTCTGACTTCGACCCAGCAATAGCACTGCTAGGAATTTACCCAAGGGATACAGGAGTACTGATGCATAGGGGCACTTGTACCCCAATGTTTATAGCAGCACTCTCAACAATAGCCAAATTATGGAAAGAGCCTAAATGTCCATCAACTGATGAATGGATAAAGAAATTGTGGTTTATATACACAATGGAGTACTACATGGCAATGAGAAAGAATGAAATATGGCCCTTTGTAGCAACGTGGATGGAACTGGAGAGTGTGATGCTAAGTGAAATAAGCCATACAGAGAAAGACAGATACCATATGTTTTCACTTTTATGTGGATCCTGAGAAACTTAACAGAAACCCATGGGAGAGGGGAAGGAAAAAAAAAAAAGAGGTTAGAGTGGGAGAGAGCCAAAGCATAAGAGACTCTTAAAAACTGAGAACAAACTGAGGGTTGATGGGGGGTGGGAGGGAGGGGAGGGTGGGTGATGGGTATTGAGGAGGGCACCTTTTGGGATGAGCACTGGGTGTTGTATGGAAACCAATTTGACAATAAATTTCATATATTGAAAAAAAAATAATCGTTTGACTTCAGCTCAGGTAATGATCTCACTGTCTGTGAGTTTGAGCCCCGCGTTGGGCTCTATGCTGACAGCTCGGAGCTGGAGCCTGCTTTGGATTCTGTGTGTGTGTCTCTCTCTCCCCCCGCCCCAATGCTCTGTCTCTCAAAAATAAATAAACATTTAAAAAAATTTTTTTTAATTTTTAAATAATAATCCGACATGGAATTCCTATCTGATTCGGCAATCCCATTGGGTATATATGCTAAAGAATTAGAAGCAGGCCTCAAAGAGATAATTGTACCCCCACGTTCATACCAACACTATTCACAACAGCCAAAAGGTGGAAGCAACTCACATGTCCATTGACAGTGGATAAACAAAATGTGTCTGACATTCTGACACGTGCTACAATGTGCATGAACCTTGAGGATATTATGCTAAGTGAAATCAGCCAGTCACAAAAATACAAGTGCTGTATGACTCCTTTTATATGAGGTAGCTAAAGTAGGCAAAATCATAGACAGAAAGTAGAATGGTGGTTGCCGGGAGGCTGGAGAGGGAGTGAAATGGGAAGTGGATGTTTAATGGGTACAGAATTTTAGTTCTGCGAGATGAAAAGTGTTATGGGGATGGATGGTGGTGATGGTTGCACAAGAATGTGAATGTGCTTCATGCCACTGGACTGTACACTTAAAGCTGGTTAAGATGGCAAATTGCATGTTATGTGAATTTCACAGTCTTAGAAAGAAATAACAGCAGAAGTGCCTGGGTGGCTCAGTCGGTTAAGTGTCTGATTCTGGATTTTGGCTCAGGTCCTGATCTCACAGTGTGTGAGATTGAGCCCCCGCGTCTGGCTTGTGCTATCAGTGCAGAGTCCGCTTGGGATTATCTCTGTCTCTCTGCTTCTCCCCCACTCACGAGCATGTGGGTGTGTGCTGTCTTTCTTTCTCTCTTTCTCAAAATAAATAAACATTTAAAAAAAAGAACAAAAAACAGTTAAGAAACTTTGAATTCATAGTGGAATAGATTATGCTATGTTCACCCAGTAGAATATAATACAGCTATAAAAAAAGAATGAGTACCTTATGTCCTGCTGAAGTGTGACCTCAAGGAAATGTCACTAAGTGAAGACAGCAGGGGGTTTTACAGATTTTACAGTATGCTACAACATCCAAGAAAGGGAGGACGTACAAATATATATGCTTATATTTTCAAATGGAAGGAGAAATAAATCAATATAAACATTTACCTAGTGGGGAGGAAACATGAGGGTTGAAGGGACAGGGGTGCAGATAGACCTCTTGGTACCTATCTTGCTTCATACTTTTGTATTTAGAAATGTGTAAATGTGTACACAATTTCTAAAAAACTTAATCAGGGGGTGCCTGGGTGGTTCAGTCAGTTAAGCTGCTGAGTCAATTTCAGTTCTGATCATGATCTTGTGATTCATGGGTTCAAGCCCCAAGTCAGGCTCGGTGATGACAGTGCAGAGCCTACTTGGGATTCTCTTTCTCTTCCTCTCTGCCTCTTCCCTGCTCACACTGTCTCTCCCTCTCAAAATAAATAAATAAACTTTAAAATTTAAAAAAACGTAATCAGCATAGAGTTAGATTGATTTCTCGTCAATCTCATTATAACAGCCTGATTTTTTTAAAAGATTTTTAAGTAATCTCTACACCTGATGTGGGGGTCAAACTCACAACCCCAAGATCAATAGTTGCATGCTCTAGTGACTGAATCAGGCAGGTGCCTCATGGGGGTAGTGATTTTTGAGATCTTTCCCACTAGGATGGGTATATTAAAAAACAAACAAACAGGGGTGCCTGGGTGGCTCAGTCGGTTAAGTGTCCAACTCTTAAGCTCAGCTCAGGTCTTGATCTCAGGATCGTGAGTTCAAACCCCATGGGCCCCACGTTGGGCATGAAGCCCATTTAAAACAAACAAACAGAAAGTTACAAGTACTGGTGAGGATACAAAGGAACTGGAACCCTCACACATCACTAGTGGGAATGTAAAATGGGGTCCCTGCTTTAGAAAATAGTCTGGCTTCCTCAAAAATTGAAACAGAGTTAGCGTACCCAAGAGAAATGAAAACACATGTCCACACAAAGGCTTTTATGCAAATGTTCACAGCAGCTTTATTTACAATAGCCCCAAACTGGGAACAACCCAAATTTCCACCAACGGAGGAATGGATAAATTGTGGTATTTCCACATGAGAGACTACTACTAATAAAAAGGAATGTCGATGTGCCTAACATCATTGATGAATCTTGAAACAATTTTGTAGAGTAAAAGAAATTAGGCTTTCAAACAGTACATACAGTATTGTTCCATTTGCAGAAAATTCTGATAAATGAAAAGTAATCCATAATGATAAAAAGCAGATCAGTGGTGCCCTGGGGAAGGGGAAGGACAGAAGGATTAATGGGCATGAGGAAACTTTGAGGGTGATGAGTGTGTTCATTAACTCGATTGTGGTGATGGTTTTGTGGGTATACAGATACGTAAAAACTCATCAAAGCATATACTTTGAATATCTGCAGTCAACTGTTCACAATATAGGATGAGATAATAAACAATCCTTAAAATTTTTATTTTGTATTTATTTAAAATTTTTTGGGGGGCACCTGGGTGGCTCAGTCGGTTAAGCGTCCGACTTCAGCTCAGGTCACGATCTCGCGGTCCGCGAGTTCGAGCCCCTCGTGGGGCTCTGGGCTGATGGCTCAGAGCGTGGAGCCTGCTTCCAATTCTGTGTCTCCCTCTCTCTCTGCCCCTCCCCCGTTCATGCTGTGTCTCTCTCTGTCTCAAAAATAAATAAATATTAAAAAAAATTTTTTTTGAAAAAAAAATAAAAATTTTTTTAATGTTTATTTTTGAGAGAGACACAGAGTGTGAGTGGAGGAGGGGCAGAGAGCGAGAAAGACACAGAATCTGAAGCAGGCTCCAGGCTCTGAGCTGTCAGCACAGAGCCCACCAATGAACCGTGAGGTCATAATCTGAGCCAAAGTCAAAGGCTGAGCCAGCTGAGCCACCCAGGCACCCCAATGTATTATTGATTTTATTTTTAACTAATCTCTGCACCCAATATAGGGCTTGAACTCACAACCCCGAGATCAAGAATCACGGTCCGTGATTTTAAAAGACGTCCGATTTTAGCTCAGGTCATGATCTCACGGTCCGTGGGTTTGAGCCCCGTGTCGGGCTCTGTTCTGACAGCTCAGAGCCTGGAGCCTGCTTCAGATCCTGTGTCTCCCTCTCTCTGCCCCTCCCCTGCTCACACTCTGTCTCTCAAGATGAATAAATGTTAAAAAAAAATTTTTTTTAAAGAGTTACATGCTCTTCTGACTGAGCCAGCCAGGTGCCCCTGCACTTATCTTTTTATTTAGGAGCGAATTTAACTGCTTCTATTTTCCTGGTGAGAATGGCCTGTGTCTCTCTTTTGCATACAGTCCTTGTCTCGCTTTGCTCTCAGTTATAATGGCCTTGAGCTAAGGGACGTTCTCTCTTTCTGTTCTCTGGAAGAGTTTGTTCTTTTATGATCGAAATGATCTGTTCCTTGACAGTTTGGTGGAGCCTGTCTATGAAGCCAGCTGAGCTTGGTATTTTCTTTGAAGGGAGATTTGTAATTACTAATGAAATCTCTTTAAAATGGTTACAGGGGGCGGGGGAATTCAGGCTTCTCTTTTTTTTCTTTTTGAAAACAATTTATTGCAGAAAATATCCACCACACAAAATTAGAAAGAATAGTATGACAAACCCTCAGGTACCCATCACCCAGCTTCTACAATCAATAGTTTATAACCAAATCTTTTCATTTGTACTCTCACCCACTTACCCAACCCACATCCTAGACTACTGGGAAATGAATTCCAGACATCTTATCATTTCATCTGTAAGTATTTCAGTAAGTCTCTCTGAAAGATAAGGATTTCAAAAACACAAAACATAACCCCTATATATCATGCCTACACAAATTTAACAATTCTGTAATATCATCAAATATGCAGCCTATTTTCAACTTTCCCCAACTGTCTTCTGTGTTAGGGTTTTAAATTTATTTATTTTGAGAGAGAGAGAATGGGAGGGGCAGAGAGAGAAAGAGAGAGAATCCCGAGCAGGCTCCGCACTGTCAGTGCAGAGCCCAACTCGGGGCTCGAACCCACAAATTGTGAGATTATGACCTGAGCCGAAATCAAGAGTCAGACGCTTAACTGACTGAGCCACCTAGGCGCCCCTCTATCGGTTTTGGTGTGTGTGGGGGGGGGGGGTGTTTTTTGTTTGTTTTAGTTTGCTTGAAAATCAGGACCCAAAAATGTCCATACATTGTGACCGGTGGATGTGTCTCTTCAGAGGCCTGCGCACGGTGTGAAGGGCCATGCTCCACAGTCCCATCGCTATTGGTTTTCAGGCCACACACAGGCCTCAGTCCATGGTCATCCACACACCAAGCCACTGACTGGTCTTGCACTTTCCCTGGAGAGTTGTAACTCTGCTGGCATAACCCCAGGACATGGGTTTCTAAGGTCTACACCCAGTCCACCCACTGGTGAGTGCACAGAGTCCCCATGACCCTCTGTCCCCTTACTTCTATTCAGCTCTGCCTGATCAGAGATAGGGCACGGACCAGTTGAAAACAAATTGAGTATATGATATTACAGTATTGCTAAAATTTTTGTAGGTGCGATATACTAGGAGGGGACAGAAAGCAGCAGACAGGCTGATGGGTGGTGGCTCCCGAGGGTACAGGGGCCAAGGCTCCTGCTCTGTGGCTCCAGGGATAGTGGTGCTGGTCACAGCCCTAGAGCCACTCCTGCTTCCCAGGGTCCCACGTGAGGCCTCCTCACTCCCTGTTGGCACTGTTCCCGGTGACCGAGCAAGTTCTTCGGGCCTCTGCTCTGTGCCCAGTCCCCTCTGGCTGCCACAGGCTTCTGTGGTATTCCTGTCCCACGTGTGTGCAGACGCACATCTTGGGCACAGGCTTCTGAGTGATCTCGCTCTTATTCTGAACGCGTCCAAGATTCAACAGCAGGCAAGGCAGAGCACGGATGGCCTCCCAGACTGAACTGGAGAGGGGGTCAATCCTGGTAGGAGTGGCCCCAAGAATCTGAAAGAAGAGACACACCCGTGTCGGAACTGAGGGGTGAGGCAGGAGCAAGGGTAAAGTGCTCATGGGGAAACTGTGTGGCACTGAGCCAGATGGAAACAGGAAAAGTAGAAAACTGGGGTGAGGTTGTGACCCCTTAGCTCCCAGACAGACACAGGGCAAGCAGGTGGTTTTGTGGGAAACACCCAGGCCACCTGGGTCCCCTACAGAAGGCAGGAGGCACCATCCTAGCCAATGCCAAGGCCAATGCCCTGGCCATCCTGGACACATGACCCCCCATCTATGCTCACTCAGCTGTCACATCTGTCCCTCTCCCCTTTCATCTTAAACACGTTCTCGAAAGCGCTTGGCTCTGGGAATTGCAGGTTGTTTTCTGGAAAGATGCAACTTTTCAGACACGGTTTGTTTTTTCTCTTCAAAGCTGTGCTGCTTCTTACGTTCCTCTGGCCAATATTCTGTTCTGGACCCCATTCTCAGCACAGTCACCCCTAACCATTTTTCCCTCCTTTTTACTAAGTGACAAATACACAGGACAGAAACATTGACCATCCTAACCATTTTTTGGTGTACAGTGAAGTGGTATTAACCACATTTGCATTGTTATACAACCACCACCCCTAACCGTCCCCTTCTCTTGTTTCTTCTCGTCCAGCTGAAACCACTGACCATTCTTATTGACCGATGTTACCACCCCAGTTTCTATCCATCACCTGGGCTGGTGGGGTGGGTTCAGGTGCAGAGGGCCATGGCTACAGGTAGGGGTCCTGGGTTCAGCATTGCTCCCTGCTGAGCCTGCTTAGGATTCCAGCATTTGCATCCTGTTATGGACTGTGTGTCCCCCACTCCCAAAATGATTCATGTGGCAAAACCCCACCCCCAATGTGATGGCATCGGGAGGTGGGGCCTTAAGGAGGTGAGCAGGTTCGGTAAGATTATGACATGGAGCCCTCATGACGGAATTAGTGCCCTCATGAGAGTCACGAGAGAGCTTGCTTCCCTGCTCTGCTCTCTGCCATGTACGGATACAAGGAGAAGCTGGCCTCTGCAAGACAGCCCTCGCCTGGGCCATGCTGGCATCCTGACCTTGAACTCCAGCAAATTTCTGTTGCGGAAATTAAAGCCACCCAAAATACCGTATTTTGACAGCAGCCTGAACTAAGACACACCCACGGGGTCTGAATTTGGTCTGTCACTGTCACATTTCTCAGCGTCTCATATTGCCTGGTTTCCTTATTGGTATTTGTAGCCAGTCCATGTCTCACTCCACATTTCCAGCGGTGCAGGAAATGTGGTTTGTAAATGTTTTCCCATAACTTAATTTGTATGTCGAACCCGCCATTCGACAGCAGTGGTGGAAACTTAACTTCAGTTTGGAGCTGTCCCATCTCCCTTTCCTTCCTCTCGGATATGTCTACATAACGCCTGAAGACGAAGGCATTTTAAACTGCAAGACTGTCAGATCTCTGCGTGCATGTCTCTCCTTGCTCCCTCATGTTTTCTACACTGCTCACTCTCTGCCTCCTTTTTCTTTTTTAATGTTTATTTATTTATTTTGAGAGAGAGCACAAGCAGGAGAGGGGCAGAGAGGGAGGGAGAGAGAGAATCCCAAGCAGGCTCCGCACTGTCAGCACAGGGCCCAACAGGGAGCTCGAACCCAGGAACTGTGAGATCATGACCTGAGTGTCAAGAGTCTGACGCTTAACCGACTGAGCCACCCAGGCACCCCACTCTCTGCCTCCTTTGGCTGCCCATTTATTTTGCCCCCGTGGACACCCATGGCATTGCCAGAGAGCTCTGAGAAGCAAGACGTCCCCTAGCGGCCACTCCAGTCTTGCTGCAAAGTGCGGTGAGAAGGCCCTTCTGTCCTCTGGCTGTTAAGTATCATATCACCATCGGAATAGCTAAATGCCACTCGAGAATCCCATCATCTCCAATGGCACTAGGAAGCCATCATCTCCAATGGCACTAGGAAGCCCCGTTCCGTGGCAGCCTCTCCTGCTGTCAATTCTGGCCCAGAGGGGACAGCCACCAACAGCTTCTAGATGACTCAATGCTGCCTTTACTGTCTCATCCCCTACTGCCTTAGTGGAGGGAGCATCCTCTGGGCAGCTGCTAAAGAACAGTCAAATGGTGGATCTTCTGGTTTTATGTAATAAAGCCATTTTAACATTCCCACTCCCCTGAGCCTTTGGTTCCCTTCTTTAAAACTCAGCCAAGGGGCGCCTGGGTGGCGCAGTCGGTTAGGCGTCCGACTTCAGCCAGGTCACGATCTCGCGGTCCGTGAGTTCGAGCCCCGCGTCAGGCTCTGGGCTGATGGCTCGGAGCCTGGAGCCTGTTTCCGATTCTGTGTCTCCCTCTCTCTCTGCCCCTCCCCCGTTCATGCTCTGTCTCTTTCTGTCCCCAAAATAAATAAAACGTTGAAAAAAAAAAAATTTTAAAACTCAGCCAAGGCAATGCTGGCATCTCCAACTCATCTGACTGAGGCCACCACGGTGTCCAAACTTCCGGAGTCATCCAGAAGCACCTTAGGACAAGCTCTGGGTGTTCTTGGCAGCACTTTAAGTCTTCAGTTATGGGAAATGCTCCCATATCAACCAACTTGCTCGACAATATTCTGTATCCCACCCCCATCTGGTACCTTGAAGATCCACTCCCTGGGTGTGCTTCTCCAGTCCCTGCAGTCAGACCTGTCCTGCAAGTTTTTGGGTGACTGAGCTATTTCCTCCTAGAGTAGGGACTGTGCTTCACTGCAGAGGCCATGCTGAGACCCAATTCTAGTTGTTGGTCTGGAGGCAATGAGCGGAGAGGATAGTAAGACATTCACCTCAAGTGAGATCTTTGCATAGCCTCCAGGCAAACTAGACTGTTCTTCTATATCAAGGCAAGGAAGCAGCTACTGCTCAGGGCTCTCAGGCTCAAGATTCTTATATATATCCACCCAAACAACCCCATGCCAGGCCCAGGCCTCAGGATCCCACCTTCCTCCGCCCCCTCCTCCCCCTCCCCGTTCCCCCCCCCCACCCCATCCCCTTCAAGCCCTGACTCTAGCACAGGAAATTTGTTGAGGATCCACTGGTCTGCTCCACAGCTCTGCTGCCCTTATGGTTAAATTGTGGGCCCAGTTTTCAGCACGCTTTGCTGAAAAAGTAAGTATGTCTTAATTTTCTTTATTTATTTTTGAGAGAGAGAGAGAGAGAGAGCAAAGGCAGGGAGGGGCAGAGAGAGAGAGGGAGACAGAATCCGAAGCAGGCTCCAGAGTCCGAGCTGTCAGCACAGAGCCCGACATGGGGTTCGAACTCACGAACCACAAGATCATGACCTGAGCCGAAATCGGATGCTTAACTGAGTCACACAGGCGCCCCAAGTTAGCATTTACGTTGCCTCGGGAGACTTTCTGGCTTTCATATTGTGCCCTCAGTCGAGTGGGCTAACTTGAGTCTTACATGCCTTCTGCAAAGTTTCTAAGCAGGTTTAGAAAAACTAGCCACCCCTATAATCCTTGTAATTACAGTTGCCTTCCCATCTTTCAAGGGCCAAAGCTACTTCATAAGCCAAGCTTTCCCTTCAACTTCTATCTTATTCCAATCTACCAAAAGGAAAAGTCTTATGCTTCAGATTAGGGGTTATCACCACCCCAGTGGTGGGAGGTCGCTGTTGCCTTCTGAATGGTAGATGAGCCAGTTCTAGATTCCTATCCCTATAGTCTCCCTTCCATTGCTACTTCCTACTGTTTTAGCTTGAATCCCCATGAAAGCAGAGACTGAGCCTAGAACTTGGGGGCAGTTGATATGGTAGGTGAATCCAGGAAATGAGAGGGAGGGAGGAGAATGACACAGGGTAGAAGGAAAATTCAACAAAGTGTATTTTGGCTTCTGTCCCTTATGAGTTGAAGGTTGCCTCAGAAGGCGTTAACTCACCTGCACTCCCAGGCTATGCCTATGGTTGAGAGAGGTCCTGAGGCTTAGGAGAAAGCCCTAAAGCAGAAAAGCAGAGAAACCTACAGTAGACACTTGAAACGAGGCACTGACAGTGTACATGGAGCCATCTACCATAGCTGTGGCTAAAGTCAGAGGTGGGCTGATAAGATGTAACCAAAAGTTCCAACACATCTAGTACATCTTTCCTGCCTCCTAGGGGATCAGACATCTGGGCCAATGACAAAGGCCAGACACCATCTGCTCCCTGGGATTCAGGTGCCTGGTCCTGTAGACCTTTGTTATGCCCAGAATTCGTGATCCCCAAAGATCACCAGGGAGCCGAGTCTGATGCAAAAGCAAAGAGCCTTTATTCGAGCTAGCTCGAGCTCAATCCCCTACCTGCACCGATGCAGCAGTGAGATGCCAGAGAGAGCGAGGTTCAAAAGCACAAAGGTGTTATAGGGATCTAGGGGCAGTTGGTGGGGTAATGGTTGTGGCCTTAGCCAATTGGCTGGGGAAGGGTCAGAGTCCCCTTGCGCAGGTTGCCAGGTGTGGTTTGAATGGGAAGTTTGAACGGGTGAGCGGGAAGTTACTCAAAGGGAGGAGATGTGGTCTGAGGTTTGAATGGGAATTTCTTTCTGTGGTTTTCTGGGAAAGGGGGCCATGTCAGGGACGTAGTCACTCAAGATGGAGGACACAGAACAAAATGGAGTTGGCCGGCCTAGGTCCGCTCTTTCATTCCCCCTTGTCATGTAGCTTATGGACCCAATCATGGGACCAGCTGCATTTCTATTTTGTCCTCTTCTGTTATTAGGGGCTTGCACTGAGCACGGAGGACCATTAGTTGGACGGCCCCTATGCAGTCCCTGACAAACTGGTCTGTTGATGATATAGGGTCCGAGGGTTAATAGTAGGAGCAGGATGGTGAGGGGTCCGGCAAGGGCCGAGATGAGGGTAGCTAACCAGGGAGACCAGTTGAACAAAGACTCGTACCAGGACTGAGATTGTTCTCTCTCTAAACTTTTGTTTTTGCAGCCCTTCCCTTATGAGGGCCATAGATTCTTTTACGACCCCCAAGTGACCAACATAGAAGCAACATTCTTCCCCTAGGGCTGCATATAGTCCTCCTTGCTGCATGAATAATAAGTCTAATCCCCTTCTGTTTTGGAGTACTACTTCTGATAAGGAAGTAAGGGATTCCTGTAAATGAGAAATTGATTTCTCAATTCTTTCTATGTCTAAGTCAATGGCTGCCCTTAGGGTTCCGTAGTTTTTGTCCTGGATGACGAGTGAGGATATTCCGGTCCCTGCTCCCGCTAATCCCAGTTCCAAGAGCGCAGCCAGAGTTAGGGTTGTAATAGGCTCTCTCTTACTTCGGGGGTTAGTAGAGCCTAACCTGTTAAGTATTTCTTCCCCCGAATGGTACACTAGCTTGGGAATCAACTACACGAGTATGCAGAAGCCTTCTTTCGAGGAGTTAAGGACTTGGGAGTGGATGCAGGGAGTGAGGCCGCTGGAACAGGCCCACCATGCATTTTCGGGGGGAAGTAGATACACTGTCTCCCTGGGGACTGTTAGGGTTTCATTAGAGATGTGACTGCCCGGGGGGCACGTGGCTTATGCAAGTGCCCTGCCCTGTTACCGCCTGGAGGATTAGTCTTGCAGTAGCCTGCTGCCATCTGCAGGAGCTAGAGTTGGAGGCTGTTGTATAATTGCCTTTAATGGCAATATCTTCGTAATATGGGGGCCGGACATCTAGACAGAGCAAACAGGACGTGGTCAGGTCGGGTCTAGAAGCGTTTAGTACCTGGTATGCTCCGACAACTGTGCTCCACAGGGGTCTGTATCAGATAGTAAGTTGTGACCTGGGGCAGAAATGCGGGTGACGCTCCGGTAGGGACAGGGGATGTGGAGGGCTGTGTGGCCAAGGCCTAGGTGTTTCTGGGAGTGGCTGTCCAGGTGGGGGCAGGTCGGGGAACTAGTACTTGGTTGGGTCCTACCCCTGTGGGGGACTGCTGGGCAAGGGGAGTCGCTTGCATTCGGAGGGTAAATAACGTTCCCTTGTCCTTGGCTCCCAGCCTAACCCGGTCATATATCCTGAGTCCCCAGGTTTTTCCACTCTCCCATCCTGTTGTTTTTTTACCTTGGCTTGTAAAGGATATAACTATGGGATTACCGCGCCCCCAGGCATATGGCGGTCGGGGGCCACTGGGCCGCTTTACCACAATGAGATCTCCGGTGCGTGGTGGGGTCCACCAGATGTGCCCCGTCGAGACACATGACCAGGAGGCGCAAAAGTAGTCAGCCGCGTCCCCACATGTGCTCGAGCGAGAGTGGCCGGGGCAGACATAGAAATAAAGGTTCTGCGCATGGAATCCGGGAGCATATGGTGACAAGGGGAGCAGAGTTTGGAGGTCTACGCAAAGTTCTGGGAACCAAGTATTCGTGGGGTGGCTCTGGGAAGTCTGATTAAGTATTGTCCCCGAGCTGGTGTCTATGATCTGCCAGGTGATGTTTTGGGGGGCGTGGGGACTCTCGGCAGCATGAGCAGTGACGAGCAGAGCTAACAGAATTACCAATATCAGGTGGGTCGAATGTGCTGTAACCTGAGCTTGAGCGGGTTGTGTTGGTCCCGATTGACAGCCCATCACGTGACGAAGTCCTTCCGGATTGTGGAGGGGTCCGCTGGCCGAACGTGGGTGTGATGGACCCAGGTCGCGATGCCGTCTACTTTGAGAGCGGTGGGGGTTGTCAGCACCACGATGTAGGGTCCCTTCCAGTGCGGCTCGAGGGTCTCTCGGTGGTGCCTCTTGACGTAGACCCAGTCTCCCGGCCTGTACTGATGAGGTGTCGGGGTCGGGCCAGTCTCGTAGATGGCACGGAGGTGCGGCCAAATGTCCTCGTGCACCCTCTGGAGCCCTCTCAAGGAAAGAAAAAGTTCTTGATCTTTAAACTCAGCAAGAAGTTCAGCTCGAAGGTTGGGAATAATAGGGGGTGGCCTGCCAAACATGATTTCATAGGGAGTAAAACCCAGGGTGTAAGGAGTATTCCTAACCCAGTAAAGGGCATACGGTAGGAGAGTCACCCAGTCCCCGCCAGTCTCCATGGTTAATTTGGTAAGGGTCTCTTTTAGGGTTCTATTCATTCTTTCTACCTGTCCTGAGCTCTGGGGCCTATAAGCACAATGTAATTTCCAGTTTGCCCCCACAGCCTTGGCTACTGCCTGCATTACCTGAGAGATAAAAGCTGGTCCGTTGTCTGATCCTACCATGGCAGGAAAACCATACGTGGGTAAGATGTCTTCTAGTAGCTTCTTAACTACCGTCTGAGCCATTTCATGCTTGGTTGAGTATGCCTCCACCCAGCCAGAGAAGGTGTCTATAAATAATAAGATATTTATAACCATACTTTCCTGGTTTAACTTCAGTGAAGTTGACCTCCCATTGGGCTCCTGGTCTGGTGCCTCTGAGCCTGGTTCCTTTTTTATTTGATGTGGCTCTTGCATTGGTGAGTTGGCAGGTCTTGCAAGCAGATATAACTTGCTCTATTTTGGTGTCCTATTGGTGACTCTGTGTCCGTCCCACACAAAGCTGCTGCCATCAGTGAACCAAGTAGCCTCGGCATCGGGGAGGGGCCAGTCGGTCAGATCCGTCCGGAATCCATGTACTTGCTCCAGGATCCCCACACAGTCATGTAGTGGAGCATCTAGGTCAGGGTCGGGCAGCAGGGTTGCAGGATTGAGGGCCGCACTGGGGTGGAACTGCACTCATGGAGGGTTGAGTAGGAGGCTCTAGTAATAAGTGTGTTACTCATCCATCTATCAGGAGGCTGTTTCAGGACCCCTTCAATGGCGTGTGGGGTCGTGATCCAGATCTCCTGTTCTAGGGTCAGTTTGTCTGCGTCCTTGACTAGGAGTGCTGTCGCCGCAATAATTCTTAGGCATGGCGGCCAGCCGGCAGCCACTGGGTCTAGCTTCTTGGACAGGTAAGCCACCGGGTGGTTCCAAGGGCCTAAGGCTTGAGTTAGAACCCCTTTTGCTATTCCCTTGTGTTCGTCTACAAAGAGATGGAAGGGCTTCGTAATGTCTGGCAGGCCCAGGGCTGGGGCACTTAGGAGGGCCTTTTTCAACTGATTAAAGGCAGTTTCTTCTTTTTCAGTCCATTTAAATGTTTTCCCCTCTTTGGGAGCTTCATATAGGGGCCTGGCGATCTCAGCAAAACCCAGAACCCGGAAGCAGCAGTAGCTGGCAGATCCTAGGAATTCCCTTACTTCCTTTCGGGAGTTGGGAGTAGGGATCTTTAGGACAGTTTCTTTTCTGGCATCTGATAACCACTGCTGTCCGCCCTCCAGGATGTATCCCAGGTAACTTACCCTCTCCCTGCATATCTGAGCCTTCTTCGTGGATGCGCAGTATCCTAAGGCCCCCAGGGTAGCCAGCAGTTCCTGGGTCCCTCGCTCACGGTCCTTGGCTATGTCAGCAGCAATCAGGATGTCATCTACATACTGTAGAAGGGTGAGGCCACGGTGCTCCTTTCTGTACTCACCCAGGCCCTCGTGTAGTGCCTCATCAAAGATGGTGGGCGAATTTTTAAACCCCTGAGGCAGCCGTGTCCAGGTGAGTTGCCCACTGTAGCCCTCCTCTGGATCATGCCACTCGAAGGCGAACAAGGGTTGGCTCTGGGGTGCCAGCGGCAGACTGAAGAAGGCGTCCTTTAAATCTAGTACAGTATACAGACCCTGGAGAGTGCCAAGGAGCTCAAGAGAGTATATGGGTTGGGAACAGTTGGATATATGTCCGTGACCCTCTTATTTACTTCCCGGAGGTCTTGTACCGGTCGATAGTCATTTGTGTGAGGCTTTTTGACCGGCAGTAGGGGGGTGTTCCAGGCAGACTGGCAAGGAACTAGTACCCCTAGGCTTCGTAGTCTCCAGATGTGTGGCTGGATCCCCTTCCGGGCCTCCTGAGTTATGGGGTATTGTTTGATTCTTACCGGACCTTCTCCTGGCTTGAGCTCTACCAGGACCGGGGTCCTGTGAGCGGCTAGTCCTATCCCCCCCGTCTCTGCCCAAACCGAGGGGAATTCTTGTAGCCATCTGTCTATATTATCCTCTCTCGAGAGTGCCTCCTTGTGGAGGTGGTATTCATCCTCTAGTTTCATGGTCAGGACCTGGATGGGGTGGCCCTTGCCATCGGTGACCTGAGGCCCCCCTTGTCTGAAAGTTATCTGAGCTCCAATCTTGGTCAGTAAATCCCGTCCTAACAGCGGGTAGGGGCATTCCGGTATTACCATAAAGGAGTGGGATACCCATCCCGTCCCCACATCTACCGTTCTTCGGATAGTCCATGAATACTGGCTCATACCAGTTGCCCCTTGTACCCAGGACTTCTTGCTGGCTACCATTCCTTGTGGGGTGTGGAGGACCGACTGTTGTGCTCTAGTGTCGATAAGGAAGTCAACCAGGGTCCCCTCCACTTTAAGAGTTACCCTGGGCTCAGGGAGAGGGTCTGAACCCCAACTCCCCTAATCACTCAGTTCATCTAGCTCTAAGACTTTTACCCAATCAGTCTTGCTTCCCTTCCCGCTGGCCTTTTTCGGACAATCTCGGACCCAATGCCTTATCTCCTTGCAGTATGCGCACTGATCTTTCTGCAGCCTCTGCCTCCCCCCCTTGGTGGTTCCTTTACCTCCTCTTGAGTTGTCCGCCAGCTGCCGGAGACGGCGGTCTCGTTCCTCGGGGAAGTCAGCAGTGGTAGCTAGTAGTATTCTGGCCAGGTCTCGAGTCTGCTTACTTCTGGCAGCCACCATGGCGTGAGCCTGCTTATCCTCAGGAGGCTCCCGGTTATTATATACCTTTTTGGCTACCACCAGTAAGTTCTGCAGACATTTTTTCTCCTAGTCTATCTGTTTTTTGTAATTTTTTCCTAACGTCTATGGCCGATTGGTTTACAAAGGCCATGATAACAGCTGCCTTGCTTTCCAGAGCCTCTGGATCCATGGGGGTATAGGTACGGAATGCCTCCATGATCCGTTCTAAAAAGGCAGCCAGAGATTCATCTTTTTCCTGTTGCACATTTTCTACCTTGGCCAAATTGGTTGGCTTCCTAGCAGCCATTTGGAGACCCCCCATTAGAGTCTGGCGGTAGACCCCGAGCCTCTCCTTACCTTCTGCCGTGTTGAAATTCCACTGGGGCCGAGTTAAGGGGAAGGAGGCATCTATCTGAGCCTGGTTGGTGGTGGGATTCCCATCTGCGCCCGGAACTAGTTTTCGGGCCTCATTGAGGATTCTTTCTCTTTCCTCAGTCATGAACAGGACCTGCAAAAGCTGCTGGCAATCGCCCCATGTGGGCTGATGGGTAAAAAGAACAGAGTCTAACAGATCAATAAGCCCTGTTGGTTTCTTGGAAAACTTAGGATTCTGAGCTTTCCAATTGTAGAGGTCACTAGTGGCGAAAGGCCAATAGTGATGGGGCTGATTCCCCTCCACATCTGGGGGCCCGGTGGCTCGCAGGAGCAGAATAGTGGAGTCGGCGGCGGAGACGGATTGCTCCCTCTGAGCCCTTTGTCTGGTAAAGGGCGGGCTTCCCACTGGAGCGTTTCCGCCTCCTGCTCTCGGAACAGCATCTGTCTCCCCCAGAGGAGGAGGATGGTGTTCTTCTGGCATCCTAGGGGGGTTATACGGGGGAGGAAAAATTAATTCTTCTTCAGTCCCCCCTTGTAGGACAGGGTAGAGGGGTGCTGAAAGCTGGGTAAGACTTTTCTGGTTCTCCTTCTTTTCTGTCCCCTGCAAAGCGAGAATGCGTTTTGGCTCCAGAGGGCGTGGGGCTAGGAAGGGCTTAAGCCAAGAGGGTGGGTCTTCTACAAGGTCCTGCCAAGTGATAGTGTAAGGGAGCTGATCAGGATGGCCCATCTTAGGCCGAGAGATGATACCCGACTTCGTGGATGGTAGGGAGCTTGAAGGTTCCCTCTGGCAGCCATCTGACATTGAAAGCTGACCACTCGCTAGAACAAAAAACCTGCCACCAACCCTTTCGGACTTCCACACTGAGGTTGTTAGCTCTTCCCCTGACATCCTTAAAGTGATCAATCATAATACTTAGAGGAGTAGTCTGAGTCTGTCCCATAACGTCCGTCCAGTAAGTCCACAGAACAAAACAGAGAAACACAGAAACAGACAAACAGAGGGCCCCTAGAAACTCTTCCAACTCCGTGGAAGCAAAACTGAAAGCTAGACGACGGCCTCACACCGACCGGCGGGAGCGACCCACCTCGTCTTAGACCTTTGAGGGGAATCCACGTCCCTCCAGAAGGGAGGATCGGAACGTCTTCCGAAACTCCTGGCCCGAGGTCCTCCAATGCGTCCACTTAGACTGCACCGGGCACTACCAGAATTTCATAAATGAGCTCACAGAGAAGAGACAGGGAACGAACACACACTAACCATGGCCAGTCAGGCTCTCTGGGTCGGGGGTCCCTCGGGGGTCTTGGGGATCCCGGACGAGCCCCCAAATGTTATGCCCAGAATTCGTGATCTCCAAAGACCACCAGGGAGCCGAGTCCGATGCAAAAGCAAAGAGCCTTTACTCGAGCTAGCTCGAGCTCAATCCCCTACCTGCACCGATGCAGCGGTGAGATGCCAGGGAGAGAGAGAGAGCGAGTTTCAAAAGCACAAAGGTTTTATAGGGATCTAGGGGCAGTTGGCGGGGTAATGGTCGTGGCCTTAGCCGATTGGCTGGGGAAGGGTCAGAGTCCTGTTGCGCAGGTTGCCAGGCGTGGTTTGAATGGGAGGTTTGAACGGGTGAGCCGGAAGTTACTCAAGGGGAAGAGGCTTGGTCTGAGGTTTGAAGGGGAATTTCTTTCTGTGGTTTTCCGGGAAAGGGGGCCATGTCAGGGACATAGTCACTCAAGATGGAGGACACAGAACAAAATGGAGTTGGCCGGCCTAGGACCGCTCTTTCATGTTCATTCTAGGAATATTTTCAGAGGTCCTAATAAGTGTCATTAAATACTGAAATACAGGAGAGAATATAACAGCTCTATGGAGCTTGTGTCCTAGTAGTGGTGGTGGGGTAAGAGGTGGGGGGGGGGGGGGAGAAGGACAATAAAATATACAGCCTATCAAATGGTAACAGGTGTTAGAAAACAAAACAGGAAAGAAGGGTAAGTTGTGCTGGTCTGGTTTCAGCTGGGGAGAACATATGCTCATTTAAATAGAGATATGGTGGGGGGTGGGGAGGGGTGGTCCCTGGGTGGTTCAGTAGGTTAAGCGTCTGTCTCTTGACTTCGCTCAAGTCATGATCTGACGGTTCCTAAGATTGAGCCCCACGTTGGGCTCTACGCTGATGGTGCAGAGCCTGATTGGGATTCTCTCTCTTTCCCCCTTTCTCTGGCCCTCCCCTGGTCGCTTTCCCTCTCTCTCAAAATAAATATATAAAACTTCTAAAAAAAAACAATTAAAAAATAGAGTCATCAGGGAAAACTTCACTGAAAAGATGACATTTAAGCAGATACCTAGGGGCTGAGTGGCTCAGCTGGTTAGGCATCTGACTTCAGCTCAGGTCATGATGTCACTGTGATTTCAAGCAACATGTTGGGATCTATGCTGACAGCTCGGAGCCTGGAGCCTGCTTCAGAGTCTGTCTCCATTTCTCTGCCCCTCCCCTGCTTGCTCTCTCTCTCTTTCAAATATAAAATAAAAACATAAAAAAAAATTTTAAGCAGATACCTGAAGGAAGTGAGAGTAAAATCAGCCAGACACTGAGAAGGAGGGAATGGTGTGAGGGAAGAAGCAAATCGGGAGAGTGCAGTGCCTCCCTCCCCCATGCCAGATGAAGACAGTGTTTCAAGGAGGAGGAGGCCTCAACTGCCTGAAATGCTGATCGGCCAAGGTGAGGATGGACAATGGGCAAAGGACAAAGCAACATAGCAGGGTGATGGCATCTTTGACAGAGAGCAGAGCAAAGAGGGAGGGGAGGAACTGAGGACAGTGAATACAGGAAACTTCTTGGAGTTTCATTATAAAGGGAAGCAGAGAAATGGGGCAGTAGCTGGAAAGTAATGTAGGGTCAAGATAAGGAATTTTTTCTTTCCAAGATGGGAGACCTACCAGCTTCTCTGCTCCCATTTCCCTTCATCTTTCCTCTTGCTGTAGACAAATCTGCGGCCTCTTTGACCTCCCTCTTCAAGCCCCAAAATATTTTTCTGCAAAGCTCTGATCCCCAGAGTTGTGAGCTGTAGGAGGTGAAAGCCACAAAGAGTCCTTTGTGCAAGCTTTCTGCTCTTGTCACATCCTTCCCTGGGGCAATACACTTGGCTGCCTCAGTCAGGGGCTGAAATTCCATAGCAGGAAGAACAAAGTCAGATATCTCAAAATATCATCCTGCTGCATTTATTTCCGGCCCTTTCTCCACTTGGATGGCCTCTCCCTAAACATGGGGCTCCCTGCCTGCCTGCTGCTCTGGTCTGTCAGCGCAACTACTTTATTGTTAAGTATTTTGATCAAAGCAATATTCCCTAAACTTTAGGCATTCCTGGATCATTGTTATGATTTTAGCTGTTTCCCTACAACTCATGTCGTTTTACTGCATGTTTCTTTTTTTTAATTTTTAAAAAATGTTTATTTTTGAAGGAGAGAGAGACAGAGTGTGAGTGGGTGAGGGGCAGAGAGAGAGAGGGAGACACAGAATCCAAAGTAGGCTCCAGGCTCCGAGCTGTCAGCACACAGCCGGACAGGGGGCTCAAACCCACAAACCGTGAGGTCATGACCTGAGCCTAAGTTGGACGCTTAATGGACTGAGCCACCCAGGCACCCCTACTTCATGTTTTTATGTAAAGCACTTTCTTAAAAAAAAATTTTTTTTTTACTGTGATAAAATTCGCGTAACACAAAATTCACTGAAGTGTACAATTCAGTGGCTTTTAGAGCATTCAGTGCTGTACAACCATTACCAAACAGTTCCAAAATATTTTTCGTCACTTTAAAAGGGATCCCTTTGCCTGCTAAGCAGTCACTGCCTCCTCCCAAATCCCACCCCCCCCCCCCACCAGCCCTTGGTAACCACCAATCTGCTTCCTGTCTCTCTGGATTTGCCTATTATGGGTATACTATATAAAGAGAATCATATATCTAACCCTTTGAGTCTGGCATCTTTCACTTAGTATGGTTTCTCCATTAGCACCTTATTTTGGGCTTGATTTTTTTCTGGTGTTATCATTTTGACTCCCTTTCCATTTCCTTGTCTGTATATATTTTTTCTTCATTTTGTTTATTTAAATAGTTTATTTCAGTAATCTCTATACCCAACATGGGGCTCAAACTCAAAATCTCTGGATCAAGAGCACACACTCTTCCGACTAGGTCAGCCAGGTGCCCCTTTCTTAGTTATTTAAAAATTTTTTTTTAACATTTATTCATTTTTGAGAGACAGAGACAGGGCATGAGCAGGGGAGGGGCAGAGAGAGAGGGAGACACAGAATCAGAAGCAGGCTCCAGGCTCTGAGCTGTCAGCATAGAGCTTGATGCAGGGCTCAAACCCACAAACCATGAGATCCTGACCTGAGCTGAATGAAGTTGGACACCTCACTGACTGAGCAACCAGGCACCCCTTTCTTAATTATTTTAAAAGGAAAATTGATTTCATCATAACTATTTTAAATATTTTTTATTTAATTTACATTAATGTATACACAGAATTACTAAATACAAAAAAAAGCACTGCTCAAAATGTTTTAAACTTAGTGTCTAATGACATGTTTTGTGTTGTTTTCCTGATTGAATAAATAAGTCCATATCTTTGTACAAAGTAGCTGTTAAGTCAGGCGCCTGGGTAGCTCAGTCTGGCATCTGACTTCAGCTCAGGCCATGACCTGGCAGGGTTCATGAGATAGAGCCCCACTTCCAGCTCTGTGCTCACAGTGGGGAGCCTGCATCGAATTCTGTCTCCTTCTCTCTCTCTGCTCCTCCCCTGCTCATGCACATGTGTTCTCTCTCAAAAATAAACATTTAAAATAAACAAAACAAAAACAAACCCACAGAAAAACATCTATCAAAGTAGCTGTTTAGTAATCCCTAGTCTACTCCTGAAGGCAAGTTAGGTGGAGGCAGGACACTCACTTCTCTCACAGGTATTACCTGACCCTAGGGAAAAGGGCCCACGCTCTCGGGTTTCAGCGGTTGCTGAAATGCCCTGTCTACATTCCAGGGAAAAGGTTACAGATTGCAAGGACTGGTGTCACTACCTTTTGTTGTGCAGTTACATCAACCACAAGTACAACACACTCCCTGAAGCACCTTCTACTATACTTTGTGTGTATAGGGGTTGGGGGAAGCAGACCCCCCGTGTCCCTGAACCAAAATGGATCTAGGAGGAGAGCAAAATCAGACACCTACCAGAAGAAAGGAGTGAAACTCACCAGGAGGTAACAGCCACGATTCAGCTCAAGGCCACTGCTGTAGGACAAAATGAAGTTCCAGGATGGCCAAATCTCTTTGAGAGCACAGGAAATCTGGATTTTTAATATGAAATTTCCAAATTCTTAAATGTTGGCAACTAGGGGCACCTGGGGGGCTCAGGCAGTTAAGCGACTGACTGGCTCACGTCATGATCTCATTGGTGGGTTGGAGCCCTGCCTCGGCCTCTGTGCTGAAAGCAAGCCAGGAGCCTGCTTCGGATTCTGTGTCTCCCTCTCTCTCTGTCCCTCCCCCCTCTCAAAAATAAATAAATATTTAAAAAAATTTTAATGTTGACAACTAATGCAAAACTTTTAAACAACGCGGGTGGAGCAAATCCTATCTGTGTTACAGGCTTAGCTCTGGAGAGTGCTTGTTTGCACCCCGGGTGAGACAAACCCTTTATTCTACAGAGGAGGAAAGGAGACCTGTAACGGAGAAGCTACCCGCCAAAAGCCACACAGCAGCTGGGAGAGGCTGAGGCCCAGTTTCGAGAAAGCTTCGTAAAATACACATACTCCGGACTCAGGCTGAAACCCTCTGGCCCGCGCCGCTCCTCTAAACCAGGGGAGCCAAGAGCGAGGTCCCCGACCCTCTCCGCCTCACCGCCTCACCGCACCCTGCATCGCTGAGCTCCCAAGGTTTCACTGTCTCCCCGACTTCGTCCTCCGTTCCTTGGGCCAAGAACGCCACTGCTCACCCCTGCTTGCCATCCTCGCGCCCACTCCACTCCTCCCTCCCCTAGCACTGCCCTTTGCAAGCCTGGCTCCCACTCCGCGTTCCCAGCGGGCCGCACACACACCTTCCTCCACGGCCCTATCGCGCCCTCCCGAGACGGGCTGACGGCTGAGTCACCCGTCCACTAACGCGCACTAAGTGACGGTCCCTACCCGCAGGTCGCGAGCCCGAGCCGACCCCACTTGGCTGCCCACGAAGGCGCCGGGCCGGCAGCGAGGAGCGAAATGCGCGTGCGCCGCACGGGCTTTATTGCGTCACCGCGACTCCAGAGCGCGCGGCTGGAGCAAGAGCACCGCGTTCGCGCCTTCGCGTTTGCGCATCTTCCTCTGCCAGGAGCGCGCCCCAGACGCCGGGCTGGCCTGGGAATCGAGCTGCTTCTCCAGCAGGTGCATGCGCGCTGTGGTCTCAGTCAGCATGTCCATGAGCAGCTCCTGCTGTAGCTTCAGGTAGTTGTTCTCCTCCAGCAACAATTGGCTGTTGACCCCCTGCACCTGCGTCTTCCAGCCCGAGTTGCTGGGTGAGGGCAGCAGCGGTCGCGACCGCCGCGGCTGCCCCTCGGTGGTCCACTGGCCGCCGCGGAACACAAAGGCCTCATCGCTCAGGCGAGTGCGCGGCGCGCCGTAGCTGAGGCCCAGCTCGGCCTGGCGCGTCCGGTGGTCTAGCAAGTAGAAGGTGGACATGGAGGAGATGCGGCGCAGCGGCGGGCGCCGCGGGGAGAAGCGCTGCGAGAAGTGGTCGGCCCAGAACTGCTGCAGCTGCTCCCAAAGGCGGCTGATGTGGCCTGAGCTAAGACACCTGAAGGCCTCCAGGGCGAGGACCGAGTGGACCTTGTGGGGCGCGTGGGTGCCCAGTGCCGAGCCTCGAGGACGTGGGCGACCAGGGCTGCGCCCTTGCCTCTGGAGGCCCTGTGTCCAGAATGATGAAGGCGAGCCAGGGGCACTGCTGGGGAGCAAGAGTCCGGGTGAGCAGCCTGCTTGGACAGGCTGTCCGGTCAAACCGCGAGGATCGGTGGGCAGGGCTTAGCTCTGAGGCTGGCACTAGGGTGCTGGTCGCTGAGGAGCCCATCCCTGCACACTGGCACTGACAGCAATCTCCTGAAACTACCTTCTCCAAAGACCACTGTGTGTCAGGCCCAGGAGACAAAATGCGGATGAAGGACCATATCCCTTGCTTTCTGAGCATAGGACAGGCTGCTGGAAGGGATTGCTGTCCCAGGAGAAGGGAACAATAGAGACAGGTACTTAAAAGTTGAGCAGGACTTTGCCATGTAGGTTGAGGGTGGACAATGGAGAACCTCTAGGCAGAGTGAAGACCAGGCACAGCTTGCATGTTCCCCATGTAAGGAAGAGTTTGGAGTAGGGTTTGTGTAGGGGACTCGGCTGGGAATAGAAGAGGACGCTAGAAAGGGGACCAGGGCATAAACTTCATTCTGTGGATAAGAGGGCACTGCTGGATGACAAAGCCAGGGCTAGGTCTGGATTCAGGAAAGTATTTGGTAGGATGTCTAAAATAAACAAAGGCATTATTGCCACGTTCAGTTATTTTATAAACTGCTCTGGGCCAGGCTTGGTCTGGGCAGGGGTTCTTAGCCTGTGCCTGCCCTCAAGATGCTACTGGTCCAACTAGGAACCCAGATGTGTATGTAGGTGACAGTGGTGCATTATGCTCAGTGACATCTTGGGGGCCTGTGCCATGGGCTAGGACCTATGCTTAGAATTCAAAGTCATAGAGGTTATGCAGACTACACATGACTTTTCTCCCAAGTGGACTACATCCTCAAGGAAGCTAAAGTCCAGATAACAGACAAGTTTCATTCTCTGTCTCCGCCAGCGCCTGTAAGTGCTGACTCTATTAAATGGGAAGAGGGCTATGTGTTCTCTTTTAAATTCCTCTTCTCTCCAGGAGGGTGAAAAGGGATAGAACTCTATCATGCCTTCATCAATCCAACACACACTTATTCCTCTCGCACACAGCTGGGCTGAAGGGGTGGTACTACCCCCTAGATCTGACTCAGGGCATCATCTCTCTGAAAGCCCAAAGAGAGCCTGAGATGTGCAGCCAGGCCCATGTTTAAGGCTGCGTCTTCCTAGAGGGCCCTTTCCCAGTAATGCTCACTGCATGTTGTGCCTCACCTGGAGGATGTGTCGGAGGTGCCAAGCTGCTCTCCCAGGCCTGGCCCCATCCCTGAACCACTAAGCTGCTGTCCACCAGCTATGACTCACAATGCCTCCAGGTTGGGCCAGCCTGGGACAGAAGGGGTGCACACGGTCTAGCTATAAAACAGACCCTGGGCTCTTCCCATATTCAGCAGTTATTGTCTGCTGTGTT
Source organism: Prionailurus viverrinus (assembly GCF_022837055.1). Taxonomy (NCBI): domain Eukaryota; kingdom Metazoa; phylum Chordata; class Mammalia; order Carnivora; family Felidae; genus Prionailurus; species Prionailurus viverrinus. The sequence continues at coordinate 91,103,918 of NC_062561.1, read as the reverse complement.
CCAGGCGTGGTTGTACAGAAGTGAAGGAGATGTTCTCTTATCAAACTATAGTGGGGGTGTGTGTGGTGGGGGTGTGTGGGGGGAGGTTTAGAAGCAGAGCCAGAGATAGGAATTTGATGTAAGGGACTGATTGAACAAGATAAGTCCCTAAAACAAACAATAAAACAAAAACAAGATAGTTTCTAGTGTCTGGGTGTCATGGGTCAGGTTCCCGGAAGCAGAGACTGAGATGAGAATTCTTGCTTAGTGATTTATTGGGGAAGTGCTTCCAGGAGAAGGGATGGGGGAAACAGGGCAGGGCGGGGCAACAAACTAAAGTAAGCAGGAGAGTGGCCTCAGTTGGAAACTAGTGTCAGCCCCATCCCATAGGTAACTGCATAAATTGCACAGTTAGGCCTCCTTACCACAAGAAAGCAAGTTTTTAACACCCTCTCCCTTCTCTCCTACCCTTCATTTCCCATGATGTATTGGCCAGGGCAGCTGTGAGTTGTCAGCCAGCACTTAACGCATGTATGAGGTGGGTGCATCACCGGTAAAAGGGATCTTTGGGGCCCCAGCAGCATAGAGGAGAGAGGAAGAGGATAAATAGTGAAAATGAAAAGAGAGGCGCCTGGCTGGCTCAGCTGATAGAGCATGCAACTCTTGGTCTTGGGCTCATGAGTTTGAGCCCCATGTTGAGGGTAGAGATAACTTAAATGTTAAAAAAAAATAACTAAATGAGGGGTGCCTGGGTGGCTCAATCGGTTGAGTGTCCGACTTCGGCTCAGGTCATGATCTCACTGTGAGTTCGAGCCCCGCGTTGGGCTCTGTGCTGACAGCTCAGAGCCTGGAGCCTACTTCAGATTCTGTGTCTCCCCTCTCTCTGCCCCTCCGCTACTCATGCTCTGTCTCTCTCTGTCTCAGAAATAAATGAACATTAAAAAAATTTTTTTTAAAATAACTAAATGAATTTGATTGTGAGAGGCACCTGGGTAGCCCAGTGGGTTAAATGTCTGACTTCAGCTCAGGTCATGATCTCACAGTTTGTGAGTTCGAGCCCCACTTCAGGCTTACTGCTGTCAGCCTGTCAGTGCAGAGCCCACTTCGGATCCTCTGTCCCCCTCTCTCTGCCCCTCCCCTACTTGTGCTCCCCCCAGAAGGAAAGAAAGAAAGAAAGAAAGAAAGAAAGAAAGAAAGAAAGAAAGAATTTAATTGTGGTGCATACAATGGGGGAAAAAAAGGAAAAGAAAATAGAGAAATACAGAAAATGACCTGAGGACATGGTGTTCAGTAAAGGTACTTGACATCCATGCTAAGACCTAAATGATGAGGACATCTCAGCTACATGAAGATTGGGGGCTGGAGGCAGGGATGAGCTGGGCCTGTTTGAAGGACAAGCACCATGTGTTGGGAAAATGGAAGGTATTACCTGCCAAACACGCCCAAGTTGACTGCCATCACCTAGCTTGGCGTTCCTGACCTCAAGGGCCTCTTCCACAGGCCTCCCCATTAATTCAGCCTCCTGCATGGCCCTCCAGGGAGTTGGACCCAGCTCCAGAGAAGCTCACATCCTGGAGGAGAGCAAGCAGGTAGTGTCACCTCCTGGGAAAGTTTCTTCTTGAACAGTTTTATTAAGGTATAATTGACAATAAATGACATTTATTTATTTTAATTAAAAAAATTTTTTTAATGTTTATTTATTCTCGAGACAAAGACAGCATGAACAGGGGAGGGGCAGAGAGAGAGGGAGACAGAATCAGAAACAGGCTCCAGGCTCTGAGCATCAGCACAGAGCCCGACGCGGGGCTCGAACCCATGAACCGTGAGATCATGACCTGAGCCGAAGTTGGATGCTCAACCGACTGAGCCACCCAGGCGCCCCTTATTTTAAATTTTTTAATGTTTATTTTTGAAAGAGAGAGAGACAGAGCACAAGCAGTGGGGGAGGCACAGAGAGAGAGGGAGACAGAATCTGAAGCAGGCTCCAGGCTCTGAGCTGTCAGCACAGAACCCAACATGGGGCTTGAACTTACAAACCATGAGATCATGACCTGAGCTGAAGTCGGATGCTTAACGGACTAAGCCACCTAGGCGCCCCTCAAAGTAAAAGTTTTTAATTTTATAAAGTCCAGCTTATCAAGTTTCTTCTCTTGTTTCATTCTTTTTGTGTCCTATTTAAGAATTCTTTGCCAAAAAAAAAAAAGAATTCTTTGCCAAACCTAAGGTCACTACGATTTTCTCCTCTGTTTTCTTCTGGAGGTTTTGTGGTTTTGGCTTTACATTTAGGTCTGTGCTACATTTTGAGTTAATTTTTGTGTACAGTGTGAGGTGAGAATTGATTTTTTTTCCATATAGATGTCAATTTGACCTAGCACCAGTGATAGAAAGACTAGCCTTTCCTCCCTAGTTGCAGTCCCATCTCTTGGTGATCATGTGACTATGTCCAAATGTCTGTTTCTGGGCTCTCTGTTCTCTTCCATTGATCTTTATTCTTGTACCAATACCATATTTTCTTAATTATTATAGATTAATTATTGTAAGTCTTCATATCTGGTAGTATATATCTTCCAACAATGTTCTTTAAAGATCACTTTGGTTTTCTAGGTCCTTTGGAATTCTATATAATTGAATATCCATCCTAATTTTAGAATTAGAATGTCAGTTTCCACAAATAAACCCTCATGCTCACTGTTCAAAGCTCTCTCTTCCTATCACGAGGACACTTGAGAGCTCAAATCAGCCCTCAGAAGGTTGTCTGATGGACATGGAATCAGAGCCCAGGAATATTTTAATCAAGCCAGTGATTCATTCTCTCTGTATCTCTCTCCAAATTGTATCGATATTATTAAGGCTAATTTTCATTAACAATCTCAGCATTTCATTCAGGTCATGGGTGGCCATGGTATACAGAAACTTTCAATTTCCCTTATTTCCTTACAAAAAAGGGAAAGCTATAAAACCCAAGGAAGTCTTCTCTTTAAGTTTATTTATTTATTTTGAGAGAGAGACTGATAGAGAGCAGGGGAGAGGCAGAGAGAGAGGGAGAGAGAATCCCCAGAGAGGATCCCAAGAATCCCTATCAGACTGTTATCTCAGACCCCGACTCAGGGCTTGATCTCACAGTTCAAGAGTCTGATGCTTAACCAACTGAGTCACCCAGGGGCCCCAAATATGAACATGTTTGATGGCTGTTGATACACATTAAGATCAGGAGGTTTTTTCCCCCTGTGGCTCAATAACATATTCATTGTCTCACTTCTGAAACAAATATTACACTAAGGTAGAACTTAAAATTGAGCCCATATTCAGAAACATGTAGATTTTTCTGAAAGTTGAAAAGGTTTAAGTAATGTTTTTCCTAAAACAAATGGGCTTTAATACTTTTTTTTTAACATTTATTCATTTTTCAGAGAGAGAGACAGAGCATGAGTAGGGGAGGAGCAGAGAGAGAGGGAGACACAGAATCTGAAGCAGGCTACAGGCTCCCAGCTGTCAGCACAGAGCCCGACGCAGGGCTCAAAACCACGGGCTGCGAGATCATGACCTGAGCCAAAGTGGGCCGCTTAACTGACTGAGTCACCCAGGCGCCCCATGATACCTTTTATTTTTATTATTGTTTTTAATGTTTATTTTGAGAGTGTGCCCACACGCGTGCACAGGGGAAGGGCAGAGAGAGGAGGGGGAGGGGTAGAGAGAGAGGGAGAGAGAATCTAGGTAGGCTCCATGCTGTCAACGCATAGCCCAGCTCAGAGGTTCATCTCAGGAACCATGAGATCATGACCTGAGCCAAAATCAAGAGTCAGATGTTCAACCAATTGAGCCACCAAGGCACCCTAAAGCCCAAGGAAATTTTTACTTGATTATTTAAATGGGAGAAGTTTAGGTAAATGAGGAACAATTAACATGTTAACTCCTTTCACAAGCAGACCTTGATTTTGAGGAAATGTCATGAAAACTGCAGAATTTAAGGTCCACAATAAAAAAAAAAAAACAAACACAAAACATTGCTTCCTGGCTTTTTTAGGGAACTCAGTGCCCATGTCATCCCTGAAAAGACCAGACCTGGAGCCCCCAAGGAAAGGAGTGCTAGGTACCAACACGTCTGAGTTTAAGGACATAAAGTTCATTCTAAGGGCACAAAGGAATGGAGAAGAGGACCTAAAAAATGAATTTTTGTTTCCTCACACTACAGGCAAATGCCACAGTGGCTGTGAATGTCAGTGAATCCCTTCTCTTGGCAACTGAGAAGAATACTCCCAAAACCAAGGACACAAACTCTTGTTTTCAGCCCTGTGGCTATTTCACTTGGTTCCTGAGATAACTCTGTTAGTGTGACATTTGCCCTTCCCCAAAACAATGAGGCGTTCTCTGTGCCAACATACCGTACAAAAAAAGAATTCTGCATCTGTATAAAACTTGATAAAAGTCATTCAGATGGTACAGAACACAAGAACACCGTTATAAAGAATGCACAAGCTTCATTTGGCACCTCCATTTTTGTATATTTGGTTATTTGCTCCCTTTTCTGCAAGGTGCCTTTTTATGGAAGAGCAAATTAAGCAGGAAAGAATGCCCATCTGCTCTGTGATTTATCCTTCCCTTGGGCTTTTTCATCTTTTTTTTTTTTAATGTTTATTTATTTTTGAGAGGGAGTGAGTGAGCAGGGGAGGGGCAGATGGAGGGGAGGACAGAGGATCCGAAACACGCTCTGTGCTGACAGCAGAGAGCCCAACGCAGGGCTCAACCCCACAAACCGTGAGATCATGACCTGAAGTTGGACGCTTAACTGACTGAGCCACCCAGGCACCCCGGGCTTTTTCTTCTTTAGTTTCTTCACTCGTCCTCTTGGGCTTGGTGGTGACAGCTGTGGGGTGGGGTGTAGCACGCAGGGCAGGCCAGGGTAGTGGTTTAAAGGTGGCTATACTCCTGCCCTCTTTCCCATGCTGCTCTGAAGCCATTGTGCCTTAAAATTAGTCTCATCCATGGTCTTTGTTTTTGTTTTCAAGATTTATTTTCGAGAGAGAGAGAGAGAGAGAGAGAGAGAGAGAGAGAGCAGGGGAGGGGCAGAGAGAGAAGGAGACACAGAATCTGAAGCAGACTCCAGGCTCTGAGCTGTCAGCACGGAGCCCCATGCGGGGCTTGAAACCACAAACTGTGAGATCAAGACCTGAGCCAAAACCAAGAGTTGGACACAACCGACTGAGCCACCCAGGCACCCCATCACACATGTTCTTTGGAATCTGCAAGTCCTCTATATGAAAAAATGTTTGAATTTTCTGTTTTAATAAAAAAAAAACTGGAAAAATGCTAATGCATGTTCTATCTGCTCTAGATAACCGCATTGTAACCAGGAAGCACCACCAAACCTGAGTCTGCATCTAGGCCTGAGTGGAGGAGGCTAAGGAGTGCGCAAGGCAAGCAGGCAGACATGGGAACACTGAGCTCCGCTGGGGAGTGGAAGATATCAAAGTCTTTCTGAAGAGTCAAAAGTAGGCTGAGAATGTGCATCATATCATTGCACAGAACATGTGCCAGCTGAGCTTTATTTAAAACATCTGTCTTGAGGGCACTTGGGACCAGATCACAGGCCACATAGTGCTTATTTTAGCAGGAAACAAAAAAATTTTTTGTTGTCCTATTTAAATGTTAATTTGAGGGGGCGCCTGGGTAGCTCAGTTGGTTGAGTGTCCAACTCTTGATCTCAGCTCAGGTCATGATCTCATGTTCCTAAGTTTGCGCCCTGCTTCGGGCTCTGTGCTGACAGCATGGAGCCTAGGGCTCACTTCATATTTGTCAGGAGGCCCTAAGCATTCTATTATAAGCAAGAGGTGTTCCTTCTCTTCTGTTGGTATCATGAAATAATAGAAAATGTATATACTGTCTGTACCCCACCCCCAAATTCCTGACACAGGACTTCTAAAAACCTTCTAGGGGCACTTGGGTGGCTCAGTGGGTTAAGCGTCTGACTCGACATTGACTCAGGTCACGATCTCACAGTTCATGAGTTCAAGCCCCACATCGGGCTCCTTGCTGACAGCTGCAGAGCCTATTTGGGATTCTCTCTCTCTCCTCTCTCTCTGCCCCTCCCCTACTCATGTTCTCTCTCTCTCTCTCTTTCTCTCTCTCTCAAATAAATAAACATTAAAAAAATAATAAAACCCTTTTAATTTCCTAAGTGATAAGAGTACCACTAAGTATGCTTTGCTCTAATATTTGGTCTTTGACCCTTATTTTTTTAATTTATTTAATTAAGAACATTTTTTTATTTGAGAGAGAGTGTGTGTGCATGCATGCATGCATGTGAGTGGGGCAGAGGGGGGCAGAGGGAGAGAGAGAGAATCTTAAGCAGTCTGCCTGCTCAGTGTGGAGCCTGACCTGGGGCTCGATCCCAGGATTATGGGATCATGACCTAAGCTGAAATCAAGAGTTGGACACTTAAACCTCTGAGCCACGAGGTACCCTGACCCTTATTCTTGATACAGAGTTTCCAAATCCCTTGAAATTTCCTGGTAATAGCAATGTCTTTTGTTCTACTGAGATGACTCTTGGTGGGCCCCTGTATGGAGGCTGGTCACCAGAAAGACCAAGCCATGATTAGAAGCTTGGAATTTTCAGCTGCATCGCCATTCTCCAGAAAGGGAAGAAGGGCTGGAAATGGAGTTAATGATGGATCATGCCTACGTGATGAAACCTCTATAAAAATCCCCAAAATGTGGGATTCAAGTTGGTGAACTCATTCGTGTACCAGAAAGATGACTCCCCCACAATGGCATAGGATGGAAATGCCTTTGCTCTGAGCCCTCCTAGACCTCAGCCAATGTATCCTTTCATCTGGTTGTTCATCTATATCCTTCATCATATCCTTTAATAAGCTGGTAAACATAAATAAGGGTTTCCCTGAGTTCTGGGAGCTGTTCTAGCAAATAACCAAATCCAAGGGGAGGGGATCATGGGAACCCCTGATCTGGAGCCAAGTTGGACAGGCATTGTGGGTAACCTGGGGACCTACTCCTTGTGATTGGCATCTGAAGTGTGGTCAGTCTCATGGACTGAGCCCTTGACCGGTGGGATCTGACAGTAGCGATCTCCAGGTAGATGATGTCAGAATTGAATTAAATTGTAGGACAGCCAGCTAATGTCGCAGAATTGTGTGGTATGGGGAAAACTCCCACACATCTAGTGTCAGAAGTATGAGCATGGTAGTGGTGTGAGTAAAGAGGAAACATAGGAGAGAGTAGGGGTTGTTTTTATTTTAAAAGTTTATTTATTGGGACACCTGGGTGGCTGAGTTGGTTGAGTGTCAGGTCATGATCTCGCAGTTCATGGGTTTGAGCCCCATATCAGACTCACTGCTGTCAGCCTGTCAGTGTGGAGGAGGCTTCAGATCTTTTGTCCTCCCTCTCTGTCCCCATCCCCCGCTTGTGCTCTCCAAAAAAAAAAAAGTTTATTTATTAATTTTATTATTTTATTTTAAAAAGCTTAATTTTTTTTAAGTTTAATTATTTACTCTGAGAGAAAGAGAGCATGAGCAGGGGTGGGGCAGAGAGAGGGAGAGAGGGAGAATCCCAACCAGTCTCAGCACTGCCAACATAGAGCCTAACACAGGGCTCAAACTCACCAACCATGCAATCATGACCTGAGCCGAAATCAAGAGTCAGATGCTTAACCTACTGAGCCACCCAGGCGCATTATTTTTTAATGTTTATTTTTGAAAGAGAGACAGCACACGTGCAGGAGTGGGGGGAGGGGCAGGGAGAGAAGGAGACAGAGGATCTGAAGTGGGCTCCATGCTGACAGCAGAGAGCCTGATGTAGGGCTCAAACTCAGGAACTTTGAGATCATGACCTGAGCCGAAGTCAAGAGCTTAATCGACTGAGCCATCCATGTGCCCCAAAGGTCTATCTATTTTTAAGTAACCTCTACACCCATGGCTTGCACTCATGACCCTGAGATCAAGAGTCACATACTCTTTCAACTGAGCCGGCTGGGCACCTCTAGGTTTTTTTCTTTACACTTTATTAATTTCTATTTTTTCTTTTTAAAACTTTGTTGATGTTTTTATTTTTCAATGGCTTATAACTATTTTGAATCTCAGATGTCTAGCCATCTGATTCTGATGTAATTTTCTGGGGCTGCAGTTGGGCACTGGGATTTGAAAAGATGCCCAAGTGATTCCAATGTGCAGACAAGGCAAATGTCCCTTGCAATGCAGAACATAGAGACCAACACAAGCAAACAGAAATAAACAAATGTCTGGAGAAGACATACAGAGGAAAAAATAATTCAACTAAAAGTCTATGAGGGTGGCATTCCGGTGAAGTGAGGAGATCAGCAAATTCTCTCCCCCACCAAACAGTGATAAAACTGGAGGGGAAAAAAAAACAGAATAAGAACCCAGAAATGGACCCACAAACGTATGGCCAACTAATCTTTGACAAAGCAGGAAAGAATATTCAATGGAATAAAGACAGTCTCTTCAGCAAGTGGTGGTAAAACTGGACAGTGACAGGCAGAAGAATGAACCTGGACCACTTTCTTACACCATACACAAAAACATTCAAAATGAATGAAAGACCTAAATGTAAGACAGGAAGCTATCAAAATCCTCAAGGAGACAGCAGGCAAAAACCTCTTTGACCTAAGCCGCAGCAACAACTTACTCAACACATCTCCAGAGGCAAGGGAAACAAAAGCAAAGATGAACTATTGGGACCTCTTAAAAATAAAAGCTTCTGCATAGCGAAGGAAACAATCAGCAAAACTAAAAGGCAAGTGACGGAATGGGAGAAGAAACTTGCAAACGACATATCAGATAAAGGGTTAGTATCCAAGATCTATAAAGAACTTATCAAACTCAACACCCAAAAAACAAATAATCCAGTGAAGAAATGGGCAAAAGACATGAATAGACACTTCTCTAAAGAAGACATCCAGATGGCCAATCGACACATGAAAAAATATGCAGCATCGCTCATCATCCAGGAAATACAAATCAAAACCACAATGAGATACCACCTTACGCCTGTCAGAATGACTCACATTAACAACTCAGGCAACAATAGATGTTGGCTAGGATACAGAGAGAGAGGACCTCTTTTGTATTGCTGATGGGAATGCAAACTGGTGCAGCCACTCTGGAAAACAGTATGGAGGTTTCTCAAAAAGTTAAAAATGGAACTACCGTATAACCCAGCAATTGTACTACTAGGTATTTATCCAAGGGATACAGGTATGCTGTTTCAAAGGGGCACATGCACCCCAATGTTTATAACAGCACTATCAACAATAGCCAAAGTATGGAAAGAGCTCAAATGTCCATTGATGGATGAATGGATAAAGAAGATGTGGTATATATATGCAATGGAGTATTACTCAGCAATCAAAAAGAATGAAATCTTGCCATTTTCAACTATGTGGAGGGTATTATGCTAAGTGAAATTAGTCAGAGAAAGACAAATATCATATGACTACACTCATATGAGGACTTTAAGGCACAGAACAGATGAACACAAGGGAAGGAAAAATAATATAAAAACAGGGAAGGGGACAAAATATAGGAGACTTATATGGAGAACAAACAGAGGGTCACTGGAGGGTTGTGGGAGGGGGGATGGGCTAAATGGGGAAGGAGCATTAAGGAATCTACTCCGGAAATCATTGTTGCACTATATGCTAACTTGGATGTAAATTTAAAAAATAAATTAAATAAAAAATTTAAATAAATTTCAAAAATAACTGGAGAAAAAAAAAGAAATCTAAAAAACCAGTTAGGGTTCTGGAAATTGACCAAAAGCAAATGAGAAATTGAAAAGAATTTATCCATGAAAAGCCACTGAACTCTGGGTGAGAACAGTAAGAGTCTGTGGCACTCTGGCCTGGGGCTGCTCACATTCCCCCACACTTGTCAGCTCGGCAGCAGCCCATGACTGGTCAGGCTATGCCATCCAACAGCTTCACTGCCAGAGGGGGCTCACTGGATTTGGAACAAACCACAGCGAGACACTACCACACACCCACGAGAACGGCTATAATAAAAAAGACAGACAATAGCACATGTTGGCAATGATGTGAAGAACTGAAGCCCTCCTACATGGGACTGTGAAAAAGAACAGCTACTTTGGAAAGCAATTTGGCAATTTCTTCAAAAGTTCAGTATACATTTACCACTTAAGCTAGCAGTTCTATGTAGTACCCAAGAGAAAAAGAAATGTGTGTATAAAAACTTATATACAAACATTCATGGCAGCATTACTCATTATAGCTCAAACCTGGAAGAAATCTAAATGCACATGAACTGTTCGACGGAGAGACAAAATGCGGTATATCCATGCAATGGAATATTATTCAGCAATGAAAAGGAATGAATTCCTGATACACGCTACTAGGCAAATGAACTGCAAAAACATTATGCTATGAGAAAGAAGTCAGATACAAAAAAACTACATGTTGTGTGATTCCACTTGTATGAAATATCTTGAAAAGGGAAATCAATAGAGGGAGAAACCAGTTCAGTGGCTACCTGGGGTTGGCTGGGCAAACAGGCACAAGGGCAGTTTTTGGTGGCTGAGATATCCTAAAATTGGATTATGATAATGGTTTTATAATTCTACAAATTTACTAAAAATCATTTATTTACATTGGATAATCTTTATGGTGTGTGAATTATACTTCAATCAAGTTTAAAAAATAATGTAAAGGTAGAATAAAGACATTTTTACTTTTTTCATTTATTATTTTTTATATGACTTAAAATTTTTTAACGTTTATTTATTTTTGAGAGACAGAGACAGAGCACGAGTGGGGGAGAGGCAGAGAAAGAGGGAGACACAGAATCCCAAGCAGGCTCCTGGCTCTGAGCTGTCAGGACAGAGCTTGACATGGGGCTCAAACTCATGAGCCGTGAGATCATGACCTGAGCCAAAGTCAGACACTCAACTGACTAAGCCACCCAGGTGCCCCTATAAGACATTTTTGATGTGCAAGATTTCAACAAAACTTTACCTCACAGTCTTTCTCAGGAGGCAACAGGAAGATGAAAGTACGAATTGTGGTAGTAACCCAAGAAAAAATGAAGATGTTAGGTTAGTAAGAGAACATTAAAACATACATCTGTACAAAGAGCCCATAGCCATTTAGACACTCTAGCCCCAAATTGGAAACAGCCCACGTGTCTGTTACTTGGTGAGTGGATAAATGAACTGTGGCATGCTCATACAATGGAATACTACTCAGCAATTAAAAGGAACAAAGTAGTGATAAATGTTAACTGTATACATGAAGATCTCAAGACAATCTGTTGAGTGAAAGAAGCCGGACACAAAACACTATATACCATATGATTCTATTTATATGAAGCTCTAGAAAAGACAAGTCTATAGTAACTGAAATCAAATCAGCTTTTGCCTGAAGCTGGTGTAGGGATGGACTGGGAATAGGTACGCGGGAAAGGTAGTATAGTAAAAATTAGTGCTTGTTCTGGATTCCTGGTGCAGAGCTCCTAAAACCCTTGGAGCTTCCTGAGTGATAGGAGTGTCTTTTGTTATTCATAATAACCCCTTAATAATCCTCATAACCACACCTGAGGTTATGCTAATATGGTGATTATTGGTGGACCCCTAGACAGCTTCAGGTTAGAGGCTGGTTGCTAGAAGAACCAAACCAAGAGATTAGAGGGTAGGAATTTTCTTTTTAATTTTTTTTTAAGTTTATTTGAGTGCATGCGCATGCGAGAAAGTGCGTGCACGTGTGCATAAGTAGACGAGGGGCAGAGAGAGAGGGAGACAGATTATCCCAAGCAGGCTCTGCACCGTCAGCACAGAGCCTGATGTGGGGCTTGGTCCCATTAAACGTGAGATCATGATCTGAGCCGAAATCAAGAGTCAGACGCTTAACCAACTGAGCCACCCAGGGGCCCCAAGGGTTGGAATTTTCAACTCCACTCTGGACCTCTAGGAAGGGAAGAAGGACTGGAGATCGAGTGCAGTCACCGATGGTCAATGATTTCAATAATCATGCCTGTGTTATGGGACCTCCATAAAAAACCTTAAGTAATGGTGTTCAGAGTGCTTGTGGCTAGGTTAACACATCCAAGGGCAGGGGGTTTGGCATGCCTAGAGGGAGCTTCCCCTAGAGAGAGCATGGAAACTCCACACACACCCTATCTCCCCATACTTTGTCCCCTGTATCTCCTCCATTTGGCTGTGCCTGAGTTGAATCCTTTTTACTAAACCAGTAGTAGTACTGGGGACACCTGGCTGGCTCAGCCGGATGAACAGGTAACTCTCGATCTCAGAATCGCGAGTTTGAGCCCCTATATTGGGTGTAGAGATTCCAAAAACAAAACAAAACAAAACAACTTAAAAAAATGCTGTCCTGAGTTCTGTGAATTGTTCTAGTGAATTATTGAACCTGAGCAAGGAGTGATCATGGGAACCCCTAAATTTGTTTTTTTTTTTAATATATGAAATTTATTGTCAAATTGGTTTCCATACAACACCCAGTGCTCATCCCAAAAGGTGCCCTCCTCAATACCCATCACCCACCCTCCCCTCCCTCCCACCCCCCATCAACCCTCAGTTTGTTCTCAGTTTTTAACAGTCTCTTATGTTTTGGCTCTCTCCCACTCTAACCTCTTTTTTTTTTTTTCCTTCCCTTCCCCCATGGGTTTCTGTTAAGTTTCTTAGGATCCACATAAGAGTGAAACCATATGGTATCTGTCTTTCTCTGTATGGCTTATTTCACTTAGCATCACACTCTCCAGTTCCATCCACGTTGCTACAAAAGGCCATATTTCATTCTTTCTCATTGCCACGTAGTATTCCATTGTGTATATAAACCACAATTTCTTTATCCATTCATCAGTTGATGGACATTTAGGCTCTTTCCATAATTTGGCTATTGTTGAGAGTGCTGCTATAAACATTGGGGTACAAGTGCCCCTATGCATCAGTACTCCTGTATCCCTTGGATAAATTCCTAGCAGTGCTATTGCTGGGTCATAGGGTAGGTCTATTTTTAATTTTCTGAGGAACCTCCACACTGCTTTCCAGAGCGGCTGCACCAATTTGCATTCCCACCAACAGTGCAAGAGGGTTCCTGTTTCTCCACATCCTCTCCAGCATCTATAGTCTCCTGATTGGTTCATTTTGGCCACTCTGACTGGCGTGAGGTGATATCTGAGTGTGGTTTTGATTTGTATTTCCCTGATGAGGAGCGACGTTGAACATCTTTTCATGTGCCTATTGGCCATCTGGATGTCTTCTTTAGAGAAGTGTCTTTTCATGTTTTCTGCCCATTTCTTCACTGGGTTATTTGTTTTTCGGGTGTGAAGTTTGGTGAGCTCTTTATAGATTTTGGATACTAGCCCTTTGTCCGATATGTCATTTGCAAATATCTTTTCCCATTCCGTTGGTTGCCTTTTAGTTTTGTTGGTTGTTTCCTTTGCTGTGCAGAAGCTTTTTATCTTCATAAGGTCCCAGTAATTCACTTTTGCTTTTAATTCCCTTGCCTTTGGGGATGTGTCGAGTAAGAGATTGCTATGGCTGAGGTCAGAGAGGTCTTTTCCTGCTTTCTCCTCTAAGGTTTTGATGGGAACCCCTAAATTTGTAGCCAACCAGGCAGACATGTGGCAGTCTTGGCACCCTATTTGCAGCTGGCATCTGAAATGGGGGCAGTCTTGTGGGACTGAACCCTTAAACCTGTGAAGTCTGACACTAACTCTGGGTAGTTGATGTCAGAATTGAATTGAATTGACTGAAGTGTTGTCAGAAAAAGACGTCACAATTAGTGTCAGAAGAGGGCACCCCACATTTGGTTTAAGGGGAAAAGAAAAAGCTTCAGAGGAACCTTTTGGGGTAATGGAAATGTTCTAGATCTCCACTATGATAGTAGTTACATGGTTCTGTACATTTCTCAAAATCACGAAACTGTACAATAAAGTTGAATTTTAATTATTTATTTTCAATTTATTTCTTTTGAGAGAGAGTGCATAAGCAGGGGAGAGGCGGCGGGGTTGGGGTGGGCAGAGACAGAATCCTAAGCGGGCTCCACACTGTCAGTGCAGAGCCTGATGCAGGGCTCGAACTCATTAAACTGTGAGATCATGACCTGAGCAGAAATTGAGAGTCAGAGGCTTAACCAACTGAGCCACTCAGGCACCCCAGTACTTTTTTTTCTTTTCATTTTTGTTTAATGTTTATTTATTTGTGAAGGAGAGAGAGGGAGACACAGAATCCGAAGCAGGCTCTAGCCTCTGAGCTGTCAGCACAGAGCCAATGTGGGGCTCGAACTCTCAAACTGCAAGATCATGACTAGAGCTGAAGTCGGACTGAGCCACCCAGACACCCCACTTTTTTTTTTAACGTAAACTCTACGCCCAACCTGGGACTTGAACTCATGACTGGCAGATCAAGAGTGGCATGCACTATGGGCTTAGTCAGCCAGGCACTCTATTTATGTACTTTTTTTCCCTTCTCAATTTGACACTGCTAGATTAGTGTAGGTGCACAGAAATGATCATTACTAGCCTAACCAGCAAGACAGAAGAGGATGGGAATGGAGAGTGCTCCTTCTGGCTATGTGCCCCCTTTCTCTTTCCGGCAAAGGAAGGTGGGGGTAAGCAAGGGTGAAGGCGGCTTCGCAGGTAAGGTGGAGAGGCAAGTTAAGTCATAAGAAGCACAGAAGGACAGAAGTTTTCAACAATTTTGTTTATGGTGCGTTTGAAACATATTTTTTATTTTTATTTTTAGCTGTTTTAAGTTTTAGAGAGAGACTGTGAGCTGGGTGGGGAGCAGAGGGAGAAGGAGAGAGAGAATCCTAAGCAGGTTCCACACTGTCAGTGCAGAGCCCCACTGGCGGCGCTCGATTTCAGGAACCATGAGATCATGACGTGAGCTGAAATAAAGAGTCGGACGCTTAACTGACTGAGCCACCCAAGCACCTCATAAACATATATTTTATTTATTTTTATTTTTATTATTTTTAAAACTTTTTTTTAATGCTTATTTTTGGGAGAGAGAGAGAGGACAGAGCATGCATGAGCAGGGGAGGGGCAGAGAGAGAGAGGGAAACACAGAATTCGAAGCAGGCTCTAGGCTCTGAGCTGTCAGCACAGAGCCCCACGCGGGGCTCGAACTCGCGAACTGCGAGATCATGACCTGGGCCGAAGTCTGATGCTCAACCAACTGAGTCACCCAGGCTCCCCAAACATATATTTTATTTTTAAAAATGAAACACAAAAGCAGACTTTTATGTGATTTTTTAAGAAGTTCTATACCCATTGTGGGGCTTGAACTCACAACCCCGAGATCAAGTGTCACATGCTGTACCGACTGAGCCAGCCAGGCACCCACATTTATATGATTCTTTTTTGAAAACTAATATACATATGTTATTTAAAAGCTTCCTTTTTGGGGCGCCTGGATGGCTCAGTCGGTTAAGCATCTGACTTTGGCTCAGGTCCTGATCTCGCAGTTGGTGAGTTCAAGCCCCACGAGTTCAAGCCCCACGAGTTCAAGCCCCGCGTTGGGGTCTGCTGATAGCTCGGATCCTGGAACCTGGTTCAGATTCTGTGGCTCCCTCTCTGCTCCTCCCTGGCTTGGGCTCTGTCTCTGTCTCTCTCTGTGTCAAAAATAAATTAACATTAAAACAATTAAAATAAAAATAAAAGCTTCCTTTTCACCTTTCATTTGTGGGACCATATATTGGCATATGAAGTACATGAGCCTTAAGTCAGAAAATGAATGGATCCACAAGTGTTATGGAAAGATCAACAAGGAGCAAATTACCCCGACAGATAACACTTGGATTGCTCCATCTCTTGGTAAATATGGCATCATCTGCTTGGCAGACTCTGATTCGGGTGATCTATATACTGTTGGAAAACACTTCAAAGAAGCAAACAATTCCTTGTGGCCCTTCAAATTATCTTCTTCATGAGTGGGATGAAGAGAAAGACCACCCACTTTGTAGAAGATGGAGATGTTGGCAACAGGGATGACCAGATTGGCAAACTTAGTAGAAGGATGAACTGAGGTGTCTACAGTGATGATTTGTGTAATCTGGTCAGTTAATCAATAGTGACCGCTTTCAAATTGGAAAAAAAATCTCATTCCTCAGTGTTTTGCCCTTTGCCTCGTCCTTTGAAGAACATTAGGCTTTGGCAAAAAAAAAAAAAAAAAAAAAAAAAAAAAAAAAAAATCCACATCAGGACTCTTAGCAGGATCTCCTGTCCCGCTCTGTCTTGGGCCCAGACAGGATCCTCAGGCTCAGCCAAGCTTGAATTCCCTCTTCTGAGGGCCTTTACAGTTCACCTCCAGTCACCCAAGCTCAGACTTTCAGCGTTAGCTTTGATTCTTCTCTTTCCCTAGCCTCCTGAGTCCACTGGGCCATTTTTCAGCATTAACATTAAATGCTTGGGGTGCCTGGGTGGCTCAGTGGGTTAAGCGTCTGAATCTTGATTTTCAGGTCCTGATCTCACAGCTCCTGAGGTCAAGCCCTGTGTCAGTCTCCTTGATGACAGCGTGGAGCCTGCTTGGGATTCTCTCTCTCTCTCTCTCTCTCTCTCTCAAGATAAATAAATAAACATTAAAACAAACAAATATTCAATGCTCATGTTTCTACACACCCTGCCATTCCCTAATCCTGCTCTTAAATCAACTGCAAAAATTGGTTTCCCAACTGGCCTCATAGTCTTTCAGATCTCCCTGGAATCATACTAAATCTAAAATCCAGATCTAAAACCTAAACCATTTCCCTGCACACTCCTTTTTTGAAAAAAATTTTTAGTGTTTATTTATTTTTGAGAGAGAGACAGAGCACAAATTATAATTTATATTATAAAATTCTCTTACATAGATTTGGGGGGTGAAGAATTGGAGAATATTAAGTTTATGCAAACACCAAACTCTGACCCTTCTCTTCTCCATAAAAGTGGCAAGAGGAAATAATGCTGGTTCTTGGGATAGGTGATACATCTACTGATACCAATTTTTTTCCATCCTAAGATTCAGCCTTTGGGTATCCAAACAAATGGAAGTCAGAGACCAGGACCCAAAAAGGTCTAGGAAAGCCATTGGCCATTTCCATTTCTTCAACATATTAAAGTAGGTTATAAAAATTGTGGTGTGTCTGAAATCTTTCCATTGCACTATCCTTTTCTCTCAATCCTGCCGTCAGTCTCTGTGCCTTTATGTTTAATCTTATTTAAGGAAACATCACAAACTGAAAGTGGAAATAACCTTGGATTATAGTATTCTGGACTGTGTGTTGGGTAAGGAGGCGGCCGCAGGCTGCTGCGCCCAGAGAGATGACTCTGCAGGAACGGTGGTGCCTGGTTACCCAGAGCTGTGCAGTCAACTTCAGGCCGGGCCAAAGAAGCCGGTGAGGGGTTCCATCTGATCCCCGCACATGCTGCCTCTGGGAACTGGCCCTTCCCAAAGGCTCAGCCGATCTCCCACTCCTTCTGCCGGCTGTCATTTGCCCCCTAAGCAAAGTGAATGGGATGCCCATCCTGGGTTCTAGGTCCAGGCACCGGCAGGGAAGAAGCCAAAGATACGGGAATGAAACATCGGGCAACTGGCCCACTAAGGCACCAGGACAACCGGGCGCGGGAACGCGTGCCAGACCGGCCCCGCCCCAGGGTGCGCGCGCCCGAGGTTCCTATTCCGCTGCTGTTCCTCCCCCTTCTCTCCTACCCAACCAACAGCCACTTCCTGCCTCACTCCTAGCCAATCCCCACACTCCACGAAGAATAGCCCTAGGGGGCGTATGGGAAGGTGCCTAGAGCGATGGCCTTACCGACCAACCGAACCCTGGAGCTTGCGCGGGGGGGCGGGACTTGGTGCCGTCCGTAGCTACTCAGGAGCGAGGGGCGGACGCAGGGCCGGGCTTTGCGCGGTGGGGCTCGCTCGCGCGGCAGCAGCGGTAGCCGAGGCCTCTTGGTTCTGCGGCACGTGACGGTGGGGCCGTTTCTGCCGCTGTCTCCACTGCAGCGCGGGGCCAGGTGTGCGGGCGGGTGGAGGCGCGGGCGCCGCCGGCGGTCCCCGTAAAACTCGAGGTGAGACAGGAGGCCTGCGCGTGTCCTCCGGCCTATGAGGACCCCGGGGGGCCCGGGTGCGCGGTGCGGCGCCGAAGGGCCGGGCGTGGCCGGGGCCGAGGGGGTCGGGCTGGGTTTCTAGGGCCCAGGCCTCGGCAGACGCGCTAGTCGTGAGGGACGAGGCCCTAACCGGGGCCGCTTGGTTTGGGGAGCCAGGCTGAGGCCGCGCTGCCGGGGTCGGGAGGCGTGGCAGGTGCCCTGAAGCCTCCCTTGACCTCTGGGTAGCCAACTTCTTCCTATGGCTTTGCTTCTAGGGCTTTCTAAGGCCTTTCCTGGCTACCTGGGAAACCGCGGGGTGGGTTGGAATAGCCGGTAAAGGTCTGGGGTGGGATCAGGCCTAGTCGGTACTCCTAGCAGTGGGAAAATGTAGTACCAGAACGAGAGAGAATGTTTAGGATTAGCATTACAGGTTCAATACTGGAAAATAAAGCCGCAAAGCGAAGACTGAACCCTAGCACCCCGAAGACTATGGAGAATGTGCTAGAACACGCCGTGGTTGAAGAACTTCACTCTTAACATACACACCTATTTGGGGGTGGGGAGTAATCCAGTCGGAAATTCACCGGACATTAAAAGCAGGAAAGCCCCTGCTTTTAATTAGGGTAGGTTGTATTATAGTGGAGGAAACTGAGACCCAGAGGTATGAAATGACTGGCCCAAGGTCATGCCATTAATTTTATGATCACGTTTGGGATTATAGTTGAGGGCAGGGCAGTTTTGGTGTAGTGCTTAAGGTTAAGGCCCTGGTTCAAGTCTTTTATGGACCATTTGCTGCTGTGTGAACTTGGGCAATTTACTTACCCTTTGTGCCCCAGTTCTCCCCAAATAATGGGCATAATAGTACCTGATGGAGTCGTTAGAGTTAAATTGAGATGTGTGTAAAATAAGAGAAGACACATTGATAACCCTGTAGTAACTGCCAGATAAGTAATGATTGCAATAAATTATTATAGTCGGAATGCTGTTGGTCCACTACACTGACATCCTGCTGTTTGAATTGGTTAAGTCCTGTTTCCCAGTACCTGAAGTTACATTTTTAGCAATGGGGGGGGGGGGGGGGGAGAACTGGATCTAGAGAGTTAACTGCAGGGTATGGCACAAGTGAATGGTGGTTGAGGGAAGTTAAACTGAGGACTAAGGTGAGCCAAGGTTAAGTCTCTTTACCTCTAATTTAGGAAATGGAACATTTTAATTTTTTAACGAGTACAGTTTTTTGGGTTTTGTTGCTGGTTGTTTTTAAGGGAAGAATTGTATTGATTTTTGAAATCATTCTGTATCTTAGCTCTTCAGCATTAAAAAAATTTTTTTTGAGGGTCTTGAATAGAATCACTGCCATGTTGTACACTTGCTGTAATTGTACTTAGAGTGGACTTGGAACAGAGGTAAAGCACTGTGTGGGAGTTCTCCTTTGCACCAGCCAGGGTACATAAGCCAACAAGCCTAGTGACTGGATCATGAGAAGCCCAGAGTGAACTGTGTGTTGGAGTGAATGTGCCCCACAACAACAGATTTTCTGACCTATCTGAAAATGGGTGTTCTCATCCGTCTCCACCTAACTTATCTTAACAGGACAGACAGTTCAACTAACAGGTTATCTTCCAAGAACCATGAGAGGTAAACGTCTGGGCAGAGGCTGTTGCTGCCGTTTTGGCAATCGTGCTGTTGCATCCTTTAATTAGAGTTCACTTTGCCCTGCTAGATAGCCTAAGGGACAAAGTGACAGTTGGAAGCAGAATGCAGAGTCTTGAATTTGAGGCCCATCATGTTAACTAGCTTAGGTAACTAGCTTGGTTTCCACATCTTTAAAATGGAAATGGGAACTCTCCTGGATGCCACACCCCCAATTAGGGGGCTACCGGGAGGGACAAATGAGATGGGGAACCAGGAACTACTTTGAATAGTGTGCAAATTCAGCTTATAATGACTCCGAAGCAAAGTAAAAGTGCACTGAACATAGTTGTAACCTGTATAGCTTACTGTAGGACTTTGTCAGGAAAGTGCTGGTTGGATGCTTTTTTAACTGCAACAGATGTACTTTTAAATTAAGCGTAACTGTGTGCTGTGAAAACTATTTGGAGAATTTTTTTTTTAAAGAATTTAGAGAATCTTCAATGTGTTTTGAGTATTCACATGTTAAACATACTTGGTTTATAGCAAAAAGAAAGTGCTATGGAAAAATGGATTATAATGTTCCTGTCAATGAAAAACAAAATTTAAAACTGTAAACAAGGTACTCTCTATATATTTTTAAATGAATGAGATATATATATTTTTAAAATTTTTTTAACGTTTATTTATTTTTGAGAGAGAGGGCGTGAGCGCACAAGCGGGGGAGGGGCAGAGAGAGAGGGAGACACAGAATCCCAAGCAGGCTCCAGGCTCTGAGCTGTCAGCACAGAGCCTGACGCGGGGCTTGAACTCATGAACTGTGAGATGACCTGAGCTGAAGTCAGACGCTTAACCAACTGAGCCACCTAGACGCCCCTGAATGAGATATATTTTTAATTTTTTTTTTCAACGTTTATTTATTTTGGGGACAAAGAGACAGAGCATGAACGGGGGAGGGGCAGAGAGAGAGGGAGACACAGAATCGGAAACAGGCTCCAGGCTCTGAGCCATCAGCCCAGAGCCTGACACGGGGCTCGAACTCACAGACCGCGAGATCATGACCTGGCTGAAGTCGGACGCTTAACCGACTGCGCCACCCAGGCGCCCCTTTTTTTTTTTAATTTTTTTTTTCAACGTTTATTTATTTTGGGGACAGAGAGACAGAGCATGAACGGGGGAGGGGCAGAGAGAGAGGGACGATATATTTTTAAATACCACATTTTATGTGTTCCCCTGCCCCACCTTAGTGCTTTTGCTTTTTGACTGGATGCATGTGTAATACAATCAGAAGGTATAAAAAGTACTAGTAAAATTGTTCATCTGTGCCTGCCTGGAATCGAGTTCCTTTTAACTGGTTCCTTTCCAATCTAAGATTTAAAATTTCTCATTTGCCTTAAAACTCGGAGTTTTAGAACCATTGAAACTTAAATGATCTCACTGGGCAATACCTAGTACTAGTAGAAATCACTGCTGATGTCATGCGTACGTACTGTAAACCAGGCACTGTCATAAGCACTTTCTACGTGCATTTTGTTATACAATGATCCTGAGAAGTATATGGTGGTGGTGCTCTCATTTAAGAGGTGAAGAAACTGGGGCCCCGAGGTTAGTAGTTGACTTAGTGTGCCAAGTTATTGGGTAGTCGAGGAGGGATTGTGACTTCTGAGTTCCCGCTCATAAACATTACTGTATATCTAACTGTGACTTAGGACAGTTTATGTAACTTCTCTTAGCTTTATTTTTCTCACGTGTCAACTGAGGGTGATTGAACCTCCTGGGGTTCTTGTGAGGATTAAATTAGATAACCAAAGATACCTAAGACCTATAAGACTTAAATTTTGAAAAGGGTGTATTAATAGATGAGTGGATAACCTACATGAAAGAAAGACTGCCTCCTTTCTTATTATACACTGCCTTTTTAAATTAAAGAAAAATATTTTTGAGAGAGAGAGAGAGTGAGAGCACGAGCAGGGGAGGGGCAGAGAGAGAGGGAGACACAGAATTTGAAGCAGGCTCCAGGCTCTGAGCTGTCAGGACAGAGCCCAACGTGGGGCTCAGACTCCTGAACCATGAGATCACGATCTGAGCTGAAGTCAGACGTTTAACTGACTGAGCCACCCAGGCGCCCCTATATGCTGCCTTTTTAAAAATCACTTTTTTTCCCCCCCTAAACAACCAAGAATATTAGCCAGGTCATTTCTTCTGTTCATCTTTCTAATTTCTCATGGATTAAAGGAATTAGTTGAAATATCTTCTTTTAAAAGATGAGTCCACAGGGGTGCCTGGGTGGCTCAGTAGGTTAAAAGATGAGTCCCACAAAGAAAAGCCTAGGACCAAGTGGCTTTACTGGTTAGTTCTACCAAATACTTAAGGAAGAATTGACACCAGTCATCCATAAACTCTTCCAAAAATAGAAGAGAGAACACTTCCCACTCATTCTGTGAGGCCAAACTACCCTAATACCAGCACCAACTGTCAGCACCAGCCTGACGTGGGGCTCTATATCTGTAGATTTATAGACACTATAGATCTTGACCTGATCCGAAATCCAAGAGTCAGATGTGTAACCTACTGAGCCACCCAAGAGCCCCAGTAGACCTCATCTTTTGTGAAAATAGATGCAAAAATCCTCAAAATGGTAGCAGATGGAATCCAGCAACGTTAAAAGGACACTACCCAATAACCAACTGGGATTTATTCCAGGAATGCAAGGTTGGTTCAACATACAGTAATGAATGTAACACACTACATTAATGAAGGACAAAAACTGCATCTCAGTAAACACAGAAAAAGCATTAGACAAAATGCAGCTCCCTTTCATGATAAAAATACTCAACAAACTGAGAACACAAAGAACTTCCTCAACTTGAATGAAGAGACAATCCCTTCCCGGGGATTTCTTCTGTTCTTATTTTAATTTCTCATGGATTACAGGAATTAAGGTTGACATTCCCTAACTTTTGAGAAACAGATTCCCACAAATAAAAGCCTGGAACCAAGTGTCTTCATTGGTGAATTCTGTCAGAAACTTAGGAAAGAATTAACTTCACAAACTCTTCTGGAAAATAGGAGAGAATACTTCCTAACCCATTTAGTAAGGCCAGTATTCCTTAATACTAAAACCAGACAAAAACTTCGCAAGAAAAGAAAACCATGTATGTGTGGGTATATGCATATATATATTTTGTATGTATATATATATTTTAACATAAGTTCTATGCCCAACATAGGGCTTACATTTATGAACCTGAGGTCAAGAGTCACATGCTCTACCAACTCAGCTAGGCGCCCCAGACCAATACTCTCTTTCCTAGGACAAAAATAGACTTAAAAAGATAAAATATAAAAATGTAAATTTAATTAACTAAAAAATAATGTAAGTCTCCATTTGTTTTAAAGATTTTTTTCTAAATAGGTCTTTATTGAGGATAAAAGTTCGTGTATTACAGGGTAGAAATTAAAAAAAAAAAATCTTTTTATGTAAGTTTGTTTTTGAGAGAGACAGAACACAAGGTGGGGAGGGACAGAGAGCGAGGGAGACACAGAATCTGAAGCAGGCTCCAGGCTCTGAGTTGGCAGCACAGAGCCCGACTTGGGGCTCAAACCCACGAACCACAAGATCATGACCTGAGCTGAAGTCAGATGCTCAACTGACTGAGCCACCCATGAGTCCCGAAATTTAATATTCCATTAGTGTTTACCTATTCCTAAAGTTGATCCAAGTGGTTGTCCAGATTTGCTAAAATTCAGTGCAGCATGTGTCTGTTTCTGTTAAATAGGATATTTTGTGCTCAATTGAAGTTTCATGTACATTGTTGTGTATAGTTTGTTTTTTTTCACAATGTGTGCTGGGAACAGAATTATAATTAACCAAAAATCAATTAACTTTTAGAGAATTCATGAAGAGAAGTGATTGATGACAGGGCAGGAAAAAAAATCACAGATAAACATGGACATTTGTATATACCAATGCGAAAATTGTATAGACACCATTGCAAGGAAGAGTTAAAGAAGAAATCCTACAGTGTACTTGGTGGAAAGCAGGTTTTTCTTGCTATGCAAAATTATTCAGCTTTGCTGAAAAACATTGGAGGAGTAAGCAAACATATTAGATGAGAATTGAAGGTGTATTCACTCTGGTCGTACTAACTGTGTATCAAAGAACAAACTATTTGCATATACCTATAAAGTATTGGATTCTGATAGACTTTGTATTATCTTTTTCTGTTTTCACAGCAAGCCTTTCAGCCAGTAGTACTATTACCCACATCTATAAAATAGGGAAAGAAGACTCCTGGAAGTTCAGTCAGCTGCAAGGCCACAGAGAGGAGCAGGAGAGTCTGGAGCCCAGGTTTCTCCGACTTGATAGGTTATACCACCACATACACTATATTGCCTTGGATGTCAGGAATTAATTTTCTGATTCGTCAGCTTAAAAATAGGGAATTTCCATCTCTAGAATTCAAGATGTGTTCACTCTTAAAAAGAATGGATTGAAGTATTAAAAGTGAGTAGATTAAGTGCTTTTAAAAGACTCCTGTCCCTGAGATTTTGAGAGCCGAGCTGTCAGCCCAGAGCCCGACACGGGGCTCAAACTCACGAACAGTGAGATCATGACCTCTGAGCCAAAGTTAGACGCTTAACTGAGCCTTCCAGGCTCCCCTGGCATTGTTTTTTTTTTTATTATTTTTTTTTTTCAACATTTATTTATTTTTGGGACAGAGAGAGACAGAGCATGAACGGGGGAGGGGCAGAGAGAGAGGGAGACACAGAATCAGAAACAGGCTCCAGGCTCCGAGCCATCAGCCCAGAGCCCGACGTGGGGCTCGAACTCACGGACCGCGAGATCGTGACCTGGCTGAAGTCGGATGCTTAACCGACTGCGCCACCCAGGCGCCCCCCCTGGCATTGTTTTTTATGGAAAGAAAATACTAGCATGAGTCTTAAGCAGTGCTAACAAGCTGTGTGCCTGCTTTGCAAGTTAGATAAATAAAAGTCTGTAATATTATGAGTTTATTTTGATATTGACCCCAAAACCCCCCAAAATTGATTAGTAGAACTAATACTACAGTATACTCACACACTCTGAAAACACAGGCAAGTATATATAATGACATTAAGGTCACTTTAAATCTATAAAAAATTTTTATGTTTCTGGATTAAAAAATTTTTTTTAATCTTTATTTTTGAGAGAGAGAGAGAGTATGAGCAGGGGAGAGGCAGAGATAGAGAGGGAGACACAGAATTAGAAGCAGGCTCCAGGCTCCAAGCTGTCAGCACAGAGCCTGATGCAGGGCTCAAACCCACAAACCGTGAGATCATGACCCGAAGTCGGCCGCTTAACCGACTGAGCCACCCAGGCGCCCCTTTTCTGGATTTGTTTTTAATTCCCTGGCTCCTTATGTTTCCAGGCTTTATGGACAACCATATTATGTAGATTGAGTTCCTGAGGGTTAGAGACTACTGACTTCTTTTCATACTTGATATATAGTTAGCACTCACAGAGTTTAATGTCAGCAATAAATATTGCTTTAGGGTCTGACACAAGCCAGGTTTTCTAATGTGTATCAGATGTATTTTTTCCTTTAACCCCTTTGTAATACAGAATTCCCAGTCTAAGCCTCTGGCTGCCAGAAAACAGCCTTTTTTTTTACGTTTATTTATTTTTGAGAGCTAGAGACAGTGTGAGTGGGGGAGAGGCAGACAGAGTTGGAGACACAGAATCCAAAGCAGACTCCTGGCCCTTAGCTGTCAGTACAGAGCCCGATGTGGGGCTTGAACTCATGACCTACAAGATCATAACCTGAGCTGAAGTCAGATGCTTAACTGACTGAGCCACCCAAGTGCCCCCAGAAAACAATCTTTGAACTTTGCCACCCAGCTTTTGTTATAAGCCCAATTGACTAATTATTTGAAGGATCTGCAGTTTGTTGATTTCTCTAGAACCTAGATGTTGTAGGTTTTACTTTTAGATCAAGCTTTGGTCTTGGTGTTGGCCCCATAGTATTGGTTTTATTGACTTGGTCTTTGCTTTCATTATCCTATGGCAGAGCCACACAAAATTCATATTTGTATGTAACCTAAAGGTATTTTTGAGACAGTTGTCCACTTCAGTAGACTCATAGATGTTAAAAGATTTTCATATTTGTGCTTTGGTTTTTTAATTGCTGGCTGTCCTGGAGGTCCATGCCTGTAGTGATTGTAGTTTGACCAAGATAGGAATTTAAGTGGACCCACTGTGAGGCTTCATGTAGCACTGAGTAACCTAGTTATTGGTTATACATTCATCCAGCATTTGCATCCTGGCTCAGAGGGGCTTTGCTGTAGAGTTTAAGGTAAGGCCTTGGAATGATAAAAATTATGAGAGAGAGGGAGAGAAGATGGTCCCTGAAAGAAAACCGGAAAATGAAGTGCTCTAAGAATATAATGGCTTAAAGTATAGGTCGGGAGGAATTTGCTGTTACGGCATGTGGGAATGTGAGAAGCCTTGCCCTCGAGCTAATGTATGTTAACATGAATTGTGAAGCAGAAGAGAATTTTAGGAAACATGGTCAATGTTTCTTTACTAGAGAAAAATGTTTCTCAGTTTAAAGGTAAATTCTTAATTCACTTTTACTGCTGAGCCTTCCAAATACAGGGTTCACTTGCTCTGTGACTTTGGGGAAGTTGAGGAGAGGTGTGCTGTCTATTCTCTAAAAGTGTTATTGCTTTGCTCCTGAGCTGCTTGTTAGGTATTTCATATGGATAATCTTAGAAACAGAAAAACAAAGTGATAATAGAAGTGTGCACTCTGCTTAGGATTCTGTCAGCGTAAAGACAAATGAAGACCTAAAAAGAGAGAAAACACCCCTGAAATCCTCTTCTGAAATCCTCTTGGATGTTAAACTATGTGAAAAATCACTTCATGTCTTTAAGACGAAAGCATTTGTAGAATTACCAGGAAGGGCGCACTGCACTGGGAGGTAGGAACCTTGACTTCTGATCTGATTCTGCCAATAACTGATTTGTGGCAAGTCAATGTCTGGCCCTCAGT
This sequence comes from Prionailurus viverrinus, assembly GCF_022837055.1. Taxonomy (NCBI): domain Eukaryota; kingdom Metazoa; phylum Chordata; class Mammalia; order Carnivora; family Felidae; genus Prionailurus; species Prionailurus viverrinus. The sequence goes on along the minus strand of NC_062561.1, from coordinate 91,077,204 downwards.
TTCTTCTCAAAAAGGGGAGTTAGACTAGATTCCTGTAGTACATTTCAACCCTAGGAGGGAGATCAACCATTTGAGGCATAATAGTAGAACATCCTTTTATATATATGTATGTGTATATATACGTGGTTGTGTATGTGTATGTATGTGTGTATACATACGTGTTTATATATATACACGTATGTATACACATATATACAAACTAATTTTTAGAACAACTATAGATTTACAGAAAAATAATGAAAATAGTACAGAGAATTCCCAGATGACGCAGACCCAGTTTTTTCTACTGTTAATAGAGTATATTTACTATAATTTACAATTAATAAACCGATATTAATACATAAATATTAACTAAAGTTCATCATTAATTCAGCTTTCCTTTGTTTTTACCCACTGTCCTTTTTCTGTTCCAGGATACATTACATTTACTCATGTTTCCTTAGGCTTTCCTTGGCTGTGATACTTCTTCAGACTTTCCTTATTTTTGATGACCTTGAGGTTTTTGAAGACTACCGTTAGGTTTTTTTGTAGAATGTCCTTCTATTGGGATTTTGTTTGTTGTTTTCCTCATGACTAGACTGGGGGTATTTGGGAGGAAAACCATTGAGGTTAAAGTCCTTTCTTTCATCATATTGTATCCAGTGTACATGCTACCAACCTGACCTATCACTGTTGATGTTGACTTTGATCACCTGGGTGAGGCAGTGTTTGCCACGTTTCTCTAGTGGAAAGTTCCTCTCTCTTTCCCCCTTCCCATACTGTTCTCTTTAGGAGGACATCACTATGTGCAGCCCACATGTTAGGAGTGGGGAATTAGGCTCTCCTCCCCCATTTATTTATTTACCCATATATTTGTATCAGTATAGATCCATGGGCATCTATTTTATACTTTGGGGTATTATCCAGTACCACTTATTTTTTGCTCATACTGTTCCAGCTTTGGCCATTGGGCACTCTTTCCTGTGTTCTTTTGACATACCCTCCCATCATTATGGGTATTTTAGTTTTGTTTTCTTTTTTGAACATTTTTTTTTCTGGCACTGCAAGATGTCCCAGGTTTATCTTGTGTACTTCCTGCCCCAATCCTAGAGTTGGCCATTTCTCCAAGGGGTCCCCCTTTTTTTGGAAGTGGTTTTAAAAATCAAGATCTTGGTTGGCCCCTGGGTGGCTCAGTTGGTTAAATGTCTGACTTCTGATCTCAGTTCAGGTCTTGAGCTCAGGGTCATGAGTTCAAGCCCTGCGTTGGGCTCCACACTGGACATGAAGCCTGCTTTAAGGGGCGCCTGGGTGGCTCAATCGGTTAAGCGTCCGACTTCAGCCTGGGTCACGATCTCGCGGTCCGTGGGTTCGATCCCTGCGCTGGGCTCTGGGCTGATGGCTCAGAGCCTGGAGCCTGCTTCCGATTCTGTGTCTCCCTCTTTCTCTGCCCTTCCCCCGTTCATGCTCTATCTCTCTCTGTCTCAAAAATAAATAAACGTTAAAAAAAAAAATTAAAAAAAAAACAAAAAAACAAGATCTAGGGGCGCCTGGGTGGCTCAGTCGGTTAAGCGTCCGACTTTGGCTCAGGTCATGATCTCACGGTTTGTTGAGTTTGAGCCCTGCGTCGGGCTCTGTGCTGACAGCTTGGAGCCTGGAGCCTGCTTCGGATTCTGTGTCTCCTCTCTCTGCCCCTCCCCCACTTGTGCTGTCTCTCTCTTTCAAAAATAAATAAATGTAAAAACAAACAAACAAAAAAAACCCCAAGATCTTGGTATTAGGTGTATTTATTGTACCGGGGTATATTTCTTCTAGGTCCTCGCAAGTGTCACATCAAGGAAATGTGTGCATACTAATGGGTATATATGCACATATCTATAAATACTACTATGTGTAATCTTCTGTAAATTAAGCACAACATGAGTTTGTGCTGATGTCTCCGACTCTCTTCCATTACCATATAGAGTATTCTGGCTTTTTCTTATCTGTAAATTCCCACACCCAGCAATGAAAAGTGGCTCCCACCATCCACCACCCAAATACTCACTTGTTCAGTTCCAGTGTACACATATAGCAGTGTCAGAATTGTTAGCCAGTACACGCATAGGAAATAACTCACCAGCTAGAAAAATGTTTTCGTACAGTCAAGTTTACACACCCCACTTGTTTCTGAAGTTACATAGGTCGGCATTGTCTCCCTCCACCCCTTTCGATGAGGCTGTTTAATATATGCGTAACACAGATTGTCACATCTGCATGCTATCCTTGGATCACTCGACCTCCTAAATGATTTTTTAAAAATTTTCATACTTTTGATTCACTCTGTGCTGTGAAGGTTCATGGGTTTTGACAAATGCATAGTGTTATGTATGCATAATTACAGCATCCTACAGAGTAGTCTCACTGTGTAAATTATCCCTGATGCTGACATGTTCAACCTGACTGCCTTCCCCAAACCTCTGGTAACCACTGATCTTTTTTTTTACCGTATCTGTAGTTTTGCTTTTTTCAGAATGTCATCTAATTGGAATTATACAGCCTGTCACCTTTTCAGACTGGCTTCTTTCACTTAGCAGTGTGCGTTTAAAATGCATCCATGTCTTTTTATGGCTTGATAACTCATTTCTTTGAATTCCTGAATAATGTTGCATTGCAGTTTGCTTATTATTCATAGAGTTATTGAAGGATATTTTAGATTCTTCAAGTTTGGGGTGGTTATGGATAAAGCTGCTAGAAATATTGGTGTGCAGGTTTTTGGGCACTTGTAAGCTTTCAGATCATTTGGGTAAATACTTAGAAACATGATTGCCGAATATATGGTAAGACTATGTTTAGTTTTGTAAGAAATTGCCACACTGTCTTCCAGAGTGGGTATACGATTTTGCATTTTCACCAGCAATGAGTGAGAGCTCCTGTTGCTTCACATCCTTGCCATTTTTTTTTTTTTATCTCAGCCATTCTCATAGGTGCATGCTGGTATCTTGTTTTAATTTGCAGTTACTGGCAAATTATACTGAGCATCTTTTCGTATGTTTGTTTTCCATCTGAATATTTCACTTGGTGAAGTATCTATTCAGATTTCTTGCCCATTTTTTGACTGGCTGGTTTATTTTCTTATTGGTGAGTTTGAGTTCTTTAAGTCTCAGAGTTGAAGTTCTCAGAGAGAGCAAGAGCTTGAGTGCGAGTCGAGGAGATGCAGAGAGAGGGAGACAGAATCCCAAGCAGGCTCTGTGCTGTCAGCAAGAGCCCCATGTGAGGCTGGAACCCATGAACCATGAGATCACCACCTGAGCTGAAATCAGGAGTCAGACGCTTAACCAACTGAGCTACCCAGGTGCCCCTTGACATTTTTAATTTTAGTAAAACCCAGCTTACCAATTTGTCTTTCATGTATTTTGCTTTTGATATTGTATGTAAAACCTCATTGTCCAACCCCAGATCACCTAAATTTTCTCCTGTTTTCTTCTAGAAAGCATAGTAGTGCCAACATCCTATGTAAATACCCAGGCAGTCAGTGCTACCTTTGGATTCCATTTGATATAAAGAGTGTGGGCAGAGGGACTGAAATAAGATGGGGGAATTTTTTGTCTTGGTAATGTTGGATTTTCATTAACAAAACAGAGAATTAAGATCACCTTCATATACATTGCTGAATTGTTTGTGAGTATGGACAAGTCTCTGACAGAACTTGGAACATTTAAGGAGGCTTAATAGTGATTGTGGGAACTAGAATGGACTTATTGGCCGTAGCATTTTCTCGGGAGTACTGGCAGATTACTGGTGTTAAGGCAGTATATGTAAAGCTGGCAGTGGGTGAGGCTCATGAGGGCACATAAGAGCTGTGAGCATTGTGGTTTGGCCATACTGATTCCTCATAGGCTTCGTGACCTTCTGGATAATGTGAAAGTGACCGATGAGTTCCCGCACACTTCTCTTACCTAAAAAACCAGGTTCTGCAACTCAGAGTGTAGAGGAGATGGCAGTGGGGGAGAAGTCCATTTTCTGAAGTTTGCTAGAGATTTTCTTTGTTGTTCCTGATGGGACAGGTAGCCTTCTGCTACCTGAAAACTGTTTTCCTTTCAGTGGGACCATTCTGTCTGCGTGACGCAGATGCCTTCTCTCCCCATGCTCCTTGGTCCACATCTGGGACTAGCTGTTCTGCGGTCGCTCCTTCCTCACTAACCCTACCTGAACCCCCCTGTTCCAGATCACTCCCTACTAGCTCTTCCTGCCTTAGTCTTCCTGTCTTCTGTTCATTATACTCTGTCAGTTTCAACTGCATAGTAACACTTTGTCCAGTGTAATAGAAATACAGGATTTGAATTCTTTGAGTCTCACTTATTAGTTGTGGTAATAAGTAGGCTATTTTAATTTCATTAAGTTTTCATTCATAATGTGTGAAATAAAAGAGTAATACCTCACGGGAGGTTTTACATGAACAATATATATGAAAATGTTTTATATCCTGGAAAACAAAGCACAGATGGATTATTCATAAACCCTAAGCAGTGGTTCTCAAAGTGTGATTCCTGAACCAGCAGCCTCAGCATCGTCTGGAACTAGTTAGGTAAAATTCAGGTGTGGACTGAATCAGAAACTCGGGATGAACCCCAGCAATCTGTTTCACCCCTGGGTGATGCTGATGTCTGTTTAAGTTTGAGAAACACTGCATTACATTATACTTAAAAACCTGAGGACAGCTGTTGTAGTCTGCTTGGGCTGCCATACAGAATACTAAGGGCAGGGGTTAAACAGGAGGGAATTATTTTCTCTCTGTTCTGGAGGCTGGAAGTCTCGAGATGAAGGTGGTTGTCGGGATTGGTTTCTGGTGAGGACTTTTCTTATTGGCTTGCAGAGAGCTGCCATCACTGTGTCCTCATGTGGACTTTCCTCTGTGCATGAACGCTTCTAGTGTCTCTTCCTCTTAGGTGAATACCAATTCCACTGGACCAGAGCCCCTACCCTATGACCTCTTAAGTAACGTTAATTTTTGAAGGTCTTGTTTCTAAATACAGTCACATTGGACGTTGTTAGGGCTTCAACAGGTTTGGGGTGGGGGGGGGGGGGGGTGGGGGGGTGGCCAGGGAACGCAGTTCAGTCCAGAGCAACAATATATCAACAAATTAAAAATTATTGAGGAATAAAAATCAGTCCTACCTTTTTGCACTTGATTTTAGCCAAAAGGCCGAGAAGCGATTCAGTCCTACCTTTTTTAAAGGTGAGTAGTTAGCCTACCAGACTGTCTCCCTAATTAGCTTTTTTCCTTGGAAAAGAGTGTTCCAGCACCAGTACTTACTTAGTCCTAAGTAATCCATTGGTTTTGTACTTTTTTAAGAGAGCATGCTAGAGTGTGAGGGGAGGGGAAGGGGCAGAGAGAGAGGAAGAGAGAATCTCAAGCAGGCTCCGAGCTGTCAGTGTGGGGGCTTGATCTAATGAAACCGTGAGATCATGACCTGAGCCAAAATCAAGAGTTGGAAGCTTAGGCAACTGAGCCACCAAGCACCCCTGTTTTGTACTTTTAATTACTACTAGTCTTAACCACATTTTGTTTACTTTTAAAAAGCTGTAGCCAGGGGCGCCTGGGTGGCTCAGTCGATTGAGCGACGGACTTTGGCTCAGGTCATGATCTTGCGGTCTGTGAGTTCGAGCCCTGCATCGGGCTCTGTGCTGACAGCTTGGAGCCTGGAGCCTGCTTCAGATTCTGTGTCTCCCTCTCTCTCTGCCCCTCCCCCACTCATGCTCTGTCTCTGTCAAAAATAAATAAACATTGAAAAATTAAAAAAAAAAGCTGTAGCCATAAAGCTGTTGCTTTAGCTGTGTTTAGGGCTAATTTGGTTTTATAGCTTTTTGCTGGGGATCTAATCCCCATTTATAGCATTGTTTGTATGAGAGAGAACTTAGGAGTTGTATAAAATTGATTTAGATAAAAGGGTTGAATCAGCCTGTTTACTTTCACAGAATCCCCTTATAGTTGTAAATCAAAGCAGTACTGCTATACCATTGTATATTGTTTTGATTGCATAAAATAGAGGTCTTTCCAGTGAATAAATGAGCGATTACTGGCATTTTTTAAGTATATAAGAGACTGTAGCAGAATGTTGATACTGAGTTTTTTCTAAAAACTAATCCAGTCCTAGGAAAGGTTATGGATGGTTTTATTAATACTTGTATTTTCTGCATTGTCTAGATGCTAAACATTTAAGAATCCAGTCTACTTTACCTTCTTTCATTTTGGGAACACAGTCCTAAGATGCGTAAATAAAAGAATACCAGGAAATGACGCATGAAAATTTAGTTCTATGTGTTGAGTTACATTAAAGGATTACAGAGTTTGTAAGGAATTGGCATTAAATTCAACATGAGAGTACATTGATTTATGTTTTTTCTAGGAACTTAACTGGTCAAAATGGCAGCCAGGGTTGTGTATTGGGGCCATTTGAAGTTTGTGAAGGAGCTCCTTCAGTTGTTTTTTTTTTTCTTCTTTCTTCTTTTCTTTTCTTTTTTTTTTTTTTTTTTTTTTTTTGGACTTTGCCTGAGAAATAAAAGTCTTTATTGTAAACAAGAGACCAAAAATATTAAGCTCAGGTTTTTTCCTTGAGTTTTTTATTGTGGTTTAAAAACACATAAGATTTATTCTCTTTTTTAAAAAATTAATTTCTGTTGAAGATTTATAATCTTAACCATTATTAAGTGTACAGTTCTGTGGCATAAAGTATATTCATATTCTTGTGCAATTATCACCTCCTTCCATCTCTAGAACTCTTTTCATCTGGCACAATTAAAACCCTGTACTATATATTCTTAAATCATGCTGTGCATCCACGTGGCTCGGCTTTTATATCTTTAGATCTGTGGTCCTTAGAAAGAGGACCCACTACCAGCCATGACAGCCTGATATAATACATTTAAGTGTTTAAAAAATAAGAGATAAAAGTAGCTGGTCCTTGGCTTAGTATTTTTGTTGGTGAGCCTTAAAACACCAGTTAAAAGCTCTATCTAAACTTGATGATCTTGGAACAATATCTCTATTAACTTTTTAATGTGAGGCTGATTAGCTCTTCTGTTACCATGTCATTGTAAATTGTAAATTAATATGTGAAAGAGATTTTTGCCCGTTGTCAAACTCTTTATAAATGCAAAAAGCTAGTTTGAAATTGCATTTGGACACCCTAGGTCGGTGGCCAACATGATATTATATATGGGAACAATCGTTTTGAGTTTCATTTTGAAATTTTCTTGAAATTGAATCTTTTAACTGACTGATTTTTAGGAAAATCCCTTGATCTCTCTGGCTCACTTTCTTTACCTGTAAAATGAAATAGTCATGGTTAAGTTGTTCTGGCTCTGATTTGAAAGTTTTAATTAAAAAAAATTTTTTTTTTTAGTGTTTATTCATTTTTGAGAGAACAAAGCGTGAGCGGGGGAGGGGCAGAGAGAGAGGGAGACAGAATCCAGAGCAGGCTCCAGGCCTGGAGCTGTCAGCACTGAGCCCAATGTGGGCTAGAACTCAAGGTGAGATCATGACTTGAGCGGAAGTCGGAGATTCAACCGACTGAGCCACCCAGGTGCCCCTTGAATGCCTTAATTTTAAATAAGAGAGGGGTTAGTGGTCTTCACGAAATTTTTAGTTTTTTATTTTTTAATGTTTATTCATTTTTTGAGAGAGACAGAGCACGAGCACGGGAGGGGCAGAGAGGGAGGGAGACACAGAATCCGAAGCAGGCTCCAGGCTCTGAGCTGTCAGCCCAGAGCCCAATGCAGGACTCCATCCTATGAACTGCGCGAGATCGTGACCTGAGCTGAAGTTGGACACATAACAGACTGAGCCATCCAGGTGCCCCTCTTTACAAAGATTTTAAAAGGAAGTGATACATTTAACTTACTTTACTTTTTTTATATGTAGATCATGGAAGGGAAGTGGTTGCTTTGTATGTTACTGGTCCTTGGAACGACAATTGTTCATGCTCACGAAGGCCATGATGATGATATGATTGATATTGAGGACGACCTCGATGATGTTATTGAAGAGGTAGAAGACTCAAAATCAAAACCAGATACCAGTGCTCCTCCGTCTCCAAAGGTTTGAAGTGGTCTTTGAATCTATTTGTTTTACTTCTTGAGATAATCAAAGGATGAAGGTAAATTTGGACCTTTTTCCAAGGGGAAGTTGAGTTAAAAATAGTAGCCTTTTGTATATCTTGCCAATGATAAATTTTTTATACATTGAATTGAGGGCCTGCTATAAAAATTTGGGATAATTAAAAGCAAATCCTACTAAGAAGGGAATAGTGCTGCAAATTTCAATTCTTGAGTCTCATTTTTATATTAAACATAGGTCACCTACAAAGCTCCGGTTCCAACAGGGGAAGTGTATTTTGCTGATTCCTTTGACAGAGGAACTCTGTCAGGGTAAGTGTCTCTTAGGGGAAAACATCTTGGAGGCAAACCTCACATAAGTAAGATGTGATAATGGATTCCTTTTTGCATAGCATTTCATGTAGTGAAATGTCTATTTTATGTCCCCAGTGTTTGTGCTGTTTTAGGAAAATTTAGAACATGCCCAGTTAGAAAATTTTTTTAGAGCATGTGGGTCTAATTTCCATTTCTCTTTTTCCCTCGACCCTATGTATTGTTCTTTGAATTGAAAAATTTTTTTCTCTTAAGTCTCAAAAAAAGTGGAATTGTTTCCTGGGTTTGGTAGTTTTTTTTTTTTTTTTTTTTCAGGTTTGTGAGTTGAATTCAATGTATTACTATTTGTGTGGCAGATTTAAAAGTTGAAGAGGGGCACCTGGGTGGCTCAGTCAGTTAAGTGTCTGACTCTTGATTTTGGCTTAGGCCATGATTTCATGGTTCTTAAGATTGAGCCCCAAGTTGAGCAGCTCAGAGCCTGCTTGGGATTCTTTTTTTTTTTTTTTTTTTTAATTTATTTATTTGTAAGTAAGTAATCTCTATACCCAACGTGGGGCTCAGACAGTTGCATGCTTTCTCCACCTGAGCCAGCTAGGATCCCCCCCTGCTTGGGATTCTGTCTCCCTCTCTCTCTGTCCTTCTAAGTTTGCACATGGAGCATGTGTTCTCTCTCTCTCTAAACAAATAAATAAAAAATAAAAGTCAAAGAAAGTAGAGTGGTTAAATAGGCTACGAAGACCTGGGTAGATCTTGCTTTTGTTAGTATTTCCATTGATTCTTTTCACAGGCCAGCTGTCCTTTAAATCTTAATTTGGGGGTTTGTCTTCTTAATTATAGGTGGATTTTATCCAAAGCCAAGAAAGAGGACACTGATGATGAAATTGCCAAATATGATGGTGAGTTCCATTTGATGTAGATGTAAGAGCAAATTGAGGCTTCACATGTTGTTTCCATAGTATCTCTTAAGGCTAGTTTGAAAGGAATATGTGTACATTTTAAGATTTTTTCCTTGGGAGTTTTGCTGTCTGTGTGTTCATAGGATTAGACCTGTTGACTGTTTCATACCATAAAATGGAGAGGTAGTTTATCACCTGTGGTACTGTCAGTTGGAAGTGGAAGGTCTTTCTAGGCGTTGATGAAGTGAATATGCTACAGGTTTTTAAAAACCATATCCTAATACCTGTTAAATGTGTGTATGTTTAATAGACCAGCTCTCATAGGTAAATGGAATATGGTAAAAATTTGCCAGCATGATAGACTTAAACAACTTGGAGTTTTGTCTGTTACCATTTAAGAGATCTTCAAAGGTATAATTAAGGAATACCTGGAGTTTTTTCTGATGTCTTGCAGGAAAGTGGGAGGTAGATGAAATGAAGGAAACAAAGCTTCCAGGTGATAAAGGACTTGTATTGATGTCTCGGGCCAAGCATCATGCCATCTCCGCAAAACTGAACAAGCCCTTCCTGTTTGATACCAAGCCTCTCATTGTTCAGTGAGTGAAACATTTGCTTGATAGAAACTTCCTAGATGTCAGAACATTATTACTGTATTTTAAAGAATTATGAGAATAATTATATGTTCTAGTAGCTGGTTTGGGGTGTATTAAACATCCTATAATCCAGTATATTTTTCCTGCTGAATAAATTCTTTGAAACAGATTATTTTTCCCCTAATATCAAATGAACTTCTGGGTTTTGTAAAAGTGTTCAGTGGGAATCTGCATTAAGGTTTTGTTTTATTTTACTTATTTTTGGTGGGGGGTATTGAGTAGTCATTCAAAAACAAAAGAAGATGAGGCGCTCAGTTGGTAGAGGGTGTGACTCTTAATCTCGGGGTGGTGAGTTCAAGCCCCATGCTGGGCATAGAGCTTACTTAAAAAAAAAAAAATCTTCAAAAGCAATAGAAGATGGAATTTTTCTTAAGGATAAACGTATGACCTGTGATAAAATATGTGACCAAGATTGGGGGAAAGGGGAAGTAAATTAAGAAATTTGATCTTTCAAAATGGCTTATGGTTTTCTGCTTTTCTCTTTGAAATTAGGTATGAGGTTAATTTCCAAAATGGAATAGAATGTGGTGGTGCCTATGTGAAACTGCTTTCCAAAACCCCAGAACTCAACCTGGTAGGTACTTCCTGTTTCCTTATGGGACCACACACCGTTATCTTTTTTTTTTTTTTTAATGTTTATCTTTGAGGGAGAGACAAAGCATGAGTGGGGAAAGGGCAGAGAGAGAGGGAGACACAGACTCTGAAGCAGGCTTCAGACTCTGAGCTGTCAACACAGAGCCTGACATGGGGCTCGAACTCACAAACTGGTAGATCATGACCTGAGCTGAAGTCGGACACTCAACCAACTGAGCCACCCAGACACCCACACAGTTATCTTTTAAGGATCTTAGAGAAAAGGAAAGTTTTGTTTACACTTGTGTAAATAAAGACCTCTCCTGCTTTTGAAATATTTAGAGGATTGGGAATAATGACTTTGAGACTTCTTTGCTTTTTATTTGAAATGTGAATTTCAAAGCCATTCTATCTTGTCCTGATTTCTGTTCTAGGTAATTTTTAGTTTTGGCAAACTTATTTCTTTGTTTTATGAAAGAAGCAGTAACTAGCTATAGGTATATGCATTACTTTTTAAAAATAATTTATTTATTTTTTAAATTTACATCCAAGTTAGTTAGCATATAGTGCAACAGTGATTTCAGGAGTAGATTCCTTAATGCCCTTTACCCATTTAGCCCCCCCACCCCAAACCCTCCAGCAACCCTCTGTTTGTTCTCTATATTCAAGAGTCTCTTACGTTTTGTCACCCTGCCTGTTTTTATATTATTTTTGTTTCCCTTCCCTTATGTTCATCTGTTTTGTCTCTTAAAGTCCTCATATGAGTGAAGTCATATGATTTTTGTCTTCCTCTGACTAATTTCACTTAGCATAATACTGTCCAGTTCCATCCATGTAGTTGCAAATGGCAAGATTTCATTCTTTTTGATTGCCGAGTAATACTCCATTGTATATATATACCACATCTTCTTTATCCATTCATCCGTCAGTGGACATTTGGGCTCTTTCCAAACTTTAGCTGTTGTCGATAGTACTGCTATAAACATTGGGGTGCATGTGCCCCTTCAAAACAGCACACCTATATCCTTTGGATAAATACCTAGTTGTGCAATTGCTGGGTCGTAGAGTAGTTGTATTTTTAATTTTTTGTGGAACCTCCATACTGTTTGCCAGAGTGACTGCACCAGTTTGACTTTTTTTTTAACTTTTTAAAAAATGCTTATTTTTAAGATAGAGACACACAGAGTGCAAGCAGGGAAAGGGCAGAGAGAGAGAGGGAGACACAGAATCTGAAGCGCAGGCTCCAGGCTCCAAGCGGTCAGCACAGAGCCTGATGTGGGGCTCGAACTCACGAACTGTGAGATAATGACCTGAGCCAAAGTTGGACGCTTAACCAACTGAGCCACCCAGGTGCCCCTACTGTTTTGTTTTGTTTTTTAAAGCAGTTTCATATATTCTCATGTAAAGTTTCTTTTTCTTTGGTAGCTATATAAGCCTCATAAATGAATGTTTTTTCTTTAAGGTGCCAAAAACTTACTGGGATTTTATTAGAGGAAATATCACACTTTGAAAGTTTGCTTTTGAACACTTTGACTGAGTCACTTAAAATAATTCATTTTTGTTTCTGAAGGATCAGTTCCACGACAAGACCCCTTATACGATTATGTTTGGTCCAGATAAATGTGGAGAAGACTATAAATTGCACTTCATCTTCCGCCACAAAAACCCCAAAACGGGTGTATATGAAGAAAAGCACGCTAAGAGGCCAGATGCAGATCTAAAGACCTATTTTACTGATAAGAAAACACATCTTTATACATTAAGTAAGAATATGCATTAATTTGGGGGTGTGATAGCATTTATCATCTTTTTAATTTAAAGGTTGTACACCTGGAGGAGACCCAAGCCTGCAAGTAAGAGTTTCTGTTGACTTAATATCGTAGTGGTGTAAAGAACTTAATCTCTCATCACTAAAAAAAAGGTTTCTCCTCCTGTAGGTTGAATTGAGAAGTGGGGTTTGAGACATTTTCAGAGTGATCTTTCGTGTTCCATAAAGAGCTTTGCTGATTCCCCTCGTTTTCTTGTCATTATTTTCTTGTTGATAACATGTTAAATGATAGGACACAGTAGAAATATATGTACTTTTTTTTTCAAATTATCTGTCAGTTGAACTTTGGATGCTCCAACACCTAGACAGTTGAATTTAATCGTTTGGACTGCATCTTTTGTTTTAATGAAGTTTTTCCTGATGGTTTGAGCGTATATAGACATGCCTCTTTTCTTAAAGAATATAGTAACTTTTTTTATTTGTAACAAAAGTAATACATACTCAGTGTGGAATTCAAAAGCTGGAAATAAGCAAAACAAAAGATGTTTAAAATTATTTGAAATATCAACATTGTAACATATGTTTGGCTGTATGTGTATAAACACGTGTCATTTTTTTATTAAAAATTGAAGGTGCTATATTTCACTTGCTCTCTTAACTTCACAAAAGCAGCAGCAGCTCTCCGTGAGTACATACTACTGCTGACATTGCTGGTCTTGGTCATTACTGAGGACAGCGGAGTGGTTGCTGCTTGATTTCCATAGTATTCTGGATATGCTGCCTGGGAGAGATTTAGGTGTAGGATCTGGGCTTTAGAGGAAGTCTCATTTGAGATACCTTTATGGATTTAAAATTCTACTGGGCTCCAAAAGTACAACCATAGGACATGTGGTTCAATGCATAAAATAAAAAACTTGTGTACTTTGAAATTTTAGTAACATAGATGGCGGTAGTACCAATTCAAAAAATGAGGAAGAGGGCTTTTTCCACTTGGGGGGATGGTTATAATAAATAAACTTATTTGCCTGTTGACTGGTGTGTAACCATTTGTATCGGATCATCATTGCATCAGTTTATATACCTTTGGTGTTTTGCTGTTTTTAACGTCCATAATTGAAGTCTTTTGGTGTTTTAAATTTTATGTATCATTATGTTTTAATTTTAAAATCCTGAGGAACTAGTGTTTATGAATTATAGTTAAGGAAGAGTGGGTTAATTTGCTTAAAGTTTCAAGACCATGTTCTGACTCTAATGCCCTGAGGTCATTACTCTGTGCTTCTGTTTTCTGTTAGAAATATGATCTTCTGTTGTGTAAAGAGAGCTTGGGGAATGAGTGGTTAATTAACTTTTTAAAATTGCATTTAATTTTTTCAGTCCTGAATCCAGATAATAGTTTTGAAATACTAGTGGACCAATCTGTTGTGAATAGTGGAAATTTGCTAAACGACATGACTCCTTCTGTAAATCCTTCACGTGAAATTGAGGACCCAGATGATCAGAAGCCTGAGGACTGGGATGAAAGACCAAAAATACCAGATCCTGATGCTGTCAAACCGGATGACTGGTGAGTCTTGGAGTGCAGCATTTCATACATTCCATGTGGCCTAAACAACCGAATGTTGGCTAAGATCTCATAATTTCAATAATCTGTGATCCTGTCTAAATGGTAGGAGAAACGTAGACCACTGTAGCTGCAATGGGGCCATAGTGATCGTCTGGATTGCCTGACACCATTTCATAAGCCACAAAATGCTGAAATTGATGAAAGAGTTTGTCTGTGGTAACATGGTTTATAGCAGAACCTCTTCTGGCCTGGCCTTTCCAGCACTTCTATTAATTCACATCTAAAAGTCTTGAAATGTTAAATTTTAACTTGAAAAATAACCTTTTCCCATTTAAATCTCACTCAAGACATGTCTGCTCTGCTTTGGACAGTGGAACAAAACTGTGGGGATACCAGCTGCCCACAAAGCTCCAGTTTCAGCCATGAGACAGGCAGGTGAAGTCGGCATGCAGGTGGCAAGTGATCTAGCAGTAGGTGTCAGCAGGTGACCAGAGCACCGGGTCTACCTGATCCAGGGGTGGCTTCTTGAAGCAGGGCAGGTCAAACTGAGACTTGAAAGTGGGTTAGGAGTCAACCCAGTGGTGATGATCAGAAATGATATTCCCCGTTGAGGAAGAACAGCGTGTGTAGTAGTGGGGAAGCAGGAGTGAGCTTGACACGTGTGAGCAAACTGGAGTATATAGTGTGGAGCTTTTCATGCAGTGTAAAACGGGAGAGTAATGGAGAGTGAAAACAGGCAGGGTTAGACTCTTGTGTGTGGCCATGTTTGAACTCGGATACAGTGACTTTCAGAAACGTCAGGAAGTGAACAAAGAGGAGTTAAATTCTAGCTCATGTTTTTCCTCCCTTAAAGTACATGTACCTAAACTTTTATGCTGTGCTAGTGTAAATGCTAAGTTTGTATATTCGTGAACATTAGGTCTGGACTCCGCCTACCTAGCTGTTTTATTTTAGGGGTGGGAGTGTGAATGTTTGGCTTAATTAAAAGGGCCAGCTGAATATTATACAAGTTCTCATGCCATTAATTTAAAGTAAGCATTATTCAAAAAAGAAGCCGTAATTGTGACCAAGGATAGAAGATGTCTTTGTTTTATCAGCTGAAGTGGCACTGTTATACAGTAACCGCATAAAACTTTGAAATTAGGTTCTTCTTGATGAACTTTTATTTTCAGAGTAATTGAATTATATTTCACATACTAAAATCCATCCTCTTAATTTGTACAATTCAGCAATTTAGTATATTCACAGTATTGTGCAACCACTGCCACCATGGTCTAATTCCAGAACATTTGTATCATCCAAAAAGAAACCCATACCCATTAAGCAGTTACTTCCTGTTTCTTCCTTCCACCAGCCCCTTGGCAATGACTAATCTACTTTCTGTCTCTGGATTAACCTATTCTGGACATAGCATACTATATATAATATGCGACCCTTTGTGTCTGGCTTTTTTCATAATGTTTTCATCATAATGTTTTCAAGGTTCATCCATGTTGAAGCACGTGTCAGTACTTTGTTCCTTGTTCTGTCTGATGAATACTCCATTGTGTGGATAACGACACACTTTATTCATTCGTTCTTTAGTTGACTGATGTTTAGCTTATTTCCATTTTTTGGAAATGGTTATGAATAATGTTGCTATGAACAGTCATATACAGGTTTTTGGGTGGTTCCACGTTTTCATTTCTCTTGGAGTGGAATCGCTGGGTCATATGATGACTATGCGTTTAACTTTTTGAGAAACGGCCGAACTTTTCCAAAGTGGGTGTACCAATTTACTTTCCTACCAGTGACGTATGGGAGTTCTGGTGTCTCCACGTCCTTGCCAACACTTGTTTTTATCCATCATTTTTCTCACAGCCAACCTAGTGGATGTGAAGTGATATTTTATTATGGTTTTGATTTGAATTTCTCTGATGGCTAACGATGTTAAATTATCTTTTCATGTGCTTATTGGCCAATTGTGTATCTTTGAAGAAATGTCTATTTACATCCTTTGCCGTTGTTTAAATTGGGTTGTCTTTTTATTACTGAGTTGTAAGAGCTCTCTCTGTATTTTGAATACTAGACCATTATCAGATGAATGAGTTACAGATATTGTCTAGAAGGAATTATTTAAAATTTTGAGGTTAAGCAAGACTTCAGTATTTTAGATTGCCCTGTTTCAGATTCACAAGTGGGATCAATTATGATTCCCTGGTCAGTGCTGTCATAACTAGCCTTTTCCTTTGTGCTTAAGGGATGAAGATGCCCCTGCTAAGATTGCAGATGAAGAAGCTACAAAACCTGAAGGCTGGTTAGATGATGAGCCCGAATATGTACCTGATCCAGATGCAGAGAAGCCGGAGGATTGGTAAGAGCTTCAGTTAATTTTTTTAATTACTTGCTTTTTTTACTGAAGTAAAAGTTAATAATTAAATATAGCCAAGTGTCTAACTTAAGTGTACAGCTCAACAAATTTAATTTCGTGTTTGTCTTTTTTTTGTTTGTTTGTTTTTGAGAGAGAGAGAGAGAGAGAGAGAGAGACAGTGTGAGTAGGGGAGGGACAGAGAGAGGGAGACACAGAACCTGAAGCAAGCTCCAGTCTGAGCTGTTAGCACAGAACCCGACACAGGGCTCAAACTCATGAACTGAGAGATCATGACCTGAGCCAAAGTTGGACACTTAACTGACTGAGCCACCCAGGCATCCTCATATTTGTCTTTTTTTTTTTTTTAATTTTTTTTTTTTTTAATGTTTATTTATTTTTGAGACAATGCGACAGAGTGCAAGCAGTGGAGGGGCAGACAGAGGGAGACACAGAATCTGAAGCAGGCTCCAGGCTCTGAGCTGTCAGCCCAGAGCCTGATGCGGGACTCGAACTCACGAACTGTGAGATCATGACCTGAGCCAAAGTCGGACGCTTAACCGACTGAGCCACTCAGGCACCCCCATGTTTGTCTTTTTTAACGTGACTGTCATGTTACTGGAAATGCAGAAACAAGATGGTACTCCAGTGTCATCATAGTATGACACCGTGAAAGAATTTCTGCAGGATTTCAGGGGAACCCTGGCATGGCCATCAGTCCTGCGTCACAGGATCCATTTGTAATTTGTCTCTCCACAGGGATGAAGATATGGATGGAGAATGGGAGGCTCCTCAGATTGCCAACCCTAAGTGTGAGTCGGCCCCTGGGTGTGGTCTCTGGCAGCGACCTATGATTGACAACCCTAATTATAAAGGCAAATGGAAGCCTCCCATGATTGACAATCCTAACTACCAGGTTTGTGCCTCTTGATGGTTGAGTTGCCTCACTGATCTGTTTGGATAGAAGTTTTGTTTGTAGTGAGGCCTTAAGGTGGATCACTGTATTCAGACTATTGAATTAAGAACAAACTGCCGAGTTGAGAGAGAGTTTATATGTTAAGTGTTGAAAAAATAAACCTAGAAACTGGAAGGAAGAGCTTTCCTAATTGCTTTGTAACTTGTGTTTAAAAAAGGAAAAGAAAAATGGAAAACTTGTGATTTGGGCACCCTTATGTTTTGTGGTGGGGGTGTTGCAGCCACTGGATCCAAACCAGCAATCCATGGAATGGGGTGGATAGAGCCCTGACGTGGGAAGGGGCTCCCCGACCCTGAGTCCGGTCATTGCTTCACCTAGTATTTCAGCTGTGAAAAGACTGTGAGATGCAAATATAAAATGCTCAGAATAGAGCTAGTGATGTTATAAAGCTGCAACTTCACTACAAACATGTAACCACTTAGACCCTGGTCTGTCTTGCTGTTTCTGTCCTAGTCAGATGATTTGTCATTGTTAATTTCCACTTGGTTCCCTTTAAAATGTAAGGCATAGGTCTCTGTCTTTGTGCATACACTATGTGTGTACTTTTCCGTTTGTAAGTGTATTTTTAATTGTGCAGTCAAGCAATAAGATAAATTAAAATTGTCCTTTAATTAAAAGTGCCTTTAGCTGTTCTGTGGATGGCCATTTAGGTGGATTGCCATTTTTGCTTTCGGCGTCCTTTCTGCAGTAATCATCCTTGAACATGTCTGGTGTATGTGATAACCATTTCTCTAGCTAGTTATCAAGAAGCAAAATTGCTGGTTGAAGGTCATGTACATTTTAAATCACTACTGGACAAGTCTGTACTTGTTCAAGGCTGTTTATTGATAAGAGTCTGTTGGAATGTGCCAGGCAGAGCGAGGTGTTGGTTTGGATCAAGGTCATGGATGATGTTAGAAATTGAAAGTAGTTGGAATCCAGACATCTTAGAGGCGTCAGTAGCATTTATTGTTTTCTTCCTGTTGCTCAGTTGAGTTTTACAAAGTCAGCACTTGGCCTTCATTGATCATGCAGAATTCATCTTAATTCTTATTTAGGTTCACCATAAGTTTGTGTTGTTCATTATCTGAAGTGATTTTTTAAAATTTTTCTCTAGGGAATCTGGAAGCCCCGGAAAATACCAAATCCAGACTTCTTTGAAGATCTGGAACCTTTCAAAATGACTCCTTTTAGCGCTATTGGTTTGGAGCTGTGGTCCATGACCTCAGACATTTTTTTTGACAACTTTATTATTTGCGGTGATCGAAGAGTAGTTGATGATTGGGCCAATGATGGATGGGGCCTGAAGAAAGCTGCCGACGGAGCTGCTGAGGTTTGTGCTTGTTTCTTACGCATTTATGTCTGTTATTGCAAGTAACAAATTGTTTCTTTTGTGACAGGCTATCTTCTAGGATTTGTCTTTTACCTTATTTGGGAATAGTGGCATAAAATGTGTGACTGTATGCCTGCTAAAAACAAAATACCAGGTGTTTGGACATGATTTCACCAGTCTGACATGATGGCTTCAGATTCCCTATTTGTGTTATGTGTAGGGTAGTTTTTTTTTTACTTTGTTAAAGCATATTTAACAAAATTTGCCATTTAGGGTATGTGTATATTTAATTAAAAAATTTTTTCTTTAATGTTTAAGAGAGAGAAAGAGCATGTGACCACATGTTGGGAGGGGTGGAGAGAGAGAGTCCCAAGCAGGCTCTGCTGTCCACGCAGAGCCTGACGCGGGGCTCGATCCCATGAACTGTGAGATCACGACCTCAGCCGAAATCAAGAGTCAGACAATTAACCCACTTGAGCCACCCAGGTGCCCCCTAGGATATATTTTAATGCACTCTTAAATGTTGAATCATGGTTTACCAATATATGGAATTTTCACACAAGTGGCCATATGGCCAAGCTGTGAGTGCGAGAGCCAGAGATAATTGAGATCAAGAAATCATTCATTCACTGGCGGTGAGGTTAAGGGAGCCTCTGGCACGTGATTAAGAAACCTGCTTTCACACCTGTGCAAGGGAAACCACCTTGATGGTAAACGGGGAAAATGGAGACTTTCTCTTATTTCCTTTTTATGTTGTATGACTGTCTTGGCTCAAACCCTTTGACAAGGGAGTAGTGCCATACAGACGTTAAACAGCGAAACGGTGCCACCTATGTATTTGGTGTCAAAAACAAGGACCTGAGCTCCATCTCATCCTGTTTCTCAGCCAGGTGTGGTGGGGCAGATGATTGAGGCGGCTGAGGAGCGCCCGTGGCTCTGGGTGGTCTACATCCTGACAGTAGCTCTGCCTGTGTTTCTTGTTATCCTCTTCTGCTGCTCTGGAAAGGTATGAGTTTTTCTTTTTTTAGTCACTTTTAGAAAGAACTCATATTAAATATAACTAAGATCTGTTGCCTGAGATCAGTAATGAGTGGGCCACACCTGGAACCTTACTCACTACTCTCAGTGGCCATTTATTGTGCCCAGATGGGAGGAGGATTTATAGCCCTTCAGTTTCTAGTAAGTACTTAAGCCTGCAATATTGCCCTTCCATGATATTTGGCAGCAGCTTTCTGGAAAACAAAAACAGAAAACACAACAACTTAGGTATAGAACCAGCCATCTGGGCCCAAACCAGCTTTTCTTCCTAGAATAGCTGTTTTCATATACTTTACAATTCAGTCTTTTATTTTTTTCATTATGCATTCTTCCTTCAGCATCCCTACCTCCCCCCCAAAATACATTTGGGAGTAATCCAGCCTTATTTTTAGTTTTTCTTGTTTAGTCTTTGTTGTGTGCACTCCAGAAAAAAAAAAGGGGCAAGAAAATTCTGTTTAAGTGCTCTACTTCTATTAAATGAGGATTATGTTTCACCTTGCACTGGGTGTGTTTCGTTCTTTGTTCTCACCCTTTGTTCTTACTGTTTCTTCTGCCCTTGACCTGCACACATGCTCACTGAAGAGAAAACTCTCAGGGCAGGAATTACATCTTACCTCATTTTTAAACCTTTTTTTTTTTTTTTTTTTTAAGTGTATATACTTATTTTGGAGGACGGGGGCAGAGAGAGGAGAAAGAGAATCCCAAGCAGGCTCTGCCCTGTCAGCACACTGCCCAATGCAGGGCTCAGTCTCACGAACTGGGAGATCATGACCTGAGCCGAAGTCAGGAGTTGGATGCTTAACTGACTGAGCCACCCAGGCACCCCTATATATCTTAACTCATTTTACCAGTATATAGCCTCATATAGAACTTAGTTTGTAGATGTTAACATAAAAGCGTAAGCAAAATTGTTGCATTTTGGGGGAATATTTCAGAAACAGTCAAGTCCTGTGGAATATAAGAAAACTGATGCCCCTCAACCAGATGTGAAGGAGGAAGAAGAAGAGAAGGAAGAGGAAAAGGACAAGGGAGATGAGGAGGAGGAAGGTGAAGAAAAACTTGGTAAGAAGTAGGCCCCAGAATATCTGCTTTAAGCTAAGACCCTAAGGTGTTTTCAAACAATAAAGATTGCTTTTGAATGTTGAAGCATGTTCTAATGCTAATGGTCTAATTACCAAAAACAAATATAAGGTTTCGCTCAGTTTGTTGTACTTTTGATTTCTGTCTTAGAAGAGAAGCAGAAAAGTGATGCTGAAGAAGATGGTGGCACTGTCAGTCAAGAGGAGGAGGATAGAAAACCTAAAGCAGAGGTAATACGAAGGAAAAGTACACTTTATATCTCAAGCAACTCAAGTGAAAGTACATTTCCCTAGAGGGGGCATTTTTAAAAAGGTTTTTTAAATGTTCATTTTTTGAGAGAGAAAGAGACAGAGTGTGAGGTGGTGGGCAGAGAGAGGGAGACACAGAATCTGAAGCAGGCTCCAGGCTGAGCTGTCAGCACAGAGCCCGACGTGGGGCTCGAACTCCCGGACCGTGAGATCATGACCTGAGCCGAAGTTGGATGCTCAACTGACTGAGCCCCAGGTGCCCCTAGAGAGGGGGTACTTCCATAGGGTAATTTTCATTTGCTGTGGCAATTTAAAAAATGTGTTAGAATTAGTTTTATAAAAGTGGAATTCTTAGGACAGGTACACATTTTATTGGTTAATTTTAAACTATATCTGAATCTCGGAAGTATTTTTCTGTGCTACAAATGGTTTTCTGGAATAAGCAGAAGGTTTTAGGGGAAAACCAATACAGTGTTTTTAAGATGGTAACTTCAGGTTATTAATGTAACACATCTGTCTCCTCTCTCCTTGCTGTGCCCTTAAAAAGTATTTCCTTCACTAGGGGTCTAGTGGTTAGGAGGGAATAAAAAGTATTTTTTGAGCAAATAATTGTATTCTAAAATTTTTATCCCTGTTACTCATGGATTCATCCATTCAACAAACATTTCTGGAGTGCCCATCATGTGCTGCACATTGCCAACGAACAAGACAGAAACAAAAATACCCTGCCTTTGGGGAGCATAAATTCCAGTAGGAAGAAATAGCCAGTAAGCAAGAGGCATTATAAGGAAATGAATGAATAGTATGTTAGGAAACTATAGGGCCTGAAAAATAAAAGTAGGAAAGGAAGGGGTATTAGAAGTACCGGAGGTGAGATGGGTTGCAATGTTAGGGATGGTAGGCCTCATGGAAGAGTGACACTGGAGCAGACTTAAAAGAGATACAGGACTTTGCCGTGGAGATGTCCTTAGGAAGAGCATTCCTGGCAGAGAGAACAGCCAGTACAGTGGCCTGAAGTAGTAGTCTAGAGGACCAGTGCGGCCATTGGGGGGGTTGGGGTGGGGAAGGCTCTAGATTAAGTGGGACCTCCCAAGCCATAATGTGAGCTTGGCTTTTCCTTCTTGTGAAATGGGCAGCCATTGCAGGCTTTAGGGCACAGGAGTGACAGGATCTGAATACTCTGGCTGCTGTGTTTTCTACAGACGGGAGAATCAGTGAGAACAGTTAGGAGGCTGCTGTGATAATGCAGGCAAGATATGGTGGCTCTAGCCAGGTGATAGGAGAGGAAGGTCTGAGAACTCACTGGGTTTCCGGGTCCAGATTTTGGGTGAATTGGTAAGAGGTACGAGGGAAAGAGAATTGTCTACACCTTTCTTAGGGCCCTTTTCCAAGCATATCTCTGTTTCAGTTTGCTCTTTGCTGGAAAAGCTTACCCAGTTTCCATTCTAGCTTCTGCACCTCTGCCCCTCCATCGATAAAGGTCAATGCTGTTTATATTTTCTATGGCTGTAGCCTGTCTCAAGTAGAATGCAGAGTTTCAACTAAATGCTCTTCTTTCAGGTAGGGACGAGTCTCACATACGTATTTTATATCCACCAGTCTTCCTCACAATATAAGAAGTCGCTCCATAGAGTAGAATGAGGCCCTGGGCTTGTCATCTAGAGTGTCGTGTGGGACTGCTGGGATAGTCTTCCATCCTCTTATATCCCGTCTTTCTCAGAGAAGCCTCAAAGTGGGGCTAATGTGCCCACAGGCCAGTAGATTATTCAGGATCGAACAGGATAATGTGGGGAAAGCATGGCATCTGGTCCTTTTTAAAGAAAACGTTTAGGAGTTAGATTGAGGAAAGTGCCTGTCTGTAGAAAACAGTACAGATTAAATTAGAACGCACATAACCCCACCACCTCTGAGACACTTGTTCTTGGTGCACTTTCTTCTAAAGATTTTTATTCTCTTCTTTCCTCAGATGGGTTACCCTCACTCAGCCTGACAAATCTTGAAAACTTGGTGAAGTTTTACTTGTTTATAAAGTATGCTACTTACAGTGAATTTGTTATTTTTTCATCCCAACAGGAGGATGAAATTTTGAACAGATCACCAAGAAACAGAAAGCCGCGAAGAGAGTGAAACAATCTTAAAGAACTTGATCTGTGATTTCCTCTCCCTCCCCTTCCCCTGCAAGTGTGGTCCTAGGAGAGGACCCTGGCACACCTTAGGTTGAAACTCAGAAAACCTCCAGATGTCACCATCAACAGGTTCCAGTCGAACACTAGCCCGTGTAATTTTAAACATCTAAGCAGTAAATAATTGCAGTTGTGACCTAAAGGACCCTGTTTCTGTAGAAAGAAAGCATTTAACATTAATGGTTGTGAAACGTAACATGAAGCAACTAACTTGTATTTTGTTTTGTTTTGTTTTGAAACATCTTTGTTTTTTAAAATAGAGTGGTAGAACTTTGCCAGTCTTTAAAAATCTTGGCTTAATTTAATATATTAATCTGTCCATGCAGAAGTAACACCAACTTTTAGAAGTGCTAGGGGGATGAATTGCAGTTTTTATCACCAAATTTGTTTTCTAAGTTTGGTATTAAGAAACCTTCAAGTGTGTCTGTCCCTTAAAATTGATAATCATGTTTAAAGTGCAGTAGTTTGTGGTTATAATCTTGTTTTGCTTGCTTCCATCACTCAATTCCTCCTAAGGAAATTGAGGAGATGGATTGGATGGCAGCCCAAATTCATAGAAGGGTTCTGTTTCAGTTGTATTAAAAATAGACATACAGAAAGAAGAAACTTTTCCTCTTGTTGGTTTAGACCATAAAGTGTGTGTGTTCTGTTGCCCTTGGAACAGCCCAGTTCCCAGACAGCTTTGCAGTCGGTGGAGGAGGTGGCATAGTGTGGCACTTGGGCGGTCATGCTTCCCAAACGGGGAGAGTCTGGGCTCCAGCCTTCTGGAGCAGGTGGCTTTTTAAGGAATGCTCCCAGGGTATGGGAGCTCCCAAGTAGATGCAGATGTTTCGTCACTTCTTCCACTGTGTTGACACTGTTTCCTTCCCTGTTTTCCCCAGTTCCCAGCTTTCTCCTCTGCTATGCATTTTCTTCACAGCGCAGCTTGCAGTCCGTTGCTGAAAATGATTATAAAGCTCCGCATAGTGTTAAGCTTTATGTGATTAAGTGTATGTTTCTTCTTCCTTTTCTAAGCAGACCCGCACCTTTCCAGGGTCAAAGTACAGAATAGAATACTGTCTTTCATTTTTATCCATTTCTTTTACTCTGTGTAAAGGCTTGAGAAGTCTAAGCCAGAGGCGAGCCAATTCAGAATTGACTGTAATTGAACACAGGCTAAAAGTATTTATGGGAGGAGTGACATATAGCATGATTTACCTGATTTTTTGTAGCTGCTAACCTTTTTAAGTCTTCATTTGCAGTTCATGTAACATTTGTGTCTTAAATTACATGATAAAGCAGTCCTGTTTAAGCAATTTTTTTTTTTTAATGTCGCTTGTAGAATTTTTTAAAAAGTGATCTTAGATTTGTTTTTTTCATGTGGAATGCAGATGGGTGCTATCGGAGCCTCTCCCCCATCACTATAGTGTGATATCATTATTACACCACACTGAAATGTATTCAGAATTGTTTTAGCTTTATTCTTTCTTCAGAGGTGTTTCAAATGTACCGATGATACTGTTTCTTGCACTGAATATATATAAACACTCCAAAGTGTTTATATTGGGGAGATTCGGGGAGGAAGTATATTCGTAAGAGATGAAGGCTGTATCTGTTTATTTTGTTTATCTTAAATTTTTTACTGGTTCACTGAAATTCTTAGGAGGGTGGGATGAATTTTTCTTGCTGTTCAGTGCTTTATCCTTTTCATCTATTGTTCTGTGGTCACAGTGACCGTAGCTATGTAGCAGACTTTCCCAAATGTATTGAGTGCAAATAAACAGTTACTTAGCAAGACCTGAAAATATGTCTGTAGGTTTCTCCTTGAAGCAAATGTGTGGGATCATTGCATTTCCAGAAATCTGCCTTCCTCACTTTCTGACGCTCCGTCTCGTGTCTCACTTAACAGTTTCTTCCAGCTAATGGCAAGTATAAATTAGTGTTCATTTGCCTTTCCAGGATTATTTAGCAAAGTTTGTCCAAAAAGAAAGAAAGAAAAGAAAAAAGCCTTTTCTTTGTTCTCTTTTTCACTCTTTGTTGAAGGTGCAGCCTTCTAATTAAATGTCTGACACATTAATGAACGACCAGCAGTGTTTAGCTCTTCAAAAGCACTTACATTATAATTTAACAAGCTGGCTATTTGTCAAATTGTTGTAAAATACCCACTCCGTCAGATGTATTCCTCAATTTCTCTTACCCACAAAATATTCTCTGCATTTTCCTCAAATTGTCACGTCACTAAGTGGTGTTACATTAAAGGCCTGTGTCAAGTGTCTGCTTTTGACTGAACTTCTTCATGGTAACTGTCAATTCAAGTGTTTTACTGCAGAAAATATGGACAATTGAGTATTTCATCTCACCAGTGTAGACTTTGCCTTCTTTTTCTGCTGGATTAGGGGTCAGTAGTTTCTGTTGTATATATAACAGGGATAGCAGGAAAGGGGGGGCAGTAATTTGTAGATAATATTCTTTAAGATTTATTGGACTCATTGAACTTTTTAGAGAATTTGTTCAGAATCAGATTCTTTTACATATTCTTACGTATTTGAAGGATGTTTCTGAAAGTTGGGCCAAAACTGCTTTAAAATGTGCCTTTAGGCTTTTGGGTTACTTAACTGGAAGAGAAGTACACAGAATGTAGTACTCTTAGTTACTATTATCTCTCCTATTAGAAAATGTATGTTTGAAGACTGGTTAAAAAAAAAAAAAGGCAGGACCATGATATGGCTTTCATGAGCTCTAGACGCTTTTGTCTTGGGCCACTTTGTATTTTTTTTTTAACTGCATTTGTATAAAATACTACTTGAATAAGAATTTTTTTCTCCTGATTTTAAAATAAAACATTTTTGTGGGCCCTAGTAAAACGTTACTGTAACAAATGTTTGACCAGTTGGTGCCTCTCCACTAACAGCCTCCTGGCGCCTCCTGTTTAACTTTTTAGCAGTTAGGGTGCCCTTAATAACTTCTTAGTATCTCTTGAGCCAACGCAGGCTTAGTAGCTAGTTTTCCGGTTTTGTTTTTGTTTTTTTTTTTAAGGTTTATTTTTGAGTAATCTCACACCCAACGTGGGGCTGGAACTCACAGCCCCAGGATCAGGAGTCGCTGGCCCCACTGAGTTAGTTGGGTGCCCCTTAATACCTAGTTTCAGTACTGAGTCATTGCTCCTGTTTTTACCCCCAGTCTCTCACCCCGTATGCCTACTAGTTATAATACTAGAACGTAATTGTCCCTGGTTGGATTATTTGAGTGACTCAATTTTACCTAAGCCATAATCCTTTAACTGTCAGGCTAGGCTCCCTGGGTTTTTTTTTGTTTTTAAGTAGGACTTTTGAAACTTGTTCAAACTTTTGTATCAAGTGGAAATTGACAGTCCCCGTGATTCGTAATGGTGCTAGAAGAAAGCTCTTCCAGCACAGCACACTCGTGGACAATTCTGACCAATTATGAGGCCGGATGTAAGCAATGCGTCGAGAAACAGCTGACGTTGAAAAAGCGTGGCTACTTTAGAGTTCATCAAAACAATTCAACAAGGCTGTAGGAGGAGAAAATGGTGAAGCGCTGCAGTGCCAGGCAGGCGTCTGGGTCAGGCAGTTAACGCTTCGCGGACTGCCCCTTTTTTCCGCGGGCCCGGAAGGGCCTGAGGGCTAGGGGTGGTGTTTAGGACCGGCTCCTGTCGGTCATACTTGGCTCGGTGCCCAGCACTGAGGCCCGCCCAGAGGCTTCCCACCGCCCCTCACTTGAGAGTTCCTTTTAAACTCGTTCGGGAGCCCCAGCGCGCCTCTTGCGTGCTAGCCCCCGCCCCTCGGGCGGCCCGCTCTTCCTGCTCTGATTGGCCGCAGTGCCTGTTCATCAGCCGTGACGCCGGGGTCGCCTGCCGGGGCCCCGCCCTCTTCCGAGGGCCCTGAAAACAATTTTAAGATGGCGGCGGCGGCGGCGCGGAAAACAATGGGGCCGGGGCGGCGGGGACAGGCCGAAGCCTGAGGTGGGCAGCGAGCGCCGGCCCGGGTCGGGCCGAGCGGGGCCGGAGAAAGACCCGCCGCCGCGCGCGAGCCCGCTCCGCAGCCCGTGGGGCCATGGCGCGGCCGTAAGGCGGCCGGGCCGCCGGCGGGGAACGAAGCCCGCAGTGCCAGCCGGCTCCGAGAGGCCCGCCCCGGGCCCGGCCCGTGCAGCCCGCGGCCCATGGTGCTGCCCACCTGCCCCATGGCGGAGTTCGCGCTGCCGCGGCACAGCGCGGTCATGGAGCGCCTCCGCCGGCGCATCGAGCTGTGCCGGCGCCACCACAGCACCTGCGAGGCCCGCTACGAGGCCGTGTCGCCCGAGCGCCTGGAGCTCGAGCGCCAGCACACCTTCGCCCTGCACCAGCGCTGCATCCAGGCCAAAGCCAAGCGCGCCGGCAAGCACCGGCAGCCGCCCGCCCCGGCCCCGGCCGCCGCCCCCGTCCCGGCGTCCGCCGCCGCCCCGGTGCCCGCCGCGCCGGCCTCGGCCCCGCGCCTCGACGCCACCGACGGGCCCGAGCACGGCCGCCCTGTCGCGGTGAGTAGGGCGTGGGGAGCGGCCACTGACTGCCCCTGACGCCGCCCGGCCGCCTTGAGACTTCCCCAGTGCCCACAAATCCTCGGGTCTGGCTCAGGGGAGGCTGACATGGCAGGGACTGAGAAGTTGTCATCTGCGGGAAATGGCACTGTGGCATTACTTTGGGAAAACATGACCGTAAGGACCTTACTCACATTAAGGCCCCGGCTGGGAAGGCTGGTGAACGGTAGCTGAAAGGTGGTTCTTCCAAACTCGATTCTGAGATTTTGATAACTTTTGGGGGGAACAGACTGGCAAAGTGTTGCCTCTGATAGTGACCTCATTTATTCTGCGAATGTTTATAGGGTCCTTGCTCTTTGAAGAGTCAGGGCTTACGTATGGAAATAAGTCGGCCTTCAGTTGTCTAAATCAAAGTGTTCTGAACGGAAAAATCCAAAAATCTTGGGAAATCGAAATAAAAGGCATCATACTGCTCGTGAGTTGCAAGACAATATTGCGTATTTAGGCAATCCAGAAATTTGTGAACTTGTGATTCCAGCAATATTGTTCACAATTCCCGTTTTATTTTATAAGCCTATTTAAAATCTTTGATAATATTAAGGAATTTGTTGGTTAGAGGTTTACCTCCCTGAAACTGATTTATGAAAGGAAGACAATTAAGAGGTGATTTTTGTTGTTGTTTTCTTGGTAACTTGAAGTTTAAAACAAGTGTTTAAAATCGAGTTTGTTCTGTGTGTTTTTAAAAGTTGTGCCTTTGTTACCTCTCAGCTAGGCTATTGCTGTACTCTTCTCTAACTAGTCTTTAGGTCATTAGTCTTTCTTCCTCTCTAAATGCTGTGGCTCCTATGCTCCGGTTGAATTCTTTTCCTTATTCTCTCCTACACTGGGCTGCTGGACATTTCATTGCTTATTGTATCAAGATTAGTCCAGTCTTCTGACCTCCCTTTTCCTGTCTGTAAATTGTGGATGTGTTTAGTTTCTTAACCTCCAGGATTCTTATAAGACTCAAGTGAGTGCAGATGTGAAAATATTTCTTAAACAGAAAAGCTGCTGCCTACAGGACCCTTCTCCCCTCTAAGAATCCTCCCATTCTTCAGCTCATCTTCCTCTTTAGAGCTAGTTTCAGACCATCCTAACTTACGATCAGATTCTTCTTTGTCCAAACATTTACAAAAGGTATCTCCGCTATTTATTTTTAGCACATAGTGGTGCTACTTTAGGTCATGTCTTGCTAACTAGACTGTAAGCCCTGGGAGGCAGGCAGGGAGGGGTTTGGCTCAGAGTCCTGTACATGTCTTAGGCCCTCAGCCTGTGTTTGTTGAGTGACTGATACTAAATTTCATAGTACTTTACTCAGCAATCTATGGTCTTATGCACTAACCTCAAAAAGCAAAATGGCTTAATTTCGTGAGCCACCTTTACTAACAACTCTTGTTTTAAGGAAAAGCCTTTAAGAGTAGTGGGTAGTCATTCCAATTTAAGTAAACAATGAAAGCTCATAAAAATCCTAGTTTTATACTCAAAATAGTTGCCTCAAACACCCTGTAGAAAGTACATTAGTAGTGAGAGAAAGAGCTTGGATCCTGTATGTTATTTTTAGTCCTG
This sequence comes from Prionailurus viverrinus, assembly GCF_022837055.1. Classification (NCBI taxonomy): domain Eukaryota; kingdom Metazoa; phylum Chordata; class Mammalia; order Carnivora; family Felidae; genus Prionailurus; species Prionailurus viverrinus. The sequence continues at coordinate 91,048,064 of NC_062561.1, read as the reverse complement.
ATTTACTGAAAAGAAATGAGGCCTGCTGTTTGAAGAGAAATAATTCTGAGTGTGTTAGAACTTGAATCTGGCTTGTCAGTCATTCCTTTGGGATCAGATGTGCCATGTTATGTTGATGTCTTATCACATTAAACCTTGACCCCTGGATTTCATGAGTTTAAACTTCAGAGTGGAAGTGCTCTTCCACCTCCCTACTAGGAAGGGGGGACCCTTTTCACTTTAGTCCACAACTGATTCTAGCTGAGCTCTTCAGCCTTGATGGGGTCCTAGTAATGGAAGATCAGTATCACTAAGGAAAAAAAGCAGTGTTTTCCCTTCTAATGGCTCCTTCGGTTCAGAGAGGAGAGTGCCTTGCTTGGATAGGACTTTGGTTTGGAGAGAGAGCACAGCTTTTCACAGAGAGATGGAGAGGAGAAGGTGCCTCTTGGTCATTGTTATCTTTGACAGTTCTATTATGTGTATTTGATCTAATTAATGTCCCTTACATTGGGAATATGATCAGTTCTTTTTTTCCAGATATACTGTAGTATTGTTAGGCAGCTGTTTCACAGCCAGAGTTACCATCATCAGCAAACCCTTTGTAAAACAGAAAAGGGATCAGATAGATTTTGCCTTCAGGTTTTTTCCCTTTCTTAGGAAGTCCTGCAACAGCAGGCTTAACCACTATCTGCTTATTCTGTTAAGGATGGTTCAGAAACAGTGCTTCAGACTTTTTTCTATTCTACTTGTCAAGGAACAGCTATTATGTTTTCTTTATACTGTCTGTGTATTAAAAACCAGATTGTTTTCTAATGACAGGATTGACTTCTTTTTATTGGGTATGCTAGATTATAGGGAATTACCCAACCACTTGATACAAGCATTCATTCTGTGATGAGAATAGTCTTATACATTAGCTTGAACATTTTCTTTTAGTAAAAGGCTGTAAAAGTTTCTGCCTCATCCCTTTATCCATCATTGTTACACTTTTGCTGCTTATTCCTTCAGTAGTTGTGAAAGTCTGTAGAGAAGTTTGACAGTTGCATGCCAGCCATTTGGGGCAGTTGCCTTCCCTGCTTAGTTTAGGTGTGAAAACTTTCCCTCTTTTTAACTTTTTATTTGTACATAATTTGAATACTTTTTTGACGTTTACTATTAATTTATTTTGAGAGAGAGAGCACGCGCTCAAGTGAGCACAAACGGGGGAGGGGCAGAGAGGGAGAGAGAATCCCAAGCCGGCTCCACACGGTTGGCACAGAGCCCAGTGCAGGGCTCGATCTCATGAACCGTGAGACTGTGATCTGATCCGAAATCAAGAGTTGACGCTTAACCAACTGAGCCACGACCCAAATGGTGCAAAAAACCTCTCTACACCCTTTACTTATGTTCTGCCCATTATCACTGTTGTGCTCCATTTGCTTTATCATTTCCACACACACTCTTTCTCTCCTGTTTCCACCCATCCATCCATCCATCTCTGTCTTTCTGTCTCTCTTAAAACCTTTGTTCTCTGAACTGGATGAGAGCACTATGTGCATACCATATGGCTCTCTACTTGCAGACACCCCAGTGTGTACCTTCTAAGAGTTAAGAAAGACTTACAGAATTTTAATAATGATTTGGTAGAGCAAACTAATGCTAGAATTATGCAGATAACAAATTACTTACAGGGAGTAGATATTTCTGAACGTAAAACATTGTGCTGTAATCATGTGGGATAGTTTTAGAGAAAAGGTGACTAATGTGGCTTTAGGATCCTATTTCTTCCTATAACATCCAGGACCTTGTCCTGGCACTCTTTCCTTTTTTATCTTCAGTATCCCCTTTCCCACCCTGTCCTTCCCTTCAGCGTGAAAACATGGGCAGTTATTCTCCTTGCTTTTGTCTTTTCTCGCCCTCAAAATAGTATTCCATCTTTTTCTTTCCCTTTGCCCTTTGCCCTTGAACTTCCCATTTACTCATGAGCCCATTGTAATCTGCCTTTTACCTCTTCTACTTTTCCGAAGTTACCCCCCTTAAATGGCACCAAAGATGGAATTGCCAAATTCAGTGGCTTCTTAGTCATCATTCTTTTTGACTTCCTCCTTCCCAAGACTCTTCTCTTAGCTTCTACTTTCTTCTGGTTCTCTTTCCAGCTTTCTGGTTTTTTTCTGAGTCTCCTGCTTTCCTTATTAATTCATGCAACAAGTACTTGAGTGCCTACTGTGGGCCAGAGGAATATAGCAGTGAACAGGCAAGTTAAAACTCCTGCCTTCATGGAGAAAGAGATTGATAATTTAAAATTTTAATTTTTGTAGTGTTAGTTATGCTAACAAAAAATTAAGAGTAATGTGATACTGGTGACTTACCTAGGAGCAACTTTAGATAAGATGCTTCATCTTTATTTGGACCTGATTGACAGGAGGTCATCAGTCAGCTGAAAGTCTCAGAAAAGAACATTCCAGTTAGAGAAAACCACCAGCACAGTCTCTGAGACAGCAACCTTCTGAGCTTGCCTGAAGAACAGAAAGGAGATCAGTGTGGCTGGAGCCACATGGCACTAGGCAGCTAGTATGAGAGGTAGGTGAGGACGACTAGATCAAGTGCAGTGGGGAGCAGTTAGGATTTTAAGAAGTGTGACTTGTTTTTTATTATGTTTATTTTTGACAGAGAGGATGAGCAGGGGAGGGGCACAGGGAGAGGGGGACAGAGGATCAGAAGAGGACCCCACATTGACAGCAGAGAGCCCAACACAGGACTTGAACTCATGAACTGTGAGATCATGACTGGAGCTGAAGTCAGATTCTTAACCGACTGAGCCACCTACTGAGTCACCCCAGCGTGATTTATTTTTTAAGGGCCTTTCTGGTGCTATGTGGAGAATGCTTGGTGTGGCGTGCACAAGAGTGGATGCAGTTAAGGCTTTCGCAGGGGTCTAGACTAGGGTTGGTGGTAGTAGTGGAGACAGAGAGAAGGAGATGGGTTTGGTACAGCTCCCAGAGGGAGAGGTGACAGGGCTCAGTGATGGGCCAGATGGATTGGAGGCGGGGTGGGGGGGGGTGCAGGAGAATGGGGGAATCAAGGGGAATCCTAGTGTTTTGGCTTGAGAAGCTTTCTTTGCACACTTTTTAGATAATGGGTGTTCCTCAGGTTACTCCATTCTCTACTCTTTCTGCTCAGTCATGTTTTCCTGGGTCATGTCATTGTTTATTTCATGGCTTCATCTACCACCTATAAAATAAGATTCTCTAAATCTCCAGGTCTCTCTTCCAAGATTCAGATCCATATTTCCACCTGCCTACTGGACGTTTCCACTTTTATATCCCACACGTCCAAAATGGACTCTCACTTGTTTCTGCCAATCTTCTATTCCTTGTGAATATTTCCTGTAGCCCAGTCATCTGAAGTAGAAATCTGTCCATTGTCCACTCCTTTCCTGCACTTCCAGCTTTCCTTTGGTTGTTGGTTCAACCACTTTGAGCTCCTGCTGGGAGCCAGGAACCATCATGGTACTGGACCTTTGTCATGCAGCCTAATGGGGAGTAGGTGGAAAACTAGTAATTGCACAGCCATGTTGAGGGCTGCAAAACCTGTGGGAATACTGGAGAAAGGATGCCTCTCAGGTGAAGTTTGGAAGGCTTTAAAGATTTGACTTTTTTTTAATCGGGTTTTATTTACTTACTTTGTTAAAGTTTATTTTGAGAGAGAGGGGAGTGGGGAAGGGCAGAAGGGAGAGGGAGAATCCCAAGCAGACTCCATGCCCAGTGCAGAGCTCGACATGGGTCTTGATCCCACAACCTAGATCCATGACCTGAGCCAAAATCAAGAGTCAAGACTGACCGAGCCACCCAGGTACCCCAAGATTTGACTTTTAAACTAGATCTTAAGATTTTTCTGGGCACTTTGCTGGAAAGGTGTTCGATGGAACATTAATTTCACAGACTACTAACAGTTCTAGATTTGGAGAAACAAATTTAAACAAGTTACTTTTTTTTTAATTAAAAAAATTTTTTTAAGTTTATTTATTTTTGAGAGAGAAGGGGAGAATGAGAGAGAGAGTGGGGGAGGGGCAGAGGGAGAGAGAATCCCAAGCAGGCTCTGCACTGTCAGCACAGAGCCCATTGCAGGGCTCCATCTCACGAACTGTGAGATCATGACCTGAGCTGAAATCAGGAGTCAGGCATTTAACCAACTGAGCCATCCAGGAGCCCCATAAACAGTTTCCTTTATTTAGGGCTTTTCCAAACCTTTCATACACTAATATGCATAGGGACTTGACTTCATATCACAGGGCATCTAATAGGAGTGTGATCCCTTTAGAAAACTAAGCAGAAGCACGAAATTATGACAGTGAGTAGTTCTTTGGATTTGGGGCTTTAAGTGCCAGAAGCTAGAAGGTGAAGCTGAAATGTTAGGAGTCATATGGTGAAAAGCCATATATTTGATACTGGGCATTTGGACTAAATAAATTTGCAACACTGTGAACCCCCTCAACACATTTTATGTTGACATCTAAAACTTTTCATCCCAAGTTTTTAAGCTTATCAAAAATCATAATGCATTCATTGTGTTGATTAACTGTATACTAAATTACTATAACTCGATTTATTAAGTGAAATATATGAAATAAGAAATGTACACTATGCTGACCAACTTGGATGTAAATTTAAAAAAAAACAAAAAGAAAAATAAAATAAATTTTAAAAATTAAAAAAAAAAAGAAATGTATTTAGCACAGAGCCTTCTAAGTGCTACATATGTTCAATATGAGTCAACTATTTTAAAAAGAAAAGACAGAAAATGCTATTTATAGTTTCAGGGATGTAACTTCCAGAGAATTATAAATATTAACATTTAAAAATAAAATGGTTACATCACTTTTTAAAATGTAGCCTGTGGAATCTAAATACCTTAGCAATATGCTTTCATCAGCCATTTAAAGAATGCTTTTGGGGCACCTGGGTGGCTCAGTCAGTTGAGCGTCTGACTTTGGCTCAGGTCATGATCTCACAGTTCGTGGGTTCGAGCCCCGCATCATGCTCTGTGCTGACAGCTCAGAGCCTGGAGCCTGTTTCGGATTCTGTGTCTCCCTTTCTCTCTGCCCCTCCCCCACTCGTGCTCTGTCTCCCTCTGTGTCAAAAATAAATAAACATTTAAAAAAATTACATTTTAAAGAATGCTTTTGTTGAAGTTTTATTTTTTTTAAAGTTTATTTATTTTGAGAGAGAGAGCACGTGCACTCGGGGAGGGGCAAAGAGAGAGGAGAGAGAGAATCTCAAGTGGGCTCCTTGCTATCACCACCGAGGTTGATGTGGGGCTTGAACTCACGAACCATGAGATCATGACCTGAGCCACAACCAGGAGTCACATGCTTAACCAGCTGAGCCACCCAGACGCCCATTTCATAGAAATTGTAAATCCTTCCTTTTCCTCCAACTTGGATTTCTTTTACACTTGCCTCACATTGTTTTATTCTAACTTAATGTATGCTTTTTTAAAAAGTCTTTTTATTTTATCACACTGGCAAATTTCTTGGTAACAAAAAAAAAGGTATAAAAATAGAAATTTAAGACTTTTCAATTTACTTTGACCATAAAGCTCTAGGGATATTTTTGCTCTTTTTAAGAAAGGTTAATTTATACAAAAGAAGAATATATGTAGCATTTATAAGATTGTGGGTGTTACATATTTCATATTTCACTAAGTTTTGTTTTTTTAATGTTTGTTTATTTTTGAGAGAGAGCTTGAGTGGGGGAGGGGCAAAGAGAGGGGGAGGGAGACACAGAATTCCAAGCAGGATCCAGGCTCTGAGCTGTCAGCACAGAGCCCAACGTGGGGCTTGAACCCACAGAACACGAGATCATGACCTGAGCTGAAGTTGAACACTTAACCGACTGAACCACCCAGGTGCTCCTTTCAGTAAGTTTTAGGTTATAGTAATTTAGTACACAACAAATAACAAATGCATTATACATTTTTATAAATAATTAAGCAAAAAGAGTACAAGTTTATTAGAAATGTTTATCTTGGTGAGATGAATGAGTCTCCCCTGCCTCGATTTGTTCATGTAACCACAGGTGAATATTGTTGACAAAAATGAGAGTCCTCAATTCTGTTCCTATTTTCTGTTTTTATAAATTTAAGCCCCAGAAATCCTTACATAAATGCAAAAGAAAGGAGGAAATTATACTCTTGGATCTAATTATACTTTTGGATCTAATGCTAAGTGAAATAAGTCAGTCAGAGAAAGATAAATACCATGCGATTTCACTCATGTGGAATTTAAGAAAGAAAACAAGCAAAGGGGAAAAAGAAGGACAAACCCGGAAACAGACTCTTAACTATAGGGAACAAACTGATGGTTACCAGAGGGGCTGAGGCAGATGGAGGCAATAGGTGATGAGGATTAAGGAGTGCACTTGTGATGAGCACTGGGTGATGTATGGAATTGTTGAATCACTATATTGTACACCTGCAACTAATATTACACTGTATGTTAACTAGAGTTTAAATGAAAACTTTTTAAAAAAGGAATTAGAAACATTTTGGCTTATGAAAGGTTTAATCTCATCATTAGTCATTCACTTACTCATTTACTGAGAGATACAACAAAAAGGCTTTATCAAGTCTGATCAATTGATTATTGAGTAGACCTGTTTTTGGTTTTTTTTTTTTTTTTAGAGGTATCTTGTTTAACCTAATATTCTCAAAATTGGTTGGGTGAATCAAAATACTGTTCATTTTGTACACCTTTGTCAGTACAGTATTTTTGATAAAATACTTCTGCTTTAAATATATTTTCATCAAAACCTTCAAACTGTATCTTGTTTAATATATGAAAAGTGTGGAAAGTGTCTATCGTGTAACATAACTGGCAAAACCAATATTTACTGTCAAATTAATCAGCCAAATCAGACTCTGTGTTCTATCAGAAAAACTTAGACTGTATTTTTCCAAATACACACATAATAACGTACATCCCCATGACTACCATCTCACTTCTGAATTCTAAGGAAGAAAGTTAAAGAGCATGGGGTGTTGTCATGAGTTTTGTCACCTGCATCAAATAACATGTATTATCTTCAAATTTCTTACCTATGTTCTTTCTGCTTTCTCAGGAAGGATTCCTTCAAAGAGCTGTATGTATTTTGATTACTTGTGGTTGGAAGAATGATGTCTTTATTTTATTTTATTTATTTATTTTACATTTTTTTTTAATGTTTATTTGTTACTGAGAGAGACAGAGAGACAGAGGGAGACACAGAATCCGAAGCAGGCCCCAGGCTCTGAGCTGTTAACACAGAGCCCAGCGTGGGACTCAGGCTCATGAACTGTGAGATCATGACCTGAGCCAAAGTCAGATGCTCAACAGACTAAGCCACGCAGGTGCCCCAAGAGTGATGTCTTTAAATGGAAAATATCACAATTCCTGCTCCCCACTCTATGGTATGTCTGAATTTAAAGCACCCAGTGAGGTGCCTGGGTGGCTTAGTTGGTTGGGCATCCGACTGCGGCTCAGGTCATGATCTCACAGTTTGTGAGTTCGAACCTGCATCAGGCTCTGGGCTGATAGCTCGGAGCCTAGAACCTGCTTTAGATTCTGGGTCTTCCTTTCTCCCTCTGAGCCTCCCCCACTAGCACTCTGTCTCTCTGTCTGTCTCCCTCTCTCTTAAAAAGAAATAAAAATTTAAAAAATTTCTTTTTTTTTTTTTTTAAATAAAGCACCCTAGGGGCGCCTGGGTGGCTTGGTCGGTTAAGCGTCTGACTTCGGCTCAGGTCATGATCTCACGGTCCATGAGTTCGAGCCCCACATCGGGCTCTGTGCTGGCCTCTCAGAGCCTGGAGCCTGTTTCAGATTCTGTGTCTCCCTCTCTCTCTCTCTGCCCCTCTGCTGTTCATGCTCTGTCTCTCTCTGTCTCAAAAAAAAAATAAACGTTAAAAAAAAAAAAAATTAAAAATAAATAAATAAAGCACCCTAGCTCACAGGCCAGACATTGGCCATATGAGTGCTCAAGGCCCTAAGGTCAGTGGAGAACTATTGTATGTGGCTGAGCAGAGCAGCAGGAGAGAATGGTGAACATTGGGAGCAGCATCAGTGGAACATGTCATTGATGTGACATCTGGTACCATAGGAATGAAGCCCATGTGCCACAGTCTCAAGATCCCCCCAAATACTTTAAATACAGTTCTTTTTTTCTTTTCTTTTTTTTTTTTAATGTTTGTTTATTTATTTTGAGACTGAGAGGGAGAGTGTGTGTGCGCGAGCACAGAAAGGGCAGAGAGGGTGAGGGAGAGAGAAAATCCCAAGCAGGCTCCATACTGCCAGCGCAGAGCCCGATGTGGGGCTCGAACTCACAAACTGTGAGATCATGACCTGAGCTGAAATCAGGAGTCAGATGCTTAACCAACTGAGCCACCCAGATGCCTCTGAACGCAGTTCTTTGAAAATGGTCTAAATTCTGTTGGTGTCGTTGCAAGTATCTTTCCCCAGTCTTGTAATGTCTGACAGCTCCTCATCGTTCAGAATTCTGCCAATGTGTCATCTTTTCCAGGACTCCTTAGAAGTCCCTTCTCAAGCTGAGCTGGGCGCTCAACCACTGTCACCATCACACATTGAACTTCAATTAGTGTGTTTGCTGCTCTCCATTAGACTATGAGCAAACTGAGAGCCACACCAAGAGTCTAGCACCTGCCCCATATTTGATAGTCAGCAGGCGTTTATTCAATGAATGTTAATGATACTGTGGATGGAGCTCTGAACTGAGAATCATAAGCTGTATGTTTTTAGGCTGGGATCATTTCAGAATGGAGTTGGTAGAGGTTAAGACTGTAGGCCCTGATTTGCACTCCCATGTTCATTGCAACATTGTTCACAGTAACCAAGAGGTAGAAGGAACCTAAGTATCCATCAGCAGAGGAATGGATGAAGAAAATGTGTATATGTGCAATGAAACAGTATTCAGCCTTAAAAAGGAAGGAAATCCTGTCATCTGCTAGAACAGGAATGAACCTTGAGAGCATTATGCTAAGTGAAATATGCCAGTTGCAAAAAAGGCAAATGCTGCATGATTCCACTTGTATGAGATATTTTAAATAGTCAAACTCTTAAAAATAGAAAATAGAATGGTAGTTGCCAGGGGCTGAAGGGAAGAGAATGGGGGAGCTGTGTTGGATACAGAATTGGATACAGAGTTTCAGTTTTGCAAGATTAAAAAGTTGTAGAGATCAATTGCACAACGTGTACTGTACACTTAAAAAAGGTTAGGATTTCATGGCATATTTTCTGATATGGGTTTTCACCACAGTTTTTTAAAAATTAGCTACAAGATTAAAGCTATGGTTTTACAAACCATATGCCCTGAAAATTTCTAGCAATTTAAGGGATTCCTTTTTTTTTTTTTTTAATGTTTATTTATTTTAAGAGAGCAAGCACAAGCAGGGGAGGGGATGAGAGAGAATCCCAAGCAGGCTGTGAGCTGTCAGCACAGAATTCAACACAAGGCTCAGTCCCACAAACTGTGAGATCATGAACTGAGCCTAAATCAAGAGTCGGATGCTTAACTGACTGAGCCACCCAGGTACCCTGCAATTTAAGGATTCTTATTTAAGGGCATATAAGCAAAATTAGAGCAGAGTCATTTAAAAACCAATCAAGGTAAGATGTGAGATTCTGTGATCCTCTGCTTAAATCTAAAACAAGGAAAAACTTCATATGTGTGTCTCTTTATTGCTATAGTGCATCTTTATTACTGTATAGTTAGTTATGAGTAAAAATTTGTAATCTAAACAAAACTAAAACAAGTATGTCTTCCCTGTGTCTCAGGGAAAGAAGGTAGTTCGAGATTTGCATACAAAATGGATGAAGCTAGTTATGGGCCTGGAATCAAAAAACCTGAATGCAGTGACTGTTTTGGCCTAAAGTAATTGTATAACTTAAGGCATGGCACTTACTCTGTCTTGCTCCAACTTCCTCATCTTTATAAGATGTTAAGGAAAAAAAAATTCTAGGAGACCAGAGATTGTAAACTAAGTGGCAAAGTGTACCTCCAAGCAGAAAATCCATACTAGCACAGTCTAGGCTCTGAGGGATGTGGTTCAGGGGAAGAAAACTAGGGTGGTTTTTTTTAAAGCCACAAGACCACAAACCATCTCTTCCCTGACTGGAAAGCAAAGACTTTGTGTTGCTGATTGGCTAATGATAATCAGGACCTTTCCATTAAGGAAGCCCTGGACTGGCTGGAGGTGGTCTACTATGTAAAGGGGCAGCCACGTTGGGATTCCACCTTGAGCCACCTCTGGTACTTCTGTGTGATGTGCCTAGCATGGGGTCATGGCATCCAGTTGGATCTGCTTTGGTACAAGTGGTCAAGCTTGTCATGTCAAAAGAAAAGTTTAAAAGGACTGGACTCTTTAAATATATTGTCATTTAGTCTCCACAACAATCTCACAGGGTAGGTATTATGCATCCACTTTCACTTGTAAGGAAAGGGAGACTCCTAGGTTAACATGCCAAGGTTGCCAGCTCAGTGGTAGGACAAGAATTCAAACCAAAATCCAGTACCAAAGCTGTTTATCTTTCCATTTAGGTTGTGCAGATAAGATCATACATGGGAAAGAAGTTTACAAAAATTAGGTTTTTTTGGGAAACAAATTGCCGGTTAATACATTATCTAGTATAGTAAAGACACACTCTGTCGGGCAGAGGGGCATATATATCAGAATTACTTGGGGGCACTCTTTCATTTTTAAGTTCATTTATTTTGAGAGCCAGCGTGAGCAGGGGAGGGGCAGAGAGAGAGAAACGCACGCAGGCTCTGCTCTGTCATTGCAGAGCCTGATGCAGGGCTTGATCTCACAGACCACAAGATCATGACCTAAGCTGAAATCGAGAGCCGGATACTCAACCAACTGAATCACCCAGGAGCCCCTGCAGCACTTTTAAAATATACAGCTACTTGCTTATTGATGCCCTCCCTCCTCCACCTGTCCCCTGACTTTTATCCTTTATCACTGCTAAAACAAGTTGCTGTTACCTTTGGGAGTATGTCATAGCCCTTAGTGGTAGGGGGGTCAGTTAAGTGTTTGATCTCAGTTCTTCACTCTGTAGATCATATTATAAACCCACACCCTTGGCATAGCTTCATAGCAGACAGAGTATACCTATCCATCCCTTGATTTGGGGCTTGGACATGGGACTTATTTTGGCCAATGAAATATCATTGAGAGAGATTAAGAGGATGTATTACATTTATGGAACAAGAATTTTGGAAGATTCAGAAAGCAATTTGACAGAAAGCGATTTTCCCAAAAAGTAAAGTAAAAAAGACAAAACAGAAAATAGAAAAGAAAACAAAAGGACAGTGTAGGAAGTCCAACAACTGAATAATAGAAATTATAGAAAGAGGGGCACTGGGTGGCTCTGTCAGTTAAGTGTCTGACTCTTGGTCTCGGCTCAGGTCACGATCTCAGGGTTTGTGAGTTTCGAGCCCTGCGTTTGGTCCTATGCTGATGGCACAGAGCCTGCTTCGGATTCTGTCTCTCCTTCTCTCTGCCCCTCCCCTGCTTCTGTGTGCACGTTTTCTCTCTCTCTCTCTCTCTCCCAAAATAAACTTTAAAAAGAAATTACAGGAAAAGAGAAAACAAGGTAAGAAATGATTAATAAAGTAATTTGAGATCTGAAGGACATGAGTTGCTAAATTCAAAGGACACACTGTGTGCTCAGCAGTGGGGAAGAAAATAGACTCATACCAGTCATAAAATTTCTGAACGCTGAGTTTAAAGAAAAGATTAAGTTTCTAGGGTAGAGAATGTACTTGGTCACATATCAGGTATCAGAATCCCTTTGGACTTCATGACAGCAATGTATGAAGCAAAAAGACAGTGTTTTCCAAATTCTGAAGGCAAATGATTACCAACCTAGAATTCTAGACCTAGCCAAAGTATACAAGAATGAGTATAGAATAGTCATTTTCAGAGATAAAGATTTTTAAAAATTTAACTGCTACACATCCTTTCTCAAGAAGCTACTGCAAGATGTACTCCACCAAATTGAAAGGATAAGTCAAAAAAGAGTAAGACATGAGGTACAGAAAAGAGGAGATCCAACATAGAAAAAAATGAAGAGGGAATCCCTTGGAGGATGGTAAAAAGTGATCCCGGGACAGCAGTTCTGCACCAGATGTGGAGGGTAGCTGAGCAGTCTTGCCTCCGTGTGACGCAAGAGACAGGCGGTCATCGCTAAGACACAGGCCCCCCACACATTTCCACTGGACCATCCTCTTAATCCAAAGACAGAACACCTAGGAGAGCTTGGCCCACATTCTCATCCATGTGCTGCTGAGGGTCTCTCTCCTCGTGCTCTGCTGAGGACACACGTATCACTCCTGGAAGTTCTCAGCTTTTCCCTGAGAGCCAGAGGGCCATGGCGGGCTCAAAAGTGGAAAGTACAGGGCAGGCCATTCCCTCTGACCATACTTCTGTCTGGTGCCTGGTGCACACCTCAGCCTTGCCTGGTGCCTGGCTGTGGAGAGCCCTGTGTTTCCCCAGACTCCCTTGTGACCTTACTTGCCACTTCCCCAGAAGGGGCCTTGTCAGCTCCCAGCAAAGGGGAAGTCAGCCCACGACCCGGAGAGTGCTCTCCTCACCCTCTCCTGGAGCCTCTGTCCAGCGGGGGCAGTGCTGCCCTCTCCTTGCACAGCTCGTGTGTGCTTGCCTTCTGTTTTTGAGACTAAGGTGGTATATTGTTTGGGGAGAGATTATGTGAAGGTGGTAGAACTATAAATAAAATCCAGTAACACAGAACCAGGGTATTATCTCTTGTGGGATGAAGAGGGAGGGTACAGAAATTTATAAGGAGAGCTTCTCAGGCTTAATGTGCATATGAATCACTTGGAGATCCTTTTAAAATGCAAATTTCTGGGGCCACCTGGGTGGCTCAGTTGGTTAACTTCCTACTCTTGAACTCAAGGTTTGTGAGTTGGAGTCCTGCATCTGCCTCTGCGCTGGCTGTGCAGAGCCTACTTGGGATTTGTATTCTCTCTCTGTCTCTCTGCCTCCCCCTCCCCCTCCCCCTCCCTCTCTCTGTCTCTCTCTGTCCCCCCTTCCTTCTCCTCTCTCTCTCTGCCCTTCCCCCACTCTTGTGCGCGCGCGCGCGCGCGCTCTCTCTCTCTCTCTCTCACAAAAATAAATAAATAAAAACAAAATGCAGATTTCTAAGGCAGAGGTGGCAGAGACTGAGATTTGGGTTTTTAACCTTTCAGGTGATGCCAGTTCTGTTGGTCCTGGGACCACACTTTGAGTGCCATGGTTCTAAAGTGTTTCTTGACCAGTTGGAAAATGGTGTTGGTTTTGTCATTATTCTTTGCACTGTTACGTATGCATATATGTATAATACCTGTCACAACAACCACAAATGTTAATTGCAAAATAAAAATATGAGAAGAATATGTTGAGCAATAAACCTGCAGACATAAACATGTCAACTCTTAAAAGCCTTACAAACTGTATTCGGGTTTTCCGGAGAAACAGAACCCTCATATATATATGGGGGAGGAGGATATTGATTGATTGGTTGGTTGATTATAATAAATTGGCTCATGCATTTATGGAAACTAACAAGTCCCAAGATCTGCAGTTGGCAAGCTGGAGACCCAGGAGAACCAGTGGTGTGGTTCCAGTCCAAATGTTGGCAGGCCTGAGACCCCACAAAGAGACAGCGTTTCCCTTTTAGTCCAGAGGCAGGAAAATCTTTGTCTTAGCTCAGGCAAGCAGGCAGGAAGAGTTCCCTCTTAACTCCATCTTTTTGTTCTAATAGGCCTCAACTGACTGAGGGCAATCTGCTTTACTCAGGCTGCTGATTCAAATGTTATTTTCATCCAGAAGCACCCTTACAGACACACCCAGAATAATGTTTGGCCAAATAAACATTTGGGCACTCTATGGTCCAGTCAAGTTGATGCAAAAAATCAACCATTGCACATATCATGGCAAGGAGCTTACACTTGATTGTATGTACTGTGGAGAGTATATGATATATGTACTGTGCACTTGATTGTATGTACTGTGAAGAGCCAGTTAAAGGATTTAAATAACTGTGAATGATTGAGTAAATTTGTGCCTTAGATAATGTTTGCAGGGGCACCTGGGTGGCTCAGTTGGGCATGTGCATCTTGATTTTGGCTCAGGTCAGGATCTCACAGTTCATGGTTACGAGCCCAGTCCCTTGCCACCTTCTGCGCTGACAGCCCCAAGCCTACCTGGGATTCTCTCCCCTTCTCTCTCCGCCCCTCCCCCACAGGTTCTTTCTCTGTCTCTCAAAATAAAAACAAACATTAAAAAAAAACAAAAATGGGGCGCCTGGGTGGCGCAGTCGGTTAAGCGTCCGACTTCAGCCAGGTCACGATCTCACGGTCCGTGAGTTCGAGCCCCGCGTCGGGCTCTGGGCTGATGGCTCAGAGCCTGGAGCCTGTTTCCGATTCTGTGTCTCCCTCTCTCTCTGCCCCTCCCCCGTTCATGCTCTGTCTCTCTCTGTCCCAAAAATAAATTAAAAAAAAAAAAAATGGAAAAAACAAACAAACAAACCAAAACTTTGCAGTGGGTGAGTAAGGATTGGGGGTGAACATAAGTAGTAGAGAAGGGCTATTTTATTGGTCTAGGCAAGACATGACTAGGAGGAACTAGAAAGTGGTGGTGTGGAAATAGGAGAAGGCCGGAGTCCAGAGATATTGAGATGGTAAAATGAACAGGCTATGGTGATTGGTTGATTGAAGATTTAGGGATGAATTCTGATTCGTCAAGAGTTTCTGATTTTTGAGATTCTGTTTCCTGATCCCAGATCAGGAGAGTCCCTGCTGGGCTAGGAGTAGCTGAGAAATTGCATTTAGCCACGTGGGCCTCATTGGTGACCTTGCCAGAGCAGTTGTAGAGGAGTGGCAGGGGACATCAGACGTGGAGCTAACCCACAGCTCCAAATATGCCGAGGTCTTGAGCTGCAGCCCCTTTGGAGCCTTGCCTAATAGGTGTACTGTTAATGTTGCATTGATTCCATTTATGGTTTCTGCCTCAAGTTGCCTCAGGTTGTCTATTTCACCTCAGTGAAATGGTTTTCTTCTAAACCAAGAAAGTTGAGAATCTGTGTGATAAGTTGGGTGTGCTACAACTTGATCACATGCATGTGCTACACTTGATCATATGATGAAGTCTGTATAAGTCGTTATGTGGACAGTTCAGAATTTATGTGAGTTCTGGGTACTATGCCAGTCTTCAGTATGGCAGGCAGCCAGCCTCCCCGGGAGCTGTGACACTGCAGGTGGATGTGTGTAGCTCACACCCCACACTGCTCTCTACTATGTCTTCAGAAGTTGTCTCACACACACACACACACACACACACACACACACACACACACACACACTGGCACTGCTTCTGAGCTATAGTTACCTCTGATCCTCTTCCTCTTTGCTCTGCTTACCCTCTCCAAGCCTTAGTTCCCTTCCCTGTGAAATGGTGAAAACAACACCTGCTTTGCAGAGTTGGTAGGCCTTGCACAGAATAGGTGCTTAATAAATGGTTGCTCTTGTTGGTTTAGGAGCTATTATGTACGTATGTATTTTAAAGTAACGCACCCAACTCAAACTCATGACCCTGAGATCAAGAATCTCTTATGACTGAGCCAGCCAGGGCCACCCCTAGGAGATTTCTTCATAAACGTTTGTTTATGTGTTGTTGTTAATCAGGTGTGAACTTTTGCCAGAAGATCTTGCCAACCATGGGATGTTGTTTTGGTTTGGCAAACTAGCCAGTCCTAACCAACAGGCAGAATTTAGGAGAGCTGTTTACTGAACACTAGTGATAAGTCAGGTCTCATTCTGGTGCTGGAAAGACTGGTGCTGGAAAGACAGGTGAATGAGGGAGTGACCCTACCCTAGGAGCTGACAGAGACAGATGCAGAGACAGCCATCACTGTGCTGTCATATGTACCACACCAGAGGACTGTACAAAAAGCTAGTAGCAAACTCTCCAGTCACCTTTGGGAGTTGGGGAGGACGGTAGGGTGTGGGTACTACATGCTCTCTGCTGTTAAGTGCAGGGGGATGCCCACAGCTCCCTGTACTCGTGGCAAAACCGACTCTCCACCAGCCTCCATCCTTAACCTCACAGACCCATGGCCTCTCCCCATCACTGGCCTGAGAGTTCATCAGGACCTCTCTGCTGCCACCTGCCATCACTCACTGCACTCTAGCCACACATGGGCCTGCCAGGGACACTGTTCTCCCGGAGACCCTTGGGCCAAGTGTTGTCAGCAAACCTCAGCAGCTCCACTTTCAGCATACATCCAGAATTGGCCCCTTCACTACCACCCTAGTCTAAGCAATCTTTTTTTTTTTTTTAACCTAGAATATTGCCTCCTACTCAGTCTCCCTGTTTGCCCTAGCCCTCCTACAGTCTGCTCTCTGTGCAGCAGTCAGAATGATCTTGTTCTCCTGCTCAGTTTTCCATCTCACCCAAGGGAAAAGCCAACCCTTAGGCAGGGTCCACCTGGCTAGACTGCCCTGTGCAGTCTGGCACCCCTGTCCCTCCTGCCCTCTCTCTCGCTTTCACTCTCTTCCCTCTTCCAGGTCCCCTCTCCCACACCACCACGAGACACACTCCCTCTCAGCCTCTGTGCCACTCTTCCCCCAGCCTGGACCCTCTTCCAGAGGTGTAGCCATGGCACACTCTCTCCTCTCCTGCTGACTTTGGCTCAAACTGCTCATGCTCTGTGAAGCCTTTCTTGAGTACCTTCTTTAAAATTGTAAGCCCTGCAAATGCCCTTTCTGTGCTTTATTTACTTGGGAGCACAAGCCAACTAGAATGTAGGTTCCAGGAGAGCAAGGGCTTTGTCTGTTTTGTTCTCTGCTGTATCCCTGGGGCCCAGATGGTGGCTGACTCAGTGAGCTCTCAGTAGCTTTTTGCAGAATACATTGAATAAGATCATGAGAAGGAGTTTGGGAGAAACAGAAAGGAGGGGCAAGGTTGAGTACTTCAGCGAAGAAGCCGCCTGTGCAGAAGCACAAGGGGGCTTGGTGTGTTGAAGTTCAGCTTTCTGATGCAGGAGGGCAGGCTTTGAGGAGAGCCTTGTGTGTGGTGAGGAGCCTGCTGCCTGAAGCAGGCAGCCAGGTCAGGGGTGCTTCCTTTGGTCTCAGGACTGTCCTAAAGACTTACATTCAAGGTCAGTTCCTAGAGCAGTGTTGTCCAGTACAGTAGCCACCGGCCACAGAGGGCTGTTACGTGCTTGAAGTGTGCCTAGTCCAAATTGTATTGTGCCAAACATAAAAAACACTGAGTTTTGAAAACTTCTAATCAAAAAGGAATGCAAAATCTCTCCTTCTAAAATATTAATTACGTTTGAAATGGTAATATATTGGGTTTAAACATGTTATTAAAATTAGCTTCACCTGTTTATTTTTAATATGGTTACACCTGGAAGACTTGTTTAAAACTGTTTCCTGAGCCCGACCCTGAGTTTCTGACTCAGGGCATCTGGAGTAGGCCTGAGAATTGCATTCCTAGTAGGTGGTTCCCAGGTGATGCTCATGCTACTGGTCTGGGGCCACACTTTGAGAACCAGTGCTCTGAACAAAATATTGAAGTTATTTTTGAGGTGAGGAGGGGAATACTTTTTTAAAAAATGTTTATTTTTTGAGTGAGAGAGAGTGAAAGAGCGAGTGAGCAGGGGAGGGGCAGGGAGAGAGGGAAACAGAGGATCCAAAGCGGCCTCTGCACTGACACCAGAGAGCTCGATGCAGAGCTTGAACTCATTAACCATGAGATCATGACCTGAGCCAAAGTTGGGTGCTTAACTGACTGAGCCACCCAGGCACCCCGGGGAGTTGTTTTGTTTTTTGTTTTTTGTTTTTTTGAAGTAAGCTCTACACCCAACGTGGGGCTCAAACTCCTGACCTCAAGATCAAGAGTCACATGTTCCACCAACTGAGCCAGCCAGGCACCCCTGGAGGGGAATAACTTGAAGGGAGAAAGTCTCAGATGAAGCAGATCCAAAAGAAGTAGGAAGGTGCAGGTGAGAGCAGTTAACATTTGCAAGGAGAGATGTTTTCCTCTCAGAGAAGAGGGAGAGAAGTAAAAACTCTAGGAAGTTTTGAGATGAAAAAGAGGCACATTTGACTGAGTCGCCTAAGTTGGACTTTGGGAAATGACTTTGAATCAACTAAATCTGTGTTCAAATCCTGGTTTAGTGCTCACTTTCCAAGGGGTTTAACTTCTTTAAGCCTCAGTGCTTTGATCTTGAAATTGGGGTAACAGCACCGACCCGGTAGGTTGTCATGAAGATTAAGTGAACTAATACTGCCTCCGTTATTGGGCACAGAGAGCCCGTGAAACTGAAAGACAGATGTACTCGAGGCTAAAGAACAGTTGAGTGACCGTGAAGGGAAGTCATGGGGAAGGAGGAGGGAGGGTTAATCTGGAAACAGTCATTGGGTACCTGTAACTCGCTGGCCCTGGGCAGGAAAAGGGCAAGGTTCTTGTCCTCCACAGACTGGGGGGGAGGGGGGCACGGGGAGATTAAAAGAAACAGATGAGTGCATATTTACAGTATGACTCCAGTGCTTCACTGTGAGTATGGAATGTAAGTAGTGCATACAACGCTTTGTTAGAGTGCTGGGGATGGAATAAGGAACTTGACCAGGTGTGGGGCAGGTGGTCAGGGAAAAAATACTACAGAGGAGTTGATGTTTGAACTCAATCTTAAAGGATTCGTAGGTGATCACCAGGCTAGGTATATTCTCAGTCCTGAAAGAAATTCACTTGAAGTTGGGTCCCCAACGAAATGGCAGAGGACTAAATGGAAAGGCTCATCGGGGTCAGATCAAACACGCCCTCAGTGCCAGAGTAAGGAATTTGAAATTCATCTGTAAGTGAATAAGGGGGGGAATAAGGGATTTAAAAATGGTTCAGATGTGTGTTTTTATAGTGATGATCACTTTGATAACAACATAAAGGATGGATTAGAACAGAGAGAATAGAAATAGATCAGCATGAAGTTATTTCAGTAATCTAGGTAAAAAAAATGAGCGGTTGAACTAAAAGGGAGGTGTGGTGGTGTGGAGGGATTGGACACTGGAGATCAATTTAGGAGGTAGAGTTAGCAGAGGACAAGGATTGAGCCATGTACCTAGTGGGTGAGCATGAGAGGAGGAGCCAAGTTTGGAGGACATCCTGCCCAGTATCCATGTGGCGATGTGAAGTTTCCCAGTTTACAGTCTAATATGTGAATCTAGAGCACAGGACGGAGGACTGGGCACAAAGATGAAGATCCGGGAAATGTTCATTCAGTAAATATTTGAGTGCCCGCTCTGTGCCAAGTTACCAGGCTGTGGCCGAGGCCCCGAGTGTGGATGGGATACCTAGGGAGAGGACAGCAGTGAAAAGGGACCAAGGCCTTGTGGGTGACAGACATCACAGGA
Source organism: Prionailurus viverrinus (assembly GCF_022837055.1). Lineage (NCBI taxonomy): Eukaryota > Metazoa > Chordata > Mammalia > Carnivora > Felidae > Prionailurus > Prionailurus viverrinus. The sequence goes on along the minus strand of NC_062561.1, from coordinate 91,028,643 downwards.
GCAGGAGCAGGAGAAGCAGCAGCTTGCAGAGGGAAGCCATGGAGAGCTGTCCAGAGAGCCATCTCATGGGCCTTAAGGGAGAAGATGTTTAGAGAAGGGAGGAGTGGTCATCGTAGTTCAGTGCCTCAGAGAAGTTAAGTCAATACAGTTTTAAAGTGTCTCTTGGATTTAAGATCCAGGAGGTCACCTTGGTTCATACGGCAAAGTAGAGATCCATCTTTGAAGAAGCTCCGAAGTGAAGGGAGGGGATGGGCTGACCCGTGAGAACGTTGTCAGCTGCTCGGTAAGCAGTAGTGATGTGCCTCACAGCCCCCCAGGAAGTGGTGCCCATGCCCCACCAGCAGCAGCCCTTCTTCCTATGAGGAAACAGGGCTTCTTGAGATGCTTAGTAATTTGCCTGTGAGCACACAGCAATTAAGCAACTAAACCAGGGTTTGAACCCAGCCTAGCTATACCCTTAACACTGAGCCAGATGGTACGTAGAGTAGGATGGGGGCCAAAAGATGGGAGGCACGGAGTGTTGCCAGTGCTTAGGGGAGGAAAGAATTGGTAAACAGGGAGATGGATGGAAAACAGAGGAAAAGGTGGTGATGGAATGAGCAAGACCCTTAAAGAGGCCACATAGGAATGGGATAGAGGACCCGGTGAGGGCGTGGCTTTGGAAGGGAAGGGTATCACTCTTACACACGCGGTCCCTCCATTAAGTCAAGATTTCCTCATACATGACAACGTCATGGTGTTTATGCTTTCAGTAGTTCACAGTGCATTTTTGTCATATTTATCTACAAATGCCTGATTGCACAGAATCATAGAGTTCCAGAGCATTTTAGAGAGATCTGGTCTAATCAATAATTAATTATCTGCTGTTTTTTAAGTGAGCTCAAGTATTATTCCAAAATAACCCTCCCTGGGGTGCCTGGGTGGCTCAGTCAGTTAAGTGGCTGACTTCGGCTCAGGTCATGATCTCATGGTTTGTGAGTTTGAGCTCCGCATCAGGTTCTCTGCTGTCAACATGGAGCTGAATAATATTCCATTGTGTGGATGGCCCACATTTTGTTTCATTCATCCACTGATGGACTCAGGTTGCTTTGACCTTTTGGCTACAGTGAATATGCGGCTATGAACATGGTCTACAAATACCTGGTCAAGTTCTTGCTTTCAGTGCTTTTGGAAATGAATTCTTTTAGAAACAATATTGCTGAATTAAATGGAAATCTGTGTTTTTATTTTTTGAGGAACCACCATATTGTTTTCCACAGCAGATGCACCATTTCATGCCCACCAACAGTGCATAAGGGTTCCAGTTTCTCCACAGCCCCCTCCAACATTTGGTGGGCTTTTTTGTTTTTTGTTTTGTTTTGTTTTGTTTTGTTTGTTTTGTTTTGCATAGTAGCCATCCTAATGTCTTTGAGGTGGTGGTAATAATTATTAATGTTTTAGGTGTGGTAACAGTATTGTGATGTTATACACACATGTATATTTTTAAGAGATTTTACCTTTTAAAGATGCCTACTGAAGTATTTGTGGATTGAATGATACTGTGCCCAAGATTTGTTTCTTAAATAACCCAGTTTCAGGGATGGGGAGGGGGGGAATAGGGAGGTAGAAATGCAACAAAATGGCCAAATACTAATAGTTGTTTAAGTTGGGTGAGGAGCATAATGAGGGTTCAGTATACTGTTCTCTCTAGTTTTGTGTCTTTTTTTGAAATTTCACATTAGTAAATAACATTTTGGGGCCATCACAGTCCATTCACAGCCTCTCTCTTTCAGCACTTCCTGTTGTGCCATTTACACTTAAGCAACATTAAACTACTACTCATTTTTTCTGCTTGCCTCCTTCTGTCCACTCCTACTCAGTGCTCATTTGTGTATCCTTGCCTTTGCCTCTCAGCCTGGTATGCCTTCCTCCTATTTCTTTGTTCTTTCAGTACCTAACTCAAGTGCCCTTCTCCTTCCTCCCATAATAGTTCATCCTGCTGCCTCCATAGCTTCATCATCACATCCCAGCTGGTAGGAGTGGGAAGTTTTTTTTTTTTTTTTTATCCCCAGTGCCTAATGCCTTGTCAGAGTGTAGTGTAGTAAAAACCTTGTGCATATCTGAATTGGCCATTATTTTATGCTCAACTTGTATAGGGCAGCGTCTGGCACATAGTAGGATCTTGGTGAGTACTGTGTAGGGGAACCATTGGGGGAAACTGGGTGAAGGATACACAGGACCTCTCTGTACTCTCTTTCCAATTTCTTGTGAACTCTAATTCTTTTTTTTTCTTTCTTTTTTTTTTTAGTAGATACATGAACCTGTAATTTGTTAAGATAAAAAATTTTAAAAATGATGGTAAAAATGTCTGGATCCCAAAGTATAAAGTTTTCTGGAAAATGCATTTCTTAGAACTTGCTATTTTCAGTATGTCTTTGTAGGTGGATTCAGTGGCAAGGAGGAGTGCTTACAGATCTCTTTAGTACTCACCATACTTCTGAATTACTGACAATTCAGGGTTGCCTGGGTGGCTCAGTCGGCTAAGTGTCTGACTTCAGCTCAGGTCATGATCTCATGGTTTGTGAGTTTGAGCCCCATGTCGGGCTCTGTGCTGACAGCTCAGAGCCTGGAGCCTGCAGCCTGCTTTGGATTCTGTGTGTCTCCCTCTTTCTCTGACTCTCTCCCTCTCTCTCTCTCTCTCTCTCTCTCTCTCTCTCTCTCTCTGAAAATAAAAATAAACATTAAAAAAATAAAAAAATAAATTACAATTCTGACCTATTAAGACCAATAGTATCTTAAAAGTGGAATCTTTAGTAGCAGATTCTGTGGTTCTGTGATATTTTTCTTTTTTTAATATTTTATGAAGCAGTGGGGCACCTGTGTGGCTCAGTTGGTTGAGCGTCTGACTTTGGCTCGGGTCATGATTTCGAGGTCTGTGGGTTTGAGCCCCACATCACGCTCTCCGATGTTGGCAAGCCCACTTTGGATCTTCTGTCTCCCTCTCTCTCTGCCCCTTCCCCGCCTGTGCAGTCTCACCCTGTCTCTCTCAAACATAAACATTTAAAATAAATAAAGTATTTTACAAAGAATCATTTATGCCCGTGTGTGTGTGCATGCATGCACACGCACGTGAGAGACAGAGAGAGGGAGAGAGAGAGAAAGAGGAAGGGAGGGAGAGACCATCATGGCACAGCCCGTTTTTCTGGTAACAGCAGCTTGATGGGATTCTTTGTGCTTGGCATAGGGGTGGTGTTCTTACAGTTTGAAGCTCTGACTCACTCCCTGCTGCTTGTGTTTCACACCAGACTCCTCACTCAGCTTCATAGGTGGAAGCAGAGTTACTTTGGGCCTGCCCCAGTCTGATCAGGAGGGAGGCAGGGCCAGGAGGATTGAGGATGGCAGCAGATCCTCCCCATGATCTACGAATGCTCATGTCGTGGGAAGCCTTGTGTAACCTGACTTCCATCTGCTGTATAGCAGGAACAGTGATTCTCCTCCTCAGGGTGCATTTGCAGGTTGAGTGAGATTCTGACACCATGAGGAGTTAAGCACAGGTGCTGAGTGGTCAGCAAGGCCACCACGGAGGTAATGACTTGTCCCTCTGGCACTTGGCTCAGATTAGTGCATTACCAAAGTTGCTACCTGACATGGATTGAGGTGTTCCAGCAAGGTGCACCACTGGCTGGCATACAGCATGGGTGTGGTTAGGAAGTTGATGGGGAGTGACACTAGTGCCAGAGCCGGAAGGTCAGTGGAGCCACGCTCTGGGTTACAAAGACCTGAGGGCCAATGAACCCTTAACAGGGTGCCATTGAAGAACTTGCAGGAGGATGGTGATGGGGTCAGATTTGCCCTTTGGTGCACTCCCTCTAACCATAGGGCGCAACATGGATGAGGGTGGAGATTGCAACAGGACTAGCTTAAAATGATTCAAGCATCAGAAGTTGGTTTTAGTGAATGGAGAGAAGTGTGTAGATCCAAAGAACCAAAACTAAGGTGGTGGGCTCAGTAGGACGCAGGGACCGACTGGATGCGAGGAGTAAAGAAGGAAGGGCTAGACCAGCTCTCTGGCTCTGGTTTATGTGACTAGGTGGATGGTAGTGACATTATCAGACAGGAGCAGAGAAAGGAAAACAGGACTGAGGAGAAGCTGCTTCAGGTTTGGACAGATTAAGCCTGAGTTAGCTGTGGTACACCCTACATACCAAGTAGGTGATTGGACAAACAGGAGTGTGGAGCTCTGTAGACATGGGGGATGAGAGAGCACATTCATTCACAAATATTTATTGAGTGCCAGGCACTGTTCTAGGTACTGGGTCTCTGCTTTTCATTCTAATAGGGGAAGCTAGGTGCATTCATGTGAGTGCCTCCAGTGGAGGAATTAACAAGGAGTTAGGATGGAGAATGATTGGGAGAATGACTTTGAGGAGATAAGGGACCCAAATTATGAGCTAAGCCACCCCTAGGGAGATCAGGGAGAAGAAGTGTTTTAGGAAGAGAGAAGAACAAGTGCAAAGGCCCTGAGGCAGGAAGGAGGGGGCACCTTTGAGGAACTAGAAGAAGGCTGGTGTGACTCAGGCGTGCTGTACAATGGGGATAAGGGTGGAACACGTGAAAGGAGGTTGGATGGGGGCAAACGCTGATAGATCAGCACTTGATCCCTGGCAGTTGGGTTTATTCTGAGTGTGATGTTCAGCCATAGGGATTTGAAGATATGGGGGTGAATAAGATCACTCAGTGTGTGCAGAGTGAAAAGAAGAGAGAGAACCCATACTCGTTTAAAGGGGAGACCTACCTCAAAAAAGACTAGAAGAAACAACCAGAAAAGTAGAAGAGAAAGCAAGATAATGTGGTAAAGAACTACAAGGAAAGAGAACTTTTTTTTTTTAATGTTTATTTATTTTGAGAGAGAGAGAGAGTGTGTGAGCAGGGGAGGGGCAGAGAGAGGGGGAGAGAGAGAATCCCAAGCAGGCTTTGTGCTGTCAGCATAGAGCCCGACGATGGGGTCGAGCCCATAAACCATGAGATCATAACTGAGCCGAAATGGAGTCACACGCTTAACCAACTGAGCCACCCAGGCGGACCAAGAAAGGAGAACTTTAAAGATGCAGGGAATTATTAACAGGCAGATGATGGAGGAAAACACTGAAAATGTAGACTGTGTTTGACAGCATCAACATGATTGCTCGCCTCCGGGAAAGCAGCCCTAAATTCTCCCTTCTAACCCACACCCCCCATTCAATATCCAGTCAGCTCCCCAGATGGTGGAAGCCATGTTGCAGCGGGTCAGGGTCCTGACTCTCTGGTGGGGGTGGGTGGTGGTTGGCTGATAGAAGGATGACCCAGGAGAGAGGTGGAGGAAGAGCAAATGCCCAGTGAGAAGGGTCAGAAAGCACTGGTGGCTGCCTGTGTGTAAGGAATGTGGATGAAAGAACCACCCCACATCTGTTTGTTAGCTCCATGGAAGATTATAGGTGTTTGGTTAGTTTGACCAAAAAGGGCATCCGGAATTTCAGTGGCAGATGGTGGAAGTCTCTTGAGACCAGGTGAGGGACTGTGCTGTAAGTCTGGCGCCTCCAGATAGGGTGAACGGAGATGATAGGATACTGATTTGGTGTCCACAGGGTACGGGTACTCCAGCTTGACTCAGAGCAGCGTTGCTATCCGGGGCCACTCTCCTGGAGCAGAAGATGGTGGGTGGTAGAGGCTGAGGTGGGAGCCAGGCCTGCAAGGCGCTTTGTGGGAGAAGGACTGGGTGAGCATGCACAGCCTCCAGCTTACCATCAGGTGTGTGGTGTCCTTTAACAAAACCCCCTTGCAGAAGAAAGAACACCAGATGGAGTTATCCCAGGACTAGATCCTCCTGGAACCCTATGTACCTAAGACCATTTGGTAGTTATGACAGGTACCTCTGAGCTTAGCACTCAGAAGTACCAGACATGCTGAGAGCAAGCATGTGTGTTCATACATGGCAGCCGGTTGTGTGCTTTATAGCTTTGTGTTTGTTCTTATGTAATTTATAATCTGTTCAGGCTGTTTTCCCATCTTTGTTGTAAATTCCTGGAGATTAGTCTCCATGTTTTTTTCATCTTCATCTTCCTCTACAGTGTCCTGCACATATCAGGCACTCCTGCAAACGTTCAAGGCTTAAAAATCTGCCAGGGCCACCACATTCCACACTCTCCACCCCGCCTACATCATTCCAGTTACATTTTGTGAGCAATTGAGAAAATGGCCCGGTGTTTCCTTTGGCTAAAAGTAATGGCATTGCAAAATTGAGTTGTTACTTTGGAACTTGACTGCAGCTGTTTGCATGTGGATATTGAAAGAGGGAGTGGTAGTTTTTATAATTGTTAGGGCAAAGAAGGATTCTGTTTCTAATCTGGGACAACCAGCTGACTCATCAAGTGCCCTGACCTCTTAGGTTTCCATCTTCCCCCTTTGGAAAATGGAAAACTGAGCTCCCAGGTTTACAGACAGCACAAAGCTGATGCTGAGAAACAAATGATTTTCCAAAAAGAAAATAATAGAATAAAAATGCAAAAAAAGTCAACAACTCATTTTGATTTCCTTGTGACCGATTAAATGGTTATGAATTTACCTTCCCCAAAGGAAACTTTTCAGATCTTATAAACTTTTCAGATCTTATAGAGAGAGAAAGGGTCCATTGTAAGAGCCTGGTCCCCTTCCCCCCTTCCACCCCTAGGTGGCAGTAGGAAGCAGAAGAACTGGCATGAAAGTAAAGCAGACGTCCTGTTGTCGGGTCCTAAGATCACGTTTTACTTACACCTCTGCCCTACAGTTCCTTTTATTTATTATTTGTTAGTTTTTCTGAGCTAACTTGTGTACCCAGATATGGATTTATTAATCTTTTTTTAAATTTATTTACTTTTGAGAGAGAGACAGAGAAAGTGCAAGCAGGGGAGGAACAGAGAGAGGGAGACACAGAATCTGAAGCAGGCTCCAGATTCTGAGCTGTCAGCACAGAGCCCGATGTGGAGCTCGAACCCAAAGAACCATGAGATCATGACCTGAGCCAGAGTTGGATGCTTAACTGACTGAACCACCCGGGCGCCCCTAGATACGGATTTAGAGAAATATGGACTCAGCCAGGATATATAGCGCACTGTGCAGTCAGCTTTAACAGTAAAGAAACAGGAAAGTCTTGGAAGTGGGGATTCAAAAGGAATGGGAGCATTGGAATTGGGGCTCTGGATTGAGAAAGTAACTCTCCCTGTTTTCTTGCTCACTGTGCATTTGTATCTAGGATGTAGTTTGCTGCTGTGAGCTGGTGGTGCCCAGGGAGTTGCCTTGGGCAGGACCCTCTGGTCAGAGCGCTCACGCACTCAGGCTCCAAGGGCTGCTGTGGTGGGTCAGTGCAGCCCTTCTCTGTAGCCAGAGGACAACAGCACAGAGCGCTGCATGCCATGGATCCTCTGAAACCTATTTAAAGATAATAATGAAAGCTATTATTTGGAACTTTGCAAATAGCACAGTGTAGGTGCTTAGGGTCAGTGGGAGGGAAGGAGGGATGGAATAGGGGCTGGCAGATGGTGAAGGACAAAAACATAACAGAAGTAAACATAGGAAAGGAGCAGCACTGTGTTTAGAGGCTTGGTGTAGTAGGCACCTCTGGTAACAGAAGAGTCAGAGTCATGTCCTAACAGTTGAAAACAAGGCTGGGGAAATAGCAGAAAGATACCATGTTCTTTCTCCCCACTCACATTATTATGTTCTCTTCATGAAACTCCTGCTCCTGAACTCTCATCTCAGGGTGCTTTTTGCCCTGTTGCTTGTATGGGACATTTGTCTTATTCCGTAGCCATGTCTTTATACATATGTCCCATGTTCTAGAAGACTGGAAGCCCACGAAGACCATGGTAACCACCTCGTTTGTCTTGATATCCACACAACATTTGTCCCTGGCACAAGGTAGACCATTAATAGGATTTACTGAACAAATTTAGTTGAGGGGAATGGTATCAGGGGTGGGGGAGGCAAGAATAACAGTGCAAGACAGACTGGCTGTGTTCAAAGGAATAGTCTTGGTAAGAAGTGGTGGGCTTTGTGGGAGCTGGTGACGGGGCATGGGGGATTGGAAGATGCTTAGGGTTGGCAGGGAGGTGAGTGGGGATGTAAGGGAGCAGCCCTGCATGGGGAGAAGGGGTAGAGGCAGGCAATGGCTCCTTGAAAGGCAGGGTGGGGCGTGAAAAGTGGCCCGTGCAACACCCCCCACCAAGGCCTGAGAAAGAGCCTGTAAAGCAGCCATGGCTCCTTCAGCTTAAAGCAGTAGGAGTTTTATCGGTTCCTCTAAGTGAAAAGTCCATGGGCATGGGTGGTCTCACATGCAACTAGATCTAGAACTTAGGTGTGATGCCCTCAAGCACATACAGGTATCTTCTGTTCTTTCTCATTGACTCCAGTCTTGGGTACACCCTCAGACTAGGTGGCTGTGGGCAGTATCAGGCTTGTATCCTTCAAAAAGAGAGGGCTGCAGAAGTCCAGGGACTGATGTACTGACTGAAGCTAGGCTGTTTTCCTGGAGCTGAGCCAGTCCTCCTGACTCAGGCAAAGCCATGGGACCTAGGAGGAGGAGAGGCAGACCCAGAGGGGAAGCGGGGCTGTGTTCCCAGGAGCGGGGGGTGTAAATTGGATGAGAGAATCAACAGGAGCACACTACAGGGACCTGGGCCCCAGATTTAAGTCACCATTCAAAGTGGCGGCAGAGGTGGGGGGGGGGGGGCTCACCCATGGCATTGTGTATTGAGTCACTCTTGTCCATGTTTTGCAGCATCTTCATGACACAGTGAAGAGAAATCTTGATAGCACCACCCCCCCTCAGAATGGTGAGCAACAGAATGGCTACGGAGACCTCTTTCCTGGACACAAGAAGACCCGCCGAGAGGCCCCTCTGGGAGTAGCTGTCGCTTCCAATGGCTTGCCTCCAGCCTCTCCCCTGGGGCAGCCTGACAAGCCTGGCGCAGAGGCCCTGCAGGCCAGTGGGAAGCACTCACTGGGGCTTGACTCCATCAGTAAGAAGTGTCTGGCAGACTCCAGCCTCCACTTGAATGGAGGCAGCAACCCTGGTGAGCCATTTCCTCTGAGCCTGAATAAAGAACTGAAGCAGGAGCCCGTCGATGACCTGCCTTGCATGATCGCGGGGGCTGGAGGCTCCATATCTCAAAGCAACCTCATGCCTGACCTCAACCTTAACGAGCAAGAGTGGAAGGAGCTCATCGAGGAGCTGAACAGGTCAGTGCCCGATGAAGACATGAAGGATCTGTTTAATGAGGACTTTGAAGAAAAGAAGGACCCAGAGTGTTCTGGTTCCGCCACGCAGACCCCCTTGGCACAGGACATTAATATTAAGACAGAATTCTCCCCAGCAGCCTTTGAACAAGAACAGTTAGGCTCTCCACAAGTGAGGGCAGGGTCTGCAGGACAGACCTTTATGGGGCCTTCAGCCGGCCCTGTGAGCACAGATTCACCCAGCCTCGGGGGCGCTCAGCCTCTATTCCACACCTCTGGTCAGCCCGGGGCAGACAATCCCAGTCCCAACCTGATGCCGGCATCAGCCCAGGCCCAGAATGCACAAAGAGCCCTCTCCAGTGTGGTGTTGCCCAGCCAGGGCCCAGGAGGGGCCTCAGAGCTATCCTCTGCTCACCAGCTCCAGCAGATCGCTGCGAAGCAGAAACGGGAGCAGATGCTCCAGAACCCGCAGCAGGCCACCCCTGCACCGGCCCCAGGGCAGATGTCCACGTGGCAGCAGACAGGTCCCTCCCACAGCCCCTTAAACGTCCCTTATCCCATGGAGAAGCCCGCCAGCCCTCCTGGCTACAAGCAAGACTTCACCAACTCCAAACTGCTCATGATGCCCAGTGTGAACAAGAGCTCCCCTCGGCCCGGAGGCCCCTACCTCCAGCCCAGCCATGTGAACCTGCTGAGTCACCAGCCGCCAAGTAACTTGAATCAGAATGCCGTGACTAACCAAGGGTCGGTGCTGGACTATGGCAACACCAAACCCCTTTCTCATTACAAAGCAGACTGTGGGCAAGGTGGCCCTGCGTCCAGCCAGAGCAAGACAGCCCTCATGGCTTATCTTCCCCAGCAGCTGCCTCATCTGAGCAACGAGCAGAATTCCTTGTTTCTGATGAAACCAAAGCCAGGAAATATGCCCTTCCGATCACTGGTTCCCCCTAGCCAGGTGAGCACGTGGCTTCCCTCGCTGTCACTCTGCATCCCTATGGTCACTAGGTCTCCGGTGGTTGGGACAAAGAGGGTGGGAGGGAGCAGCCACGGTCATCCTTCGGGTCTCTGGAGAGTGGAAGTCAGGCAAACCAGGGTTGATTCTGAATAAATGAAAATCGGGTAAAATCCCTAGTATAACTTGGTTTCAAATTTCCATACATTTGACACTGTACTTTGTCTAGTGTCTCTTGCATGCCACACAACTTAAAGTAAGTCATTTATGGCTGTATTTTGCAGATAAAGATCACGATCACATTTAATGTGCTCCTTAGAGGCTTTGCCTTTTTTTTTTTTTTTTTTTTTTTTTAGTTTGTTTATTTGAGAGAGAGTGAGCAGGGGAGGGGCAGAGAGAGAGACAGGGAGAGAGAGAATCCCAGGCAGGCTCTGTGCCATCAGCACAGAGCCCTATGTGGGGCTCAATCCCACAACTGTGAGTCATGACCTGAACCGATCTCAAGAGTCTGACACTCAGCTGACTGAGCCACCCAGGCTCCCCTGTTGTTTTTTTTTTAAACCACTTTTCAGATTTCTGTGTTCAAAGTACCTTAAGATTTAGTAAGGTGAGAGAGAGCTGTTCCCCAGCACATCTAAACTGCATCTATTTAGTCGTGACGCTCAAGCCTAGCAGAGTCACATAGCTCTGTAGGGTGGAGAATGATCAAGTACCAGTTTTATCATGGTCGTCATTTGCATTTCTACTCCTGTTCAAGTATGTTCTAAAATGTCTCTTCCCTGGCAACTTTCCCCTGGCTATGGGTCATTCCTTGACTTCCTCCAAGATAGAGTAGAGCACAGTTGCTTTCCTCACTCCACAGTATGTCCCAGACTGTCTTCCTCGTCTACATGTGTAGATTCCTTGATACTTGTTAACACTTGTGTGACAACAGTTGTGGCCCATGGCACGTGCCCTTTGTTTTGGTGTACTTCATCGTCTCCTGGTTATAGGCAAGGCTGCAGTGAATACCCTTGTGGGTACCTTTGTGTATTTGTAAAATTTTAAAAATTAAAAAATCCAGTGCTGGTAATAATAATGAGGAAATTGATGCTCCTGTACTGGTGAGGGTGTGTAAATGGGCACAATGCTTGTGGGAAGTAATTTGGTGTCATATTCATATATATATATATATATATATATATATATATATATATGAATTCATTATATAATTTTTTTTTTCCCTTATAAGTAGGCTTCATGCCCAGCATTGCGCTCAATGCAGGGCTTGAGCTCTTGACCCTGAGATCACAACCTGAGCTGAGATCAAGAGTCCGATGCATCGGGTACCTGGGTGGCTCAGTTGGTTGAGCGTCCCGACTTTGGCTCAGGTCATGATCTCACGGTTCAGGAGTTCAAGCCCCACATCGGACTCTGTGCTGACAGCATAGAGCCTGCTTCAGATCCTCTGTTCCCCCTCTCTTCTCTCTGTGCCTTCCCCGCTTGCTCTTGCTGTCTCTCTCTCAAAAACAAACAAAAAAAATGTTGGATGCTTAACTGAGACACCCACATGTCCCAGTATTTTTCATTAGCCATAAAAGTATTAATAAGCATTAACACATGATACCTCTGCAAGAAATCATCCCTTAAAAAAAAAATAGGAAAGTTATATAGAAGATACTCATTGCATCATTATTTCTTATAGCCAAAAACTGGGAAGCTGTTTAAGCATTTCTCAACAGTCAGCAGGAGAGTACATGTGTAAATGTTGATACTTACACTTATTTCAGCCAGTAAACTGCTACATAGCCACTAAAAGCATCCTTAAAAAAAATCAGGGGCGCCTGTGTGACTCAGTCGGTTTAAGTGTCCAACTCTTGATCTCGGCTCAGGTCATGGTCTCACGGTTTGTGACATTGAGTCCCACATTGGGCTCCATGCAGACAATGTAGAGCCTGCTTGGGATTCTTTCTTTCTGTCTCTGCCTCTCTCTCTCTTTCTCTCTCAAAATAAATAAACTTAAAAAAAAAAAAAATGGTGGTAACTGCCACTTCAGTAGCACTTAGGGCCTCACAAACCTTCTGGCCCATAACCTTCTGGTGCGTGGGGTGAGGATATTACCTCAGGAGCTGTCTGCTCTAAGGTTAGATTCTTGTAAAGATTAAATGTATAGACATACAAGGACTAGAAAGGAGCTCAAAAAGTTGAACTTGCTTAAATGATCTTTGCCTTTTACCTTTTTCCCATTTTTAGTTAAATTTTCCCCTTTTAAATTAAAAGTCATGACAGGATAATATTGTATATATAGCCTTTGACATGACTCTCACTTTTGGTCCATATAATTGAGAATATTTATTAAAGTTTTCATTGACACTTAGTATTTTTTGAGTGTGAACATCTGACAAAAGCCAAGCAGTCTCTTCTCAGGAAAATGCCATACACAAATGGACACATGATACAATTTCAGGCAGTTCAGGGACCATCCCACCACTGGGGACCCAAGGTTTGTACACTTGGAACATGGCATCTCCATCAATCATAGTCCCTCAGGGCATTCCTCCAGCAACCCATCTGTACTCACACTTTCCAGAAAGTGAGCATTTAGAGGCTCCATTTGCCTTCTGGAACTAAAGCATGCAAATATGAGCTTAAATGTAAAATCACACCTTTGCCGCTGGTGAACCGTAGGAGCCGCAGAGCTGACAGGCAGCTAGTGGCTGACTGTTCACCGCTGTGGCTGGATGCCCAGGTGTTAGCTCTTTTGGTCTCTGGCCTGGCCTGGAATGAAGCAGAGGCTTCAAGAGAGAACCTGGAGCCAGGCCCTCACCGGGCACAGCTCGTCTGCCCTGATTGGGGGCTCACAGACTTCACCATGTCTCCCTGACTTGAGGCCCTCTTACCTGTGTTGACAGGAGCAGAACCCGCCCGGTGTCCCTGTGCCAGCCCAGGCTGCCAGCGTGGGGAGCCAGCCACCAGCTGCGTCTGGGGCCAGCACTCACAGCAGCACCCCCTATCTCAGTAGCCAGCAGCAGGCAGCAGTAATGAAGCAGCACCAGTTGCTCTTGGACCAACAGAAACAGAGGGAGCAGCAACAGAAGCACCTGCAGCAACAGCAGTTCTTACAAAGGCAGCAGCAACTTCTGGCGGAACAGGTAAAGTGGGAGGTGGAAGGTGACCCCCCAGCACCCCCACTCTCCCCTGCCTCCCCAGTCACTGCCGCGGCTGCTAGCTCCATTGTGTGTGTGTGTGTGTGTGTGTGTGTGTGTGTGTGTGTGTGCGCGCGCGCGCTCAGCTTCAGCATGTTTCTGTGTGCACACAGGCGTGCTCCACTCCGATGTGTGCATGCGCGCTCATTTGCATGTCGTTTGCCATCTTAAAGCCCTTTCCAGGAGTGTGGCATTTCTCAGACAATGGTGGCCTGTTTCAGAAGTAGCTTTAATGTCACTTGGTGATCAGTGAAGGCAAATCTCTAGCTAAAACTTCGTTAGGGACATTTTTCCACGTCCCTTGTCTACAACTGCCACAGCACCGAGCTCACTGGTCTGCCAGTTCACTGTGGGTCCCAGCTTTGTTGTAAATACAGAGTTTGTCAGAAGCCAGAATACAACAGAGGGAAATGAAAATGTCCCTGAGGTCCTAGAGTTCTAGAATCAGGCCCAACAATCTCTTTCCAAGTCCTACAGTTCACCCGCTTGGTCACCAAGGTTACAAGAGTTCTCAGGATTTTAAATTACATCTTCAAAGTCCTAACAGAAAAACCATCTACCCAGAAGATGAAGGTGATTGAGGATGACTTTGAAGCCCACATCACTGCCTCAGTTCTGCCACATGTATATAATATTTGTATTTATTACATATATTTATTTATTTTTAAAGTTTGTTTATTTTTGAGCAAGCAGAGGGGTAGCAGAGAGAGAATCCCAAGCTGACTCTGTACTGTCAGTGCAGAGCCCAATGCGAAGATCATGACCTGAGCCAAAGTCTGACGCTCAACCGACTGAGCCACCTAGGTGTTCCATTCTGCCATTTTTTTTTTTTTAACGTTTATTTATTTTTGGGACAGAGAGAGACAGAGTATGAACGGGGGAGGGGCAGAGAGAGAGGGAGACACAGAATCGGAAACAGGCTCCAGGCTCTGAGCCATCAGCCCAGAGCCTGACACGGGGCTCGAACTCACGGACCGCGAGATCGTGACCTGGCTGAAGTCGGACGCTTAACCGACTGTGCCACCCAGGCGCCCCCCCATTCTGCCGTTTTTTAAGATAACAGCTTTATTGGGATATGGTTCGCGTGACATATAATCCACCCACTTAAAGTGTACAGTTCGGTGGTTTTTAGTATATCCACACAGGTATGCAACCATCACCACAGTCGACTTCGTCAGTTTTCACCCCCTAAAAAGAAACTGCCTGCCCAATAAAAGTCATCACCCATGTTGTGGCCTGTGGCAGCGTTCGCCTCTGCTTTATGGCTGGATCATATTCTGTCGTTTGGAAAAGCTCCATTTGATTTATCCATTCATCGGTTGATAGACATTTGGTTTGTTTTCCGTGTTTATGGGCATAAGTTTTCAGTTCTCTTTAGTGTGTACGTACGGGTGGAATTGCCAGGGCATATGGTGGCTGTTATGTGTAACCTTGTGAGGACTTGCCAGACGGTTCTCCAGAGCAGCCATACCATTTCACGTTCCCACAGTGGCGTGTGAGGGTGCCAGTTTCTCTGCATCTTTGCCGTACTTGTCTTTTTGATCCTGGCCATCCTTGTGGGTGTGAAGAGGTAGATCATCGTGGCTTTGATTTGCATTTCCCCGATCTGCCCTCCCCACATTTTTTTAAACTGATACGCCACTTTTTTTTTTTTTAATCATTGCTCCTTAGATCTGCCCCGTCCTTCTGTTTCCTACAATTTATTAAAAATCCCCCAAATGAAACCATGAGCGTTACCTTCACAGGAACCCATCTGTGAGAAACAAACCATAGCAGTTTACTTTTCTCTGATGTAACTGTTGTTTCTGTTCCATGTGGGTCTTATTGTACTGTTCTGTTGTTCTTGGCATTTTCTAGGAGAAACAGCAGTTTCAGCGCCACCTCACGCGCCCACCTCCCCAGTACCAAGACCCAACCCAGAGCACCTTCCCACAGCAGGTTGGACAGTTCACAGGTGAGGGGATGTCTGAAGCGGCAGAGTCGGGCAGGGGAGGCAGGCACAGGACAGAGCAGGTGGTCCGTTCCACTCATGCTGGCTTCTTGCTGTCTGCCATGCTATATGCTGGGGGCTAAATAGACTTGCTTATGTAAACCTTGGTCTGCCTATGGAGCCTGGCTTTCTAGTTCCCTTGCAGGCTAGGAGGAGAGGGTCACAGAGGCAGACCACCTTGGTCAGTACTCTGGCTGCACGGTCTTTTGAAGCATAATCATTTCTAGCTGGAGGCTAGCTTATCAACAGGAAATGGGTTCTGTAATTCTTAAGAAGGTTCTTTGCTCCTGCCGTTATGTGCCTTCAAAAAAATGATGCTCTTATTTTCCAGATAAGGAGAGACTAAGTGTAGTTTGTGTGGCCTTTTGCTTCTGCTCTCTCTTCCTGTCCGCTCACTTCGGTGTCCCAGACGGCAGCATCAGCTGCCGACAGTTGACCACAGAGGGGCAGGAAACACTCTGAGGTCTTGGCTGATGCAGCTCAGATGTGCAAGGGAACCTGACTGCCCTTGTTCAGGCCTCACTGCAGAAACTCATAGATACGCCAGTTGACAGAAGCAGTAAAACCTGGTTGCACCTGCCTTTCTAGCTCTTCTTGGCCTATCTTTAAAACCTGTCCCTTTTTTGGTCAACGACTCTCACTCTAAAGTGTCCCAGGGAAAGCTGAGCACAGCTGTGTGCTCCTTAATTTTTTTTTTTAATGTTTGTTTACTTTTGAGTGAGAGAGAGAAATAGAGCATGAGTGGGGGAGGGGCAGAGAGAGAGAGAAACACAGAATCAAGCAGGCTCCCGGCTCTGAACTGTCAGCACAGAGCCTGACGCGGGGTTCAACCTCATGAACTGCGAGATCATGACCTGAGCCAAAGTCAGTCGGTTAACCGACTGAGCCACCTAGGCGCCCCATGGCTGTGTCCTGACTAGGAGCCTAGGTGGAGTTTTATGTGTGTGCTGACCAGACCGTGGAGCTGAAGTCTGCGGGCTTCTCAGGAGCCTGGGCCTCAGCCAGCCTTCCTGCCTTCATCGCATCTCACATGGTTCTGGGCTGTCAGCGGGAGCAAAGCAGACTGTTTCCACCCTCCTCTGTCCCTCAGCCTAGTTCTTAAGTGCTGGTGGAGAGAGGGAGAGGAGGAACAAAGAGCTCAGTCATGGCCAGCCCCTGAATAGTACACCCCCGACCCACAGAAACCCATTTGGTGAGTGTTGTCACTGTGCATCCATTGCTTAAGACAGAGCCCCAGGGGCGCCTGGGTGGCGCAGTCGGTTAAGCGTCCGACTTCGGCCAGGTCACGATCTCGCGGTCCGTGAGTTCGAGCCCCGCGTCGGGCTCTGGGCTGATGGCTCAGAGCCTGGAGCCTGTTTCCAATTCTGTGTCTCCCTCTCTCTCTGCCCCTCCCCCGTTCATACTCTGTCTCTCTCTGTCTCAAAAATAAATAAATGGGGCGCCTGGGTGGCGCAGTCGGTTAAGCGTCCGACTTCAGCCAGGTCACGATCTCGCGCTCCGTGAGTTCGAGCCCCGCGTCAGGCTCTGGGCTGATGGCTCAGAGCCTGGAGCCTGTTTCCAATTCTGTGTCTCCCTCTCTCTCTGCCCCTCCCCCGTTCATGCTCTGTCTCTCTCTGTCCCAAAAATAAATAAACGTTGAAAAAAAAAAAAATAATAAAATAAAAAAAAAAAACAAAAATAAATAAATGTTAAAAAAAAAAAAAAAAAAAAGACAGAGCCCCAAACAGCAGGTTCCCTGAGGACAGGACCTCTCTGTCCTGTTCCCGGCCGTCTCCCCCATGCAGTGCCCGCCACTGATCAGTCAGCATCTGCTGCTTTCAGTCCCTCCCTCAGCCCCCTTGTTGTTCAGTGGTGTCAAGAACAGGATCTCACACTCTCCCTCTTTCACTCCCATGGTGCCATAGCTGGTACACCCCTCCCCTGATTGATTTGAGCAGCCCCCACCCAGCCCCCAAACCACTGTTGCGGTCCACTTACCCTGGGACTTTGCAACTGTGTCCTCCACATGGCAGCCACAGCTCTTCTGAGTCTGGCCACGGCTATCTCTCCAGCCTTATCTCTAGCCAGTGGGATACCCTCCCTGCACTCTGGCCATGGAGCTCCCCACACAGACCGCCTCTCGTAAATTTATGCCGTTGCACACACTCTCTTCTCTGTCTAGGATACTCTTTCTCCAAACGGTGAAATTGCTAAACTTCAACCCTTTTATTTATTTATTTATTTTTAATTTTTTTTTAATGTTTCTTTATTTCTGAGAGAGAGCATGCACGAGCGGAGGAGAAAGAGAGAGAGAGAGAGAGACAGAATCTGAAGCAGGTTCCAGGCTCTGAGCTGTCAGCACAGAGCCCAACACGGGGCACAGACTCACGAAACATGAGATCATGACCTGAGCCAGAGTCGGACCCTTAACCGACTGAGCGCCCCAGGTGCCCCAAGAGGAAGTTTCTTCAGCCCTTTTAAAAAAGCCAGTGTGGGGGCGCCTGGGTGGTGCAGTCGGTTAAGCATCCGACTTCAGCCAGGTCACGATCTCGCGGTCCGTGAGTTCGAGCCCCGCGTCGGGCTCTGGGCTGATGGCTCAGAGCCTGGAGCCTGTTTCCGATTCTGTGTCTCCCTCTCTCTCTGCCCCTCCCCTGTTCATGCTCTGTCTCTCTCTGTCCCAAAAATAAATAAACGTTGAAAAAAAAAAATAAAAAAGCCAGTGTGTTTGTCACCATCTCTCTGAAGCCCTCCCCAAATCTTCCCAGGCATTGACCCTTCAGACCCCTGCACTCACATGGCCTGTTGCCCAGCTGTTGTTGTAACCCTGTTACACCACATGGAGCCTTTGCCTCCTGAAGGCAGACCCTGGGCTGGATCTGTCTGGAAGTCCCCAGGGCCGGCATGGACCTCCCACAGAGCAGAAATAGGGTGGGCTTTGGAAGGTTAAATCATCGAGTCTCCTGGCTTCTGCCGCCCTGGGGTGTTTGCCCCTTCCTCTGAGCCTGTCTTGAATTCCTCATTGCTCCAGACTGGCCTCCATTCCATCCTGTGGGAAACCTGCTTCCCTTTTGACTCCCAGGCTGTCGTCTTTGAGATTCCATGGACGATAAGATGTCCAGTGTTCTGAATTTTGCCTTTCATGCCAGAGAATAACAGCTGCATCTTGGGTCCTAAAGATGTCTCCGCAGCGGCAGTCCAGGAAATGCCAGCTTGATTGACTGACTTTTTTCTGTCTTCCAGGGTCCTCTGCTGCTGTGCCTGGCATGAACAACTTGGGTGCATCAAACCCCGGCTGTTCTCGAGCGTTTCCTCAGGCCGGGAATTTGATGTCAATGGGTCCTGGACACACTTCAGTTTCCTCTCTCCCCTCAAACTCAGGCCAGCAGGACCGGGGTGTGGCTCAGTTCACTGGCTCCCAGAGCCTGCCACAGAGCAGTCTCTATGGCCTGGCCTCCGGCATAACCCAGATAGTTGGCCAGCCCCCACCACAGGCCACCAACGGACATGCCCACATTCCACGGCAGACTGGCGTGGGCCAGAGCACCTCGGTCTCCGCTGCCTATGGGCAGAACTCTCTGGGAAGCTCCGGCCTCCCCCAGCAGCACAATAAGGGTACCCTGAACTCTGGTTTAACAAAGCCACAGGTCCCAAGGGTGTCCGCTGCCATGGGAAGCCAGAACCCCTCGTGGCAGCATCAGGGAATGCCGAACTTGAGTGGCCAGACCCCAGGGAACAACACCGTGAGCCCTTTCACGGCAGCCTCCAGCTTCCACATGCAGCAGGCTCACCTGAAGATGTCCAGCCCGCAGTTCTCCCAGGCGATGCCCAGCAGGCCCATGGCCCCCATGAGCTCGGCAGCCGCGGCAGGGTCCATGCTGCCCCCTGTGAGTGCGCAGCAGAGGACCGGAGCCCCTGCCCCAGCACCTCCCCAGGGAGCCCCGCAGCAGGGCTTGCCGGGCCTGAGCCCGGCCGCACCCGAGCTGGGGGCCTTCAGCCAGAGCCCTGCGCCATCAATGAGCAGCCGGGCAGGACTACACTGCACTCAGGCCTATCCCGTGCGGACCGCGGGCCAGGAGCTGCCCTTCGCCTACAGCGGGCAGCCGGGTGGCAGTGGGCTGGCCAGCATGGCCGGAGATGCTGACCTGATCGATTCCCTGCTGAAGAACAGGACTTCGGAAGAGTGGATGAACGATCTGGATGACCTGTTAGGGCCTCAGTAACTGGAGGATTTGTGGTGGTCTCAAATGTTCACACAGCCTGTATTTTTATTCTCAGATTCAAGAAAGAGCAACTACATTGGACCAAAAGCCCGAGGCCTGGGGAGCTGGGTGGGTGGAGCCAGAGCCCCAGGGTGGAGGCCTGGCCTGGCCAGGCCAGGGTCTGCCGGGTGCACAGCTCCTAGCCAGCAGTTGTGGCCCGTCGGGCTGGCCCCAGCCCATCTGCTGGCTTTGTTGCCTGGTGTTGGGACAGCAGGATAGGGTTCTATGAGTGGTTTTCTATCCAAATGACCAAAAAACCAACAGTAAGAATGGTGAAACCCCACGATGGCAGGCTCATAAAAATCTCTGCCATTGTGTTGACTTAATCCAAGATTTCTCCTCTTTCCCCAGTGTTGGGGACAGGTTTTGTTGCAACTTTATATAGCAGAACTATTTGCAATTTGTAGCATAGAAAAGATTAATTTTTTTTTTTAAGATTTTAAGACAGATTAGGATAGGTGGTGGTTTAAATTGATTTTAAGTGGCATTGGAAACCTAGGGTTTCCTTTGGTTAAGAGCCCTTTTTATTCCTGCTCTTTGTCCGCTTTCAGGGGAAAGGGAGGGTCCCCGGGCAATCATTTCCGTCAGTACAGGCTGTGACTGCATGTGCCAAAAAGGAACAGGATGCCGCGAGATAGCAGAACTAGTGACACAGATGTGGTCACTCCAGCCGCGCTCCTCCTCCTCCCCCCAGAATGCTGTGCTTCCAGGACCCCAGGCCACCCCCAGGCTAAATGCCGAGATGGATTATTTGGGATTCCTGTGTCCCCTTTTGTTGTAAACCCTCCCCCTGTTCTTCAGTTTCTCTCAAAACTTGTATTTAATGCGTCAGGAAGGTGATCATTGCTGTGCACAGACGTCTTTCCTTCACCCCATCTGCAGTTCCCATGACCTCTCTGCCTCCCCTTCTCTCTCCAGCACAAATGGAAAACCTCTTTAAGGCCACAGGTTACTAGACTGGAGGGGAAAGTCATTACGATTCCTTAGGGAGCCCTAGCATTGTAGTAGTGGGGCTGGTGTCCCCTCCCCAGAAAGCAAAGGTTTGGGGGAAGAAGGGAAAGAGGTGTGCACTGTTGGGCAGGGAGGCTACAGGCCGAGCCGCAGGTGAGAACTCCACTGTTTCACCACTTCTGCCTCTCTCCCTCGTCAGATGACGTGCACTTTTTGAAGAGAATGACTTTATAACACTAATACATCCTTTCTAAAGACTGGAGTGGATTTCTCTTTGAAGGTCTGTGAATTAATGGACTTTGGCTAAGCTAAGAGTCAGCAGAACAGAGTATTCCCCGTGGGCTGTTTCTGGAAACAAAGATGGAGAGAGCACTTCGGTTAGAACGAAAGCAAAATGGTAAGTGCAGGGCGAAACCCTTCTAAACAGAGTGTTGGAGAGAAAATAGGACACTGAAGAGAGTGGCTTCCATGTAGAGTGGTCCCTGGAGAAACCGCAACCCCATTTTTATTTCCCTGGAGTCTCAAAGTGGGTGATTCAAGGAGTGTCATATGTAAAGAGTTAAGCCAAGGAAGAGATCCACGTGGGCAGCCCGAGTGGCTTTGAGGGGATGAATGGTTGCACACACATGGGTAATTATTTTGCACCAGCAGTGCCTTTCATGGGGGTAGTTGGACCCTCAGATCCTCTTCCCTAATAGCCATTTGCCACCTTGGGTGGTGTCTGGGCCATTTCCCGTTTAAACGCCCTCCCTGCCTTCCTCGTACTGAATCTAGCTCTCAAAGAAGGGAACGAATCCTAAAGCCAGTGAAGACTCCACCCTCTGAGTGAGTTCCCCAATCTAAAGGGGAAGAGGGGGACTTCAGTGGGTTTTCAACCAAAAAATAGCGGGCTGCAGGCTGGTGATGAGTCCTTGTTCCTCTCCTGCTCTCCCCCTGGCCGCTCACCTCTGTCCCCTCCCGGGGAGGGCTGCCCCTGCCTTAGCCCTCGGGCCGCCGGACAGACAGCAGGCTTCTCGCTGCAGTGTCGGAGCAATAAAATGTGATGCTTGGGGTTCCCCCCCCCCAGGGAGCTGCCCATGGCTTTATTTATGAATCTGGTTTTTGGGTAGTCAAGGGGGGAGACTCCGCTTCAAGGCAAATCCCCTCTTCCAGGAGCCATGACTCACAAGAAAAGGGTGCTCGGACTTTGTTATACACATTTGCTTTGTGTAAATAAATGTTTACAATTTTATATTAAAGAGGAAATAAGCGTTAGAGTTTCTGACTGTATATTTTTTACTTTTATAGATTTTAAAACTATGATCCTTTATATATGTGTTTTGGGGGAGCTATGATAAGTTTTATGGCAAACATTCGATATTGTTAACTTTCTATTGTCATCAAAGTACATAAAAATCCTGTTAATCCCCCTATCCTCCTACTGCCCTTAACTCTGGTATACACCAAAAAGAAATCTTTACTCTCCTTCTTTTATCATTATAAAGTAATAAAAGTATTTTGCTAGTATGGAAACCGCCTGTGCATTTGGCTTCACGTGGCTGCACCCACAGTGTGGGAGGTAGGAAGTGGACCCGGACATGACTTCTTTGGTGGCTGATTTCCTTTGGCAATTTTCCCCTTTCCTTCGGTGGAGGGAGAAGGGACGTCTGTTTTGGTTTATCTCAGTGATGATGGGTAGGAGGGTAGGACTCGGGACCACCAGCCTCTCCCCTCTCTGGGACCCAGCCCTGCCCTTGTGTCTAATGGAGGGAGGTGGACCAGATAACTCAGGGATACTCTAGGTCCTTAGCAGTTTAAAGGTTTCACTCGAAACCCTTAGACTCACCCTCAGAGCAATTCTCCAGGTCCTGTTTAGTTGCCTTTTTTTTTTTAATACTCATTTTTGAGAGAGAGTGTGACTGAGGGAGGGGCAGAGAGAACGGGGACAGAGGATCTGAAGCAGGCTTGGCACTGACAGCAGTGAGCCCAATGTGGGGCTCAAACTCAAACTCACCAACCATGAGATCATGACCTGAGCTGAAGTCGGATGCTCAACCGACTGAGCCAGCCAGTTACCCCTGGTTCCATACTGAGTTTCTCTATAATGGGGGGCAGAGCCCAACCACTGCTGTCATCTTTGAGGTCAAGAGCTGCAGATATTCCCATCGCTGTGTCATGTTACTCTCAGAGCTGGAGGATCAAGGGGGTCCTTGATTCTTAGTAAAAAAAAAAAAAATCAAAATCTCTGTTAGTTCTATCTCCCCCCAAACCCAATGCCATTTCTTCTTTTTGATACTTGGCTGTGCAGTAAGACACTTTTCTTAAGTTCTGTGTGTTAGAGTGGACGTAATTCTATATTTGTGACAGCCAAATATGCCCACCAGCCAAGTATGTTCCACAAAGGGACCCAGAGGACCTCCATCTACCAAAAAGAAAGAGGCACCACATTGTTGAGAAGCTGGGTGGCCATTCCTCTGGGGCCCAAACTGACAGAAGAAGATGTTGTAACAGAACCGGGCTCCCTGATAGCAATGGGATATAGAGGATCCCACAGCAATAGGACCAGGCGGTAGCTCAGGCCTTTCAGAGGCCAGGAGGGAGGACCAGACTCACAGAGAGCTAAGGAGCTATGAATGGATCATGGTGTGGCCAGAGGCAAATGGCTGGGCAGCTGACAGGGGTTGGCTTCCTTTATACAACTGGAAGGACTCAAGGGATTGTTGGCCCAATGGCTGAGGGAAGCTGCCCCAAGATGAAGTCACAAAACATTACCCAGTTCCCAGACATGAGGCAATTCTCAGGCTCAGAACCCCTTGTCCAGAGGAGAGACCGGATCTCATGAGGGAGGCCTCTCCCACATCGCTGTGAGGAGTGCAGTAATGGTTGTCCTGTTCCTTCCCAGAGGGGCCTCCAGCCATTTACTCAGAGAACTGTACATACCCCAGGAAGAGGAATACCTGGCGTTGCTTTAGGATTGCCCTTGAACACAGGTGCCTTTGATACCTGAGGAAGTCAAGTGTCATCAGGACTCAGGGGAGTAAAAGTGGGTACACAGTAAATGGAGTCCTGGCCCCAGGCCCAGCTCACAGTGGGATGGCTGGGTTCACAGCTCTGCCTGGTCATTTCCCTGGCCTTGATCTTCAATCAGAGTGGACACCCTTGCTTGTTGTAGAAACCTTCCATTGGTCAGGTGGAAACCTCCTGTGCTGGGAAACTTTTGAATGGACTAGCTATGGTGGCGGGGGGGTGGGGGGTGGTGCGCAAGGAGGGGAGGTACGGTGCTCTGCATGATGCCAGCAGCATGGCTCTGACTCACCGAGGCTGCTCTAGCTCTGTTACTGCTGAACGTCCAGCCTGTCAGCAACAGAGACCAATGCCAAGCCTCTGAGCCCATCTCTTGAGACTAGCCACTTACTTGGTAGTATGTTAGTCCCTCCCATGCTGGAAAGGGTGGTGATTCATCTTTATTTTTTTGTTCTTTTCTGGCTTTTCGTTTCGATATAATTTTACATTTGTGAAAAGAGAACAAAGATCTCAAAAACACGCCAAGTTGTAGCAGACACAAAAGACCACGTATCATAGGAATATAGGAATGAATCCCTTTATGTGAAATGTCCAGAAAAGGCAAACCAGCAAAGACAGAAACAGATCAGTGGTGGCCTGGGGCTGGGACTTACTGGGGTGATGAAATTGCTCTAAAACCAGATCATGGTGATGCTCTGCACAACTGAGCAAATATACCAGAAGTTGAATTGTACATTTAAAATGGGTGAATTTTATAGCATGTAAATTATATACCTCAACAAAGTTGCTTTTTACAATAGTACAAAGAATGCTTAATACGGTTCACCCAGCTTCCTCATATGTTCATCTTTTACAACAGTATGATTTTTTTTCTTTTTTCTTTTTTTTTAAGTCGGCTTCATGTCCAGCACAGACCCCAACGTGGGACCTGAACTCACAACCCCTGAGATCAAGACCTGGGTTGAGATCAAGAGTCAGATGCTTAACCAACCAAGCCACCCGGCACCCCAACAACAGTATAATTATTAAAAACAGGAAATTAGGGTACCTGGGTGTATCAGTTGGTTAAGCATCCGACTTTGGCTCAGGTCATGATCTCGCAGTTCATGGGTTTGAGCCTTGCATCAGGTTCTGTGCTGACAGCACAGCGCCCACTTTGAATCTTCTGTCTCTCTCTCTCTCTCTCTCTCTCTCTCTCTTTGCCCCTCCCCTGCTCATGCTCTCTCTCTCAAAAATAAACATTAAAAAAATAGGAAATTAACACCAAAACAGAGACTGTTAACTAAGATCTGTTGATCATTACAGTTGTCCTGTAATGATGCCCTTTTTCTGGTCCACGATCCCATCCAGGATCACATTGCATTGAGTCGTCAGGCCTCCTCATTCTCCTAATCTGGGTCAGTCCCTCAGTCTTTGTCCTTTGTGTCCTTGGCACCAGCCATTTGCACATCCTGGAATGGACACAGAGTCCAGGTGTGGCTCTCTGGCTGTCCTGCCAGTGAGGGTTCAGAGTGCTTGACCTTCCAGTACAGAATACATCCTGTCACCTTGGATTGGATCAAGTGCCTCTCCACAGCAACGACATGTGGATGCATGGCAGCAGGATCCAATGTGCTGTATCTCCCTCTGGACACCCAGAATTTGCTGACCTGAAGAGCAATGGAAAGACTGTTGAAAGGTACAGGTCAGAGGGCACCTGGGTGGCTCAGTGGGTTAAGTGTTCAACTTCTGCTCAGGTCATGATCTCACAGTTCGTGGGTTCGAGCCCCACTTCGAGCTCTGTGCTGACAGCTCAGAGCCTGGAACCTGCTTCTGATTCTGTGTCTCCCTCTCTCTCTGCCCCTCCCCTGCTCATGCGCGCTCTCTCTCTCTCTCTCTCTCTCTCAAAAATAAACACAACAAAAGGTACACATAAGGAACCAGATTAGTGATAAGACTTTCCAAGGAAAGGATGCCATCCTCTTCCCTCTACCCTTCCTCTAGGAGGGGGTATACACCCCAGATCAGTGACTGGGACATGGGGCTGCAGCTCCAATAGGTAGGAGACGGGAGGGGGAGGGGCAACCCAACAGTGGAAGTAGAAGTGGCCTAGAGGTGGCCCTGCTTGTTGTCACTCCAGAGACCCATTGGGAGAGCTTGTGCTTTCTGTCCTGAAACTTTAGGCTGTGTGCATCCAGAGACCCTGGCTCCCAAAGGGAGAACATACCCACCAGAAGACACAGCAGGAGTCCCATTAGGCTTTAAGTTACAGCTGCCTCCTGGATCCTTTGAGCTCAGAGGAAGAGGCCAGGGTCCTGGCAAGAGGAGTTGACCTTGACCATTAAGGGAGGAGGGTGAGGTTCCACACTGGGGAGGCAGAGTGCATTCCACCCCGCTGACCCCATGCTGTGTCTCTTGGTATGATTTTGGTGATGAGTGGACAGGTGCGGCCACCATGCATTGATAGTGCTGGGTGACCAGGGGCTCAGACCCTTCCAGGTATATGGGTCTGGGTAGGTCTTGGTGACTCTTCCAGGTAAGCTGAAGTGCTAGCTGAGGGTGAGGGCAATCTAGACTGGGTGGTAGAAGACCGAGGTGATGAAACCTGAAACCAGCTGTTGTGTGTTCCACCAGCCTTTTTTTCTTAAGTTTATTTATTTTTGAGAGAGAGAGAGAGAGAGAGAGAGAGAGGAGGGGAGGGGCAGAGAGAGAGAGAGAGAGGGAAAGAGAGAGAGAGAATCCCAATCAGGTTCCGAGATATCAGTGCAGAGCCCAACACGAACCATGAGATCATAACCTGAGCTGAGATGAAGAGTCCCATGCTCAACCCACTGAGCCACCCAGGCGCCCCGCCCACTAACCTTATTTTAAATTTCCCCAGGAAACGAGTCCTGAGTCGTAAGGTGCCACTTGCTGGGGGACTGAACTTACTGTATAAAGAGGGCCCAAAGGGACGCCTGGGTGATGCAGGTCATGAGCTCAGGGTTGGTGAGTCCCAGCCTCGCACTGGGTTCGCTGCTGAGGGCGTGGAACCCGCTTGGGATCCTCTGTCCCCCTGTCTTTGCCCCTCCCCCGCTCGCACTCAATCTTGAAAATAAACATTTAAAATAAAAAAAATAAAGAGGACGAGTGGTGCAAGGTGCGGACTCTAGGTGTCGCTGTGGCGCGCCCCCAGTGCTGCGGGCGGAGGCCAGAGGGATTCTCCCTGGGACTGGCCTTGAATAGGGAGCTTCGCAGCTCCACCTAACGTATCCTACGCAGAGCCGCCCGCTCTCAATACCTGGTCGCTTTGGGGGTGCCGAGGCCCGACCTGCCTCCCCAGTTCGGGGCCACCCAGTGGGCCGGCCCGGCTGCGGGGCCCCCTTGGCAGCCGGGCCGCAGCCACATCACAGCTCAGCTGGCCGCCCTGCCCTGCTTTCTACCCGGACTTCTCCCACAAGCCATGCACGTTCCGGGGCCCAATCCCCAAATCCTGTTTCTGAGCAACTCGCTCAATGCAAACAGGAGGCTTTGCGTTTAAGTGTTTTGTTGAGAAGGTAAGTTTATCAGCGTTTCAGAGACTTCTTTCTGGTCCCCAAAATGGTCCCTTGAAGGCCCGCCCTCCTCTCTCTTGGAAGAGCGTGAGGGAATGAAAACGGCTGTTTCCCGCCACTGTGGTCTACCACGATTCATGGGGCTTCTGGAAATGAGCAATTTCAGTGTTGCGGGGTTTTTTCTTCTGATTTTAAGCTATTTTAAGATTGTTCGGTAGAGGGGGAGGGGCGCCTGGGTGGCCCAGTTGGTTGAGCACCGGACTCCGGCTCAGGTCCTGATCTCCCTGTTTCCAGGTTCCAGCCCCGGGTGGGGCTCTGTGCTGACAGCTCACAGCCTGGAGCCTGTAAATAAACATTAAAAAAAAAAAAAAAAAAAAAAAAAAAGATCGTCAGGATGAGGGGTGCTGGCTGGCTCAATCGGCAGAGCATGCAACTCTCAATCTTGGGGTCCTGAGTTCAGGTCCCACTTTGGGTGTAGAGATTACTTTAAAAGTAAGTAAATAAAGAAAAATAAAATCATCAGGTAGAGAATTTCAGTGAATCTTGGCTATGATATTTAAATTCGTATCCATGTAATATTGATACTGGCCAGAGAACCTGTTCCGAACTCAGGTTCTACTCGATGCTTGAAAATCAATATCCCAGAGACAAATTATGGCGGGAAAGGAAAGGGTTTATTCAGGAAGCCAGCAGCCCAAAGAAAGCTGGAGGGTTTTTAAACTTTTTTTTTTAATGTTTTATTCATTTTTGAAAGAGAGCAAGTAGGGGAGGGACAGAGAAAGGGACAGAGGATCTGAAGCGGGCTTTGCATTGACATCAGTGAGCCCAACGTGGGACCTGGACTCTTGAGCCCGTGAGATCATGACCTGAGCCGAAGTGGGAGGCTCAACTGACTGAGCCACCCCGGGAGGCCCCATGCTGAAGGGTTTGAAAGGGGAAAACCTGGGAAAAGGGAGTGGGGCTCTGTGCAGGAGAAGCAGGTGCCCAGGCCACGTGACTCTGAACAGACTCACTGGCATCAGTGACAGGTGTTTTTCAAATATAGTCAGGCCTTATCTTCTGGGAAACTCTGGTCCTTTACTCAAGGCCAGTGGGCTGCAGATCTCAAGGAAACTAAGTTCTGCTACAGACTAAGGGACTTATGTCACGAAGCAAGGTGTGAGTTCTTTCTCTCTCTGTCTCAAAATAAATAAATAAACTTAAAAAAAATAAATTCTTATTTTACTCAATGGGTTATAATTCCTTGTTACTATGTATTTTGATGTCCATACTGTCCAGGTTTGGCCGGTGGGTATCCCTTCAAACTGGCTCCTGTGTCCTTTGGACATGCCTCCATCTGCCTTTGAGCATTTCCTTCTTTTCTTTTTAAGTTTATTTATCTATTTTGGGAGGGAGAGGGGGAGAGAGAGAGAGAGAGTGGGAGAAAGGGAGAGAGAGAATGAAACAAGGAGAATCACAAACAGGCTCCACACCATCAGCTTGGAGCCTGCATGAACTGTGAGGTCATGACCTGAGCCAAAATCAAGTTCAACCAACTGAGCCACCCAGGAGCCCTGAGAATTTATTTTTAATTTAAGAATTTATGAATTCACGATGACTCAAGTAAGTAAATAAGTGGAGAAGGGGAAGCTCTTTTTCACTGCTAAATGTAAAAAGAACGATGGAATTAGAGAATCATTTGGCTACCATCACAATAAGTGATTCAGGTAAGAGCCACTAATGGTTGTTGTAAAATCAGTTGGTGGACGTTTGAGGAGTAAGGGAATTTTTTTTATAGAACCTCAAAGTATGACCCAGAAAGATATGTTTCAATGGGAAAAAGAGTTATTTTTGTCAAACATCAACAAAGCCAGACTTTAGGTAAGGGAAGTAAAAACATAGTGGGAACTCCAGCAGAGTCAGGGACACGAAACATTACAAGAAGCAGGTAAGAGGGTTGGTCACTGTCATTGTCAAAATGATGCACTTCTTTTTTGATTATTATTTTAGGGAGACAGAGAGAGAGAGCGAGAGAGCCCGAGCAGGGGAGGGGCAGAGAAAGAGGGAAAAAGAGAATCAGGTCAGGAGCCCATCTTCTGGCTGGAATGAATGGTGAATTCTTTTGTCAGCCTTTATCTTTTCCAGACTGGCACTCAAAAGGGCTGAGTCATTTCAGTGGCTTAGGCTGCTGGAAGCCACGGCAGAATGTGGGCAGAGTCCCTTAGTGCAAAGCAAGGGGTTTGAATGGAGTCAGTGTGCTGAGAGTTCTTACAGATCTACCTCACTTTACAGTAGAGAAACCAACAGACACCATGTTAACAGTACGGCTAAAACATCTCCAGGAACAAGGCTCAGTCGGCAGAGCATGCAATTCTTGATCTTGGGGTTGTAAGTTCAGGCCCCATGTTGGATGTAGAGACTACTTAAAATCTCTGAAAGAAAAAACCATCTCCAGGAACAGGACAGACTGATATGTACCTCCTGACAGTGCATCAAGAAAAACACAGGGCCATTCCCCTGCCCCTCCTGCTCAAAGCACATGATCGATTATAATCAGCTGAAATGTCAGATAAAATTAAATCAGTGGACTTCTGCAAAATAACTGGCCTGTGCTCATGAAAGACAAAGATCTGTGAACTGAAGAACTCTTCCAGGCTAAAGGAGACTGAATGCCCTTGACAGTGAACACAACACAGAATCCTGGAGTTTCTTTCACCATAAGGACAGGTAATATCTGGTTAAAGTCTGTTGATTCAGTTATGGTATTGTCTTTTTTTAAACTGATATATACTTGACATATAACATGATACTAGTTTCTGGTGTACAGCATAATGATTTGATATTTATATTGATAATGGTATCCTCTCTTTTTTTTTAAGTTTATTTATTTTGAGAGAGAAGAGAGAGCAAGTGGGGGAGGAGCAGAAAGAGAGGGAGAGAGAATCCCAAGCAGGCTCTGCATAGCTTGACGTGGGACTTGAGATCATGATGTGAGCCGAAATCAAGAGTTGGTTGCTTAACCGACTGAACCACCCAGGCTTGCTGGTATTGTCTTTTTTTTTTAATTGAGGTATAATTGATATATAATATGATATTAGTTTCACATATACAGCATAATGATTCAATATTTGTATATATTGATAACAGTATTGTCTTTTTTTAAGTTTATTTATTTATTTTGAAGAGAAGAGAGCACAAGTGGGGCAGGAGCAGAGAGAGAGAGAGAGAGAAAGAGAAAGAGAATACCAAGCAAGTTCCACACCGTCAGTGCAGAGCCCAACTCAAGGCTTGATCTCATGAACCTGGAGATCATGACCTGAGTCAAAATCAAGAGTCAGTCACTTAACCAACTGAGCCACCCAGGGTCCCTGGTATTGTATTGTATTGTATTGTACTGTATTGTATTGTATGTATTTATTTATTTTAATATTTATTTATTTTTGAGAGAGAGAGAGAGACAGAGTGTGAGTGGGCGAGGAGCAGAGAGAGAGGGAGACGTAGAATTTGAAGCAGGCTCCAGGCTCTGAGCTGTCAGCACAGAGCCTGATGCGGGGCTTGAACCCAAAGAACCATGAGATCATGACCTGAGCTGAAGTTGGACACTTAACCGACTGAGCCACCCAGGAGCCTTCTTTTTTTTTTTTTTAGAGAAAGAGAATGTCTTTTTTTTAATTGAGATATAATTGACATATAACATGATATTAGTTTCAGGTGTACAGCATAATGATTCGATATTTGTATATATTGATAATGGTATTGTCTTAATGTTAATTTCCTGATTATGCTAATTGTACTGTAGCTATATGAGAATGTTTATGCACATGGAAGTATTGAAGAGCAAAGGGGCATCTTGTCTGCAAATTACTCTGTGTGTGTGTGTGTGTGTCTGTGTGTGTGTGTGTTAAGAGAGAGAGAGGGAGAGAAAAGACACAGATAAATCAAATACAATAAAATGAGAGAAACCTAAGTGAAGAGTATACCACAACGCTTTATATTCTTTCAAATTTTCTGAAATTATGTTTAAAAGCATTTTGGGGGAAAAAATGCAACCCCAGCCTGACACGATAAGCAAAGCAACCCCCAGTGGATTAGAGACCTGAGTATACAAGACGAAGGTAACAGTGAAACATGGATAAACTTCTTACAGTAAAATTAAGAGCTTCTGTGGGGCGCCTGGGTGGCTCAGTCAGATGAGTGTCTGACTCTTAGTTTCGGTTCAGGTCATGATCTCCTGGTTCGTGAGTTCGAGCCCTACATTGGGCTCTGTGCTGTCAAGGTGGAGCCCACTTCCAATCCTCTGTCCCACCCTCTCTCTGTACTTCATCTGCTCATGCTCTTTCTCTCTCAAAAATAAATAAACATTAAAAAATAAATTAAGAGCTTCTGTGCATTGGAAGCCACTGTAAGGACCCTCTGGTCAAAGGGAGCCCCTCTCTGGGCCAGTTTTGGCCAGTGGCTGAGGGAGAGGTTCTGGGAGGGGGCTGAGGTGGTGGTGATGCAGACACTGACGTGTGCCCTATACCCCCACTCAGCCAATACCAAGCATCCCTTCCCTTGTGTGATGGTCCTCTGTTGTGACTTTTTGGGTGCCCTAGAACCACAGTCCCATAGACCAGTGACAGGTGGCTCTGGCCACATATTCACTTGGTCCCATGGTCCCATGGTCCCATGGTCAAGTTTTGCTTCGTTTTTGGAATGATGTACATTTCCTGGTGGGGAAGGCATAGCCCTGCTCCGGGACCCGAGGGCTGTGCACCATGACTCTTACTGGGGCTTGCCAGAAACACATGACATCTCTTTCTCTATCACAGATACTTCCAGCTCGAGGGGATCTGCTGGACCTAGCGGGCCAAGCAGGGGGGTGCTCACCCTGCAACCTGGCCCTGCTGCAAAGGCCTTTCCTTGCCCTTGGTCTTTTTCACAGCTGGCAGCCTTCTACGTCATCTGATAAATGTGTCACAGTAGGGTCCCTGAGTGTGGAATATGCCACATCCCCAACTCAGAGACCTACCAAGTCTTGTGTTCCTTTTTTCATGCAAACTGCAATAACCTGTATTTACTTCTTTTTTTTTAACTCTTTTTTTTAATGTTTTATTTATTTTTAAGAGAAATAGAGAGAGAGAGAACACGATCAGGGGAGGGGCAGAGAGAGAGGGGGACAGAGGATCCAAAGCATGCTCCACACTGACAGCAGAGAGCCCGACATGGGGCTCGAGGTCACGAACCATGAGATCATGACCTGAGCTGAAATCGGACACTCAACCAACTGAGCCACGCAGGTGCCCCTGTATTTACTTCTGAGGGGATTTCCAATAGGCCACTGACTAGCAGCCTCATTGAGGTGACGAGTCCCTGGCCTTTTGGAGTGTGTGTCTCACCAAGGCCACTGATGTACTCAGCATTTCCTGCTCCACAAGTCAATCACACGACGTCATCCATATGATGGACCAATGTGATCTTGGGGGAATGCCCAGAGCATTAAGGTTCCTCCGAACTGTATTATGACAGAGAGTGGGACAATTAAAATGGTCCTGGGGTTGGGGTGCCTGGGTGGCTCAGTGGATGAGTGTCTGACTTCGGCTCAGGTCATGATCTCATAATTTGTGAGTTTGAGCCCCGCATCACGCTCTGTACTGACAGCTCAGATCCTGGAGCCTATTATGGATTCTGTGTCTTCCTCTCTCTGACCCTCCCCTGCTTGTGCTCACTCTTTCTCTCAAAATTAAATAAACATTAAAAAAAATAAAATATAATAAAATAGTCCCAGGGCAAGCCTAAACGCGTAATGCTGTCCATCCCGTGTGAATCCAAACTGCTTCCAATCCTCTTTCCATTTTTTAAAATTTATTTAAAATTTATTTATTTTTTATTTTTTAAAGGATTAATTTTCTTTTTTTTATTTTAAATGTTTTTTAATTTATTTTTGAGAGAGACAGAGTACAAGCGGGGTAGGGACAGAGAGAGAGGGAGACACAGAATCCGAAGCAGGCTCCAGGCTCCGAGCGGTCAGCACAGAGCCTGACACGGGGCTCGAACTCACGAACCTGAGCCAAAGTCAGAGGCTTAACCGACTGAGCCCCCCAGGTGCTCCCATCCAATCCTCTTTTCAGATGAGAATGGAAATGATCACATGCAGTGGCTCTGCATCATCTCCTGTGTAACGTGCTCAACTATTCCACATCTGGCCGCTGCAGTGAGGGCTGCGACCAGGCTGGGTGCCTGTCATCTGCCAGGACTCATGTGCTCTTTGTAGGGGCCAGACTGGTGAATATAACCTGGGGGTGGTGGTGATAGGAACCACCACCCTCCAACCTTTAAGGCTTTCGGTGTGGCACTAATCTCTGTCTTTCCTCCCAGAGGCAGTATTATTCTGTAACATACTCTCTTGGTGAGTGGGTAACAGTTTCAGGAGATTCTGCTTGGCTTTTCCTACTCCAATACCTCTTACTCTATGGGCCAAGGAGCCAATGTGTGAATCTGCCTGTATCAGAGGGTCCCCAAGACCAGCCCAGGTCCCGTGATGTGCTGGCAGCACCCCCAGGACTCAGCAACAGTGGG
The DNA here is from genome assembly GCF_022837055.1 of Prionailurus viverrinus. Taxonomy (NCBI): domain Eukaryota; kingdom Metazoa; phylum Chordata; class Mammalia; order Carnivora; family Felidae; genus Prionailurus; species Prionailurus viverrinus. The sequence continues at coordinate 90,995,047 of NC_062561.1, read as the reverse complement.
GTTCATAGTACAGCTCCTGGCGCTCAGTCGTAAGCCATGCTGGATTACAGCCAATGGATACAGATCAAAGTCAGCAAAGGGGAGAAGGCACACAGTGTGAGGACCAGGGAAACCAGGCACAAGCTTCCAAGAGCCCCTGTCATTGGAGCCACATGCTTAATTCCTCCAGCAGTAAGATGTGAGGACATGAAATGTGGCCAACCAGGGAAGCTCATTAGAGACTCAGCACCCCGGGTTTGTTTTTTTTTTTTTTAATGTATATTTATTTTTGAAAGAGAGAGCATGAGCAGGGGAGGTAGAGACAGAGAGGGGGATAGAGGATCCAAAGCAGGCTCTGTGCCGACAGCAGTGAGCCTGATGTGGGGTTCAAACTCACAAACCGTGAGATCGTGACCTGAACCAAAGTTGGACATTCAACTGACTGAGCCATCCAAGTGCCCCAGCACCCCAGGTTTTTAATAGGGGGCTGGCATGTAGGTTCTGTCTGTCTAGCATGAACCAAAATTCCAGACTCCCAAAAGGAGTGTAGGTGTTCCACATAAACACAAACAGGTTAGCCACAGTGAGCCATTCTTATCAGTTAATGGTGGGAACTTTCCCAAAATCTAAGTTGGCAGATGTTAGCTGAGGGCTGACCTTGCAAGGACAGTGATCATGGCCCTGTTGTGTAAACTCTTTTTTGCACAATGCCAGCTGCCTAGTAGGACTGTCCCATAATACATCTAGGAGCCAGGGAGATGCCCCAGGGGTCTTGGGCCCAGCTAATTCACTGTGAAATGGAACTTGGCTAAGACTCTTTTTGGGAGGCCCAGAACACACTTGGGTTTGTTACCTGCCTCCATGGCCCCTGTAGTCTGGGATGGGTGATAGCCATGACAGAACCCAGTGCCTTTGGAACAATGGAGATGAAGAGAGACAGAAATAATATAGGCCAGGGGGCACCTGTGTGGTTGACTCAGTTGAGCGTCCAATTTCGGCTCAGGTCATGATCCCAGGGTCATGGGACTGAGCCCTGAGTCAGGCTCCACACTAAGCATGGAGTCTGCTTGAGATTCTCTCTCCCTCTGCCCCTCTCCCCAGCTCTCTCGTTCTCTCTCTTAAAAAAGAAAGGAAGGAAGAAAGGAAGGAAAAGAAAGAAAGAAAGAAAGAAAGAAAGGAGGGAGGGAAGGAAGGAAGAAAGAAAGAAGAGAAAGAAAGAAATAAAGAAGAGAAAGAAAGAAAGGAGGGAGGGAGGGAAGGAAGAAAGGAAGAAAGAAATAGAAAAAAAGAAAGAAAGAGAAAGGAAGGAAGGAAGAGAAAGAAAGAAAGCAAGAAAGGAGGGAGGGAAGAAAGAAAAAGAAAGAAAGGAAAAGAAAGAAAGAAAGAAGGGAAGGAAGGAAGGAAGAAAAAAAAGAAAAGAAAGAAAGAAAAAGAAAGGAAGGAAGAGAAAGAAAGAGAAAGAAGGGAGGGAGGGAAGGAAGAAAGAAAGAAAGAAAAAGAAAGAAAGAAAGAGAAAAATAGAGGCCAGGTGGTGGCATACACCTATCGCAAGCCAGGTGTCAATGACTACCATGATGGTTGGCAAGATCAGAATGGCAGAGTCTAGAGTGATGGTGTGCAGAATGTGACCTAGTGACCAGAGAGATGGGCAGCCGATGAGGGTATGCTGCTTAACAGATATAACCAAAAGAGATCAAGAATGGGTCAGCAGAGGGGCACGTGGGTAGCTCAGTCGGTTGAGCGTCTGACCCTTGATTTCGGCTCAGGTCATGATCTCATGGTTTCCTGGGTTCGAGCCCCACGTTGCGCTCTGTCCTGCCAGTTCAGAGCCTGCTTGGGATTCTCTGTCTCCCTCTCTGCCCATCCTCCACTCATGCTGTCTCTGTCTCTCTCAAAATAAATAAACTTTAAAAAAAAAAAAGAATGGATCAGCAGAAACCTAGGTTAGCCGAGCCAGTGGAAACTCATGATCCCTTGCCCATTTCCAGACCCAAATCAGTTCCCAGGCCCAGAACCCACTGGCTGAAGCAGAGGCCAGGTGTCCTTGTAAAAACCTTGCAACACTATGGCAAGTGCCCTGCCCGCCCCCCCCCCCCCCCCATCCTCTAAAGGTATCTGTTCTATTTACTCAGGTCACTGTTTCCCTATTCTCAGTTCAATGGTTTCCAAGGGGAGGGGGCGGAAGGTCAGCCAGGCCAGCTGGGAAGTCTTTGCCCCTTCATGGGTATGTTTTTTTGAGCACCCACTACACACAGAGCCAGAGATAAGGTGGAGCAGAGGCATTCCCTCACAGGCACTCCTGGAAGGCTGGGTAGATAGAAAACCCAGGAAAACAGAAAGGGACAAGGGTAGCCAGGGAAGGGTCCCAGGAGTCCTAGGGGGTTGTCTAAGGGGCCCCAGTGCCCGAATAGCACCAGGTTGAGGAGGACCAAGATCAGAGCCATGAATCTGTAAGGTGTTTCTGCAGGTGGAGTGTGGGCTGGGGCAGGTTGGGCTGAAAGGAGCAAGACATGCTATCATCATAGGTCTTTATTTTTTTGTGCAGAAAGCTTAGGGGCACCTGGGTGGCTCAGTTAAGCGTCCCACTTTGGCTCAGGTCATGATCTCATGGTTTGTGAGTTCAAGCCCTGCTTCGGGTTCTAGGCTGACATCTCAGAGCCTGGAGCCTGCTTCGGATTCTGTGTCTCCCTCTCTCTCTCTGCCTCTCCCCACCCCTGCTCGCACTCTGCTTTACTGAGGTGTCCAGTTGACCCCTTGAGCAACACAGGTTTGAACTGCACAGGTCCACTTATACGTGGATTTTTTTTTCAATAAATACAGTACAGTATTGTAAATGTTTTTTCTCTTCCTTATGATTTTCTTTTTTTTTAAGATTTTATTTTTAAGTAATCTCTACACCCAATGTGGGGCTCAAATTTATAACGCTGAGATCAAGGGTCGCATGCTCTACAGACTGAGCCAGGCAGGTGGTCCCTCACGATTTTCTTAATTTTCTCTAGCTTACTTTATTGTAAGAATATACTGTATAATACATGTAAAATGCAAAATATGTGTTAATTATGATGGTATGGGTAAGGCTTCTGGTCTACAGTAGGCTATTAGTAGTTGAGTTTGGGGGGAATTCTGATTTTTGACTGTTGTTACCTCTAACCCCTGTCTTGTTCAAGAATCAATTTCCATACCACAACATTTGCCCAATTTAAGTGTACAATCCAGTGACTTTGAGTAAATTTACTGAGCTGTGCAAACATCCCCATAATCCAGTTCTGGAACATCTTCCTCATATCTGCCCCTCCACCCCCAGGCTGCCTGTGATCTGTTCTCTGTTTCTTCTGATCTGCTTTTTCTGGACATTTCATATAATGAGAGTCATATACTATGTGGTCTTTTGTGTTTGGGACACAACTTAGCATAATGTTTTTAAGTCCTGTGTCCTATTTTAGTGGGAGAATTGGGGGAAATTTGAATGATACCTGTAGAATGGCTGATAGGTTTGTGTCAAGGTTAATTTCCTAGTTTGTATAACTGAATTATGTTTAAATCAGATTTTCAACTTAGAGTGAGATGGGTGAAGGGTATATGGAAACTGTGTACTATTTTTGCAACTTTTTGGATAAGTAAAATCATTTCAACATCTTTTTTGTTTTTTAAGTTTATTTAAGTAATTTCTATACCCAATGTGGGGCTTGAACTTGCAACCCCGAGATCAAGATTCACATGCTCTTCCAACTGAGCCAGCCCTGTGCTCCCCACCTTTTTAAATTTAGTTTAGTGTCCGAGTTCTGCACTGCTTATGGTGGTCTATTGTTCTGAAATTGTGGTTTCTTCTCAACATAATGGTTCTGCTGACTCTATCACTCTCCAGAGATCCTTGGTGAGCTCAGCTTCTAGAAGGTTCCTCGGGGCCCTGTAGGGGCTGGAGGGCAGAGGAATGTCCTGCAGGGGCTCAGGGAGGGGCTTTTACACTTCCTTCATGAGGTGAGCGTCTAACAAGGGCTGCCCAGGAGGGTGAGTGGGTGGCCCATTGCCTGGAGGGCCCCGGGCTGAACCTCTGTCAGCCAGAGCAGGCACAGCCTAGGCAGGGCTCTGAGAGACTGGGCAAGGGCAGAGGGAGAGAGGTGGAAACTGCAGGATATGGGGAGAGCTCCAGGGGTGGAGACCCCAGTTACTGCCTGGACATCTGCCCCAGGACTTCCTCAGAAGCTGCCTCAGCTTCCTGTTGTCAGGGAAGGGGATCAGCTTGGAAGGGAAGATGTCTAGGCCTCAGAGGAAATGAAAGTCTGGCAGAGAGAAGCCCCTGAAATGCACAGAGACCCACGGACACACACGTAGGCCCAGATGAACTCCAACATGCTAGCAAGCCCAGGGGCCCTGAGAAACACATGCCATGACCGCCACGGACACATGTGTTTCACGCAAACACGCTGGCACACGGTCTGCCTGCTCCTGGGGTCCCAGCTGGGGTCAGAGGGGTGGCCAGAGCAGGGGGCTGTGGTCAGGACCACTTTCAGGGAGGACAGGAGTGCTGAGCAGGCAGAGAGAGAGCTCGAGGGCACGTCTGGCATCTGTTCCCTTGTGCTCCAGTCTCTTTCTGAGCTTCTGTCAGTCATTTCTCCACCATTGAGCACCTGCCATGGTGACTGGCAAGCTGGTCCAAAGCAGGGCACAGACACGGAGACCCATCCCTGCCTCTGAGGAGCCCGCTGCGGCCCCTGGGGAGCAGCTGGTTTGCTGGGGGCAATGATGGCAAGGGGCATTTGTTGGGCATTGGCCAGACCATGAGAGGGCAAAAGGGGTTCTTGGGGAGCCCAGCAAGCAACAAAGCTCTTGGGCTGGAACCCAGGCTTGGGGACAGCAAGGAAGGAGGCCAGCTGGGTGGCAAGGATAGAGCTCCAGAGGTCACATGACCCTGACATATGGAGACTCCCCCAGAGAGACCAGGCAGAGGGTGCCAGGAGATCACAATGGCCCAAGACTAAAAGTAGTGGCAGTTGCCCCAAAGACCCAGCTGCTCTGTTCATCCCACGGCATGGCCTGTGCCTGCCTGTGGCCTTGCCAGCTCCTGCCTGTGCTCAGGTATCAGTCTGGACTGTGCCACAGCTGACCAAAACCCACCTCCAACCAGCTTGAGCCAAAAGGAGAAGTGGCTGTGTTATAAAACGGAAAGGCTGAATGGCCAGGGGCTGGGAGGTGGGGGGGGGGGGGGAAGGGGGGGGTAGGTCCCAGGCAAGGTGGTCCCAGGAGGCTCTAGGACACTGGCCACCTTTCTCCTCAAAGCGTGGCCTTGCGTTAGCTCTGTCTTCCTCAGGTTGGCCAGTAGCCATAAATGGCCCTCAGAAATCTTCCTCCTCACTTTGAGTTCCCCTTCCCAAAGTCCTTAGAAAGTTTCCAGAACTGCATCTCACCATCTTGAGTTAGCCTTGGCTCAGTCAGTTTGGACTCATACGTTCATCCCTCAAGCCCAGGAGGGGTGGGAGGCAGCTATGTCCACACCACAGGACCTGACAATAGGAAGGGTTGGAACCTCAGGAAGGAGGGACCCTGGGCAGGCAGAAACAGCAGGTGACTGTTCTGAGGTGTGAGTCCCAGGAGATGCTGGGCTCAACCACCCTGGGTGGGCTGACCCATCCTTCCGGGCCAGCAAGGTGGGCTTCAGGATGGCCTGTGTGCATGGAGCCCAGGGAGCTGTGAGACTGGCGGGCATCAGGTTTCTCGAGGGGAGCAGGGACTCAGCTGTGCCCAATTGGTCTGGGTGCCCGGACTGCCCTGCTGTCAGAATTGCATGTTATATAAGAGCCCTGGGCTGTGATCAGGGAAATAGGTAAGTGGGTGTGTATGGGTGGGAGTGGGGTCAGGGCTGGGAACCCTGGAGGAACCCATGACCTGTGTCCAGGTGAGAGATGACCGGGGCAGGGCAGGGCTTGGAAAGTGCATGGGGGGGGGGGGGGGGGGTTGGGTGGGGTGGATTTGAGAATAAGCAGGACTTGATCAATAGGAAGTGATGTAGGCATGTTGTGTGGGGGGGTGAGGGGGCTAGTTCAGGCAGGATTCTCTGGTTTCCTGAGACCAGACTCAGGACAAGGGGAGGTCTGGAGAGCCACCTAGGACCTGCTGAGGGTACAGGGCCTGAAGGACACTGGGTTGACCCAACACTATGGTGTGCCCAGGTGGATAGCTTGGGCTCTGTCAGCACAGGACTAGGCATAGAAGAGGCAAGAATGCCTGGGAGGAAGTGGTGGGGCCGGGTTGTCCCCAGCCTGCTGCTCTGTCCTGCCCAGGCTTTGTCTGGCCCTGGTTTCTGTCTGCCTAGCCTGACCACGCTCCTGGGCTCTTGCTGGCCATGGCCACACCCCTCTGTCGTGCCCCCTCCACTAAGTAGGGGCGGGGAGATCAAGCCAGTCTTCCTCTCCCCGACCAGCCTCTGAGCCAGCGGAAAGGGGCTGATAAAAGCTCCGCAGTTCCTTTCCACACACCAGCCCGGCTGACAGACCTGCCAGCACCATGAAGGACGACGTGGCTCTTCTGGCCACTGTCACCCTCCTGGGAGTCCTGCTGCAAGGTGCGCTGGCTCCTGTTTGGGAGGTGGGTGGGCCCTGAACTCCTGCAGCCTGTCTTCTGCCCTCCAGGCTCCGGGGAGGTGCTGGAGGGCCCAGAGTGGGTGCGGGGCAGAGGCAGGGCTTCTGGCCCAGACTCTTGGTGCCCAAGCTCTTCTGGCACCAGTGAAGGCTGGGATACCCCGGGGCTGAGACGCTTGTGCTGTCCTTGGTTAGGGACAGGGAAAGCCGTGGAAGGAGTATTTGCAGGGTGAACTGTGAAACCCTGGGCAGGGACCAAGGCTGACATGGGTGCCTAAGGGAGGGGACAGTGAAATGGAAAAAGGCCCCTGAGGGACAACTGAGGTAGGCATGCCTTGTGTGGGCTGGGGATGGGATATAGAACCCTGGAAGAGGGCAAGGGCTTTCAGGGAGCAGGTGGGGCATGCAGGTGTGTTAGGCTCTAGGATCTGGGATGGGGGGGCACCAGAATGAAAGGGTGATCTGGTGGTGGGTACAGAAGTGGGTCAGCCATGGGCCTGGGGTGGCCCTGGTCCAGCTGATCCCTGCCCTCTCCAGCTATCCTCTTTCTGGGGGTCCCAGCAGGACCCGGCTTTGCCTTCAAAGGCATTCTCTCTATGCTGGGATGGCATAGAGCTAGACAGGGCTGGAACCTGCTGCCTGGCCCTCCAAAATTGCATGGTGGCCTTTTAGACTGGCCCTACAGGACATGTTCCGAGGCTAGATATTTTTACCACTTGGGACACCATTACCCCACACTGTATGGGCCAGGACAAGGCTCAGCCTGGGCAGGGACCCTGGAAGGGCCAGACCAGACAGGCTGACTGGATCTCCTGCTGCACTGGCAAGGTCGGTTCTTAGCCCCTCCTCACGTAGCCATGGGACCCCCCTCTAGCTTCTACACTGTGATGGTCCACATAGCCTTGGCACCCACAGTGCACTTGGGATGGGATATTTCTTCAGAAGGCCTCATACCAAGCGCACCAGCACCACAGGACTTGCTGGAAGATAGCTGAAGATAACCAGCACTGGAGCTGTGTGTGTGATGGGGGCCTGCCCTGAGACCAAGAGAAAGGCCCTTGTGCACTTAGATCCATCCATGCTGGAACAGGATTGGGGGGGGGGGGGTCCAGGGGAAGGCAGAGCCCTGGAGGCCTGGTGTTGGACTAGATGAGTCTCAGTAGCAACCAACTGGGGGGTAGGGGAGAGGATGTATGTCAGACTTAGGGCAGAGTCCAGAGCACCTGAGCAGAGAAGCTAAAGCAGAAGACCACACCACAGTTTGGAGGCACAGGGCCCCAGGCTTGAGTGATCCTGGCCGGAAGTAGGGTCAGGAGCCCTCCCCACCCCCCACTGCATCCGCCTCTCTATTGGTGGGGACCAGGAACTGTAAACCACAGGGCGTGTGCTCCCCTGCACCAGGGAGAATGCAGACAACTCTGCCCTCAAGCCCTGGTGGCATGCCCTATTCAGGGACCCCCAGAGCCAAGATCATGTCTAGAGCGGGAGCTGGTCATTTGTCTGTGTTTTGCAAGTCAAAGGATTCAGGAGCACAGTCCTAAGCTTGAGGGCCCCTCCCTAGTACAGGTGTAACTATGACGCATCTCAGGGTGGGGGAAGAGGGACCTTGCCCTCCCCTTGAACATCTTGGACACAGGACAAGCCCAGAAAGAGAGGGGGCACGAGGTCCCCTCGGGAGGACTTTATTTTCCATGGGGGCTTTAAAGGGGAATCATGACAAGTTCAGCGTGTAGAAAGGAGAAAAGGTGGGAACCTGGCGGAGGTTGCGGGCCTCGGGGCAGCCAGACCTGACTCCCGCCCCTACTCGCCCCCAGCCTACTTCTCCCTGCAGGTGATCTCTGCACGCAGAGCCTTCCGCGTGTCGCCGCCGCTCACCACCGGCCCGCCCGAGTTCGAGCGTGTCTACCGAGCCCAGTGAGGCGCGGAGGGAGGGCTTGGGGCAGGAAGGGAGCGAGCCCGGACGGCTGCAGGGTCCGAGGCCCCCCGCCCGCGCCCTCACGCCGCCCCGCCCCCACCTCAGAGTGAACTGCAGCGAGTACTTCCCGCTGTTCCTCGCCACGCTCTGGGTCGCCGGAATCTTCTTTCACGAAGGTCTGGGCTCGGGGCGGGCGTGCACGCCCTGGAACCACAGGGTCTCGCGTCAACTGGCTCACCTAGCCCCGCCCGCCCCTCTCCCAGGTGCGGCGGCCCTGTGCGGTTTGGTCTACCTTTTCGCGCGTCTCCGCTACTTTCAGGGCTACGCGCGCTCGCCGCAGCAAAGGTGAGAGCAGGGGCGGGGCTCGGGGAGGTCACGTGGGTCCGGAGAAAGGCGGTTTGTGGGAGGAGTCTTGACCATCCGGGCAGCGAAACTGGGAGACTGGCTGGAGGTGGGTCCCTTTTGGGCGGGGGACGGGTCCTGGCCAAGCTGGGCGGAGGTGGGTGGAGCTGGGCGGCAGGGTAGGTGGGCGGAGCCGCCGTCGCTCCGCCCCGCCCCCGCTGAACCCTGCCCTTAGGCTGGCTCCCCTGTACACAAGCGCGAGCGCGCTCTGGCTGCTGGTAGCGATGGCGGCGCTCGGCCTGCTAGTCCACTTTCTCCCGGCCGCGCTGCGCGCCTCACTCCTTGGACCGTTCCGGACGCTGCTGCCCAGGGTTTGAGATGGAGGACGCCAGGTTGACGGAACCGGAGAAAAGCCAGAGCTTCCGGGAGGACAAGGGAGGGGGTGCTCTCTTTATCCTTAATCTTCAATTAAAGTGCCGGTGACCGGGCTCCGAATTCACTCTCTAGGTCGGAGGGGATCGCGCACTGCGGGCTGTGGAGCCCAGCCCTGGGCCGCAGCGGTCGGGTAGGCTTCCTGGGTGTGGCGCTGCAGAAGAAAAGGGTCCTCTCGGCCGGGCCCACGGCCGCCCTTTCCGTCGGGGCTCACCCCACGGCTCCTTCTCCCCGCGTTCAGCGCTGTAGTCGCCTGTCTACTCCTCTGAGGTCTGCCCTTTCACTGTTCCCCAGCCGCCCTCTTCCCCGTCCCCTGGCTTTCACAGCTGACACCGGGGACTTTCCTCGGTCAGCACTCGGTCCCTGTCAACTGGCACAGTGTGGATGTTCAGGGCACCCTGCCTCAGAGGCATGGGGGCGACGACCAACGTGGTCATTGTAGTTGTGACGGGCGCTCTCAGGGAAACGTCCAGGTGCCCTGTGGGACCAGACCTGGGGAAGGCCTGCAGGCCGGGCAGACCGTCCCTAAAGAGGTGATTGTTTTTTTAGCTGCGTCCGTGGAGAGGAGCTTTCCAGGCAGTGAACAGGCCCCGAGGTGGGCAGGAGACCCTAAAATGTGTTAGCAACCGGGAGACGGGGGGGAAGGTGAGCTGGGGCGGCGGGTGGGGGGCTTCGGAACCGTGGGCCAGGGCCGGGCTGGGACTCATGAAACAGGAGGTCGGGATGCCTTGGGCTTGAGAGGCCACCTCTGGAGCAGGCAGTTGGGACGGATGATGGAAGCTAGGGGGCGCCTTTGACGGGGGGGGAAGATGGTCCTCAGGAAGCAGAGGCGGTTTGGGTCGCCAGGACCGGGATTCCGCGCCGCCTCCACCCAGGAGTTACCGACCCTGCGGCCTGGGCCCTCTAGGAAATGCGGTTTAGAGCTGCACGGAGGGCTGAGGTGGCAGCGGGAAGGGGTGGCATTGCCAGGCACCTGGCCTCCCGCCACCAGCGGGAGCTTGGAACACTCACATGGGAGGCTCGCGCTTCATTAACCCTTTATTACAAGTCACGCTCTTATAGAAGTATATGTGGACTTACGTGAAAAAATCAAATGTATCCAAGAATAAAAAACACAGCACATAAAGTAGTATATGCATTCCAGTGTTCGCGCCGGAGACAGCGGGCGCCCAGGAAAAAGCTCTTCTAAAACGGCCTGGCTCAAGCCGGCCGGGGTGCGAACGGTTCCGGGCGGGCGGCACAGGCCGGCCTCAGGCACAGTGTGGGGGCCGCCTGCCTCCTCCCGCGGCCGGGCGGGCGGGGGCAGCACCAGCTCCTGGGGCCTCCGGGCCAGCGGCGATCCCAGGCCTGGGGATCCCAGGCTTGCAGAGCGGGGAGCGCTGGGCAGAACCCCTCAGGCTTGGGGCGGTGACGCCTGGCCCTCCAGGGGCAGTAGCCACAACATCCCAGGTCTCCCAGGTCTCATGGGCTTCATGGCCAGCCAAAGTGCACCCTCAGAAGCCCTCCGCTTAGTCGGCCTTTTTCAGGAAGATCTATAAGAACGGGGTTTGGGGTCAGCTGGGGCCTCAGAGTTCAGCCCTGGTCTAGCTACTTTGACCAGCTCCCTGTCCTGTGCCGTCTAGCTTACCTCGCTCAGAATGACCCACACTGGAGAGTCTGTCTGGATGGAGAGGCGCAGTGCTTCCAGGGGGCCAAAGGCTGGGTCCACCTCACCCTCTGCCACACCCTTGTAGAAGGAGCCTGAGGGAGGGCAGCGCTGAGAGATTGCCTCCAGACCCCAACTTAGCCTACTCCCCCCACCTCCACCTGCCCCCCTCCACTCACCTATCTGGAGGTAGCCATCAGGGCTCCGAGGGTACCTCAGAGTGGCTGAGCGGCCCTCCTGAAGGGCCTCCTTGTCTGACTGGGGGTTCTGGGAGCAAAAGAAAGGGGCTGAAGCCAGTGGCTGTGGGAGGGGCAGGCGTCAGTGTATATCCACACCCCATCACACTCACATCAAACGGCAGCACCTCCACGGATGTGTTGAAGAGCTTGTCCTCTGGGTGCTCAATGTTCCCGCTGCGGAAGAAGAACCTGCAGCCAGACAGGCCTGTGAGCTGCTGCAGGGGCGGGGTGCTGCACTGGCACACTGTCTAGCAGACCAAAGGCCACGCCTGGGCCAGGAGTGTAGGGGGTGGGCCCTGGCATCTGAAGGAGTCTGGGTACCACCTGGGGCAGCCACTGGGCTGTGCAGGGTAATGATGGTGATGCGCCAGTGTCACAGAACTCCTGTGGGCACTGCCTGACTTCAAGTAGCTGCCACTATGAATGCCACTTTTCAGATATGGAAACTGAGGCATGGTGAGGTTAAGTGATTTGCTGGGGGTGCTCACAGAGGGGCATGTGCAGGTCCAGAAATTTGTAGTGAGGCCTGTACCCTGGTGGCTACCCTGCCACTCCCCCAAGGCAGAACAAGGGGCACTGGTACTGACCGCTCAAGACGCAGCGGCTGGAAGAAGCGGAAGCGGATGAAGTCCCCTGCAGCAGGTGTGAAGGCCCAGAAGAAATCCTCACGCAGGTAGGCCTTCTCCAGGGTGAAGTGCTGGTATGTCTTGAGGCTTGTGCTCACCTCGGCCGGTGGGTTCACATGCTCCTTCCTCAGCGCCTGCTTCCCAAAGTCCTTGTCCTGACACCAAGGAGGGACAGTGGTGCTAGGGAAGGCCCTGATCTTGCCCTGCCTCCCGCTTGCCCCACCTGGGCCTGGGCTCTGCCTGTACCCGGCCAGTCCCGTGTAGCACCGCCCACCTTCAGTTTCTGGATCTTGCCCGCCAGTGAGGAGTGAGTGCCTACGTGCTGGAAGAGGGATGGCTTGAAGCGGATCCGAAGGTTGGCCTTCTGCCGGTCACAGTGCTTCTGCAGGGGGAGGGGGACGCCCTAGGGCTCAGCTTGGCTCTGCTGTCTCCCCATGTCAGGTGGCACGTGGACACGGACATATTCCATGCTGGAAGCCATGTACCCCCCCGCCCCCCCCCCCCCCCCCCGCCCACCTCTGTGCAGCCCCCGCTCACCGCATCCTTCTCGGGGTTGCAGACCTTCACCCACAGGATGTGATCCAGGAGCCAGTCAATGGGCTTGTCACGGTAGAACATGAGGATGAACTCCACAATCAGGCTCAAGTCCAGTGACTTGAACATCTTCCCTGGGGGTGGAAAAGCATGCTGGGTGGGCAGCTCTGCCCTGCCCTACTTCCTCTTAATCCCTGTGGTGGGGGGGTGGGGGGGAGGGTCACCAAGGAGGTTCCCACAGCAAGCTCTATGACCAGCTGCAGGCAGGTACGAGCACAAGGGGGCAGCCAGGGGTAGTGAGCCCCGACATGTGGAGGCACAGGGAGGGTGAAAACAGACACTCCTGGCAAAGCTCACAAGCATGACCCTGTGTGGTACCAGGGCCATAGGAGGCAGAGGTAGGCTGGACTGAGGGGCCCTGGTGGGGTCAATGGAATGGGGTTGGGCAGGGGGGGCACACCAATGAAGCCCAGCTGGGAGAACTCCAGGATCATCCAGTCCTCAGAAGGCTGTTGCAGGGCGAAGTTCTTCATGGTGCTCAGGTAGTTTGGCTTGGCGACAATGTCATCCTCCAGCTGCACAGTGGTGGGCAGAAGGAGGATCCAGACTCAGGATGGGCATGGGGCATGGTGGGGCTCACCACCTGGGCCCAGCCAGGGTCCAGGGCTGGTGGGGAGGGGGATGCAGAGCAGGGTCTCAGTGCTGACCTGCACGTAGTAGATGCCTTTGGACTGCGCATACATCATGAGGAAGCAGTAATCGAGGTTCTGTTTGGTCCTCCACCTGTGGGGTAGGGGCTTCGGGAGCTCAGACCCCTCCACCTCCAGTGTGGTTACCACAGAGGCCACTGGGTGGGTTGGACCCCCCATCCCAACCCCATGTAGGGGGGCCTCCAATGGATAAATGGAGGCACTGCAAGGAAGTGCCTGGGGCCCGGGAGAGGGGGGAATGCTAGTACCTGACTCTCTCCTTGGGGTCCCCAAAGGACTCTCGGAGGCGGGAGAAGTCAGGGTAGAAGTGGGGGGAAGGGGAGATGACCTCCAGGAGCCCAGAATGGATCTCCGTGGGAAACCTGGGGGAATGGAAAGGTGGGTGGGTGTGCAGTGTCCAGGCACCAGAGTTAGGGCAGAGCCGAGCTAGCCAGACCCTGTCCCTTTATTAAGGCCCACCAAGCAGACACTGCCCAACACCACACCCATCCTAGAGGCAGTCAGGCTCCAGAGGGGCTAGGCCACCTCACTGTACCCACCCTCTTTCAGCTAAAATGAGAAGCAGGTACTTGCCTGCCCAGCACTCTGCAAAGCCCTCCCCGCACCAGCTTTATTGGACTGCCAGTACTCACAAGGCTTTGATGTTCTCTGTCACCACCGAGGTGTACTGTGGGTCAGTCTGTGGGGAGACCAAGAGCCCTCCCTAAGCCTGGCTTCAGCCTGGCCCCAAATGGCTTGGGGTCAGAAGAGTGCAGGCTTCAGATGACCCCATGCACAGAAGTGAGCCCCCCATCCTGAGGGCCGAATAAGTCTGGGCCTGGGGACCATAGTGCCTCACAAAAAGCTGTATCTGGGGCCTCAGGGGTGGGGCAGCCTAGGTAACTGGCATCTCCACGAGGCGGCGCTAAAACCTGTTTCTTTTTTTTCCCTTCATAAATTTGTGAATGAATCTGACAGTTGAACTTCTGGTAAGTTTTTTCCTCCGGAATGTTGCTGTTTTATTTCTCCTTGTTTTGTGCCGTGTGTTCTCTGAATGCCCCCACCCCCACCCCGTACCCCAGCCCACTCGCCTCGGCGATCAGCACCACGATGACCGAGTCCTCCTTCTCCTGCGGGCTCAGCTCCGAGATGAGCGAGTGCAGCGTGTCTGTCAGGTACGAGTGCACCTCCCGCCGCACGCTGGGGATGCCCATCACTACCGACACTGCAGGGGCGCGGAGATCGCATACTGGCTGGATGCCGGGACCGCCCCCTCCCATCCCCGCCTCTAGCCCCTCTCGGGACCCGCCCCTACCTCCAGTACGGCCCTGGCCCACGCGCACGGCAGGTTGCAGGCTGCTTTCCTTGGCCAGCAGGTGCGGCAGGTGATGGAAGACGGTGGGCAGGTGCAGCACGTGCTTGTGCGAGACGTTCCACGGCTTCAGTCGTGGATCCTCTGGGTGGGTCGGGAAGGGACGGCTCAGACCAAGCGGCCTGCGATTAGCCCCGCCTCCCCTACCTCGTGTGGCTCCAGCGCTCACCAGTCAGGCGGCCCCAGGTGCGATTGCCCTCCCCCTCTCGCAGCGCCTGCCTCTCCGACACAGCCCTCTTGATCTCGTCCAGCACCAGGTTGAGCTCCTTAGAGCGCTTGAGGCTCTCCTGCTCAGCCGCGTGCAGCCGGTCACGCAGCGCCAGGAACTCCCGCTGGTACACGTCCACCACATCCCCTGTGGGTAGTTCGCACGCTGTCACCAGGGGGCAGCCAAGCACTGACCTACTGCCCCTCGAGTGAGCCAGTACGCACATTTTTGTGCCCATCTGTGCGATAGCCCATCTACATCTGTTCTTGGGCCTGCCACATGCCAGGTCCGGGGATGGAGGGGAGGAGGTGTGTACATTAGGGTCACTCTGAAGTCACAATGACACTCATACCGTGGGGAGCAAAGTCTTCACTGGAAGGATTGGTCTTCTTCAGTACTCTCCCCCTACCCTTTTGTCTTTACCTTTGAGGAAACATCTGAGGAAAGGCTGCAGGATCACTTCCAGGTAGGCCAATAGACTGAATCCTCACCTAGTGGCTCCCAAAGCCCCTTCTCGCTTCTTCTTGCAGCATCTGCTTCTTCCAGGAGATGGGATGCCAACATCCCATCCACGGCACAAGGACCCAGCTCTCTGTCCTTTCCCTCTCCCTCCTCTCAGCCTCTCTCCTCTGCTCCCCACCTGTGTTCACAGAGCAGACCATAGGCTGCCCCAAGGCCCTCTGGGGATAGCCCTCTCCAGACTCTCATTCTATCCTCCTGATGGGCCCCAGGACCCATTCTGCACTAAGCACCAACTCTGGATTCTCTGTCTCACTCCAGCCCCAAGAGGTAGCTGCTGCAGTCACGGTCTCCAGTGCTCAGAGGAGCAAATGAAATTGAGGAACTAGTCCCGGGTCACTCAGTGAGTTAGCAGGAGAGAGGGAACAAGCTCTGGATGCCCAGAGACCCACTTCTCTGGAGACCTGTACTGGACATGTGCCACCTCCAAGGGTCTGCATGCCATCCCGAAGCAGCACAGAGGTGGGGCTTCCTGACAGTGGAAAGGGCTCTGCAGGGTGCCAAGTACCTAGCTCCCCTGGTTTGGCAGGGACCAGTGAGCAAGGATGAGACATCCCTGCCTGTGGCTGGTGCAGCCAGGTCCCGCAGGGCTGTGCACACAATGTCTTTTCTAATCTTGGGTTTGCCCTCTTTAGTTGCCACCACATACAACTCCTTTTCCTTGTCTCGTGTCTGTGCCTTTGTTTGTGCCATCTCTTCTGCCTGAGATCTCCTCTTCTCTTCTGGGCCAAATGAAAACCCATGTAACCTTCAAGGCCTAGTTTCAAAGTTCAGTTTTCAAGTCCGGGAAGCCTTCCAGAACTCCCTTCCCATCCCTAGGCAGCTCTTCTGTTCCTTGATCCCTGGTGGGGTCATAGCCCCCAGAATGCCCTGGGATGGTGCTGCCACCCCAACCCAGCTATGGGCACCAAAGGTCAGGACCAAGGCAAAGTTCTGTCATCTCAGGACACACCCCCTTAAACTGCACAGGGCAGAGGTCTAAGTGGTAAATCCTAGGGGGAGAGGAAGCTGTGGGGGTGGGGTGGGGGTTTGAGCCAAACAGACCCTCCCTAAGGCACTCTGCACTCATTAGCTCGCCCCACAGGGACATCCCTGGAGGGGGAGGGAGGGGAGTCAGGTTACAAGATCTGTGAGGCTCTGCGCTGGGTTCAGTGGCTGGGTTACCCTGGAAACCTGACCCCTTGAACGGGAGCCAGCCACCCCCAACAAACACCCACCCAGCCAGCCTAGGGTTGGGTGGCACCAGGCGCCAGGAGTGTCCTCCTCTGGGGCAGATGCTCGACAGGACAGGAAAGGGGGACTGGAAGTGCCAAGGCCCCCAGGAGGGAGTTCTGGAGCTGCCTGCTCTGTGACATGTGGGGAGGTTGGAGGCCTCACTCCTCTCTGACTGCTGTCCCTCCCAGGCCTTCTCTGTTCCGTAGGCTGAGTTCAGTTCAACCTTAACCTGGCAGGGGCAGACAAGCCAGGTGAGCAGCAGTGGCCACCTGAGTCCCCTGGCCACCGAGGACTGGGCCCAGCCTGCTCCCCACCATGGCCTCCCTTCCTAGGGGCCTCCCTCCACCCAGGTCCTGAGCTTCCTCTGCTTACCAGCAGGTGACAGGCCCTGGCTCCTGCCCACACCAACCCTTTGTCATTTCCCTCAACACCGCAGGCCCTGTCCCTCAGCAGCCTGCCCCTGCTCCTGTCCTGCCTGCAAGGTCCCCAGACTGACCACTGTCCTTGACTTCCCTGGCTCTGGGGCAATTCTGTCCTTGCCCGTCAAAGCCAGACTCAAGCTGGGTGCCTACCTCCCCATAGGCTGAGCCGGACGTGCCAGGGCTCTGCCAGACCATCCTAGCAACCCCTCCCCACCCCCCTGCAACCTTTTTGGGCTAGGTAGCTGGATTGAAGTGTTGAATGGGTGTGGGGGGTGGGCAGCTCCAGTGATGGGAGGGGCAAAGGCCTGGGGAGCCCCTCGCCCCTGAGGTGTGGGACAGAAGTTCCTGGGAGCTAAGGCTGAGGGCACTTTGGCTTCTCCTTCCTTCCACACCTTCCTGGCCCACGGAGGAGGTTGTGGAGGGCCTGGTCCCTGGCGCAGCTGGCCATAGGGAAGAACTGCAGCTGTGGCCGCCCTAGTGGCGCCTTTCCCACCCCTCCCCCCACCTGAAGGTGGAGTAATCAGGACACCTGACCTTGGAGACCAGTCTCCCCCCACCCTCTTCTCTCTTGATTGAAAAAACAGATTGAAGAGCCAAGCTGGGCACAGACCCTTGCCAAGTACTTAGGGAAGGAGAAACAAGCACAGAGGGGCACAGGCAGGTGGCAGGCCCAGAGAAGGTCTGCTGTGAACCTGCAGGTGGGGGCAGGTGTTCCTGTCCTCTCCAGGCCTTGCACCCACCCCTCCCAGGAGGTCAAGGAGGGTGTCTGTGGTTGTTGAGGTTGAGGCGGCTGGGATGCTAGGGAGGGTACAGGATGGGCCCCGCAGGGTCTGCTGTTCTCCCTGGTGATGGGCTTGGCTGAGGGCTGCAATTTGAGTGCTAGTGGAGCCATGGCACAAATCTGGTCAAGGCTGGATAGGACAGTGGGCCCTAAACTTGTATCCAGGGTCCAGCTTGCCAAGACCTAGGTGTCCTTCCTGGCACTTGGCCCTGAGCTTCCAGGAAGCTCCTGCTGCCTCCTTTCTCTGGCTCCCAGCCCACCTTTCTTCCCTATCCGGGTTTCTCTGCCTTCCCCGTATGTACTGGTGCCTGTGCCAGCCCTATCCTAAACCCCTCACTCACTGCAAACTGGAAGCTGGGGTCAAGTCTGGCCTCAGACTGGCTTGGTCTGGCTCCCCCACGCACAGGCTTAACACAGTTGTCTACATGTAAGAATGAGAAGGGTTTGCATAAGAGCCCGGATCCAGGCTTTTCTTGACGCTTCCAAAGCCCTGGCTTGCTCCACTGGGCCCCTTAAAACAGTGATAGCTCTTGACAGGAAATCCCAGGTCACACACCTCGCCCTACCTCACAGGCTTTTGGGCTTCTAAGAGCACTCCTGCAACTGAGCCCAGCACTTCTTTTGCTTGGTTGCCAGCCTCCCGGATACCCCTCTCAGAGAGGGTGGGCCTAGATGGAAACACTGGTGTCTCCCCTCACTCTTCTGTCTCTGGAGACTTATCGCCAGCTAGGCTCCCAGAGAACAGGTTGAGTTGGGGGCCTTGCCCTAGAGCTCCTGACACCAAGCTGAGGGCATGTGGCTGTTGCAAGAGCACACAGGAACTGCAGCCTGGCTGAGGACAGGACCTGGCACCCTGTCTCATCAACCCACCCACGACCAGACAGATGTGCCCCAGCACATTAGATATGGCCCCACCCTGGCCTCCATGCCAGTCTGCTTATGTGGCTACTCTTCCAAAGGTCCAAAATGCCATCCCCCTGGTGACACACCTATCTACAGAGAACTCTGCCCTAGCCATGCCTGATCTGTGCCAAGCCCTAAGGATCTCCCTTCAGGGCCTCTGGAGCCCTAAGCCCTCAAACCCAAACAGGCTGGCAAATTGCAGTAGACTGGGCTGGTCAGGCAGGAGACAGGTGGGGGCCATTGTGGCTTGGAGGGTCAGGAAGGTTCCAGATACTCCCTCAGTCTTCCTCCTCCAGTTTCATTTAGCACAGGGTTGGGGAATAGGGAAGCGGGAGGTAAGAGGGTGGCAGAGGGTCAGCTGGCCTCAACCTGATCCTGCTTAGACCTCCCGCAGGAAGGCCAGGAGGCAGGAAGGAAGCAGCTTTTCCCGGAGGCTCCCATGCTGCAGGCCCAGTGGACAAGGCCTGTGAGGGCCTCCTCAGCCCTTCACCAAGGCCCCACTCAGCCCCAGCCAACTCAGCCAACACCAAGCAACTCCAGCCAGTACTGTGGCCTGTCCCTACCCCCATCCCCAGGTGTGCTGACCTAGCTCAGAGGGCCACAGTGATAGATTGGCCAGCCTGCCCAAACTTCAGGTGGGGGGTGGAAGTTGGATGAGACCACACAAAATAAGTTCACAGGTAACCGGGGCTGGGCTGGCTACTCATGAGGCTGTCCACAGGCCAGACAGCCACAGGAAGGCTTCTCCAGCACCCAGGTTCCTGCAGAAGAATCCTGGGGCCAGATGTCATGGAGAAGGGCTGTGGAGGCCCCAGGGAGCAGTCCCCACAGTGGGATGGGGTGGAGAGGTGGTGTGGGGTGGAGGGTACCGCCTGCATTTCTGGCTGCCCCCTTACACCTGTCTCAGGAACACCGTACCTGCTCCCGCCCAGGTGCCTGGAGGGGGTACCTTGGGGACCACCCGGCCACAGCCATCGCTTGACCTTGTGTTCCTGTCCCTCTCTAGAAACTCCAAGGTCCCCGGCTCGCCCGTGGGAGCGACCAGCCCTAGCAGCGGCGTAACTGTACTCCCGGAGAGAGGTCTGGGGTCCTGGGCGCCGCACCGCGCATCTGCTGACCGCTCGGCCCGGCGGCCCAGCCCAGGCCGGAGGAGAATTTCGCTATTCCGGCAGCAAACAAGTGGGGGCGAGGATGGGAGGGGCGTCCTCCCGCGCCGCCCGGGCGGGGAAGGGGCGCCTGCGTCGGCTTCCGGCCGCCTCCCGCGGCCACTGGCCGGACCCTGCTCCGGCGGCCAGCACCCAGGTGAGCCCAGGTGTGGGACGCGGCGCGGGGCCCGGCGGGGGAGGGGGCTCACCTTTCTGGCCGCTGAGCGCCGCGTACCAGGAGAGCGAGAGGAAGGCGCACAGGCAGAAGAGCAGCAGCGTCAGGAAGGTGCCATTGCGGAGCCTCATCTCCTCGGGTGCGCGGCGAGCGCCGGCGGGGCCGAGGCCGCATGGCCCGGGAAACCGGGGCCGGGGCGCGGGGGCCGGGAGGCGGCGGGGGCCCCGGCCCCGGGGCGGGGAGGGGCTGGGGGCCCGGGGCCGGGCGGGGATGCGGGCGGGCGGCGCTGGGGACCCGGCCGGGCGCCGAGCTGACGGCTTCTCCGGGGCGCGGGGCTGGCGGCGCGGGAGGCTTCGGCTGGGCGGCTGGGCCGGGCCGGGCCGGGCTGGACTAGGCTAGGCTGGGCGGCGAGAGCCGCGGCCCGGCCTGGATCCGGGGCCGCCGCGGAGTCGGCAGCGCAGGGCGGGGCGGCCCGGATTTAAAGGGGCCGCATCACCCGCTGCCGCCACCAGCACCACGAGGGGGCGGGGTGGGGTATTAGCGCCCGGGATCCCGCCTGTGCGGCTCGAGACAGTGGCCCCCGCGTGGGCTTGCGCGTCCCAGGCCTCGGGCCGCCACGGGTAGGTCGAGGCTGGGGCCTTCGGCAGTGCGGGTGGGCGGCGGTGGTGGAGGCGCGCCGGGGGACCCGGACCCCTGCTTCGTAATCTCTCCATTATGAACCCTCCCCACCTCAGATCCGACCCCGCTCCCATTTATTCGGGGGACCCTCAGGCCCCGCCCCCAGGTCTAAGCGGTGGGAGGGGGAAAGATGCGGCTGGAGCTGGTGTTGCCTCGAGGTGGGAGACTGGCCTGAGTGGCCGCTGCCTGCACCGACGCCCACGGGCGCTTCGCCTTCCAGGACCTTTCTGTAGTCAGCCGGATAAAGGCGTGCTGGGGGCCAGAGAGGCGCTCCTGCTCCGCAGAGTGTGCACAATGGGCGTTTTTCAAGAGCGGAAGAGCCACTGTTACTTGGGTGTTGGGCCCAGTGACCAGTCCAGAGCGGGCCTGGCTTCCCAGGTGGGCGGGAGGCAGGTGGAACAGTAGGGGGATGCTGTCCGAGGCCCCTAATGGTCCAGCGCTTACACCTGAATTCTTTGCCTCGCCCCTCCCTCCTACCCCCTCCCCACCCTCCGTGAAACCAGCGAGGGTACAAACAATAAAGGGATTTGTCCAACTGAGGTTCAGGGCAGACATCTGGGGAGCACCCTTGTCCAATTCCTAAGAATCCTGGTTTCCAGCATTGCCTGCGAGCCCCGCCCCATGGGAGAGGCTTTGGCAGGGGACAGGTTTCAGACTGGAAGTCACTGGGGGATTTCTCTTTCTCTTCCAGCCCAGGTCCACACCTGGGGCAGGACGCGCTCCTGGGAGCATTGTAGGGTCTGGGCACTAGCCTCTGTAGAGGTATTTATGCCAGGAGCAGGTGAGGCAGGGCCAGTAGCTGAGGTGGGACTTCATCCTGGGGCCTGATTCCAACGCTGACAGGTTGGTACTGCTCTCTCTGCTTGTAATGAACTTTATGAACTGACACCAGCCCTTGTTGGAATCTTCTGGAGGAAATGGTCTGGTTTTGTGTTCCTGTGGCATCTTCTGTTTGTGGCAGGGAATAATGGTTTTTCATTTGGACGGTGATACAAAGGGTTTTACCTTGTTCTAAATGTGTCTTTAGTTTTCTTCTTTTTTTTTTTAATGTTTATTTTTGAGACAGAGAGAGACAGAGCATAAGCAGGGGGAGGGGAAGGGACAGAGAGAGAGAGAGAGAGAGGGAGACACAGAATTTGAAGCAGGCTCCAGGCTCTGAGCCGTCAGCACAGAGCCTATCGCAGGGCTTGAACCCACAAACCATGAGATCATGACCTGAGCTGAAGCCCCATGTTTAGCCGACTAAGCTACCCACGCACCCTTAAATGTGTCTTTAGGTTTAAAAGGAGTTGATTTAAGGAAAATTCTTAAACCAGTAAAAATTAAGGAGAGGGCTCATCTGTGACTAAAGTTTGGGAAGCTCATCTGAGTCCCCTTCCACCCACACTCCGGCTTTGGGGAGGAGGAACAGAAATTAGGGAGGCCCTGGGATGGGGGCAGGATCCTGGGAATTGCAGGGACTCTGTCAGAAACAGGATTACCTAGGGCCACCATGGTCCTGAAGGGTGGTGATTGACTTTGGGAAGTGTGAGGTCTGGATTGGGAGGGGGGGGTAGGGGGTATAGGCTGCAGGAACCACACCCAAACAGATGGCCAGGTTGGGCAGCCATAGGAGTCCAGGCTGTGGAAACTGAGGGCAGGCTTTCCAGACCCCCCAGCCAAGCTGCCTTTCTGTGCCTCCATCAGAATCCCGGGGGGCAGGGGCGGGGGGTGGAGGTGGGGGTCCTCTGGGCCACACCCTCACTCAGGGACACACACCCACCACCACGCCCGAATGTCCTGCTAGGATTTACATTGAGGGAGAGAAAGGACATCCCAAAGGAAAGCTGGGTGTGAGGGAGAGAAAGGACATCCCAAAGGAAAGCTGGGAGAGAAAGGACATCCCAAGGGAAAGAGGGCAGAAACCTAAGGGGGCAACATAAACGGAGGCCTGCAGAAGTGACATCACAGGGAAGGCCCACTGTTTATATATATATATATATATATATATTTTTTTTTTTTTTTTTTAGAGAGAGAGAATGAACCAGCAGGGGAGGGTCAGAGAGGGAGACCGAGGGTCCAAAGCAGGCTCTGTGTTGTCAGCAGAGAGCCCAACGCTGAGCTCAAACTCACAAACCGTGAGATTGTGATCTGAGCCAAAGTCCAACGCTTAACGGACTGAGCCACCCAGGCGCCCCGGTCTACTGTTCCATAATTCATTAGTCCCTGCATTCATTTGTTCATTCATTCTGCCCACTGTTGTTGGGGAGAGGGGCCTGATCCTGCTGTCCCAGCTCAGGGAGGACTTTAGCCTGCCCCCCACTGTGGCTTCTGCACTCCCAACTTTGTCCTTTGAAACAGGGGCAGCAGTTGCTGGACTTCCCTGGGTTGTCCACTGCTCTCTCTGCCCTTGCAGTGATTAGTGCTTCAGGGACCGCCTGCAGCCAGACTCCCTCCAGGCACCTCCAGGGCTAGGGAGCAGCATCGCCTCACCCAAGGGTTCAGCCCCTGTGCCTGGGGACAGTAACTGATCTCCACCCAGGAGGGAGGATGGAGCCAGATGGGCACAGAAAAGTCCTGCTTTCTCCCCAGACCCCAGGCTGTGGGCCCTTCTTCCTTTGTTCTTGCTTCCTACAGAGTGAAAATGCCCTCAGCCCACTTTGCCTTCCTGGAGATTTTCTGGGACAGCCCTTGGAGGTGGCTGGTCCTTCCTTCTTTACCGGGCTGCTGCTGCTTCTTTTTCTTTTAATGTTTATATTTTTGAGAGAGAGAGAGAGAGAGAGAGAAAGAGAGAGACACCACGAATGAGCTGCGGAGGGGCAGAGAGAGAGAGGGAGACAGAGGATCCCAAGCGGGCTCCGTGCTGACGTGGTGCTTGACCTCACAAAATGAGCCATGAGACCACGACCCCAGCCAAAGTCAGATCCTTAACCGACTGAGCCACCCAGGCGCCTCCTTTACTGGGCTTCTTAACCTGTGGTCCAGGCTCCCAGATTTGGGGAGGTCTAAGAGTTAAGATGAGAAAGGAAAAAAAAATCCATCTTTATTTTCACTAATCAGTAACTGAAACTTGGCATTTCCTTCAATTATGAATGGAGGATGCAGAGTCAGCAGGATTAGCAGTACTTGTGACTGTCACACAGAAATCACAGGGATTTTCATATTACAGGCATTGCAGACACCTCCAAATAGTGGTCACACACCACTACTTGGTGTTTCTGGTATTTATTAATCCTGCCTCTATATCTTATACTTTAATGAGTTAATAAAGAATCACAGGTGGGGTGCCTGGCTCAGTCCATAGAGCATGTGACTCTTGAGCTCAGGGTCCTGAGTTCAAGCCCCACACTGGGCATAGAGCTTACTTAAAAAACAAAACAAAACACAGGTGTTTCCGTATCATAAATTTGTGTGTGTGTGTGTGTGTGTGTGTGTGTGTGTGTGTGTTTAAAGTAGGTTCCGTGCCCAACATGGGACTTGAACTCAGGACCCTGAGCTCAAGAGTTGCATGCTCTATGGACTGAGCCAGCAAAGCGCCCCACCAATTTGTGTTTTCATATTTTGGTATTTATATTTCAATATTAGTACTCCTTTTGCAATGTAATATGATAGGGTTTTGGAGTAATAGTGGGGTTCAGAGCTGAGGACCAAGAAAGAATTCTTGAAGAGGGCTCTGGTACAAAAAGGTGATTTTATTAAGGCACAGGGACAGGACCTGTGGGCAGGAAGAGCTGCACTGGGGTTGTGGAGAGTGACTGCTTATATACTGTGGAGTTGGGGGAGGTAAAGTCAAGAGGAAATTTCTTAAAATGATTTTCATATGCTAAAGAGGATTTATTTATAGATTACTGGAGCCCTAGTAATTATCAAACTCAGGCTGTTTTTCCCTCTAACAGAGCATTAACATTAAGATGGTAGGGAGTTCCTGGAGATTAGGCTATTGATAAGATTGCCCTTTTCTGGTAATATTACTAAGATGTTTGTAAACTGATGGAGACTCTTATCAGTTTAACTATTTGTTTTCAGTCCTTTCCTTTGTTTTTGGGAAGCCAAGAGTGCCTGAGGAATATCACATATGTCCCATCTGGGCTGTGCTAGCTTGTGCTTGGCCCTCAGCTTGCCTTATGGTCCCTCATCACAACATACTTTATTTTAAGGATTTCAAAACATGGTTCTAAGAGATCCTTTGCCTTCTCCAGATGTTAAAGGTCTCTCCACACAGGAGAGTTTGGAAGTCCTGGCGTAAGCCTCACCTCACCCCTCAGCTGGCCCTTCTTTCCTTGGATGCCTCATTTCCATATCCATTCGTAACAAATGTTCTGAGTGCCCACCATGTGCTAGACATGCTTGAGTCACTAGCAACACAGACACATGTGCGTTGACATCTACCTGGTCCCTGCCCTGCCCTGTCCCTGGCCACTTCACCCACTGCTGGAAAGGTAAAGTCCATGGGGCTCCGAAAGCTTACAATAGGGGCAATTAGCTTGTCCAAACACAGTGGGCCTTCCTGGGAAAATGGAGTTAGCAGTATGACCCAGGGGAGGAGGAGGAGTTGCCTCAGCAAAGATGGCCAGGTGGGTCAGCATATACAAAGGTCTCTACATTTTGAACTGATCACCTACCACAGGCAGAGAGAAAGGACTGGAGAGAGTAAGAAAGAAAGCAGGGAGATGAGCCAGGAGCTGTTGTAAGTGAAGGACTCCAGAATACACCACTGTGGCATGAAAATTATTTTGAGCTGAAAGCATTTGAAAATATGCTTTCCCTTGAACTCCTTTATCTGCCTAACAGCAAGGCCTCCTAATATATCTCAATTGTCCTAAATCCCCTCCCTGGGAGCACCTGGGGAGAGATTGGCTTTTATCACCTGATAAACCCATTGTCTCAAAACCATCATCAATACCTCTCATCTAGGGGTGCCTGAGTGGCTTAGTGGGTTAGGCATCCGACTTCGGCTCAGGTCGTGATCTCTTGGTTTGTGAGTTCGAGCCCCACGTCGGGCTCTGTGCTGACAGCTCGGAGCCTGGAGCCTGCTTCGGATTCTGTGTCTCCCTGTCTCTTGGTCCCTCCCATGCTCATGCTCTATCTCTCTCTGTCAATAATAAATAAACGTTTTAAAAAAAAAAATACCTCTCATCTATTCTCCTTGAGGACCCATTTATCTTTCCTAAAAGTCATTTGTTTTCCTTGTAAGTACATTCTCCTCTCTGCTTCCCGTATTAAATTGGTATATAAGCCCCCAAATTCTAACTGCCTAGTACTCTAAGAAAAATCTTTTTTCTTGCTAATCTGTTTCTTGTCAGTTTATTATTTTTTTAAAATTTCTTTTTGTCAGTTTAATTCACAGGCCCTAGTTACTGAACCTCAAAGGGTAGAGGAGTTTTCCATTCTGCTTAGACGTCACCATCTGGGGGAGAGATGGTCTGGAAGGACGGGCAGAGAGTTGGAGATGAAGAGAAGTAGATAGGTCAGAATAACCTTTAGGAAATTATATATCATTGAGGTCAAGAGCACGGACTAGAGACACAGCCGGCCCAGGTTCATAATCCTGGCTGTACCACTGTGTGACACACAGCTTGATTAGGGACCATAAAGCAAGCTGGGGGGTCAAGCACAAGCTAGAGCACGCCCACCACCCCCCCGCCCCCCGCCCTGGCCCCTGTGGAATATGTGTGATAATCCTCAGGAGCTCCTGGCTGCCCAAGAATAAAGGGACGGACAGAAAACAAATGGTTAAAGTGATAGTCTCCATCATTTACAAACATCTTAGTAATATTACCAGAAAAGGGCAATCTTATCAATAGCCTAATCTCTAGGAACTCCCTACTGTCTTTTTTTTTTTTTTTAATGTTTGTCTATTTTTGAGAGAGACAGAGACAGAGCTTGAGCAGGGTAGGGGCAGAGAGAGAGGGAGACACAGAATCTGAAGCAGGATCCAGGCTCTGAGCTGTCAGCACAGAGCCCCACGAGGGGCTCGAACTCAGAACTCACAAACAGTGAGATCATGACCTGACCCGGAAGTCAGACGCCCGCCCAACCGACTGAGCCACCCAAGCGCCCCAGAGCTCTGTACTGTCTTAATGATAATGCTTTGCTAGAGGATAAAACAGCTTTAGCTTGTCAATAGCTAGGCCTCCAGTAATCTGTGAGTCTTCTTTAGCATATGGAAATCCCTTTAAGAAACTTCCTCTTAGGGCACCTGGGTGGGTTAGTTGGTTAAGTGTCTGACTTCGGCTCAGGTCGTGATCTTATGGTTTGTGGGTTCGAGCCCTGCGTTGGGCTCTGTGCTGACAGCTCAGAGTCTGGAGCCTGCTTCAGATTCTGTCTCCCTCTCTCTCTGCTTCTCCCCCACTCATGTTCTCTCTCTCTTTCTCTCTCTCTCAAAAATAAACCTAAAAAAAAAAAAAAGAAACTTCCTCTTGACTTTACCTCCCCCAACTCCATAGTACCAGTCACTCTGCACAACCCCAGCTCTTTCTGCCCATGGGTCCTGTCCCTGTGCTTTAATAAAATCACCTTTTTTTCACCAAAGATGCCTTCAAGAATTCTTTCTGCACCGTCAGCTCTGAACCCCAACCACTCCAAAACCCCATCACAAGCTGTGTGACTTTGGGCAAGTTACTTAACCTTTTCTGTGCCTATTTCCCTGGGGTGTAAAATGGGATAATAGGATAGGCTTAATCACCCCAAATTTTAATGCTTTAATGAAGGTATATTTCTCAAAACTATATATCTATCAAAGGTCCTCTGGGAACTTGGCTCATGGTAGTTCCTGCCCAGGCTTCAGGGGTAACCACCTGAACGTTATAGGTTTTCATGACTGGGAGAGAGCTCTAGAAGCTCTGGCATTGGCAAATAAATAAATGCTCCGGCCTGTAAATGATACATGGCTCTTCTCTCACATCCTTGGCCAGAACTGATCACATGAGGTACCTCAAGGGAGCAGGTGAGTTAATATATATAAAATATTTAGAATGCTTCCTGGCATAAGAGAAGTACTATGTGGATATTTTTACTGTTATTATCGGGACACACAACTGACAGGAACTACGGGTCGTTTGAGGGCATTGGTGTGGTGACAGCTGACCCCCAGGTTGCTGGCCTGCATTGAGGTGAGTGTTATTGCCGTTGGGAACCCTGGGGCAGGCATAAGGTGTGATGGTTTAGGACTCTTGTTTACAACTGACAGAGATCCAAATCAACTGGTTTAAGCCATTTTGTGATCCAGCATCAGGCCTGGTGGGACCTAGAAGCCCAGATGCTAAGATCAGGCCTTCATCTCCTGCTCAGGGTCAGCACTGAGCTTGGGTTCCATGCCCAGCCCTGACCCAGGGGGCTACAATGCTCTGTTTGGCCAAACGTGGCTCATGTACCCTACCCTCAATGCTGGGGAGAAATGAATCCTTAAAGGAAAATTTCCATCCAGAAAACGGATAGAAATTGAGCATGGAGACTGGAATAGGGGATGCATGTAAAATGCAGGAGTGAGGGCTGTAACCTTCCTTCTCTTACTGGAACTCTCTAGTCAAGGGGAACTTGAGCCCCTCCTCCAGAACTGCAGACCTGGAGAGTGAAGGAGTGTGGGTCCCTACAGTCCAGTACGGGGGTGGGGGCTATGCCCATGTTAGGTAGCTGTGAAAATGCCCTACTGAATTCTTCCTGCCTGAGATGCTTTTAACCACATCAGAGAGCAAGCCAACTTGGGCATGGCCTCCTGTAGGACCTCTCTCCTTAGCTCAGGGCCTGCCAGACCCTTCTGGGCTCCACGGACAGTTGGGTGCCCAGGATCCAGCCCCAGCCACCAGGGCTCCAGGGACCCCATTCTCTTGTCTTCTCATCCGGTCACATGTGAAAACCTGGAGCATCTCCCACCCCGTGGTCTGTGGGCCAGCTGGAACCTGGCAGCTAGGCAAGGCAGTTGCAGAGTCTTTGCCTGGGCCTCCACAGGAGGGGGCTCCCTGGGACCCCTTTACACAGTGAGCCAGTGCTATTCCAAGGAGGACCCTGTGCCGTACCTGCTCCCTAGCATCACGGTTACAGCGATGTTGGACTATGTCCAGCACTCACACCACCCCCACGCACCCCACAAACAGTACCTGAGCTCCCCTACATGACAGGCACGGAGACACGGGCAGAGTGAAAGGGGTGCCCGCAGCCAGCCAGGCCTGCCAGAAAGAGGGGAGTTCTGGCTCAGGGCATGTGTGGCCCAGGGCAATGGGGTAAGTACCCCTGGACCAAGAGGAGAGGAGGGGCAGGGAAAGGGGGTGCAGACCTGGAGATGAGGGCTGTCAGGGCACTGGGACTTTGGAGCACAAGAAAGCCCAATAAATTTCCAGGAGGTTTTTTTTTCCCCCTAATTTATTTGAGAGAGAGCATGCGCACAAGAGACAGCATGAGTGCCTGCAAGTGGGGGAGGGGCAGAGAGAGAGGAGAGAGAGAATCCCAAGCAGGCTCTGCACTGCCAGCATGGGGCTCCATGTGGGACTTGAACTCACAAACCATGAGACCATGACCTGAGCTGAAGTTGGATGCTTAACCGACTGAGCCACCCAGGCACCCCTAACTTTTCTAGAAGGTTGTTGATGGGACAAGTAGGGGCAAGTAGGGCCCTGAGCCAATGACCCCAAACTCCTGCCCCTTTTCAGAAAACATAGCTCCCATCTCAATGATCGTCTGCAAGGGTACGTGGTCTTGTCACAGCCCTCTGTCTCATCATGGCCCCCTCCCCCACACCTCTTGGCTTCTCCGTTGATTCTAGAACCATCCGCTGTCAGGATGGTCCTCTAGGGGCCCCCAACAGTGCTCACTCCAGGGGTAGGTCTGGACCAAGGATGGGAGAGTCCTGTGAGGGGTGGTGCCATTGGATCCCAGCCATGACCCTCGTCTGAGCCTCCATCCTGGCAGGTTCCACTTAATGAACAGCCTGAGGGGAACTGCAGTCACCTATATCAGACCACAGGATCTGCCGGGTGAAGTGGGTGTGCTCTCCCTGTTGCTGCAGGGATGGGGGGAACCAGTGCCCCTGCTGGCATGTCTGTGGGGCAAGGACCTGCTCAGTGCTAGGGGCCCAGGGACCCATACTTGAGAAAGGGCTGCCCAGAGGGCACCACCAGGGTGGGGTGAGGATGAGGTTGGGTCCAGCCTCCACCCAGGGGCAGTCTGCAGCTCCCTCTGGGGACCCCCCACCTTGGCCTGAGCTCTGGCTGCATGTTCCTTCCCTGCCAGGCATGTAGGACTGGGGTCTCAGCCAGAGAGGTCCCTGGTGCCACCCATGGGGCTTAGTGTTTCTGCCCAACTTGGGCACTGAGCTTTCTGGTATGTCTTTTACACACATGACCTGAATTAGGCGGTGGGCCGTCTTCTTTTTCTCATTCAGTTTTGGTGAGAGCTGTCTCCAGAGCCCACCACCCATGAGCGGCTCTGACAGACGTGGAGGGTGACCCTCAATGCTCCCTTCAGGACCCAAGTGTCCCGCCCCCCGGGGAATGCTGGGCAGGCGGCTGAGCCCAGAACCGCTGCTCCTGTCCTCCAGCAGCCATGTGCTCCCAGGTGCTAAGTTAGGCAACTTAGCATTACCTAACTCTCCCAACCGTGACTCTCCGTGGCATTATTCCATTTCCCCGATGACACTTACCTTGAGCCCTTTTTCTTTAGAAACACTCCCAGACCCACCCCACCCTCACCCTGTCATGGTGCCCCCACCTGCCCCTACACTCTTGGTTGGCCCATGCATTTTTGCAGGAAGGGTTAAATGTAGGTAATATTCAGTGTCTGGGGATTTTCCCAAGGGGTTGCTCAGGAAAGGCCTCATGGAGGAGGTGACAATTATGGAGAGGTTAGGTTGCAAGAGGAGGGAGGGAGGGTTCCAGGCAGGGGGAGGAAGGAGCCAGGGAAAGTCACCAGGTGGAATGAGTTAGCATGGTTAGGAACCAAGGGTGTGTCTCTCCCTTGTGAGGGAGAACAGTGGAGCTCAGTGTGGGACTCCCACCCACGAACCACTCTGTTCCTCCATGGACAAACTCAGTCCCTGGACCCAGTGCTGGGTTCTGGAGGGGTCTGATCCCCTGTGATCCTGGTTTCCTTCAGGTGACCTACAGCAGCCTGGCCTGAGTCCTGCGGTGGCCTTGTCTGTGGTTGCCCCAGCACCCCCTATAAGCTTGGCTCCACATCCCAAAGAAAATACAGGAAACTTCAGAAAACCATTGTCAAGGGATGGGGTTACTTCTTTAAGGGGGAGGAATAGGGGGGCGGAATTGAGGTGGTTACAACATCCCAGACAACAATAAACTAAACCAGATAACCTCCCAGCCACTCCTGCTCGTCCCCCAGAAAATCCTGACCCAGGTCTCTTCCGTGCTCCCCACACTTTCACCTCAACCCCGACTGTAGTCTCCTTCCTGACATCCCTACGTCCAGTGGACGCCCCCAAAGGCAGCCAAACAACAGCTAGCAAAGCCTAGGGGCATTGCCTGGGAGCGGCCCATTCTAGCCCCATTTCAAAGATGGGGAAACTGAGAGGCTTGTCATATGCCCAAAGATGGCAGGCCCAGTAGATAGTGGGTCTTCTGGCTCAGGTGCAAGTGGGGCATAGGGGAGGTCCCTGACACCCAAGAAGGGGAAAGACAGCAGATGTCAGAAGGGGGCACTGGACCCCTTCTGGTTGGCTCTGGTCTCCACGCTGCCAGCTCCATGCCACCCTGGCCTCTCTGAGCTCTTGTGGCTCTGGGGGTCCTGCTCCCCACCCCTGCTTCCTGGCTGCTTGTTAAAATGTTGCTGAGATAGGTGGCAGCGGGGCGGGGATCCCCCTGTTATGACGGTGGTCATGGGACGCTGACTCACTGCTGGCCAGACCACCTGACCTCACCCGGCAGGCGAGAGGGCCCTGCCAGGGGGTTCCCCAGCTGCCGCCTTGTTTACTTCTCACTAGCCTTGGGGGAGGGCAGGGCAAGGGCCATGTTCAGCAGTAGGGCATCCTGGGAAGGTCACAGCTGGGACTCTCTAGAGCGGGGAGGGGGGGGGTGGGGCTCCAGGTTGGTTTCCCTGGGCCCCATTCCCTGCCACCCTCTTTTCACCTAAAGTCTTCATCCCTCCTCTCAAACCACGGTCCCAAATGGGCTGAACAGAGGAGAAAGCAAAGGAGGTTCTGCTGGCAGCATCTGTTTCCGCTGCTTGTTTGGACAGGGGCCGCACCTTGAGCCCTTCCTGAAGGGCTTTCCTTCTGCGCCCCCACTTATTCAGATGAGGCTGCTGAAACCTGGGGGGAGGTAGGACGCTGGGCTCTTGGCTCAGCCTCTTCTGGGCTGCCAGGCTCCCAGGCTGCTGAGTCACCCCCATGGACACCTGTGGGCCCTGCAGCTTCTGCCCGGCACCCCCTGACCCTGTCTGCGGGGCACGGGGCATTGGGTCAGTTTCCCAGGCTCCCAATAGGGATGCAGGAAGGGGTCTGAGAGGGTATATCCTCTCAAAAAGGGCTTCTTTGGCCTGGGCGGGGGTGTGAAGACTTGCCTAGTCTGGAACCCCTGGGGAGGACCAGACACACCTGTGGACAGGTCCCTGCTCTGCTTCCAGGGGCAAACCACCTTCACATCTGAGCCAAATCCACCCACCCTTCCCTTCTAGGTTTCCCATCCCTTGAGGTTTTACCTGCTCCCACAAACCACACCATGAGAGGACAGGATTTTGACTCAGCAGGTCTGACTTCTCACAGGACCCGACCTGGGAGATGACATGGGATGATATACCCTTCCTGTCCACCTCCTTCCAAGACCACACACCCCCCCCCCCAACTTCCTCCAGACCTTGCGAACAGGTGGATTTTGTCACATGAAGCAGTGTTTCTTGGTTACTAGCTGGAGGGCTGTTGGTCTGACCCCTGGGGTGCCCGTGAGACCCACAGGCCTGAGACCACACAGGCCCTTGGAGCACCACCTGCTGAACCGAGCTCTGCGCTGACAGGTGGGTGCCTGGCTGCCCATGGGGAGCGCCCTGGGCTGCAGTGAACGCGTAATGACTACCGAGGCTCCAGGAAGCCTTGGCTGGCCCTCCGGCCAGGTGAGCGTGAGGAGACTCTGGGCTCAACCTTACCCTCTATTATACTGGGAGCTCCCTGATGCTCAGGCCTGAGCTGGGGGTATGTCCCTCAAGCCAGTAAGGGGCCGTCATAGGGGATGCTGGGGGCGGTGGAGCGGGCTGCCACCCGGGAAGCCAAGTGCTTCGGGAGGCTGTGAAGAATGCAGACTCGGGACAGAACCTAGGGGACTAGTTTGTTCTGGCCTGGGGCTTCCGGCCTCTGTGGGCCCCCTCCCGTTGCTCTGGGTATCCCCGGCGGCCTCCGTTCTGCTTTGCTGAGTCACCGCCCGGCCCAAGCCTGGGAGGGCTCTGGGGCGGGACCCCTTCGGGGTGCCTCCCCTCAGGTGAGGATGCCAGGGTCCTGGCCTAGATGTCGGAGTCCTAGGCCGGTCTCTTGGGGTGCGCTAAGGACATGAGGAGAGGTGTCGGCAATACGGGAGTACCGGAGACTGTGAGGGAACACTTGGGGGCGCGGGAGAAGAGGGGGGAGCTTGCTGGAGGCCTATGCAGGGCGGCGCGCGCTCGCCTTGAGGGCGGAGCGGGCCGCCGAGTCCCCGCCCCCAGGAGGCCGTCCTGGGCGGGGCTTCCCGCGTTCTCTACAAAAGCCGAGCGCTCTTTGCCGCTGCGGCCCAGCTTGCTTCCTCCTCACCAACAAGCAGTGATGGCGTCGCTCACCGTCAAGGCCTACCTTCTGGGCAAGGAGGACGCGGCCCGTGAGATCCGCCGCTTCAGCTTCTGCTTCAGCCCAGAACCCGAGGCGGAGGCGGAGGCCGAGGCGGAGGTCGCGGCTGGGCCCGGACCCTGCGAACGGCTGCTGAGCCGGGTGGCCGCCCTGTTCCCCGCGCTGCGGCCCGGAGGCTTCCAGACGCACTATCGCGGTGAGCGGGCCGGGCGCCCTCGGGCAGCTGCTTGGGGCCGTGACGCAGGCTTGCCGTGCGGGGCCGGGTGGCTGGCCCTTCTCGTCCGGCCTGGCGGAGCCTGCCGGGGTCTGCTCTGACCGCTGTCTGGGTGGGCGTCGAGTCTGCCTCGGGCGCACTTCTGGGCCCGGTGCTGCAAGGCTCTCTCGGTGGGTTTCAGGCCCGGGGGCGCAGGGCGCCGCCCCTCCCCCCGCCGTGACGTCGCAGATCTTGGCAAGGGCGCGTGGGGGCGTCCTAGCCGGCTCCCGGCGGGCACTCAGGTTACGCTGACATCCTGTGGCTGCCGAATCTGGGCTGGCTAGGGCCGGGTGGGGGTTCAGATAGGGCCCGGGAAGGGCCGGCCGGGGGCAGAAGTGAGACGGGAGAATGAGCGCGGGGGTGCGAGGGCTCAGGCAGGGCTGCCTGGCTGACGAGTGCGCACACTGTCCCCCTGGCAGTGGACAGAGGGCCAAAAGCAAAACATTCTTCAGAAGCGTCGGTGGAGGGACAGAAACCCGGGAACCAGCTCAGTTTCTTGCTGCGCTGGTGTGACTGGTGGCTGCTGGTGGGTGGGGTGGGGAAGTGGTTGTGGCTGGGAGGGAGGCGGGCAGCCAAGGCCGGCCCCTGGGGAGGGGCAGCGCCGGGACCTCCCTTAGGAGTGCTGCCAGCTGGTCTGCCCGCTTCTGGATTGTTTTGTTTTGTTTTGTGATGACTTTATTGAGCTGTAATTCACTTACAATTCACCCACTTAAAGTGCACAGTTTTGAGCGACTTGTGCAACTATCATCACAGTTTTCAGAACCTTTTCATCAAATTACAAAGGAAGTGTACCCTTTGGCTCTCTTCCTGTTCTCCTCACCCCTAAGCAACCACTGATCTTTTTCTGTATGGAAGTCCTTATTCTGGACATTTCACATAAATCTGTACATGGAATCTGACCATTATGTATTCTTTGGTGACTGGCTTCTTAGCATAACATTTTCGAGGTTTACATGTGCTGTAGCATAGTTCAGTACTTAATTCCTTTTTGTGATGAATAGTCTCCCATTTTACGGACATACCACATTTTGTTTATGCATTCATTAGTTGATGGATATTTTGGTTAATCACCTTATGGTATCCTGCCCCTGTTCTTGTGGTGGACGTTTCATCTGGTGGCCCACAGACCTGGCCCAGTCTGCATGGTGTAATGTACTGTGTGGTTTGGCCTATGTGGTGGGACTTGAACACCATTAGCTAAATCTAAGTCTAAAAATGCAAGAGTACGTACAGATACTTTAGCTTCATTGGAGCAGGAAGTAGGCAGACCTAAACCACAGGAGGCCCAAGGCCTTTGGAAGGGCTGGGCCCCTAGGAACCCATCACAGGTATGGATCTCCTGCAGTTGAAGATGGGTCTAAAGCGTGGTCGGAAGTGGACCGAGGGAGCACCTGTTTACAGGACAGCTGGCTTAAAGGCAGAGCAGGTGGCCAGCTGTCCCTACGAACACATGCTCTGTCTCCCGTGGGCGTCCACGACCCATGTTGGGGTGCTTACCTTCCAGGCAGTGGGGAGTGAAAGGGCATTCTGACCTCTGGCCTCAGCCCTGCTGGCCCCTGGCTCACACAGGTGTGCCTCAGTTTCTAGGCCTGCAGGTGCCCCTTTAGGGTTGGCCTCAGCCCCTCTGAGCAGCTTGTGTTGGGCTGAGAAGCCCTGGGTGCTTACATGCTGTCTTTTAAACAATCTAGATGAGGACGGAGACTTGGTTGCCTTTTCCAGCGACGAGGAGCTGACCATGGCAATGTCCTATGTGAAGGATGACATCTTCCGTATTTACATTAAAGGTAAAGGTCTGAAGCTGGGTGCTTCTTCTAAGTAAGGTCAGCTTGAGATTTTTGAGAAATCCCTTCAGAGTGGGAGGGGGAAAGAACCTGTGGGTTGAAACCAAGACTTAATCATCACTGTGCTTGGCCCGAGAAAGGAGTCTGTCCACCGCATGGGGTGGGGCCTGAGGATCTCTGGGTTCATTCTTGATTATGCCTAGACCAAGTGCCTTGGGCTGGGACAGCTTTGGGGGTGCTGTGGGGTTTATTGTAATATGGGGCAAGGCCAAAGCTGTGTGGACACAGCTCCCTGCCACTTCTCGCTCGTCTGGGTAACCAGCACAAGGACCAGGAACCTCCTGGCAGTTTCTCAGGTCCCTTTGTTACTGTCACTTGAACAGCTGAGTTCTGCAGGGACTCTGTCTGGAGAGTAGGGCTGGGGCCTGCTAACTGAAAGCCCTATGGTGGTGACGAACGGGAGACTTCTGGGGTCCCACCTCTCAGCTCTCTGCCCTTCCTGCAGAGAAGAAGGAGTGCCGGCGGGACCACCGCCCCCCGTGTGCTCAGGAGGCACCCCGCAGCATGGTGCACCCCAATGTGATCTGTGATGGTTGCAATGGGCCGGTGGTGGGGACCCGCTACAAATGCAGCGTCTGCCCGGACTATGACTTGTGTGCTGCCTGTGAGGGGAAGGGCTTGCACAGAGAGCACAACAAGCTTGTCTTCCCCACCACCTTTGGGCCCTTCTCCGAGGTGAGTGGGGCTTCCCTGAGGGCTGGGGTGGGCCTGGGGCGGAGGGAGTCCCCTGACATGGTGTTGTGCCACCCCTCTGCTTGCTCCTCGTCAGGGCTTCTCGCATAGCCGCTGGCTCCGGAAACTGAAACATGGGCACTTTGGGTGGCCCGGCTGGGAGATGGGCCCACCGGGGAATTGGAGCCCACGTCCCCCTCGTGCAGGGGATGCCCGCCCCAGCCCTGCGGCGGAGTCAGGTGAGGTTTGAGTCTGCCAGCTTCTGAAGGGTGAGATGGCAGGGCTGGTGGAGCCGGAGGGCCTTCCCCAAGTCCAGAGTCTGCTGCTGGGCCTGTGGCCCGGCAGGCACTTCACAGCTGTTCATGGCATTTGATCCTAACAAACCCTGCAAAGTGGGGGGACATTGTCTTCATTTCATAGCCGGAAAACTGAGGCACCTAAGTGCCCAAGGCCACTAACTCACCTGCACTGAATCTAGCCACGGCCCAGGCGTGATCAGCTGTAATCTTCCCCCAGCTTCTGCCTCACAATGCTGCCCTTCTGAGGTGGCCCTCACCTACAGGCAGGGAGGCCCTGAGAGCTCCCACACCTCTGTGATATGCCCGCTGCTGCTTTTGTGTTGGCTGCCAGCAAAATCAGCCAAATCTGCTCAAAGCTTTTATTTATTTATTTATTTACTTAAAGTTTATATATTTATTTTGAGAGACAGCATGAGCTGGGGAGGGGTAGACGGGGCAGGGGAGAGAGAGAATGCCAAGCAGGATCCATGTGTCGGTGCAGAGCTTGATGCAGAGCTTGATGCAGAGCTTGATGCAGAGCTTGATGCAGAGCTTGATGCAGAGCTTGATGCAGAGCTTGATGCAGAGCTTGATGCAGAGCTTGATGCAGAGCTTGATGCAGAGCTTGATGCAGAGCTTGATGTGGGGCTCAGTGCCACGAAGCTGAGATCATGACCTGAGCTGAAATTAAGAGTCAGATGCTTAAGTGACTGAGCCCCCCCACTGCCCCCCTTTTTTTTAAAGTAAGGTCTACACCCAACATGCAGCTTGAACTCGACCCTGAGATCAAAAGTCCCATGCTGTACTGACTGAGCTATCCAGGTGCCTCTGCTCAAGTCTTTTTTTATTTTTTTCTTCTCTTTTCCTTTTTTTTTTTTTTTTTTTTTTGATGTTTGGCTTATTTTGAGAGAGAGCAGGGGAGGGGCAGAGAGTCCCAAGTAAGCTCTGCACTGGCAGCGCAGAGCCTGACATGGGGCTTGATCCTATGGGTCATGAGTTCATGACCTGAGCCAAAACCAACCAAGAGTCAAACACTCAACCAGCTGAGGCACCCAGGCACCCACCCACACTCAAGTCTTTTTAAACACAATCACAAAGTTAACTTACATGTGGCTTGTGTTCTAGATTTTTGGATTTTGGTTTTATTCTGATTTCATTAACTGTCCTTCGATTTACCTCATCCTTTGGAACAAAGATGGGGATATTTGTTTGGTTTTTGATGTGGTTTGAGCTAGAACGTGGTCCATTTTTTCTACTGCGTGTACTGAATCCCCCACAGGTATCTGAGCACCAGGGTCACAAAGGGGCTGAGAGTGGGAGAGAGTGAGGGAGGGCTGCCAGGACAAGGCCCCTGGGGATAGAGGGGACCCATGATGAACTTGATAGGATTGCAACAGGTGTTCAAGTCACTGAGAAACATGCTTTGAATTAAACATCTTTGTTCTTGTTTTTTGCAAATCAAAGCTTCTGGCCCACCGGAGGATCCCAGCGTGAATTTCCTTAAGAACGTAGGGGAGAGTGTGGCAGCTGCCCTCAGCCCTCTGGGTAAGTAGCTGTCTTTGTCCTTTGATAGCAGTGTTTCGAGAACTAGTGGGTGGCTGTCTGGTGGCTTGTCCCTGGGACACTGTAGAGGAGTTGTCACTGCTGTGCCCTTGATACTGGTGAGCATCTGTTGGCTCACCTTGACCTTTGCCATGTGCTGCACCCCAGGTCACTCAGTTGAAATCCCTGACAAATTCTTGAGCTTTCCACGTGGTGTGAATTGGAAGCAGTGAGTGTGTGGCTGGGATAATCCCAAGAGGCTCAGCTGCAGGGCTGGCCTGTCAACTTCAGATAGTTCTTCCCACAAAGGGCACTCTGCACTTTCCCCGAACGTGAGTCTCAGGTTTACCCAAGGACTTAAGTGAGCAGTTAGCTGAGATGCTGTTTCTTTTTTTCTCCCCTCCACCCCCCCCCCCCCTTTTTTTGCAACCCCAGCTTTTCTGGGTGCTTCCTTACGTGCCTGGCTTGTGCTCGAGCTGGGGAGCAGTGTGTGATAAGGAGTTCTGTGTGACACTGGATTTCACAGGTGTGAGGTTTCTCCATGGGTGAACCACAGCGAGTACCTTTCTGGTGGTGTGACTGGCCCTAGGCTTTATCTATTTATTTTTGTAATTTTTTTTTAAGTTTATTTCGGAGAGTGTGCACACGCTGGTGAGTGGGGGACAGGCACAGAGAGAAGGAGAGAGAATCCCAAGCAGGCTCCCTGCAGCTAGCACACACAGAGTCTGATATGGGGTTTGAACTCAGGAACTGTGAATCATGACCTGAGCTGAAGTCTGAGGTTTAACCGACTGAGCCACCCAGGTGCCCCTGGCCTGAGGCTTTAGAAAGTACCTTCTGCATCTGCTGGTCTTGATGTGGGGGCTTCCAGACAGGGCTTTGTGGCAGTGATAGCCCACTACAAAGGTGACAAGATTATAGTGGCTCCATAATCTCTGACTAGAAGTGCCCTGCTTTGTGACTGCAGTGGCAGGAAGTGCCCACACAGATGGTCTAGAAGTCATGTCCAGTGTCTGAAAGGATGCTGGTGGAAGGGGAGGCATGACTGCCCTCACCTCCAGTGTGAGAGCACCCCAGCTCCCACTCCTTCAGCCCAGAACGCAGCTTTGCGGCAGCAGTGATGTCCTGGCATTGCTGCCCGTCAACACCTCAGGCCGCATACTGTTTTTGTACTGGAGTTTCAGGCACTTGAGGGAGAGAAAAGAACTAATGTTGTTAATGCTTTATAAGGGGCATCAAATCAAGAGATAAGCTAGTGCTAAACCCCAGCTGCCACTCACTTACAACGTGGTGTTGAGAGTGTGAAGGCACTGGGTATTTTGAGAGATGGTCCTCCAAAGGCTGGGATTTAGGGGCACGGGAAGCTTCTTTTTGGAAGACAGTTAATGGGCAGTGGTTCTCTAGCCTGGCTGAGCATCAGAATCACCAACACGGGTTTTTGGGGTATAGATTTTGTTGTATGGGAATGTTACTAAAAGGACTCTGAAGAACAAAGTCCTTCACTAAAAAGAACGAACAAGACAAGCCGGCGAGTCCTAAAGCCAAGTTTAGGTTCAGGTAGGGAACTTTGGAACAGTGTAGAGTCTCAGGTCCACTTTCTTGATTCTGGTAAATGGGTCTTGGGTAGGGCCCGGGGTCTGTTTTGAAGGCTTCCCAGGCCACTCTGGGTCACACTTGCTGTCCATCCGGAGACCCATCTGAGCTTGTGGCATGTTTCAGACCTTGACCTGGGTGCCCCACTCAAGACATCTGGGAATAATTTTGGCACTGCCCAGGTGTTTTGGGATAAGGGTAAAGGCCCTTTTTAAGTCTTTCAAAGTGGGTGGAGTTGCTTTCTACAGCTAGGGAGGAGCCTAGAGCTCTACAAAACAAGTAAAGTTTCAGTAAATATGCCTTTGAGTAATTTCAGTCCCAGAGAGCCACTTGAGGAATTGATTAAGCTCTGGTGTTGTAGGTATCTTCCTTTCTCATGAGTACCTGATGGCTAGGATGACTCATACTGCCAACGGCTGAGAAGGGACTGTTCCCAGAGCAGGGGCCCAGGGACAGCCGTTAATACCTCCCAGAGGGCGGTCTATGTGCAGTGACTCAGCGGCTTTAAAGTAAAACTCCAAGGCCTTTTTTGGTAGGTGCCATGAGAACCAGCTGAGCAGGTCCACCGCTGAGTCCCAGGACTGTTCCTGGCCTGAGTTTGCAGTCCCTGACGTCCAGGACTTGAGAAAACCCTTCCCCACACAGAGGCTTTGGGGGAAGCAGGGCACAGACTGTGGTACATATTGTAAGCCCCTAAAGTGTCAGGTTATCATCAGTTGGAGAACTTGGCTTCTAGAATCTCTCGTTCATTGACAGAAGTCCCATCGTTCATCCATAGAGAAAAGTGAGAGTATGTGGGTGTTCATTGTACTGTTCCAAATTTTCTGTTTGTTGGAACCTTTCATGATGAAATATTGGAGGATAGTAGGGTAAAAACAGCTTAACTATGGCAGATGGGGGGGTGGGTATTGGTAGCTAAGCCTGTCTTTATCTCTGTTTGGTCCTCAAACTCTACCAAAATAACAGTAAAGGGATTAAACAACATGGTGAAAAAATGATAGGGGACAAGATGAGGTGACATCAAACTTTGGAAGGTGGGAAATGGATGGAGGGTAGTAACCAACAGTGGAGGCATCAGAAGCCCGCATCCTGCACAGGAATACTGGTGAGAGGCAAGATGGCCTCTCA
Source organism: Prionailurus viverrinus (assembly GCF_022837055.1). Lineage (NCBI taxonomy): Eukaryota > Metazoa > Chordata > Mammalia > Carnivora > Felidae > Prionailurus > Prionailurus viverrinus. The sequence continues at coordinate 90,954,616 of NC_062561.1, read as the reverse complement.
GGGTCCAGGAGAGGCCAAGGAGCAGTTAAGACCACTGTTCCGGGATCACATAGAGATCACTGGCTGGTCAGCCAGATGGTGGCCCTTGCCAACCCATGCACAAGACCTGATGTTTAATTGCTGGACCCAGGGAAGCTTTAGCCTTAAGGACACTATTGCCTTACCCTGTCCTGTGTCCACAGCCTGGAATTGGGCACCATGAATGAGCAGTGGGTCTCTAGCAGGTGCTAGGGAGTCCCTGCTCAGGGGAGGCCGAGCATGCTGGAGCAGAGTCCCGCAGCTCTGCTGCCTAGGATCCTGATGCCTGGCCATACACCCAGTCACCCTGCAGAGGGAAATGAATGATGGCCCTGGCCCCACAGGGAGTGCCTCACTAGGATCGACTGCCATGGATCACCGACCATTTGGGAAAATCTCAGCACATGGACAAGAAGGAACTTGGGAAAGGACATTACAGGAAAAAGAATGTTAACATCTTCAGTGAGATACAAAAATATATTTCTATCCTTGAAAAAAGAATAGGATACCATAAAATAACAGATTAAAAAAAATTTTTTTTAATGTTTATTTTTGAGAGAGCGAGAGCTCACGTGTGAGCAAGGAAGAGGCAGAGGGAGACAGGATATGAGGTGGACTCCACACCGACAGCAGAGAGTCCGACGTGGGGCTTGAACTTCTAAACCGTGAGATCATGATCTGAGCCAAAGACAGACTGAGCCACCAGGTGCGCTCCAAGATAAGAACAGATAAGAATGTTCTTAGAATCCAGAAGAAAAATAACAAAGACCTCAGAAGGGGGCTTAGATTTTCAGGTCATTTTAAGGAAATATTCCAGAAGCAAAACAGAGATGAGGGAAAAAGTGAGAAGATTTGAGGATTGATCCTGGAGGCCCAGTATAGGATGAATAATAGAAATGCTAGAAAGAACAGACAAAACCGAAGGAAGGAAATGAGCAAAGAATGTAAGAGCATCTCAGCACTAAGGACATTAACCTCTGGGTTGAAGGGGACCCCAGTTGTCTTGGACAATGACCAAAAACCCCACACCAGAGCTTACTGCCTGGTTTCAGAGCCCTTTGGATAAAGGGAGGCTCTGGAAATGCTCCAGGTTATCCTAAAAACTGGAGAGTTCAAAGCCAGCACTGGAAGCTGGAAGACCATGGAACAACCAGTGACCTCAAAAGCCTGAGCTGAAATGGTTTTTCAACCAAGAGAGCTACCCCCACCTGATTGTCAAGTGTGAGGGCAGAACAAAGTTGTTTTCAGGTATGCAAGGTCTTAGTCATCTTCCTTGGCTCCGACCCTCCCCCAACCCAACAAAATGAAGACATAAACACAGAACGAGGAAGGTGCTCAAAATACGGGACCCAAAACATGAGCAAGATGGGGAGGCGTCAGGTGGGAGAGGAGAGGCAGGTACAGCATTGCTGTGCCTCTGGCCCAGGGAGCTGCCAGCATGGGGCAGTGCCAGGGGTGGTGCTAGAGGGATGGTTTCCAGGGAAAAACTGGACTTGCAGGGGTATCTGGCACTTAACCCAGGTAGAAAATTCCATAGAGCTGTTGGCAGAATACGGAGAGAGTCAGCAAATGAGAAAAGTGAGTGTCGTTAATGTTGCAAAAGGAAAAAAAAAAAAAAAAAACTACAAGGAAATAAGTTCGGTATTTGGGCTGGGAAAGAACAATATTTATATAGTGGCATTAATATAAACACAATGTTGTCACTAAAAGTTTTGAAAGCATAGGGGAAGGGGAGGTAAGTGGATCTAGAATAAGAAGCCAACAAGGAAGAGCAGTGGGGATTGAAAGCTGTCTTTTGGGAGTGGGCAGGCTGTGGTGGGGGACAGGGAGTCTTTGAGATAGCCTTTAGGAGCTGACTCTAAGCCGTGGGTGTGTCGTCCTTTGATAAATTAGTTAGAAACACAGCCTGGCGTCTGGGTAGCTGTCAGTTAAGTGTTTGACTCAGGTCGTGATCTCATGGTTCGTGAGATCGAGCCCTACACCAGGCTCTGTGTTGACAGCATGGAGCCTGCTTAGATTCTATCTCTCTCTCCCTGCCTCTCTCCCACTCAACGCTCTCTCAAAAATAAACATTAGGGCACTGGGTGGCTCAGTAGGTTAAGCGTCTGACTTTGGCTCAGGTCATGATCTCATGGTTGTTGAGTTTGAGCCCCACATCGGGCTTGCTGCTCTCTGTGCAGAGTTCGCTTCAGATCCTCTGCCCATCTGTCTCTGCCCTTCCTGCTGGTGTGTTGTCACTCTTCTCTCAAAAACAAACTTAAAAAAGAGCACCAGGGACCACCTTCCGGGTCCTCAGTGAGCATGTGCCCGTGTGAGAGACCAGAGGAGACCTGCTGGCCTGTGCTTCCAGCCTCACAAAGTTAAGCAGGATTCTAGCATTTACTCTGGTTTTCACATCACCAGGCCCCACACACAAGTGCGATGCTTCATGTGGTCCTCAGCGCTGTGGCTGGGACAGCCTGGCCACCTGGGGGTTTGGCTCCCATTCCTAGGGCTTGGCCCTGCCTGCCGTACAGCTGCTGCCCACACATTTAGGGAAAGACAAGATCTCTTTATGGGGTTTCTGGCTCCAAAGCTGACCTGGGATGTTAGCGGAGATTAAAGTTTCCATAAGTTGGAAGAAGAGAAAGGTCCAATGAGGTGGACAAGTCAGCAGAGTTTTTCTAGAAGCCAGGATATTGGGAGTAGTCAGCCCTTGGGATCTTGAAGATAAAGAGATGACCATCCATTTGCCTGGTCCTGCTCAGTCTGTGTGACTGTGGAGCGTAGCAGATCCCACTCTGTCCTGACCCGTGACGCTCAGGGGGACTGAACATGGAAGGGCTCTGTAAGCCCGTGCGCCCCACACACTGTCACATCAGGGAGGCCCTGTGAAGGCCTCACTGGTTTTTGTTTCCTCCTCGGCCTCTCTAGGCATCGAAGTGGATATTGACGTGGAACATGGAGGGAAGAGAAGCCGCCTCACGCCCGTCTCTCCGGGCAGCTCCAGCACGGAGGAGAAGTGTAGCTCTCAGCCGAGCAGTTGCTCTTCTGACCCCAGCAAACCGGACGGGGACATGGAGGGTGCCGCACGGTCTCTGGCAGAGCAGATGGACAAGATAGCTCTAGAGCCGGGGCAGCCTGAGGCAAGTCTCCCCCTCCAGAGGCCACAGCCACTGCCTGGTGCTTACATGGCTGGCTGATGGCCTTTCTGTTACAGTTCAGTCTGTGAGCCCTCTGCTAGAACTTTCCTTGCCCTTTGTCCACACCTGCCTCTCCCAGGAACTGGGGCTGTGGGCGGGTCCTTGTGTGCTCATGACTGCTTCTGTTCCAGGAACAGATGGAGTCTGATAACTGTTCAGGAGGGGACGAGGACTGGACTCATTTATCTTCAAAAGAAGTAGACCCGTCTACAGGTGAACTCCAGTCTCTACAGATGCCCGAGTCCGAAGGGCCAGCCTCCCTAGACTCTTCTCAGGAAGGGCCCACAGGGCTGAAGGAGGCCGCGGTGTACCCACATCTGCCCCCAGGCAAGTGATTTCAAACAGTTTTATATTTCTTTAAAAAAAATTTTTTTTTTTTTAACATTTATTTATTTTTGAGACAGAGAGAGACAGAGCATGAACGGGGGGAGGGCCAGAGAGAGAGGGAGACACAATCTGAAGCAGGCTCCAGGCTCTGAGCTGTCAGCACAGAGCCTGATGCGGGGCTCGAACTCACAGACCGTGAGATCGTGACCTGAGCGAAGTCGGATGCTCAACCGACTGAGCCACCCAGGCGCCCCAACAGTTTTATATTTCTATCTTTATCCTTCAGAGCATCTAGTCCCCTCCCTTTAGCTTCCAGAGTCATGAAGGCTGTGGGATTTCAAGGCTCTGGCACCGCCACGTGCCCCTAGAAGTGGATTCAAAGTCCACCTTCCATTTCCCTGAGGGAAATGTCGATCTCAGAGCTCCTACAGGAGCCGGGAAGGCCGACCTGTGGAGGGTGGTGTGCCTGGCGGTAGGGCCACGTGAGGACTGCGCAGCCCCGGGTGCATTGAGTAGGAAAGGCAGCTGACCTATTGCTTTGGTTCGTTATGGTCACAAGACGACAATGTTTGAAATGGTAAAACAGGTGAAAACCCGGCTGTGCGCCAGATTTGTATATATGTTCTCTGCCTCAGGGCAGGGGCAGCAACCTATAGCTTATGGGACAAGAGTGAGTTTTTCATTTTTACCATGGTTGGAAAAAAATCAAGATATGAAAACTAGATGAAATTAAAATGGCAGTGTCCAGAATAGAAGTTTTACTGGAGTACAGCCGTGCCTGTCTGTTGACACAGCGTCTGGCTGTTTTATGCTGTAATGGCAGAACTGAGTAGTTGTGAGAAACCATATAGCTTCACACAACAGCTTAAGATATTTACTCTCTGGCCCTTTACGGGAAAGCTGGTCAACCCTGGCCTGGGAACTTCACTCTGAAGGTCAGGGAGCCCGTGGAAGGGCCGGCTCCACAGGCACGGGGTGCTGGCTGGCTGGACTCGCCCTCATGGCTTTTGTCCTCTCTCTGGCAGAAGCTGACCCCCGGCTGATAGAGTCCCTCTCCCAGATGCTGTCCATGGGGTTCTCAGACGAAGGCGGCTGGCTCACCAGGCTCCTACAGACCAAGAACTATGACATCGGGGCTGCCCTGGACACCATCCAGTATTCAAAGCATCCACTGCCGTTGTGACAGCTTTTGCTCACTTGTTCTGTCCCCTTTCTTGTCTCATAGTTGTTTTGAGCTAGTGTAGAACAGCAGGGCCTCTGTAATGGCCAGTTTCTCTGCATTCTTCCAGAATCTGGGGGGCGGGGATGCATGAAGCCATATAGGGCAGGAGAACAAGTGAGAGGAGGAGACCCCAGCGTGTGTGCCAATGTCTGAGAAACGTCTACCAGCTTTCCTTGGGTACGTGGAGACTTCCTGGGGCAGATTGAAAGTCCTTGCTGGGGAGGACACTGAGGCCACATGGCGGCATATTCCTGTTCTCCCCCCACCAGGATTACACCAGCAGTCCAGAATGTCTTGCCTAATGGCCTTCTGCCTTTTTTTAATCACTACTCACATGCTGACATGTAGTTGATTTTCTGCTAGAAACCTGATCCGCTCCAAGTTAAGACGAGTCCCGCCAACATCCTGTCTCCTGTCGGGGTGGAGGAGGAGCAAGTGCAGGAGGGGAGACTAGCGCAGCCTGGGACTGGTCAGGAGGGGGGACTGAGGGGACGGAGGCTGGAGCTCACGGATACTGCCTGTCGTTAACCACTGTAGTTCTCTCCTTTCCCGAGTGTCCTTGCTTTTAAAGAAACCCTTTGTAACCATTCTGTTGCTATGTTGTAAACAATCTGTAAGCACCTTAATCAAAGATGTTGCAACCAGAGATGACCTGATAGTTGTTTGTCATTTTATTTTTGAAAGACCACACCTGTGTGAGCAGGGGGAGGGACAGGAGAGGGGGCAGAGGAGCCAAACTAGGCTTCGCACTGACAGCACAAAGCCCAACGTGGGGCTTGAACTAAAGAGCCAGAGGAGACGCTCAACCATCTGAGCCACCCAGTGCCCTGTAGTGTGTCTTTCTTGACAGGACTGGGGATCACTTATGGGAACTTTTAAAAAAAAAAAATCTACACCCAATGTGAAACTTTATCTCAGGATGAGTTCAAGTCACACACTCTTCCAACTGAGCCAGCCAGGCACCCCTATTTATGGGAACCATTTAAAAGCTACTTGGGGAGCCCCCTTTCCAGTGGCCAAGAGGTCTAACTTGCTCATACAACAAATATGTCTGTTAGTAAAATTCTAGTTTCAGTTCACAAGTGGTCCTCAAAGTCCTCCCCAGTTTTAAAGAGGTCACACAGTTGCACAAGTGGGGGCTCTTGTGCCCCTGTGGCTAAGGACCCACTCTTTGCCAGAGGATTGGTGTCCCATGGCTGTTTGGTGGTCTTTACGCAGGGGCTCTGGGAGCTGGATGTGAGCGTGTGTGTGAGCCAGAGAAGCTCGGGTGCATCGTGGGGCCTGCTGACGTACCTCTCCCTTGGGGTCTGGGCCCTAAGGGTCCCCTGCTCAGTCAGTGCCACCTCGGCTGGCCTAGGGTCTCTATTCAAAGGAACTGGGGGCTCCATGTCCACACATTGGCTGTTTCCAGGTGGCTGAAGGAATTGTTCCCACTTGGAAGGCATGGTCCTGACATGGTGGGCAGGTTGTGGAGGATCCCCCTGAGGAACAAAAAGCTCCCTGGTGCCCCGGTCCTTGTGACTGCTTTTGTCTTTGACCTTCCCCATCAAGCCAGTGTGGTCCTGCAATGGAAAGGAGAGAAGATGATCAGGTCCGCCATTCAGAACAAGTGCCAGTGGCCCAGCAGGACCCAGGGATGGGAGAGAAGGGTCCCTGTGCCTGCATTGCTGTGTCCTCTGCCTCAGGGTTCTCCCACTTTTCACTCTGTTCTGCCTACTTGCTAGTTCTTGTGCTGGCAGGCTAGAGACCTGCTTTCATTCTGTGGTTTGGCAAAGCAGGGCAAATAAATGCCCTCACCTCAAATCCTCTGCCAAATTCTATGACCAGGCTTTCCAGAAAAGAGTATTCCCATGGAAACTTAGAATCAGGTGAGAGGGTGCCTGAGAGGAGGGGTCAGCAGGAAAGGCCCATGAGACCATCTAGAAAGCGGGGAAGAGCTGTCCTGTCTGCTCACTGTCAAACAGATGGGAAGGTCTCTCTGGAACCGCGGGGGAAGGTTTGAAGCCGGTGGGGGTGGGGTGGGGTGGGGAGTGGCTGCACAGAAGACCCCAGGAGGTGAGCACAGCATGGGGCCTGGCCTCTCTTCCCTCAGGAGCCAAGTGCACACTGGAACCAGGGTTTGACGGCCTATAAAGGCATCTGAGAGTAGGAACAGGCAGGACCCTGCATCACTACCCGAGGGCAGTGTGGAAGAGGCTTGTGGTCGGTTGTAACAGCCGAAGATCACCATTGGCCCTGCCCCTGACTTGCTGGGACCACGTTATTGTGCAGCCTTAGTTCCTCACCTGCAAAACCAAACATGCCTGTGTGGGCATCCCACGTGACAATGTAGTTAAAATGTTTGAGGGACCAGCAGATCAATAACTCATTATTCTAGGACTTCGAGATTCAGGGCCACATAGCTAGTCAGTGGCCACATCAAAGTTTGGCCTTTGCCCTACTGTGTGAGGCTGGCCAGGCTGACCTTGGCCTATGTTGCGGGGATGCAGTGACTGAGGCCCAGCAGAGACTTCTGCCTTAGTGCCTGTGGCTCCGGTGACAGAAGAAAGCAAAGTCTGAGTGCAGTGGGGTTGGGAAGATTTAAAACACCAAGAACGAGGGGCGCCTGGGTGGCGCAGTCGGTTAAGCGTCCGACTTCAGCCAGGTCACGATCTCGCGGTCCGTGAGTTCGAGCCCCGCGTCAGGCTCTGGGCTGATGGCTCGGAGCCTGGAGCCTGTTTCCGATTCTGTGTCTCCCTCTCTCTCTGCCCCTCCCCCGTTCATGCTCTGTCTCTCTCTGTCCCAAAAATAAATAAAAAACGTTGAAAAATAAAAAAAATAAAAATAAAAAAATAAAAATAAAACACCAAGGACGAGCAGAAGTGTGGGGAGGGTGGTGGGGCTGGGTAGGAGGATTTTAAGCTTACCTCGTACCATGGACATATGGGGGCAACAACTACATGTATCCTAACTCAAAATGATGTGAAGCATGGCAGGACAGACTTTGCACAGCTAGTTGTAACAAGATAATATTGGGAAGGGTAGGAGGGGCAGAGATGAGGGCAGTCAAGGACCAAACCCTTGGAGTGACTGGCCACAAATGGGAGGGGTCAGACCCCACACGAGGCACCCCTGGCCTCAGGGACCTGCACTGGGAAGACCAGTCCCTATATAACATCTGGCTTTGTAAATCTGGAGCTTAACACTAAGAGAGCTGGAGGGTGATAGGAAACCAAGTCCCTGTCCGTAAAGAGCCAACACGATAAATAACTGTGCCCAACACAGCACAGAAACAGTAGTTTGAAAAGCACCTTGGGTATATATGTGAAGATCTTAGTTAACTAATTTTAGGATATATGCTGGAGGGGCAGGGATCTGTAGGAGCTCTCTTCTGGAACAAAAGTGCTAGTGGGCACCATTTCACTTGCCCTCCCCCAGCCAGGATAACGGGATGCGTGTAGGAGCCAGTTCTGTCTCCACACACTGTGCTAGCACCGTGTGCTCTGCTCCCAGCCGTCCCTGGTAGTCTTGAATTCTGGCAAACATTTAAAGAGTTAATACCTATTCTCTTCACACTATTCCAAAAAACAGAAGAGTAAAGAAAACTTGTACATTCATTATATGAGCATTGTATCAGCATTATGCTGATACCAAAACCAGACAAAGGCACTGCAAGAAAAGAAAATTATGGACCAAAATCCCTGATGAATACAGATGCAAAAATCAAAAAAATCTTAGTAAGCCAATTTCAGCAATATGTTAAAAGGATCATCATTCGCCATGATCAAGTAGGATTTATTCCAGGTACATCAGGGTGATTCAATGTTCACATATTAGTTAATGTGATACATGGTATCAACAAGAGAAGGATAACAACCAATTGTTCATCCCAATAAGATGCAGGAAAAGCATCTGACAAGGTACAATATCCATTCATGGTAAAAACTCTCAATAAAACGGGTTTAGAGGAAACACACTTCAACATAATAAAGGCCATATATGTCAAGCCCACAGTTAATACCATACTAAATGGTGCAAAAGTGAAAGCTTTTCCTCTAAGATCTCAGGAACAAGACAAGGATATCCACGTTCACTACTTTCATTCAGCAGAGTACTGGAAGTCCTACCATAGCAATCAGACAAGAAAAAGAAATAAAAGGCATCCAAACTGGTAAGGAAGAAGTAAAACTCACTATTTGCAGATGACATGATACTCCATATAGAACACTCTAAAGACTCCACCTAGGAACTATTAGAATAAATGAATTCAGTGAAGTTGCAGAAATCTCTTGTGTTTGTATACATTAATAACAAAAGAGAAAGAGAAATTCTATACACTAATATACACTAATAAGAGAATTCTATATGCTAATAATAGAAATTAAGAAAACAACCCCATTTATGACTGTATCAAAAAGAATAAAATACCTCGGAATAAATTTAACCAAAGACGTAGAAGACCTATATTCTGAAAACTGTACGACACTGATGAAAGCAACTGAAGATGACACAAACAAATGGAAAGATAAACCACGCTCATGGATTAGAAGGATTAATACTGTCCCATACTACCCTATGCAATCTATGAAATTCAATGCAATCCACATGAAAATACCATTTTTCACAGAACTAGAACAAACAATCCTTAAATGTGTATGGAATCCAAAAGACCCTGAGTAGCAAAAGCAAACTTGAGAAAGAAAAACAAAGCTGGAGGTGTAACAATCACAGATTTCAAAATATACTACAAAGGTATAGCAATCAAAACTTATCGGCATAAAAAATGGACACACAGATCAGTGGAACAGAATAGAAAATCCAGAAATAAACCCACGATTATATGGTCAGTTAATCAAGGACAAAGAAGGGAAGAATGTACAGTGGGGGAAAAGACAGCCTCTTCAATGAAAGGTGGTGGGAAAACTAGACCATTTTTTTTACACTGTACAAAAAAATAAACTCAAAATGGATTAAATATCTTCTAGGCACACCTGGGTGGCTCAGTCGGTTAAGTGTCCAACTCTTAATTTCGGCTCAAGTCACGATCTCACGGTTCATGAGTTTGAGCCCCGCGTCGGACTCTGTGCTGACAGCACGGGGCCTACTTGGGATTCTCTCTTTCCCTCTTTGCCCCTGCCCCACTCACATACTCATGCACAAGCTCTCTCTCTCTCTCTCTCAAAATAAATAAACTTAAAAAAAACAACTTTCAAAAAAAAGAAAGGGGGTTAAAGACCTAAATGTGAGATCTGAAACCATAAAACTCTTAAAAGACAATATATACAATAAGCTCTTGAACAATGGCCTTAACAACATATTTATGGCTATGACTCCTCAGGCAAGGGAAACAAAAGCAAAAATAAAATACTGGGAGCACATAAAAACAAAAAGCTTTTGCATAGTGAAGAAAGCCATTAACAAAATGAAAAGGTAATGTGTACTGAATGGAAGAAGATATTTGCAAATAACATATCTGAAAAGGGGTTAATATCCTTAAAATATAAAGAACTTATAATACAACTCAACACCAAAAACCCAAATAATCCAATTAAAAAATGGGCAAAGGGCCCAAATAGACACTTTTCCAAAGAAGACATACAGATGGCCAACAGACACATGAAAAGATGCTCAACATTGCTAATTATCAGGGAAATGCAAATCAAAACCACAATGAAATATTATCTCACACCTGTCAGAATGGGTATTATCAAAAAGACAAGAAATAACAAGTATTGGGGAAGACATGGAGAAAAGGGAACCCTAGTGCACTGTTGGTGGGAATATAAACTGGTGTAACCACAGTAGAAAGCTATATGGAATTTCCTCAAAAAATTAAAAATAGAAATACCATATGATCCAGTAATTTCATTACTGGGTATTTACCCAAAGAAAGCAAAAACACCAATTCAAAAAGATATATGCGCCCTTATGTTTACTGCAACATTATTTATAACAGCCAAGATATGGAAACAGCCCAAGTACCCATTGATGATAGATGAGTAGATAAAGATGTGGTATATATCTATATAATGGAATATTACTCAGCCATAAAAACGAATTCATAAATACAGAGGACTGGTGGTTGCCCAAGCGGAAGGGGATGAGGAGATGGGCAAAATAAATGAAGGGGATGAAAAGATACAAACTTCCAGTGATAAAATAAGTAAGTCATAGAGATGAAAAACAGCATAGGAAATATCATACTGTAATAATGTATGGTGACAATGACTATATTTATCATGGTGAGCACTGATTCATGTATTGAACTGCTAAATCACTCTGTTGTACATCAATATAACTGTATGTCAACTATACTCCAATAATTAAAAAGAACAAGAGCAGAACCTAGGGGAAGACAGTGTCTCAGTGCAAAAGAACACACTTGGGTAACTGAAGGTGAGGATGGGAACAATTCCTTAGAAATCCAGGGCAGATCCCATGTTGGCTAGTCTGACAAAGACCCTCCACTGCATGTAGAAGGAAGAGAAAATTCCTGACTCAGAAAAGCCCTAGTGGCTAACCTTCGTTGATCAAGCTGTCCTTTTGACTAGGAGCTCACATCACTGAGAGATTGAATACGGCAGGGAAATGGTACAAGCCAGAGAAAGGAGTTGGCTTAAGTCAAAGCAGACAAAACACTTGGGTGTTAAAAAATTCTATGTGTGGTTCGGGCGCCTGGATACCTCAAGGGTAAGCATCCAACTTCAGGTCAGGTCATGATCTCACAGTTTGTGAGTTCAAGCCCCTTGTTGGGCTCTGTGCTGACAGCTCAAACCCTGGAGCCTGCTTCAAATTGTGTCTCCCTCTCTCTCAAAATTGAATAAACATTAAAAAAAAAAAAATTCTATAGTGTGTTCAGTAGTTACTAGGACCAGAAGAGAAACACTGTCCTCATTCACTGACCTTCTGAGGCTCCAAGGGAATCTCAGAGTCACTCGGGTTCCAGACATCAGGGCTGTGTGGAGGACGGTCTGTGCTCTGGATCCATTTCCTGGTGGAGATAAAGTTCTGTCAAGAATCTAGTCCTATCACCTCACAAGGTCCTGATCCTGACTTGGTGGTCACCAGGTGTGACCTCTAGCACAGGCAATTGTCCTCCCATACAGCTTCCAAGGTGGCTTCTCTGCTTCTCCTCCACTGCCAATAACAGGCTGCCCAACAACATGCAAGGCTGTCCATTTCTGCTCCATAGCTCGTAGTTGCTAGAAAGTTCTTAAATTGAATTGGAATCTACCTTCCAATAAATCACTCGCCCTATGGGAGCCACCGTGGATCTAGATAAGGCAGTGTCTCAGAAGAATTGCAGAAACACAGAGTATGCCTACAGGAGAAGACACCTGTAAGAGGTCAGGTCTTTCCTGCTGTAGGTTATAAGCTCCCAGGCCTGTAAGCCACTCTGGCCACACTTCACTTTGTCAATTCTTCTGGGGATCAGTACAGTCACAATTAAGTGAGCACCATAAAAGGTGCTCATATTGGCACCCCGCACCTCTCACCTCTGTGCGGCAGCATCTGGCACCTGGCGAGGCCAAGGAGGGCCTGGTGAAGCTAGCTGCTGGCCATCGCCACTCAGACTTCCCCCATGCTGCTGGCTGCTAGAGGTTGCCCATCGCTCCCCGCCATCTGTGAGTCACTGTGGGTATGGGGCGATGGCTGGATTAGTGACTAGCTTGGCACCTTTTTCTAGGCAGGCCTGTGTTAAAGGGAGGGTCCGTCTTCTCTGTCCTGGACAAGGGCTGTGTCTTGAAACACACTCCTCCTCCTTCCATCCCCTGTTCTTCTGAGTCTCCTTCCAGATACTTCAGCCAGCGGTTCTCTGAGGACTGAGGTTTTTCCTACAGGATTGGGAAGTAAGTTTATTCTCAGGACCCACATCTCCCTTGTCACCAGGAAAGGTATTTCGCTGGAAGGTAATGGGGAGATGGGTGTCCTGAGGCACCACTGGGGACTGTGCACACTGGCACAGGCCAGGGGAAAGATACAGGGCACAGCTCATCAAGGAAATTTACAAATGTCCATGCTCCCTGACCTAGGGGTTCCAAATGAAGACAAAGGCACAAAGATGCTCATCAAAGTGATATGAACCACAGCAAATATGTATTATAGCAAAAATCTGGAAATAATCTACATGCCCGGTCATCATGGAACAAACACTGGTTACATCCACTATATTCCGTAAATACTGGACATCACTGAAAACTCTACTGCGACACAAGAACAACATAAGTGAAGACTCCAGGGTGCAAACTAGCATTTCTTGTAATAACAATGATGTAAAATTAAGTCCCTAAGTGGACAGAATTGGAAGTATAGAACCAAGTATGTGAGAGCTTCTGGGTTAAGGTGATGTACTTAGGAGCAGGGCTCTTGTTTATAATAAAAACAGGAAAAGCGAGCGACATTGCCAAGCAACTGACATTGCCAACGTGATTCTGTGAGTGGAGGCAGGCTCTGTCCTCAGGTGAGCAGGGGGCCCCTGGCAGCTGTTCCCACTAACCCTGTCCCCAGAAGGACACAGCACTGGGTACCCACAGCACCTTGGATGTACCAATGGCATCACTTCCTCATTCACTCAAGCTCTTACACACACTGCCCAGCCAACACTGTCTGAGCACCTACTTTCCTAGGCACTGGGACAGAAAGCTGGATGTGAGCCCTGCTGGGAGGCCCAGTCTGGAGAAAGGAAATGTGAAAGCCAGGTACTGTACAATAGCACCTTTTCCCTGTCAGAGGTGTGCCCAGAGCACTGCGGGACAAGGGGAGAAACACGGGGAGGTAAAGTTCAAGCTAATTTCAGAGGAGTTCTCCCAGCCAAAGACAAGGCCCCGTTCAGAGTACCATAATTACTGGTACACACATTACTGGTACAAAAGGGATAGGTTTACTCTTTGTTGTGTTTCCAGTAGATTTAAGCCAAGTGCCCGTTGTTGATAGCACTGTTGAACAAAAGATCAACAGATGAATAAATGGAACCCCCTCTGTGACACAGAGACAGAGCTGCTGGCTTACCTGTGAACTCACATGCTCAGCCTGCTGAGGCTCTGCATTGTCCTCTTCGTCAATATTTACAGGTTCTTCCAGAGACCTTAGTGAAAGATTGTACATGTGTCCTTAGTAAAATGACCAGGAAGACGAAGGGCAAGGAGAGGAGAACAGCAGGACATAAATACTTGACAACAGCCATCAAAGGCTGTTCTAGGGGATCTTAGGATCTTATTTCTGTTGTTCTGATCTAGTTCAGGAGGCCTGGGCAGAGGCACCAACAACAGGAAAGGTGACACAGGGCAGACTCTAAAGCTGGAGAGACCAGAGTTTGCATCCTGTCTTTGCCAATGACTGGCGGTCATTGTCAGTGTGACTTTGGGTTCATCATTTTACCCCGCTTCCCTCATCCACAAAAGACAATACTGCATGGGTGACTGTGAAGACAAACGTGACAAAGTGTGTGCACATGCCTGGCTGAGGGCCTGGAACACGGAGAGTAATGTCAGCTGAACTCCTGTACCACAGAGTCCCTCCCATCAGCAATGGAGAGGTCTCTACTGCATAGGGTTATATAAGTCTTTCTAGTCATACCTCAACCCTTACTAGACAGGAGAGGCACTGTGTGTGTCACAGGGAGGGAACAGCACAGGGAAGAGGATCAGGGCTCTTCCACCACATAAAGAAGAGTGGGGAGCCAGAGCCTCTGTGGTCTCTAATGGGACTGAGGGGCGGGTAAATACTTACCATGCAAGGGCTGGAGGTTAGCACAAGGCCAGCCCCACCCATATCACACAGGGTGGTTACATCACACAATCAGGAGGGCACTCTCCCTGGTGAGCTATGCGAACTGCCAACTCTGCCAAATGTGGGCGTCTGTACTTGATTCTGTTCATCTGTACGCAGAAGCCAATAATCCTCACAGGGTGATTATGATGAGGAAATTAGATCATGCATGTGAAACACCTACCCTGCCACATGGCTGATAATCCAGTGTTCACCAGAGCAGTGGCCTAGCACCCACTGGCTAGAAGTCTGCTCACCTTTCTGATTCAGGAACTCAACTCCATCAATAAAGGACATCTCTCAACAGTCTGAGGATACCAGTCTGTGTTCTTGTTTCTGACGTTACCACTGACAAGTCGGGTGTCTGATGTTCCTTTGTAGGAGATCTCTCTTCTCTCCACCTACTCTTCAGCTCTCCCCTTTGTCTTCCGTGTTCCCTAATTTCATTATGTTGTTGTCATCATCTAAGGGTCATTTAATTTTTTTTAACCTTAAAAATTAACTTGAGGTATAACATACACTAAAACTCAAGTGTACAGATGAGCTTTGATAAATTAGATCTTTGAAACTATCACCCCAATCAAGATACAGCAAAAACATTTTTCATTGAGATATAATGGACAAGATATGGAAAATTCTCATCACCCCCAAAAGTTCTCATACCTGTCTTGGCAGGCAATTCTCTCCCCTAGAAAACCACACTGATCCATTCAGCAGGTAGTCTCTTGTGTCGGCTTCTCTCACTTAGCAATGTTTTTGAGATTTGCCCATGTTGTTTCTGTTGTAGCATGCCACTGCATGAACATACCTCAATGTGTTTATCCATTAACCTTCTGTATGTCCACATACAGATATTGCACTCAGTCACTGCAGCATCATAGTAGACCTTGAAATTAGGCAGTAGAAATCCTCCAGCTTTGTTCTTATCAGAATTGTTTTGGTAATTCTAGGTACTTGCATTTCTTTTTTTTATTTTTTTTTTTCAATGTTTATTTATTTTTGGGACAGAGAGAGACAGAGCATGAACGGGGGAGGGGCAGAGAGAGAGGGAGACACAGAATCGGAAGCAGGCTCCAGGCTCCGAGCCATCAGCCCAGAGCCTGACGCGGGGCTCGAACTCCCGGACCGCGAGATTGTGACCTGGCTGAAGTCAGACGCTCAACCGACTGCGCCACCCAGGCGCCCCGGTACTTGCATTTCTATATAAATTTTAGGATTAGTTTGCCAATTTTTACCAAACAAACAAACAAACAAACAAACAAAAAACCCCACTGGAATTTTGATTTGGATTAGGTGGTCTCTACCAACCAATTTAGGATAAACTGAAATCTTCATGATATTGAATTTTCCAATCCATGAACATGAACTCTTCATTAACTTAGACCTTTTAATTTCCTTAGCAATGTTTTATGGTTTATACTGAACAGATCTGACACATTTTTGTTATATTTATCCCTAAGTATCTAATTTTTGATGCTGTTCTAAATGGTATTTGATTTAAAAAATCATTTTCCAATTGTTCATAGCATTTATATAGAAATAATTTAATTTTGTACATTGACTTTGTATCCTTGTGATCTTGCTAAAATATTAGCTCTAGTAGCATTTGTGTAGTTTCATCAGGATTTCCTACATACATAATCATGGTGTTTGCAAATAAAATAATGACTTGTTCCAGTTTGAGATTTATTGTTTCCTAAATCTAAGAATGTAAGTCTTTGATTCTAGAAAATGCTCTAGTCTTTTCTCTTCAAATATTGCCTTTACCCTGCTTTCTTAATTCCCTCTTGCCGAACTCTTCCCTTAGTTTCCATGTTTCTCAACTCACATTTTCCACCTTTTTATCTTTCTGTGTTGCACTGTGAATACTTTCTTCAGATTTATCTTCCATTTCACTGATTCTCTCTTCAGCTACATTTAATGCTCAATCTGTCCACTGAATTTTTAATTTCAATGATTATACTTTTAATTTCTACAAACTCTTTCTGGTTCTTTTTCAAATGTACTTGGTCATTTTCTAAAGTCATTTGCCTTTTTTTTGTAATCTCCAACGTGGGGCTCCAATTCATGACCCCGAGGTCAAGAGTCACATGCTCTACCACCAACTGAACCAGCCAGGTGCCTTGAGGTCCCTTGCTTCTTACATTATCAACCTTCTCTTTTATTTCATTAACTATATTAAACATTCAGGTCTAGGCTGAAGATGTATGCTCCAGAGGAGCTATATTTACCTCTGCTTCCTTGGACAATTCAAAAATAAATTCTCCGCTTGAGGCTTTTCACACAGTGCATGTAGAAGACTGAAAAGCCATGTGATAGATTTCTTGTGTTTATTATACCCTGGAGAGAGATTTCCTCTCTTTGGCCAGCACCAAGGTCAACACAGGCAGGCTGCAAAGAGGGTGCATTTCTAGTTCAATTAATTCATGGAGGGTGTAGTCTTTTGGGGACTCAGCTTTTTTAAAAAAAAAAATTTATTTATTTATTTTGAGAGAGAGAATGTACAAGCGGGGGAGGGGCAGAGAAAGTGAGGGAGAGAGAGAATCCCTAACAGGTTCCACACTGTCAGCATAGAATTTGATGTGGGGCTCAATCCCATGAACCAGGAGATCATAACCTGAGCCCAAATCAAGAGTCGGACGCTTAACTGACTGAGCCACCCAGGTGCCCTGGGGACTCGGCTTTATGTCGTGGTCTCCTACTGACCTTCCCATGCTGAACAGGCCTTGTCTTTGTCTCTTGCACCCCTCCCAATCACCTAAATGAAAGTTCCAGAACACTAGGCTTCAAATGCCTCAACAGCCCAGGTACTTACTCTCTGAATTTTGGCTTTTGCTTCATTTTTGACTTCTGATATTTCATTTACTTCCATCATCTCATTGGTGTATTTAAAATATCATAGCTGACATATTTTAGTTATTTTCAGTTGGAAGAGTGTTAGGATAACTAATCACCATATAGAAAAAGCTTTCTCCATATAAAACTTCCACTAATCACTCAAGATGAACACAGGACAAGATAACTGTCCCCTTTTCAAACAACTGTACCTGAGTGACATCTCTGAAATCTGTCCCTGCAGCAGATTTAATTTTTGGACATGGCGTCTACAGTCAGCACCGGAACCCTCGCCGTAAGTCTGAAAAACAAAAAAATATTAAGTTTAAAAAGTGCTGATAGGATGCGGAGAAACAGATCCATTAGTGATGTACCTCAGGGAGAAGAAAGCTGTACTTTATAAGGCCCAAATGTACCATGCAGAAATTCTAATGACTGACCACTTTTTCTGGAATAATTGATTTGCAAACTAACAGTCTCAGGAACTAACAGTTCTGGTCTGACTGTCCTTCTAGCACTTGGAACTCTACACATCAAAGACTAACTCAGCCCCAGGCCCCACACAAAATGGTTAATAAACATGAATAAGAAATTGAAGATATGTAATGCAAACCACCAGTAAACATAAAATATGCTACTTCACTGATAATCTAAGGACCATAAAATAAGATGAAATACTTTTTTTTCACTTAGCAGTCACTCATTTGTTTAACAATATTTACTGAACACCTATTATGTGCCAGTCCCCTGGAGTAGTTAAGGACAATACAGTACAGAAGTGGACAAAAATCAGTCATCATGGAGCATACATTCTAGTGTGAGGAGACTGCATAAGTCAACTACGTGGCCATCAGATGACGAGAAGTACCACCAAGGAAAATAAGGTGATGAAAGGGGATGGGGCAGTGTGGGGGAAAGAGTAGACTATTTTATACAGGGCATTCAGGCAATAGATAACTAAGGTGACATTTGGGCACAAAATAGGAAGATATGAGGCATAAGCCACATAGATAGCTGGGGGAAAGCATTCAGCAGAAGCAATGAAATACACTTGAGGGCAAAGACCCCAAGCCTGTGAAGGAACAGTAAGGAGGGCACATGGCTAGAGCTGAGTGGTCCGGGGGAAGATGGTAGGAGATGAGGTCTGAGTGTATTATTCCCTACTACAGGCAAAGTCAGCCTCATGGGAACGAGACCTGTTCTGCGGCTGGCATCTTGAAAACATTAAAAAAATTTTTTTATTTGAAAATGTTAATAACCTTATCTTTGGAAGGCAGCTATACTCACCACTATACCACCAATGCTCAATAGCCTTATCTTTGAATACGTGTGATAAGATAATGGAGCACGTCCATAAGCAGAGGAGATATACACACTACACAAGTCCATTGTTCCTTGCCACACCATTTGCATACAGCATGCTCAATGACCCAGGAGCACAGAATTAAAGTGGACTCACAATACGTGGGAGTGTTCACTGAGACTCCGAGTGTAGACGCTATGTGTTTGCTGTCTATGCCTGAGTATGTGGGGAGCACCCACTGCCTGAGAGGGCAGGCTTTCCACTGGAACAAGAACTTGCTTCAGATTCAGAAGGAAGGCAAGGATGTTTTAAAAATACATGAATAATCAAAGAACCCTATCATATCTTTTTATTCCTGTTACTTGCCTGGAACAGCTGATCACTGAAAATCATTACATGGAAGGAAAGGGCAAGGCAGGGAGACCCTTGTTCCTTTCCCTCTCAGTCCTTCCTTATGCTAATCAGTGAGCTGATGGGGGAGAGTGTGGGGAGAATGTATCAATGAGTATAAAGAGCAGAGTTAGTTTTGTGCAGCATGTCCACTGTTCTGGTAAGAATGAAATACATAGGCATGAATGAGCTCCAAAATACAAATTGGGAAATTCTGAGGATTCTGCATATATATAGTAAATGTTCTTATATTATTCCACATATAGACTAAACACTTATTATTTTTTTTTAAGTAGGCTTCATGACCAGCACGGAGCCCACTGTGGGGCCTGAACTCATGAGACCCTGAGATCAAGATGTGAGCTGAGATCAAGGGTCAGATGCTTAAACCAATTGAGCCATCCAGGTACCCCTAGACTAAACGCTCTTTGCATTTTAAACTGGTGCTGCATAAAAATAAAAAAAATAAAATAATAATAATAAAATAATTTTAAAATGTTAGTTTTTCTTTACTTAGGAAGACATTCAACAGTAAATAAAAGACATTATAAAAAATCAAGAGAGACCAGGATGGAAAGGAAAAGCTTAATATTTTAGTATTTTTAACAGCTTTTTTTTTGCTTTTGAACAAGGGGCCCCACAATTTCGTTTTGTACCAGGCACACTTGGCCCTGCCTGTAGGACCATGGGTTTTGCTCTAACTTGGAAGGCTGGGGTGAGTGACCTCGCCTAGCACATGTTTTAGCAGGACCTTCAGATATGGTGCTAAGGGCAGACTGTAGGGCAGACACAGGTGGGCTAGCAGGAGGTTGCTGCAAACACTGATGTGGCTCAGACCACTGTAGTAACAAATGGTCATTCTGGGTACATCCTGAAAGTAGAGCTGACAAAATCTATTGATGGACTGGATGAAGAGTGTTTAAGAAAAAAAAAAAAAAAAAAAAAAGGAGTCAGAGAGGACTTCCATGTTTTTAGCCCAAACAACTAACAAGGGACTTAGCCCGTAAGAGACAGGGTGGACTGTGGGAGAGCAGGTGGGTGGGGTAAGGTGAGGCCTTCTGTTTGGAAAGGTGGGTTTGGGACACCCATTAGAGAGCTGAATGGATGGTGCAGGGGCAGGCCTGGGGCTTGAGATAGACATTCCAGAACTGTCAGGTGATCTCATCTCAGACCACCGAAGGAGTGTCACTAGAGAAGAGGCCAACAAACTGAGCACCACAGCATTCTCACATTTAGAAGTTGGGGAGATTAGAAAAAAACTAGCAAAGAGGACAGAAACACAGCCAGAAAGACAGCAGGAAAGCCAGGAGTGGGATGACTGGAAGTCCAGGTGAAGACAATGTTTCAGTGACAAACTTTCAGTGACAGACACTACCAATAGGTCAAGTCACCGGAGGAGTGAGAACTCACAACTGTTTTTAGCAAATGGAGATCCCTGATGACTTTGACATGAGCAATTTTACTGGACTGTGGGGAATAAAAGCCCAGCTGGGGTAAGTTCAAGCAAGAATGGGAGAGGAACTGCAGAATGGAATGGCAAAGCTTTAAAAGATGTTAAGTGGCAGGGAGGACGCTTGCCAGCATGGCAGGGACCACTGGCTGAATACTGAAATTCATTCTCCTCCTATCTGGCCACAGACTGGGCTACACTTTCTAGTCTTCCTTGCAGTTAGGTGTGGCCTTGAGACTAGGTTCTTTCTAGTGGGATGTGAGCCACTTCCGGGCCTGGCCCCTCAAAGCCTCCTGTGTAGCTCCTTCGTGCTCTTGCCCTTCAGTGGCTCCAGGCAGCAGGAGACAGGCCTCTGGGAGTGACAGAACCTCAAGATAGAAGGAGCCTGGGTCCCTGCATGACCTCACCAAGGACGGCTGCCCTGCTGATCTCAATTCCTCTCAGGTCTGTTACAAGAACAAGAGAAATAACTTCTTTTTTTAAAGTTTATTTATTTTCAGTAATCTCTACATACAACATGGGGCTCGAATTCATGACCCTGAGTTCAAGAGTTGCACACTCTTTTGACTAAGCCAGCCAGGCACCCCATCGAGAGAAACAACTTCTACTGTGTTAGGCCACCACAATTTTGTTGTCCTGTCACGGTGGCCTAGTCTACCATAAGCCATATACCACTGCACATGCATTGAGGTGCTGGGAAGAAGGTAGAGCCTCCTCAAGGAGAACTCAGAAGTATGTGCTGACATCAAAAACAAGCAGCAGTCACTAGCTCATGAGCCAGCCCCTTGCCTTCTGAGACTCAATCTTGGAGTGCGCCTCAGCAGCTGTACTGCTGACCAATGACCTGATCAGCCCCACTTCTACCATCCCAGCTGGCTGGACCAAAAGTGGACATCTGGGTCAAATGGGCCAATCATATCACTTCTGCCAGTTTATTAATTAGGACTCAGCTATTCTAGTTGGCTTGAAGTGAGAGTCCATGGTCTGTGGGTGGAGTGTGTTACTGTGAACTATCTGGGGAGATAGTAAGGGAAGGAGAGGAGGCAGGGAGAGGGGAAGGAGGATGTGGGGACAATCAGGTATGGGGAGAAGGGGAGGAAAAGATGCCTACATTGCTGGCAGCTTTTCAATTCTTGGGGCTGGTTCTTCAAGGGGTCAGGGGTGAAACCCCTCCCCTGAATTCCCCATGATACCCCATTATTTTGCCAGGACATTTTTTTTCTATTTTGCTGAGGCCATTCTGAAATATTCTATTATTTGTAACTAAAAGAGCCTTGGTCAAAAGATATCCTTTGAAACTGCAATTTAAACTTCTAGGAATTTGTCCTAAGGAAGTAATTTGTCTAGTGAAGGAGGAGGTTCTTTGTAAGAAGCTTCACTGAAGCATCGTTCTTACCAATGAAGATGAAGATCAACCTAAATGCCAAACAACATGGGATTGGTCACTTACCAACTCAACAAGTATTTATTGAGCGACCACTTACTCTGTGCCAGGTACTGTGCTATGTGCAGAGGGTGTATCAGTATAAAACAGGCAAAGCTTCTGCTCTCAGGGAACTTCCAGGAGATAAACAATACTCACATAAACACACTCAAATATAATATCTGATCGGGATAGTGAGAAGAGCTAGGCAAAGTTCCAACAATGAGCACAAAGGCCTTAAGAGTGCAGCACGTCTGGATTGTTTCAAGGTCATAAAGAAAAGGCCTTATGGCTGAAGGAGAACAAGGAGCTGAGGGTGGAGAGGTGGCATCAAGGGCCAGAGAAGGTATACAGGGGCTCAAAGAGGCAAAAGGTGCAGGACACTGTGTGGTATCAAAGAGATGAGATGGAGGGGTACCTGGGTGGTTCAGTTGGTTAAGCATCCGATTCTTGATTTCTGCTCAGGTCATGATCTCACAGTTGAGACTGAGCCCTGTGTCGGGCTCTACACTGACTGTATGAAGCCTTCTTGGGATTCTCTCTCTGCCCCTCCCTTGCTTGTGCTCATGCTCTTGCTCTCTCTCATGTGTGCTTCCTCCCTCAAACATACACATTAAAAAAAGCAAAAAAGGATGAGGTGGAGAAATAGGTATCCACTTGAAGAGAACGGCAATGGCCTAAATAAGCTTTTACTCCGAGCTTTCATTCTCTCTGTCTCGGTCTCCTGATGGCCTCCCCTTCCTGAGCCCACCCATGCCCACACCCTGCATGCACCAACATGCACCCGACCGGTTGTGGGTCTGACTGCCTGGTCATCTTCTTACAGGCTCCTGCATTTTCCCTGCATTGTGCTCAATCTAGTTTCAAATGGCCAGTGTGTGTGCACCGGTTTCTCTTCCTCTTCCACATGAGCAGATCTGTGAGGGCAAGAAGGACAAAGCTTTTTGCCTTCCCTTGTTTCTCCTGTGCCTGCAGGCAGAAAGTACTCAATAAATACTTGCTGACCAAATAAACAAATGAAGGTAACTTTCCATGCACTGCTCCATCCATTTCACTTCCTGAAGGAACAGGAATTTAGGGAGCAGAGGCTCTGCATCTAGTGAACTTGGTCCCAATACTGGGATGCTGGGACCCCATGAGAAACACGCTACTGCAGGGCTGGGCCCACCGGCTTTCTGGCCTGGGTATTAGATACCGTTTCTCAGGACTCACCCGCAAAAATGACTGCTTCTCTCCACAAGCTTTGCACGTCCACTTGAGACTCTTCTTTTCCTACAATGAATTTCAGAAATTTGGCTTAGATAATTATTTAAAACAGGTGGAACTGAATCAAAAATAATGATATAAAAAGGCCAGTGGAAAAGAGTAAAAGTGTAAAAACAAACCAACAACATATATGTATAAAAAGCTAGTACATTGTAAAGGTGGCATTTTCGGACTGAGGATAAAACAGACTATTTAATAAGTGGTGCTGGGAAAACTGGCTATCCATATCAAACAGTCTAGTTAGATCTCTATTACCTGTGGTTCTCAAAAATAATTCCACAACATTTAATTCCAATTCTTGATAAATCTAACTAGATCGGGTCTCTCTTAACAGGATAAAATACCTTACATTCAACTCTAAAACTGTAGAATCACTACCAGCTCTCCCATGAAAGTCAAGAACAAGCCAAGAATCCCCACTACTATTTACCATTGTTATTTTCTACAAATTGAATTGGAAAAGAAAAATAAGAGGTACAAAAACTGGAAATGAGGAAAACATTATCATTATTTATAGATTTTATTTTTTTTTTTTTTACCTGAAAACTCAAAACCAAATGAAAAACCACTAAAAACAATCTAAGATGGTGGGGATGAATACAAAGTTAATATAGCTTCAAAAGTTAATAGAGTCTTTATATAAGCAATTATCTAGTTAGAAAAGGCAACGGAACAGTCCATTTATAACAACAACAAAGAAAATATTATCAAAAGGCACCAAAGTTGTTTGAAAAAATGGAACGGAGTAGTGTGCTTAACATAAAAAACATGCCTGGGGGTGCCTGGGTGGCTCAGTCGATTAAGCCTCCAACTTCCACTCAGGTCATGATCTCACGGTCTGTGAGTTTTGAGCCCCATGTCTGGCTCTGTGCTGACAGCTGAGCCTGGAGCCTGCTTCATACTCTGTGTCTCCTTCTCTCTCTGACCCTCCCCCGTTCATGCTTTGTCTCTGTCTCAAAAATAAATAAACATTAAAAAAATTAAAAAAAAAACATGCCTGGGTTGATTTATAAAAATTAATAGATGTATGATCCTAACACAAAAACCATTGGGTTTTTTTGAAGCACCCAAAAGGATTCTAAGGAGGACAAGCCACATGTACAAATTTATGTGGGCATGTCCTACAATTCATTTAATTCTCCAGTATTGAACCTCAAACACCATAAGAATGTTTTCTATGGGTACATCTGCACATAAGAAATACACTTAAAAAAAAAAAAAAGGTCTGGAAGGACACATGGTAACTGGCTAGCTCTGGGGGATCTGGAGAGAGACAGTATGGTTTAACAGGATCTCTGCAGATAGCTCTGCATCTGCCATTTATTAGACCACTTGGTTTCTCTGGATTGCTGTATTCTCATCTCTGTAAAATAATAATGGTAAAATACCTAATCCAGAGGTTGTCTGAAATTAAAGGGGATGTGTGAAATTGTCATACCTGCAATTAAACTGTTAACTCTTTCCCCCCTTTAGTTTCAAATCACTTTTCATCGTTGAAAACGACCATGAAAGTGTGTACTACATTATACATGTGTAATAATTTAAAAAATGGAAATTTCTATTTAATATCAATTCCTAAAACACTGTCCAAAAAAATGAAGTAAGTAAAAACAATTCCTGAGTCCTCAAACAGCCCTTACAGTCCCAGCGAGCTTACAACTACATACTCAGCATCGGACTTTCAAACATACATTTTGAAGAAGTTTGAGGTTATCCTTTTTTCAGGGCACAGATTAGCAGACAACGAGAGGTAAGAGAGGACTATCAGAAGCAGATACGCCTGCTTGACAGCAGTGTTAGGTGACATCAAGCAGGAAGATCAAATGCTATCCAGGAAAAAAGAGGTTAAATGACATCCCCTAAATTGCATCTTGAAAGTTTGGGAAGCAGTACGTTTTAGAAGTATCGATTATCCTGTTTAAAATATTCATGCGGGGGCACCTGGGTGGTTCAGTCAGTTAAGCATCCGACTTCAGCTCAGGTCATGATCTTGCGGTCTGTGAGTTCGGGCCCGCATCGGGCTCTGTGCTGGCAGCTCAGAGCCTGGAGCCTGCTTCCGAATCTGTGTCTCTCTCTCTCTCTGCCCCTCCCCTGCTTGCTCTCTGTCTCTGTCTCTCTCTCAAAAATAATAGACATTAAAAAAATTAAAAAAAAAAATATTCATGCGCGAGTTGTTTACACTATGGGAAAGGCAGCGAGTCCCTTAACATGCGGATGGAGACACTGCCACAGCCAAGCAGTGGCAGCAGGGGACGCCCGTTCGTGTGTCAGTTTTAAAAACTGTCATCTCCCATGTATTCAAATTAAGAAAGAAGCCACTTTGGGAGCTAGGCTCTACATAAAAGAGGCTATCCTCAACCTCTCTTTCCCAACTATCTGTAAGTTACGAGGCCGCCTCGGCAGAAACCACTGCCCCTGGTTCCTACGAATCCTTTACAACAGCCATGACAAAAACTAAAAAAACAAAGCCCACAACCACGTTATGAAGAGATATCAAAACCCAGTCCTCAAGGCCAGTCATCATCACGTGTCCGGGCCTCAAGGAGACCCAAGCAACTGCAGGAGACGGCGCCCGCGCCTGAGGGCAAGGTACGGGAAGGAGGCCGGGCACCCCGCGGCCCCGCCAAGTCCCGCACGCCGTCCCTACGCCCAACAGAGGGGGAGGCCGGTGCCCACCCCACCTGGTGCGACTGGAAGAGGCGGCAGCTATAGCACCGCAGCACCCGAAACCGCTGAGGCGCCGCCATTGCGGTTACCCTCGCCGCTGCGCATGCGCCCTGTCCTCCTGCCCGCCCGAACTACGTCCCCCGCACGCGTTCAGGGCCCACTAGACACCTCCCCCAACCGCTTCGTCTCGCCTCACGTGCGCATGCGCTTTGCGCTTCGGTCGGCCCCAGCTCCGCCCTCACCAGGCTTTCGGGCCTCTCTAGCCTGCTGGGCTCGCTGGGAGGATTGAAGTTGCAAGGGCAAGTCCTCCAGCCGCTGCTCGGGGTCTGGCCATTGCCCTCACCATTCCCTCTGCTGCTTCTAGTCGCAGACTGGGAATGGGAGTTCCGCCCCGGCCCAACCCCTGGGACTCGTGGTTGGGGTTTGCGGGTCTTCTGGGCAGAGGCAGCCAGGTAACCTTTGAGCCTGAGCCCCGAGGACCGCGAAAACACGCAGCTCACCAGCCCCACGCTTACGGGAGAGGGAGAGAGGAGAGGCAGCTGTAAACGAAACCAGACCCTCCTGCAGCTCCCAAGAAAGCCCCGCTGTGATCCGCTTTGGAAGGTGAAGGAGAAGGGCCGAGTGACGCACCCCTTCTGTCCCAACCGCGCTGGGACCCTAACGCCAGCCTGTCGAGACGTTCCACATGTCGATAACATCTTATTAAAATTATAACACCCAATCTTGACAAGGATGTAGTGAGAAAAACAGGATTCTGGTAGAAGAGTAAAATAAAAAAAACTTATGGAAAACGATCTGGCAGTTACCTCTACACTAAAAAAATAACTGACTCACCCAGATTTATTATTTATGCATTAGTGTTCACTCTCGTATAACAGAAAAAGTGGAAATGTGCTAAAGAATGGTTGCTTACGGTAACTCAGCAAGGACCATCATGCAGGTCCATTACAGAAAATCTGAGTTTGACATGAAATGCTGGCCAGTGTGTATCGATGGGAAGCAAAGAAGTTACAAGAGTACATAACTTCAGTTAGGTAAAACCAGGTATTATTTATTTCCAGGGGTGGGGGCTTAAGGTTATATATGATTTAAAATTGTTTAAGAAATTGTTTAAATTATCCAACTTTTGCACAATAGCATATGTTAGAAAAAAACCAAATTTGCTTACAAATACTATGTTTGAGAGGCTGAATTTACAAAAGGACTGTGACCAGACCACATATTAACACCTCTATAGCAAACCCGCCCCAACCTCTAAAACAAATCTACAACCTCTAGAGCAGACAGGACTTGGTCAATGACTGCCAATTTCCCTATATTTTGCATTTTGCCTTTCATCTCTGGACCAACCTGAGGACAATTATGCTCCTCACAGCAACAAAAAGACTCTTTCTAGTTAGCCAGCTTCCCCTTCCCTGTCCACAGCCTCTAATCAGAGCACACCTGAAGCCTTTCTTTGTTTTCCCACTCCTCTACCTTTGAGTCTCTGCCAAGTGATGACGGCTGACTCCTTTTCTACAACAAACTGTAGATAAATAGTTCCTGTTCTCATTTGAGTGGTCTTTGTTTATTCCCACGTTTGAGTTATTGTGGCTGAGAACGGAAGGTATCTGAAAAGAATGTTTCATGTTCAATAAAAAGAATAAAAATTTCATATATGGTACGGGTTCAACTTTGAAAAAGAGAAAAAAACACAGGGCGCCTGGGTGGCTCAGTCAGTTGAGTGTCTGACTCTTGATTTTGGCTCAGGTCGTGATTTCACGGTTGGTGAGGTGGAGCCCTGCGTGGGCTTCAAGCTGACTGCTTGGGATTCTCTCTCTGCCCCTCTTCCACTCACACTCTCAGTCTCCAAATAAATAAACATTGAAAAACAAACACACAAAAATACTGAATAATCTTAAAACTAGGAAAAATTGTTTTTCTACTTTTCTGTATGTTTTCCTCCTGTAATAAATATGTAATCTTTAAAACTCATATATATTTTGGGGCGCCTTGGGTGGCTCAGTTAAGTGTCTGACTCTTGTTTTGGTTCAGGTCATGATCTCATGGTTTTTGAGATGGAGCTCTGTGTAGGGCTTTAAGCTATCTGCTTGGGATTCTCTCCTTGCTCTTTGCCCCTCCCCCTGCATACTCTCTCTCAAAAATAAACATTAAAAAAATTCATTTTCTTGGGAATTAAAAAAATGACTTGGATTGGTACAACATCACTTGGTAAGCCCTTAAAAACTACACAATTGTGTTTACTTACAGGATAAAAATATTTTTAAAGCTTTACTTGTATTCATATATTTTGTGTTAACTGTTCTGGTTGTTAAATATTTTGAATATCATCACAGGTTGAATAATAGACGAAAGTACTATTGTACATTTTTGTATATTCTTTTATCATAGGGCTAGATTCTTGTTTTATAGTCTTCTGTTTAATTTCTTTGGTATATTCTCACATTTAGACTTCTACATGATATAAAACATTTACCCAAATTTCATTTCAATCTAATTGATTACAATAAATTTAATACTTTAAACTGCCAACCTTGTGGGATTTTTATGTATATCTTTACCTAATTTCATTATGGCCAAGAACACGGTCTTTCTGGTATAAGCCCTTTGAAATTTCTTTATGGCAATGTGGCCTGTTTGTGTAAATAGTAGAAAGGATCGGGCGCCTGGGTGGCTTAGTCGGTTAAGCGTCCGACTTCGGCTCAGGTCACGATCTCGCAGTCCGTGAGTTCAAGCCCCGTGTCGGGCTCTGTGCTGACAGCTCAGAGCCTGGAGCCTGTTTCAGATTCTGTGTCTGTCTCTCTCTCTGACCCTCCCCCATTCATGCTTTGTCTCTCTTTGTCTCAAAAATAAATAAACGTTAAAAAAAAATAAAAAAAAAAAAAAAGAAAGGAAATGACACTGATTAATGACATTTTCTTGTTAAGAAAGCAAACAATTATTCATTTTCCTTGATGTTTTGCTGCATTTATTGAGATGTGTGACCCGGCAGCTGTGAACAAGGTAAAATCACAGAGACTGTTATTTAAAATACCAGCCATAAAAGCTATAGATAGGAAGTAGATTAGTGGTTGCTTGGAGCTGGGGGTGGGAACAGGGATTGGCTGCACGTGGGTAGGAGGGGTCTTTTTGGGCTGATGGAAATATTCTAAAATTGCATTGTGATGATAGTTCACAACTCTGTAAATTTACTAAAAATCATCGAACTAGAACTTGAAAACAAGTGAATTTTATGGTATGCAAATTATGCCTCAATAAAACTATTACAAAAAACCAAAACAACCACGGAGAGCTGTTCCGTGTAGGGGAGGGCAGACGCTAGACACTGATGATCAGCTCTTGCTGCAAAGCTAGGAGATGCTCATGGCTCAGCCTGTCACCTGTGGCCCCACAACAGTTTCCTGAACCCAAGTGCTTGCTGCAGCCCAGGCCTGTGCACACACCTACACCCACAGGACTCAGGCTGCTTATACCTACGAAGCTCGGGGCTTACCCTGTTGGCCCAGGTCAGACACCTTCTGTGTCCCCAATCTCCCTGGGAGCCTTGAACCCCTATCCCTGTGGGGGTCTAAGTGCCCAGAGCCTCTGGAACACGGCCTGGCCCCTCACCTGCCTGAGAAGCCAGGAGCCCAAGCAGTAGCTGAGGCTACATGAAGGCTCTGTACACAGTATGGTATTGAGTTCTTTCAGGGATTTATTAAGGCATTGAGCACAGTGTGATTTCCAGCCAACTGAAATGAATACAAGGAAATATATCAGGACCTGAGGGATGTGCTTTTAAGGTTAATGGTGAGGCTGACGTGCTAAAAGAGCATTCGGAGTGACGCCGGTGCAGCACTCGCCCTGGTGTGGTAGACACTTTCTGTCTGGGTCCCTCAGCAGGGGCTCGGGCTCAGGAGCTCCTAGAGAGTACCTTGAAGTTCCCACCACTTTGATGCCCAATAGACATGTGACCTCCTGCCTGGTGCCAAATGGCAGGAAAGCCCCCCCCCCCCCCCCCCACCGAATACACAGCTTTGGGAACCCCCACCCTCCCCAGGGGTGGAGGGCATGGTGTGGCCTGGCCACAGCATGGGGCACAGAGGCTCTGGGTGAGCAGGCCAGGACGGACAGCCTCTGACACTACATGGGGACCAAGGTGGGTCCCACCAGGCAGGCAGGAAGAAGGGGCTGGGAGCCTCTGTCTGGGCCCAACTGTGGCTGTTCAGCCTTGTTTTCCCCTTGATTACAACTCACTGCATCTGGGGAGAACAGGAGGGGTGTGTCCTTAAGGAGAAAAGAGAACAGGAGGGAGGAGGAGGAGGGGAGGAGAGACAAGCCAGGTCCCCGTCAGCCTGAAAGTCCAGACTGTTCGAGGTCACTGGAGGTGCTGAACTGTCTCTCCACCTTCTTTTGGTCCTTGATCTTGAGTCCAATGTCCACCCTCTTCTCAAAGAAGTTCACCAGAACAGACTCCGTCAGGATGGAGGCTAAGATCTGCTCGAAGGAAATGCACCAGTCGGTGTCCACGGTGCCCCCACAGCGGGCAATGGCTGGGGGGCTTCGGGCCTCCCCGCCTACCAGCACCGTGTCGTCGGCCAGGTCCTCACACTGCAGGGAGCCTGTGCTGACCACCGAGTAGGAGGACATGGACATGTCGTCTTTGGTTTCGTCGTCGGACAGAAGCTGGGGGGGGGAGCCCCTCCCCTCGCCGCCGCCCCCTTCGCCCACCACTTGGCTCTCCTGGGAAGCTTTCCCAAGGTGGGTGTCTCCCCCAGCTTTGGCCTGGGGGTCACCCGCAGCTGGAGGCTGAAGCTCTGGGGCCAGGTCCTGCGGGGGGCCTGGGGTGGGCAGCTCATCCTCCTCGGGTGCACTGTCCTGGGGCTTCCTGCCCGGCTGCACAGAAAACTTCTTCCCCACCTCGCCGATGCGGAGGAGGAGGCTCGCCACCGTGGCAATGGCATGGTACAAGTCCTGCTCCATGGGGTCCTCACTGAACATGTTATAAAGCGTCTTGCACAGCTCAATGAACTGTTCCTTTTCAGGGGAGACAGAGAAAAAGGTCAGGGAGATGGTAAAGGATGGGCTGGGCTGGCCTCGGGTTAGCCAGACTGCCCATGCTGTGCTGTCTTGTTAGGTGTCTCCATACCTGTGCCTTGTCACGCCCATTTCACAGACTGGGACATTGAGACTCAGAGAGGGAAAGTGACTTGACCAGTATCACACAGCCTTCGAATAGCTTTCTTTTCTAGCTGCCTTTCTTTCAGCTCTGTCCCTACATCTACTCTACTAGCAGAGACAGGTTGACTTTTATTGTGACTCCAAACCCAGTGGCTACAGGGACTTCTTCAGTGTGTTTTGGAGTCACTTTGAGTTTTTTTATATCTTTGATCAAAGTAGAGGGTGGGGACAAGGCAAGTACAGCCTGGGTCAGTTGAGGGGGTAGGGAGGTCTGATTCCAGGTGGCTCACACCACACACTCAGGCCTCCTGCCTGAGAACGGGATAGTGCCTCTACTATCTCTACGGGGCACCCTATTCTTCAGGCTGCGGGTGAGAGAATGACCAGATCGCAGGGTATGCCTCTGGGAAGAGCAGGGCTGTGGTCAGGCTGCCTTTTGTTAGATGTCTGCGGCCCTGGCAGCAAGACCCTTGGCAAGATGCCGGGTTCCCGACCCAGAGACCAGCAGAGGAACAGTGGGCCATGGGTGGAGCAGGCCTGTGTGTGCATGGCACCTGTGAGGGGCCTGGGAGAAGCAGGGGTGCCATGAGGCTGTCTCGTAGTCGGGATTGTGTGAGTCTCTGCGTGTCAGAGGCTAACCTTCCTTACTGCTTTTCTGGTACATGGATACTGATCAAATGTGAGCAAATCATCACCAGGAAACACCACCCAGGACAAGGCCCTGAAACAACTGGCCTCTTATCCTTCTGGAATTGTCCCTGACTGCTGTCTGACTAGCAGGTACTGGACGTTGGCAGGAGAATTTCCACCCTACAGAGAGTGCTGGGAGGGAGGGTGGGGAGCTGCCAGGTGTGTGTGGGGAGGCATCCCTGGAAATGTCTGTTGTGGGCTCTGAATGGGCCTACCTGGTTCATCTTGGGAAGATCCTTAATCGTCTCCTTCTGAACCTCCTTCTCTTTGGCCCACATGCGAAGGTAGTGGCGATAGTCTGGAGGACTGATCCCCTTCTCTTCTGCGAGTTGGAAGAAAATAAATCTGTCAAATTCGAGAAACAGCTGGGGCCTGGTAGCAGGTAGTGGGTGGGTTTTGGTGTCATCTGGCATAGGGTTATCTGGGTCCTTTTACCACCCCCCCTGGTATTTGGGGAGGTAGGGATAGGAAGAACACTCCAGAACACCCAAGTGTCTCCCCTAAGTTATTCTGCTACATTAGGTTTGGCCTGAGCTGAAGAGGGCCTCCACCTGTCTTCCCTGAGATGGGGACAGAAGCCCGTGGAAGCAGAAGGGGGAGAGATGCTGGGCATCTAGAGGGATCCTGGTAGAAAGCAGGCACCCCAGAGGAAGGTGGTGAGAGCAGGGGAGGGGGAGGGGTATTCACAGCTACAAGACAGGCCTGGGGCTGACAAGAATAGCCTCCCCTGGCACCTAATGGGCCAAGTATTCACCTTTCCACAGGAAGGGCTGCGGTGCCGGGCATGAGTTTGCCGTTTCCCTGGGTGGGGCCTCTCCTGCAGGGAGGGCCCCCCAGATCCCACTGACCCTGGGATCTGCACCAGTACTGGCAAAGAGTGGCTAGCACATACCTCCTTTTTTGTCTTGGACGTCCTCATTTCCACCTCCCTCTTGCTCTTCCTGCCGTAGTGCTTCTGGACAACCAGAAAAGAAAAAGTACGCAGAGAATGTTTTGCAGTTATGACTGTGGACCACGGCGGCCTGTGAGTAGTCTGGTCTGTTCTCCTGCAGAACCAAAGCACCTCCAAACCCTCCTTCCTCTCTACGAAAGGAATATAGGTCTATGCACAAAGTGTTTAAGTGAACAATGATGCACGTTACGGAGTTAAAGCCCGAGAATTAATTTCTGTAGTTACTGTTGAAAAAGGTCGAACAGAGGGCAGTCCTGATTATCAGTTCAACCCATGACCAACTGCCACACTGGCTGATGAGGAATTTTATGGACATGAGTTCTGTACCTGGCGCTGTATTTCTTTCTTTCTTTTTCCTTCTTTTCTTTTTTTTTCTCTTTCTTTCTAATATTTATTTATTTTTGATACAGTGCAAGTGGGGGAGGGGCGGAGAGTGTGGGACAGAGGATCCAAAGTGGGCTCTGCCCTTACAGGCTGACAGCAGCCAGCCCAATGATGCAAGGCTCGAACTCATGAACCGCAAGATCATGACCTGAGCTGAAGTCGGATGCTCAACTGACTGAGCCACACAGGTGCCCCTTGCGCTGTATTTCTTAAAGTGACACATTTGCTGGAGTCAGCCTGCACTGTGCTTCCTATGGGGACCATGAATGTGGGGAGTCTCCAAGACCTGAGGACAGCACGGCCGCCGGGGACCTACTGGTGGGCGGCAGCATCCCAGTGCTGTGTGGTGGGGGGGAAGGGTGCACCTCTCTGGGCTCAGGCTTCTCACTGCAGAATGGAAACCCACTGCCTGGGGCTATGTGCGGTCTGAGGACAGGGCTCTGAACCCTCAGTCCCTGGCCTTAACTGGAAGCACCTGGGAAAAGCCTAAAGTGTCCCTGATTTTTCAGATTCTAACAGAAGACACATCTGCTTATTTAGTCTGTGTATTTGAAATCCAGGTTCTCAAGCTTCATTTCAAGTTCAAATTAAGCCTTTTGACACTGCCAGCAGGACTGCCTTGGGCATCTTGATACCCACTGTTTTTAATTTCTCTTAGGTGTGGATTGTCTCCCATGGGAACTTATAGGATGGGGTTTTGGTCGGTTTTGTAAATCCGTTATGTACCACCAGCCTCACTGCCAAATCCCAAGCCCAGAATGCCCCCTTCACCTTGGATCTGATGCTCCAGAATGGGCTCTAACTGTAGCAACAGGAATGACTTCAAAAAGGCACTCAACAAATGTATTTCTCCTTAATGAAAAAGTTGTGTAGAGCAAGAGAACGTTTTCTAGGGAAAGCGTCCACCACGCTCCTCTACCTCTGCTGATCCGTTTCACACTGTTGTGATGATGGCATCTATACTTTTTCCTATGAATGTGATGATGGAATGAATACTTTCTGCACGTGGCTGTGGAGCTGATGCCCTGGTGTCTGTGCACTGCCCACTGTGCTGTGTGTCATCATTTACTACTCCCCTCGACAAGCATGGAGACTGCCCCTCAACTCCCCCAGTAAGCAGCAGCTTCGTTCTGGGTCCTCCTCAGTGGGACCAAACGTGTCCAGGCCTCCTGACCATGCAGCAAAGTGTTAGGAAGACACAGCCCAGCACAAAGCAG
Organism: Prionailurus viverrinus; assembly: GCF_022837055.1. Taxonomy (NCBI): domain Eukaryota; kingdom Metazoa; phylum Chordata; class Mammalia; order Carnivora; family Felidae; genus Prionailurus; species Prionailurus viverrinus. The sequence continues at coordinate 90,920,383 of NC_062561.1, read as the reverse complement.
GTGCCCCTGACCCCCCCAGGGACTGACCTTGAGCCTCCCAGGGCAGGAAAATGTCCAGATCTGAGGCCAGAGGAGATGCTGGAAGGGACAGCGGAGGAGAGGTGGAGGAGAGAGGGAGGAATAGGCCAAGGTCCAGGAAGGCAGAGACAAGAGAAACAGGAGTGAGAACACCCCCGGGGACCTGCCCAACACAGGGCGCTCCCCGAGCCCACTGAGGGCTGCAGGCCGCCTGTGTGGGCCCCACAGCAAGGCTGCACAGCTACGAGGCCCAAGGCCACAGCACGGGGCCAGCAGCTCTCACCTTCTGAGGAGCTGTCCTCTGTGAAGTAATGGGTCGCTTCCAGGGCTGACTCTGCCTCCTCTGGGCTCAGGGCTGCACTCAAAGAGAGAGGCAAGTGAGGGCAGGAGAAAACAATGGCACTCACCAAAGCAAACCTCCCAAGTCCTGGAAGGAGGCCTGGCTCCCCACAGGGCACCAGGTGCCCATGATGTGGGGTGTGGTCGTAGCGCTAATGGCGACCACTGATCACGGTTGTTGTTCCTTTCTTGACTTGTATGTTGTGTTTGAAAATGTCACACGTATCCCATCTAAAAACCCCAGCAGTGCAGCTGGGAGTCTGGAGAAAGGCCAACCCTCTTCCTGCCCTGATGGTGCGGTGCTGAGGATCCTTCAGACACAAGTGCAGGGACCAGCCACGCATGAGCGACTTGCTCTTCCCTCTGATGCACCTCGGGCTTCGTTCCATGTCAGCATCGTTCCACGTCAGCATCCATGTCAGCATCCACTACTTTGTGAGTAAGCAGTCCCCTGGGTTTCCGATTCACATGGTTCTTGGGGGAGGAGTCTCATCCTCCCCACTGTATGGACGGGGATGTGATGATGGGGGGTCGAAAAGGTGGCACTTGGGGGAGGTGGCAGGGTGTGGACCGAGGTCCACAGGAACTCTGGACGCAGCAGGGCAGGCAGAGGTGGCTCAGGAGTTGGCGAAGGTGGCCCCATGTGCTACCTGTAGGATCCCGGCCCCGTGGGGTCTGCCCAGCCCAGGCCTTTCCCTCAGTAGAGGCAGAGCTGGCTGCTATCAACCTTCCCGGAGGCATCCCTGAGGCTACTGTTCTTTGAATTACAGGGAAAACCAGCCACAGGTGAGAATACCTGTGTCAAGAGCAGGGCCTTCCAGCTCTGTCTGCTCAGAACACCCCCGCCCCCGCTGGTTGAGGGGGGAGAGATTTAAACCCACATTCTGGGCCAATTAAGTGACAGCCTCTAGGGTGAGCACAGCACAGTGTTCTAAAAACCATTCGGCCTACTCGGAGGCAGCCGCAGACTCCCCAGGGCGGGTAATGAACAACAGCAGGGGCCCAAGGTAGCTCTACCCCAGGGTAGAGGGCCCAGGGCTAGAATTCTCACCTGCCCAAGTCTCAATTTCCCCATCTTGGAGAACTCTCCATGTGGCTACCTTTGCTGAGCTGGGTGAGCTCTACCTGCACAGTGGGAACCCAGAGACCGTGGGATCCGGCCTGGCTTAGGACTGGCTGCTGGGCACCCTTCATCCCATCCCAGCCTGTCAGCATCTCCGGCAGGCTCAGGCCCGGGAGCCAAGGGAGACAGCTCCTGCTCGTGGCTGCACAGCAGGGCTACCCAGGCCATTCTGAGGGCCTTGGCAGTGCCCCCAGGCTGACCCTCAGGGGACAGACAGGAGCTTCCCTGTGTCTTACCTGGGTCCTTGCCCATGGTCTGAGTCCTCTGAGACAGTCCCTCTCAGGTTTTGGCCCTACCCCAGTGCTCCGGCCTCCTCCTCCCACTCTGTCAGGATGTGGAACCTCTATGATGCCTAGGCCCCCTAGGCCCAGCACCGCACAGAGGCCTGTGCCCTGGGACACTGCAGCCCCAACCCTGTATGCATGAGAGGCCCTCACTGGTGACTCTCACCTGGGGGCAGGTGCAGCTTGTAGAGTGCCTTGAGCTTCTCGGTCATGTCCCCATGGTACATCCCACCTGCAGAGGAAGGCCAGTGAGAAGGCATGCTGGCTACAGGGCACCAAAGCCCCACGGCCAGTCCACACTGGAGCACCTCCCCTTCCAGTGGGTTCTGGTGTGTTCTTCCTCATACCCTGACTCCCTCCTGGAGAGGTCCCTGGAGCAAGCCCCAGGTCTCCCACTGTCCCTGGGCTTTCCCCTTCTCAGGCTCTGTGGACCCACCCTGTGCAGCCCTGGCCTGAGGGAGGGGTGGAGGAGAAGACCCCACTAGACCCCTACGTGTTCCCCATGGGAAAACTGCCCTTTCTATATCAAGGATCTTGCTGCAATGGGAAGACTGGCTGGGCTGGCATTTGGAGGCTTCTTAAGGAAGGGCCCTGGAGCTACTCACTCATTCCTGTCACAAACTCCTTGAAGTTGATCAGAGAGTCCTTGTTTTCATCCAGGAGCCGGAACATGCGCCCCGCCAGTACAGGCGTGTGGGAGCCGCAGGCCCAGGGTGTCAGGCTGGCGAAGAGTTCCCGGAACTGGCCTGCATCGATACGGTACTGTTCCAGGTACGGCAGGCTGGGGTCCCGACGCACAGCCGTGGGGCGGCTGCTCCCCCAGTACTGACTTGCCAGGTGCTTGGCCTGTGGAGGGCACGGCCTGGTGAGATGGCCTGGCCTCCCAGAGCCTGGGCGGTTAGGACCGCCAGGCTGGCCAGCGAGTCCACCCTCCTCTTCTGTCTGAGTCTGAAGGGCACTGGGGTGGGGAGCACTAGGCCAGACATGGCAGGGAACCTCCCACATTGGTACCACCAGCCTCTTGTTCACACATGCAGGAACTGAGACATAGCAGGTGAGAGGTAGCACTGACTGGGCCGTTCTGACTGGAAGGCTCATCACAGTGGCCACCCTGGCTGGTAAACCAGAGGCAGATGGGAACCAATAACAAGAAGTGTGGACTGTGTTGTTTCTGCCTGCTCATCACAACTTTTCCCCTTCTGGTAACAGCACCTGAAATCTTTTTGGAGACCGCCTCCTGTCCCATCCTCAGGGCGTGGGACAGGCACATGGCCTAGTTAGTTTTGGCTCAATAGTAATAACCGTCCTATAGCCACAGCACCTAACTTGAGTCCAACAATTCACTCTGGACTTTTTGCTAAAACTACTTGGAAAGAAAAAGCTTTTTCCCTTGAGAGAACAGGATGACCCTGGAGCTTCTGAGGACAGTCCTGCCATTCTTAAACCTGCCTGCATGTTTAAGCACCTGGATTCAACCATGCCTGAAGCTGTGAATTTCCCAGACTTTCCAGTAACATGAGCCAATGCTTTCCCTCTTGTGTAAGCTGACTAGAGTGGGCTTTCTGCCACTTTAAGAAAGCGTCCTGCCTAAACTCCATGGAGAATTAAATTCTACCATGTGAGGTTTGTGGTAACTGCATCTGAGGACATTTTTAAATCAATGTCTCTTCTGGCAGGAGGTTGCTGCACTGAGGACACATTTAGGGGACTGGGATGGGGTACTGGTTCTGCCCTTGCTCTAGGCTGTCACCTTAAACACCATGTAAAGGTCCTCCAGCTCTTCAATTGAGAAACCAATGTCCCCAGGTATAGCTCGGACCTAGAAGGAAAGAGAAACAGGATGTACTGATGGATTCTCAAATTCTAGCTCTTTGACAGAATTCCCATGTGGATGAAGGTTAAGACACAGACCACCCTCTTAATGTTGCCAGCTGGCCAAGCACACAATGGCAGCCCATTCAGGAAAGAAGGTGTGGACCACATGAGTATCCCTGGTCACCTATCCTGTTATTCAGTCTATGCTTTCCAAGCTCCGTGCTGAGCATGGTGGGGGGAGGGAGGCCTGTCTGTCCTGATGCCCAGTCAGGTACACAGGGTGAGGGGCAGTCATTTAGTGACTGCTATCTGAATCTCTGGAAAGACTCTGGCCCTGGCTTTTTGGCAGGCGTCCTAGAACCTGCCAGTAAATTCTCTCGCCAGAGCTGGGGAGGACAAAGGCTTGTAGGGGAGGCACAGGGGGCTGGGTGGGTGAAGGGCGGCTGAATGTTGCTACCCAGGGGCAGGTGCAAGCCCAGGCTGGAGGGCTCAGCCCACAGTAGGATGACACTTGGCCTTTAGGCTCTGAGGTGTCAGAGCTTTGCAGTGATCAACCTGGGAGCAGAACACCATGACCACAGAACAGTGACCAGTCCTCTCCCACCTCCCCAGATCTGCACCTTCACTCCTGGAATCCAGACTCATACAGGGCAGCACTAGGGGGCTCTGCACCTGGCCCTGTGGGCAAGTGAGGAGATAGCAGGCCAGGAGCAGCCCACCTAGATCACTGCCCCCACCCCTGCCAGCAACCTGTGGCCACTGGAGCCCAGTCGATCCGTACCACGCTCCTCTTGGCCGTATCCTCCAGGGACTGGATCACTTTCAGCCTCTGCTTAAACCGCATCTGTTCAATGTCGTCGGCCCTCAGGCTGCTGAATTTCTACCGGCCAAAGGTGATTCGGTGAGATGAGGCAGAACCACAGAGCAGAGAACTGCCACCAGCCACGGCCGCCCACACCCACATGCCCAGGTGGGGCAGGCTGGCCAGACAGCCCTGGAGGGTGCTGACCTCATATGACACCTTCAGGAGGTCGAAGATGTCCACCTCTGTGGGAGGGTCATCTCCACTAGTCAGCAGGGCGTGGAGGTGTGGGATAGGAGGAGAAACACTCTGCTTATTAACCACATTATCCAGGTATCTGTAAGGATTAAAGAACAGAAGGTTGGACCACCCACAGGCAACAGGGATGTCTTACCTACTAAGTGATGTGGAGGGACCTAATTTGCCTAGACTCCCAATTAATAAACAAGTGTGCTGAGGAGGGGGCAGCCTCCAGGAGGGCAAGAGATGAGCCAATGACTCTGCAGCAGGGGAGGGGAGAGCCATGCCCCAGAGGATGTCCTGGCAAATCCAGGATCCCCCTGGAGGCGGCAGAGAGGCCTCGCCTCTCGCCTCTCATGGGGCCTGAGCACTAATTCTGGGAAGCCAGGCTGTCCTCTGGGGGTCCCCTGCATGGGGGCCCTTTTTAAGCCCAGATCCTAGCACACTAGGAGAAAGGTTTGTCCCAGATGGAGGGATGACATCTTCCTGGGCTGGCTCAGTGGGCAGGTGGCGGCGTCCTTGGCAGGCCTGGGTGGCCAGGAGTGTTCCAGGATGGACACAGACACATGGCCAGCATGTGGGCCCGGGCCGGTGTGAGGCCAGGGCTGGGGGGGGGGGGGGGTTCTGGGTTTAAGGGGCTTGAGGGCCAGGCTGGGGGACTCAGCTCCTTTGTCCAGAAGACAACTACTATAGTGGCATGGGGAGCCACAAGGTCAGACTCTGAGGAGAGCCCTGTGGGTGCTGGTGGGTGGGGCTGGAGCAGGGAAAACAGTAACGAAGCAGGCCCAGGGCCCAGGGCCCAGGGCAGGGGTACTGTGCGCGTGCACGGAGATGGTACGGGTGGAGAGGAGGGGCTGGATCACAGAGAGTCTACGAGGATGGGCTGCAGGGGCTGCAGGAGGAGGTGGTGGCCAGGATGACTCTGGGCCTTAGGTGACAGTGGTTAGAGCAAGCCCAGCATGGGACCCTCCATCTAGGTGAAGGTGATGGGGAGTGAGGTTGCTGAGCTGGGGAAGGCGCCATCAGGACTGCTTTGAGAGAAGAAGAGACGCTCAGCCTTTGCTAGAGGCTGGAGGCCATGCTGTTCCAGCTGCCTTTTGCCCCCCAGGTCCTCCAGCCCAGTGTGCTCTGGTCCACCACCCATTTTATCTGCTCCCAGAGCTATCACTGCCCAGTGCCATTCTGTCTCCCATCAGAAAAGAGACTGTCCCCTGCCACCTGGAGTGTGCTTGGTGGGCACATCACTGAATGCTGAGTGAGGCATGCCCAGGGCTGCTGAGGGGTCAGGTTCTGCCACCCGTGGGGGTGCCGGCCAGCAACCCCGCAGGAGGAGGGAGTCCGGCTTGGTCACCTGCCCAGGACGGTCATGGCCTCGCCCTCGTCGCTGCAGCCCAGTAGCTGCTCCATGTTGGCATCCAGGATGGCCAAGGCCACCTGCAGGATCACCTTGATGCCCTCGTAGAAGAAGCAATCAACAATGACCACTGCGCTCTCGAAGGGCATGACGCTGAGGAAGAGGGTCAGGAACCAGGAGAGTGAGATGCTGGAAATCACCCCCAGGTCCTGCATCTTCTCGGAGAGCTGGGGCAGGAAGTCTCTCGTCAGCTCTTCAAAGATGCCTTGATCCACCAGGGCCCCTGGGGAGAGGATGAAGGGGTCTGAATGATAAGCCTGTTCCTGGCTCAGGCAGGTCCTCACGGGGGGCGGGGGGAGGGGGGTGCCAGGGTGAGATGCAGGAAGTTCGTCTGATCCTTGGCCAATTCCGCTTACACGGAGGGCTGGAGGGGGTGGAGTGGAGAAAACAGGAAAGAAAAACACGCTGCGGGGTTCCTTTCTACAGCTTCCAAACCACCATGTGAAAAGAATAATTTCTTCCACTGCAGTTGGATTTTCTTTTTGGGAAATACAGATTTCTCCCTTCTAGAAGTGTCAGAAGTAAACAGGGGCTTTGGGGGCTTCTGTGTGTTCTGCCCTGAAGCTTGTGAACAGATGTGCTTATAATGGACCCCAAGAGGGGAGACCCCCAAAACCAAATGGTAGAGGAAGGACATCTTAGAATAACAGACTTAATTATATAATGTAATTAAACACATTTGCCAGTGCATTTTCATTTAATAGCACTGATTCTACTGGCTGTGCTCATAATAGTTGAAGCTGGGTTTACAGGTGCATGGGGATGTACTACATGCTCTGGCTATGATACTGGAAATTTTGTACAATAAAAAGACTTAAGGGGCGCCTGAATGGCTCAGTCAGTTAAGTGTCCAACTCTTGATTTTGGCTCAGGTCACGATCTTGTGGTTCGTGAGTTCGAACCCTGCATCGGACTCTGTGCTGACAGCGCGGACGGAGCCTGCTTAGGATTCTCTCTCTGCCCCTTCCCTACTTGCTCTCTATCAAAAATAAATAAAAATAAACTTAAAAAAAAGGCTTAGGAAGAGTTGGATGGATGAGAATTTAGGCCCCAGGCTCTCCTTTAAAAACCACTGACTGTGTAGTATCTTCTCATTGCCAGCCACTCCGAGGGCAATGTGTAAAGGCTCAGTGAGATGGTAGGGGGTCTGTGTTTGGGTCTCCACTTTCCAGCCTCTTCATCCGTAGAAAGGGAGCCGTGACTGTCTGCAGCCTGTTGCACGTCTGTGAGGCCTCCACTCACTTGTGCTGTGCTCAGTGGAGAGCCTGGCACAGGGAGGCCGCTACCCCCGCAGGGAAAGCCGGGCCGCAGGCACTCACCCACCACTCTGGTGTTGTAGTAGTCGGGCAGCATGCGCTCACAGAGGGCCACCAGCAGCCAGAAGGCCTCCTCCTCGCTGCCATAGAGCAGGAGCACTGAGGTGACGATGTTCATGGCCTGTGAGCACAGAGACAGCAAGGGAGGCTCCCGGAGCTGGCCACTGCATATAACTAACTGACCGTTCCCCCACCCAGTGTCCTGCATGGCCTCCCACCCAACTCCAGGCAACTTGCCAAAAGGCAATTTGCAGGAAATCGATTGGACAAAAACCATCTGCCAAGTCCCTCAAGTCGAGCCAGTGGGCACTTGGAAAGCTGAGGAGGATATGAGCATGTGACGCTACTTCTTCAGAGTGGTTTTTAGTGTCGGAGGTGTGACACGGGCCAGGAAGATGTGTAAGTGAGCTGCCCATGACAGCTACATGGCAGCAGGGTGGCCGAGGCCAAATGGGACCGTACACGGCCTGAGCTGATAGACAGGCTTGTAAGAAGAACGCTTTGGTGGTGGTGATTATCTTAAAAATTCTTTAAAGCCAGCGCCCTGACTTTCCGTGAACTGGCAACACGTCATGCAGAACACTGGTTTTATAGAAAGTGACCTTTGAGGAGGTGGCATGCTCCCTGAAATCCAGATTGCAGTCTCAGGGAAACAGAAAGCCATGTGACTGGGCCAGGAAAATGTCCCCTGTATGTGAAATCAAATGCCACCAGAAATGCAAATCAAAACCACCATGAGATGCCACCACACTCATGCCATTAGGACAACTCTTATCAAAAGACCAGAAAACAAGTTTGGTGAGGATGTGGGGTTACTGGAACTCTCGTGCACTGCTGGTGGGAATGTAAAATGGTGCAGCTGCTGGGAAACACTATGGCAATCCCTAAAAAAAAAAATTAAAGGTAGAATTACCATTCGATCCAGCAATTTCACTTCTGGGTATACACACAAAAGAAATGAAAGCAGGGACAGGAACAGATACTGCACATGCATGCTCACGGCGCATTATTCACAATAGCCAGAAGGCAGAAGCAAACCCAGCGTCTGTGTACAGATGGATGGATGGACCAAGTACGATATATACACAGAATTAATATTATTCAGCCTCCAAAAGGAAGGAAATTCTGACATGTGATACAACACAGATGAACCTTGAGGACCCTGTGCAAACGAAGCCAGCCATGGAACGACAAACAGCGTGTGACTGCATTCAGATGAGGCACTTAGAGAGGGCAAATCCATCGAGATGGAAAGAAGAAGGGGGGCTGCCAGGGAGGTTGTTTTCAGGAGTACAGAGCTTCAGTTTTGCAAGATGAGAAGAGTTTTGGAGATGGATGGTGGGGATGGTTGCACAATGACACACTTCACGCCACTGAAGCGTATGCTTAACACGTTGTTTACATTTTACCACAAACACTAAACAGTCCAATGCTCCAGGACCCTGGCCAGGGCACACAGGAGAGCGAGCAATTAATACTGTTTCTAATTACACCTCTATCTGTGATCGGGCTTTTCCCGGGGGGTCGGGGGGCACAGTCACAGTCTGTGAGGCCATCGCTAAGGCCCAGGGCGCCAGGCTCTGCTTGTAGGAGCTGCTGGTGAGAGATGTGGTCTCTGGGCCTGGCCAATCCCCTTTACCTGACAGTAGCCGATGGTGGGGTTTCGGAAAGCGTAGGCAGTCAGCACCCGCCGGAGAGCAGCGATCCCGAGCTCGTTCTGGAAGGCGGGGTGCTCAGGCATGGAGCGGTGGAGATCTCGCTCAATCTCCTCTGTGGCCAGGCTGTACTTCCCTGTGGACTTCTCCACCAGCTCCTCGTAGTAGCCAGGGTGAGTCACCATCTCATTCCAGGCCCCTGTGGAGACACAGCTGCCAGCTGTCTCTCTCTCCTCCTCCTCCCCTCCTGAGACCGTGGGGGCAGTGACAGGGCAGGCTGGAGATGTCAATGCACCACAGAAGAGAAGTGGAACTCTGGGGTCCGTTAAGAGGGGTGAGACAAAGGTTCCCTTGTGACTGCTCCTGGGAGGGGTTGTCCCCACCAGAGTTTAAACAGCATTCTCATGAAACTGTCCAAGTGGCCAAGGAGAGTGTATGCTGTCAGGGCCTGTCCCAAGGAAAGGAGGCCTCAGGGGACCTGCCTCTCACTGCAAGTGGGAAGGTACCAGCCGGGAGACGGCACCCTGTCCTTGGTGTCTGCTCCCCACAGTGGCTTTCCTGACGTGGGCCCCTCACAGACGAGAGCCCCCTTTCGGCCTTGTAAAGGGCTGGCTGTTCCCGCCTGGCTGACTCAGTGGAGCTCTCGTGCAGGGGCCCCCGAGGATCCGGGCCGAAGCTGGGGCAGCTCACCAGAGAAGAGGAGCCACAGCTCTCCCCGGAGGCTCTCGGGGATGCCTTTCAGCACTAGCTCCCGCGTTCTGGCCGTGCGGTACATGCACATACCGCGCCCATACTCAAAGAAGTGAATGTTCCACGACTCCTCTTTCATCTTCTCCTTAGCCTGGGGGAGAAGCAGATGGGGTCTGTGAGTACCAGTCAGCCGGGGGCTGAGGTGCAGGTGTTGGGCCCTCCTCCATCTAGAATGAAGATTTACAAGGGCTCCTGATAAAAATGCCGAGGGCCCAGGCTGGGCTTGGCACAGCACCAGCCACAGGCATCAGGGAAATGAACCTCCCTGCAGAGGCCTAGAGACTGTGGTGACCAGCTGTGCCCCTTGGGTTAGGCAGGATGTCCCTGGGCTTCTCCCAGGCCTGGGTCCTACATGGCAATGGAGTCCATGCTCTGGCTCACCCCCTTGGCCCCCAGGTCCTCCATGGGCGAATTTCTCTGGAAGAGTTTGAGCAGACCCTGGGAAGAGGTCGGTGCATCCTGCACGCTGGAGCTTTGGCGGCCACCAAGGGGTGTGGAGGGGCTGGTGAGCTGATCTGACGCCTCTGTAGGAGCTGGGCAAGGCTGAAAAACACAACACAGAAGGGAAGGCACCCAGTGAGTGAGCCCCTTGTGGGGCCTCTGACTTGCACGTCAGTCACAAGTGCTGGCTGCTGGACTGAGGTGGGTGGGAAGTATGGGCAGAGAAGCACCAGGTCTGGCTGAGCAGGAGGCCATGCTGTGGCCCAGCAGGACATCCACGCTGTCTTCCCTTCACCAAGCCCTTTCACAGTGGCTGATCTCTTAGGGGAAGGGTCCTAAGGCCCATGCTGCCAGGCCTTCTCTGAGGTCAGGGCCCGGAGCCCTGTGTGCTCCTCAAGGGCCTGGTTGGTGGTGCTCGTTGCTCCCTGGGGCACCTTCCTCACTCCAGCCTCTGGGGTATAGACCCTGCTGAAGGGGTAAGTACATCTGCCCAGATTGTCCCATAGTAGTGCTGCCCAACGTTTGAGCACACGGCCCCTGGTCACAGGGATCAGCTCACGCTGGGACTGTCAAGAAAGTGCAGTGGGTCCCATGGAGCCCAGGCGAGGAGTCATACAGGGAAAGTGGAGCAGAGGCAGGGCGACACTGGGGCCAGGTCGGCCAGCACAGTCCTGACCTGATGGCCCGGCCTGCCCTTTCCAGATCGCCAGAGTCCTGATTGAGGCCATCCCTTCTGCGTGTGCCCTTGATGACTGCCAATTGAGGGAAGGAGCCCTCTCCTGTCCTCTCTCCCTCAGGCGACCTGTCCACTGTGCCCTCAAGGTCCCCTCAAAGAAGAAGGGGCTTCTGGAGGGCTGGTTATTGCCCCCAAAGCTCCCTGCTTCTGTCTTCCTCTGGTCCACATGTCTAGCGTGTGGTGCAGTCTTCAGTGGCCACACCACCTCTTTGCTCTGGACACCTATGCCAGCTTGAGGCTGGGTTCTCCTCACCGGTATGCAGTGGCTTCCAGCACACTAGGACTGGGTGTGTGTGAGGAGGAGTCCCGATCTCTGCCACGGGGTACACCCCCCACAGGGGCTAACCAGGAACAGGGCCTTATGTTAGAAGAGGGCCTCCTCCATGTAGGAGCCTGGCAATCCACCTTCCCACTGCACAGAGAGCCAAAGGGCAAGAGAAATGGACCCTGGTATGGTTCTGGGAACGTCCAGGGTGGAGGGCAATGTGGGGCTGGCAGCAGGGAAGGGAGGCATCGGGGATGAAGGTCTGCAGGAGAACCCTAACCTTCAGAGCTCTTCCCCTGGTTTTCTGGAACCCCTCCCCAGGCAAACCTATCTCCTCAGGGAAGCACCGGCAGCAGGTGATACCTGACATCTGCCCCCTGCTTGTCCACTGTTCAGCCTGCAGGGACCTGAATTCCAGGTGAGCTTGATGTAATGGCCTGTGCTTATCTTGTCCCCTGGCCCAGGGGGTCAGGTGGTCCAAAGCTGGCGCCCATTCTGTCTATTCTCCCCTCAGCTTCCTCCCTGAGCACCTGCTGGTGGGAACAACACTGCTCTTAGGTGGACACATGTCACTGGCTCCCCTCTTGCCAGTAGCAGCTCCCCATTAAAATTTTTTTAAAAAATGTTTATTCATTTTTGAGAGAGAAAGAGACAGAGCATGAGTTGGGGAGGGGCAGAGACAGAGGGAGACACAGAATCTGAGGCAGGTTCCAGACTCCAAGCTGTTAGCACAGAGTCCAATGCGGGGCTCGAACCCATGAACCCTGAGATCATGACCTGAGCTGAAGTCAGACACTTAACCAACTGAGCCACCCAGGCACCCCAGCATGTGGGGGGCACATCTCTCTTCCCTCTGGGCCCCGCACCCAATGGGCTCCACCAAGAACTGGGGTGATGGCCCTGAACTAATCAGCATTTCCTGCCCCTGGGCTCAGGGTGGGTTGAAGGCACTGCATCACCCAGGCGCCACCAAGGAAATGCTGTGGTGACCACAGGGAATGTCAGGAGGAGCCAAGGAGGATGCAGGGCTGCTGCCAGCATCCTGGTCTATACACCACCTGGGAACATTGCCCTCTTGGCAGAAAGCCCAGTCCAATGGGGAGAGGCCTCTCTGGGGATAGGCGGCTGACTGCATGGACTTCTTGGCTTGTGAGCCAGTAAGCTCCTCCTCTGTGTGTCATGCTCCAGTCTGGGTCCTGTTGTCTGTGACCCCCCTGCCATGGTCCCATCCACCAAGTGGCAGGGGTAGGGGTGCTGGATGGCTTCCTGCAGTACCTCACTGTCTCTGTGTTCCCTGTAAGAAAACCCTCTTCTTGGCTGTGGTGATGGTTTCACAAGGAATACATGTTAAACTCACCAAACTGTATTCTTTGGATATATATGGCATGTTGTATGTTAATTTTACCCCAGAGGTGCTGTTTTTAATAAAGACGGAAAAAAGGAAAAAAAAAAAAAAAAAAAAAAAAAAGAAGAGAACTCTGCTAGGTTCCCATCCACAGTGCATCCTTCTGCCCCTGGCTGATTTCAGAAATTCAGAAATAGGGGCACCTGGGTGGCTCAGCTGGTTAAGTGTCTGACTCGTGGTTTCAGCTCAGGTCATGATCTCACAGCTTCGTGGGTTTGAGCTCTACATCGCAGCACAGAGCTTGCTTGGGATTCTCTCTCTCTTCCTCTCTCTCCACCCCTCCCCCACTTGCGCTGTCTCAAAATAAATAAACTTAAAAAAATAAAAAGAAATTCAGAAATAAACTTTCATGACAAATCGCTCAAACCACAGGGTACAACCCCAGTCCAGACCAACAGAGCCCTAATATAGAGATTCTGCTTCCTGCCTGAGGTTCCCCAAAGGGACCAGGACTGCGAATGGACTTGTAGGCCACAGAGCACCTCAGAGGATCAAACTCTCAGTGCCAGAAAAAGAGACGGACTCAAGGATGTGGTCTTGGCAATGACCGTCCTGTGTGATAGTCACCAGAGCCACAGTGAGCTCACAGGCCGTGATGCCTGGGAGTCCTGTGTTTTCCTAGGCTAGTCCCTCCCCTTCCTGCAGCTGACCACCTCACACATTCCAGTGCAAATCTCGGGAGCCACCTGCCCGCCTCACTTCCTGCTGAATCAAATCTCACACCTCTGGCCTCCTGTTTAACTGACTGAGGAGCAATCTGAAGTCCATTACAGCCACGCCTACCAGCCAGCCTTCCTGCATGTGTGGCCTCACAGGCAGGCCAGGTCTGGCCCCCTCCATTCTGGCTCCGAATCTCACCCCTCCACCTCCAGGACCTTCCTCTAGGCAACTGGATGTAGCCAGAGCTGGCCCCACAGACCCTCCTATGTGCCTCAACTGGGTGGTGCTCACACGTTGTGTTCACTGAGCTATCACTTAACGATCTGTGCGCTTTTTAGAGTATATGTGTTATGCTCCAACTGAAAAGTGACCTCTTATTCTTGGCTGACTTTTATACAAAATTCTCAAAAGAGTTGTTTAAACTCACTGTATCCTTTCCCCCTCAAGTTTTTTTTTTTTTCTTTTTCCTAGAAAGTGTGCCTTTATGTTCTAATACCCACCTTTATAATAATATCTTTATCTAGTACCCTGGTCCTTTCTTTCTAGACCCTGTTGACTCCCTGCTATGGGCAATACTGAAATTAGTGAGTAACCTTTCCTCCCCTCCCTCCTCTCTTTCACTGCCAACATACAGTGATTTACTTTCACTCTTAGTTAACGAGGCAAGCAATGAGCTTTTTCTACTTTCCAGGCCTTCTTACCTCATGTTTTCATTGTACTGTTTCTTGTCAGAGCATAGAAAATGTACACAGTGTCTGTCAATTTCATTCTCATTTGCTAGTCTGGTTTCTACAAATACATTCAACGTGCCCACCAGACCTTCAGTCAAAGCTTCTCCAAACGTCTCTGGATTGTCTGAACATTGTTCTTAATTAGATTCTTCAACAGCTGGTATATTTTTTAAATTCCTACATATTCTTTACTTACTGCCTGAACCTCAGTTTGCCAGATAGAAAATCTGTGAGGCATAATTTTTATTAAAAATTGTATATCTTAGAGGTGTTACTGTTTGTATAAAATGTTATCTGAAAGTCTGATCCCAGGGGCACCTGGGTGGCTCAGTCAGTTAAGCATCCTTCTGACTTTTGATTTTGGCTCAGGTCATGATTTTATGGTTCGTGAGATCAAGCCCTGCATCATGCTCTGCACTGAGAGTGAGAAGCCTGCTTGGGATTCTCTCTCTCTCTCTCTCTCTCTCTCTTTCTGCCACTGCCCACCGCTCACGCTCTTTTTCTTTCTCTCAAAATAAATAGATAAACATTAAAAAAAGAGGGGCGCCTGGGTGGCGCAGTCGGTTAAGTGTCCGACTTCAGCCAGGTCACGATCTCGCGGTCCGTGAGTTCGAGCCCCGCATCAGGCTCTGGGCTGATGGCTCAGAGCCTGGAGCCTGTTTCCGATTCTGTGTCTCCCTCTCTCTCTGCCGCTCCCCCGTTCATGCTCTGTCTCTCTCTGTCCCAAAAATAAATAAACGTTGAAAAAAAAATTAAAAAAAAAAAGAAATAAAAGTCTGATCCCAGTCTGATTTTATTCTTTCATAAATGACTTGGTCTTTTTGGATTGGTTGTCCTCCCAATTTTTTCAACTCTTTATTTTTTATGAATGTTTATTTATTTTTGAGAGGGAGGGAGGGAGGGAGAGAGAGAGAGAGAGAGAGAGAGAGAGATAGAGAACGAGCACAGGGTAACAGCAGAGAGAGGGGGAGACACAGAATCTGAAGCGGGCTCCAGGCTCTGAGCTGTCTTCACAGAGCCTGACGTAGGGCTTTAACTCATGAGCCATGACACGAAGACCTGAGCCAAAGTCAGGAGCTTAACTGACTGCACCACCCACGTGCCCCTCAAATCTTTAGTTTTTACCATGTTCTGTAACAATTATTGGCTATTCTGTACTGGTTTTCCCAGTCGTACAACAGGCCCTTCCACTGTGCACGTTCAAGTCTTTTTATACTCAGAAAAGTTTTCGTGACTGGTAGTTTCTATCAGTTGTTATTTTATCTATGCTCTTTGGTTTTCAGTTCCAGGGACCTACATTAAACATAAGTTGGATCTTTTTTGCCTGACTTCTATACTATGGCTTTTGGCTATTTTTTTCTCTTTCTTCACTTGTTTTGACCTCCTCTGACCCCCAACCCTCCCTTATCCTTTGATATCTATTCATTGTTTCGTTCTCCTTGTGCAATACTTATTTTTCTTCCTTTATTATTTTTAAAATTTTATTTATTTATTTATTTATTTATTCAATATATGAAATTTATTGTCAAATTGGTTTCCATACAACACCCAGTGCTCATCCCAAAAGGTGCCCTCCTCAATACCCATCACCCACCCTCCCCTCCCTCCCACCCCCCATCAACCCTCAGTTTGTTCTCAGTTTTTAAGAGTCTCTTATGCTTCCTTTCTTTTTTTTAAGTAGGCTCCGCACCCAGCATGGAGCCTGATGCAGGGCTTGAACTCATGACCCTAAGATCAAGACCTGAGCTGAGCTCAAGAGTCAGACACTTAACTGAGCCACCCAGGCGCCCCTGTCTTTTTGTATGTGACACTTATTTCTGAAATATTTCTGTAGTTTTTTTCTAATTCTTTTCTGACTCTTGTCAACTCTCTTTTCTTTTGACTGGTCACTTTGTTTCTGAGCTTTCTAAAAGTTCTATTTATACCATTCTTCAGTAGTTTCTGTCATTTCTAATTCTTTAAAAAAATTTTTTTTTAACGTTTATTTATTTTTGAGACAGAGAGAGACAGAGCATGAATAGGGGAGGGGCAGAGACAGAGGGAGACACAGAATCTGAAACGGGCTCCTGGCTCTGAGTTGTCAGCACAGAGCCTGACGTGGGGCTCGAACTCACGGACCATGAGATCATGACCTGAGCCGAAGTCAGACGCCTAACCGACTGAGCCACCCAGGCGCCCCTCTAATTCTTTTTAGATCATTTTGAAATATTAGGGTACAGTTTTCATCTGCCTTGGAGGGATACTGTTCTGATGTGTTTTTTTAATTTTTTTTTAATGTTTATTTATTTTTGAGACAGAGAGAGACAGAGCATGAATGGGGGAGGGGCAGAGAGAGAGGGAGACACAGAATCGGAAGCAGGCTCCAGGCTCTGAGCCATCAGCCCAGAGCCCGACGCGGGGCTCGAACTCACGGACCGCGAGATTGTGACCCGAGCTGAAGTCGGACGCTTAACCGACTGAGCCACCCAGGCGCCCCTGTTCTGATGTGTTTTCATTGTCTGTGGAAGGTTATTTGGTTCATTTCCCCCCCAATTATACCTTTGTATGGAGTGCAATCACAATCTTCTGTTGCTTGTGTTTAAATGATATAGATTCTTCTGCACTTTCAGGAGGATGTCATACATGTCAGGGAGATGTGGGTCCGGGTAGCTTTCCGCACTGAGCCGTTAGGGGGGTCCATCTTCTGCTGTACCTCTCTGTGGAGCCCTCTCCCTTTAGGACTTCCTGATCCATCTCCGCTACTGTCAGAGGCTTCTCTCTGTTTTAGCCCCTGGGTTCCTGCCCTGCTCTGTCCCAGGTCTGAGGGAGGGCTCTTTCTTCTTGGGAGTTATCAGTGGTGTTTCAGATCCTTTACTGCCTCAGCAAAGCTGCTGACTCTATATCCAGTTAGAATAATGCTACCGTTGGTGGTTTGACCCCATCTACTTGTAGCTAACCCTTCCACCTGCTTTTGTTGAAAACAAAACTTCCACTCTTAAAGTTGGTCTGGGCCTTTTCCTGAGGAAACTTGGTAAGATTTAGAAGTGACCCTGCTCCCGTCACCTTGTGCCAGTTAAAGGCCACTCCAGTCAGGCTTTTCTTCCTGTCTTTCCACTGAGCAACTCTCGTCAAGGCCACTATGACCTCTGTTTGTTCTCTTCAGTAGTCCGTTCTTAGTGTTCGTTATGCTTGACGTCACACTTCATACACCCTAAACTGAATTCTTCCAATTTTGCTCTTCCTGCATCTTCCCCAGGTCCTTAAATGGTGGCTTTATTCTCTAAGCTGCACAGTCAATGCTACAGCATCATTTCTTTGTAACCCCCCCTCTTTCTCCCATACCCAGATCAAACCCAAAAGTTTAACCTCAGATCTACTTCCAAAACGTATGTGATATACAAACACTGAACAATCCAAAAAGGAAATCAAGAAAACAATTCCATTTCTGACAACATGGAAAAGAATAAAGTGCTTAGGGATAAACCTAGTCAAGGAGGTGAAAGACTTGTTGGCTGAAAACTACAAAATCTTGCTAAAAGAAATTAAAGAAGGCATAAAATAAACAAAGACATTTTGTGGTCGTGGATTAGGGGAAATAAGATTAAGATGTCAATACTCCCCAAAGTGATCTACAGATTCAGTGCAATCCTCATCAAAACCCCAATGACTTTTTTTTTTAATCTTCAATTTTTTTTAAGGTTTTTATTCATTTTTTGAGAGACAGAGAGAGACAGAGCGCAAGCAGGGAAGGGGCAGAGAGCGACAGAGACACAGAATCTGAAGCAGGCTCCAGGCTCTGAGCTGTCAGCACAGAGCCCAACGTGGGGCTCAAACCCACAAACCGCAAGATCATGACCTGAGCCGAAGTTGGCCGCTTAACCAACTGAGCCACCCAGGTGCCACCCTCCCCCAATGACTTTTATGCAGAAAAAAAAAAAAAATCTATTAAAATTCATATGGAATCTCAAGGGCAGGACCACAAAAAGCCATAATAATAGCCAAAGAAAATGAAGTTGGAGGTTTCATACTTCCTGATTGAAAAATTTACTATAAAGCAGGGGCACCTGGGTAGCTCAGTTGGTTAAGCATCTGACTCTTGATATTGGCTCAGGTCATGATCTCACAGTTGTGGGATGGAGCCTCGGGTCAGGCTCTGTGTTGACAGTGCAGAGCCTGCTTGGGATCCTCTCTTTCCCGCTTGCTCTGCTTCTGCATCCTCTCTTTCAAAATAAATAAACATTAAAAAAATTACTATAAAGCAATAGTTAAAACAATGTGGTACTGGCATAAAGACATATAGATTAATGGAACAGAACTGAAAGCCCAGAACTGAACCCTCGAATATATGGTCAAATGATGTGTGACAAGGGTGCCAAGACTGTTCAAGGGGAACAGGTTAAGTTTTTATTGCAAATGGTGCTGAGAACTGGATATTCACATGCAAAATGATGAAGCTGGACCCTTACCTCACACCATACATGAAAATTCACTAAAAACTGGAGCACAGACCTAAATGCAAGAGCTAAGCCAAAAAACTCTTAGAACAAAACACAGAGAAAAAGCTTCATGACATTGGATTGGCAATTATTTTTTGGATATGACATCAAAAGTGCAAGAAATAAATGAAAAATAGATAAACTGGACTACATAAAAATTTAGAACTTCTGTGTATCAAAAGGCATAATAATCAAAATGAGAAAACAACCCATGGAATGAGAGAAAATGTTTGCAAATTACATATCTGATGGGTCAATATGCAGAATATATAGATAACTTCTCTAACTTGACTACAAACAACCCAATTTTAAAAAAGGTGAAGAAGGGCTTGAATAGACATTTTTCATAGAGGCTAAACAAATGGCCAGTAAGACATGAAAAGATGCTCGGTATCACTAATCACTGGGGAAATGCAAACCCAAAGTTCAATGAGATACCACTTCACATCCATTAGAAAACTCAGAAAATAACAAGCATTGGCATGGATGGGGAGAAACTGGAGCCCTTGGGCATTTGCTGGTGGGAATGTAAAATGGTAGAGTCATTGTGGAAAAAGGTATGGCAAGTCCTCAAAACATTAAACACTGAATTACCCATTGACTTCTTCCCAGCAATTCAACTTCTGGGTATATCCGTATGAACTGAAAGCAGGGTCTTGAAGAAATATTTGCACACCCACATTCACAGCAGCATTACACAATAGTCAAAGGGTGGAAGGAAACCAAGTGTCCATCAAAAGATGAATGGCTAAGCAACCATGGTATAAACATACAATGGGATATTATTCAGCCTTAAAGAGGAAGGAAATTCTGACATGTGCTACCATGAGGATGAACCTTGAGGACATTATATTAATAAGATCAGCCAGTCACAGAAGGAACTCTTATAAGACGCACCTTGGGCAGTCAAGTTTGTAGGAACAGAAAGGGGAGTGGTGGTTCCCAGAGGTGGCAGGGAAGGGGGATAGGGAGTGAGTGTTTCAGTTCTGCAAGACGGAAAGAGTTGATGGACAGATGGGGGTGGTGGTGATGGTTACACAAGATGTGAATGTACTTCACACCACTAAACTGTACACTTAAAAATGGTTAAGATGGTGGGGTGCCTGGGTGTCTCAATCAGTTAAACGTCCAACTTCAGCTCAGGTCATGATCTCACAGTTCGTGAGTTCAAGCCCCAAGTCAGGTTCTGCAGTGACAGCTTGGAGCCTGATTGGGATTCTTTGTCTCCCCCTCTCTCTGCCCCTCCCCCACTCACACTATCTTTGTCTCTCTCAAAATAAATAAATAAACTTAAAAAAATGGGTAAGGGGCGCCAGGGTGGCTCAGTCGGTTAAGTGGCCAACTTTGGCTCAGGTCATGATCTCACAGTTCACAAGTTCAAGCCCCATGTCAGGCTCTGTGTGGACAGCTTGGAGTCTGGAGTTTGCTTTGGATTCTGTGTCTCCCTCTCTCTCTGCCCCTCCCCGGCTTGTGCTCTCTCTCTCAAAAATAAACATTAAAAATTTTTTTTAAAAAAATGGTTAACATGGTGATTTTTAGGTGATGTGTCTTTTACCACAATTGAAAAACAAAAAAGTACACCCTGAATTTGACCACCTCTTACCAGCTCCACTGCTATCTCCCTCGACCATGGCTCTATTGTCCCACGTCCTGACTACTGTAACAGCCTTCCAACTCCGCTTCTGTTTTCGCCACTCTCTAGTCCAGCACTGTCCAGGAGACACAGAATGAGAGCAGCGTGGGTAATTTAACACAGTCTAGGAGCCATATTAAAAAGCGTGAGAGAAATTGGTGAGATAAGTGTTAGCAACATATTTTATTTGATCCAATATAGCCAATATATGATTATTCCAACACAGAATTCATAGAAAAGGTTACTGAGATCTCTTTTCATTGCAAATCTTCAACCTCTGGTGTCTAGTTTATGCTCATGGCACGTTTGGATTTGGACTAGCCGCATTTTAAGGGCTCAAGAGCCACGTGTGGCTTCTGTACTGAGGAGCTGCACCTCTAACCTGTTCCCAACACAAGGCGCCACAGTAGTTCTGTGAAAGCATGCACAGATTGTGTCGCTCCTCTGGTCAGAACGTGCTGACAGCTTCCCGTATTACTGAGTCAATGCTAACGTGCTTACAAGGTCTACAGGCTTCCATGCTCTGGCTTCCTGCCTCCTCTCTAACCTCACTTTCCACACTGGTCTTCGCTTGTCTCTGCAGCCTGTGCCAAGCTCAATCCCACTTCCGGGTCTTTGCACCTGCTATGTCCTCTGCCTCCAACACTCTTTCCCCAGATACTTCATGGCTTGTTCCCTTCTTTCAAGCTTCTGCTTAAATGCCATGTGATTGGAGCCCCTCCTTTGTTTGCTTATTGTCTGTTTCTCTCACTAGAATATGAACTCTGTCTAATCTGTTCACTGCTCTATTCCCAGTGCATAGAATAGCACCTGGCACCTGATAGAAATGCAATAAAAATGTGTTGGGTGAATGATGACCATTTAGAAGGGGCCAGGGGCCTGTGCTTACTCTGGCCCGGCAGCCCTGTCCTTTGTGGTGCTGGGCCTCATGAAGGCAGCTCAACATGCTTGCTCATGTCTCTTTCCATTCAACCTAAACTTACTCTTCCCTTGAAATCCCAGATCAAGCCCAGCTTCCTCTAAGAAACCTTTCTGAATGTTTCTAATGAACAGGTTCTGTCTGGCCCCTTCCCATCCATTCCTTACCTGCTTAATAACTTACTGAGCATTGATTACAGGGGTGGAAAATTTAAAGGTCTCTGTGGGCCAGACCAGGTGGGGGCTCTAGGGAGCTGAAAGCCATGTGCTACCTCTTGGCTCCAATGCCACCTGGTGGGAATGTGAGCGCTGTCACACCAGGGCCGCAGATTTTTCCAGAGAAGCCAAATATGTGGATTTTTATATGGACTCTTCTAGTCTTGACGTGTTTTCACAAACTCAGATTGACCCACAGCACACACATCTTGTCATACCAGGAAGCAGGCAAAAATGACCAGGGTTGTGTCAAAAGGGCGCAAATGTGAACCTCAGTGGGCTCTCTCTGGTCACAGATGGACTGAGGATAATAACTGTCATGGATTGAAACATATCAAGGCGCCCAAATCTGTAAGTTCACAATTACACTACAAAATAGACATAACAAATGACATGATCACATCTGGAGGATGCTAGGGAACTGACTCATCATTTGAAAAACTGGTGAATAAAAAAAAGGAAGGCTACAAGGTTTACTCTGCCTTTCCTATGCGAACTGTGCCTCAGGTAACTAGGTAGTTGATGAGGGGGCTCCTCTCAATATGGAAGTATTCCAGCTAATAAACAGAAGGAATGGTAGTAGTAGAGTGCCACCATCTTGCAATCCCTGATGAGTTACCAGATCTATACAGGGCTCGACAGTGACTGATAATGGCACATAACACAATGACCAGGTATTAATATAGCTCTTGGTGGAAGTATGTAGCTCCTCAATCACCCCACATACAAGTAGATCTGCCCCCTAAACACACAAACAACTGAACCTGAATCTGATCTGGATCTCACTATCCAACTACCAAGTGACAGAAAATAGGGGACAAAGGGACACATCAGGAAAAGCACAAATGACCCAATTCCTTCAACAAAACACTGCAAGAAAAATGAGAGAGCAGAAGTCTACAGATAAAAAGGAATTTAAGAGACGTATCAATTGATCGCATGTGACCTATCTGTACTTCAACGCAAACGATCAAATAGTAAAAAGTTTGGGGAAACGTGAATACAAATGCAGTTGACCACTGAGCAACACGAGTTCCAACTGCACGGCCTCACTCACACACGGATCTTTTGGATAAATACAGTATTGTAAATGTATTCTCCTTTCCTTACGATCCTCCTCGTCTTCCTCTTTTTTTTTTTTTTTTAAAGGTTTTACTTTTAAATAATCTCTATCCCAACGTGGGGCTCAAACTCACAACCCCGAGATCAAATTGCATGCTCCAACAACTGGGCCAGCCAGGCGCCCCTCCTTATGATCTTAATGACACTTTCTTTTCTCTTACGTTATTGTAAAAATGCAGTATATAATACATATATCGATAACATACAAAGCATATGTTAATCAACTGTTTATGTTATTTGTAAGGCATCCAGTCAACAATAGGCTGTTAGTAGTTAAGTTTTTGAGGAGTCAAAGGTTATACGTGGATTTCTGACTGTGTGAGGGGTCGATGCCCCTAACCTTTGCATTGTTCAAGGTTCAACTGTCTTTGTTTTTTTTTTAATGTTTATTTATTTTCAAGAGAGTGCCAGAGAGAGAGAGATGGGGACAGAGGATCCGAAGCAGGCTCTGCACTGACAGCAGTGAGCCTGATATGGGGCCTGACCCCACGGACCGTGAGATCATGACCTGAGCCGAAGTTGGGACACTCAACCAACTGAGCAACTCAGGCGCCCCTCAACTGTCTTTGATATTAAGGAATTATTGTTAATTTTGTTGGTGTAATAATGATATTGAAGGTAAGTCTTTAAAAAGGAGGCCTTGGGCACCTGGGTGGCTCAGTTGGTTAAGCACCTGACTCTTGATTTTGGCTCAGGTCATGATCTCATGGTTTGTGAGTTTGAGCCCCACATCATGACAGCATGGCACCTGCTTGGGATTCTCTCTTTCCCCCACTCTCTGCCTCTCCCCCACTCGCAATCTCTCTCAAAATAAATAAACTTAAAAAAATAAAAATAGATGAAAAGGAGGTCTCTCCCTGTAAAATCCCTGAAAGATTGACAGAAGAAATACCAGTAAATAAACCCATGCTGGATAGGCCTTGATAGTGTAGCAAAAGTTCCTCACAGATGGAAATGAGGTTGGCTGGTCAAGCCAGGGAAGGTTTCTTATGTGGAATGGGACTTGGCGCAGACAGGTGAGGCTCAGAGGACTGGGGGGTGTGGTGGGGTGCAGAGAGGCCTGTGAGGTCAGGCAGTGTGTGGCTGGGATACCGGGATGGGTGCTAGATTAGGCTCTCCATCCTGCACCCAGAGGGTGCCCTCCCCACCTGAGGCCACAACAGGCACCATAAGATCAGACTCCAGCATGGAGGCCCTGGCCCTGGCCCCGATCCCCACCTCACGGCTCCCAAGGGGCCCTCTTACCTCTGGGGCCGGCTCCATGGTGCTGGCTTTTCTTCCCACTCCACTGCCGCCCGGCTGCTTGGATGGCATCTTCTGGAGGAAGTCAGAGATCCTCTGAACTAAAAAATCACGGTCTTTCAGGTTGGCGAACAAGAAGGTCATTTTGCTCTTGGTGCTAATGGACAGAGGACTGGGCAGGACACTGGAGCTGTCAGCTTTTTCAACAATAGTCACCTGAGAAGGCAAAAAAAACACAAAACCCCAACCTATTAGGCATCTGTGTCTTGGGACAGAAAGCTGAACAGTTTTGTACGTCTGAGACACAGCGGCCTCACATAGTTCTCTCCTGGCCAGGGCGCTGTGAGGGGTCAGGGGAACTCTCTGGGCCCCACTGCATCCATATGTGCACTCTGCTGCTTGCTAACATGTGACTCTGAGCAAGTTATGTGCACATCTAAGCCTTGTTTCCCCCAGTTGATGCGGACGTGAGCATATCAGCCTTGCAGGGCTGTCATGAGAATGATGATGCAGAATGAAAGGTGCTCAGCCCAGCTGCTGGTCCATTTGACTTCCCAAAGATGTCCGGTTACTCTCTTACTCTAAAGCACAGTGAGTGGCCCTGCTTGCACTTGCTGACAGTGTGTCCTGGGTCCAGCTCTGACCTTGAGGCGTGTGGACAGAGCATCACAGGTGTGGAAGGTACAGAAAGGACTTTGAAGGGATGCCTCTGCAGAGCCTGCAGCCCAGGGGCTGGACTATGGACATGTAGGTGAAGCATAGTTCTCACAGGTGAGTAGGGACCAAAGGGTGAGCTAGGACTCCATCAGGCTGCTTCGTGCCGAAGGCACCTCCAGGGAGGTACAGGGAGGTAGCAACTGAGGTTGAGAACTGGTAGAGCCAGGGGAGGAACTGGGGCAGACATCAGGGCAGAATTCCCAGCGAACACCCTGAGGAAGGGATGGGACCAGCTTGACAAACAAGGAAAGGCTGGAGAAGCTGGGGCAAGAGTGAGGACGAGAGGGATGTGTGAGTGTGTATTATGTGTGCATGTGTATGTATGTGTGCAAATGTACGTGTAGGAGTGCACATGTGTTATGGTGTGTATTTATGTATGTATGTATGTGTAGGTATGTGCATGAATGCATATAGGGGTGGTAATGTGTACATGTATCTACATGCGTGCAAGATGTGTGTGAGCGTGTGCGTGTGTGTGGTATATGTGCAGATGCATGTGGGTGTGTGTATGGTGTGTGTATATGTGGATAAGTATGTGTGCAGATGCATATGAGTGTGTGTTTGTGTGTGTAAGCACATCTGCATGCATGTAAGCTAAGACCTAAAAAGGAGTGAATGGTTCACTAAAGGTCCACAGGTCACAGCAGTCAGCTGGGGACTCTTCTAATCACAGGAAATGCTGGACAAGCCGGGGCAGGACACTGACATGCTGTGGGAGGAGGGGACTAATGGGGTTCAGTGCAGGCAGCACCCTCCTGAGGAGGTGGCTGTGGAGAGGAAGGGACGTGCTATGGTTGGGATGCGGGAACAAGGCCAGGTCAAGAGCAAGGACGGCTCCTGCTTCTGAGCTGAGCAGACGGACGGACGGACGGAATGCTGCTTCCCAAGGCTGCAACAGGAAGAGCATGTTTGGAGGGTGGGTGCAGAGTCAAGAGCCTACTGGGTGTGGGCACACAGCATGCTCTGAGTGGAAGGCCCTGTGAAGTGCCCTGGTGGGTGCAAGGAGGATCATCAGCACCAGGCCGGGTCTGTCCAGACTAGCTGCGGGGCCAGTCCCATCCCAAGAGCCCCAGACAGTCTGCCCCCGCCTCAGCCAGAGCTCTCTGCCATCAGAAATGGCAGGATCAGGGGTGTCTGGGTGGCTCAGTTAATAGACCAATTCTCAGTTTCGGCTCAGGTCATGATTTCATAGCTCATGAGTTTGAGGCCCACCTCAGGCTCTGCACTGACAGTGTGGAACCTGCTTGGGATTCTGTTTCTCTTTCAAAATAAAAAGTAAAACTTAAAAAAGAAAAAAAAGGTAGGATCATCAGGAGAAATAGAGCTGAGGCCTAAGGAGACCTCTGCACCCACCCTAGGTCTCAGGGCCAGGTCAGCACAGCGCCCAGGATAGACTCACGGGCCCAGTGCAAAAAGGGAACATGGGGTTAGGGGCTACCTGAGCCTTGAGCTTCTGGGTCTGTGGCTCTTTTGAGTCCTTTGCCTCTGACTTCCCTTGGAGAAACGAGGCAGCACATAGAACCCCCCACCCCTGCTCATAGCTGCACCTACAGTTTGAGTGCGTTGTACAAATGCAGGGAGGTGTCACTGTTCTGGGTTTTTAATAAAATCAAGATACTGTGATTTGGGTTATAACTGAAGAACCTTACTGGGCTTCATAGAGTTGAACAGCCCGCCTGTTCTGCTGGGCCATGAGGAAGAGGAGGCCTGGGAACCTGCTGTGACTGTGGGGTCAGTGCTTTCCATCTGGGCAGGGGCCCTCTCCCTCACTTTCTACACCCTTCACAGCAGCACAGAACAAATGGCCTTGCCTTCAAGGTCTCTGTGGAAGCCTAAGAGACCTGAGAAAAAACACTTCCGACAGGTGAGAGCTGTCCCGTCCCTGAAAGGTGAAAGCTGACCCTTATCTGTGACAGGTGAGAGCTGCCCCCATCCCTGACAGGTGACAGTGGACTTCCAGCCCTGCTGGAGCCAGAGTCACAGCCAAGGCAAGTGTTAGGAGAGGAACAGTGAGATGGCCTCCAAGAGTGACATGGTGGGGCTGGTGAGGGTCCAGAGTCCTCCAAGCCCAGCCAAGAACAGGACTTTGTTCAAGTCCAACTGCAGGGCCAGGAAGGCAGGACTTGGGGACACTCACCTGCTGGACACCACTGGGATTTGACTGGAGAGGCACAGGACTTTCCTGAAGTTACCTCATGTCCCAGTGTGAGTGCTTCTGGCATGCCAAACCCCACCCTGCTCCCCAACAGTCAAGGGGATCCCTGAGGGAACCTGGCAGCTGGAGGGGCCTGGCCCCAGTGCAGGGGCTCAGGGAAGTTGCTGACTTGCTCTGTACCCTCCGCAGGCCCGCCACCAGATGTCGTGGAGCTGGCATGGCACTGGGGGCTCACCTCCCGGAGGGGTATGATGAGGTGGCATGCGTCCTCCTCTTTGCTGGCAAAGCAGATGTAGTTGCTGGAGATGAACATCTGGCCAGGGATGTGCAGTTTGTTGAACGGGGTCCACAGCGTACAGCCTGTGTGGCCATCCAGGCGCTCATCCCTGGGCAGCCGGAACGTGGCCCGGTAGCACTCGTTCTTGGCTCGGGCATCCAGGTCTCTGGGAAACCAAGGTGGGGTGGGAGGAAAGGAGATAAGAGTGAGGACACAATATGCCCGCAAGGGGACCTCAGAGCCTTGGTTTCCACACGGGATTGGGCTCTTTGGGGTCATGCCCCAGGGACCTTGGAATTCAATAAAACACACACAGCAGATGGCCATGTACCACGGGAGACATCTGCATGACCAGCAGAGGACATGTATGCAGCAAACAGTGTGCCTTTGGGCCGCAAGGGCTCTGGAGGACACCCACAGCTTGACAGGGCTTCACACGTTGCTTGCTCAGTGCTGAGGATGGACAGGGCCCCAGTGCCCGGGGGTTCCCCACACCTGCCCTGCATGCCTCTGCCCCAAGGCTGCTACTTCTGCCAGGGAACACCCAGCCCCACCCAAACACCCAGAGGAGGACTCCCCAAGATGCCCTGTTGATGAATGCAAGGGTATGCTCACTTATCTGATGGCCATGTGAAGTGGCCACCTGGCACCCTGGTCCTGGCCCCTTTGGTGGCTCTTTCCTTGGAAATATCTTTCTCCTCAGCCCCCCGGGGGAGAGGGGGCTGCCAGCAGCCTGAGCAAGGCCTGGCAGGCATACCCTGATGGACAGTGTCAAGTCCTGGCCCTGCTTGTTTCCTTTCTGGAAGGTTCCAGCAGCAACCCCATCACTCACATATGGAGAGTGACATCCTTGGATGGACATGCTGGTCCTGAAGGTGTACCTCACGGTCTGGGCCAAGGCCATGGTCTCTGGGGGCAACCCAGGAAACAGCCAGGCGGGGATGAGGTCTTGGTACACAGGTATGAATCCGGGAACCCTTGAGCTCCCGGCCAGTCGTGCGGGTTTGCAGCTACAATTGAGGAACACAACGGTAGTGCTCCGGGGAGGAGGGCCAGCCATCATTACTGTCTACCAATCGCCAGCATACGAGCCCCTCCACCTCACAGGGCTTTGAGAAGTAACTCTTTGTGGTTAGTAGTAGCTATTTTTGGATGGCACCTCTGTGGACCTCATGGTGTCCTCCTGTCCCAAATACACCCCGAGAGGGGGGCGGGTCCCTCCCACCCCAGAGGGCCACTCACCGCTTCAGAGCCGAGATGTTCCTGTGTGGCCGGGAAGGCCGGGGCAGTGCCTTGTCCTCCAGGAAGCCCTCACTGTCCAGCAGCTGCCGCATGGCCAGGTTGGCCAGCTGCTCCATGAGCTTGAAGGTCTCACCGATGTTCAGGAACATGGAAAAGAAGAGCTCCTGGTCCCGGGTGTCCACACGGATGCTCTCGGGGAAGAGCAGTGTGGCATTCTTCTCCAGCCTTGTGACGTCTACCCATTGCACCACCAGGCTCACTGCATGCCCGCAGGACAGATACACCAATGGGTCAGACGGGCCGGAGGGCTGGGCAACACGTGCACCCACTGGGACAGCCGCTCCCCAGGGAATCACTGACTGTGTGTCCCCGAGGGAATCACTGACTGTGTGTCCCCCATGCCTGAGCCTGGTTGTGCTGGGACATGTGATCCACATGGAGGGACCGGCCCCAAGAATATCTGGGGTGACTATGTGTCCCACAAATGATTGAAGGGTAACACAGATGAACATGGGAAGTGAGCTGAGACCCTGGTCCAGAGAAGCCCACCTAGTGGGAGTGCGCTGACAGAGGGGACGTTGACCCCTGCCTGGTGAGGAGGTGGGAGGGGCGGGGTGGAGAGGGAAGAAGGGCAGGTGGAAGGGTGTGTCAGATGTGTGCCTGGTGGGACAAGGCCTTGCTGGGCTCAGGAGGGCTGAAGCCCTGGGAGCTCTTTCCTGGGGTGATGTAGCAGCAGAGGGCGCCAGCCTTGTGTCCGGAGGCAGGGAGGGTCCTGCAGCAACAAGGCACCCCATAACCCAGAGCCACTCAGGGATGGCAGGTGCCCTTGGATATTCCACTTAAAGGAGAGAAGGGAGCCCCCGTGCAGTCACTCTGTGAGGAACCACGTCGATGGATGGAGGTGGGATGGGGAGCCCCCAAGAGCCAGGTGCAGACCTAGCTCAAGTCTGGGCCTCCCTACTGAGAGCCAGTGAGGTGCACTGGGTTTCGGGGAGATCCTCTGGTGTGTGTGTGGAGACAGAGTATCTGGGGGCCGAGAGGAAGGAAGGCACTCAGGAACCTGAGAGATCTGGAGAGGTGGTGAGTTTTCTGGGGTGGAGAGGCAGTGGGGAGAGAAGCTGAGGATGACGGGCCTGCCTGCCGCACTCACCTTCCTTCCCCAGCAGGAACGAGTAGAAGCACAGGTGGTTGACGGTCAGGTAGAGCCAGCCCTGCCGGGGCACGCGACCTTTCCAGTAGCTGCAGGAGTAGTAGTTGACCAACTTCTCCCCCTCCGGCATCCCGAACTGTTTCCGCATCTTCAGCTCGGCCTCCTTGAACTTTCCGGGGTCCTCATCTCCCTGGGGCTGCAGGTTCTTGTTCTCTTCTGCGATGATGCCCTGGAGGAGGGCAAGGGAACTGACTCCTGGCCTGCCCAGGGGTTTCTGTGGCCCCAGGGAACCCAGGCAGTGGGACCCAGGACTCTCGTTCACTGGCCCCAGGGCCACAAGCATGGGAGGCCCAGTGGGCAAGGCTGGGGCACACGGTTGGACAGACAGACCCCAGGCAGATGCCCTCAACTCCCTGAGCGAATAATACTTCTAGCATGGCTGGCTTGAAGTAGTGACTTTAAAAATAAACATTTCTTCTTCTTTTTTTATTTTTTGAGAGAGAGAGAGAGCATGCGCATGTGTGCACGGGAACAGGGAGGGGGAGAATCCCAAGCAGGCTTGGCGCTGTCAGTGCAGAGCCCGATATGGGGGGGGGGGGGGGGGGGGGCTCAATCCCATGACCCTGGGATCATGACCTGAGCTGAAACCAAGAGTCAGACGGTCAACTGACTGAGCCACCCAGACACCCTTAAACTCCTGAATTGGTTGGCTTAAAGTTTTTTAGGGCATTTCTCTCTCCTTTTTAAAACTCTGCTTTTTTAGGGGCACCTGGATGGCTCAGTCGGTTGAGTGTCTGTCCAACTTTGGCTCAGGTCATGACCTCATGATTTGTGAGTTCAAGACTGCATTGGGCTCTGTGCTGACAGCTCAGAGCCTAGAGCCTGCTTTAGATTGTGTGTATGTGTGTGTGTGTGTGTGTCTGTGTGTGTGTGTGTATGTGCTGCTCCCCTACTCGTGCTGTCTCTCTCTTAAAAATAAACATTACAAAAAATAAAAAAAACCAACTCTGCTTTTTTATAGATGGTTCTCATATTTCATTCTTTTCATTGCTTATTTGAGGTTTCTAGCTTTGGTCCTGGATCCCTTTTGCCACAGGTTTATGTCTTAGCTGGTTTTCAGGAAGTGTTGCCTGTCTGCATTGTTCCTTTGTTTCCTATGCAGTTAACTTCTGCCCTTTGTGATTTCCTTCAAATTTCCTGATTTCTGGAGTCAGAAATGCTAACTTACTGAACTGGATGCCTGGCTCATTAGTTTCCACCTTTTCTTTTTCTTCTCATAAGATTTAAGGCTTCAGGGGCACCTGGGTGGCGCAGTCGGTTAAGTGTCCGACTTCAGCCAGGTCACGATCTCGCGGTCCGTGAGTTCGAGCCCCGCGTCAGGCTCTGGGCTGATGGCTCAGAGCCTGGAGCCTGTTTCCGATTCTGTGTCTCCCTCTCTCTCTGCCCCTCCCCCGTTCATGCTCGGTCTCTCTCTGTCCCAAAAATAAATAAATGTTGAAAAAAAAAAAATTTAAAAAAAAAAAAGATTTAAGGCTTCAGATGTTCTGTGTACTGTTTTTGCTGCAGTCCACAAATTCGGATATGCAGTAGTATTTTGACAATCATTCAGTTCTAAGTATTTTCTTTTTTAAAAAATTTAAGTAGGCTCCATACCCAGTGTGAAGTCCAGTGTGGGGGCCTGAACTCACCACTCTGAGATCAAGACCTGAGCTGAGATGAAGAATCTGATGCTTAATCGGCTGAGCCACACAGGCACCCGAGTTCTAAATATTTTTTAATATGCATTTCTTCTTTAACCCATGAGTCATTAAGAAATTTTGTTCTGTTTTGTTGGTTAGTTTGTTTGGGTCTGGCATGGAGGAAACATTTAATAATGTTGCTGCTTCATCATCATCATCAATATTCTTATTTTTAAGCTTATTTATTTACTTTTGAGAGATACAGAGATAGCATGAGTTGGGAAGGGGCAGAGAGACAGGGAGGGAGAGAGAGAATCCCAAGCAGGCTCTGCACTGCCAGCACAGAGTCCAATATAGGGCTCAAACCCACAAAGCTGAGAGATCATGATCTGAGATGAAACCAAGAGCTGGATACTTAGCCAACAAGAGCCACCCAGGTGCCTCCGTTATTATTATTAAGTTAAGCTCCACTCACAATGTAGAGCTTGAACTCACATCCCCAAGGGATCAAGAGTCGGGTGCTCTACCGACTGAGCCAGTCGTTATTATTATTATTATTATTATTATTGCCCAGCTTGCTCATTAGGAGAATAGAGACTTGCCTCTGCCCTCCTTGCCTTTCTTCGTGCAGCTAGAAAGGCAATGCAGGTCTTACTCTGAACCCCAAAGCACACGGGGAAGAGCCGAGGAACTATTGGTGTCATCTGCCCAGGTCTGGAAAGTTCTGGCATAAAGAAGTCACAGGGCCTGCTCAAAGCAACTATGCACCGCGAAACTTGGACTCAGTAAGAACCCCCAAGAAATCTAACTGAAGGCAAAATAACTGAACAAAAAGAAGACACACATGAGCATGCACTTAGGTAGATGTTCCTTACAGTGTTAACTGTCCCCCTGGAAGAGGAAACAACCCAACTATCATTGCATCAATTTTTATGCATATTCCACTAAGTATAACATATATGACCTAACCAGTCCCCTGACATAAAGCGCTCAGTACGGTACTCCATAAATGCTACGCTAGCAAGAAGTACCGCTCTCATTTTGCAGAACAGATAGCAGCTGCTTCCCCTCCTACCATAGGCTGGAAGGTGCCGTTTCCAGTCTTTCTGCTGACAGTGCTGCAGAGTATGTGTTATTCTGCACGTATGACGACACCATATGGTAAATTCCAAGGAAGGGAATCACTGGGTCAGAGGGTGCACACATTTTTAAGTAGTGTTCGTTTTGTAAATGAGACATGCCTCCAACTATTCTATCACTTCCATCTTCTTCCTGTTACGGTGGCCAAGGCATTGGCCATGAGAGCTGCTCCTTTGTGGGGAATGGAAACTCCCAGCTAAGCTTGGTCAGACTCCTGCAGCTGGCCAGGAGAAGCAGGGACCTGTGTGGCAAGTTCAAATGCCCCTTTCAAGACTGAGAGAACGGGAGTGAACACTGCCTTCCATTTCTAGTAAACAGAGAGAAGACCTAACCACACTGTTTGGAGGTTAAATAAGATGATACAGGTGAACCTGCCAGCCCAGAGCAGGAGCAGGAGCCAGTGGTGGAAGTTGAACCTTACGTGTATCTTGCCCTTGACGAAGGTGGTGATATCTTCCTCATTGTCAAAGATGGACAGCGTCTGGAGTAAGTTATTTTCCAGCCATTCCCAGTGCTTTGTGATCTCTTTGCGGGAAGAACCTAGGGAAGGTTTGGTGGAGTAAAAAAGAGGAAAATCATTAAAATCACCAGGCCTTAACCATAAATTCAGAGACTAAAACAGATGACCTAATTTGCTATATCCAAAAGACTCCAATCTTCAGGCTGCTAACTCTTTTCCTACTTAAACTTTACATACAAGGGTGCCTGGGTGGCTCAGTCAGTTAAGTGCCCGACTTTGGCTTAAGTCATGATCTCGTGGGTCGTGAGTTTGAGCCCCACATTAGGCTCTGGGCTGACAGCTCAGAGACTGAAGCCTGCTTTGGATTCTGTGTCTCCCTCTCTCTCTGCCCTTCCCCTGTCCTCACTCTCTCTCTCTCTCTCTCAAAATTAAATAAACATTAAAAAAACCCACAACTTTACATACATAACAGTAGTCATGAACACGAAAAATGGTTCAGGCAGAATTGTAGAGAGTCATGTGGAACATAAAGCCTCCATTTCCCCTAACACCAAGTAAGAGTCATCACTAGCTTCCTACATGCCCTTCCAGAAATAGTCTATAGATCTGCAGGTTTGCTTAGTTGTAAAGATTTCCCTTCCAGATAAAAGGACTTGATGTGGTCTTTGATATATAGGTGATTGACCAGACAGTCAGACTTGTAAGTGCCAGCAGTTTCAGGAGCATTCAGGTGTCCACAGATGGCAGCTGGATGGAGCTTCCTGTAGGACTCCAGGCCCCTGGCCAGCTGGTCTTCTGTGGGGCAAGCCAGAGGCTCTCACCTGCTCTCTCTGAAGCCAGAGGCACCCACCCAGGCCTTTGCCTGCAAGGTCCTCCTCACCATCCCTTTCACACCCAAGCCCTTCTCCTGCCCCCTCCTGACCCCTGCAGCTTCTGGCTAGTCCCCAGTTTCAGCCCGCCTAGGAGGTAGTCCCTTCTCTCCTCAGGGAAGGGTTCTGGAGGGCACAGCAGCTCCAGTGGTAATGGAAAAACTTAGGGCAGTTTTAATGCCGCTCCTGAAGGGTGGGGCAGCTGTTTTCTCTGCCCCCTCTCCCCAACTGAAGGAACTGGGAGGGGAAGCAAAGGGATGACAGGAGTCTCTGCCTGGCTTCCCCTACCTCTTTGGGATTTTGCCTGTGCCTGGCAGGGAATTTCACTCAAGAACTGTTTTCTTTCTCTTTTCTTTTTTTAAGATTTTAAATTTGATTTATTTGGAGAAAGAGAGAGGGGCACGTGTGCAAGCAGGGAAGGGTCAGAGAGGGAGGGAGAGAGAGAATCCCAAGCAGGCTCTGCACTGTTGGTGCAGCGCCTGACACGGGGCTCAAACTCATGAAACCGTGAGATCATGACCTGAGCTGAAACCAAGGGTTGGATGCTTAACTGACTGAGCCACCCAGGCGCCCCTCAGGAACTGTTTTCTGAACGAATGAACACCAGAAGAGTGAAAGCCCTGCATCCTTCTCAGCTGATCAGTTTATGGACTGTGAGTGCCCGTGGTAAGGCCCACAGATTAAGCATGGAGGGAGCCTGAGTAAAGACCCAAGTCCAATTTTTGCTGGGTGCCTGATTCTCTGCCACCCCATCCTTCCCTACCTATCAACAACCTTCCACCAGCTGAAGACTCAATCCTGACCCTGCCCTGACCAGGCCAAGTTGGTCCCTACCATCAACTCTGTCCCAGGCATCTCGCTCACTGCTCTGGGACATGTCACAACCCAGCTGGTCTTGGTTAAGGTTGATTGTTCCTTTACATTTACCCAAGGAGTTCACTACTCTAGCAATCAATACTGAGTTAAGACCCTTCCCCCCTCCCGTGGGCCAGTGTGAAGATGCCCACGTGAAGGCAATTAAACCCAGATTCATACAACTGTCAGTGAGTCACAACAGACAATCAAAATTACAGGCATAATTCCACCCACAATTTCCTTCTTCTCCCCCCATTTTTCCTTTGGACTTCTTTTATGGCCTCCTTTCCCTGGTGCACAGAGGCCAAGGTCTTGTTGGTAGAAGGGATTTCTCTTTCTCTCTCTCTCTCTTTTTGCCAAGAACCTGCATTTGAATTTGGAAGTTAAATTTGCAAGTGATACAGCTCTAGAGTCATTGTCTTTCATGCACACATTCCTGGCAACCTCAAACAGAAGAAATCTTGTCCACACTGTCCACTGTGTGAATCTGTCTGCACTTTGAGTATAAATATTTACCTATGTGCATTCAAAAGAATTATCAGTTAGAAGTAACTCAATCTTCCCTTAGCACTAAGTAAACACAAACTATGCCATCTTTATGTTAGGTTCAGAGAATAAAAAAGATAGCTAATCATTATTAAGTGCTACTTCTGTTTTCAGAACTTCTCATGGAATATCTTACTTTCTTCTTAGAGAACCTCGGAGACAGTACCATTATTTTTGTTTTATAGGATGGAGGTGAGGCACAGAGAGGTTAAGTGAGTTGCCCAGTGTCACACAGCTGAGATGTGACCAAACCATGGTCCTAGCCCAGGCTGACTGGTTGCTCAGACTCTACCCTTGCCCTTAGGGAGCTGCCAGTCTAGGGTGAGAGCCAGTGAGCCCTTAGTGTAAAAGTGCTGGTAAAAGTACCCCAAACATGGTGAGTCTGGAGTAGCAAGAAGGAAAAAGTGGATACCTGGGTCTGGGGAATCTGGTTTTCCATAGGAGCTGACACTGGGCGGGTTCTCAACAGAGTACAAGGTTAGGTGGATGTGGGGGGGACACTACACATTGGCCAGGACAGGTGTGTCTGGTCTGGCTGAAGGCCAGTTGTGAGATGAGGGAAGGACAGAAATGGAGGCAGGCTGGCCCCAAAAGTCCTTTAATGGAAAGCGAAGGAGTCAGGATTCACTGGGCAGGTGTCAGCATGACCGTGTCTGGTTTTGCAGAGCTGAAGGGGAAGGAGGGAGGCACAGCAGAGGTCAGGGCAGGCTTGGGGGGTGTGGTAGAAGCAGGAGTAGGTCAATGTGTGGCCTGAGGCTAAAGACTAAGGCTCCCTAGCACCAGGCCCTGCTAGTTCCCACACTGCCACAAGCATGGCCTTCCTCTCACTGCCATGGATTGTCTCTTCCTCATCTGCTGAGAAGGAACATTGCTGAGACAAGGGAAAATCTCAAGGGCCCATTTTATTAAAAAAATTAAAAAAAAATTTTTTTTCTTAACATTTATTTATTTTTGAGACAGACAGAGACAGAGCATGAACAGGGGAGGATCAGAGAGAGAGAGGGAGACACAGAATGTGAAACAGGCTTCAGGCTTTGAGCTGTCAGCACAGAGCCCAACGCGGGGCTGGAACTCACGGACCGTGAGATCATGACCTGAGCCGAAGTTGGACGCTCAAACGACTGAGCCACCCAGGTGCCCCTAAAAAATTCTTTTAAAGTATTTATTTTTGAGAAAGAGAGAGAGAGAGCATGAGCAGGAGAGGGGCAGAGAGACAGGGAGATACAGAATCAGAAGCAGGCTCCAGGCTCTGAGCTGTCAGCACAGAGACTGACGTGGGGCTCCGACTCATAAACTGAGAGATCATGACCTGAGCCGAAGTTGGACGCTTAACTGACTGGGCCAACCAGGGGCCCAAAGGACCCATTTCATTTCTTTATTTTAAAGTTTTATTTATTTAAAGTTTTATTTATTTGAAAGAGAGAGAGAGAGAGAGAGAGAGAGAGAGAGTGGGGGTGGGGTGGGGGGGAGGGGCAAACAGAGGGAGAGAAAATCCCAGTCAGGCTCTGTATCCTCAAAACAGAGACCGATTCAGGGCTCAAACCCACCAACTGTGAGATCATGACCTGAGCTGAAATCAAGAGTCAGATGCTTAACCAATTGAGCCACCCAGAGGCCTCCACAAAGGCCCATTTTAGAGTAACGTGTCTCCTTGCAGCTCAGGCACAGGATAACCTCCCTGGGTCCCACCCCATAGGAAGCCCCTCTCTCAGGCAGACTCTGGAACCAGGAGAGCAGGGGTCCCAATTCACCCCCACCTGGTCTTGGGCAATCCCAGACTTTGAAGCCTTTGTTGATTCCTACACAGGGGAAAGGGCACCTCTGTTCAGGTGCCAGGGAGGAAGATGACTTTGGAAGAAGGGGTCTCAGCTGTGAACACTCTTATCCTTTCTCAGGCCTCCTAACCCTCGCTGTGCCACAGTTTCCTCATCTTCAAAATACAGGGAAAAAAAAAACTCACAAAAAACAAAGTTTCACCTTCTCGAGTTTTCGGGAGGTTCACATAAGTGCCTGGCCTGCTGCATGTGCTGTCTGAGTGCTGGCTGTGACCGTTAATGTATCCCAGTGACCTCAGCTGGGTTGGTACCCACTGAAAGAGGACCTCCTCCCAGACTCTAGGGAGGGCTGAGCGTGTCTCCTCCCAGGTGGATGACTACTGCCGGTCCCATTATTTACGGCAGCTACTTCTGTAAAGTCTCATGAACAATACTGACCTCAGGGGAGCTACAGGGAAGGCTAAGCTCCTGTAAACCTGTGGTCGCAACATTTTCATCAACCGATCAATACATGACTTTGTTTTATGTGGCTCTCTGATTAAAGGCACCCTATTTAATATATATTAATTCCCTAACGTGGAACTCATGGCTAGCAGCTCTGTCTGTAACACATGCCTGAATGAAGCTTCTCTAACACACCTACTTTCTCTATGAGGCACATCACACTTTTTGTGCTTAGGAACCCAGCCAGCACCTTGGCATTACATTTGGGTCCACTTTATTTATTTGTATTTTATTTATTCAAACAATTTTTTATGTTTATTAATTTTTGAGAGAGAGACAGAGAGAGAGAGAGACAGAGCACGAGCAGGGAGAGAAAGGGAGACACAGAATCTGAAGCAGGCTCCAGGCTCCGAGCTGTCAGCACAGAGCCCAATGCGGGGCTCAAACCCACAAACTGAGATCATGACTTGAGCTGAAGTTGGACACTTCACTGTCTGAGCCACCCAGGCACCCCAATTTATTTACTTTTAAAGTTTATTTATTTTGAGCGAGAGAGCACACTCATGCAGGGGAGGGGCAGTGAGAGAGGGAGAAAGAGAGAATCCCAAGCAGGGCTTGATCCCAGGAACTGTGAGATCATGATCGGAGCAGAAAGCAAGAGTTGATGCTCAACCAAAGAGCCACCCAGGTGTCCCAGGGGGCCATTTGAAACAAAGTCACCAACAAACAACACAAAAAAGCCCAAAGTATGGTGCTTAGACTACAGAAAGGATACTCGTTTACAGTTTGACAGCTGACACAAGAAGATAGAAAGATGGGGGTGCCCGGGTGACTCAGTCGGTTGGGTGTCCGACTTCAGCTCAGGTCATGATCTCGCAGTTGATGAGTTCGAGCCCCGAGTCGGGCTCTGTGCTGACAGCTCAGAGCCTGGAGCCTGCTTCAGATTCTGTGTCTCCCCCTCTCTGCCCCTTCCCCACTCATGCTCTGTCTTTCTCTCTCAAAAATGAATACACGTTAAAAAAAATTAAAAAAAAAGAAAGATGGCTTGTTCTTGTTCCCCCTCAGCAGGCAACCTGTGTGTTGGGTAACTCCAGTTTTTCACTGCTCCGCAGATGCACGTTCCCACCAATGTCCACAATCTCAAAGCACTACAGGGCACCTGTGAACCTCTGAGCTGCCTTCCTAAGCTGGACGCAGGCCTGGGCTGTGTGGTCTGAACGAAGGGTAGCACCAGGTTCTCTGGAGGCAATATCCAGTCCAGGAATGCAGGCTGGGTCCCCTCCCTGCTGGGGGGCCCACCTTGCTCATCTAGGGCAGGCCCTGTCCAGCATCCCTTGTGATTCAAGGCACCTACCACATGCCACTGTCCAGTAGACCTGGGAGTCCTGGGTCTGGTGCAGGATTCGATAAGGGGCCACGCGGGCACTGGAGTCCAACACCACGTCCAGGGTGCCCACAAGAAGACCTGGGAGCAGGGCAGAGAGTGAGGGTGAGGGAGAGCCACACCGGCAGCCGAGCCCGGAGGCAGCCAGAACAGTAGCACTGCCCTCAATGCCATGAGGCGATGACAGGTCTGGCATCACCCTCGTCCACCAAATAACTTCTTTTTCCTCAAAGGCCTTCAGCTGTACCTGATCCCTATCAAAAACTCCCCTCCCACTTCTTCCTGGAAGCTTCTGCTTATTCTCCTGACTCACAAATGCTTGCAGGCAGGGGCAGACTCAGGATTTAAGGGGCCCTTTTTATGAGCTTAAACAATTCTGGGGGGCCCTCTTTAGGAAAAATACAAAATTAGGTTTGAAAACAACCATTTCTTTAGAACGAGAAAGGACAAGTCTCAAATTAAAAACAAAAACAATACCATGGATATCACAAAATCCAGACAAAAAGTACAATGTGTTTTATTAACTGCCAGACACATCTCATTAAGATACATTTTTGTTTTTGCCCTGACATTTTTGGCCATGTACTCTGATGGCTTTTTCAAATATAAGACAATGACTTTGTAATATTACTTTCCATTATCAACAACAGGAAGATAATGTAGTCTTTCCTCTGCCAAGTAATCACACATTTTTATTCTGGAAAGTTTAAGGAGGTTCCTTGTGGCTTCAGAAGTCATGACTGAAGAAGACATGGCAATTTTTAGAACTGTCCAATTTGGGAAAACACTGATCTAGTTGTTTCCATCTCTGAACTGAAGCATTTTAGGACATTTCAAATTTCCCTTTTCATCACATATATCCTTTATCAATGTTGCTGTTTCCCTGACAAATTAGAAGAAATGCCTTTGACCCGTGTTTGATTCACTTCTCTTTGTTAAATTGAATTATTAAGCTATCTGAAAATCTGTTCACTGTTCCTATTTGGAATTTATTTTTTCCTTTTCATGAAGTGCTGTTTTTGGTATGATCTGGAAATATTCTGTTACCATTTTCCTGTTGATGTCAGAATGATTTTATTAACTCGACTTTAACACTTTTGGGTCATATTCCATTTTTAACTATTTTTTTCCCTCCTAAATCTTAACAAATAAAATTACTGATTACAAAAGAAGATACTCATCACCCACATCCAATTTAGGAGTCTGGAATCTCTCGCTTGTTTTATTGAAATGTTCTAAACCACCTCTCTAAATTGCAGTTAAATTGGCATATTAAAACTTCATCACGATTTGGAATAAACTTTTTTTTCCCCATGGTTTCTGTTGGGGTTTCTCTTTGGGTCTTGGAGATTTTATTTTAATCCTTATACTGTTGGCATATCCTTGTTTCAAGACCTGAAAGCTTTTTCATGGGCAGAACATCTCGTCACACTCAGAGGAATCCAGGCTAGCATGTTTGTTTTTTTTTTTAATGTTTATTTATTTTTGAGAGGGAGAGAGTGAGCAGGGGAGGGGCAGAGAGAGAGAGGGACAGAGGATCTGAAGTGGGCTCTGCACTGACAACAGAGAGCCAGACGTGGGGCTTGAACCCACAAACCATGAGATCATGACCCGAGCTGAAGTCGGGTGCTTAACTGACTGAGCCACCCAGGCGCCCCAGGGCTGGCATCTGTTTTTAAAGGCCAGCCTGAACAAAACCACATCGCTAACTGTTCCTCCCTTGGAGATACAGGGTTCAGGAAGCCAGGATGTCTATGATGGCACAAGGAAGGCCATGGCAGAGGCCATGGCAGGACTCATCACACCTAGCTGAACAGGGAGCTGAAGGAGTGGTTCCTGGTTGGGGGGTGGACACACTCTGTGGGGGGGGCACAGAGACAGGAGTGAAGTGGAAAGCACCTTCTGTGCCCAGGAAGGCGGAGCACAGAGGGTCCCACCCACCCTCTGAGATGATCTTTAGATGCACAGAGCACAGAACGAGTGCTGGAAGCACACTGGTGCTACACAAGGTACTGAGCACCATGTCTGGCTTTCCTAAATGGGCTTTTGAGGTTGACCACTGTTCAGACTCTCCAGAGGAGCTGCTGTCTAACATCCACTGAACATCCTAGTCTAGGACACAGGTCCAGCACTGGCTCCTGTGATTGTTGAGGCTGCTGGGAGGCAGCTTAGGCACTGAAGGGAACACAGTTTTCTTAGGAAGGCACAGTCCGGGAGCCTGGGGTGGCTCAGTTAGTTAAGGGTCTGACTTCGGCTCAGGTCATGATGTCACAGTTCGTGAGTTTGAGCCCCGCATCAGGCTCTGTCATAATGGAGCCTGCTTCCAATCCTCTGTTTACCTCTCTCTCTGCCCTTCCCATGCTCGAGCATGTGTGTGCGCACTCTCTCTCTCAAAATAAGTAAACATTAAGAAAAAAAAAAAAAAAGAACGGTACAGTCTCTTCCACATTAGGAGGTATGGCCAGGAAAAGTGGCAGAGAAGGTGTGTGGGAAACTCCTAGCTGCATCTCGCACGACTATTCGCTGCTAATGTTTAAAATCACAATGTTTCACAGAAATTTCTGTTGATAACCGTAAGATCTGGCAACAATGGGCCTGCAGTCTGGTATGGCAACAAAGGGCCACCTGGAAGCATAGACACTGAGCCTGCCCCAGCTCTGCACTGGTAGTGTCCACACAGGCTTGGAGCATGAGGGACCTCGGACAACCTGCAGAGAGAGGGAAGGCCCAGGGCACTGTCTCTGGATCCCACGTGCCACACAACTCCTGGAGGTGCCTGCCCACCATTAGCGGTGCTGCCCAGATGGACAAAGGGGCACCTTGGCTGGCTCGCCAGAACAGCCTACACTGGTAATTAGGCAAAGCCTCCGTCTGCGGCTCCAGGGCACCACCAAGCAAGAAAGGTGGACAAAAAGCTGGAGGGATGGGGGCTGAGGCCAGCAGCAGCTCGGGGGGGCTTCTGATCTCACTAAAAGGGCAAATCTGGGCGGAAGGAAAGACGCAAAAGAAAACGTGTGCTTGTGTCACTTGGCGCCTCTGACGTCCTGGGGGAAACTGAGGCAGACGCAGAGGACCAGGAGATGTCGCTGACTTTCAGCTGTGAAATCTCACTCCAGGAGGCTGCACACGCCTGGGCTAAGACCCGGGAAGCTCACGGGCACCGCGATCGGCCAGAGGCCGCTGCCAGCCTTCGCCTGACCTCCCGGGGTTGGCTGAAGTCGCCGACCAGCCTCCCAACGCCAGCCCCTTTGCCTTTCCCCTGTCCTAGGCCCGTCCTCACCGCGCGCCCCCCGCCCCCGGGCCCCGTCCCCACCTCCCGCCCCGGACACCCTCTTCGCCTCCCTGA
The DNA here is from genome assembly GCF_022837055.1 of Prionailurus viverrinus. Lineage (NCBI taxonomy): Eukaryota > Metazoa > Chordata > Mammalia > Carnivora > Felidae > Prionailurus > Prionailurus viverrinus. The sequence goes on along the minus strand of NC_062561.1, from coordinate 90,878,744 downwards.
CCCCCGCCCTCCCCTCGCGCCCCCGCCCCGGCCCGGCCCCCGCCGCCTGCGCGCCCTCCCCGCCCGGCCCGCGGCCGCGTCCATAGGCCCGGCCGCCGCGCGCCTCTCACCCGTGAGGCCGCCGCCCTTGCCGTGGCCGCGGCGCCGCTGCAGCACGAAGAAGGGGTTGGCCCGCTCCGTCACCCAAAGCGCGTTGGCCACCAGCACCTCCTCCGGGCCCAACCACATCGTGGGACCGCTCGCACCGGGCCGAGGCCGGCCAGGCGGAAGCGCCGCCGCCGTCGCCGCCGCGCCGGAGCCGAGCGGGCGGGGCGGGGCGGGGCGGGCGGGCTGACCGGGCGGCGCCCCCTGGCGGGCGCGCGGACCAGCAAACGCCGGCTCGGGGCCCGCGGGGCGCGCGCGTCTCCCCGGGCCCCGCCCCGCCCCACTGCCCCCGGCCTCCCGCCGCAGGCCGGCCTGACCCGGCCGGGTCCGCCTCCCTCTCTCCCAAGTCCCGGCACTGTAGTGTCATCTAAGGAGCGACAGCCCAGCCCCGGGGCCATGGGCTTCTGGCCAGAATGGCCGAGTGCACAGGCCAAAGGAACTGGTCGCGCAGAGAGCCGGGGCCCTGGCGTTCTGTGAAAACCTGTCCAGGGTTTGTGGGGGAAATGTAAAGAAATAGCATTTGCAAATACACGTCCGGCTAATTGTGCTGTGCACCCCAAGGCATATTAACTTTGCAAAGGGCTTCTGGAAGGGGTTAGACGATTGCCACCATTTTCAGAATTCGGACGCTGGGACCTAAGACTAGGAAAACCTCCAGGAGCTGAGGACGGGTTGTCAGGGAGCCTCGAAGCTGGCAGGGTACATAGAAATACGTGCAGTCCCCACACATGAGAGAGAGGGACCCTGGGGCTTGGTGGTCCAAGGGTCAGGACGGGACTGGCCCTGGGACATTAGGGGTTTCTGCATAAGCATGGGTAGAGGATGTGGACCCCCTGCTTTCCCAGTGCTGGCCTGTAAGGGTCCACCCCCTCACAAACACCGACCCTTGTGAGTGAAAGAGGGAGCTGTTAATTATGTCTGGGGCAATCCAGAAGGTCCAGGTCCAGTTCGGTTGCAGGATCATGCTGCTGGCCTGAGCCCACCCAGGAACCAGCAGGCAGGCAAACCCATCGGGGCACTTTGGGATCATCTCGGGAGGCTTTAGCTGGTTGCCAATTGGGTTTCTGTCACCAGCATTCAGAAATCTAATATGATAGAAGGAAGTAAAATAGGCAGTTTTATGGTTGACAGAGTGATCAAAAGTCTTCTGAAGTATTGCTTGAGACCTTATCAAGGCGCAGAGGCCATTTTTCTTTAAGGCCTTGTAAGCTTGAACTGATAATGTGCTCTCTGGGGAGTAATCTACCCTCAGGAATTTGGAGTACTTGTTAACACCTTAGGAGGAGGTAAAGGGTTATTTTGTTCCTTCATGCCAGTGGTTCTCAAGCTTGAGCATACATCAGAATCACCTGAAAGGCTTGTTAAAACACAGATTGGTGGGCCCCACCTCAGAGTGTTTGCATTTCTTTCTTTATTTAAAAAAATGTTTATTTTTGAGAGAGAGAGACAGAGACAGAGACAGAGTATGAGCAGGGGAGGAGCAGAGAGAGAGGGAGACAAAGAATCTGAAGCAGGCTCCAGGCTCTGAGCTGTCAGCACAGATCCCGATTCAGGGTCTCATGAACCGTAAGATCATGACCTGAGCCGAAGTCCGACCCTTAATTGAGCCACCCAGGCGCCCCAAAAGTCACCCTTTTATTTTTTATTTTTTATTTTTTTAAATTTTTTTTTTTCAACGTTTATTTATTTTTGGGACAGAGAGAGACCGAGCATGAACGGGGGAGGGGCAGAGAGAGAGGGAGACACAGAATCGGAAACAGGCTCCAGGCTCCGAGCCATCAGCCCAGAGCCTGACGCGGGGCTTGAACTCACGGACCGCGAGATCGTTACCTGGCTGAAGTCGGACGCTTAACCGACTGCGCCACCCAGGCGCCCCAAAAGTCACCCTTTTAAAGTGCACAGTTTGGTGTTAGTACATTCACAAAGTTGTGCAATCATTACCACTAACTCCATCACTCCAGAAAGAAACTTCTTACGTATTAGAAACTTCTTACATATCACTCTCCATTCCCCAACCCCCTCCACCCCTGGCGACCACTAATCTATTTCTGTCACTCTGGGTTTGCCCATTGTGGATATTTCATATAAATGAACTCATACACTATGTGGCCTTTGTGTCTTGCTTCTTTCACTTACTGTCATGTGTTCAAGGTTCATGTTGTAGCATGTATCAGTACTTCATTCCTTTTTATGGGTAATATCCCATTGTTTTAATATGCCCCATTTTCCTTATCCACTCCTCAGTTGGATATTTGGGTTGTTTCCCCTTTTAGGCTGTTATGAATAATGCTGCTGTGAACATCTGTGTACGAGCTTTTGGGTGAACATGTTTTCAGTTCTCTTGGACATGTTTCTAGAAGTGGAATTGTTGGGTCCTATGGTAAACCTATGTTGAACCTTTTGAGGAACCACCACACTGTTCTCCAAAACAGCCGCACCACCTCACATTCCCACCAGTGATGTGTGGAGGTTGCAATTTCTCCATATCTGGTCAACATTTGTTATTGTCTTTTTTTTTTTTTTTATTAAACAACTTTTTTTAATGTTTATTTCTGGGAGAGAGACAGAGTGTGAGCGGGTGAGGGGCAGAGAGAGAGGGAGACACAGAATCCGAAGCAGGCTCCAGGCTCCGAGCTGCCAGCACAGAGCCTGATGCAGGGCTCGAACTCACAGAGTGTGAGATCATGACCTAAGCTGAAGTTGGATGCTTAGCCGACTGAGCCACCCAGGCACCCGTTACTGTCTTGTTTATGACAGCCACCCTAGTGGGTATGAAGTAGTATATCATGTGGTTTGGATCTGTGTTTCCCCAACGACTTACAATGTTGAGCATCTTTTCATGTGCTTGATGGTCATTTGAGCATCTTTGTTGGAGAAATGTCTATTTATATCCTTTGCCCATTTTAATTAATTTTTTTTAAAGCTTATCCACTTATTCTAGACAGAGAGAGAGAGAGAGAGAGAGAGAGAGAGAGCGAGCGCAGGGGAGGGGCAGAGAGAGATGGAGAGAGAGAATCCCTAGCAGGCTCTGTGCTGTTGGCCTGGAGCCTGATGTGGGGCTCCGTCTCACCAACTGTGAGCTCATGACCTGAGCCGAAATCAAGAGTCAGATGTTTAACCGACTGAGCTGCCCAGGCACCCAGGCTTCTGCCCCAACATCCACTTCTTCCCGTGCAGCATTGTGATTTTGCTGAGGAAACCACACCTTAGAACTCTCAGCTCCTGCCTTTCAGGTGAGGCCACGTGCACTCCGGGGCTGCAGAAGTGGAGCCCATGATGGCCTCGGCTGTTGGCACATACTATCTGTAACACACCACCTGGTTCAGTGATGGCCATGGGCCTCCAACCAAGCCAGTCAGCCTCAAAGAAGTCCCATTTTTCTCTGGATTACCTCCTGGGGAAGTGGGCCAGCTCTGGTGCTGATGGGGCTACCACCACCCTGAGCCTGAGCCTGGAGTCTCCCTGCAGGAAGCAGGCTAGCAAATGAGAACTGGTGTCCATGTATGAGGGTCAGACCATGCACAAGGTTCCCCCTGTCACGTTAGCTCTGCTAAATTCCCCTTTTGCTTAAGCCAGTTTTGTCTGGGGTTTCTGCCACTTCAGCCAAGAGTCCCTCACTGATGCAGGTTACCACCAACAGCACTCAATGTGGACAAAGCAGCTTTTTCAGTAGGTTTTTATTGAAATGGTTATATTAGCAAATCCCACACATACAGGTATACACTATCAGCATATAGGTATATACCATACCATTTCACTACTTAATTATACTTACATTAACCATATGGACCTAGGCCATTGTGCTGCCCAGGACATTTCAAAGGGCTTTTAAGATCTGATTGCCAATAATCAGCTCACATTTTACTCGCAGGTAATCTGTGTTCTAGACAAAGTAACTCCCCCTACAGTGAGCCCCCAAATGAAGCAAATGATCAATTTTGCTTTTGGGCTATTTGATGTATGTTTTTTCTGGCACAAGCTATCCATTGGTGAGTTAAAATTCAAGTGCATAGTTTCCCTTTCATCCCTCAAGGTGGAAGATAAGTCATTTGCCACATTTAGGTATATCCCAAGCCTCCCCCACCCCAAATTACCTGTGCTACAGTTAGAAAAATAGTTTTGTATGCCATCCTCTGAGATGTTGTGCATAGTTAGCAGGAACCCAGAATAAGAGAGCTCTGTGAATGACCCAAATATGAAAGGGGTAACTTTAATATTTTATATGAGTACAAAAGCTACTGAGGGTCAAAAACAATTGTGACATATGTAGCCTTCAGTTTGGACCAACTCCTTCTCTTGTACAGGAAGAAGACTATTCTAGTAGGTGACGCTGTTCCCCATACCCCAAATAGCATTTCATAGCTTGGAGTCTTTTGCTTCTGTGATCACACTGGTCAGGTTTCCTTAGGCAGAGCCACAGCCACTTGGGAGTGGACCCTGCTTCTCGTTCTCAGCTTTAGACTTGGCTTTAGATTCTGGCCCCAAGCACCAGCCAAGGGCGCCCCTACTCCAGTTGGCTCAGCAAGCCAGGGGGATGTAGGACACAGTGCTCTCTCTAGGAAGACATGTGTCATTTCAGGCTGGGTACCCAGTAAAGGTGCTGGGGACGCAGACACTAGCCACAGTTAGTTGACTTTGTCCACACAGCATACAGTCAGCAGGCAGGTAACCTGCTTAGCAACAGCTTACTTGAGTGAAGGGAAAGAAATGGCCTGGATATTAGAGTCTACTTACCCCCCACCCCACCTTTTGTCTTTATAGCCATCTCAGCTCAGTACCTACCAGTCACTAGAATAGTCCTTTAATATCACACAGTGTAAATACACTTGGACTTAATTGTGGATGAAGGGTAATTCTGAAAACAAATTAGGATCCACTTTGTGCTGGGTTAAATTTGTAAAAATATAGCTCAGAACGATCTTCTGGGGCTTTTGACAGTTGCTGAGAGTCCTAAAGAGAGCTGGAGAGAGGGTGATTGTGGAGGGGGTAAGGAGCTGATGAAGGCCAGCCAGGGTTGCCAGATGACCAACCGACATGCGTCTTCCCTACACATGTGCCCACCCAAGCGGATGACAGTGGACTGGTGGGAAATGAGCCGTTTCAGGCCAGCATTCGACTGGGCCGGGGATCCTCAAGGTTGTGTCCCAGGAGACTCAAGATCCACTGCGGCAAAGAAAAGGGTGCCAATGACTTCCTCCAGCTCTTGGCTTTTCCACCAAAGGAGAATATGTGTGGTTTATAAAGGCGCTTCCGCTGATTCTCAACACCACCCTTGGCTTGAGCACCGGGGCTCTGGCAGCTGTCTCTGGGCCCCTGGCAACGCTCCTTGGGCCTGCTGTTTCAGAGAAACTCTTTGCTTTCAGGATGCCAGGCCGGTTGGTGCCACCTCGAACCTTGGTCTTTTGTGGTATATGCATGTAGAAGATTCAATGGGAGGAACTAGGAAAGCCCAGGAAGAAGGTCTGAGGGATTCCAGCAGCACTGAATCCTTCTGAAAGTTTAATACTGAAGTTTGCATGAAATTCAAAATTGAAAATTTGTTTTTTTTTTTTTTTTTTTTGTCACAAAGTATCTTCCTTCTCCCCCAAGTCAGAGTGAAGAAAACAGAAAAAAAAAAAAAAAAAAAAGGCTTGAGCTAGAGTGAACTGCCAGAGGGCAAATCCCAGGTAAGTCCTGGGTTGTGGGCTGGGGGCCCCCATGGGGCCTTGTTAGACCGTGAGACAGTGAGAGCCAAGTCTTGGGTGCAGACATGTCGTCCTTCTAAGTAGCTGAGGCTGCCGGCACCCCTTCCCCTCCACAGTCACTGGAGGCTGGCTGGTGGGATGCAGCTCTCGAGATCACAGGGGACTGATATCACCCCCTGCCTACTAGGGTGCCAACTGGGCCCTCCTTGTCAAGGCTCAGTCAGTGGGGATCTTTCAGGATACGCCTAAGAAAGAAGGCAACCTTCCTGACTCCACCAGCACCCCGGTGGAGCCCTAGAGAGGGGGCGGGGAAGACGCCAGCTAGTTAGGGTCTCCGTCTCAGAGTGGGACATGGAGGGGAGGGGAGACCTTTCCCCCTTCTGCCACACTTGGCTCTTGCTGCTGTTTCGCAGGATGGTAAGCAAAGCACAGTTCCATGCAGCCAACACAGGCACCTTACCTCCGTATCCTTCTTTCTGGATTTCCTCTGATGTTACGAGACTTAAAATGTGTAAGTTTCCCAGTCTTGCGAAACATCCATGGATGTCATGTGAACATATGCGCTCATTTTCTCCTTTTCCCACTAGGTTTTGGAATGATTTACCAACGAGGCCACAAGGCACAAGCAGACGCACCCCCCTTGTGACAAGTGCCCTTAGCAGGGAAGACACTTCTTTCAAGCTGTGGGTGTCCTAACAGTTGCCCTGTGATAATGATCCTTTCCTCGGGTGTTGGGAGTAGTGCTCAGGTCAATCAGTCCAAACTCTGTTTCTGGGAGTGAGTGAGGGCCAACTCCTCCGCCCCTCAAGCCATCACCTCCTTTCTTGAAGAGGGAAGTCCCACCCACTGGTTTAAACTAAATTGGTTGCCGACACCTGCTCCTTCTGCTCATCCCTTAAATGTTGGTGTCCCCAGGGCTTTTTCCCAAGCCTGGCTCTCATGTCACTGGGCAATTTCAGCCCCACTCTGGCTCCCACCATCATCTGAATGAAGGGAACGCCAGGCCTGGCTGGACAGCCTCTCTGGGGAGTCTAACTGTTGTGAGTGTATATGTGTGTAAGTGCGTGTGTCTTGTGTACACACCTGTGTGTATGTGTAGGGGTGTAGGGTGTAGGGAGGGAGGGAGGGGGAGAAAGAAGGAGAAGGGGAGAGGGGGGAGAAGGTTTGGGGCATCTGAGGGGCAGGGATTACATGGGGGCTACTTTGGTAGGTCTAGGTGACCTATTCCTTTCAAACACAGCTTCCCAGGAATTCGGACCGCCTTTTCCTTACCTCAGGCTGCCTGAGATCCAGAGCTACACCTCCAGGCCTCCCACTAGAGGGAGGTGGAAAGTGTCGTCACAGGGGCTCTCCCTGGGTCCCACCAACACCTACCGGGTCACCGAGACTGGTCACCTGGACTTCCTCTTCAGGCTGGTGGGACCCCGGGCTCGGGCCTAACAGTGAAGCCCTCGGCCCTGGGGCAGGCCTCAGCACCTGGGCATTGCAGTGCCTCTCTGGTCCATACCCTCCCCACTCTCACTCTTTCCCAGAGATGTGGGCCCTCCCCACAGTCCCGGGAGTGAGACCCATGCCCTTGCCAGTCTCCTGCTCCTCATCCCTCGTCTTCATGGGGCGGGGCAGTGTGCATTCCCATCCTGCCTTCTCATGGCTGCCTGGTGCCCCTCCTTCTGCACCCCGGGGAAACCCCCCTCTCCATGACTCACCGTCATCGTATTTCGCCTCACAGCGCAGTTGGCCAGTGTTCTAGAACAGCCTAAGTCTTCATGATCCCTGGAGCCCCCTCAACTCTGAGTGTAGCAAATAGTGAGAACTGAATAAAGGTCTGTTGAGGAAATTAGCCTGGTAATCCTACTCTTTTCCTTATAAATTCTACTTCCTGGAAACCAGTGTTTTTGTTCCATGACATTTAGGAACAGCAACTGCTTGTCAGGGCGACCTGACATTAACACCACCTCCTTGTTTGCCTATAGCAGAACCACAGCCTAAGTGATAAAGGTTAATGGGGAGACAGCATTTTGGGAACCAGTTTCATTTAACGGGAGATCATGGAAACAATGGGGTGTGAGGGGTAATAAGAATACGAGAAGAGTTTACAAAGCCCATAGGAAATTTCAGGTCAGTCAAATTCAGTAACCTTATTTTGTTTAAACCCTTAGCAACTGCGTGTTTTGGAAGCTGGGCTGCTGGGTGCAGCAGGGCAGCTGGCAGTACAGTCCAAATGGGTGTTCAGGGAAGCGCGCCCCTTGGCAGTTCCTCTGAGTCAGGCCTGAGGAGGGGCTGGGGAATGGAGCCTTCCTTCAAAAGCCGGCCTCACCAGACTTGGTGAGGTGTCTTTAACCACCCAGGAGTAGAGCTGGTCTTCCCCTGAGGGGGCAGAGGCCGGGAGCCCTGGACAGACACACTACCCACCCACCACTGGGTGATGCCATGCCTGGCCCTTCTGTTGTTTCCTGGCCAGTGGCCTCTTCCCTCTCCCTGACGGATCAGCAAAAGAGGGCTATGGGCAGTTGCTCACTCGGGAAGTGAAACACAACCAAATCCTAAGTGTTTGCATTTTAACTGTAACGACCCAATTCCTGGCTGATCAGGTGATGGTTATGCCTACCCCAGACCCCACTCCACAAGTATCCTGCGGTGCATTCTGAGAGGTCTGCACCGGGCACGGCCTGGGGACGGGGTGGAGGCCATGCTGGGAGGAAGAGGTGGGAGCCAGGCCCAGCTCAGAGCAGTCCGCAGGAGGGACAGAAGGTTTGCCGTGTAAGCGACTTGTTCCTCTGTCCCTTCTGTTCTTCAAATAGTAACCCTCCCTGCCCCACAAAAAAAAACATTCAGAAGCTATCTACACTTCCTGGCTAATAACCACTGTGGCTGTAAGACTTGGAACAACTGAGATCCTCATATGCTGGGGAAGAGGGTCTGGTCTCTCCATAACCCCAACCAGGCCTGTATGGCCAATAAACTGCTTCTAAACCTCGAACTTCTCAGAGGTAGGGGTGCTGAGAAGGATGTCTCACCCAGACCCCTACCCCGCTCTCTGGGGTCCCTGGAGTGGCTCCACAGAGAAGTCTCCAGCACCGCTGCCAGCAAAGAGGCTGTTATTTGGGACAAATATTGCTATTCCCGGAGTGTATGACCTCTACATAGAAGTTACTGTCTCTCCTGACAAAGGCAGGACGTTCTGTAGCCGAGCAGAAGAGTGGCCTCAATTTTTAGGGAAAAGGTGTCAAGCTAGGACCCAGAGCACTATTCTGAGTGAATTCCCCTGTAAGAAATGCCTCCTTGGTTATTTGACAGTGAAGGCGTGTCCTAGATTTACCAGAAATTCAAATATGTTTTAATACGTAGATATTTAGGGGTCTGAGTTTTTAATTTTTTCTCAGGTCACTTCATTCCTTTTCAGTAAAGGAATGTCTTGAGTAAAATTTAATGTCTACGCTTTTGTGAGACCATACAAATCAGAAGAGAGTGCCCTGCTGGGATCTCAGTTCTGGTGCAGGAAAACAAAGTCATGGTACAGACAACACGGTCAGAATTGAGCCATCTTCCCTGTTGGATGAGCCAAAGCAAACACAAACTTGGGTGTGTGTCTGGAACACTGAGTTCTAATCTCCTTGAGACTCATTCCCTCACCACAGAGCCAGTGGGGCAAACGTGTCTTTCTGAACAATGCTTTCTTGAAACTGTTTATCAAAAATTTTTTTGTACTACAAAGACAATAAAAAGGAAAAAAAAAGAACCAAATAGAAGCCCTTGGTTAAAGGTAAAAAAAAAAGCTGCTAAGACCTTAAAAATCCTGCACTGTTCTAGCCTCAAATGATTATGGACATAACGCCACTGGTCACTGGGAGGTGACGTTCCCAATGGCTATCACCACCCTGGTTCTCTGAGGGGTTTTGCTCGGGGGTGCAACTGTGTTTTGAGGCATCCTAGCAACATGTGATGAGAACAGACACTTAAAGGGGAGAAGCCAGCTGCACAGGGAAAAACGGCAAGTGTCCACCTTGAATTTCTGTTTTACAGAGTTAATAAAAATCACAGGGTGGGGGGGGGGTCACAGGTCTGAGTGGTTTGCTGCCAGATGTAAGCATATGGAGGCTGAAGTTTCCATTCTCATAAGAAGGATCTAGGACCTGAACACATTTACATCTTTGTATGGCTCCTACTGATAGGAGAAACAGGCTGATCTGCAGTGTGTCCTTGAGCAAAAAGGAGGCGTCAATTTTACAGATTTGCTTGTCGTGGTTCTGTGCTGGGATTACTCTTCACGTACATGTTTCTTGTGACGTTAACTCGATGTCATCTCCAGGCATGTGGGGTGAGCACGTGTGTCCCTGATGTCCGCCATGCTGGCCACTGTGTCTTTTTCTGTAAGCCCCTGTGCCTTTTTCTGTAAGCCCCTGTGCCTTCTTCATGCCAAGGCTGGTAGGAGGCAACTGGGTCAGACTAGTAAGACTGAAGAGGGGTGCTCATCTGGTATCTAACAGCAAGGAGGTGGTCTGATCTCAAGAAAACACTCAGAGTTGTTCTGGGCTTGACACCCATCGGCCATCACTCCAAGGTCATCCAGAGAAGACTGCCAGGCTGTCCTCGTGGGGCCCACCTCTCCTCACACCTCAGCAGATGCCAAGCAGACAAGTCCACAGGCCTCGGGGTCAGGGCCTTCAGGGCTTCTGTGGTCACAAAAGCACTCGGCCCCCTGTGTCATGCTCTAGGAGGGGGGCTGGAAATGGCAACGAGCAAGACTGCCTGCCCTGAACAGCCGGCAGCCCCACTGTGGTGTGCTGGGTAGTAGTCTCAGAGGAGGGACGAAAGGCAAGCCTTTCTCTCAGGAACCTTTGGCAAGAGGCTCCTCAACAGAAAGTAGGAGAAGAGACAGGAAGATAGAGAGTGGGCCACGTAGCAGCAACTTGTGCCCCACGTCAGTGAGGAGTGTCACCTGCAAGCTTAAGTACGCACTGTAAGTGGGGAGCACAAAAGGTATTTTAAAAACCCTAACATCACCCTGACACAGAATATGCATGTAATTACTCAGAGACATATTTGCAATGCAACATTGACCCCGGGGCCCCTGCTCTTCTCCGGGAACAGCCAGGCTTGTTGGGACCCATATTCCTGGCCCAGCTTTGGACAGGTTTTCAGTGCTCCAAGGTCACCTGGACAATAACACTGTCCTCAAAGCCTCACCTTGGGGGAACCTTGCAGTTTAACCCTGAGCCCCAATCTGTGCTTGGAAAGCCCTGCCATTCTTCCACAATGGACACTGACAGAAGAATACAAAATAAGAAAGGTGATCATAAATCAAATCACAAAAGAGGTGACCCCCCAGAGCCCATTTAGAAAAATCAGGTTTTGTTCTCATCATACATGTCCAAAGAGGGTTCGATTGTGGAGAATTCACTTTCATACACCAGACTCCGAGGAGACAAGGAGTTTCGATGAAAGAAGTGACCACCTGGAAAAGGAACAGGAAACACAGACTTAATAGGTATTCAGGCCTCCATTTCCCATGTAGCTCGGAGGAAAGAAGACACATTACCTTCAAAGCATCATATTTTCTAAAGAATCTCCATTTGGGGATCTTACCATGAGAGAAATGGAAAGGATTTGGGCATCCCTTAGTTTGAGCACATTAGAAACATGTAAATCCCAATGTTCGGGTCCCTATGAGATTAACCCTTGGAGCTTTTGAAAGCAAAAGCTGCCTGGTGCCTTGCAAATATGAAGGTTTCTACCCAGGGCCTTGCAATCTGTAGAGGCCTCCTTCTGTACCTTCCACCTGAATACCTGTTCAGGGAGGAGCCTGGTATGTGTGTGTGTGTGTGTGTGTGTGTGTGTTCCGTGTGTGTGTGTGTGTGTGCGCATGTTCTGTGTGTGTGCTTCTAGAAGCACTACACGTTTTCCCTCCACTCCACATTTGATATACATGATGTCACATTTTATACATCTTTCTATTCTGTGTATCTCTTAACTAATCTTTGGAGATATAATTGATTTTATTACTCTGTCTTTTGACCTTCATACTAGCATTATAAGAGATCGATCTACTACTTTTACTATATGTTTGCTTTTACTAGTGAATTCTTTTTCCTTTCATGTTTTCTTCTAATTCTGGCCTTTTCTTTCCTGCTTAAAAAAAAATCCCTTTAATATTTCTTATAAGGCCAGTATAGTGGTGATAAACTCTTTTAACTTTTGTTTGTTTGGGAAACTTTTCATATCTCCTCCAAGTCTCAATAATTTTGCCAGATAGAGTATTCTTGGTTGTAGGTTTTTTTGTTTTTGTTTTCTTTTCATTTCAGGACTTTGAATATGTCATGCCACTCCCTTCTGGCCTGCAAAGGTTCTGTTGAAAAATCTGCTCATGGCCTTAGGGGTTTCCCTTGTACATAACTATTTGCTTTTGCTGTTTTAAAAATTCTCTCTTTAACTTTAATCTTTGACATCTTAATTATTATGTGTCTTGTCATGGACCTCTATGGCTTCAGCTTGTTTGGGGCTCTCTGTATTCTGGACCTGGATGTCTGTTTCCTTTCCCAAGTTAAGAAAGTCTTCAGGGGTGCCTGAGTGGCTCAACTGGTTAAGCATCTGACTTTGGCTCAGGTCATGATCTCACAGTTGGTGGGTTTGAGTCCTGTGTTGGGTTCTGGGCTGACAGCTCAGATCCTGGAGCCTGCTTTGGATTCTCTCTCTCCCCCGCCCCCTGCCCCCCTCTCTCTCTCTGTCCCTCCCCCACTTATGCTCTCCCTCCCTCTCAAAAATAAATGAACATTAAAAAAAAAAGAGAAAATCTTCAGCTAATATTTCTTTGAATAAGTTTTCTGTATCCACCCTTTCCTTCTGGGACCCCTTATAATGTGCGTGTTCATATGCCTGGTGTTGCCCCAGAGGTTCCTTAACCTATCCTTATTTTTAAAAATTCTTTATTATTTTTGCTTTTCAGCTTGGTTACTTTCCACATCAACAGTCCATTCTTCTGCATCCTCTAATCTGCTATTGATTCCCTCTAGTGTATTTTTCATCTCAGTTATTGTGTTCTTTAGCTTTGATGGTTCTTTTTTTTTAAGTTTTTATATATTTATTTTGAGACAGAGAGAATGCAAGCAGGGGAGGCGCAGAGAGAGAGGGAGAATCCCAAGCAAGCTTCATGCTGTCAGTGCAGAGCACGATATGGGGTTTGAACCCACAAATCTCTAGATCATGACCTGAGCCAAAGTTAGACACTTAACTGACTGAGCTATCCAGGTGCCTCTTGACGGTTCCTTTTAAAAAATATATTAATATAATTTTTTTTAATGTTTATTTATTTTTGAGAGAGACAGACAGAGTGTGAGTGGGGCAGGGGTAGAGAGAGAGAGGGAGGACACAGAATCTGAAGCAGGCTCCAGGCTCTGAGTTGTCAGAACAGAGCCTGACATGGGGCTCAAACTTACGAACCATGAGATCATGACCTGAGCCGAAGTTGGAAGCTTAACTGACTGAGCCACCCAGGCACCCCTTGAAAAATACTTTCTATGCCTGAGGCACCTGGTGGCTTAGTTGATTAAGCCATTGACTCTTAATTTTGGCTTGGGTCATGATCTCAATGGTTCTTGAGTTCGAGCCCTGCGTCTGGCTCCATGTTGATAGTGTGGAGCCTACTTGGGATTCTCTCTCTCTTTCTCTCTTTGCTCCTCCCCAGCCTGTGCTCTCTCTTTCAAAATAAATAACTATGAAAAAAATATGCCTTTGTTGAAGTTCTCACTGAGTTCATCAACTCAGCTCTCAAGTTTGGTGACCATCTTTACGACTATTACTTTGAACTTTTTATCAAGTAAGTTACTTATCTCTGTTTCATGTAGTTCTTTTTCTGATGTTTTGCCTTTTTTTTTTTTAACATATCCCTCTGTTTTCTCATTTTGTTTGACTCTCTGTGTTTGTTTCTATGTATTACGTAGGTCAGCCAAAGTCTCTTGGTCGTGAAAGCAGTGGCCTTGCATTGAAGGCATCCTGTTGTGCCCAGTAGTGCAATTTCCCGGGTTAGCAGAGCCAGGCACTTCTGGGATGTCCTCTGAGTTGGTTGTGAGCACCCTCCTGCTGTGGCTAGGTAACAACTGCTGTGGGTGTACTGATGGGTGAGGCTGGCCCCTGGTGTGGGAGGCTGCAGCTGCTGCAAGCACACTGGTGGGCACAGCTGGCCCTCAGCCCAGCTGTCTGCAATGACTGGTTGCAATTACTGAGGACACACTGCTGGGCAGGACTGGCTCCCAGTGTGGCTGGCTGAGAGGTCAGTGGTAGCTTCTGTGGGCGTGCTGGTGGGTGTGATTAGCTCCCAGTGCAGCTGGCTCAGGGGCCCAGCCACAGCTTCTGGCACAGTGCTGGTGGGTGGGGCTGGCTTTTCCGTTTCTTGGGGCAGGAGCTGCTTTGCTGGGGGGCACTGTTTTTCACCAGGTGTGGTGTGGCAGTGGTCGCTTTGTGGGGGACCCTAGTCTGAACTGAGGCTGCCTGCCAGGTGTGGCAGGGTGAGATCTGCCTTGGCGGAGTGCCTGCTAGGGCAGGAGGGTTGGATGGGGCAGCTCTACAGGTGAAAACCAGGTAGGGTGAGTGGTGCTAGCAAGGTAGGTGGAGAGAACGAGCTCCCACAAGTGTCTGGCTAGCTAGGCTGAAGGAGGGCATGAAAAATGGTGCCCCAAAACACTTCTGTTCCCAAAGAAAGTTTCTGCAGATCCCTGCCCCTCTGGCACATGCCCTAAAATTAGTTAGTAAATCTTCACATATAACCTAGGTGCTTTTCAAACTGCTGCCTCTGAGCTGGGTCTTGGGCTGAGGTACATAGCATGCCGGCCTTTTAAGAGCAGTCTCAAATTCCTATAGTCCTCCAGGTGTCCTGGGGTCCCAGGTGTTGCCGAGTCTCCACTGATTTTCATAGCCACATGTTATGGGGGCTCATCTTCCCAGTGTGGGCCCTCAGACCCAGGGGTGCCGGATGTGGGGAGTGATCACCTCATTCTTCAGGGAGGACCTCTGTGCCTATTATACCCCTCCTGCTTGTGGCTTGCTCTGCTGGGAGTCTGGCTCCCTACCCATGCTCTGTCCCTCCTATCCTCAATGTCATTTCCTTATGTCTTTATCTATGGAAGAGCTGTTCTGTCAATGCCTGGACCTGTCTATGGAAGGGGGTGAGCACAGCATCCTCCTCCTCCACCGCCTTCCTGAGGTCTCTAGTAGGTAACCTTTTCATTTTGTTGATGGTTTCCTTTGCTGTGCAGAATGCCTGTATGTTTATTTTGCTAATTTCCCCATCAGGTAGTCAGTCATTTTTTCTTTTCTTTTCTTTTTTCTGAATAGACATCCTTTGTCAGATATAAGTACTGCAAGTGTCTTCTTCCAAAATAATGTATTCTGATTAACAGAATTTCTTCATTTTTGTGTGGACCACACTTTTATTTTATGGCTTTTTGAGTCCTGTTTAAGAAATCTTTGCCTATCCTAAGGTTTTGAAGATTGTTTAGAAGCTTCATTGTTTTGCCGTTCACACTTAAGTCTATGCTCCATTTCAAATTAATTTTTGAGTGTGGTATGAAGTTGGAATCAAGATTCATTTTTTCTTTATAGATATTCAGTTGACCCAGCACCATTTATTGAAAAGCCTGTTTTTATCTTTACTGCTATACAGTGCTACCTTTGATGTGAATCAGGTGTCGATAAAATGCATGGCTGTTTGGGACTATATATTGCTCTGCTAAGCTATTTGTCCATCCTTCCATCAATAACTCAGTCTTAATTACCATACCTTTATAAAAAGTCTTAACATCATTTCTATAAGTCCTCTCATCATTCTTTACGATTGTCTTGCTATTCTTGGCTCTTTTCATTTCCACATAAATTTTATAAATCAGTTTGCCAAGTTACATGCACACACACACATACACACCCCTACTGGGATCTGATGAAAACTGCAGTGAATCTAGGGGCACCTGGGTGGCTCAGCTGGTTAAGCAACTAACTCTTGATTTCAGCTCAGGTCATGATCTAGTAGTTCCTGAGACCAAGCTCCGCGAGGAGACTGCTTGGGATTCTCCCTCTCCCACTCCCTCTGTCCCTTCCCAGCTTGAGCACATGCTCTCCCTCTCAAAATAAATAAGTAAACTTAAAAAAAAAAAACCCTGCAGTGAATCTACAGATCAATTTGGGAAGAATTAACATCTTTACAACATTGAGTCTTACACACTATCAACCTGGTATACTCATTTACTTCTCTCTATAATGCTTAACACTTTTTTGTGTGTAGAAGGCTTGCACATTTTCTTTTAGATTTATTCATCAGTATTTGATGTTTATTTGATGCCTTGGTAAATGGTACCTTTTAAAAATTTTCATTTTATTTGCTTATTGTTGGTATACAGAAGCACAATTAACCCTGCTAAATTTACTTATTCATTTTAAGAGTTTATTTGTGGAATCTTTTGGATTTTCTATATATACTACTATGTTGTCTATAAGTAGTGAGTTTTATTTGTTCCTTTCCAATCCTCACATCTTTTATATTTTTGGTTACTTTAGCATAATGGCTAAGACTGCTAATATGATATTGAAAGAGATAGTCACAACAGGTATCCTGATTTCCAATCTTAGGGAAAAGTTTTTAATATTTCATCATTAAATATGATGCTTGCTGTAGTTTTGAAAATACACATTATTAGGTTAAGGAAGTGTTCTTTTTCTAGTTTGCTGAATGTTCTTCCTTTCTTCGCTTGTCCCTCCCTTTCTCCCTCTCTGCTTGCTCTCTCCCTCGCTCCTTCCCTCCCTTCCTTCCTCCCTCCCTCCCTTTCTTCCCTTCCCTTTCCTTCCTTTCTTTTTTAATTTTAAGTAATCTCTACACCCAATGTGAGGCTTGAACTCACAACCCTGAGATCATGCTCTTCAGACTGTGCCAGCCAGGTGCCCTAAACGTTCTTTTAAAATCAGGAATGAATGTTGAATTTTTAACAAGTGCTCTGTCTGTATCTATTAAACATGACTTTCCACTTTTATTCTGTTAATGTGTTGAATCACACTGATTTTCAACCTTGCAGTTTTTAAAAAATTTTGTTTATTTATTTAGTTTGAGGTGGGGGAGGGTCGGGGGGGGGGGAGAGGAAGAATCCCAAGCAGGTTCTGCACTATCAGTGCTAAGATTGACGTGGGCCTCGAACTCATGAACAGTGAGATTATGATCTGAGCAGAAATCAAGGGTCAGATGCTCAACCAACTGAGCCGCTCAGGCTCTCCTAACCTTGCAGTTTTTAATGAATCCAACTTGGTTGCAATTTTTTCCTATTTATATATTGTCAGAGTCATTGAGCTAATATTTTATTTAGTGTATTTGCATCTGTAATCATAAAAGAAATTAACCTGTAATTTTTCCTTTTTTTGGTAATATCCTTTTTTATAATTTGGTAGTAATGGTATACTAGTCTCAATGAAAGTCTTGGGAAGTTTTCTTCTTTTTCTCTTCTCTGGATAAATCTGTGTAAGATTAGTGTCATTTCCTCCTGAAATGTTAGAGAGAATTCAACACTGACACCATGTAAGCCTAGAGCTTTTCTCTGGGGGAAAATTTTTAAACTCCTGATTTAATTTATTGCCTAGATACAGAATTCAAATTTCCAATTTTTTCTTGTGTCAATTTTGGTACTTTGCATTTTTTTAAAAAAATTTTTTTTTTTTTTTCAACGTTTATTTATTTTTGGGACAGAGAGAGACAGAGCATGAACGGGGGAGGGGCAGAGAGAGGGAGACACAGAATCGGAAACAGGCTCCAGGCTCTGAGCCATCAGCCCAGAGCCCGACGCGGGGCTCGAACTCACGGACCGCGAGATCGTGACCTGGCTGAAGTCGGACGCTTAACCGACTGCGCCACCCAGGCGCCCCGGTACTTTGCATTTTTTCAGGGGTTTGTCTGTTTCATTTAAATTTCAGAATTTACTAACATAAAGTTGTCATAATATCCTTTTATAATTTTTTATTGTAAAAAACACAGAATATGAAATTTGCCATCTTAACTATTTTTAAGTATACAGTTCAATAGTGTTGAGTGTATTCACATTGCTGTGAAACATATTTCCAGAACTTTTCATCTCGCAAATCTGAAACTTTGTATCCATTAAACAACTTCCTTTTCCCTCCTTCCACCAGCCCTGGTAACCACCATTCTATCTTCTATTTTTATAAACTTTATTATTATTTATTTTCATGCATAGGCTCTATAGTGATGCCCCCTTTTCATCCCTTATATTGGTCATTTGGGTCTTTTATCTTGATAGCAGAGTTTTGTTAGTTTTATTACTAGCCTTTTTAAAGAAACAACTTTGTGCTTGGTTGATTTTTTTCTATTGTAGATTTGTTTTCCATTGAATTCATCTATGATCTTTATTATTTTCTTCATTTGATTTAGTTTGCTGGTTTTTATTTGGGAGGAATGCTTAGAACACTGAGTTCTAGCTTTTTTCTGTTCTAATATATGCATTTTAGGTCACAGATTTTCCTCTAAACAACTTTACTGGTATCACACAAATATTGATATGTCATATTTATATCCATATTCAATTAAACATTTTAAAATGATTTCCACTGCAATTTTTTTCTCTGACTTATAAGCTTTTTAGATATATATAGAAACATATATATATATATATAGAAATATATATATACACACATATGTATTTTAATATTTATTTATTTTTGAGAGAAAGAGAGCTTGAGTGGGGAAGGGGCAGAGAGAGGGGGACAGAGGATCCAAAGCAGGCTCCATGCTGACAACAGTGACCCTCACATGTGGGGTTTGAACTCACAAACTGTGAGATCACGACCTGAGCCGAGGTCGGACACTCAACCTACTGAGGCACCCAGGCGCCCCTAGAAATATATTAATTGAGGGGTGCTTGGCGTGTTCAGTGGGTGGAGCATACACTCTTGATCTTGGGGTTGTGGGTTTGAGCCTCATATTGGGTGTAGAGATTAAAAAAATAAAATCTTAAAAAAAGGTAGTATATTACTTGATTCCAAACGTCTAGGGATCATTCTAATTACCGTTTCATTATTGATTTTTAACTTAATTTCACTGGTTAGAAAACATACTCTATATGATTTCAATCTTATATGTTTGTTGAAATTTGCTTTATCTCCCAGTACATGGTCTATTTTAGTAAGTGATTTATATGCACTTGAAAATAATATATCTCCTGTAGTTGATGAGTGCTATATATATGTCAATTACATCCTTGTTAATGGTGTTGTTCAAATCTAGATCCTTGACGAGTATTTGCTTGTTAAAAACAGATGTGTATAAACTTCCCAATATATGATGTTGGAATTGTTAGTTCTTTTAGATGTCAATTTTTGCTTCATATATTTTGAGCATATATTAGGTACATAAATTTATAATTGTTTTCTTCACGATGGATTAACTTTTTCATCATTATGAGATGTCCCTCTTTATCTTAAGGCATATTTGTCTGATATTTATACAGCAATGATTTTCTTTTGGTTAATGTTTACATGATCTATATTTTTCTATCATTGTATTTTCAACAGTCCCGCCTCCTTAAAGAAGTGTCACACATATAGATGTGCATGTGTGTTTATAAATTTTAAATCTAGTCTATCTTTGTATTTGAGTAATCATTTTATATTCATTACTGACAAATTGAGATT
Source organism: Prionailurus viverrinus (assembly GCF_022837055.1). Taxonomy (NCBI): domain Eukaryota; kingdom Metazoa; phylum Chordata; class Mammalia; order Carnivora; family Felidae; genus Prionailurus; species Prionailurus viverrinus. The sequence goes on along the minus strand of NC_062561.1, from coordinate 90,859,242 downwards.
TAAATTTATCATTTTATTGTTTTTTATTTGCCCCTCCCGTTCCACGTTCCTTTCCTCTTTTTTATTTTTAATGTTTATTTTTGAGAGAGATGGGGGGGGAGGGGCAGAAAGAGAGGGAGACACAGAAACCCAAGCAGGCTCCAGACTTTGAGCTGTCAGCACAGAGCCTGATGCAGGGCTTGAACCCGCGAACTGTGAGATCATGACCTGAGTGTAAGTCAGATACTTAATGAACTGAGCCACCCAGGCGCCCCTATTTTTATTTTTCAAGCAATTAAAAAAAGTTTTTTTTAATGTTTATTCATTTTTGAGAGACAGAGAGACAGAGGGTGAATGGGGAAGGGGCACAGAGAGAGAGAGATACAGAATCTGAAGCAGGTTCCAGGCTCTGGGCTGTCAGCACAGAGCCTGACATGAGGCTTGAACCCACGAGCCATTAAGATCGTGACCTGAGCCGAAGTTGGGACACTTAACTGACTGAGCCACTCAGGTGCCCCTAAGCAATTTTTTAAAGTGTATTTATCTTGAGAAAGGGAGAAAGGGGGAGAGGGAGAGAAAGAGAGAGAAAGAAAATGAGCGGGGTAGGGACTGGGAGACAGAGAGAGAATCCCAAGTAGGCTCTGTACTGTCAGTGTGGAGCCCAACACGGGCCTCAAACTCACAAACCGTGAGATCATGACCTGAGCCGACATCAACTGTCGACGCTCAACTGACTGAGCCACCCAGGCCTCCCTCCTCTATTTTAAAAAAATATTTCTTCTTTTGGATAATTTTGTCATTCTATTTTTCCCTCTATAAGTTTATTATATATTATTTTCCTATTCTTTCAGTGGCTGTGCTAGTCTAGAGACTCTTTTACTACTGTTTTTAGTTGTCACCCTGATCACAACATGTATCTTTGATTTATTAAAGTCTTAATACAAATCAGTATTTTTACTTACTCCTGGGCAATGCAAATATCTAAAGAGCACTTTTACCCTCTTCTACCTTTTGTTCAACTGATGTCAGGTAATCTCCACAGGACATCACTACTGAGAGTTTTATACATCAACTGTCATTCAGGTTAACCAATATCTACCATTTTCTCTCTCTTTAATCTTCCCGCACCTCCATGTTCCTGTATGGAATAACTGTCCTTCCTCCTGAAGAATTCCCTCTCGGTATTTCTGTTTGTTGGAAAACGGCTTGTCTGCTTTTTTATTCATTATTTTTGGAACGAAGCATTTATTTTATTTTTTACTGAAGTATACCTGACATACAATGTTATATGGGTGTCAGATGTACAACAGTGAGTGATTCAACAACTCTACAAATTATGTAATGCTCACCACAGTGTAGTTAACATCTGTTAGCACACAAAGTTATTACAGTTATTATTGACGTATTCCCTATGCTGTACTTTTCGTCCTTGTGAATTATTTTATACGTATTTATTTCTGATGGATTTTTTCCTAGGTACTTAGGTTGAGAGGGGTTTTTTTTCCCCACTAACACTTCACGTCACTGTTTTATGGTTTTCATTGTTTGTCAAGATACCAACTATCAGTCTATTGCTATCAGTTCTATCAGTTCTATTGCTACTTTAAAAGTAACATATCTCATATTGAAGAAGGAAAAACAAAGCTGGAGGACTCATACTTCTTGATCTCAAAGCTACTATAAAAGTACGGTAATATAGTGTGGCATTAGCATAAAGATAGATCAATGAAGTACAATTGAGAGTGTACAAACTCATATATTACGTTTTTTTAAATTAAAAAAATTTGTTTAATGTTTATTTATTTTGAGAGAGACAGCATGAATGGGGAAAGGGCAGAGAGAGAGGGAGACACAGAATCTGAAACAGGCTCCAGGCTCTGAGCTGTCAGCACAGAGCCTGATGCGGGGCTCCAACTCACAGACCACAAGATCATGATGTGGGCCGAAGTCGGACGCTCAACCAACTGAGCCACTCAGATACCTCTGCTCGTATTTTAACAAGGGTGCCAAGACCCTTCAAAGGGGGAAAGAAGAAAGAATAATCTCTTCCAAAAGTACTGGAACAAATGGATATCCACATGCAAAAGAATGAAGTTGGACCCTTACCTCACACTAATACATAAATATTAACCCAAAATGGATCACACACCTAAATGTAAGAGCTTAAGTTGAAAGTTTTTGTGACCTTGAATTAGGCAATTGTTTCTTAGATATGACACCTAAAGCACAAGCTACCAGAGAAAATACAGACAAATTGGACTCAATCAAAATTAAAATTTTGTACTTTGTCTTTTTTTTTTTTAAAAGTAGGCTTCACGCCCAGCACAGAGCCCAGTACACAGCTTGAACTCACAACCCTGAGTTCAAGACCTAAGCCTTGAAATGACTTTTTTTTTTTTTTTAAAGAAAACAGCAAGTGTTGATGAAGATGTAGAGAAACTGGAACTCTTGTATATTGATGGTGGGAATGGTGACCATAGGACCCAGCAATTCCACACCCAGGTATATACCTAAAAGAATTGGAGAGAGAGATGCAAACAGATTCTTGTACACTAATTCAGAGCAGCATTATTCACAATAGCCAAAAGGTGGAAGCAGCCCAAATGTCCATCAACGGATGAGTGGATGAACATATTATAGTGTGTATATACGTACACACACACACACACACACACACACACACACACACACACAATGGACTATTAGCCATAAAAAGGCATGAAGTACGTGCTAAATGTGGATGGTTCCTGAAAACATCATGCTAAGTGAAAGAAGACAGACAAAAAATTACATAATTTGTATGATTCCATTTACATGGCAGATCTAGAATAGGTATATCCACAGACAGAACACAGATAGGTATTTTCCTGGGGCTGGAGGAGAAGGTGGAATGAGGAGCGACTATTTAATAGGCAGAGGTTTGCTTTTTTGGGTGATAAAAGCTTTTTATAACTGGACAGAGGCGGTGGTTACACAACACTGTGAATATACTAAGTGCCATTATTCACTTTAAAGTGGTTAACTTGATGTTATGTGAATTTCTTCTCAATCAAAAAGCAGTAATATATTGTGGCGCCTGAGTGGCTCAGTTGGTTAAGTGTCTGACTTCAGCTCAGGTCATGATCTCGCGGTGCATGGGTTTAAGCCCCGCATCAGGCTCTGTGCTGACAGCTCAGAGCCTAGAGCCTGCTTTGGACTCCGTGTCTCCCTCTCTCTCTGTCCCTCCCCCACTCACACTCTGTCTCTCTCTGTGTGTTTCTCTCTCAAAAATAAAGACATTAAAAACAAATTAAAAAAAAAGCAGTAATATATCTTTTTTCTCTGCTTTAAAGTTTTTGCTTTTTTTCTTTTTTGTTTTACAATGACATATGTTGGTGTGTTTTACTTGAATCTGTGGTTTGATGTCTCTGTCAGTTTTGGAAAATTCTCAGCCATTTTCTCTTCTAATATTGCTTCTGCCTCAATCTATCTCTTTTCCTTCTATAACCTGAATTACATGTATGTTAGATTTTTTGTCATCATCATCTAAATTCTCTTGTGACCTTTTTTGTATTTTCTTTCTCTTTTTCCTTTTGTGCTTCAGGTTGAATATTTTCTCCTGACCTGTTTTCCAGTTCACAAATCCTTTCTTCAGTTATATTTTAGTTGATATTAAACCTTCTGTGGGGTTCCTACTTTCAGTCCTCACATTTCTATTTATCTTTTTTTTTTTTTGCTGCTTCCATTATTTCTGAAATTATCCATCTTGTTATCAGTTTCCTGTACATACTTGAAGTTATTTTAAAGTCTATTATGTTTCTGATATTTGTATTTCTGTGGATCTACTATTCTTTGTTTTTCCTGTTTTTTGGTTGTTTGGTCTTCTAGTATGTCTGGTATTTTTGATGGCTTGTTGGACAGTACATATGAAAACTGTAGAGATAATCTGAGGCTGCTGCTGGTGGTATCCTCCTCTGGAGGATCTTCTATTGGGAAGGGACATATCACTTAGGCTATGGGCATATCCTTCCATCCAATTAGAAATTAACCAGATTCAAAGTCAGGCTTCAGTCTTTGAGAGGGTTAGTCAAATTCTGGTTCAACCTGTATCTAGTTCAAGGGGATCCCAGTGGAAAGCCTAGGGTGCTTATCAGGGCTCCTTGTTCTTGGTGTGCTCTGAACTCCAAGTTACTGTCTCACAAGTCCAGTAAGACTGCCCGAGCTCTCCTCAGTCATTCACCCCCACATTCTGGTCACTTCTCAGCCATTGTTTACCAACTGGAAAATGCTTCAAAAAGAAAAGCAGTGTTGAACATTGGGTTCATATTGCCATACTTCCCTTTCCTCTGTGTTCTTGGCTCCTCAAGTTCTCACCACACTGATAGCTCTTCAATGCCTTAAAATAGAACATTAAAAAGATGCTTTTTCCAGATTCTCTGTTGTGCTTGGTATGATGTTGGAAGTACAAGCTAATATGACATTAGCAGAAGCAGAAATGTGATCAACTTATTATTGATGACTTAGAGCCCCCATTCATGTGGCTTACAATCTTTCAGAAGTTTTCTTCAGAATCCTGAAATTGATTAATGCCATTAAAAAATAAAAGAGACTTTGTAATTCTCTGAAAAATGTAAGTACTTTAATTATTATGGTGTTTTTCTATTTGCTGTCTTACATCTTTCTTCCCCAATTAGACCATAAACTTATGGGTACAATTCAGATGGATTTTATCTCTGTCTTTTCACATTATGCCAGCAAATACTCTACAGAATTGAATTGATTAGGATGCACACTATCCCGATCACATCACTAATTTGTGTCCAGATAGTTTTAACTTGGAACTCCCCTAGCATGACATAAAGAGGGATTTTACACTAAGAAACAGACAAGAGGGGTGCCTGGCTGGCTCAGCCGGAAAAGCATGATTCTTGATCTGGAGGTCATGAGGTTGAGCCCCATGCTGAGTGCAGAGATTACTAAAAGTGGTATATAAACTTAAAGAAAAAAAGGAAACAGGAAAGAAGCTAGAAATTAACCACCAATTGCTATTTCTGTGTATCATTGATTTTAGTTGTTATACAGCCTTTGTAAAGATTATAAAGACTTAAAACAACTGAAATATTCATCAATTGAGAATTGATTCAATATACAAAGCATCTGTCAATATTAAAGAGAATGAGGCAGATAGATCCACAGGCACTGATATGGAATAATCTCCAAATACTGGGCAAGAAGAAAATTATAGTCTATGTGTTCTTTTTTTGGCAAACCTATTGCTTCCTGTATTCTTGGTCTCAAACTGTGTTAAGTACTTGTTTTCTGATTCCGTTCTAGCAAAGAAGCCTGTCTCTGCTTTGAAACTGCAAGCTTTTGTGAGAAGAAATTTTAGGCAAACTTAAGGGAGTTGATGTAGTTGCAAAAAGGGAACAGAAAACTGTAGAGTAGAGCCATTTAGGAGAACCTTGCAAGGTTAAGCTAAAGACAGAAAGCATTCACAAAAGCACAAGTCCTAATTGCTTACAAATGTAAATGTTAGAGCATCTTGCGACAGTGTGAGGTCTGGAGACCTCTGGACTTAAATGGTATAAAGTTTTCTTCAATGATGTTACATTCATTCTTAAATTACCTGATGCTAGGGGCACCTGGGTGGCTCAGTCTGTTAAGAATCCGACTTTGGCTTCAGGTCATGATCTCATGGTTTGTGAGTTCAAACCCTACGTTAGGTTATGTGCTGACAGCTTGGAGCCTGGATCCTACTTCAGATTCTGTGTCTCCCTCTCTCTCTGCCCCTCCCCTGCTTGCACTCTGTCTCTCTCTAAAATAAACATTAAAAAATTAAAAAAAAATACCTGATGCTAATTTGTTGCTATGGATAACCGTATTCCCACTGTCATCTGTGGCCCTCTTCTGTAGCTATAAGGTAGGGATTCTTTTGTTTGGCAGAAAGGCTGAAAAATGTCTTTTTTTTTTTTTACCTTTGGGCTAAAGGAAATTTAATAGATCAGTGACCAACTGATAACTTGTTCTAAAACTATGCGCAGAAGAGATTTTGTTGGGGAAGGACAATATGTAGATTAAGCTAACAATTATAAAGGTATGTATGAAAAAATATGCTTATATATGCACAAAATCTCTCTGCAAGTGCACACGTAAAACTTAGGCAACAGAGATTGCTGGGAGAAGACTGAGGACTGCATCAGAGTGGGAGGGAGATGTACCTTCACCTTATACCCTTTTGTACTATTTTGACTTTTTTTTTTTTTTACCATTTGCATTTTATTCAGGAAAATAATTTAAGATGATTTTTAAGTACAAGAAAAAGGGTTGAAGGGGCAAATTTTAAATTTATGTATAATTTCACAATACTGCAAGACAGATGTGTTATTCTTATTTCAGAGAGAGGAAAATGGATGCTCAGAGGTGAAATAACTACCTCAAAATCATAAAGCTAGAGCTGAAATCCAGGTAAAGCAGAATCCAAAGCAAAGGCATCTTTCAGTTTTGTACTCTTAAATGTTTATTTATGTGTGTTGAGAGAGAGAGAGAGAGAGAGAGAGAGAGAGAGAGAAAGAGTACGAGGAGGCAGAGACAGAGGGAGATAAAATCCCAAGCAGGCTTGATGCTCAGCGCAGAGCCTGATGCGGGGCTCAATCCCATGAACCACGAGATCTTGACCTGAGTCAAAATCAAAAGTCAGATGCTTAACTGACTGAGCCACCCAGGTGCCCCACAATTTTATACTCTTAACACATAAATACCTTAGATGGTAGTTATAATCAAACTGCAAAAAAAAAAAAAAAAAATTACATTTAGTCGATATATTTAATTAATTAGTACAATTCAAATTCCTTAGATGCAATACTATTGACCGATTGAAGTTTTTTTCTTTAACGTTTATTTATTTTTTGGGAGAGAGGGAGGGAGGGAGAGGGAGAGGGAGAGGGAGGGAGGGAGGGAGAGAGAGAGAGAGAGAGAGAGAAGCAGAGAGAGAAGGAGAGAGAGAGAGAGAGAGAGAGAGAGAGAGAGAGAGAGAGAGAAGCAGAGAGAGAAGGAGTCACAGAATCCAAAGCAGGCTCCAGGCTCTGAGCTGTCAGCACAGAGCCCGATGCAGGACTTGAACTCACAAGCTGTGAGATCATGACCTGAGCTGAAGTTGGACACTTAACCAACTGAGCCACCCAGGAACCTGACCAATTTAAGCTTTTTATTCCGTATAAGAAATGGCTACAATAAATGAGAAGGTATACTTTTTCTAAGGCAATCAACATTCAATTAAAATTTAAAAACTTTCCAAGGACTTTACAAAGGTGTTGGTAACAACTTTGATTAAAAAAAAAAATCACAACGTTGCTACTGCTTCTCTTTCTTTTCCAGAAATTCCAAAAAGATTATTACACCAGTGAAGACAGTCAAGTCAACTTGAATGCTATTACCAACAGACCAGCTTGATAACTGAAGGACCCGGCAAATTATAAGGATTGCTCTCACTACAGAATCCTCCCCGTGTTCCTATAATTAATGTTACAGTATAATCTACACAACTGTACCTTGTGCCTTCTTATAGAAATTAGACCATGCTCAAGTCTTCTTTATCCTGAGGCATCAAGAATTCCCTTGGAGTGAGGCTCCAGAGGGCGGTAGGGGGTCTCCTATCCCCCTTCCCAGAGTCCTCGTGTTCTATTTTCTCCTTATTTCTAGTCCCCTGCTGCAGGCCCTATCTCCAGATCAGGCAGATATATTTGCTCCTACATGGCGCAGCTTTGTTTTATCACTATGCCTTAGGCTTACTGGTGGCTGCAGCCTATTGAAAGTGATAAATGACTAGAATTTTCACATAAAGCTTTCTTCTTATAAATCAGGAATTGGTGCTTGAGGCAAGACAGCCTTTCCAAGAGTCTTTTCAAAAGGCTGCTAGAGTTCTCACCCGGGCCTGGGACCTCTGTAGCCTCCAGGAAGATGAGTGCGTGCTGGCTGAACAGGGGGGAAAGGCAGTGGTGCCCAGTGGACAGAACATCGAACAGAAGACCAGTTGCAAAACCTCAGCAGGGCGGGGCCTTCCCTGGGCTGGAGGACGCCTGTGCAAGGCTTTCCCATCACCAACACCCAGAGGCACTTTTTAGGGATCAGTGCTTTTCATATACGGAAGGAAGCAACAGATACTACTGGAGAATACTATGTGCCAGGCACTTGCACAAGCCCCGTCCTCACTTTCCCAACTCTGTATGGCTGCTACTGTGACTTGAACTCAGGGGCAAGACGTTGAGGCTGGAGGAGGCTATGTGACTGACCCAGCCAGGAAGGGGCTGGTCCAGGCTCATAGCCCAGCTGCTGGACCGCCCATTTGAACGTGGTACAGATCACGTCAACCTCAACATCCAGGGGTTGCCTGCTTTGTGTGTCCATTCATCGAGCTGGCACAGTAGGTGAGGTATGCAGAGAGGCAATGGAAATTCAGTGTCTTGCCCCAGGCTTAGCAGGGCCAGGCCTCCATGGGAAGCTAAATTCTCTGTGCTGTGGCTGTGAACCTCCTCACCTGTCCCTGGCTGTTTGTGCTGACTCCCAGCTAAGGAGGACTCCACTCCGAACCCCAGTTCCATGTGGGAGCCTGAGTTCCAAGGGGCATTTATACCTGCCTAGCAGTAAATGACGTTTAAAGAGTGTAGGTGACTCTGCCTGCTGCCCGGCAGCAGGAGCGCCTGCCCTGTGGAGACAGGACTCTGATGTTTTGTAGCTATTTGCAGTCTCGGGTCCCACTTGTTGGCACTGCACCGGGATCTGAATGATGTTTCAAATGCCATTGGGATTACGCTTTCGTTTTTGCCTCTATAAACCTCCCCAACCCCTAAGATGCAGCTCTCCTCTACTGTAGTTAGGTTACACAAGTCACCAGAGCTAGGTGCTAGAAATTCGGCCTTTCTGGGTCTGAAAAAAAGTAAATTGTGCGTTTGAATTCTGAAAGACCCTTCACCATCCACCTGTTTAGGCTAGTCTTGTTTCAGCCATGTGTGGTGTGTGGTGTGTGGTGGCGGGGTCTGGGGATCATGAGTAAAGAAGCCTCTCGGAAGGAGAGGTCATGTCAGGGCCACCTCGGGCTGAGCGCTCCACTTCTGCCTCTGCACCCTGAGCTTAGGGGTGGCCTCTGCAGGGAAGGGCGCCATCTTGAAGCAGAGGGCAGAGACTCAGGGTGAGAGAACCCCTTTCCCTTCGGTCAGCAAGACCAACATGTATTTTCCTCAAAAGGAACTTGTATGAAAACCTTGAAGGTAAAGGAAACAAGAGTAAGGGAACTGGATATGTTTTGCAGACTTACTAGATTTCTCTTCAGTTTCCTGGAGCCCCCTCAGAGACTGGCCAGGCTCTTGCCACCAATTTTACACACCCATCCTGGGCATCTTTTCATCACTGGGGTGTGCTTTTACCCCTCCTTCTCAGCCTGTGCTCGGGTTTGGCAGCCACCCTCGCTCTTGTGACCTCTACCTGCCTTTTCCACTCCTCAGAAAAGACAATGCTTCCCCTCTCTGAGCTGTCTGCAGGTGCACTGGTGCAGCTCTCCTGTACGGATGCTCTCCTGTGCTGGGTGAATTCTCCCTAGATGTCTCCTTACCCATGGGTTTCTAGAATCTTCTCATCATAGGCCCTGTTTCCAGCCTATTTCTTGCTTGCTGGCTTGTGTGCTAAAGCAGCTTCTGAGCCATGCTGTTCTAAGCCGGCACCTCTACTTACTTTCTTTAGTGACTCCATTTATTTAATTTTAGGTTCCAGTCTGCATCTATTTCACACTTTCCAAAAATGCATGAGCCTCCTTAAGGCTCCCCACTGGAAAAGCCACGGTCTGTAACAGCCCAGGACACCTCTCACCTGCTTGTGTCCTTGACCCCAGCCATCATACTTCTCAGCCTTTCCTACCACCGAGCATTGTGCACACAGGGCCCGTGGTCAGGATGCCCCATGATCTGCCCTGCCACTTGATGAGCTTCTCTGAGGTGCAAAACAGAATGGGGTTTAAGAACACAGCCGTGGTAAGTTACTGGATTTCTCTAAACCTGTTTCCTTGTCTGTAACATGGGGGTTAACAAAAGGGTTGTTGCAAGGATTAAATGAGTTAATGTGTGAAATGCTTAAAAGAGTGAGTGCCTACCACATAGTAAGCCTAGATGTTAGCTATTATTGTGATTAATCATTAACTTTAAAAAGTGTGTGTATATACACACATGTACACAGAAAGAGTACGTGCATGCATGCACTAGCTCAGCCCTCAAATAGTTCCCTCTGTTCATGGTCCTGTTTCTTCCCTGAACCTAAGAACATGCACACTTTCCAAATGCTGGCCCAATGGTCTCAGGGCTGGAGGGTGGCTGGTGGTCAGGAACGTTATCCCTGGGCTGCTTCCGTTTCTGACTTTGCCACTTAATAGGTGAGCAATCTCCGGCCAAGTTTCTGGATATTCTCTAAGTTTCTTCATTTGCAAAAGAAGAAATAACTATCCCTTCTCTGACTGGCATGTTGCCAAGATAAAGATTATCATGTATGTAAACCACTCAGCATAGTGCCTGCCACATCCTGGGAGATCTGGGGCTGCTAGTTTTTTCCTGCCCAGCTTCACAGCAGAGTTCTGGAATGGCAGTTTCTATCTCGACTGGATTCTTTGTTCTATTTGTTGCCATTAGGTTCTATTCTTAAACTGTCCTGATAAGGAATTTAACATAACCGAATATTTTTGTAGATAAAAAGTCAAAAGAACCATCAGGATCTTTTCTCAACTATTTAAAAAGTCTACAGTTAAAAAAAAAAGTCTACAGTTACAACCCAGCTGGCTGAAGAGAAATTAGATTTAATCCCATGGGGCTTTAGTGGCTATAAATGTCTGAAGCCATCAGGTAGATGATCAGGGAACTGCTTTCCTATGGAGGCTCTATGGACTGTAGACCGTATTCTTACCTACCTTTTGTCTGTTGTAAACACTGAGTTTCCTTGAAATAAAACTCTTGAGAAACACTTTTTACTTTTGGTATGTGTAGGAAACAAAAAGCAAAAACCACCTAATTCTTCAGGATTACAAAGTTTTCCAGTAAGGGCTTCAAAGTGAAATATCAATCTGTTCCAGACTAATTTCTGGTCATCTTCTAATTTTTAAAGTAGTAAACAAGTAAACAAGTAGTAAACAATTTTTAAAGTAGTAAACAAGTAAACTCAACTTCATACATTTCTTCTATTCATAAAGCTGACCTCACTGTTGGTAGCGCTGTGACTGTGAAGAAATAAGCAACTGCCTTTGGATGATAATTTGAACTCTGATTCTAAGGAACCAAAGCCCATGTAAAGGATAACACGTGCAAACACGTGCATACGTATACAACATACCGCCTTCAGAGTTAACAGAGACCAAGACTAATTGAAACATAAAAACTTAATGGTGCCAGTTAAACTTCAAAGCCATAAAATGGTAGGTTCAAATTTCAATGGCAGATGACAAATCTTTCCTAAGACTGATGGAAAGCTCCATCCTGTTAATTCACTCATTTCATTTCTTAGCTCTTGTAAAAATTCTGTATTTGGCTCTGAAAAGCACCTACTATTTTAAAAAAGTCTTCCTCTCTGCTAGGGCTTGAAACAATGTGAAAAGGCAAAAGCACATTAATAGAGACAGTAGCATTGTCATTAAACACTCTTACATCTCCTGCTTATGAAGGAAAATCACAACTCACCATAAATGGGAAGGAGAGCAAAGGGAACAAACTAGGTTAATTTTTACTGGAATAAAGTGAGGTGGGGAGGAACTATCTTACTGATTTATGAAAATACTGCTAGAAGAAAAAAATATTTTGTAGGTATTGAGGAAGAAGCCAACCTCAACACAGCCTGCTCTAGAGAATAAAGTTAAACACTCAGGTGAATTCTCTAGCATACAGAGTTGGCTGGAAACATCAGGAGAGCCACTGAACCAGTGAATCTCAAGGGATAAAGATGTACTAAATAACCTCTGCGGCTTCTGAAAATCCTTTAACTTACTCATGCACCTAACAACAGGGCCCTAGAATACATAAAGCAAAAACTGACATAATTGAAGGGAGAAACAATAATAGATTCAACAATAATCATTGGCATCTTCAGTACTCCACTTTCAGTAACAGAACAGCTAGATCGAAGATAAAAGAGGAACAAGAAAATTGAACAACACTATTAAACAACTAGAGCTAATAGACATCTACGGAGCACTCCACCCTATAGCAGAATATGTATTTCTCTCAAGTGAACATGGAACATTCTCCAAGATAGACCGTATGTTAGGTAATAAAACAAGCCTCAATATATTTAAAATGATTGAAATCATACAAAGTATATTTCCAACCACAATGTAATGAAATTAGAAATCTGTAAGAGAAGGAAATTTGGGCAATTCACAAAGATGTGGCATTTAAGCAACATACTCCCCTCAACAACAAATGGGTCAAAAGAGAAATCACAGGGAAACTAGAAAAAAAAATTGGGATAACTGATATAAAACCCACAATATACCAAAACCATATTGATGAGCAAAACTGTGCTTAAATGAAAACTTATAGCTGTAAATAATTATATTAACAAAGGAGAAAGAGCTGAAGTTTTTCCACTTTGAGAAAAAAAGAGAGAGAAAAAACTAGGCCCAAACCAAGCAGCAGAAGAAAGTAACAAAGATCTGAGTAAAAATTAATTAAATACCAAATAGAAAAATTGGCAAATTAATGAAACCAAAAGTTAGTTCTTTGACAAGGTCAAAATTTGCAAACCTTTAGCTGAATTGACCAAGCACAAAAGAAAGAAGACTCAAGTTACTAAAATCAGGGATGAAAGAGGGGACATTACTACCTACACTGCAGGAATAAAAAAGGATTACAAGGGAACCTTACAGACAATCATGTGCCAATGAATAAAATAAACTTGACGAAATGGACAATTACCTACAGAGATGCAAACTATAGGAACTGACTTAACTAGAAATAGAAAAGACCAGTAAAAACTAAAGACAGTGAGCCAGTAATCAAAAAACTTCCCACAAGGAAAAGTTCAGAGCCAGATGGCTTCACTGGTGAGTTTTACCAAACAAATGAGAATTAACACCAATCTTTCTCAAACTCTTTCAAAAAACAGCAGAGGAGGAAACACTTCATAATCATTATATGAGGCCAGCAGTACAGATACTAAAGCCAGAGAAAGAAATCACAAAATTATAGACCCATACCTCTTATGAATACAGATGCATAAACCCTCAGCAAATACTACCAAACTAAATTCTGCAACATATAAAAACATAATCCCACTGTGACTACTTGCCTGGGGATTTATCCCAGGAAGGCAAGGTTGGCTCAACACATGAAAATTGATCAATGTAATACATTAATGCAAAAAAGGACAAAACCTACAAAATAATCACAATAGGCACAGAAAAAGCATTTGACAAAATCCAAAACTCATGATAAAAACACTCAACAAGTTAGAAATAGAGAGGAACTTTTTCAGTCTGACAAAGGGCATCTATGACAATCCCACAGCTAACATCATACTCAATGGTGATAGTCTGAAAGCTTTCCCCCCAAGATAAGGAACAACACATGGATGCTGCTTGCACCACTTCTATTCAACATTCCACTAATGGGAGGGTCTAGCCAGGGACAATTAAGCAAGAAAATGAAGTAAAACGCAGTCAGATCAGAAAGAACATTAAATTATCTCTATTTGCAGATGATATGACCTCTTATATAGAAAATTCAAAGGCATCCACTAAAAGGCTATTAGAGCTAGTAAATGAGCTCAGCAAGGTTGCAAGAATAAAAAATCCATCATATTTCTACAGAAATTAAATAAATAAAAAGGCATCCTCTGTTCATGGATTAAAGACTTAATACTGTTATGACACTACTACCTAAAACGATCTGCAGATTCAGCATAATCCTGATCAAAATCCCAGCTGGCATTTTTGCAGAGATTGAGAAACTGATCCTAAAATTCATATGGAAATGCAAGGGGCCTTGGAGGGCCAAAACACTCTTGAAAAATAACAAAGTTGGAGGACTTACACTTCCCAATTTTAAAAACTTAGTACAAAGCAACAGCAATCAATATCATGTGATACTGACACAAGGACAGAAATGGACACCCAATGGAATAGAATTGAGAGCCCAGACATAAACTCATATATTATGTTTAACTGGTTTTTGACAAGGGTACCAAGACCTCCATGGGGGAAAGAATAATTTTTTCCAACAAATGGTACTGGGACAAATGGATAGCCACATGCAAAAGAATGAAGTTGGTCCCCTACCTCACACCATATACAAATTTTAACTCAAAATGAGTCAAAGACCTAAATATAAGAACTAACCTATAAAACTCATGTTAAATTTTGTTAAAAACTTGTTAAATTTCCTGTCATCTTGAATCAGCCAATGATTTTACACACATGATACCTAAAACACAAACCAAAGAAAAAGCCAGACAAACTGGACTCCATCAAAATGAAACACCTGTATTTTGAAAGTTACCACTGAGAAAGTGAACAACTTAAAGAATAGGATAAAATATTTGCAAATCATAGATAAGAGTCTAGTAATCTGGAGTACATAAAGAACTCTTATAAGTTAACCACAAAAAGACAATCCAACTGAAAACACAGGCAAAGGAGTCAAGCAGATCTTTCTCTAAAGACATTCCAGTGGCCAACAAGCACATGAAAAGCTGCCCAACATCAGTAGTCACTAGGGAAATGCAAATTAAAACCAAGTCAAAATGCAAATAATAAGGTGGCATTTTGTACCCACTAGAATTTTTAAAAAAGTTTAAATAATAATAATGTGTTAGTGAGGAAGAAGAGAAATTGGAACTCTTGTACACTGCTGGTGGGCTATCCACTGCTATGGATAACAGCTTGGCAGTCTTTCAACAAGTTCTAGAGTTGCCATATGACCCAGCAATTCCACTCCCAGGGACACACCCAAGAGAACTGAAATGATACATTCACACAGAAACTTGTACAAAAGGTAGAAGCAACCCACATGTCCATTACTGGATGAACAAGATGTGGTATATTTATCCACACAATGGAATTATTATTCAGTCAGAAAGGATAAGTACTGATTCATGCTACAATATGGAAGAACTTGCAAATGTTATGTTAAGTGAAAGAAGGCAGACACAAAAGGCTACACATTGAACAGTTCTATTTATATGAAATGTCCAGAATGGGTAAATCCACAGAGACAGAGAGTGGATTTGTGGTTTCCAGGCTGGCAGGGTGAGCGGTGACTGTTAATGGGTATAGGGCTTCTCTTAGGGGTGATGAAAATGTTCTAGAATTAGACAATTGTGATGAATATACTGAATATACTGAAAACCACTGACATGGGTTATCCTTTAAAAGGGCAAATTTTATGGTATGTGAATTAAATCTCAACAAAATAGATAAAAATCTTCAACCCCTTACCAATTTGAGAATGACTGCTGTAGTGAACCCATTACTGATGGGATCAAATTCAGATGGGAATTTGGGAGTAAATTCTCATCCCTCAGGCATACTGATGCAAAAGGTTGAGGATTCACTGCTTAGAATGTTTACACATACTGATAATCCTTCAAGCATATGATTCAATAGAACATAAACTATTTTAACATTCTTCTTGTCAATACAGCAAAAAAGATTTCCACTTGTAAAACTGCTCTCCTCCAACTTTTTAGAATTTGCTGCTTAAAAAAAAATACTGTACAAACTAGGGAGAAAAACACCTTGGACAGATATAATTTATTACACATCGGTGTGTATTTTGGAAAATTTTCCACAGACTCATTCCTTCATCCCACAAGTATTTATTGAGCACTTACTATGTGCAAAAAGCACTCTACTAGGCACGGGGGGATATAGAGTCAAGCGACACAGCTAAATGTCCCTGTTGCTGTGGGGCTGATGTTCCAGTGGAGGCAGATCAACCATGTTCTTCTGGTGGAACAAGAGATTATCAGAGAGGATGGTGACCTTGAAGCAAGTCTACTGGAGTAACCCACTGGGTGCTTGAGTGGGCATTACTGCACAGGACGTGCTCACGCTCTGGTCGTATTTGGGCACCAGGAGGAACCAGTGTGAAAATACCAACAGGAGCAGCATCACTGCTCCTCCTGTGGGGGAGTCATGAGCACAGTTTGTCTCTGAAACATACATAAATGAAACTGGGGTATGTGATCTCCAGGTCAGCCTTCCGATCAATCACAGGTGGGTGAAAAATAATCAATGGCACGGTCTTTTTATTTTATTACTTATTTATTTTAATACAAAGCTTTGGCATTAGCAATTTTATGAAAAAATAAAATGTACTAAAAATAAACGCTTGTGTGGCATGATTGGTAAATGATGCACAAAAATAGGTTCTTTTTTCCTTCAAGGCAATCAGTCAGAAAGCAGTTTTTTTTTTTCTTCTTCAAAACCACTCTACCCTGTGGAATAGAAGGGAAAAAAAGAGGTCAAGAATTAGTTAAAAGGGAGTGGCCAATATTTTAAAATAACGGAGAAAGTGATCTTAACTGAAAAGTGGGCTGGGGCTGTCCCCCACCATTTCCCAGCCCCATTTGGGAAAGTCAGTAAGCCATTAGCATTTTCCTGAACTCAGCAGCTTCAGATCTGTGGTCAAGTGGCTCAGTCACCTTAGAAATGTGTTAGTCCCCCCAAAAGGAACGCAGGGAAAAGCACAGGCTAACCAGCATCCTGCTTAAAAATGTAGGGACGATTATCATACAATTCACAACTTTTCCTGGTTTGAATGCAAGTTCTCGGTGCTGAGTGTCCTGAAATCTGCAGCTATCTCTTTAAAATAGGATCCCCCTTTATACCTGGGACAAGAGTATCTATGTTTATTTTGAAATAAAGTTTGTGAAGTGTAGACTTCTGGGACGTGTGGCTCTCTTACGGGACTTCCCCAGGCTGTATGTGCACGTGTCCCTAAATCCGGTGTCTGATGGTGCCCGGGGTCTTGGGAAGCCCCCTGCTCTGCCCTGGGGCGGACACCACCCCTCTGTGGGACGGCCCTAGCTTCCTGAAGCTTCGCACAGCTGGTTCGCTTCCTTGGTACCCCGATTCTGGTCTCTAGTAGTGCTCTTTTCTCTCTGCTCAGTTCTAGACCCACACTTCAAACCGCTTAATCTCTGGACACCACACAACTCTCCAGCATCTCTGGATTTCCTTCCTCAGCTCTGTAGTCACTTAACCTCCCACCTCCAGTCTCTCCCAGGCCAAGGCAACTTCTAAGGAATCATCTTTGTGCCAAAAGGCCTCAGATATTACCTACTGGTTATAAGGGCACAGTCCAGATTCTGTAGTCGGCCTACTGCCTCCAGCAGACACATCAAGCCCACTACTCCCTGAACCAGCTCTGCTTTTTCCTCTTTGTGTCCTAAATTATACCTGGCCTGGTTCCTGAGTGACTCTCTCCAGGAAGCCTCTGTTAACTCCCCAGGGTGGGGGCAGTAGGTCCCCTGTGTCTGTGTGACACCGAGAGGCTCTGCCATCACTCCCACTGGTGCCTAAGCCTGAGCACTGTGCAGCACAGCCCCATTCCCACAGCGCCCCTGCAGGGCAGGGCTCGTGCCTGGGGAGGGTTGGCGGGGCGCAGCAGGAAGGCCGCTCACCACCTCACACTGTTCATCGCAGTCCACTTGAAGATCACATACCGATTTTATAAAATTTCCTCAGAAAAGTAAAGTATTAGGTAGGAGAACTTTCAATGGGTGAGTCAAGATTTTTAAACTTAATTTTGCTCTTCTAAGAAACTATAAGCAAATGTAGCTATAAGAAGGTTAAAGGTACTTGTGGGGGAAAAAAAAAGACAGTGAGGGAGTCCAATCAGGGGTCCCCACTGCCTTTAACTTTCTTTGTGCCATCACATTTCTAAAAAGCCCACTGTGTCCTCTTCCACTACATTATTTCCAGCCCTTAAATGGCTTACTGGAGCAGGCAAAGACCAGCAGTGTAAAAAAAGAGGTGGGCCCAGAAATGCTGGGCTTGAACCCCAGGCCCTCTTCCTATGGCATTTCTCAGGGGTCACGCAGCTCCTCTGGGCCTCACTTAGGTTATTTTGTGTACATATCTCAGGCTCAGGGTGGCTGAGAGGAGAAAGAGGTGGATTCATTATCAAACTGGGGGCAAGTTCAAATCTTTGCTGGCATTGCTATAAGGAAGGCTGTCTCGGAAAAATAAACAATCGAAGATGGATTCCAGTGTAACTAAGCAAAAGGTATTCTGTTGAGAACCAGAAATCCAAAATTCTTTAGATCTGTGTTTCTCAAACTGCAGGCTACAGACTATTACTGGACTGTAAAAATCAATGTGGGAATTCATGACCAGTATTAACAACAACAAGGTACAGAGAGGAGATCCGAGAATAAGGATGTAGTAAGGGAGGTGTTTGTGAAACTTGTTTCAGTTATACACATGTGAATATGTCACAATACAAAATGTAGTTCTTACAGTGGCAGGTGGTAAAAAAAAAAAAAAAAGTTTTAAAATAGTTTTGATAGTTAAGGTTCTAAAAGAGGCAGCCAGCCAGCAGGGCATGCAATACCTCTTCTTGGGCTCTGATCCCTCCTAGGAAAGGACAGACAACTGAAGAGGGACTCTCAGAACTGGAAGGAGCCTCAGACTTGCACCTGACACAGGGTCTGCCTCTGAACAGTGCCGGCCTTGTGGTTTCTGTCACATAAGCAGGTTCTGGTAATTCACCAGCTCTCAAGGTATCCCATGTCATGGATGGACACTGTTGATCGGCAGTTAAGTTCTTTCCTATATTAGGTGTTACTCTACCTCTCCTCTGTGGATGTCTCCAGAGCTCCTGAACTACACAGTAAGCCCCCTCCATATGCACTGGTTAGTCATCACGAGACTATTGTGAGTGTTACAGGGGCAACCTGGGTAGAAACAGAGTTCCACACAGGAGTAAGTTCTTAGGAAGCACTCAGTAAACAGCAGCTAGTCTCATCTGTGGGAGCCCTTCAAATACATCCCTCACATCACCCTCATCTTTGCTCTTCTGAGCCAAGCACCCCCAAGACATAAAGATGATTACATTTTCAGATCCTTTTATATTGAAATACGTCAATGTTCCTCTTAAAGAGTGTGTGTAGATAACTCAGAAATACTGAAAAGAGGGTCAAATAAAAACATCAATTCCTCTGATCTGGCTCATAAATGTCTATCACTGCACCTCAGAGGCCACCAGCTCACCAGGAATATTGGTGGGGACAACTCGGGCCTGCTGCAGAGCCAGTCTTCCTGGTCTTGGGCTGTGCTACAGGATTCTATACTTGTTCCAGTTATTTTACCACACTTCCTCTGGTTCAGATGGTTTTGAATCTTGAACGTCTGGACTACACTCCTGGGCAGATCCTTGGGCACGAGTTCTATGAATCCGAATCTAGGAGCTGTGGAGGATACTTAGCTGGACCTCCCATTTGCATCATCTACCTTATCTCACAACTTGCTCCTCGAACAACAATGAAAAACACTGTCTTTTCTTATGTTGAGGGACAAATAGGCTGGTACAGATAAAAGCTGGTAAATGTTGGGATATAACGAGGTTTTCTGAATAATGAAGCAGAGCGGTAAACCTCCTTTGGGAACTGAAGTTCATTACCCTTGCTCACTGAGGTACTACGAAACAGGGGTATGAGAAGATCATATGTACAAATATATTTGTCTTGCACTTATTTGCTTCTTTGACTACCAACCTGTTTATATTTGCAAAGCCTCAACATTCACTAGATTTGTTTGCAGTGTTAAAAAATTAAGGCACAATTAGTCACGGTTGAGTATTTAAACAGTATTTCATATAATAGAAGGGGGGTGACCTCAGATCTGTGGACTTCTGACTGACCTCATAGTTCAGGCAATAGTACAAGCCCTGGGTCACTGTGCAGAACATGGTGAGGGAGGCGGGCGTGCTTTTGCCCCTAGCAGGGCAGGAATCGGTGCTCGGCAGCCATGCCTGGGCCTGTGTGGGTTCCACGTGCCTGCCCTTACACGTGGCCCACATGGCTTCATCTTGCCCACAGGGTTTCACCAGTGACTAGACTGGGTCAAAGTCTTGCTGAAATCACTACATACAAGTTCAGTGTGACATTGTCAAAAGAGTAAACTATAATAGTAGGTAGTATGCGTAGAGGTGAATTTTACTATCAACTTCCAGACAAATCACATGTAAAAAGATGGAAATCTATTTATACAGAAGACTATCTTACAAATGGATGAAGTTACCTAGAAAATTAGAAACAGCAATTAAAATGAAGACAATCTCATTTTGGCTGTAAGTTTTTGGTAAATGCAAAAGGGAAATAGGACAGATTTCAAAGAATTCACTAATGAAGAATAATTATAAATTTATTTGCTAGAAACTTTTCTCTGGAATTAAAGTTGCATAGGAATTTTTTTAATCAACATTCTTGGGAAGGAGACATTGAGTGAGAGTGACTATCATCTTTCCGTTATCTTCCACAATTCAAATGGCCTTTAAAATATTAAGTACTTCATGTTGTATTAAAAAGTCAACATATAAAAGCACAACAGGAGAGAAAAACATCACCCACAATTCTACTAAATTAAGATAATCACCATTAATATTTTGGTGGCCATTCTTTCATACATCCATATGTACACACACACACACACACACACTCTCTCTCTCTCTCTCTCTCTCTCTCAATGGGATCATGAAAATTGTCCTTCAGAGTAGTTCTGACTGAAGGCACAGAAATAATACTCAAATGAACAACTGCAGTATCAACCTTCTACAAAGGCTAATGGGAGAAGGGTCGGCCTAAGACATGGATCTAAGATCTATGCTTAGACTGAGTCATGCAGGCATTTATGCATGGAACGGAAGTATCATGGCCCCAGGTACTTTGATTTCTAAAAGGTAACACATCTAGTGAGGCTTCTCTAAAATATCTGATGCACGAACTGAGCACCTGGCAGATCCTGAGTGGCAGCAAGGTGACCATTAAATCACATCATGATTCTCTAAAAGTGCCCAGAGTGCCTCTATATGCTGTGACTGGTTTTTGCTCATTTGTGAAAGTTTTAAGAAGTGGACTTACACTACCATGGACTCTGATGGGGTCGGTATGAGAGTAAGCAAAAGAGGTGATTGTAGGTGAAATAACTCTTCCCTCCACACAGGTCTGAATCATAGGCACTTACTGAGCTCCTATGATACTATACTGTTTCATGGAAGAAAATTAAAATCATTTGCCAAATGATAAAGGCAGATGGTCATCTCATTCACAGAACTTTGAAAGAATCTCGGTGGAACCATTAAGCTAACATTTATTGAGCACTTATTATGTACCAGGCACTGTGCTAAGCACTTTACATGCGAATTCACACAACCTAGGGTATGCTCCTACCATTATTCTTGTTTTCTCCATGACTAAAATGAGCCTCAGATAAATACAGCTGCCCAGGTCTCCCAAGCAAAAAATGGAAGAGCGAGGAGTCAAATCCAGGTTATGTCTCACTCTAGAGCCTGAGCAATTCACACTGTGCTATGCTGAAGTAAAACTGCATCAGGTGGGTTGGCCTATTGGATGACTGGCCACAACTACTTGCCTGAAGGCTGAAGAATGCCAACCAACCATGGCATCCTCCCAACGTGTCAGGGATGCCAAAGGGCCCTTCTTACAAGTATCCAGGCAATAGATCAGGTTAGAGATAATAAAATGATGTCATGGTAAGTGCAGGTTACTTGCCCATTTGTTTCTACAGTTGGACAAGGAGTGTTCAATTAAATCAATTACGTGAGCTTGGCTGGTTATGAATCAGTTAAAATGCCAGGACATAAGTGAGTGTGGAGAGCACGTGAATGCCACCTGTAGTACTTTAGGTTCCTACTTGGGCTGTGTCCTAGGGCTACTCTCATCTCAAAATTTTTTTTCATGGATACTGGTAAAAGAAAGGACTAAAGAATACTTTACAATGCCCTAAATTTAAAACAAAACCAACAAAACCAAAAATAAAATAATAATAATAAAAAAATAAACCTTTGTTTTATCTTATCCCCATGGAAAGCTACTTGGAAAATCACTGGATCCAAATGGGACTTAAGAGTAATCTAGCCCAATTTTGCCTAACTCTGAACAACCTC
The DNA here is from genome assembly GCF_022837055.1 of Prionailurus viverrinus. NCBI lineage: Eukaryota > Metazoa > Chordata > Mammalia > Carnivora > Felidae > Prionailurus > Prionailurus viverrinus. Next base: position 90,837,133 of record NC_062561.1, on the reverse strand, counting down.
TAGCAGCCCCGACAAGTAACATGCAGCTTCTTCCTGCATTCCGCGTCCTGGGCACTCCCCATGGCAAACCAGCTCACGGGGTAAGTAGCCTCACTGACAACTGTTCTTCCTCTTACGGAGATGAAATTTGCCTTCCTGTGGCCTACCCCTTTGGTCCTCATTTTGCCCCATGGAAATACCGTATAAGCTTATTTTCTTTGCCCCCCTGACAATCTTCCTACTCTTTGGTAACAGTGGGTCTTCCCGATTGCTTCTTTCTTAGAGGCTAAACATCCAAGTCACTGTCCCTTGACTGTAGGCCAGGGTGCCAGTGTTCCACCAAAAGCTAAGTATGTAAGAATCCAGATCAAGTCTGGTGAGCACACAGTAAAGTGAGATTTTCCCGTCAATGATCAGGACATAGACATTCTTTGCACCTTATGACTGTGCTAGTTCCCCTGGAGTTTGCATTACACCGCTGCTGTACTCTAGGCATGTGGCTAACAAAAGCCCTTGGATCTTTTCTTGAGTGAGCTGTTGTTGCTGAGCAAGATGACCTCCCGATCTGTGTTACTGACTAAAAATATATGGTCAAGAAATACACTTATTTTGCTAGGTATGGTGTCATCAGGATATGAAACTAGTGGAAGCCAAATTTCACCATCTTTATGAAAATTACAGGGTTTCTTGGGATCATCTGGCACATGCAATCCAAAAAATAATTTGTTACTTACTCATTAGCATTCAAGCTAGCTGTGGCTCTGATGATCATGTAGCAGAGTGTGAGAGCACTGAGGAGGCCAAAACTGGCAATAATAAACCATTCTTCTGTTGACAAAGGAAAGGGAGGAAATCACTCTGGGGAGAAGGCTTAAGTCAAATCGATGTCAACATTTCCCTCAAATGCAACGAAGCAGACGTCAACGGAGGTGTAAGCCAAGACTGGCCCAAGGAAGTGAAGCAGGAGGTTTGCCAGAGAGCTACTAACTGGAGAAGGTTAGTGGAAGTAGTGTTGAAAAGCTGCAAGGGAGAAAGGAAAGCATGGCCCAAACATTTCTTCCAGTTAAGGTCCTGAGGTTTGTGAAGAGTGTGGCCACCAAAAAGTGTGCAGCAGAAATAATGCATATAAAATTGCACGTGGACACAGAGTTTTAAATGGCTACTTTAGATGACAGTAAAGTGGACCAGCCATACTTCTACAACCTTTCCTTCTTCATTCTGTCACTTCTGCATGGTTGTGCCACTCATACGGAGTAGAGGTCCCAAAGGTCCTGTGGGTACTCCACGCAGTCCGCGGGCTGGCCTTCCGTGGCATTCGGGTCTACCTTCTTTTCTCTTAGGCACAGGTTTACTTACAGTCTTTATTTACAAAGGACATCTTATTGGTTCTCTCCTGGGAAGAACTACCCTTCATACTCCCGCCGGCGGGAAGCAAGCACTGGCTGCTTTGGCTGTGTCGAGCACAAGTAGGAAGGGAAGGTGACTCACAAGGTACCTGGCCCATCAAAGAGTTGGAAAAAAACCTCTGAAACACAGAACTCTAGGGTTTTTTTTATCTAGTTTTTCTCTAGATCCGGGAAGTCAGTTAATATTTTCCCTTCTTTTCAAAGTCTGTATGTCAAGGTAACGTCCCCGAAGTACTATTTACTGCGAACCTTGAAAATAACCTGAGAACCAATCTATAAAATATTTCCTAGTATATACACTAACTAGGGCTGGTTTAACAAGGTGGTACACAGCAAAGTCCCCTATGTATCTACAATAAGGCAGAGAGAAGACATTTATACTTGGAATGCCAAAGTTGGGTATGTAAAAGCTGTGTAGAATGTGAGGGTTTCTCAGTCTGGTTTCCATGAATCCTACAAATGTGCAAAATTGTGTGTGCCTAGGGATTTTTCTAGAAAAAGGTTATTATACTTTCACTGGACTTTAAAGGTGGTGATCTTCAAAACGTTAAGAACTGGTCTTCAGGATTGCCAGGATGATGAGTTTGTTCTAGAAGCGTTTCTTGGCCATCTTGATCTGTATTGTTATAATGCTTAGCAAACTCTTTGGTTTTTGGTTAACAGTGCAGCCACTGCTTCCTGGATTACAAATTCTTCAACAGTACAGTAAATTTATAAGGTTTTAATTTCAGTCCAAATGAACATTTAAGAACCCATACAAAACCCACCATCTTTACCTGCATGTATTTTAAGTTAGGAAAAATGTGTCTTGGCATTTAAAAAAAATTCAGAGATGACTGGTCATCAGTACCAAGAAGTTAACACAGAGTTATTTTTTTCTTCTTAGAGACCTTTGTACATGATAAGCAGACTAACTTTTGGAACTTCAGTGATGTCTGTGTTTCTGCATACTGAACATACCATCCATAGATGTATGGCATTTCAGTTATAAAAACTAGTAACCAAAATGAAGCAGACCCCATCACAATGCCCGGTGGGTCCAGCAGTCTGCTGAGGCCGGAACCCCAGTGTGTATTTAGCACAGTGCCTTGCACAGTGGGTGCTGAGCGGGCGCACTGTAGCTGGTACGACACTACAGAGCTTTGAAGGCAAAGGAGAGGGAGCTTTGGTTTCGTTTAACCACATGAGTTTATTTATTCACATGTGTAAATTCCACTAATGGGGATTGATATGATATATGAAGTAACATTTTTTATCATCAAAATGGGAGATTCTGAAAGGACAGTTCTGCATAAAATAAAGCAGGATCAGAACTTAATGTAGTAGTAGGTGCTCAATAAATGTCGATCAATGAAGGACCTACAAAAACTCATTAATAAACAAGGAACCTTTGTTTCCTTTATTGCTACTAGATCAGTTTTCAAAAATCTACACTATAAAACCTGAAAACACAAAAAGCTGTTGAAACACATCACGGGGGAAATGGTAATAAGTGAGTCAAGCTGTATCAAAGAATAGTTTTCCTTATTTTGTAACTGAATGAAGTCTCCCTAAGTTTAGACACATGCTAGAACAAAACCTGGGGAGTCATTTGCTGCTACTAAGTTTTGGTTGGTTAAAAACATGTGTCCTTCACTTGAAGAGACCACACGAGGCTTGCTATGTCAAGGGCAAATCTTTTGCAACAGCTTTATCTGGGCTATGGACCCCCTGAGTTAAGCAGGGCCCCATCAGCTTTAGGGCTCGAAGCTACAGGCAAGCAACAGCACGTACTGGAAAAGGCAGCACCAGAGTGGTGGCAAGGAAGATGGCGAAGGGCTGTTAGATGGAAAGATCACGTAGAGGATGGAACTGGAGGAGACAGCTGGCTTGTTACAGGGTGAATGTCCGCAAGGCCCACACACACGCCTGCCAGCCCACTCACACCGTACTGAGGCACGGCCATCAGAACACTCGGAGCACTGCTTTTCTTCCCATCAACGGCACAACAGTCAAGACGTTCATAACGAGCAAGAGCGTTTTTAAAGGCATATTACCCTTTGGCTTTTCTCCCACCTCATGTACCATGACACCAAAGAGGAAGTGCCAAGACACCAAACGTCATAGAAAGTGTAAAATAAAGTAAGCGGCAGCCGGCTCAAGTTGCCCTAGAGTGGTTCATTTGTGTGTTCAAATCTGCACTAGTGTTTCACTCAGCTGCCTGCAGCCTAGGAACCAGAGAGCACTGGTGCTCACGGTCACACAACACACCCAAGGTGACGCCCGAGGTCACATCCCAGCATGACCCTTGAAACTGCCCATCTGCAAGGCAACCATTTTGAAACCGGCTACTAAGACAAACCTCTGAACAACTACTTGTCAAATGGAAGCGATTCCCATTTATTATACACAAATACACAAGCTCCTTATTATAAACAAACTTTTGTCCTTCCAAATACCTGTTTCTTTCTCGGTTACAGACTAACCAACCGGCCCAGGAGACTGCCTCAACTGTCCTCCAGAGCAATCAACGCACACCAAACAGCAGCAAATCTGCCTTGCACCCGGGCACAGGGCCCCACTTACTTGTTACTGCAATGTTGATCTCTCCCGTTCTAGGAGTGAGCTCCCCATCCTGAGGAAGAGGCGAGATCCCCGAAGTTCGAAGTGGCTCCAGGCCAAGGGAGTTGTCACTGGCGAGGTCACCTAGGGCTGATCTTCGGTTAACTGCTTGGGTTCTGGTGAGCCTTTCCATATCAAATGCTACGTTATCAGTACATGGCAAATTTGGCTGCAAAACATTTCCAGATTAAAAGTACTTATAAGAATAACAAATCTTTTAGAAAATTCTAAATGTTTGATACCCTGTTGAAAAGACTTCAAGTTTTTTTTCCGTGTGGTTTCCTCTCATTTCTTTCCCCACTTACCCTTTCTCACCCACAAGTTTTTCTGTAAAAGAAACAGATTTCTTCCCAGAAATTGGTGAAAAAGAAAACTAAAATCCACTGAAGAACCAAGAAAACCAGATACTTCATCTTTATGAAGAAATGACAACCTTTGGTGGACATGGCTCACAGGCACAGGGGTTGTTCAATACATTACAAAGCTGACAAACACTTAAAATGTGTCGCTTTGGCTCTTCCATCAATGTGGAGCGAAAGCAAATGACATAAAATACTGCTTTCATCCTATTAACTTCTCTGTAATGGCATTTATCTGGCAGTCAGTTTTTAAACGTCTCCTACCTTTAAACACAAGGAAAGCATCCAACCAAGAGCAGATCAACCCTGAAAAGACCTTGAATCGTAAGGGATCTGTTTCACAATCTAAGAATCTAACCCTGAAGGAGAGTTACAGAGCTGCCTTGGGGCCAAAGCCTACCAACTAAAACATGGATATGAGAATCTTCTGGTGTAACAATACGGATACTCGGTTTCCCTAGCAACCTTCAGTTCTTGTAGTAGACAGCACGTCAGAGGCAGAGCTGGGAAGGATGGCTGAGAGAAGCTGAAGTACAGAGAGTGACAGCTGACCAAACCCAGAACAATGGCTTCTCAGCCAGAAGAACGCTGTTCTAGATCACCCCAGAGCCTAAGTACAAAAAATGACAGCACAGTGCAATAACTGATGCTTATAATGATACCCACTCAGAAGAGGTTTATTACGGCCTTTATATTTAAAACCATGGTAGCCTGTAATAGATTTTAGAAGGGTTTCATTAAAAAACAGAAGGGAAAAGTATTAGTACTTCAAAAAATAGGACTTAAAAGAAAAACCAAACCAAACCACCACCAAGGCTAGAGGCAATGAAAGGAGATTAAGTTAATCCTTCCCAAAGTATCTGCCACGTCTGGTATTGTGGAAGATGCTCTATGTTAAACTCCTCAAAAGGAGTGGGTTTTGTTCCCCAGGAGATGTCTGGCGACGTCTGGAGACATTCTGATCGCGTGACCGGTGTGTTGTGCCACTAGCATTCAGGAGTAGCCAGAGGGGCTGCTAGGAACCGAACAGTGCACAGGACGAACCCCCACTGATGGAATTATCTGGTGGTGCTGAGGTAGAGGAACCCTATGTTAAACGATGTCACTGATGTGATCGCTGCAGATGGGAAGATACAAGGGGTCATCACTGCCCCACGGGACTGTTAAGCTGTCATCTGATAGCGGATTTTGAATACGACTGCTTGGATGTGCTTTGGGCTGCAAGGCTACCATGAGGAATTCTTTCGGTGGGCCAAACTCAACTTTTGGTTCTTAAGGAAATCACTCATCCACTCTTTCCTGAGACCAGAGAGTACTTTGTTTTCCTCCAAAAAGCATTAATTGTGGACATATACTTCTCTTAAGGAAGTCTCCACAATCCTCAGTCAGTGCTGAAGTTGTCTGCACAGAACCGGACTAAAGGCCCTGCCCAGAGCCAGCACCGCCCACCACCACTACTGGCAACTGACCAAGGCACGCAGGGGAGCAAAGCCAGATCCAAGGGGAAGGAATGTAAGTGAGGACATGTGATGCTGAATGCAGAAAAAATTACTGCATAGTCTATATTCTAGTCCTTAAAACAAAATAGTGGAGTGCAAGAAAACCCCATCCATCTCTCCTATGGCGGTACTTTACCACAATCCAGCACCCACAGAAAAGCACGCTTGCCAGTGGACTAGCTCAATCCTTTATCATCTCTTCTGGGACTTCCCCAAGGTGGCCTGGACTTTAAGTACTCTGGGAGAAAGACACTGCAAGCCGGGGTTCTCTGGTGAGATGTGACCATCCCGCTTGTGCTACGTTAGGCTGCACCTGGAGAGGACACCACACGGACGCAGTAACAAAATAAGAAACATACCACAATTCCCAGGGCCTTCAAAATATTAAGTTTGCACATTGGACAGGTACAGTGTTCACTAAGCCAGGGATCCACGCAGGATTTGTGGAAAACATGCCTGGAAAAAATGGGAGACTTGTATCACAAATTACATGCTAAACAACTATTAGACCAAAAGAAATGGAATTTTTAGTCAGTTTCTCCTCCTTTTCCGACATATTGGCAAGTCCCAAGAGACAAATATTGGGGATGTACTAATACACGGCTGGCAGAAAATCTCCTGAATCCAATCTGGATGACGAGAACTGTAAGTAGTATTTGGCAGTTCGGTCTTTTTATTTCACCATTTGAGGAAACTTAGGATATGTATTATGAATGAAGAAGACAAACTATTAATCAGTTATGTTTTCTGTAACAGCTAAAGTAGAAAAACGCAAACTCAAGAAGATATGAAACAAGAGTCATATGAAGTTTTCTGCAAAACTATGAATTAGTTCCATGGAACTCAGTTTAAATGTCACTTAAAACATTTTTACTTGTTTTTTAAATTAAAAATTCTTTTTAAATGTTCATTTTTTGAAAGAGCAAGTGGGGGAGGTGCAGAAAGGGGGAGGGAATCCCAAGCAGGCTCTGGGCTGTCAGTGCGAGGCCCGACACAGGGCTCGATTCCACAATCTTGGGATCACAACCTGAGCTGAAACCAAGAGTCAAGATGCTTAACTGACTTAGCCACCCAGGAGCCCCTTTAATTTTTTTTTTTTTTTTTTTTTTTTTTTAGAGAGAGATGTACGCACCAGGGGAGAGGGACAGAGGGAGGGAGGGAGAGAGAGAGACAGATTCTCAAGCAGGCTCCACACTCAGCAAAGAGCCAGACATGGGGCTTGATCGCATGACCATGGGATCATGACCTGAGCTCAAATCAAGAGCTGGATGCTCAACACACTGAGCTATCCAGGTGCCCCTAAAACATTATTTAAAAAGACTTCTAAGCAACCTATGCTAAATGTATGTAAAGGCTGAAGGGTGGTTGGGAATATTCTGGGGACAACTGCACCTAACAATTAGGTAACACTGAGCCAGAAGTTTTCAGTGGAAATGTTTTGGGGAGAGAGAGGATGGGTGATTTGCTCTTGCTCAGGAGAGTGGAAGTCACATCCTAGCAACTGAACCTAAGTCAGTTGTGGAGAGTTTAGCATTCTTAGAAAAGGGACGTTGCACCTTTTGGAAGTGAGAGAACACTTTGAGGGAGCTGTGGAAATCATTTCTCAAGTTCAAGTACTCCCCATGGCAGCTCTCAGAGGTTGAAATGAAGCCACACAGAAGCCCCAGAGTCCTGGCCAAACAGGGAAAGAGGCAGATGCTGGGACCTCTGCCCAGCACCTTGAAAGAGGCAGATTCAAGCACCTTTGGAGTAACTATACGTGGAGTCTTGGGATAAAAGAAATGTTAAGAAAGATATCAAATTGAAACATGGTATGCCTTTAAAACTTTGTCAATTTATAATTTATATGTGGCTTATAGTTATATATAGCTGTTCAAAAAATTGCAGTTTTGATAAAAAAAAAAAGAGGTCTAAAGAACTCACTGCTTTAACTGGGATTTGGAAGAAACATTCATACCTACAGCTTCAATACGAACAACACGTGTGTGCCCACCTGCTGCCACTTGGTGACCGTGCACTCAATTACTTTGGGTAAGAATAATGATCATGAAGTCTGAATTTATCCATCTCGTGGGAAGCCTGCAGATAAAGCAATGAACTAGAACCTCATCATCCCTGGAGGCTTTTATTTAAACCTGCAGGTTTCTACTTAAGGGGTTAAAGTCACCAAACCATAGGGGAGCTTGAAATTCATTTACAACACACAAGGCCTTGTCATGTCTGCTTCTTGTTCCTTTTATTCTCATGTGAGAATGCTCCAAGAGTGCTCCCACCCACAGCCCCCCCCCCCCCCCCCCCCCCCCCCCCCCCCGGGCGGGTGTTTTAAGAGCTGGTGTTTGCTGTAGTCTGGCAGAGACTAGAACAAGGGTTCTAATCTTTCTGGGGATTCAGATCCCTTCAGGTTGGCTAAGTGACAGATCCTCCCCCTTACAAGGGTGCATCTGCCTAACCCCTGGCCTACAGACCTCTGAGGGTTTGGTTAGCATTGGGTAGAGGTGGGTGGCTGGGAGAGGCGCTTGAGGCCAGTTCTGCGATGGACTTTGGGCAGTTGGCAGGTGACAGGAGAGCTGAGGTTGTGTGACCTCCGTGGGGGGAGGGCGCTGACTTTAGCCAGCTGTTTGTGGGGACCTTGGTTTCAGCAAGCAGCAGAGGCCTGGGGGCAAATGGTGGTTTGCTCTCCCTCTTCCCTGTCACCTCCGTCACCTTTTTCTTAACCTACTGTCACCCCCCTTCTTTCCGTTTTTCTTAACCTACTGCCTTTCTTTTTTATCACTGGTTGTTCAGAAAGAATAAAAGTTATAATCCCATATTTAATTTTTAAGGCTCCATGAGCTGAGTATTCTCTGCTTATCTGTTCCTTTAGTTATAAATGCATTTTCTTATGCATTTTTTTTCTTATGTTGGACCTTATAGGTTTGTAGATGCAAAAGAAAGCGTCTCTCCAGCCCCCCTTGGGTACTGTAATGGACAACAAAGACTAACTGGGTCTTCAGGGACAAACTGAGAATGTCTCCCTTTCCTAGCTAACTCAAAATCCGAAAAAAAAATTTTTTTTCTTAAAACAAACAAAAAAACTTTTCTTTTTGACTATGTGTCTAACCCATGGCTCTCCTACTCTTGACCCCCACCCCAGTCCGCCACCTGCCCCCTCCCTCCTTTGACACATTTCCCAACAGCTGAGTTCCTGTACCTCCCCTGGAGCGAGATGGGGAGATGGCCAGCCTGGTTCCCTCAGCATTTCCCTCTCATCTGAACACAGCTGGGCAGCTTTCCTGTTCCCCTGGGGCCCCCTGACCCCAACCCCCTTGGGGTCGCTGCTGGAATCTCAGTGAGTAACTGACCTGTGCTCCTTCTTTCCCTCATCACCCATGTCCTTACCCTCTTGCTTCACTGCTGCACCAAGCTCAGCCTGGTGGCCTCCCCCTTCTTCCCAGACACAGTTCTGCTGCTACAGTGTGTGACGCCTTCCTGACTCCGCTGTGTGGCCAGCAAGCCACAGAGGTGGAGTAGGGAGGGGGGCAGGGAAGGAAGGCATACTCTACCTTGTGAGGCTGTTTGGAGCAGTATGCAACAAACTGTTGTGGAATACTTAGAAAAGCACCAATGGCGTGCAAGGGAAAGGTACTATTAAACATATACTCAGGCAAAGTTAATGGTAACGTTTCACATGACAGAACGAGTGAGTGGGCCTCAGGTGCTGGCACGCCCAGCACCCGTGACCTCGGACTAGCTTGCACGTGTACCACGGACATCTCACCGGAAGGCAGCTGGGGCCAACCAGACTTTGAGAAGCAGCCCTTTGAGAGACTCGAGTAGTCAAAGTACACACACACAGAAGCATTCAGGACAGAGAGGTGGATAGGGACAGGGATGGAAGGCAGGTAATGGGCTGAGGAACAGGGAACCATGGGAAGGACAAGCAGATCACAACTTCAACAGAACAGTTCTTTATTCTTAGAAGAAATACCTTGGGGTACAGAATGCAGAATTTATGGAACACGAAAGAAACAAAACCAGCAGAACTGCACTGCATACGGTGTCCGCCCCCTTTCCTCCTTCCCAAACCAACAAAAACTAGAGAGAGTAGAACGATGGCTGGGGGTGGGGTAAGGAGTGCACACTAAAGGGGAGTTGTTTGCACAGCTCTGCAGCCTCTTGGTGCCATGTAAGAACCTGACAAATATAAAAGGACCTGGGATTACTAAAGGTCAGAGATGAGAACTCTCCCCCCTCGCTGGGCCTGGCAGCAGATGCTATGCAAACAGGCGCTCCTTCGAGGTGGGGCACCACAGCGATGCACCCCTCTTAGCACCCAAAGTGGCATCTCGGACACATATTTATCCAAGCTGCGGCACTCCACTTCTGAAAAGTATTTTTAACCACTAAAAAATTTTGTGGCTGACCTTTAAATCAGAGGTCTAAATAAGGCGGTAGTCTCTAGGGCATGCTGGCGAACATCCTAGATGATCAGCCGTAATCAACTGACACAAGCAGGAGGCCCCAGAGCAATGCCAACCACCATCTGTTTGCAGTAAATGAACGTGACAGAGGACGAAAAGTAAAGGTCATGCACCAAAAAGCCAGCAATCCATGAGGGCACTGCTATCGATAGAAAGTTCAGTCTGCAGACAGGCTGGTTGAAAATCAAGGATGGACAGAAACAAAGGCACCTAGGTTTTCTTCTTCCCTTACTCAGGTGAAGAAGGTTACAGCGAGCACAGATCCTTCCCTAAATCTGGGGGTGAGGGGAGGGGCCGCAGCGTGGTATTTGGAGACAGATTAAGAAACTGCTGCAGGAAGTGCTTGCTTATGTCGAGATGCCAGGGATAGAAAGAACAAAACCTGGCAGGAGTAGACAGTCTACAGAGCAAGGTCCCTGAGGAAGGGAAGGGGCACATCGGAACAAGGGGGTCCTCCTCCACCCAGACAGGAGGGGACGCTGCAGGCGTGGCTGGGAGGCAGGTGCACCTGAAAGCGTGCTGTCAGGCAGCTGAAAATTTCAGTATCTAACAACCATTATTTCTTCCGTGGAGGTGATGAGGAAGCTCTCCAGCAAGAGTGAGGAACAAAGGGATGAGCTGAGGTGTTTAAAGGAGACAGAACACACTTAGAAGTGTGGCTGTGAGGAATGAGAAGAGCTGACTGGGAAAGGGAAGGGCTCTAGGCAGCACCCTGGGCCCAGCTGGGGGTCTGCCTGGAGTCCCGCAGGAGTCAGGGAGGTACCAGTGCCACTTGGCAACGAGAGCTCAAGGGAGATGCTCGGTCTCAAAGACCTACAGGTGAGAGAGGAAGGGCAGGATGTCCCAGGCTGAGGGAACAGAGTAGGCAGGGGCACAGGTCAGAAGAAACTTGAAAGTACTCTAGAGGAGCCCACCGGAAACCAGAGGCTTAGACAAGATTTGAAGTGAAGATGGGTATGTGAGCGAGGTCATCCTGTAAGGTCCGTGGTTCTCAACTGCTGACATCTGTGGTTGTCACAACTGTGTGTGGGGTGCTACCAGCATCTAGTGGGTGGAGCCTGGGATCCTGCTAAATATCCCACAATGCACAGGGCAGCCTCCCCCACCCCTCCACACCGGCCCCAAATGTCAACAGTGCCAAGGCTCGGAAACCTGGCTCCAGGTGAAAAGTTGTCAGTTCTGGTCCCACAAAACGTTGCTCAATGTGCAAAGTTGATTTTTACGTACATGAGAATTATGCTGTTGTTACTGTTTTGGTAAGGTGAATGGTTCTGCCAAGCATGTTGTGTGGCACAGCTTAGAGAAAGCTACAACTTGTTGAGGCTTAAGAAGTAAGCGGTACAGACACCAACCTGCTCCAAGGCAAAAGGGGAGCTCTGATATACAGGCAGTGGGCATGTCTAGTCCAGACAAGGACCCAGCATGGAAGACAACTGACTGAGGGAGCAGTGCCCTAACTACGTGTACAAGGAAGTGTTGCTAACGGTTGCCAAAATTGTAATACTCAAAAGCAGACCATGGACACAAAGGGTGAGAACCAGTTCTCTGGTGGCAGGAGCAGCCACAGGGATGGCTAAGAGCAGGCCGAGCTCTAGACTCTGATGGAGGGCATGCAGTTTCAGCATTGCTCAGGCACCTATTCAAAACCACACACCTGGGCTCCGTGATGTTTTTAAATGTTCCCCACTGATTCCAACACAGAGTCAGGTCTGGAAAGCACTGAATGAAGTTAAGAAAAAGGAGGACTAAGAACAAAATGCTGGAAAAGTCAATGCTTAAGGGGGCGGGGGGCATGGGGAGCAAGTTTCTGGAGTAATCCATCTTTGGCCAAGGCTCCCCTGAGGAAGACACCCTCTCATCAGTAATAAGCATGAATGGCTTTAGAGGCCTTTTGTGCTTACGTCCAGATGGTTCCTCTGGAGGAGGGACCCTGGCCTGAAATATGAAGATGGAATTTGGCTTCTTCCTGGTGATTCTAGTGTCAGAAGAAATCTGTGCATGTAAAAACATTTTTAAAAAGCAGCTGAGAGATGATAATGTTTTATAATGTACCTACTAATCTTTTTCCTGGTTTGTACTTGGATGTGTCTTTCCTTCAGCCTCATGTGACCAATGATGACAGGTGAAGGAAATCTAATTATATAATTACACAATTTAGTTTTCTATAGGACAGTTTTGTAGATTATCCTTTGTATGTAAACTAGACTGACCTGACTTCCAGACTCTGGTTTTCTGTTTCAGCATATGGAATTATTCTTGAGTTTAGGATTAAAAAAAAAAAACAAACCCACAGATCTTTCTGGGTTCAAAATAGCCTCATGGAGACAAATACTGACATTTATCTTATTTGCTCCCATGTTCCGTGTTATTAGAAGGTCAGGGTCAAGTAGCGTGTGTTTTAAGAGAAGGGAGAAGGAAGAGGAAAAGTCCTCGGTTTTCAGCGATTTTGTATTTTTCCAGTCAACACTCAGAATTGTGCGTCTTACTGTTTCACAATCCCTAGCTTGAGATGGCGCCGTGGCAAAAATCAACATGCTTCCAAAGAACATCTGCTCTTTTTAGAGAGTGCCACAATACAGGTGAAGACCCTCTTTCTGGAGGGAGGTATGTGGCTCCAGGTGTGGAGTGCCAACATTCAAGGCTGACCTTTATTTGGACTCTGCCATTTCTGGATTGTGTGGCCTTGGCATCCACTAGGAGCGTCACTGTCCTTCACTGTACGATGGGGAGAAAAGCACTGACCCTCTCCCAGGACAGCAAATTCTGAGAGCACAGAGCAGAGTGACTGGCCTGGAGCAGGCACACAGCACCCAGCAGTCCCCCACTGCTTGGGGGAAGCATCCGTCTAAGCCCCAGAGTTCTGGTTTCCACCACCAAGTGAGCATCACTGAGCCTTCGTCGGAGGGCCTAGTGATGTGCTCACATTTAATAGGGAGAGGAACAAGTGGCTGGTTTTGAAACCCATAAAAGTCACAGAGTTAAAAATTCTTGACCCTGGGGCACCTGGGTGCTCAGTGGATTAAGGGCCTGGCTCTTTGTTTCAGCTTACGTCATGATCTCAGTTTTGTGCGTTTGAGTCCCGTGTTAGGCTCTGTGCTGGCAGCGTGGAGCCTGCTTGGGATTCTCTCTCTCACCCTCTCTCTCTGCTCCTCCCCGACTTGCACTGTCTCTGTCTCTCTCAAAATAAACAAATAGACTTAAAAACATACTTTAAAAATTCTTGACCTTAATGCTCTTAGGCTATGATGTGTCCAGATGTTTTTTCCCCTTGTGTTTCTCAAGGCAGAGAAGTCCGTGCAGTCTATGCTGCGGTAGCACGGCCTGCTGCCGGCCACAAGAGCCATGGGTAAGGTGGCTCTCAAAAGCCAGTAGGATAACCACTCTGAAAGGGACACATGCAAACCACGTTAGGATTAGTCCTTTTTAAGCCAAGAAACCTGACATACTTGCAGGGGAGAATCCGGACAACATCATTCTGCTTATAGCTCTCAATGCAGACTGCGCAGTGATCAAAGTCTGGGTCTGTTTCCTGCAATGAAAAGCACAGGCACAAAAGTCACATGCTAAAACTAAAGATACACCTAAATAGAGGAGATACAATCCCGCTAAGAACTCTCCTGTGGCAACTATGGTAAGCAAGTAATTATGAAAAGTTATGAACAATTTTAATGTGTTTTCATTTGCTTACCTGTATTGACCCAAATTGCATCTCAACCACTCTACTTTGTTTTTAAACTATGTTGTAACAGTTAATACTACTTCTGTTTGTGAAGTGTCTCAGAAGTCAAAAAAACAAGATTCAAATCCACTATTACCTTGGACCATCCTCTCACCCCCCCTCCTCCCACTGCTGCAGCACTGTTCTGGTCCAGGTCACTGCACACCTTCCACAATGTGCATCTTCATCAGAAGGGTCGTGTGACCACATGTCTAAGTACAGGCAGAAAGGACAGTGAGCCCCCAAAAGACAAAGCCCCAAGGACGGGAGCTGGTCACAGATTTGGGGTAGAGCATGGTCATGGCCCAACTCATTACTGGGTCTTTATCAAGGGTCAGGAAGAGTCAGCAGGTGTCTGGTCATGAGGTTAACTGGCTTCCTTCCTCATCTGTGCTGGAAAATGGATTCCCCTGAGTTAGCATTTCCAGGAACCCAAGCCAGGAAGGGTGAGACACTTTGCTGTGTCGTGGCCACTTGGACTGAAACTTAGTGGGACAACACTTGGTAGGTCTAGGAGGTACAAACTAGGAAGAGGTATTGTTCTGAATAAGGAAAGATTGTTTTGTGTTAGCCTGAAGGACACAGTAGGGAGGGACAGGCTACACCAGCTCCAGGGAATTTTAGATTAATGTGGCTGCTGGGCCAAGAAAGCATTCATAGGGGTGACCACTCCTCTGGGGTTGGAGGGCAGCTGTTTTGATGCTGCTGTTATTTTCTGCAATGAAAAACTGGATATGGTGATGTCAAGGTGGTGGGAATAAAAATGAGTGAAGTCCAGAAAGTAGTGAAACTAAGGAGGATGGAAACTCATCTGAAATTATCCTCCCAGAGCTGTTTGTTAAAATGTGCCAGGGGGTAGGGCAGAAAACAGTTTGGGATATACGCCTTTAGAGATGCAACTTTTTCATTTTAGATAACTGAGTACATTGGATGTAGGGTCTAACACCAGGTTGCTACTTTGTCCTTATAGAGCAGAAGCGGGCTCCACGTAACTGGAGACCTGACTGGGGAATTGTTGTCAGCAGCTCTCAGCCACAGCCTCAGTCACTGCTTTTCTCATTCAGTCCCCAAGCCGAGGGCTCAACCCTGACACACTGTGGTCTTCCTTCCACCAGTCTAGCCTGCCATACAGAAAGCACCTTGCGAATGACACTCCTTCGAGATGTGGGCCTCCAGCTCTCTGTTTAACTGGCGAAGGGCTAAGCAAAGGAGGTGCGGCCAGGTTTCAGGAAGCATAGGGAGGAGAATGTTTATTCTTGGCCACTGAGTGTACCGACGGACCCATTAACTAGCATTCTTCCCGAAAGTATCCCTGGTTGCGGCAGGAGAAAGCTCCGTGGAACACCACAGCTGGGGTAACTAATTGTAAGTAGACCAAGGAAGCTGATAATGGCAGGAGCACCGAAAAGTCCAGGAAAGTCGAAAACAGCATGGAGGACCTTCAAAGGAGGCATGCTAAGTGTAAGAATTCAAGGGGAGGTTAGTTTAAAATAAAGCAGGGGTTTACCTGGAGAAAAGGAATCACCTAACAAACGAGACACAGATGATTAGGATGTATTCTCTCCCACCAATCGAAAGCAAAACTACTTTATTATTTTTACAGTATTAAGGTTATTTCACTACTATACCTTGTCACCCTTTTTTACTGTTCTTGTTGTCAATTTGCTGATGGCTTTCTTAGCGGCATCTCCAAGACGACGCTATGAAAATTACAAAGAGAAACAGACTTTAAATGCAAGATCTCTGGATAAGGTGTTCTTTGTTTTTTTTTTTTTTAAAGGTTTTATTTATTTTGAGTGTCTGGGGCACCGGGGTGGCTCAGTCAGTTAAGCTTCCAACTTAATTCAGATCATGATCTCACAGTTTGTGGGTTCAAACCCCGCGTTAGGCTCTGTGCTAACAAACAGCTCAGAGCCTGGAGCCTGCTTCAGATTCTGTGTCTTCCCCGCTCCCCCCCCACCAGCCCCCGCCCCGCCCCAGTCGCTCTCCTGCCTGTATTGTCTCTCAAAAATGAATAAATGTTAAAAAAAATACATATATGTTTGAGAGTGTGCAAGTGGGGCAAGGGCAGAGAGAGAGAGGGACAGAGGATCTAAAGCAGGCTCTGCACTGTCAGCATGGAACCTGATGTGGGGCTTGAACTCATGAACCGCGAGATTGACCTGAGCCGAAGTTGGACACTCAACCAACTGAGCCACTCAGGCGCCCCTCTGGATTACGTTCTTGATTTTAAAATAATTAAATATACAGTCCCTGTTATCTTACAACATTCTCCATGTCATATCATAGGAAATGGATTCTAAAAAAGCTGTTAAAAAATGTAAAAAACTGGCATTTTCCTCACAGATTCAGCATTCTGAATTGAATTAATGAATTATTCTGGTTGAATAATGAAAAAAGTGTGTAATAATGAAAAAAACCAGGTGTCCTACTCACTATTCTATATTTAATAAACCTTTGCAATATTACAGCATTATTGAAATCTACTTCTTGTACAGGTCACAGCACTACTACTGTTCTAACAGCTTTCCTATTCAGCTTCAAGGACGATTAGATGTATACATAAGCTGTCTTAGTAAAAGGAACCTCCAATGCGCCCGAAAATGCTTATCACGTTGTCAGGCACAGTGGAAGAGAGGTGGTCACGGGCTCTCCTTCTGTCTCTGCTACTACAATGCTCCATGATCTTAGGAAGGTGTGTTTATCTTTCCAGGGTTGGGTTGTCTGAACAGGTTAAGTTACGGAATCTCAAAGGCTGGATTTATCCAACATTTTGCCAGACGCTGCTAGCCCTGCTAGATACCAAGGACTTACAGGTGGAAAGACTGTGCACTCCTAATCTTGAAAAGTTAACCGAACTGAGGAACAGACCAATCAACACATTTTAACTGAATGTTGTACAGCAGGGCATGCCCGAGTAGGGAGGCAGCACAAAGGGGGCTGGGGGGGGGGGGCAGCCTAACGCAGGTGGGTGGGACAGGGCAGGGGAGGCAGGTCAGGGAAGGGCTTGAGGACAGGATGCCTGAGCTGAGACTTGGAACACTCATGGGAAGGAATTTGATAAGAAAAAGCACAGGGGTAGGAGGGGGGACTCCTAGACAAAGGAATGATCTAATAAAGATAAAGAGGTGTGAAACACAGGAAGGTGAAGGAAATTATCATTTGCTATGACTAGGAGGAGCATATATTTTATTGTGCAAATGAGAATGTTTTGAGAGTCAGAGGGCCCTACCAATAATCACCTGGGGATAGGAGGTACAGACAGGCACACGGGGATAGGTGGCCACTACACACAAGCAAATCCTGAACTGTGGGAAGAGGCAGATGCTGAGGGTGAAGGAGGTTGGTGGGGGCTAGAAGAGAGGACCCTGATTTTATATCCGGAGGATTACAAAAAAAAATATTAGAAACATAAAAAATTTAGGGAGATTTAAAAAAACACACAAAAGAATTCAATGAACCATATGCATTATGTATCCACATGTAGCTTCAATGATCACTATTTTACCTATATTCTTCATCTGTCCCCTCCTCTTTACTGTGCTAGGGGACTTCAAAGCCTATCACAAGCATGGTATCATTTCCCCCACAACATCTTCACTCTGTCTGACAGGACTTTCGTTTGGTGCCACTGTCTTACCTAACAAAATTAACACTAATTAATCAACATTATCAAATACTCAGACCTTACTACAATATCCCCAGTTGCTTCCAGGATGTCTTTATATAGTTGGCTTATCTGACTCGGAATACGAAGTCCAAACATTGCATTTGGTTGCTGTTCCCCTCAAGTCTTTCCTAATCTGTATAACGTACATATCTTTAGCATTATGGAAACAGAACTGACTTAAACTGCATGTTTAATGTTTATTAATTTTTGAAAGACACAGAGAGTACGAGCTGGGGAGGGTCAGAGAGAGAGGGAGACACAATCTGAAGCAAGCTCTAGGCTCTGAGCTGTCAGCACAGAACCCGACGTGGGGCTCAAACCCACGAACTGAGAGATCATGACCTGAGCCAATGTCAGACACTTAACCAAGCCACTCAGGCGCCCTAAACTGCATGTTTAAAGTGTACAATTTGAGGTTTTGACATGGCCCTTGAAAGCATCACTACCATCAAGACAGCATCCCTCATCCCCCAATTTCTTTGTGCCTCTTCCTAATCCCTTCTTCCTGCCACCATTCCACCCATCCACTTTTTGCTTTTTTCAGAGTTTTACACAAACACAATACAGTATTACAGCATGGACTATTCTGCACGAAGTTTCTTTTACTAGGCATAATTATCTTAAGACTAAGCCGTGATGTTGAGGCACCTGGGTGGCTCAGTCATTTAAGCGTCCGACTCTTGGTTTTGGCTCAGGTTATGATCTTACAGTTTGTGAGTGCAAGCCCCACAGTGGTCTCCATGTTGACAGTGCAGAGCCGGCTTGGGATTCTCTCTCCATCACCCTCTCAGCCCCTCCCCGACTTGTTTGCAAGTGCACGCACTCTCAAAAATAAATAACAAATTAATGCATATTGTTGCATGTATCAATAGTTCATTGCTTTCTTAGGCCATGAAGTATCCCATTACACAGATTATACCACCATGTATTTATTTTTTTTACCTGTTGATGGAACTTTTGTATTGTTTCCCAGCTTTTGGCTTCAATGAACAAAGCTGAAAACCACTTTATTTACTTGTACAAATCTTTGTAAAGACCTGTGCTTTCTTTTCTCTGGGGTAAATACTTACAAAGGAGGGAAGACCAGCTAGTATGGTGGGTGTGTTTGGCTTTTCAAGAGGCTGCCAAAGTGTTTTCCAATGTGAGTGGACCATTTTATGTTTCTGTAAGTTGTGTATGAAAATCCCGGTTCCTCCACATCCTCCCCAACACTTGGTATGGCCAGTTTTTTTCATTTGATTGTGATCACTCTAAGAGGTGTGTAGTGGTTATCTCAATGTGGTTTAAATTTGCATTTCCCTAAGACTAATGGCAGAGAGCATCTTTTCAGGTACCTCTTTGCCATGTGCATATCTTCTCTGGTGAAGTGTCTGAATCTTTTGCCCCTTTTTCTACTGAGTTGCTCTCTTACTGACTTGAGAGTATTTTGCATATTCTAAACACAATTCCGTTTGTATATATCTTCTGTCACTCTGTGGCATAAGTTTCATTTTTTAAAAAATGTTTATTTATTTTTGAGAGATAGAGTGCGAGCAGGGAAGGGGCAGGAAGAGAGGGAGACACAGAATCCAAAACAGGCTCTAGGCTCTGAGCTGTCAGCACAGAGCCCAACATGGGGCTTGAACTCATGAACTGTGAGATCACAACCTGAGCCGAGAAGTCAGACACTTAACTGACTGAGCCACACAGGTGTTCCTGTGGCATAAGTTTTTAATTTTGATGGTCAGTTTATCAATTTTTCATTTGTGGACTATATTCTGGTGTCATATCTAAGCAATTTTTGTCTAAGCCAAGGTTGTAAGACTTTCCCTTATTTTCTTTTCTACAAGTTTTATTGTTTTAGGTTTTGTATGTAGGCCTCTGATCCATATTGAGTTAATTCTGTATATGGTGTGAGGTACTGATCATGGTGGTTTTTTGGGTTTTTTTTTGCATATGCTACCCAGTTCTTCCAGCACCAATTGTTGAAAGGGCTGCTCTTTCTCCACAAAATTGCCTTTGTACATCTGGCAAAAACCACCTGCCCATAAATGTGTGGGACTGTGTCTGAACACTATTTTGTATCATTTATCTATCATTAAGTAAATATCACAATCATTAATTTCTTGTAGTGCTTTGTAAGAACAAATTTGAAATCATGTGGTGTTACACCTCCAACTTCTTTTCCAACTTCCTTTTGGTTGTTCTTGACCCAGGGCACTCCCATAAGAATTTTAGGTTAAGCTTGTCAATTTCTATAAAAAAAGTTATTTGGGATTTACATTATGATTGACTGCACTGAATGCACAGATCAATATGGAAAGAAGTGACATCTTAATAGTATTGAGTCTTCCCTTGAACAATGTATCTCTCTTCATCTACTTAGTTCTTATTTAATTTCTCTCAGCAATATTTTATAGTATTCCCTGTACAGGTCTTGCACATCTTTTGTCAGATCTCTAATAATTTCCTGTTGATTCTATTGTGTTTAATGCTAATGAAAATTGTACTTAAAAAAATTCAATTCTCATTTACTGCTTGTAGAGAAATAAAGTTGATTTTTGTGTATTGATATTGTAGCTCTCAACCTTGCTAACACCCATTTATTAGTTCCAGAAACCTTTTTACAGACTCTATCAAATTTTTTACATAGACACTAATGTGCTTTGTGAATGAAGACGGCTTTACTTATTCATTTTTAATTTTTTTAATGTTTATTTTTGAGAGAGAGAGAGAGATTGAGCAGGGGAAGGGCAGAAAGAGAGAGGGGGAGACAGAATCTGAAGCAGGCTCCAGGGTCTGAGCTGTCAGCACAGAGCCCAACATGGGGCTTGAACTCATGAACTGTGAGATCACGACCTGAGCCGAAGTCGGATGCTTAACCGACTGGGCCAGCCAGGTGCCCCTACTTTTCATTTCTAATACAGGTACCTTTTATTTCTTTTCTTTATTCCTTGCTGTACTGGTTAGAACTTCTGGTACAATGTGGAAATAAAATTCATCAGAGCACAAATCTTTCTATTGTTCCTAATCTTAAAAAGCATTTGATTTTTCATCATTTAGTACGATGGTATAGCTGCTAGTTTTCCTTGGATGCCCTCACCAGTTTAAGAAGTTACCTTTAATGCCCCGTTTGCAAAAAGTTTTATAATTGGGAAAGGATGTTTGATTTTGGCAAATGTATTTTCCTCCATCTACTGAAACATATGGTTTTCTTTTCTTATTCTTTTGTTTGTTTGTTTGTTAAAATGGTAAATTACATTGGTTAATTTCTTAATGTTAAAACAGCCTTGCATTCTTGGGATCAATACCACCTGGTCATGATGAATTATCCTGTTTACCCATTATTGGGTATGATTTGCTAAAATTTCTTTAGAATTTTTACATTTTTGTTCAAGAGGGATTCTGGTCTGTAGTTTTCTGTTTTGTAATGTGTTTATCTTGTTTTGGTATCAGGAAGATGCTGGCTATATATAAAATATGGAGTTCCTGCCTTTTCAATTTTCTAGAGTTTATATATTTCTTCCTTAAATGTTTGACAAAACTTACCAGAAACCACCTGCCTGGAGATTTTTTTTTTTAAGGTTTTAATCGCACTTTTTTTAAAGGTTTTAAGTGCACAAGTGCACTTTCCTGAGAGACACAGGGCTATTTATCTTTTTATCTCGCATGTGCTCTGGTCATTAGTGTCTTTCATGCAATTTGTCCATTTCATAGAAGTTGTCAAATTTATTGCCATAGAAATATTCATAACATTCACTGGTTATCCTTATAATCTGTAGTGATGTCACTGCTCTCATTTTTGATATTGCTAATTTGTGCCTTCTCTCTTTTCCTCTTGATCAATTTGGCCAGAGGCTTATCAATTTTATTGATTTTCTCTTAGAGCCATTATTTTCTGTTTTCTAATTCACTGACTGCTGCTCTGATCTTTTGTTACTTCCTTTCTTCTGCTTACTTTGGATTTAATTTGCTCCTTTCCCCCCAGTTTTTTTTTTTTTAATTTTTAAAAGTTTATTTGAGAGAGACAGAGACAGCATGAGTTGGGGAGAGGCAGAGAGAGAGGAGACAGAGAATCCCAAGCAAGCCCCATGCTGCCAGTGCAGAGCCCAACGTGGGGCTTAAACTGTGAGATCATGATCTGAGCTGAAACCAAGATGCTTAACTGACAGCCACTCAGGTGCCCCTCCCCCAGTTTCTTAAGGCATCAGCTGAGAGTATTAATTTCAGAACTTCCGTCTTTTCTAATATAAAGTACAGCTTTAGTGGAACTTTCAAAATTCTCATATTCTGCGTTTTCATTTTCATTCAGTTCAAATGATTCTCGAATTTCCCTTTTATCTTTATCTCATGGGTTATTTAAAAGTAAATTAGTTTTTTGAGTTTTTCAAAGATTTTTCTGTTATTGATGTCTCCATTTAATTCCAAGTGGTCGGAGAGCATATTTTGTTGGACTCGGATCCTGTTAAATCTATTGAGACTTGTTTTATGGCTTAGAGTACACGTCAAAAGAATGTGTATTTTGCTTTTGTTGGATGGATTGTTCTTTAAATGTCAACTAGGCTGAATTAGTTATGTTTAAATCTTTTATATGCGCACTGATTTTCTATCCACTTGTTCCTTTAATTACTGAGGGAGGGGTGCTGAAATCTCGGACTATGACTGCAGGTCTGTCTACTTCTCACTGCAGCATCCTGTTAGTTTTCACTCCATGTTATTCTGAAGCTTTCTCAGTAGGAGCACCAGTGTTTGGGGGCCATGTCTTCTTACCAATCGACTGATTTATGATTAAGAAGTGACTTTTATCCCTGGCAGTAGCTTTGCTCTGAAATACTAATCTACTTTATCTTGATTTGTGATCTGTTTTTCATTCTTTTGACCTATTTGTATTTTTATATTTGAAGTAGGTTACTTGTAGGCATCATATGGTTAGGTCCTACTTTTTTTTTTTATCCAATCTGTTAATCTCTGCTTTTAATGGAGGTGTTTAGACCACATATGTTTAATGTGATTATTGATATGGTTATGATTAAGTCCATCATCTTGGTATTTCTTTTGTCCCATCTGTTCTTTATTCCTTTTTTCAGTCTTCTTTTGGATCGAGTATACTTTTCTTTTTGAAAATTGCGTTAAAATGTATATAACATAGGGGTGCCTGGGTGGCTCACTTGGTTAAGTGTCTGACTGTTGGTTTTGGTTCAGGTCACGATGTCACGGTATGTGAGTTCAAGCCCTGTGTCAGGCTCTGTGCTCAGTGTGGAGCCTGCTTGGGATTCTCTCCCCTCCTCTCTCTGCTACTTTCCCGCTCACACTCTCTCAATAAACATTACACACACACACACACACACACACACACACACACACACACGTACATATGGCATAAGATTTGCACCTTTTAAGTGTATAGCTCAGTGGTACTAAATACATTTATGCTGTTGCGCAGCCACCACCACCACCCATTCCCATAACTCTTGTGAATCTGAAACTCTACAACCATGAAATAACTCTATGTTCACCACTCCCTCCCAGCCATTGGGAGCTGCTATTCTACTTTTTGTCTTTACAATTTTGCCTATTCTAAGTACCTCATATTAGTGGAACCATACAGTATTTGTCTTTCTGTGACTGGTTTGTTTCACTTAGCCTTATGTATTCCAGGTTCACCCATGTTGTAGCATATTTTCCTTTTTAACGCTAATGATATTCCGTTGTATGCATATACCACATTTGCTTATCCATTCATCTTTCAATGGACACTTGGGTTGCTTCCATGTTTCAGCTATTGTGAAGAATGATGCTATAAATATGGGTGTACAAATATCTCTTACAGACCCTGCTTTCATTTTTTTTGGGGGGGGGGATACCCAGAAGTGGAATGCTGGGTCATGGGGTAATTCTACTTTTAATTTTTTAAGGAACTTCATACTTCTTTCCATAGTACTTGTACCATTTACATTCCCACCAACAGTGCACAAGGGCTTGATTTTCTCCATATCCTCACAACATTTATTTTCTGTTTTTTGTGTGTTTGTTTTTTTAAAGCAGGCTCCATGCTGGGTGTAGAGCCCAACATGGGGCTTGAACTCATGACCCTGAGATCAAGACCTGAGCTGAGTTCAAGAGTTGGATGCTTAACTGATTGATCCACCCAGGAGCTCCATGTTTTTGTTTTATTTAAATTTGCTAACTGCAGTATTAGTTGTGTGTACAATTTAGTGACTTAACACTTACATATGACCCTTAGTGCTCATCACAAGTGCACTCCTTAATCCCCACTCCTTAACCCATTCTCCTGGCCACTACCCCTCTGGTAAACTATCAGTTTGTTCTCTATAGTTAAGAGTCTTTCTTGTTTTCTGTTTTTTTGACAGTAACCATCATAATGGATATGAGGTGGTATCTCACTGTAGTTTTGATTTTCATTTCCATAATGATCAGTGATGTGGAACATCTTTCCACGTGCTAATTTCCATGGCCATTTGTTTATCTTTGGAGAAATGTCTCTTTACATCCTTTGCCTGTTTTTAAATTGAGTTGTTTACTTGAGTTTAAGAGTTCTTTATATATTCTGGTGATTAACCCCTACTCAGAGATAATAGGATTTGCAAATATTTTCTCCCATTCTGTGGGTCGCCTTTACATTATGTTGATTGTGTCCTTTGATGCACATAAGTTTTTAATTTTGATGTTTCCCAACTTACCTATTTTTTTAAAAATTACTTGTGCTATTGGTGTCATATCCAAGAAACCACTGCCAAATCCAATGTTGAAGCCTTCCCCCTATGTTTTGTTCTAAAAGTTGCAGTGTTAGCTCTTATGTGGAGGTCTCTTATTCATTTTGAGTTAATTTTTGTATATAGTATAAGGTAAGTGTCCAGTTTCATTTTTTGGCATGTGGATATCCGGTTTCCCCAGAACCATCTGTGGAAAAGACTGTGCTTTTCCCACTGAATGGTCTTGGCACCCTTGTTGAAAATCATTTGACCATATATATATATATATGAGGGTTTATTTCTCTGTGCTATTCTGTTGGTCTGGGTCTGTCTTTATGCCCACACCACACTGTTTCGATTATAGTAGCTTTGTAGTAAGTTACTAAATCAAGAAATATGAGACTTCCAACTTAATTCTTCTTGAAGATGATTTTGACTGTGCAGCTTAGAGAATAAAGCCACCATTTAAGGACCTGGGGAAGATGTAGGAAGAGCAAAATTGGAAGAATTCAGTTTAGGGTGTATGAAGTGTGACGTCAAGCATAACGAACACCAAGAACGGACTACTGAAGAGAACAAACAGAGGTCATAGTGGCCTTGACGAGAGTTGCTCAGTGGAAAGACAGGAAGAAAAGCCTGACTGGAGTGGCCTTTAACTGGCACAAGGTGGTGGGAGCAGGGTCACTTCTAAATCTTACCAAGTTTCCTCAGGAAAAGGCCCAGACCAACTTTAAGAGTGGAAGTTTTGTTTTCAACAAAAGCAGGTAGAAGGGTTAGCTATAAGTAGGTGGGGTCAAACCACTAACGGTAGCATTATTCTAACCGGATATAGAGTCAGCAGCTGTGCTGAGGCAGTAAAGGGAAGAGAAAAAGGGTTCTGACAGTCTTAAGAGCCAGGGAACTCAGAAATCACCATAAAACACCTCCCCATACCCCTGAAAGAGACTACTCACTAGACAGAAGCCTCAGCAAGTAACTCTGAGATACACCCAGGGACATGGGGAGATTTCTCAGGCTCCCCGTTTACAGAGAAGCAAACAAAACATAACACGGGAACGCACTAAGAGGTAAGATCAGATCGTCCAGGGCAGCCCATTCCCCTGAGGACCTGAAACACCAACAACTCCCAAGAAGAAAGAGCCCTCCTTGAGGAAAACCAGACCTGGGACTGAGCAGGGCAGGAACCTGGGGGTAACACAGAGAGAAGCTTCTGATACTAGAGGAGATGGATCAGGAAGTCCTGAGGGGAGGGGGCTCCACAGAGAGGTGCAGCACAAGACGGACCCCCCAACTGCTCAGTGCGGAAAGCTACCCGGACCTACGTCTCCCCAACATGTATGACATTCTCCTCCCAAGTACAGAAGTTACATCATTTAACATAAGGAACAGAAGATTATGATCACATCTCATACAAAGGTATCCTAGGGAGAAACATGAACCAATTAGCCTTCAACAGACAATGAAAAGCACAACAATGTTTTGTTGTTGAGCTGTAGGAGTTCTTTATACATTCTGATATATGCCTGTTAGGAGATATGTGATTGGCAATAATTACCTTTTAAAGAAATTTAAATTAAGAAAAACATCAGATATTTATGCACTTAATAAATACATTTCTGGCTTTCTTCCCTGCTTCTATGTACTTTCATATATCCACTGATGCCATCTTCCTTCTGCCTGAAGGACCTATTTGTTTGTTATAAATGTGTATTTACTTTTCAGACAGAGAGTGTGAGCAGGGGATGGTGGTGGTGGAATGGACACAGGATCCGAAGCGGGCTCCATGCTGACAGCAAAGAGCCTGATAAGGGGCTCGAACTCACAAACCATGAGATTATGACCGGAGTTGAAGCTGGACCCTTACCCCACTGAGCCACCCAGGTGCCCCCTGAGGGACCTTTTTAAAACATTTCTTGTAGTATAGGTCTGCTGGAGATTAACTGTAATTCTTTCAGCTTTGTATATGTGAATTTCACCATTTTTGAAAGATGTTTGGGTGCACATAAAATTAAAGATATTGCTCCCCTGTTTTCTCCCTTGTACAGTTTCCAATGAGACAACTGCTATTACTCTCTTTATTTCTTTGTATGTTTTTTTGTCTGACAGCCCTCTTAGCTCATTTTCTTGGGGAACCCAAACACATGTATACTGGGCTGCTGGAAACTGTTCCACATTTCACTGGGGTCTGCTCTTTTGGAGGCTAATTCTCTCTCTGCATTTCATTGGGTGGCTTCTATTGCTAGGCCTATAGTTTGCTAATTTTTTCTTCCATAATATCTAATCTGCCATGCCATTAATCCCAGTCGGTTTATTTTTCATTTCAGGTATTACAATTTTTATCTCTACAATTTTGATTTGGGCTTTTTGAGGGGGAGTAATTATCTTACATGTCTCCACTTAATTATCTGGATACAGGTGTGGTAGGCAGAGTACTGGGTCCCCCAAAGATGGCCAGATCCTAAGCCCTGGAACCTATGAGTATGTTCTGTTACATGGCAAGGGACAACTTAGGTAGCTGACTTTAGAACAGGGAGCCTGAGGGGCGCCTGGGTGGCTCAGTTGGTTAAGCATCTGACTACGGCTCAGGTCATGATCTCGTGGTCCGTGAGTTGGAGCCCCACGTTGGGCTCCGTGCTGACAGCTCAGGCCCTGGAGCACTCTGTCTCTCTCTCAAAAATTAAATAAACATTAAAAAAATAAATAAATAAAACAGGGAGTCTGAATTACCCAGTGGGACCACTGTGATCGGAGGGTTCTTAAAAATGGAAAAGGGAATAGAAACAGAGAGATGGTAGTGTAAGGGCTCAGCTGACACTGCTGGCTTTGAAGATGGAAAAACAGGGCCATGAGCCAAGGAATGTGGGTGGCTTCTGAAGACTAGGAAGAGTTGGGAGGGATTCTCCCCCAGAGCCTACAGAAAGGAATGTACCCCTGACAACATGTTGGTTTTTAGTCCCGTGAGCCCCATGAGGAGGCACTATCTGCTGGGTACTGTTCCTTCCAGTCCCTTTGGATGGTCTTCCCCAGCTTTGGAGACTGCTCACAGCACTGGCTGCTCAGTACTCTGCTGAATACTCAAGGTGCATGGACCTTTTACAGATGCTGGGGCTTTGTCTTCTCTGTGCATTTCCATCCTTCCCAGGACTGTGTTCCATGAATGCTAGCTACTCTGTTCTTAGATTCTCAGTAATGACTTTCAAATAAGGCAGTCCACTCAGCTTTGCCTTAGTTTCCCCTCTGTGCACTGTGGCCTGGAAACTCTTAAACACACGAAGCTGGATAATCCTCATCTCTTGTCTGCCATTGCTCAGGGATCACTGACCCTCGTTTGTTGTCTAGTCTCTTGAAAACATGATTTCATGTATTTCTGCTGTTGTCTTTTTCCTTCCTAACTGCTGTTTCAGGCAGGAGGGTAAACCAAGTTCATTATCTGATTCTATTTTGGCCAAAACCAGAAGTCTCCACCATACTTTTTTTCTTTTTAATGCCATTTTAAAATGGCAAAACTGGGTTATTTTTCTAATAGAATGTCCCACATTCTAAATTTGACTGCTTGTTTCTTCCTGGTGTCACTTTACTTGGTCCATTTCTTATGAAACAGTAGCTAGATTTAGGTTCAACTGCTCTGGCGAGAGTATGTCCTGGGTGGTGCTGTGTGCTTCCCAATGTATCCCAACGTGAGGACATAGGGTTAGGCTTCCCTGCCCTCACTGACATCAAGCACAATCAGTGGGTTCAGACTCTGTCAGTTCAGAAAAAGCTCCCTAAGTCTTTCAGCGGATTTTATAGCGTCCACTGATGATCACTGCCTCAGGCCGTCATTTCACCAAAGGTTACAAAATGGTGATTTTCTAATTCATTGATTAGTTGGCGTTCTTCTATAATGAACCTCCTATCACCAACTAGTTGGTTATGATGTAATAACATAATGTGTACAGAAGACACAGGATGAATCGTTTTTAAAACTTGATTTTCAGAATAGCAAGTTGGTTCTCTAACAGCCTCCAGTTTCCATCAACTGCTGTATTTATTCCCTGGTGCTTCTGTCTCACTTTTGAATATGGAGAGTTCCTCTGAGAAGGCACCCAGGTCCTTTTGACACCACCTCAGTAGTCTTCCTTGTTTTCTGGCACAACATTCATCTTATACATTTGCTGCCCTAAATCTGGAATAACCTATTTCTCCAAGGATTCCTGGTTCCTTTGAGAGGGAAATGGCATTTAAAGGTAACTTTAGAGGTGTCTGGCTAGCTCAGTAGGAAGAATGTGTGACTTATGATCTTGGGATTGGGAGTTTGAACCCAATGTTGGGTGTAGAGAGTACTTAAAAATAAAATCTTAAAAAAAAAAAAAAGATAATTCCAGAGCAGTCTGGGGATGGGATGGAATGGAATGGGACAGACGCTCATTGTTTTATTAAGGATGTAAAATGGTTAATTTTCTTTATTTTTAAATAGTTATTTACTTTCTAGGAAAGCGCAAGCGGGGGAGGGATAGAGAGAGGGAGACAGAAGATCTGAAGCAGGTTCTGCGCTGACAGGCTGACAGCAGTGAGCCTGATGTGGGGCTCAAACTCACGAACCGTGAGACCACGACCTGAACCAAAGTTGGACACTCAACTGAGCTACCCAGGTGCCCCTAAAATGGTTAATTTTCTTATTTTTGAGAGAGAGAGAGAGAGAGAGAGAGAGAGACAGAGAAAGAGAGCGCGCGCAAGCATGAGTGGGGGAGGGGCAGAGAGAGGGAGACACAGAATCCAAAGCAGGCTCCAGGCTCTGAGCTGTCAGCACAGAGCCCAACGCGGGGCTCGAACTCACGGACCGTGAGATCATGACCTGAGCTGAAGTCAGACATTTAACTGACTGAGCCACCCAGGCTCAGTTAATTTTCTAATTAATTTCTAGTTAATTTTCTAACTTTGCCATTCCTTATACATTTATTAGTTGGAATTCTTCTATAAACAGGTACTGTTACTGGGTTGTCATTACATGGACAGAGGAGCTCTGTAGTTTTTAGGAAAAGGAAAATAAGCCAGGAAGGAGTTCACACTATTTCCAATTCAAAAATAAGATTACAGTGTCATCACTTAATGTTTTTAATTTTAATATTTTCTAACTCTGAAAATCTTGGTTCCTAATATCATCAACATAATTACTTATTTGCTTTATCCTGCTATACATATATACATATATATATGATAATTTCAAATAACAATCAATACAACAGTAAGACTATTAAATGCAGCTGTTTTTTTTTGAATCCTCAGACTATATTCCAGCGACATGGACTGTCCAAAAACAGTCCCCTGAAATAACTCCTTTCTCCATATGGGTATGCCTCTTGAAATATATTTAGCTTCATTTGTTCCCATTTATTTTCAATTTTGATAATTTTGTCTTCTGTTTAAATTATTTTAAACAGTCACGTGGCTCCAGAGTCAAAACTATAAAACCAGGTACAGGGAAGTCTCATTTCCATCCCTAGTTCCTCCTAGTTCCCTTCCCCCTAACGTAAGAGCTCTTTAGGATAATTCTGCTTTTTCCTCATATTGTTTCCTTTTGGAAATAAAAGGAAACGCATATGCATGTGTGTACATACGTGATATGAATATCCATTTATACGGATGTATTTTCAAAGCTCTTTCGTACCATCAGCTGGTACACTAAAACTGTTCTGTACCAAGAGGTCACTCCAGAGGCAGCAAACCAAGACCTTCAGATTCCCCTTCTCTTCTACAGCTACCTACTACTTCAGTGCATTCAGAGTTATTTCACGGTGGAGAGTTCTAGTTTATTCAAGCAGACTCCTACGGATGGACATTTGGGTGGTTTGTCTTGATAGTATAAAGAATATCAAGATGGATAGTACTGTATAGATGTCTTTTTTCACTTTTGTAAGGCTACATTGCTACAAGTGAGGTTACTAAGACAACTGGTAAGCACATATGCATTTCTGCTGGATATTACAAATTCCAGCCCCCTCGCCCACGCCCCTCCCCTGCCTGGAACTGTTTTGCATTGTCATCATCAGTGTATGAGAATGCTGGTTTCCCCACCACCTAGTCAAGAGAGAACGTGGTCAAATCTCAGAATTTTTTTTTTTTTTTTGCCAAATTTAAGTACCATTTGCATTTTTCTAAGTGAACTATCCATTTTTTTATTTGTCCATTTTTTTTCCTATCGGGATTTCAGTCTTCTTTATATATCAGGGCTGCTAAACCCTTTGTAATATAAGTCACAAATGTCTCATTTTAGTTTGTCATTCACTTTTCCTTTAAAAAATTAAAACATATAGCCAAATTTATCAGTCATTTTTTTATTGTACTGTATTCTGAGCCATAATTCAAAGTTTTCCATGTGCCCCACCATAAAGGAAAATTTAGCCCACATTTTCTTCTAATCTTTGTAGTTTTACCGTTTACAATTAGATCTCTGATTCATCAGAAATTTATTCTGCTGTACAATGTAAAAAATTGATCTGATTTTGTCTTTTTTTCCAGTTGCCCCACAACCATTTATTAAAAATGTTCATCCTTCCCCATTGATTTGAGATGATGCTTTTTATTGTATACTGTGCTTAAATTTCTACATGCAGTTGTGTGTTTATTTTTGGGTTTTGCATTTTGTTCTATTGGTGTGTTTATTTGTAGGCTAACTTTTATTATTTTTTTTAAATAGGTTTCATACCCAGAGTACAGCCCAACACAGGGCTTGAACTTGCGGCCCTGAGACCAAGACCTGAGCTGAGATCAAGAGTCAGACGCTTAACCAACTGAGCCACCCAGGTGTCCCTAAACATTCTTTTAAATAAGAGGCTTTAATATGTATTATAAAACTTGGTGTGGCTAGGCACCCATCGCTGCTTTTCTTTTTAAGGGTTTTTTCCCCCTGGTTATCCTTACTTATTCTTCCATGTGATTTTTATAATTACCTTATATTTAATCCCAGAAAAAATATCTGAAGGTAATTTTATTTAGATGCAGTTAAATGTATGAATGACCTTTGGGAGAACTGACAGCTTCATTGTACTGAATGTTTATCTTCAACAAGAACAAGGTATATCAGGAGTGTTTTGTATGTTTCTTCTTGTGGGTTTTACACAGTACTTGTTAGTTATGCTCATACCAGGATTGAGCCACCCACCTACCCATCCAGCCATAAACACTGCCTTCCATCCCATTATATTTTTTTATTTTTCTTCTGTACATGCGTTTTATATCCTGCTCCTTTACTAGGTTGTTCCCTTGTTTTAGTAGGGTTCCATTGATCCTTTTGGGATTTTCTGATAGACAGTCCTATCAACTGAAAACAGACCTACTTCTCCAGGTCTTATTCATCATACTGCTTTTTCTTATCAAACTGCTTGGGCCAATACCTGCAGCATGACTTTAAATAGGGCAGCTCTGCTCCGTCGTCTTCACATTTATCTGTTAAGTAAGATGCGGGCTTCCAGGCTGAGTGTGTGTGCACATGTGTGCTACTGAAGCCTCGGGGCTGAGCTGCCCCATCACCTACTGTGCTCTCTGAAGCTCCTGAACAGGCTTCTCAGGTCTCTGTGTTGGCTGTTGATAAATCACAGCCTGTGCTTTCACCAGCGGTTCTCAGACACGTCTGCTGGGGCTTGCGCCTCAGAGCGGAGCCCTGTCACTGTGACTTCTGATTCTTAGGATCACCAGAACTACCCCCTTTCTTCCCCTGACTACCTTCTTTGGAGCTACTGTGTAGGTGCTGCTGCTGCTGGCTGTCTGGCTGAGTCACTCCTTTCTCTGGAGTTCTTAGAGGCACCTGTGGCCTGGTAGCATCGAAGATGCTGAGGATTTTTCCTTGTTTTATCCTGCTTGCTGTCTATTTTTTTAAAAAGGCTTTTAGGGAAATTAAAAAGAAATACCCTACTACTTCCATCTTGCTCAGATCAGAATTCTGCTGAAGAATTTTAAACAAAAGAGATCTGGGTTTTGGAGAATTCAGGCCTGGCCTCCTGAGAAGGTCTGTGACACAGGGAAGACTGGGGGCACTGAGACCTGGTAGGATCTAGGGCTTCGGAGAGTTAGGAAGGGCCTGAATCAGGCCAGTGGGTGCAGGGGAAGAGGAGAGGACAGAATCCAGAAAGATTTAGAAGGTAAAACTGGCAGAACCTAATGACTGACTGACATGGGATGGGGAGGGGGGCGGGGAGGTGGCATGAAAACAGTGGGTGTTAAAGATGGCTGGCTCAGCTCTCTAGCTGGGTGACAGGCTCTGTGGGAATGGTACCCCACTAAGGAATTCCAGAAAAAGAGGAGCCAGTGCTGGTGGGGGAAGGGGTTCAGCCTTCAGCACGCTGGTAACAATGCATGCAGGGTGTCTGAGAGAGTGCCCGCGAATATTTGGATATATCACCCCTTCCACTTCTCAACTTCCAAAATCTCCTGTGGCAAAAGGAAAAAAAAAATCTCTTCTCTGTATTTGATACTAACGTCAAATGTCTTCACTGTAGTATTTTTCATGGGACTTGGCTTATGTTACTACATATTCTTGACCCCTCCTTCAACATTTCCAATCACTCTGTGACAGGTATGCTTCCGCTATGGTTTTGGTCTTTTACTTGAATCTGTCTAAAAGCCATTGCTTTTTCCCCTCTTGGTTTTAATACTATTTGTGTTCTGCTGACTCACAACTTAAGATGGAGCACAATCCCTTTGTGAAGATCATTTTTTATTAAATTCCCTTACTTATACCTGACCACCATGCCATTAAGTCACTGTTTTTCAAGGTATGGTCTGTGGGGCAAATGCTTTAAATCTACCTTGGGGGCTTAATAATAATAATAATATGAAATGATGATATTTATAGTAACTAAGACTTATTCAGTACATACCACATGCTAGGTACTGTTCTAATAAGTTTCACACGTACTGACTCATGTAATCCTCATCATCATTTTAACAGAAAGTAACTACATTATTCCCATTTTACAGAAGAGGAAATTGAGGTATAGAGAGATTAGAGCTGGTAAGTAGGTCCTACCTAGACTTCCCGATTCAGCCTATGGGGGAGAAGTTTTGGGAATTTGTAGTTTTACAATGTCCCCTTCCCCACCAAAAAAAAAAAAAAAAAAAGTGCTCTCACATGATTCTGTGGATGCACAGTATCCAAAGGTTTTACATTGGTAGAAAACAACTCATTCTGGGGTACCTGTGTGGCTCAGTCGGTTAAGCATCCAACTCTTTGATTTCGGCTCAGGTCATGATCTTACGGTTCATGGGTTCAAGCCCCATGTTGGGCTCTGTGCTGACAGCGCGGAGCCTGCTTGGGATTCTCACTCTCTTCTCTCTTTCTATGCCCCTCCCCTGCTTGGCTCTCTCTCTCTAAAAATAAATCAACAACACTTAAAAAAAAAAAAACAACCAAACAACTCATCCTGCTTACTCAAACAGGAATAATTTGTTCACAGCCAGCTGGTCCGCAGCATATCGAGGACAGGTCTCTGTAATGAGACTCAGCTCAGGTTTCTCTTTTCAGTCCTCAGGAGTCTCCCAGAGACACAGAGCTAGGTTTGTATCAACGTGCAGCAGGGTTCTCTTCTAAACACTGATATAAACACTGATGAAATCCAGGTGCTATGAAAGCTATTTTCCCGGACTGAAACCACCTGGTAGTCTGCAGCCTGTCACTCATCACAGACCACTTTTTGTCCCTTTTGTCTAACAGAACTATCCCCATCGCCTTTCCAAGATACCGTGTGTCTATGTCCTGGCCCCTCCCCCCAGTTGGCTACATAACCCTGCTTTATTAATATTACTTTCCTTTGCTCTTTGATATTTCCAAGAGCTCCTTCCCCCTAAGCCTCTCCTGTCAAAAAAAAATTTTCTATCGCTCCACTGCTAAAAATCCTCATTTGATGGCTCCTCACTGCTTCAGTGCGAGATTTGAGCCCTTCATCTTGTTATGTCAACACATGTGTCCGGGAGCAGCTGACAGGTTCAGGTCCCCTCCCCACGATTCCTGATGCCATTCAACTCTGTCCCTCCTTTCATCCCTCCACAGCTCTGTGGAAAATGATCTCTTTGCCTGACTTTCCTGCCAGCCTATTTGACAAAGTCTTATTCATCCTGTAAAATTCAGCTCAAATGTCACTACCTCCGCTGCGAAGTACCCTGACTCACCTAGAGTAGTATCACTCTGCCCAAAAAGAGTAACTCACACCATACAGCAGTATTCTGATTACACCTGTCTTCCTCATAAAATGTAAGCTCATTCTTTGATTAAATTTAAGCATTCACTGAGTCAGTGTGATGTGCCAGGCCCCATGCTAAAACCCTGAGGAGGTAGTAATGAATGCCTCAGAACACCCTGTTCTTAACAGGATATTTTGTGCTAGAAAAAAATCTTAAGCTCTAGATGTATAACGTTTAGAAGGCATATACTCTCTGCATACAGACGGTGGTATTTATTTATGTAAACTGACCATAATGGCAGGACATGAAAAAGAAGGTAGAAAGATGATAAAGTAATATGTACACACTCAGCTCAGACACCTACTTTCCTTCTTCAGTTTTTCTGGAATTATTAATCCCTAAAAAACCTAGCAGATAAAATTCAGAGTACAATCCAACAATGACAAAGGCCGTCTGTCTCTTTCAACTACATAATCTTTTCCAAGGGGAAAAAAATCTTGACAGTATGTGCAATATCTCCCTGCTCAGTGTGGAAGGAAGACTCTGAGCCCACCACATTTCCAAGGTCAACTGTGTATAAGTATCTGCTGTCCTATGCAGAACATTTGGTGTTCTTCCATACTCTCACATGTAAGTGCACTCTCCAGTTAGCTACCTTCTGGGATGAAAATGGGCAAGAAAAGCCTGTTTCGTTTCAGTAACCTCGGGATATTTATAAAGACTAAGAATAAGGTACACATGTTTTGGCAAAGAGCTTTAGCAAGTTTTAAATACCTTAGAAACTGTATAATTTTCACAGGGAATTTTCATAAAAAGACATTCTAAACTCAGGTTTGGCTTGTAGAATTTTGTTTATATCTGCCCTATTATTCCTCAATAGTAAAATAAAAAATTATTGTTCTGTTTTGGGGATCAAATTGGATTACTGTAGGATAAAGGCGCACCACCGACCATGTAAGTGTGAAAAAGTTTTACATTTCTCGGAAAAACTGGAGGCTCCCTTTCCATATAAACACATTGAACATCTATCCCCTTGTGTGAACGAACTTTCACTGACTTATCAGAAGGCAACAATCCTCTGAGCTATTTGCACATAAACACTGTATCCAGATGCATTCTGACAGTCCTTTAGGAAGAGCAAACCACAGATAATTTAGCAGTAAACTAAAGAGCCAGAGCAGTAGATTCTTTTTGCACGTGCAAAATGGTGTCAATTGTGTATACTACATTGTGCTCAGAAAGTTATTTATGTTATGTGGCTCTCTTTAGCAGCATATTCTGTCCAAAGCACTGCTTCACGATGACAGTTTGTGGGAGAAAATGGGTCTCGCCTTAAACTCACTGTTTTTCCTTTGCCAATACTTCTGGGTTCTCATTTAAAATAGCCAAAGGTTTCAACCAGTTGGGCTGTTGCCACCTTCTTATTAAACTTTAATAAGCTAAGCTTTTTAAGCCACATAAAAATTTCATCAAGCGTTTCTCAACCTTAGGAAAAAAACGGAAGGAGGAAAAAAGGTCAGAACATCACTTTCTGCCACAGCAGCGCCTGGAGAAGGCTTTGGAAGCCTGTGCGCAATCGGCCGCACGGCAAGCGCCTGTGGCCTGCGCCAGATGGTGGGTGCGTTGCCGCCTGCATCACACACAGGCCCCACGCCGGGTGCTAATTAAAATGCTACCATCAAATACCAGGCTCCTGGGACCGACCAGACCACTCGCTCTTTTCCAAAAGTCCTTGGGATGCACTACATTCAACCCACAATTGTAGGGTTCTCCTGTCCAGAACACCATTTCAGAGCAACTCTTGATCACTTCACTTTTAGTGTTTCATAACAACATACTTAACAAACGTCTTTATTATTTTTTTTTAAAGGAGTATAACATGCTACATGTAAATACGGAGTTAATAACAGAGGGAACATATAGCAGAGTTGAAAGAGGTCACTTGTCTCTGGGAAACAAAAATTAGGAAAAGACCGGGCAAGGAACCAAGCCTTGTGGTGCTATTTATTTTTAAGAATAATGTTCATGCATTATATCAGTGACACATTTAAATTAAAAAAGAAGGCTACATCACTGAAGAAAGTGGGCTGTTAAAAACCACTTCAGGGCTGTGCTACTGTCCTTCAAGAAGCTCAAGAACTTCAGCTGACATCTATTTTCCTCAAATATCATCAGACAAGATTTCTTGCCAGGTGCCTCGATGATAAATACACAAATGCTGTCGTTTTGTTAGTGCGGGTGTGACTCTATTCTTCCATTTCATCACAATGCAATTTTTACATCTTTTCATTTTATCAAAAACTTCATAAAACTGGTGCCTTCAATCTGAAGGCTGTAAATGTATAATTTCGCACATTATGTCTAATAATCTTTTCTAGGGTTGTGGCATATTTTATATGTTAACATTTTCATCTAATATTCCTTTATTGTTTTCGTCACCTATGTCCCAGTCCAAGTGTGGGAGATCCTATGGGGACCGTCAGCTCTGCCACGACACAGGAGCCTCCTCCTCCTAGCCCTCCCCCTGGATCTACCACAACAGGCAAGGACACCAAGTCTCTAAAAGGTGGAGAGGAGGGACCTGGAGACTTGAGGAACACAGGGTGGACTGCCTACCTGTCCTACTCTAGCCAAACACCTGTGGAAAGATCGCACCCCTCTTTGCCACATGGTTTCAGTGGGGCCCAGTGGGAAGGGGATCTTTCCACCCCACCTCCTCACAGAGGCAAGCTGAGCGCATGATCTAATTGCCATCTACAGAACATGCCACCCAACAGCAGAATACACATTTTTTCCCCAACCACCCACAGAACATTTGCTAAGACAGACTATATCCCAGGTAATAAAACAAACCTCAACACATCTGGAAGAATTTAAATCATACATCTGATCATAATGAAACCAAACTAGCAATCAGTAACACTAAGGTAACTGCAGAATCTCTGAACTCTGGAAAGTGAAGTCATCGGTCAAAGAGGAAGTCCCCAAAGAAAAAATTACATAAAACTGAACAAAAATGGAAGCACAGGATATCAAAGAATACAGGACACAGTGAAAGCAGTAGTGTTAAGAAATTTATGGCACAAAATCCTTACAAGGGAAAGACAAAAGATTTCTTTTTTTTTTTTTTAATTTCTGTTGCCTAGTATTTTTCTTTTTCTTTTTTAACATTTATTTATTTTTGAGAAACAGAATGAGACAAAGTGTGAGCGGGGGAGGGACAGAGAGAGAAGGAGACACAGAATCTGAAGCAGGCTCCAAGCTCTGAGCAAGCAGTCAGCACAGAGACTGATGCAGGGCTCGAACCCACAAACTGTGAGATCATGACCTGAGCCAAAGTCGGACGCTCAACCGACTGAGCCACCCAGGCGCACCAAAAGATTTCTTTTTTTAAAAATTTATTTTGAGAAATAGAGAGAGAGCGCGTGCATACATGGCACACGTGAGCAGGGGAGGGGCAGAGAGAGAAGGAGAGGGAATCCCAAGCAGGTTCCTCGCTATCAGTGCAGAACCTGATGTGGGGCTGGATCTCACAAACCATGAGATCATGACCTGAGCTGAAATCAAGAGTTGACTGACCCAGGGGCCCTAGAAAGAGAAAAGTTTTCATAAATAATATAAGTTCCCATCT
Organism: Prionailurus viverrinus; assembly: GCF_022837055.1. NCBI lineage: Eukaryota > Metazoa > Chordata > Mammalia > Carnivora > Felidae > Prionailurus > Prionailurus viverrinus. Next base: position 90,798,963 of record NC_062561.1, on the reverse strand, counting down.
TTAAAAATCAAACAAACAAACAAAAAAGCTGGTTCTTTGAAAATATAAAAAACTGAGAAGTTTCTATCAAGACTTACAAAAATAAGGGTGCCTGGATGGCACAGTTGGTTAAGCCTCCAACTCTTGCTTTTGGCTCAAGTCATGCATGATCTCATGGTTTCATGAGTTTGAGCCCCAGGCCCTGAGTAGGGCTCTGTGCTGACAGAACCAAGCCTGCTTGAGATTTACTCTCTCCCTCTCTCCCTGCCCCTCTCCCACTCACATGGTCTCTGTCTCTTTCAAAATAAATAAATAAATAAACTTAAAAAAAAAAAAACTTTAAAGGACTGATAAAAATAAAGAGAAGATACAAATCATTAAAATCAGGAACGAAGACAGACACTGCAGCCACTAAAAGAACAAGGGAATACTGTAAACAACATCATACTTGTAGATTTGACAACATCTAAAAAAAGGGCCAATTCCTCAAAAACCACAAATTACCAAATTTCAATAAAGGCGATACAGACAACCTGAATAGTCTTTTAACCATCAAAGAAATTACAATTTTCCAACAACCCCTCCCCACTCCCCCCCCCTCCCTGCAAAAAAAACTACAGACCGGTATCTCTCACAAACTTAGACACAAAGACCCTCAACAAAACAACAGCCAGCCAAATTCAGCAATGCACACACAAAAAAATCATACACCATGATGAAGCAGGATTTGTTACAGGCATGCAGGTCTGGTTCAACATTAGAAAATCAATGAATACTATCCACCATGTCAACAGGATAAAGAAGAAAATAAAAAATCGTATGACTGCATCAACGGACACGGAAAACATCTGACAAAATCGAACACCCATTTGTGATAAAAGCTCTCAGCAAACTAGAAATACAGATGAGCTTTGTCAAGCTGGTAATAAACATCTACAAAATATGACAGCTAAAACATACTCAATGATGAAAGACTGAATCCTTTCCTCTAAGATTAGGTACAGGCAAGGATGCCCACTCTTATTTACCACTGTCATTCAACATGTTACTGAAAATTCTAGCCACTGCAATAAGGCTAAAAAAAAAAAATCCTTAACCTAAACCTCTTATTTATTAAAAACATGACCTCAAAATGGATTATGGTTATGGACTTAAATGTAAAAGGCAAAACTATAAAACTTCTAAAAAAAAGAGAAGATCTTTGGAATCTAGGGTTCGGCAAAAAGTTTTTAGACTTGATGGCAAAAGTCAAATGGATAAATTAAACCTCATCAAAATTAAATCTTTTTGCTGTTCAGAAGACCCTGTGAAGAAGTCTTCTGACCTCTTCCCAGATAAGACACTGGGATAAAACATCTGCAGACCACAATTCTGACAAAGGCTTGTATCTGGAATGTAAAAGCTTCCAAAACTCAACAGAAAAAAAAAAAACCCTAAAACAACCTAGCTAGGAAATGGGCAAGAGACATGAACAGGCATTTCAGTCATGAGGACATACAGACGGCAAATAAACACATGAAAAGATGCTCCACATCAGCAGCCATCAGAGGAACGCAGGAGAGATGTGCCTACACAGCTACCATCAAATGGCTAAAATAAAAATTAGTGACAACATGCACCATCAAGGGTGCAGAGGATACAGTTCAGGGATATGTTTCTAGTGCAAACACAGAATATAGAGCTGCTTGGGGAAAGGTATGGCAGTTTCTTCTAACATGATGTATGCGCTTGCCATAATGGCCCAGATATTTCTCTCCCCAACATTTAACCAAGGCAAATGCAAACTCATGTTAACACAAAAATCCATAACAGATGTTCACAGCCACTTTAAAATACCCAAAACCTTGAAACAACTGGGTTCAGTGGACTGGTATATCCAAGCTATAGAACACTACTCAGCAATAAAAGAGAATAAACTACCAATACACACAACAACTTGGGAGACTCGTAAGGGGATTGCATTAGGCGAAGACACCAAACTCTAAAAGTTAAGTACTATATGATTCCATTCATACAGCATTCTTGAAATGACAAAACTGTAGAGTGGGGAACAGATTAGTGTTATCAGGAATTAGGCAGGAGGGCAGGAAGGAGGTGCCCATGAGTATAAAAGAAAATAGCACAAGGGATCCTTGTGGTGAATTGTTGTGTATCTCAATTGTGGCAGTGGTGACTCAAAATCATATAGAACTACACACACACACACACACACACACGAGTACAGGTTAAACTGGAGAAATCTGAGTAAGATCAATGGATTATATCAATGTCATATTTACTATAGTTATAATATTTACTATAGTCATGCAAGATTTTACCCTTGGGGGATGAAGAGTACTGGGATCTCCCTGTATTATTTCTTACAAATGCATGTGAATCTATGATTATCTTAAATAAATTAAAAAAAAAAAAAAAAAGAAAAGAAAAAAAAGTTTACCAAATGTGAAGGACTGATATTCCTGAAAAAATGCATATACCTGGATATAATAATGAGGGAATGCTGGGTATCAGACAAACTCAAATACAAAACAACTGGCTTGGACTCTTCAAAAATGCCAATTCCAGGGGTGCCTGGGTGGCTCAGTCGGTTAGGCAGCTGGCTTCGGCTCAGGTCATGATCTCACAGTTCATGAGTTTGAGCCCTGTGTTGGGCTCTGCGCTGATAGGTCAGAGCCTGGAGCCTGCTTCAGATTCTGTATTTCCTTCTCACTCTGCCCCTCCCCCACTCACGTTCTGTCTCTCTCACAAAAATAAACAGAAAAACATTAAAAAAAAATGCCAATGCCATGAAACAGATTGAGAGAGACATGACAGGGGTGCCTGGCTAGTCCAGTGAGTAGAGTGTGCAACTCTTGATCTTGGGGGTGTGAGTTCAAGTCCCATGCTGGGCATAGAGCTTAATTAAAAAAAAAAAAAATAGACATGACAACTCAATGCAACATTCAATCTGTTTGGATCAATACAGGGTTTGCTCTGCTAGAAAAGACATTATTAAGACAATTTTACAAAACCTAGAAAGAAAGGTCTCTAGATCAGATAATAGTATTGTATCAATGTTAACTTCCTGATTTTGATAATCACATTGTGATTATGTAAGAAAATGTTCTTGCTTTAAAAAAAATACACAAGGAAGTAGTAAGGGTAGAGGAGCATCATATCTCAAATTTACTCTCAAATGGTTAAAAAAGGTATGTACACATAGAAAAGCAAATAGGGTAAATGTTAACAGTTGAAGAACCTGGGGAAAGGAATACTTTATACTATTTATGCAGCATCTGTAAGACTGAAATTATAAATAATAAAAATTATCATATTAAAACTTTTTTAAAGTATACAGGATACTGCACAGAGCCTGGCACAAAAACGTGCAATAAACTCCAGTTTTCAGATATTTTATACCTATTTTCAGATGAAGAAACAAGTTGAGAAGTGAAATAAATGGTCTATAAGGACCATGGCAAACTGATGGTGAGGTCGGGATTTGAACTCATATCTGTTCCACAGCAGCATCTGTCCTTCTTTCACTAGAATGAGGAAGGCTGAAAATTTCAACTCCCCCACAGGGATCTGGATGTACTCTGTTTAAGGAGAGGATGGCATTACATAAAAACTGGCTACCAACCACTCTCCAAGCACTTCCCCTGCTGGTTTTCTCCTAGAGAAGCCTCGGGCTGGCACTGGGACTCAACACCTCCAGCCCAGCCCCCCCGATGTGCACCAAACAAACTAACAACCTGACAAAATCACTGCCTGCAGGCCATCCACCACAGGGCAGCACACGGTCTTGTCTTTCCTGTGTCTTTACCCACTCATCCGAGATCCACTGAGCACTGTTTATGCTGGTTAATGGAGGCTCTGGGACAACTAGATACTGCTCTTCTATGGGTCCTTCTCCACCTCATCATCTCCCCCACGGCCCGGCTTACACAGGATAGGTAATCTTAATTGATTTATTTTATCTGAATAGGTAATCTACAGTTCAAAATTCACACAGCATGAAAGCGTGTGCCATCTCCCCCCAGCACCCACTCCCAATGACCATCAATGCTACTGGCTTAAAAATGCAACTCTGTGATATTTCCTCAAATTACTAGGAATTAGCTAGATCATATTATGATACTATGCTAAACATTTACATAGAATATTCTAAGTGATCACTGTAAATTTAAATTCCCCATTTAGGCATTTAAAAAATCCCTCAAATAATTTGTGTTAGTAGGTTTTCAACACACTGTAAATGACTGAGGGTCACAACTTTTTTTTTTTTTTTACGTGAAAAACTATTGGTACCATACATGAGCATAATAGATGTCCATGAATTACAGCTGGTAAGCATCAATCATTACAGACGACCGACAGCTCACCTGGTTCCTGTCGCGTGCATTCGTGTACCTGATCTTCTGAATGAAGTAGAATATGAGCCATGCTGAAGAAATAATCATCAAAACAATAAAGGATATTGACACGAAGACTAGAGAGCCACGGCTGAAGTTCTTTGGCGGCATTCGTGTTCCAACAGCTATTGTCATTTGTACAGAGATGTTTTTCTCCAGATAACTCAAAATATCCTTACCCCTCAATTCTGTAATCATGACAGCAATAATATCTCCAGTGCCTGTAATGTAAAATAAATGCATATACTCAAGTGATCTTTAAAATTTACAGGTACATCAAACATACAAAGGCGCTATTTAGAAAAACCACTACAATTTTTGCTAATGGCAAGGGTTTGCAGATTCAACTTTTCAGATGAAATCAATCTCTGCAGTTGGCTATGCGGGCACCAAGTGGAAACAGGAATCTGTTGTGTAGTACTTAAAACTCAGACAAAGTGTAAAATTATTGCAGTGTTAAGGGTCCCATTAACTTGTCTTACAACTACATTTAAAAAATGGATTATTAAATCAGCCAAATGTTAACGACAGACAGTATTAAACGTGGTATTATATAACAACGTCATGTGATAAAATATGGCAGGTCTTTACTGTAAAACTTTTTCCATTTTAAAATGCTCTTTAGAAAGTCCCAGCTCCTTAAGAAAAGGAGAATAGCACTCGTGTTTATAGTACAAAAAGCACTATTATTTATAGTACAAAAATTGGTACTTTGTGCACTACTCGTTCTTTACAGGGCACCTATTGTGTGTACAACTAGTATAAGGAATAGAAAGCACAGGACATGCAGTTTTATGATCTCACTGACATGACACGAATCCAGTAATAGAGCTGCAAAAGTCAAATGCCAAAAGGGGGTAACCTTCATTAATAACGGCTGAAGCTAACTTTGGTCCCACGTCTAGCCCTGATGAGAGGAAGGTTCCTTTCTTATTTAGCCCAGAGCCCTTCTGGAAATGAAACCCTCCCCGACTCGAGTCCACACTTCAATACCCTAGACTAGTTTGGCATCAGAATCCTTCCAGCTTCTAACAGCTGTCCAGAGGTTCTGTCACAGCCACAAACTATTTTAAGGTAATTACAGGATGTTCTTAAGTCACCATTCTAGTCATTTACTTCCTTCACTTATGTAATTTCCAGGAGTAGTGATACAGTAAAGGCAAATTTCTCTCCTGTGGAGTGTGAAATTACTATTCCTTTCCTCCTCCTCAGAGGGAAGTAATTTCCCATTTCCTTTCCTTTCTACACCAGTCTAGCTGCCAGTGACCCTCCGTTCCAAGCTGAAGCTGCCGGTGGTGACGTGCAACTTTCAGCACACTTCAAAGCAAAGACTGAGACTCTGGGGGTCGGAGGAAGGAGAATAAACATTTTATTTCAGGAAAGAGAAAATTATAACCACTTATTCAAACTGGAATAGGGTTTGCAGATAAATGTAAACCACCAAAACCAAACACCCCACAACATGCCCTTGCAAACGCTTCTTCGATGAATACTACTACTAAAGTATTTGGTTTACATGTTTATTGTATTTGACTAAAAGAACTACCCTTATCATGCGCAGTCAAAAGAACACAGGCTGAACTGAAAAGAAATTCAATAACTAAAAGTTTTCTGAAAAATTTAACCCAACGGAACATATACCTTTTGTATTACCTTATTCAAAATTGTGCCAGCCACTTTATCAGAATAGCAGTTTATCAGAATACTGATTAAAAGAATCCAAAAACAAACAAAAAAAAAACTGCGAAATTAAAGAAAGCAACAGAGTTAACATCTAATTATCTTTGTGAAAGAAGAGTTATGGTCAGTAAGTTAGAGAAAATCATAACATAGTGTTAAACCATTTAAATTTTCCATTTAGAAAACTTAGGTCTGCGCTTTTAAAATGTTGGTCAACAGGCAACGGTCTGTGGTGTAACATACCAGGTATGGCTATAAAGTAACTGAGACGGATCCCACAAACCACACATGACAATCAGTCTCATTGCTTTATAATCACACCAGGTACAAACAGTTTTAGAAACCAGTTCTGAGGCTTCCTCTTGAAGACTCAAGCTGGAAAAGGAGCAGGGAAAGCTTCACAGGTAGCCCAGGGAACCAGTCCATGTAATTTCATTCATTCAAAGAACACTAAATAAATGAACACCACCTAGTTTCAACTGGAAAGCTGTTTGGGAAAAGAAGCATTTAATTATTTCAACCATCCATTCAACGATATTTATTGAGCACATACTATGATCAAGGTTCCCAAATGTTCACATTTTTTAAAGATTTTATTTTTAAGTAACTATGTCCACCTTTAAAAAAAAATTTAATGTTTACTTATTTTTGTGTGAGAGAGAGAGAGAGAGAGAGAGAGAGAGAGAGAGAGTGTGTGTGTGTGTGTGTGTGTGTGGCAGGGGAGGGAGGGGACAGGGGATCTGAAACAGTCTGTGCAGACAGCAGAGAGCCCGATGCGGGGCTTGAACTCATGAACCGTGAGATCATGGTCTGAGCTGAAATCAAAGTCAGACACTTAACCTAACTATGTCACCGAAGCACCCCTGTTCACCTTTTAGAGACAGAAAATTTACCTGCTGTGAAATAAGAGAAAACATAATATGTTGGTTTCTGCCCCGGTTCCTGGGACAAAGCTCCTAAAACACTTGCAATTTCCTAAGTGATAAGAGCATTAGCAGCATCTTTTGTTCTGCTATTTGGTCCTTGATCTTGAACCCTGACACAGGGTTTCTAAATCCCTTGGAATTTCCTGGGTGAGACAAGAGTCTTCTATTCTAATGAGGGGACTCTTGGTGGGCTCCTGGATAGCTTTAGAAAGACCAAGCCATGAGGAGAAGCTTGGAACTTTTAGTCCATCCCTGCCACCCTCTGGGCAGGGGAGAGGAGCTGAAATGGACTCCTCATCAGTTAATGACTGATCACACCTAAGGGATGAAGCTTCCATTAGAACCCCCAAAAGTGTGGGGTTTGGAGAACTTCCAGGTTGGTAAACATGTACAGGTCCTGCGAGGGTGGAGGGCCAGCAAGCCCCTTCCCACATACCTTGCCCTATGCATCTTTGGCCACTCCTCTGTATCTTTCATAATAAACCAGTAAATGTAAGCAAATGTTTGCTTGAGTGCTGTGAGCCATTCTAACAAAGTTTTGAACACTATGTGGGGGTTGCTGGGAACCCTGATTTACAGCCGGTTGGTCAGAAGTACAGGTGACAACCTGGGACTTGTGGCTGGCTTTATGTGGGGCAGGGAGGGGGCAGCCTTATGGGTTTGAACCCTTAACCTATGGGATGTGATGCTAACTCCAGGCAGACGGGGTCTGAATCCAACGGAATTCTAGGACACCCAGCAGGTATGGCTAAGAATTGCTCGGTACAGGGGAAAGCCCCACACATTTGGTGACCAGAAGTGTCACAGAAGTGACACTATATGAACAGTACAGGAGACACAGGAGTGTTTTTTCCTTTATACCTGCTCTTGATTTTGTGAAAACTGCATTTACCCTCAAAGAGCAAAGGAGAATCCAACTATGCTTCAATTAAAAAAAAATAGCCTAAACAAAGTAATGGATAAATAAAAGGTATACCTATTATTATTTTTTTAAAAGAGTAAAGGAGAATCTTAAAGGGGCTGGAGAGAGGAGCCCAGGGCAGGTAGTCTCATCAGGTTAGTACAGAGGAAGAGATTGCTAGCAGGATAGGGAAGAAGGCGAAAGCAGTGCAGGTCAAGCAAAATGAAGAATCACAGGAGGATGTCAGAATACTAGCAAAATCACTTAGTTCTTAACCACTTCTGACAGTAAATCACTTAGAGAACCTGATGGTAGGAGACCCCTCCTACAAGAGAAGTCCCAATTCTACTAATTTCAGGAGAGATTTGTGGATCTCCTCACTTCCCACCCCTAGAGATGATCTGGGTTGAAAGACCCTGATTTAAGGATGCCACTGACTCTAGACTTTTAAAGATCTGGGAAGTCTTGGCCAGCTTGCGGGAGGATACTAATGCCAAAGTATAAGCTTCAAGATAAAAGCAGGGTTGGGTCAAGCAGAGACTGATAAGAGTTGAAGACTAATTAGACTACAATGATATAAACATTCAAGGAAAGACAACATCCACCACCACTGACCCTAATCCTAATGGATATGGCCTCAGAATCCTCAGCACTTCACATGCCCAGGAGCCAGGATTAATTTACCAGGGATGACAAGTAAGTAAAAATCTAGGGTGATCCCTGCTTTCACCTATTTGCTTAAAACTTTCTCCACTTTTATTTTTTAATGTGAATCTAGATTTCCACTGCTTGAGTTTGGCTACTTTAATAAACAGCTTTTTTTTTTTTTTTAATTCTTTCTCCTTTTGAGAATTTTCAAACCCCAGAAGAGTTTCAAATCATGACATTTCCTCCTTAAATACTTCAGCATTATTTCCTAAGAACAAGGACACAATTAATTTATCACATTCGAGAAACTGAACTCTGATAGGACACTGTTCTGTAATATATGGGCCATAGTCAAGTATCTCTGCCCGAGTCTAATGAAACCTTCAGAATTGTTTAGTGTAGGTCAGTGCAGTACCCAGGACGCAATCAGGCCTTGTACACCTCGTGTTGTCTTGTCTCCTTTGTCTCTGATAATCTAAAGCAGTCCTCAGTCACTTTTGGTCGTTCATGTCATTGACCTTTTTAATGAGACCAGGACATATGCTTTGAAAATGTCCCTCAATCTGGATTTGTCTGATTGTTTCTGATTACTGACTGTGATTAGATATCTGAAGTAAATGTTTTTTGGCAGAAATGCCACACAGGTGATGCTGTATCTGTCCTTCTACTGTTCACATTGGGATGTACCTGTCAAGTTTTACCTTTATTGGTGATGGTGAATTTTAACACTTGGTCAATCTGGTATCAGCTAGATTTTTCAACTGTAGAAAAATATTTTTTTTAGATTACTAAACAATCTATGGGGTGATGCTTCCAGATTATCTAGCTCTCCAGTAAGCTTTTATTCAGAGCTCTCAGCACCCATTAAAGCTCACTTGAATCAGTTACTACAACAGTGTTTACAAAATGGTGATTTTCTAACAGTATAATTTCTTCTACATTTGTAAAGTGCTTCTATAATCAGAGGCATTAGCATATTTTTCTACTTACTTTTTTTTCCCCATTAAAAACCAGAACTGCTGGGTGGGCAATGTTTTGTAAAACAGAGCTCCCTACTTGTAGCAATTCTATTTTTTAATGAGAAAAAAAAAAAAAAAAAAGGTAAGTAGAAAAATACGGTAATGCTGCTATAATCCTGACCACAAAATCAATTTTTCGGGACCAAAGAAACCTAAGAATTAACCTCCGTTGGGCCCTGGAGTCAGAATGTCTAGGTTCAAACCCCAGCATAAAACTTAACCTCTCTGAACTTCAGTTTCTTCTAAATGAGATGTTACCTGCAGGACTCACGGCAGATGCTCAGGAAATGCTACACCTCACTGAGCTAATCCCACTTCTACTATTCTTCTTCATGGAAAGCACATGAAAGCATCCTCTGGAGGAGACCAAAGAGCTCCTACCACAGAAGTTTGGAACTCCTATTCCCTCTCGTTAATCTCTCCAGCCACCATGGGAAGCACTCAGGCACCTGCTGACCACCACAATCCTCCTGGCTTCCACAGGGATCTGTACTTCAGCTCAGGGATTCCCCCAGTTGGGAGGTATCAGAAACCCATCCCCTACCGACACACGGCTTCTTCCCCTCTCCTGGGACTGAACCTTGGGGCAAGCCCAGTTCCGCTGGGCAGCTGAGACTTTCACCTGAGAAAGGCTGAGGCAGGAAGAAAACACAAATGAGCTGTCTGGGGCATCAGGCCACAAGTGGAGAGAGGTGCTTTTACCGTAAGCAAGCAGTTCTACTTTTTTACTGTAATCTTAGCATTTTTTATTTTTAAAGAAAACAACATCCCTGTACAAAATCCCATTTAGCAGAGGTTTTACACCTTCACAGATGAACATGTTTGTTAGGTTCAAATGAGCTGCCGAGGTTTCAAGGAATTTTCATGCTCTTAGATAATTTTAGTAAATTTCCCATAAAAAAAAGTTCAGGGAGCTGCTGTATTCCCACATAAAGCATTTGCGATGATACTTTCATAATTTCTGGTAGGTTACTATCAATGGCATCAGAGTTACTCCTATAGAAATCAATGACCTATTTTTACATGTAAAGCAGAACACTACATACTTTAGGTGAAAGAATTAAAATTGCTTTTAAGTTCTAGAATGGCTGCTGCTGAGGGAACAGGCAGATATAATTCAGGGATTTTTTTGTAACTCAGACAAGTTGCACAGATCGGCAAAGCCTGGCGTGTCTGTGCCTCAGTGAGTCTGCTCGCAAGTGGTCTGAGGCCTTCTCTTCACTCTCCCTTTCACTGACTTAAGTCCTTCTCAAATGTTTATCTACCATATTTCACTGCTTCAAACCCAGTACTTACTCTTCTCCGACCCCTTGAAGAACTCAAGGGGGAAAAAAAGGATATGCTACGTTCTTTTATGAAATGAATACATCAATAAATCTGACAGAGGCAGATGACAGGTTATAGCAATTACAAACATCCTGCTGAGATCTGTCAGTGTTTTTTCTAAAACCTAATTTGTCATACCACTCTGTTCAAAGCCTTTGATATTTGCAAGAACATGGACGGATCTAGAGGGTGTTATGCTACATGAAATAAATCAGACCAAGAAAGACAAATGCCTTATGATTTCACTCATATGTAAAAAACAAAACAAATGAACAAAAACCAGACACTTAAATAGAGAACTGGTAGTTGCCAGAGGGGAGGGGGGCTGGGGGATGGAGGAAATAGGTGAAGGTGACGAAGAGGTACAAGGTCCCGGTGATAAAATAAGTCACAGAGATGAAAAGTACAGCATAGGGAATACAGCCAGTAATATTGTGATAATACTGTATGGTGACAGATGGTGACTACACTTGTGGACATGACAATAGGCACTCTTAACGGACCAAATGAAACTGGTGGTCACGGGACCAAAAGAGTGGCTCATGTGGCCCAAGCAGAATGAAGGCACGGCACCCAGAGGAGGAGGAGAACTGGGAGAAAACGGAGCTAGGGCTCAACTGGAAGCTTCCACAAAACCAAAGGTCAGGAGGACAGGAGGGGAAGGGAAGAAGCAATGGTTGGAGAACAGGACACACTGGACCTGAGACCAGAGATGTACCTCTGGGACATACCAGACAATAGGGTTTTAGGTTAGGCCCTTTTCATGTGGATTGTGGGGCTGGCCAGGATGACGGCAGCGCTGAGTGGGGGAAATGAGTGTGTGGGGCATGAGAATGAAGGGTGAAGTTCTGTCACTGTGAAAGTGTACTGGTTTGAAACCAGCTGTACTGAATGGAGAAAACATTAGTGTCGTGGCATCCAGTTGGTGCCCATGGTTGCACGATGCTGATGAGTAGCTCTTATTGTGCTCAAGTTGAACCTGAATCTCCTGCCATGAGGCCGACATTCAGGGGCTCAATGTGTGAGCTGCTGAGCGACTTCAAAGTCACTTGATAATTCCTGACCGATATTTGGCTGCAGTCCATCCTCAGAAAGAATGAGGGTCTACTAAACCCTTGTTCCTTTATTCCTCCAGCAGGAAGTTCTTCAGACTCACACCAAGTAGAGCAAAGGCTCCACACCCAGTGCTCAAATGCCAGTTTCTTTTCTTACTCCATCTCCTGTGTGTACTCATCATGTAATCTGTTTGTTTTTCCCAAGTCAAAAAAGGAAAGATGGTAGGAACAAGCCTGGCATGGAAGAGAAAGCCACTTTTCTCTTTCATCTAGAGGCAGAAAGGGAGGGAGGGGGTACCTGGGAAGACAATCACTGGTCAGCAGAGTCACAGAATCTTCTAATTAAGAGAGATCTTAGGGGTCCTCTTCAACACAATACAAATAACTTACCATTGTAGGTAGCTAGTTCTATGCACAGGTAGTTTTAAGTATGAGAAAGGTCTTCCCCCTAATTAAAATCTTGATTCCTAAATGCCCATTCGTGGCTCTTGGTTCTCTTCTTTCAAGAACCACCACCAAATAAATAAACTGTATTTCACTTATCGATGGTATAAAATATCATCAACTGTGAGGTGTATTATTATCATATATATCATGAAAAAAATCCTGCCAATAGGTTGGAAGACGCTGGCAAATGTAAGAAACACCCCAACTTCAAGCTGTACATCATGGAATGGAAGAAAATTCCTCTTCCGTGCAACAGTCCTTCAGATAGTCAAAGACATCTCTGGTACTCCACTTCGGACTTTTCTCCATATTAACTAGTCCTAGAATCCCAAATTATTCATTAAAAAATTTCTTTTTTAATGTTTGTTTATTTTTGAGAGAGAGAGAGAGAAAGAAAGAAAGAGAGCAAGCAGGGGAGGGGCAGAGAGAGAGGGAGACACAGAATCCAAAGCAGGCTCCAGGCTCTGAGCTATCAGCACAGAGCCTGAAGCGGGGCTTGAACTCACGAACCGTGAGATTATGACCTGAGCTGAAGCTGGACGCTTAATCAACTGAGCCAGCCAGGCACCCCTAAAAAATATTTTTAAAGAACCTGACACAGAAAAGCTGGAAGTATTGTATGAAAATCTCTCTTCCCCAAACCATTCAAGAGAAAGTTACTGGCGTGATGGGTCATCCCCTCCAAACACTTAGTGTGTACTCTCCTATAAACAAAAACCATTTGTGGACAGAGTACAACCACTCAAACCAGGAAATGAACACAGACACATTACTACTGTCTCATCTCAGAATCCATTCAAGTGTCCCCAATTCCCAACAATGTCCCTTGGAGCAGGCCCGGATCGCAGCCACGCGCTGCATTCAGCCATCACATCTCATGACTCGCTGTCAGTCTGGTACAGACTTTCCTTGATGTCCATGACTTTGACACTTTTGAAGATTATATACAGCCCAGTGACTTTGCAGAATGTCCCTCATTCTGGATTTATCTGGTGTTTCCTCAGGGCTAGATTCAGGTCATGCACTTCTGGCAGCAACATCAAAAGAAGCGATGCTGTGCTTTTTCCGGTGTGTCCTACCAGGTGGTGGACAGTTATGACACATCCCAATACTGATGAAGTTCACTTTGATCATGTGGTTTTGTACAAGTGATGTACAGGCATTTCCACTGCAAAGTCACTCTTTTCCCCCTTTGGAATTAATAAATATTCTGTGGGGAGGAGGTATTTTGAGACTAGGTAAAACATTCCATTCCTCATCAAAATTTCAATTTACTCTTTTACTTTTTAGATTAGTATGAACTCATGTTTCTTATTTTACTTAATGGGCTAAAATCATTACTAGCGTTATTCACTTTGATGCTCAAATTCTAAATGGTAAAACACTGTTTACAGATTTTTTTCCCATCCTGTTCTTTTGTGGACATCAGTTTTTCAATGCCTTTTATTAAAATAAAATGCTAAAAATGCTAAAAATGAATACAACCCATCCAATATCAAGAGCAGCATGAGGTTAACCTCTCCCTACATCTGAGTATTATGAATATCATGATATTCTGAAAATTGTGTTCACAAGGATACGGCCTGAGTTTTCAACATATTTTTGGCACACGTTAGTGTACGAAGAGCTTATAGGATGGAAGGTTCCCACTTGGAACTGTTACCTAAGCCAGGTCCCCATGAACCCGTTACTAATTTTTTGAACTCACCTGCAGGTTCACTTAGTAAGTATTTTCTTTTTGTTGTTACATGTGTTCCAAGATCCACCTAGTTTTGTGTCATTTTCAAGCCAAGATACTTACATTTGTATTTTCGTACAAGTTTTCGATAAAAGAATTTTAAATGGGAGGAGAAAGAAAGGTTAAGTACTGAGTGGGGTGTTCCACCCAGGGAAGACATGCAAGGGAAGCAGCCTCCGTCAGCTGGCACGCTGACCATTGGCACTCTAAAAGCCTCCAGAGCTGTTATTTGTGTTTAAGAATCTGTAAGTCTGAGAGCTCTGTGATCAACAAGAAAACGGATGGTGGGAGGTGGGAGCCAGCTTTCTCACTTTTCAAGTGGCAGTTTAAGGTAAGCAAGGGCCTAGCATGATGCAAGTGGTCATGGATTAGGGTTGGTGACATCGGGATGAACGCATTCTTAGCTTAATACAGACACAGAAGGTTACACACAACAGTACTTATGGATACGTGTATGTACAAGGGCTGGAATACACACATAGATCTCCTTGCTCTGTCAGCTGAGAGGACCCAGAAGCAACAGAACCTCATAGTAATGAGCACATCTAATGCCCAGAGCTTGGCTTCTAGTGTCATTCTCCAAAAACAGAAACCAGGCTTCCTAGGAGAAATGGCTGATTCTCGGGCTGGGACAGAAACTATATATAGGACGAGCCCAGAGCATCTCACAGCACCAGAAAGGAAGAAAGTGCTCAAAAACAAGACAAACAAAAAACCAATACCCATGGTAATGGGTGCACGTCAAAGGACGCAGGAGCCAAGTGAAAGAGCTCCTAATGGCCAAATATAATTTAATTTAAGCAACAAAAATAAGCCCAGTAGTATTATATTACAATATGAAGTATAAAATAAATATCCATGAGTCCAAACTGATATAAATGACTGAACAAATTAATAAGTAGAGAAGAAACAAATTATCCATGCAGAATAATTCCAGATAAGTAACATTCTGCCCTAAGGAGGGGAAGCTGAACTTCCCCCTCCTTAAGTGTGGGCTGTGCATGGTGACCTCCTTTATGGAAGAGAGAGAAGAGGAGCTTTCTAGTGGAGAAGCCTGAAAACACACCTGACAAACACCAGGTGACCAAAGTCTACACCAACAGTGATCATTCATGGTGATAACATGTATCCTTGACAGGATGTTGAGAATGACACTTTACTCCTGTGGTCTTCCTCTCAAAAACCCAGGTCCTCAGTCTAATCATGAAAAAAAGATCAAATAAATCCCAACTGAAGGACATCCTTCAAAATACCTAACAGCACTCCCCAAAACTGTTAAGGTTATCAAAAACAAGGGAAGTCCATGAAAGTGTCACAGCCAAAGAAAGACTAAGGAGATACAACGACATCCCCTCCTGGATAGGACCCTGGTACAGGCGGAGGACATTATGTAAAAATTAAGGAAATGTGAATCAAGTACAGACTGTAGTTGATGATGATGTACCTATACTGATCAGTTCATTAATTATAACACATGTACCACACTAATGTAAGATGTTAGTTACATAATAGAGGATACTGGGTGCAAGTCTATGGGAATTCTTTGTATTATCTCTGCAATTTTTTTTATAAATGTAAAACAGTTCTTAAAAAAATACAGTTTATTTAAAAAAAAAAGACTCATTACATAAAAGAACATCTTTCCATCAGGAAAAACGGAGGCTGGAAAACAAAGTCGCAACACTTTTTAAGGTGCTGAAAGGAAAATACCATCAACTCAGAATTCTGTGTCCATGTTCTTGAAAAATGATGTCAGAAAAGGTACTTTCGGATAAACGATGAGAGACTTCATCCCCAGCAGCTCTGCATTATGAGAAATGGTAAAAACTACCTACGTTGACAGGGAAAGGGCACCAGACGGAACCTGGGACCAGGGAGACAGAGGAACAAGGACACCAGACATGCTACTCTGTGGGTAAATATAAAAGCCTATCGTTTTTCTTTCATCATTTTGCCATTCCCATCTTCCCCGCCCTCTACCATCACCAAGGGACCCCCTTTCATTCCTCCTCTACACATCCCACAGACTTGGGAGTGTGACAGTGGGTCTCAGAGGGGCAGAAAAGCCCTCTCGGGACAAGTCCGCAAACTCTGGGGAAGGGTTTTATACTGCCACACAGACGGACAGGTGTCATTGGCACTTGGGAGGCATGGGCCTGGGAGACTAAACGCTATATAACACCAAGGGGAAACCTGCAGAGCAAAGAATTATCCTGCCTCAAATATCCCTCACTCCCCACGCCCTAAAAACACTGACCTGACAAGCACGAACACTGTAAGGCATCAGCCAGGGTTGGGGCCTCCTCAGCGGGCCTCGAAGGCATGCCACCACCATCCCTAGTAGCCTGGCCTGTGGGACTCACTCTGAGCTTGCAACTGCAAATCCAGGTCAGCAGCATGTGAACAGCTATCAAGTAAGAAGTGTCTTCCATCCTGTAAACTTTGGAATGGATTTCTACGCTGCTATTCTAAACCTCTGTCAATCCCTTATATGATTCTGGCTTCCTCCTCTCTTTCACTGCTGGTGAGGAAAAGATAAGCACAAGAAAGGTAAAAAGGCAAATCAAGTGATGAGTTTAAGCAACGGACTTGGGATACAGAGCCTGCAAGGTCAGAGATAGACAGGAAGGCTAGTAGATACATTGTCTCAAGTCTCTGGCAGATGGAGGGGCTCTCACCGCCATGTAAATTAAGATTCAGAGAAGTAAAGGAAAACTTCAGAGCTTCTAGAAAAGTTTCTGAATGGAATCATCAGCAGTTATTCTTTTACAAGTGATTTTTATTTTTAAAAAGCTACTGCTTAAGTGTTTCAGTTTTTTTTTTGTTGTTTTTTTTTTAGTTTTTATTTCAATTCCAGTTAGTTAATATGTAATGTTATATCAATTTCAGGAGCACAAAACAGTGATTCAATACTTCCATACATCACCTGGTGCTCACAATGACAAGTATACTCCTTAATCCCCATCACCTATTTCCCCCATCCCCCACCCACCTCCCCTCTGGTAACCATCAGTTCTCTATGGTTAAGAGTCGGTTTCTTGGTGTGTCTCTTTTTCCCCTTTGCTTATTTGTTTCTCAAATTCCACACGATTGAAATCATGTGGTATTTGTCTTTCTCTGACTTATTTCACTTAGCATTATACTCTCCAGCTCCATCCATGTCATTGCAAATGGCAAGATACCATTACTTTTTATGGTTGAATAATATTCCATTGTGTATATATACCACTTCTTTATCCATTCATCAATCAATGGACATTTGGGCTACTTACATAACTTGTCTATTGTAAATAATGCTGCTATAAATATAGGGGTGCATGTATCCCTCTGAGTTAGTGTTTCTGTATTTTTTGGGTAAATACCCACTAGTGTGACTGCTGGATTGTGGGAGGGTTCTATTTTTAACTTTTTGAGGATTTTTCCATACTGATTTCCACACTGGGTGCACCAGTTTGCATTCCTACCAACAGTGCATGTGGGTTCCTCTTTCTCTGCATCCTCGCCAATACCTCATTTCTTGTGTTGCTGACTTTAGCCATTCTGACAGGTGTGAGGTGACATCTCACTGTAGTTTTGATTTGCATTTCTCTGATGATGAGAGGTAATGAACATCTTTTCATGTGTTTATTGGCCATTTGGATGTCTTCTTTAGAAACATATCTGTTCATGTGTTCTTCCCATTTTAAACTGGATTATTTGTATTTTAGGTGTGGAGATTTAGAAGTTCTTTATATATTTTGGATACCAACCCTTTATCTGATCTGTCATTTGCAAATATCGTCTCCCATTCCGTAGGTTGCCTTTTAGTTTTGTTGTTTCCTTTGCTGTGCAGAAGCTTTTTATTTCGATGAAGTCCCAATAGTTTATTTTTGCTTTTGTTTCCTTTGCCTCAGGAAACACATCTAGAAAAGAGCTGCTACAGCCAATGTCAAAGAGGTGACTGCCTATGTACTCTTCTAGGATTTTTCTGGTTTCAGATCTCACATGTAAGTCTTTAACCCATTTTGAATTTCTTTTTGTGTATGGTGTAAGAAAGTGGTCCAGTTTCTCCAACATGTCACTGTCCAGTTTTGCCAATATCATTTGTTGAAGAGACAGTCTTTTTCCTACTGGATATTCTTTCCTGCTTTGCCAAAGATAAAGGGACTATATGGTCGTGGGTTTATTTCTGGGTTTTCTATTCTGTTCCATTAAGTGTTTCAATTTTACCTTTTTTTTTTTTTTTGCTAATTCTGAATTTTCTAAAGAGTGTATGGATCACATGGAGAAATATCTGCCAACTCCAGCAAAAAGATACACACAATTTAAACACTTACTTCCTGCCACAGCAGTGCATTTAAACTGCAGGCTCCATCTTTTCTGAGGCAATTAAATCCATATTCAGTAAGATCCAAAAAACTTTAAACACTAAAATAACAGTATGACTATCATTTATTTCTTGATGGTTTTTTTTTTGAAAGGATAAAGATACTAGATTAACACTAAGTGGCCCAAATTATTGATATTTAAAGATATTTTGCAGGATGTTTAGATATACCCTTACTGGCTTTCATAAAGTCATTTTTTTATATTCACAAAGTGAATTTCTGATATTTTACAAAGTGTGATATTTTTTAATTTATTGCTACACAATAAACATAGAGCTATGTAAGTTTTTTTTTTTTTTTTTAAGAGAATATGATGGGAAAAAAGATGAAGGGCCATTCAGCAAATCCTGTTCAACCAGCCAAAGGAACAGTAAGAAGGACCTGATACTGCTGATTGATAAGATTGAAAAGCAACATTATTATTTGGTTACATCTTTATCTAAATTACATTTTCCTACTAACAGTGAAAAGAATGTCCACAGATTTATCCACAGATTCTTACAGACACACAGATAAAAGTGTAAGACATTTCCAACTTGATGATTTGACACAATTTAAGACTGTTAAACGGTAACAGAAAAGCCTATATAAATTTTTAAAGTCCAAGAAAATAAATCCTTAACTTTCAGACAAATGTACATTATTTTAAACTATCCAAGAGCCCGTAACTTCCCTTTTATATATACTACCACACATCCGCTAACTACATTACAAAGAACTCATTCTACTAACTAGAGGTAACAAATAAAACCACAAATTGAGCTGTCTTTCCTGTCAATGATGTCACGGACACTGCACTGGGAAAGATGTCCTTCAGGCCGCAGATGAAGGGCATTCATTAGAACCAACACAAGCAAGCTCTTGAAACATCATTGACAAAGGAAGAAAACAAAATACTGGTACTTAACACTGTAATTTTTAAATCAGTTATAAACTCTATCCTTAAATGGAAGGAAAAGCTCAATAAAAACTAAATATCTTAATAAAATAATTTCAATGCAGTACACACTTATTTTGCTCAAGGCATTCTGCTGACCACTGCAGACAACGGGAAAGGCACACTTTCACATAAAGAAATGAGCAGTCTTTTCCCTTCTGCCAATCAAATACGCAAACAACAACATAAAAGAAGGGTGGTACTGTCAGAGCGGTACAAAAAAAGGCCCTCTGAAGACTGCAGAGGCTTTCAACTGTAAACTCACTGAGGGCATCATCCAGGTGTCTTTTGGTTTTGGACTCTTACCAATTCGTATTAGTTCACATTACAATGCACAGCACAGAGGGGTACAAATCTAAGGTTTCTTGACTAAAATGGAGGGTAGGCAGAATTGACGTGTGAGCAGGGGAGGGCTAAGACATGGATCTTGGGTCCACTCCAGGAGATTATGGGTTATAAGTTGCAGGGGGCATCCAGTGCCACTGGTGCAAGGGTCCTGGAACTTCAGGTGGGCAGTGCCACCCCACAGGGAGAGAAGGGGGTCTGTGGAGGGACAGGGGCACACTGATGAGCCAGGACAGCAAGCGCTTCTCAGCACGTAAGGAGTACGGCAGAAACAGAAGAGCAGAGAGCTGTGGCATGTTGAGCATTGTTGCGCTGAAATGCCGGAGGCTGGAGAAAGTTTGAGATGATGTATGTGCCGAGCCTGTGCTGTTTAATCTCACCCTCTTCCCATCCATCCCAGTCTCACTTGGCTCTGGGCTGAAACAGGATCTTCCTGTAACCACTGTCTCACTGACACCATGAGAAATGCTAATCAGCCAGGGGCCAGTTTCCCAGGGCCTTCCTGCTTCCAGGCTCTTCCCCTAGGGGGAGGCGACCCATGCTTTGTGGGGCTTCCCTCTATACCCCAAACCCGATGCCTCCTGCTGGGTTTCCCAAGCCCACACTTAGGTGCCAGAGAAGCCAGGAAGAACTTTCTAGCTGCTCAAGACAGCAACCATCTACGGAGAAGAGCTGCGAACTGCCTAGTGCTGTGGCCTGGCCAGTGTGTGACACCACACTGCAGGGCCCCTAGCAGAGTGCTGGGACCGAGGAGGCACTCGAGTTAGGTGACATCAGGCTTGCCGGCCGAGAACTACACTTCCCTTGTCTTTCCAAATCCCTGCCATCACTAATAACTGGTCCTTACCTTGGGCACATGTCTGCTTTGAGGATGAGGCCTTTTAGCCCAATTCACTATTACCCTGTCCGCCCCTTCAGCCAAACTCCCCTCACACTCCAGTACCTAAACTTTGTGTTTTTCCCACCTCAGAGCCTTCACCCCTGAGGATTCTTCTGCCTAGAAGACTCTCCTCAACTTGTGATTTCCTATTCAAATGTCATTTCCTCAGGGTGGCCCTCTCTGATTCCGTGGATTTAAGTCTGCTTCATAAAGACTTTTCATCATAATTTTTTTAAATGTCTATTTATTTTGAGAGAGAAAGAGAGAAGAGAGAGCGCACGCACACGAACAGTGCAAGGGCAGACAAGAAAGGAAGGAGACCCAAGCAGGCTTGCACTGTCACCAAAGAGCCCGACGTGGGGCTCAAACCCACGAACCATGAGATCACAACCTGAGCCGAAATCCAAAGTCAGACGTTTAACCAACTTAGCCACCCAGGCACCCCCATAATTATGATTTCTAATTCAGTGTTTATCATCTCTGCTTGATTTTAACTCCATGAAAGCAGGTATCATGTGGGTCCTGTTTACATCAGGAGAACTGATAGGAGCTCAAAAAACTATGCTGATGAATTAGCATATAGAACCCAAATCCCTCTGCTTGTTGTCAGTGGGCCCACAGCCTCATTTTCTACCATTCATCCTCAGACTCCTGCCCCTCCAGGCAGGTTTCTGACTCATATGATTACCCTACAGACTGTCTTTGGTCAAATCCTGACCACCATTTAGGGCCCAGCACAATGAAAGCCTCCACTGTGAAGTCCTCTGATAAGTTCCTTCCAGCCATCAGAGTCAGTAAGTCTTCCTTGGTATCACTAGGTCTTATCCTGTTAAGTCAGCACTCAGTGGGTCCCAATTATTTCCTGCATGTTTGTCTCTCTGTTGGAGTAAATGTTCCTTAAGAGAATGTACTTACTTGCATATACTTCTTCTGTAGATCCCTACAGTGTCCATCACAAAATGCTTGGCACAGAACAAATGTAATTTAATACTTGTTGATTAATTATTTTATACTAAGACCAGAAGAATGAAGAAAGTATACTCAGAAATTAAAAAAAATAAGTACAAGTCTTAGAGAAACATATTGATTTCATAATTACAAAAGAGATAGTGCTCACTCAAGGCCCAAGAATAAAGAATAACAAAAACAGCACAATTTAACAAATTCGTTATCGCAATAAATTCACAATCATCCTGTTAGGTGATTAGGCAGGTGCTCTCACTGTTTTACAAACGAAGCCAATGGTTTATCTAGAGCCCCAAAGCCAGTCGTCAGTGGGTCTAGGACACCAATTCCAATTTTGTGACCATCAATGCCAAACTTTTTTCATTATTTTATAGGATTTTGTTTTTGTAACTAAAAAGATGAGGAGAATGCCATGGCAAATTACAGGTCAGTGACACACCCTTAAATATGATTCTGAAAGATGAATAAAAGAGTGGGATTCCTATAGAAACAGAGATCTGTAAGACAAAATAGCCCACGGTGTTTTTATGAGGTGATGAATATGTTAACAAATGCACCACCACTGGAGAAGAGACTGAAACCAAGAGTGAATTCTGTTTGGAAAACAGAAGACAGAACAAAAGCCTAGGGGCTCAAAGAAGAAAGGGCAAAAACTCTTATCCAGAAACATCCCAAACCCTTTCACACCCCATAATGAGCTTGTTTGCACAAAATGGCATTTTAAATTTTCTCTAATTGAAAGTCAAAATTAGGAGCCGCCTGGGTGGCTTAGTCAAGCGTCTGATCCCCTCAGGTCATAATCTCACGGTTCCTGAGTTCAAACCCCAAATTGGCCTTTGTGCTGCCAATTTAGAGCCCACTTTGGATCCTGTCTCCCCACCCCCCTCTCTCCCTGCCCCTCCCTTGGCTCAAGCATGTGCTTTCTCTTTCTCAAAAATTAACATTTTTTTTAAAGTAAAAATCAAAATTGTTTTTCAGAAATCTTTTCAATGAATGGATTTACTTCCACTGCTTTTAAATACAAACATGCTTTCATTTAAATAATCTATGTAACTTTTCAGATTAAATAAACTACACCAATCTAGAGCAGTTCGGTTGCAATAAAGACTTCCTAACTCTAAAAATATATAACTAACCTCTGTGTTTAGGTCATGACTTGAGAGTTAATCTTTCTGTCTCAAACACACAGGCACTTAGCATGTCTCTACTCAAGCAAAGTGACTGTCTTTATTTTCACATTTTAATTGCTTGCATTTTAATATCATTCTATCCTTATATGCTCTTTAATGTCCTACCCTAAATACTTAAAATGAGAACCAAAGTCACAAGAGATCACCTCATGAATACTTGCTATAAGTTTCTCAAAGTAAGAATACGTAAGGGCATACAACTCAAAGAAAACTTCCAGTTTAAGAATCTTTGTGTTGCTTCTGAACTTTAGCCTGCATTACACTTTTTTTTTTAAATGTCTACACCCAATGTGGGGCTCAAACTCATGACCCTGAGATCAAGAGTCACACGCTCCGCTGACTGAGCCAGCCAGGCACCCCTGAACTTTTGAACAACAGCTGAATGAAGTATAACTTACATGCCATCACATCCACTTTTTGTAAAGTGTAAATTCGATGGTTTTAGTAAATTTATGGGGGTGTGCAACCACCACCACAACTTAGTTCTAGTATATTTCTATTATCCCCAAAAGTTCCCTCATGCCCAAATGGTTAATCTTCACACCCAGCCCCCAACCCACACACCCACTGACCTGTGCAGCTTCTGTCTCTTTGTGACTTTTCTAGACATTTCACATAAATGAAATCACGCTATATGCATAATACATGCATTTCATGTGGCATAATGCTTTTGAGACTTATTGTTGTTACAGGTATCTGTAGTTAATTCCATTTAATCGCTGAACTGTATTCTGTTCTATGCATATGCCATGTTTTGCTTCTCTACTCACCAGCTGATGAACATTTGCATTGTTACCACTATTTTAGCTATTGTAAATAATGCAATGAGTATTCACGTACAAGTTTTTGTGCGAATATTTCATTGTTTTCTTTTCTCTTGGGTAGATTCCTGGGAGCAGGACTGCAGAGTCCTATGGTAAATTTATGCTTAACTTAAAAAAAAAAAAAACCCTGACAAAATGTCTTCCAAACTGATTGTACTATTTCACATTCTTACCAACAATACATGAGGGTTTCAGTTTACCCACATCCTCAATAAAACATGGTAATATCTGACTTTTTTTTATTATAGTCATTCTAGAGGTATGAAATAACATCTCGTTGTTTGTTGTTTTTTTTTCTAATAATGAAATTGTTTTCTAATAATGAAATGGTTAATCATTAAATCCTTTGCCTGTTGTAAAATTAGGTTGTCTTGTTATCAATTTATGAGTTCTTCATATACCAATCATTTATCAGATCTATGAGTCAGAAATCTTTTCTCCCAGTTTGCGGCTTGTCTTTTCATTTTCTTCATGGTGTCTTCTGAATAACAAGGTATTTTACTTCTGATGACTAACACTGTTTTTGTCTTTTATGGATAGTGCTTTTTGAGTAAGAACTTTCTGTCCCAAATCACAAAGACTTTCTCCTATGATTTCTTGTACAAGTGTATATAGTTTTACTTCTTACATTTTGTCTAGTATCTATTGTGAGGTAACTTTTATACAGTATAAGGTAAAGGTCTTAGTTCCTTTTTGTCTTTTGCATCTGGCAAACAACTGTTCTGGCACCACCTGCTGAAAAGACTATCTCTTCCCCACCAAAATGTCATGGCACCTTTGCTGAAAAGCAAGGGAGTATAAAAGAAGGATTTTACTTCTAGACTTTCAATTCAGATCCATTGGTCTAAATCCCTATCCTTTACACCAATGCCGCAATGCCCTATGATTACTGAAGTTTTTAAATCAAGTAGCATGAAGCCTTTCAACATTGTTGTTGTTCTTCAAAATTATCTGGGCTACCCTAAGGACTCTGAATTTGAGGACTCTCTTAACAATTTCTACAAAACATCGTATTTGGAAAGTTTTCAGTTATTAATTCTTGAAATATTTCTTCCTGCCACTTTCTCTCCTCTCCTCTGAGAGAGGGTCCCACAGGCCTTTGAGCTTCTGTTCATTTTCTTCAAAATTTTTTTTACAACTTGTTCTTCAGAGTGGATAATCTCTATTGCTCTATCTTCAAGCTCACGGATTCTTTCTTCTGCTATTTTGAATCTGCTGCTCAAGTCCTCGAGTGATGTTTTTCATTTCCAAAATCATACTCTTCAATTCCATGATTTCTACGTGGCTCTTTTTGGTAAGTTTTACATCCTTTATGGAGAGTCTCTATGCATTGGCTCATTGGTGCCATTCACTGTTATCATGTTTTCCTTTACTTCTTTGAGCATACTTAACATTAATCCCTTTGAGGTCTGCGTCTACTAAGTTCACACCTGGGAACACAGAGGCAGGTTATGCAGACTCTTTCTGAGAATGAACTGCAGTTTCATGCTTCTTTGCACAGCCTGTCATCTTTATGCTAACATTATGAAACAAGACATTTCAGACAATATACTGTTGCAACTCTGAATTCTGATCTTTTTTTGCCTTTAAGGTTGCTGTTGTTGTCGTTTGCTCGTTTTGTTTAGTAACGTTACTGGGCCACAACTGTGAAATATACTTCCTCTCTGGTGCACAGCCACTGATGTCTCTGCTCAGTTTCATATTTTTTCAATATTCTTTTCTTCCTTCTTCTCTAGACTAGCTTCCTAAGGACTGCCACTGTATCTCATAGAAACTAGCTGTCAGCCAGTTCCTGGACACAGGTGGTACTCAAACATCTCAAATTAGTCAGGCTTCTGTCATCTGCTAATGGATCTGGTTGTCAGGAGAGAAAGTTCAAAGTTCTGACCACTTCCAATCTGCCTGGGTTACTTCTATAGGTCCCTTCTGAGTCTCCTATGTGTGTGCACATCATAGTCTCAGGGTCATCCAGGAGTGTAAACAGCTCCAGCTCAGTGGTCACCATGGAGCGTATGGTCTCAGGCAAGAACACTGCTGGGTACAACCTTGGGCTGGGAGAGACAGACACTGGCCTTTCTCTATCTCCCTGTCCCCACAAAGTCACTTCCAAGGACAACAGGTCAGGCATGCGTATCACCCACCTTTCCGTCCCTGCAGAGCAAGCTATCAGACCTTGCCACTCACTCAGCTCTGGCAGAAACTCCATGCAGCATAGCCTGGGGAGTGTGGGAAGCAGCCCCTGGCCAAACACCACAGCTTCCCATTGTTCTTACCCAAAGTTTGGCAGTTTTTCAAAACATAAACGTGCCTCAGATCGTTGTATGCCTCTGGCTGATTTCCAGAACACTGAAGTGGATGCTTCTGTCAGTTCTGTTCAGTTGTATACTTGCTTTCTTTTAAGAAAATTTGCTGATCTCCTCACTTGGTCACAGCCAGAAATGCCACCCTTCTATTTACCTTTTGATCCTTTATGGAGCTTTTCTTTCTTAGGAATTTTATTTTAAATTTTTTTTTTCAACATTTATTTATTTTGGGACAGAGACAGACAGAGCATGAACGGGGGAGGGGCAGAGAGAGAGGGAGACACAGAATCGGAAGCAGGCTCCAGGCTCTGAGCCATCAGCCCAGAGCCCGACGCAGGGCTCGAACTCACGGACCGCGAGATCGTGACCTGGCTGAAGTCGGACGCTTAACCGACTGCGCCACCCAGGCGCCCCATTAGGAATTTTATTGTGACAGATTTCAAAAACCAAAAAATTATAGAGAATACAATGAATATCTCTGTACTCAACCCTCAGCTTAAGAAGTAACACATTACAGATATGTCTGAACCTCATTATTCTCCCTGATCCTACTTACATTTCCCTCTCCGGAAAGAACCATGATCCCCAAATTTGGTATTTGCTAATCTAATGTGTGTTTTTGCTATTTCATACCTATATACATGCGTATATGGCAACTGCTATCTTGCATTTTTTTAACATTCAAATGCTATTTGTACATATTCTACAACTTACTCTTTTTTGCTCATTATTGTGTTTTGGGCATTTATACATATAAATACATGTGGCTTTAATTCACTGACAGTTAACTGCTATACAAATATGCCATAATCACTCTGTTCTCCTGTGATGGACATCTGGGTGTTTCCAGTACTTTGCTGTTACAATGCTGCTATGAATACTCTTGTTTGTTTCCCATGCACATATCCAGAGTAACAAGAGGATGACAGAGAGGGACTGTGAATGTTTGTGTAACTATGTGAAATCTCCCACTGGCTCCCACACGGCTGGAGGCAGAAAGTGGGAGATCTCCTAAGAAGGATAAACAGTGGTTATCCTTCACACTGGGGATGCATGGCCTTTCATAGAATCTAGGTTTAGAGTCACAAGAGGCCTTCCCAGACAGGAAGCAACTTGTCCTATGTCACGAAGCAAGTCAGTGGGAAATTTGGGACTAAAACCTAGGTTTCCTGTTTTCACTTCCTTGTTTCTCAAAGCAAGATCTGTGGACTAGAGGCATTAGCATCACCTGGAAATTTGTTAAAAATACAGAATGTCAGGCTGTACCCCAAATATGCTGAATCAGAATTTGCATTTTAACGAAATGCCCAGGTGGTCTATCGTACACTGAAGTACTGAAAAATACTCTAGAGTATGTATATAGGCATGAAATTACTGTATCACAATATATGCATTCTTTAGCAATATCACGTAATGCCAAATTTCTCTCTGAAGTATTGTACCAATTTACTTTCCCACCTTACTCTGATTTTTTAGGTGTCTAATTAGAACATGAAGCTATTTCTTACTGCCCATACATCTACTTTTATTCCATTGGCCTCATCAAGGTTCCATTTCCTAAGAATATATCCACAAACTCTAGCCCTAAATTTCCCTACCTGTGCTATGATACCCTAAGCTGTAATAAAAGGATTACAAGGTTAAGTAAGTTTGGGAAATCACAGATTAATCTAGGTAGAACAAGTTCTTAACTCTAACACTCCTCAGAGGCCTCAGAATGTCTACCAGGAGCCACTACAAGTAGACTACATTTCAAGCATTTTCCTAAATTTATTTTACCATTTACCTTTTTTCTGCCATGGGTCATCTACGAACATATATGAATTAACTTATGTTTCAAGGGAACACAGATGGAAATCTGTGCTAATTTATACAGGCTTCCTTCCTTTTTAAAACAAAAATCATTTAAAAAATAAAAAAGGGTATCAATTTCCTCTCTTATAATCCTCAGATCTCATATTTGAGAAAGACTTGTTCCAGCTACTTCTTTGCAGTTTTGCATATGTAAAATAACATCACCAGAAAAGAAAAATATATTTTGCTCAGATGAGTTTCTCCCTCTCCATTTTTCTCCATGTTTTCAGTAAGAAGAAGTCAGTATGGAATGATCAGGTCCAAAATTTCAAATAGTTTTTCTTGACTCTGAAACAGCCAAGGAGAACAAACTGGCACCTGCTCTGAGGCCCAGAGCAGAAAAGCCACGGTCTCTAGTCCAGAGTTCCCACACAGATGGCCAGCTGAATAAGACTGGCCCTTAATTTCCTTTTGGTTTCCCTGAAGAAATTAAAAGTTACAGGTCTCCAGAGATCTCTGGGGAGTGAAAATCACTCATTCTTGCGATTTCATTACTTATGCTTTCCTACAATTTCAGGTTTTCTGCAGTGAGCATGTGTCAGTTTTGCAACTACAAAAAATACAGTCCTAAAAGGTTTAACCTGAAAGGAAGAAAAATCACAGAATGAAATTTAAATCCATCTCATTACTCTATCAAAATACACACAAAAGGTGACTCTCAGTGAGGATGAGGACGCCTTTGAAAGGTAATGGTCTAAAATTGATTACATGATTATATGATTAAAAGTTAATTCTTTAAATAAGTCATTTACCTTTAAAATACTTATCAACACAGTGGTGCCTCAGTGGCTCAGTTGGTTGAGCATCTGACTTTGGCTCAGGTCATGATCTCATGATCTCATGGTCCGTGAGTTCGAGCCTCATGTCAGGCTCTGTGCTGACAGCCTGGAGCCTGCTTCACATTCTGTGTCTCCCTCTCTCTCTGCCCCTCCCCCACTCATTCATTTTCTCTCTCTCTCAAAAATAAAAAATAAAAAAATTAAAATACTTATGAATACAGAACTCAACTTCATCTAGGTTTCAACTTTAAGAGATCAGAGACCACTGGCGGACCTATGCTCAGTCTCCCTCCCGTTGCCAATTCTCTTGATGTGTAAGATGGGAGAGAGTACCTGCACCATGCAGTTATGGTGAGGACTAAGAAAATATGTATTAAAAAGCTCCATATAATATGTCAGCAGGGAAACACAAATTAAAACAACTTATTAGAATGGCAAAAATCCAGAGCACTGGTCGCACCAAATGCTGGCAACGATGTGGAACAGCAGGAGCTCTCATTTACTGCTGGTGGGAGCGCAAAATGGTACAGCCACTGGGGAAGATGGTTTGGAGGTTTATAAAATGAAACATGCTTCTACTATACAGCTCAGCAATCACACTCTTTACTATCTACCCAAAGGATGTGAAAACTTAGGCTCACACAAAATCTGCACACAAATGTTTATACCAGCTTAATTCATAACTGCCAAAACTTGGAAGTAACCAAGATGTTCTTCAGGAGGTGAAGAGATAAACTGTGGTATATCTAGAAAATGCAATATTATTGGGGTGCCTGGGTGGCTCAGTCAGTTAAGCGTCCGACTTTGGCTCAGGTCATGGTCTCAATAGTTCATGGGTTCAGCTCTGTGCTGACAGCTTGGAGCCGGGAGCCTGCTTCGGATTCTGTTTCCCTCTCTCTCTGCTCCTCCCCTGCTCGCTCTGTCTCTCTCTCTCAGAAATAAACCATTAAACAAAAAAGTATAAAGAAAAGAAAACGGAATGTTATTTAGCACTCAAAAAATGCACTATCAAGCCATGAAAAGACATGGAGGAAACCTAAATGTATAATACTAAGTGAAGCCAGTCTGCAAAGGCTATGCACTGTATAATTCCAACTATAAGACATTCTGGAAAGGCAAAACTATGGAAATAGTAAAAACAACAACAACAACAACAACAACAACAAAAAACAAAAAAAACACAAAAAACAGTGGTTTCCAGGGGTGGGGAAGTAGGAGGATGGGGGGAAGGATGAATAGGGAGAGCACAGAGGATCTTTAGGGAAGTGAAAATACTCTGTATGATACCATAACGATGGATTCATGTCATATCTGTCCAAACCCACAGAATGGAGAACAGCCGAAGTGACCCCCAAAGTAAACCAGGAACTGTGGGTGATTATAATAAGTCAATGCAGGCTCACTGACTGTAATGAATGTACTGTTCTGGCTGGGGTGTCGATAGTGGGGGAGGCTCTTTACGTGTGGGGCTGTATGGGAAATCTCTGTACTTTCCACTCAATTTTGCTGGGAACACAAAACTACTGTAAAGAATAAAGTCTATTATAAAACATCCCCCCGCCCCCCAAAGCTTATAGTCCACTGCCTGGCATATGTATAGTAAGTGCTCAATAAATTGCAACTACTGTTATTAAAGCAGTTACATTAGAAATGAAGAAACACCGTTTCTACTGTAGTAATGCTAATCGCTGAATCAGTCTCAACATTTATCCTGATAAGATAAAAAGCATCCTTCTCGAAGAGGTAATCCTTGGGAGTCCATGACATAACCTGGACAAGTGATTCTGAATAGAATACATGTTATTTTTCAAAGTTATCAAGTGGAATGCAGAAATGTAAAATGACTAAGAATTTAGTCACAACCAGTTACGTAGTAAGTGCAAGTTTTACAGACTCTGTTGTCATTATTTAAGAAAAGGATTCAACTAAAGGAAAAAGACATGCATCTCAATAAACAAACAATAATACCAAAAATGAACATAAAAAAATGAATATAACCATAGAATGATGTTGTACATGATGTGGATTCAGCGGTGGTAGAATGCTTACCCATAACGCACTACTATCTAGAAGGAAAAACAAAACTCACACCCCCCCCCTGGTTTTGTTTACCTGGATGAGTCATGGTAACAGGCTCCTCTTTGGATTTATTATTGTAGATGACCACGGCCACTGCATTGTGGAAAGCAGCCCGTGATATTTTCTCTTTAAATGTGCAATTTCCCCTCTGCAGCAAGGCAATCCACTGTTTGATATTAGGAGGGACAAAGAACCGTGTTTGAGGATCACAGCCCAGATGATCAGCAACTAAACAGAAAAGGAAAAAAAAAAAATTAATTTTTTTCTCAAGTAAGGATAAATAAAATCGATCTTTATCAAAGTGCTCAACTGTTCCCCCAAATCTTTTGGATACCCAAGGCACTTCAAGCAGCTGTCAACAGAGCTATGAATATAGCCATGAAGGACAATACAATGAACCTGCATCCGTATCTGTACAAGGAGAGGGATGGATGCTCCATTGAGATGTTAACCGTGGTGCAAATTAAAACCCTGAAAAATTCTGTGTAACTTCAGAGACTGACAAAGGTAAAAAAGACTGATAATGCCCAGGGTAGGCTAGTGAAGAGAGGAGGAAGAAAAAGCAAACACAGAAATCCCAACACCAAGGTGACTAATCTACCCTGAATTCTGCTTTCGTCACATCTACTCTTCACTCCACACCCCCTCCCCTACACCCTCTCCCCCCACACCATCTCCACGCCGCAGAGAGAGAGGGACTGATTTTGCTTGAGGTAAATGAGGCCAAACTGAACTTTGTTTCAGTTACCAAGTGGTCTTGTTGAAAATTCAAACATGTTTGAACAAATTTCTTAATAAGTGTCTAAGGAAATTAGAAAAAGTAAGTTTTGGCTTGTATTTGAGAATGATATGAAACTAGAAACTAGAATAGATTATTCCTCTTACATTTACTGGTAAAAATTACAATTCCATACTAAGATATATATACAGTAAAACCTTGGATTGTAAGTTGTTCTGTGAGTGTTCCACAAGATGAGCAAACATTTCTAATAAATTTTAACTGGATAAATGGGTGCTGTCTTGCACAACGAGTAGTACATGACACTGAATATCACATGATCACACCTGAGCCATTGGTTCTTCTCTCTCTCTCTCTCTCTCTCTCTCTCTCTCTCTGACTGAGGGATTGTTGTGGGTGATGGTCTCCCATGCTCGGATGCTCAGTCTCAGGCCACGGTGTTTGGCAAATTATCAGTGATTTTTCAGAATGTTAGAAGGTGCCCACAACTGGCCCTAGTGTATTTTTTGTCACTTCAAAGGAAGTACCTATGGACAGTCCTTTGCTTTTCCATACAAGAGCAAGCTTAGGAATGCTTTGCTTCATTCTAGGTCAGGCTGCCTGCAAATATAGACCCTTTCCTCTGCTGCCTTATTGCCAGTTAGATTAAATACAGTACATGACAAGAGTTTATTAATACTGTACTTGTAGTCAGCATCCGTGCAAGCATATACAATGGCTCCCATGCAGAAAAAGATTTCATTGAGCCAACAGATAGCACTGATTCCGTGAGTGATAGTGAAAGTCACCCTACATAATAAACCCTCCTCTCTCATCTCCCTCACACCAGCCACGAAGGTTTTCAAAGGTAAGTGCAGGTTAATTTATGTATTTTTCTTTATACTTTGTATTTTCTTTATTATTTTGCATTATATTACAGCACTGTAATAATTTTTATAGGAGTATTTTTAGGTTGTGGAGCAAATCATCTGAGTTTCCATGATTTCTTATGGGGAAATTCGCTTTGATATGCAAGTGCTTTGGACTACAAGCACATTTCCAGAACGAATCATGCTCGCAAACCAAGGTTTTACTGGATTAACTTTACTACCTCCACCCATCGAACAAGATACATGAAGACACCAAGACTACTTGGGACTAATTAATTATAATTACATGGCCATTGTTGTGGATTTGGGGGAAGAGTTTGTTTCAGATACCTGGAAGTACACTGGAACGTGTCAGGCTGAGCTCCACAATTTGGTCATCAGAGCTCTGCCACCCTTTGCAAATCTTAAGAAGCCACCCCTGGTTGCTTTTCCCACTACCCATCCTCACACTTCTAATAGGTTACAGTGAAAGGGAAGAGTGGTCCAGAGAGGGGAAAGAAGTCACAAAGGTAAAGTTTGCAGACCACCACACGCAGTGCCAGAGGATGGCAGGCCCTAGGCCTCTTAGAGTCAGTCACTATCAGTATTGCACTGGCTGGCGGGGAGATGACAAAAGGGTAACACTAAAAGCAAATAAGTAATAAAACTATTAACTCAGTATTAACCAGTAATAAACTTTATGAAAAGATGACACAGTGGGGAAATATTTGCTTTCTACACCCCAGAAGCACACTACTTAGCAAAAGAAATGAAACATTTACACTGAGCTGTAAAATGTAGAGGTGTCACTAACTTCAGAGAAATGGTACACCTATCATTCCTGTTTACAGAATATCTTTCCTGAAAGTCTCTTATTATCATGGTGAAGGATCGCAGTGAAAGTGTACTTGCTACCAAAGGTGTCCTAATACAGTGAGAGATCAATGATTTCATGATGTCATGATATATATCGTTGACAACTACCACCCTTCTGCTTAGACAATTTCTGTACTCAGAAACTTTAGTCCTTTCTCAAATTAAGTGGATGCAAAAGAGCCTGTATCACAATTTTAGTAGTTAACTATTGAAAGGCACAGTCAAGGCATCGTGAAACTCTGAAATCCTGAAACAGACTGTTTACCCACAGTGGTATCTGTTTCCCAGATAAGGATGTGGCTTTAAAACACACGCATTTAGGCTATGTGTTATGATAACCATGATAACCTCACTGTCTTGGGATAACTTCCAACACTATATCCAAATAGAGAGCAATAACAGACCTGGTTTTAAGTGTTTCATTTGTAATGCTTCAAGACATGCTGCTGCACAAACCCTGGAAGGAAGTGCAGAATCAGGAATAGCTAAAAAGATCTGTATTCCCGTCTTCAGCAAAATATTCACTTTTCTGTGGCTTATCCCATCTTCCCTATGATTGTACACGTATTCACAGTGGAACAAGGAAGACACAAGATGGTCGTGAAATCAGCAAGATGTGGGGTCCACATCCTAGATCAGCTTACTTACTAGCTGAGCAACTGTCCCAGGTTCAATGATCTCATCTTCAACTTTTTTTTTTTTTAATGTTTATTTATTTTTGAGAGACAGAGAGACAGAGCATGAGTGGGGGAGGGGCAGAGAGAGAGAGAGAGAGACACAGAATCCGAAGCAGGCTCCCGGCTCTGAGCTGTCAGCACAGAGCCCGACGCGGGGCTCGAACTCACAAACCGCGAGATCACGACGTGAGCCGAAGCCAGACGCCTAACCGACTGAGCCACCCAAGCGCCCCTCATCTTCAACTTTTACTTATTTACAAAGATTGAGTTAAAAAATTTTAATCTCACAAAAAAATAAAATAAAATTTTAGTCTCACAAGAGTTATGTATGTGAAAAAGGCTATACTAATTCCTCTATTCTTAAGTACTGAAAAAATTCCTTTAGTTTTATGGGCGTCATCCTATCTGGTCCTAGTGTTCCACCAGTTTGGTGCCATGGGGATTTTCTGTGCCAATGTGTGTGAAATCTAAACAGCTTAGCAGCACATGTCTCCCCCACATCCCTGGCTCATAACAGCTCCTGTTCCCAAGTCTCATTCTCTCTCCCCTTTGTGCTGACAGCGTCACTGTCTGCTTAGAAGATTAGCACTTCGGGACACCTAGGTGGCTCAATTGGTGGTTGGGCATCTGACTCTTGGCTCAGGTCATGATCCCAGGGTTGTGGTATAAAGCCCCACCTTGGGATCTTTGCTGAGCATGGAGCCTGATTGGGATTCATTCTCTCTCTCTCTCTCTCTCTCTCTCTCTCTCTCCCCTCCCTCTCCCTCTGCCCCTCTCCTGCTCTCTCAAAAAAAAAAAAAAAAAAAAAAAAAAATCAGCATTTCAGTAACAGTCACCATTTCCAAGGCTGAAAAGACAGAGGAAAGGGTGCAGCCACAAAGCAAAATCTAGCAAACATACTGAAGGAGAACTTTAAAATTCTCTTAAGGAATCCCCACTAAGAAGAGATTCTACCAACAACTTCACAATCCAAACAAAGTCCAACACAGACTGTATGAGCAAAAGAATGTCCTTGTTCTCTAAATTCACCCAAACCATCATCCATAAAAGGCTCTGAAAACATTTACATCAGCAAGAATATGCAACAATAAGCAAGAATTAAATATTCAAGTTCCTGTTCAAGGAAGGAGTTTTCATTATTCAGAAGAAGAAGGTTAAGAGGTTTTCATAATCACTTAATACTGTAGCATGCTTATTTTATCTATTTATTCCTTCTTGTAATTACAAAATAACTTCAACAGTGAAAATGTTAACAGCTCTAGAACATCTTCCCAGGACTGAGGACTAACTGGTTAAGTGGCCCTACTTCACAATTTAATACCAGTTGTTGTTTATACTTGAAGCAATTTATTAAGTGAAGACATAGTATGGCATAAAATATCTATGCAATTAAGCACCATTAAAATTTATCAATAGCAATTTGCACAAATTCAAAATCATTTTCTTTTTTTTTTTTTAATTTTTTTTTTTTAATTTTTTTTTCAACGTTTATTTATTTTTTTGGGACAGAGAGAGACAGAGCATGAACAGGGGAGGGGCAGAGAGAGAGAGGGAGACACAGAATCGGAGACAGGCTCCAGGCTCCGAGCCATCAGCCCAGAGCCCGACGCGGGGCTCGAACTCACGGAGCGCGAGAGCGTGACCTGGCTGAAGTCGGACGCTCAACCGACTGCGCCACCCAGGCGCCCCTCTTTCTTTTTTTTTTAAAACTGCCAAATTTACAAGAAGACTTCACCTCTGACCTCTTTGCATTTATTAGTTATCGTGTCAGGAAAAACTTTTAGGAAGGTATCATGAAAATGTGAAATTACAGAGAATATAAAATACAGTATTACAGTATCTTACAATTTTGTCAGTCATACTTCAATAAACCTGAAAAAATGTTATATTACAGAGAAATGGAACTTCAGGTTTTTTTTTTGTATGATCTTTCCTGTTGCATCCAGAAACAATAATGAGACTTTTCTTTATTCCTTCACAAAAACCAAATAATTATTGACAGGAACAATCATGGAATCCTCACCTCAATGAACAATAACTTAAATGCTCAGCAACATAATTAAGTACCAAAGAGAAATGTGACAGAACCAAACACTTTAGTCTTGAATTTACAGGAACCTCTAAAGGTACCGGGGAGGCATGCCTGGCACAGAAATATCAACAATACTGGTTGGTAGTATAAAGTAGCAGCATGAAGGTGCTTAGAAATCCAGGAAAGGAAAAGAGCAACATGACGGTAAAGGTTTCGAGGGAGTTGGAGCCTGAATGGAAACCTGGAAAACTGCTAAGCAGAAACAAGGGGTGCAGGAGTGACCGGCATAAGAACAGAAAAGACATAAGCCCTTCTTCTGAACTCTCCCAAAAATCAAGCAAGATGATACATAACCGAAGTGACCATACTATGCAAACCTCAGATATTCTGTAAAGAGGACCCTGTCTGAAACAGGAAAAGAGGAAGAATATTCTGGCACAGAGTACGTAAATATTTAAAGGGTTCTGTGAATAAGTAAGTAAATAAATAAATAAATAAACAAATCAAATCTCTCTTCCCCAGGAAGCCTGGTTCATTTGATTCAGTAAGACCTTGTCTACTGAAAATGCAAACACCCCATATAGGACAGAGTGGTCATCACGTTATGGTGTGGGGGTAATGCTTCCTCCCAAGCCTGATGACCACCAACCTGCTGCTGTGGTTAAGAGTCAGGCGGGGCTGGGGCACGTGACGGAGGGTGCACAGCACAGTTACTCCGGTGCGCTTCATGCTCTCAGAGCCTGCGTGTCTGGTTTCCTCTGTCTGAAATGCCAACCCCACCACTTCCTTGCTGACGACCTCCTAACCTCAGGATTCTGCTGAAGTTCCTCCTCCGGAACTGCCTCCCGGCCTCCTAAGGCTGAGTTGGGTGCTTTATTTGTGTTTCCATGGCATCCCGAGAGGACATATATCCTACTGTACCAGTGGCTGGCTGTTTATCCTGAGTATCAACTACAGAATGAGATTTAGCATCTCCTCTAGTATGTCTGGCACAGAGCAGACATTTACCCCTCCTAGGTGAAGGCAGAAATGGAGGAACGACAAAGGGAGATTGAGCAAGAACTGATACAAAGAACAAGTTTGTGCCAGGGACCACAGTTTCATGTGTTCTGACTGGTGTAATGTTCAATCAGCTGCTTCCTGCAAAAGAAGTAAAAATA
This sequence comes from Prionailurus viverrinus, assembly GCF_022837055.1. NCBI lineage: Eukaryota > Metazoa > Chordata > Mammalia > Carnivora > Felidae > Prionailurus > Prionailurus viverrinus. The sequence continues at coordinate 90,761,994 of NC_062561.1, read as the reverse complement.
AAAATCAGCCTAATTAGTTACCCTAGATACAGATGTTTCCATGGCCAGGTATGTTCTGGTTGTTTCCTATTTCCACATTAGATTATAATCTCTTTAATCTTCAGATTTCCCACTTCTTACCCTGTCTTTCCTTATTTCCCCCTGTTAAATTCTAATTTTATGATTCAAAGAATAACATGTAATTCTTTACTTGTGCTTCCGGTTTCTCAACTTTTAATGTTCAGCTACTGGATTTAAGTGTCTCGCTTCCATTCCTTCATCCACTTCCATGGATATAACTTATTTTCTTACGATTTCTATACTTCCACTTAAATCCAGCATCTTTTCATTACTGATCTTCAGTGGTTGTCTGGTCTTGTTGAAATGTTTTGCTTTTCCTTTTGTCTTAGTTTCCTGTTAACTCACTTGTACGTTTCAGTGTTTTCTCTAAACCTTGCATCCACTCTAATTTTCTTATCCCCTCCCCCCACCCCCTTGCGGTTCTGTTAGTGTTTTTCTTTTCTGGTAGGATGTGTTATCACAATCGCTGGGAAAAATTATCTGGACCCTAGACTTTCTTGATTTCTCAGGAGCCTTACATTAATGATTATTCCCTGTTTTCTTTTTCTTCTCAATTACACCTGCTGGTTGGTCCCTTCCATTTTAAAAATAAAGAAGAAAACAGACCTCTTGAAAGACCCCCATTTGCTGCCACTGCTGTCAAGAGCTGCCTGTCCTGCTGTTCCCACCTCCTCAGTGTCTACTCATTCCTCATCACATTTCATCCAGCCACTCCACGAAAGTGCCCTGAAAGGTACCAATAACCTCAGCACTGCTATCTTGGGACACTGTGCCCTCCTCCAAACGGACTCTCAGTAACATCTAGCTCAGCTGAGCGCTCTCCTGCCCTGGCTCTCAGGGCCATCCTCCTCCTCTTTCACAGCCTTCCTTCTTGGTCTTCTTTCCTCACTCCTCTCCCTACACCTGCACCTGCAGTGTGGACACTCCTGAGCACTCAGACCACTTGGATGTAGGTCTAGGACCCCCCTCTCCCCCGTAAGGGCTAGAGGTTCTTTCTACACTGATGGTACACTTTTTTCTTACTGGAACAAGGATGTTTACTAACATCTTCTGCTAATCAGCCCTTTCCTGAGAAACTATTTTTCACTTTTTACTTATATAAATTCACAGTTTCCAGCATATAAACTAAATCAGGCCAACAGCATGCTAAGAATCAGGAGAGAAATATGGAAAATTATACACAGGGAAGGGATCTATTCCCCTCCCATTCCAAGCAGAAACTGGTCTCGAATTTAATGAGCATTTAACAGACGTGTGTGGGGCACGTGTGGGGCTCAGTGGGTTAACTGTCTGATTCTTGACATCGGCTCAGGTCATGATCTCGAGGTTCCTGAGTTTGAGCCCTGTGTCGGGCTTTGCACTAACAGCATGGAGCCTGCTTGGGATTCTCGCTCTCCTTTTTTCTCTGCCCCTCCCCTGCTTCTGTGTTCGTTCTCTCTCTCTCTCTCTCTCTCTCAAAATAAAAAAAACTTAAAAAAATGAGCTAATAGGCATTCTTGAAGGTCTCCACTGGCTCCCATGGAGGGAGATGCGGGAGGGAGTCTCTGTAGGCAGGTGGACAGTCTGTCACTGTCTGATTTGTTTGTTTCCAGGTTACTCTGCCTCACTTCCAGGCAGGACCATGGGATCGTCCTGGGGTCCAAAGTACATTCTGTTAGTTGCCCGCCCCCCCAAACAAAAACAGAAACCTTTTTTAATTGGAGCATCTACAGATCACCTCTAACCGAGCCATATGCTTTCAGTAACATCTACCTGGGCTCCAGCTCCAGGGGGAGGGAAGTTGACACGCAGTCTAAGATGAGCCACAGAGAAGTGAAGAACTTAACTACATTTGAGGAGAGGCCTTTTCTCTGTTTCCCATGGGATGTGAATAAGGAAACGTGGCTCTAGCTGTTGCTGGCAGTCATTTTATGACAAAGAGGGAACAATCTTAGGACCAAGTTAAAGCTAAGATGGCAAAGGGGAGGGATCAAAAGGAACAAGATGCCTCCTAACACTGTTATGTGTTGAATCCCTCAAAGTAGCCCTAGCTTTGAGCTTCCAGTTCTGACACAGAACACTATTTGTATGCAGTGTAAGCAGGCATTTGTTGCTTGAAGCATTCACACTTCTTGTGTATGTCAAGCAGCAGTGGTTGAGATTAGGGCTTTATCCCTGCTGAGGGGCTCTCTTAGTTCACCAGGATCCACTCCTGGCTACTCAAGCCCACCAAGAAGAAGTCTGAACCTAAGGAGAAGGCTTCCCTGGGAAAGTCCTTTGCCACAGGGAGGCAGCCAGGAGGTCAGTCCTTTGTCACTTTCCCTCACTCAAGGGATGTGGTAGCCATCTGGGAAAGGAGAACTTTGTTGGAAGACTAACATGTCGAGCAAGGATTCTTGACAAGGATCCACGTGGGCAGAACGCAAAAGGCTGATGGAATGCGAATGAAGGAAAATCATCTTTATTTTTGCTACACTTGGAATGAAATCTAGCGTTTTCTTCATCTATGAATGTAGACAAGAAAACATCTGTTAACTGTAACTAACAGCAATTACATTAGTTACTGCAGATATGGCAAAAACATAGTAGAGATTAAACTTAGTAGACCCAACATAGTAATCAAGATGATCAGACCCAACACTAGATCCGTTACTTAATATGATCATAAGGACACACAAATATTTTGAATACCGGTACTGTTTCAGGAGACTTGGTTTCCTTTAATCCTACTTACTTTTGCACTTACCACTATTCTGAGAAGCAGCCTAAGGTTTTCTTTTTCACTAGGCTGCAAAAGGAGTCTCAGCTGCCAAGTTTAGTGAATTCATGTTACTTATATGATATACTTGGATCCGTTTCTATTACTTTACTTTGTTCTCATTTATCCTGTTATTCCTAAGTTTTTTTTTATACTTTCCCCTCTATTCTGAATGTACTGATCATGTTTTCTCTGCTCCTCCTCTTTTCCTCCATTTATATATTCAAGTTTTGCTTTTTATTTTTTAAAAAATTTTTGTTTATTTTTAACAGAGAAAGAGAGAAACGGGGAGGGAGAGGGAGGGTGGAAGAGAGAGAGATAGAATCCCAAGCAGGCTCTGCACTGTCTGCACAGAGCCCGACATGGGGCTTGAACCCAGGAATCCTGAGATCGTGACCTGAACCAAAATCAAGAGTCGGACAATTAACCAACTGAGCCACCCAGGCGCCCCCCTCAAGTTCTACTTTTTAGAGGTCACTCTTAAAATGTTAACTTGTACACCTGATAAAGAGTTTATATTTAACCAATATCTCTATTTTCTTCCTGAATAACAATTTCATAGGGCTACCACAACCAAGTCCTACAAAATTGGTGGCTTATACAGCAGAAATTTATTCTCGCACAGTTGTGAAGGACGGAAGTCTGAAATCAGGGTTCTGGCAGGATCATGTTCTCTCCGAGGGCTTTAGCGGAGAACCTTCCTTGCCTCTCCCAGCTTCTGGTGGCCCTGGGTGACTCTGGCTTGCAGCCGCATTATTCCAATCTCTGCCTGTCTTCACATGGCCTTTTCTACTGTGATGGTGTCTTCATTTCTGTCCCTAAAGATACTTATTGTTGGACTTAAGGCCCACTTGGGTGATGCAGGATGCTCTCATCTCAAGATCTTAATTTAATTACATCTGCAAATGTAATTTTTCCAAATAAGGTTTCTACACTCACAGGTTCGGGGGCATGAACAACTCTTCTGGGAGGCCACCATTCAACCTACTACAGAATGCAGCTCCAACCACCCCATTTCATCTTATGAGTAATTACCCACCATCCAATTCTACCTTGCTTTAATTATCCCATCCCTAATATTTAATGTTTCATACAGTCAATGCTTATTAAATGTTACCTACAGATACTTGTCAGCCTTTATGTTAGTTTGGGATCTCCAGAGAAACAGACCAGTAAGATATGTGTGTGTGTTTGTAAAGAGATTTATTATAAGGAATTAGCTCATGTGATTATGGAGGCTGACAAGTCCTCTAAGATCTGCAGGGTAAGTCAGCAAGCTAGAGAGTGGATGTGATGATGTGGTTCCAGTTCAAAGTCAAGCAGCTTGAGACCCAGGGAGAGGTAATGTTTCGGTTTGAGTCCAAAGGCAGGAAAAAGCCAAGTCCCCAATTTGAAAGTAGTCAGGCAAGAGGAATCCTCTCTTACTGGAAGGAAAATAAACCCTTTTGTTTCATTCAGGCCTTCAACTGGATGAGGCCCACCCACACTGGAGGGCGTCAAATCTGCTTTGATCTGCTTTATTCAGTCTACCAACTTAAATGTTAATTAATCTCATCTAAAAACACCCTCATAGAAACACCCAGAATGTTTGACCAAATTATCTGGGCATCCCCGTGGCCCAGTAAAGTAACACTTAAAATTAACCATCACAGTCCTCCTCACATCTCACTTATTCCTTGTGTGTTTCATTTCCTTCTTCCTTATTAGAATAGTAAGAACACATCCTTTTGATATTCTTTTATTGAGGATCTTTTAAAGATAAAGTCAGGTTTTCAAGTAAACCTGTCTTTTAAGATCTGAAAACATCTTTCATATGATCCCATTTTTGAATGACAGTTTAATTAGTAAAAATTTCTAGATAGTTACTTTTCTCTCAGCACTTTGAAGATATTATTCCATTGTCTTCTGCTTCTTATGTTGAGGAGCTAAAAAAATTTTTAATTGTATAGGTTCTCAACTGTTATTGTGTCTACTTTTTACTTTCAAATCTAGTATCTTTAAAAAATAAAATGTGTTTCTTATTTTTCTTCTAATTGGCAAGTTTTACTTTGGTTATATTTACTCTAAAGAAACAAATTTTTACAACAAGTCATAAGAAGAAGGCAACAACGAGCTATCTTCTGTACACCTAGAGTGCTGGATATATCAATCAACATTGCAAGAAGGGTCATACATAGTTGAACTGTCAGCAAGTTTAATTGTCAATAGCTATCCATTATCATTTGTCTTCTATACTTAGTTACTGTATATCTCAAATGGATTTTGATTATTTTTCACATCCTCACAACTTAAATATATCTGCTGGATGTTCTCCATGACATAATAAAAAGCATCTTAGGAGTAATTTTAAATGATGGCTAATACAAATCACTTTACCTGCAAAGTTATATTCAAAAATAATTTCTATTACAACTGATACAACAAATACTTCATGGAAGAGAGATGCTACAAATCGAAATAACTAAAAATTGCGGCTAGATCTTCACACAGATGTGGTACTACAGTATAAAAGACATGTAAACTATTTAATCTACGTCACTCCCCATTTCACAGAACCATTATAGTATTGAGCACAAGTCTTTTCGAGGCTCTCTTTTTTTACTCCTATCCATCACACTTTCCTCTTACCTCGCTGCCTACTCTTTCTCATTTTTCCACTGCTAGTCTCTTAGCTGGAGGTGTTTCACCAAGAATCAGCCCTAGGCCCTCTTTTCTCAGCGGGCAATATCATCCAGTCCCATGGCTTCAACCATCACGTGTACACGGATACCGTCCAAATCTAACCTCTCTCTTATGCTTTATTCTGTCATTTTGAATGGCTTGCTAGACATTTCTCCATGAATACTGAGTATCTCAAACTCATTATCTTCCCCCCTCAAATGTGATCTTCCCAGGAATTCCTAACAGCATCATCATTTACCTAAACACACAGGCTGAAATCCCCGTTGACAAACAAGGAAATGGCAATTAAGAGACAAAATGAAATGGAGTGTTAAGTTTTCTTGGCTGCCACCAAAAAGCCCACCAAGGCTGAGCAAAGCCACTGACTATACCTCAACACTGCTGAGGCACAGAGAGATGGAAGAACACCATCAAGGGCTGGGGAGTATCCGAAGGCATTATTTCCCCCTCAGCTTTACTGAGATATAGTAAGTAAAATCTATATATATTTAAAGTGTACAACATGATGATCTGATATACCTATACACTGAGAAATAATTACCACAATCAAGCTAATTCATATATCCATCACCTCATATAGTTACTTTTAATTTTTTTGTGTTTGGTGAAAACACTTAAGATCTACTTTTCAGCAAATATCAAGTATTCACCATAGTATTATTAGGTATGGTCACCATGCTGTGCATAAGATCCCCAGAACTTATTCATCTTATAACTGAAAGCTAGCAACACTGGAAGGCATTATTAATCCTTGGGCAGAAAAAGTAAAGAATGTGGGAGCACCCCTTTTTTGCTTTATTTATTGCTTCTTTCTTCTGGTACAATACTTCAAGTATTGTGCCATCAGACACAATGGCAATGTTAACAAAGACTGGACTATCTGGAAGATAATTTCAAACTTAGGAATGATGGATTCAACAATACATTAAAAGGAACACATGTCATGATCAAGTGGGATTTATTCCAGGGATACAATAATGGTTCCACCTCCACAACTCAGTGTGATGCCCCACATTAATGAAATGGAGGATCATATAATCATCTCAATAGATGCAGAATAAGCATTTGACAAAATTCAACATATATGATAAAAAGTCTCAACAAAATTGGTATAGAGGGAATGTACTTCAACATAATGAAGGCCATATATGACAAGCCCATAGCTACTATCATATTCAACAATGAAAAGCCTAAAGCTTTTCCCTTAAGATCAGAAATAAGATGGAGATGTCCACTCTCACTGCTTTTATTCACAATATAGTACTAGGACTCCTAGCCAGAGCAACTACACAAGAAAAAAATAAGAGGCATCCAAATCTGAAAGCCAGAAGTAATATGGTCTCATGACATTATATATAGAAAACCCTGGAGAGTCCACCAAAAAATTATTACAACTAATGCACAAATTCAGTAAAGTCACAGTTTACAAAATCAACGCAGATAAATCTGTGGTGTTTCTATACACTAATAATGAATTATTAGAAAGAGAAATTAAGAAAACAATACCATTCACAATTGCATCAAAAAGAATGAAACACCTAAGAATAAATTTAACCAAGGAGGTGAAAGACCCATATACTGGAAATTAATAAGACATGGATAAAAGAAACTAAAGAAGAAACAAATAAATGCAAAGATATTCTGAGTGGAAGAATACCATTAAAATGTCCATAGTAACCAAAGCAATCTACAGATTCAGTGCAATCTCCATCAAAATTCTAAGGGCATTTGGGGCGCCTGGGTGGCGCAGTCGGTTAAGCGTCCGACTTCAGCCAGGTCACGATCTCGCGGTTCGCGAGTTCGAGCCCCGCGTCGGGCTCTGGGCTGATGGCTCAGAGCCTGGAGCCTGTTTCCGATCCTGTGTCTCCCTCTCTCTCTGCCCCTTCCCCATTCATGCTCTTTTTCTCTCTGTCCCAAAAATAAATAAACGTTGAAAAAAAAAAATTCTAAGGGCATTTTTCACAAAAATAGAATTAACCCTAAAATTTGCATGGAACCATAAAAGGCCATGAATAGCCAAAGCAATCTTGAGAAAGACAAATAAAGCTATAAGTATGATGCTTCCTAATTTCAAACTATATTATAAAGTTGTACTAATAAAAACTGCATAGTATTGGCATAAAAGTAGACACACAGATCAACAGAAACGAGTAGAGAGCCCGGAAATCCACACATACATGGTCAATTAATTTACAACAAAGGAGCCTATAATGTTCAACAGGGGAGGCCCAGTGTCTTCCATAAACAGTGCTGGGAAAACTGGATAGTGACTTGCGAAAGAATGAAACTGGACTCTATCTTATACCAAACACAAAAAGCAACTCAAAATGGATTGAAGATTGGAACATATGACCTGAAACCATAAAACTAGAACAAAACACAGGCAGTAATTTCCTTGACATCAGTTTGGCAATGAGTTTTTGGATCTGACAACAAAAGTAAAGGCGACAAAAGCAAACATACACAAGTGGGACTACATCCAACTCAAAAGCTGCTGCACAGCTAGGAACATCATCAACAAAATGAAAAAGCAACCTTTCGAATGGGAGAAAATATCTGATAAGGGGCTAATATGCAAGATATATAAAGAACTCCTATAGCAAAAACATTTCATCTTAGGGTCCTTGTTTTATGCAAGTTTCATCCATACAGTTCCCCACCACTCCTTACATTTGACAGGTGTTAGTTGTGTGATTCTGTTAACCTTGGAATAAATGGTATGTGAGTTAAAAGAAATGACTCATCCCTATAGAAAAAAAAGAAATGATGGACTATAACAGCACTGCTGAGGAAGGAGGTAGGAAACATGAAAAAAAATCATACAGTCCCTATGGAGGACAATCAGAGAAAAAAAGAACAAAAGCCTATTGTGGGAGACTACTCACATGAGAAAACAAATGGGAACAGGAGATTTAAAGTTTTCATAATCTGAGATGTCCATAAATAAAGTAATAAGAAAAATCTTTAAAGTTCACCTTAAACTATCTGACAAGTTTGTGATCTGCCTTAGCATTCATTCCATCTCCAACACGATAATGGCTAGGGAGAACCAAGGGAAACTGCTACCCAGAACCTAACACACACCCATTACGTGAAGGGACTAGTAATTAGGAAGAAAGCAACCCATTATCACAGAGTTTGTAAAACCCAGGGCAAAGATAGCTGGGTAATTACAAATCATCCTGATGAGAAAGAAAATGAAGACACCGGCAAGAATGCACAAGATAAAGTTTAAGAAAGGCTCACACAAGGGCTGTAAAGGCAAATGTAGGATGACGGTACAGACTCAGAAAATTATCTTCAAAAATTAAAAAGTCCAGAGTTAAAGACTGCAAATAATGACAGAAACAAAAGAAGTATGCCTACTGCTCAGGGTCAACAAAATAATGGATGTAAACATTTTCAAAACCTTTTTGCTTTTGTTTCCTCTATTAAGGAGAACAACCTGAGAATAAGACCATCCCAGTAAGGCTAAAGGACATTGAAAATGGGTGCGGAGACTGTCAGAAAGCAAATATGCTGATTTTTAAGACAGGTTTCTCTGTTACATACTTCCATTTCATTTCAGTAAACCTGCTGTTTAATATATCTTGTGCATGCATGCTGGTTTCTTCAAGAAAACTTCCATCCCATTAAGATGTAATTACCCAGCTTTCTCTGCCCTAGGATTTGCAAACTTACAAATGATATAGTTGCAGGGTGCCTGGGTGGCTCAGCTGGCTAAGCGTCCGACTCTTGATTTTGGCTCATGATCCCATGGTTCGTGGGTTCGAGCCCCATATCGGCACTGGCAGGACGAAACCTGCTTGGGATTCTCTCTCCCCCCCTCTCTCTGTTCCTCCCTCACTTGTGTACTCTTTCCCTCTCTTAAAATAAATGAACTTAAAAAAAAAAAACCCCACAATAATATAGTTGCTTTCTTCCAAATTTCTGGTCACTTTGCTTTACATCAAATGCAAAGGAAATTTTCCAGCCCTGGGCATAACATTCTTCTTAGCAGTGTCAGTGGTAGCTAACCACTTAACTTATAAGATAATGGACATTTCTTTGGCTCCCTTTCTCTCCCTGTCAGTCCTATTGGCTAGTCAGTCTTCTCAGCACCTTTTGCTGAAAAGACTATTCTTTTCACCCACTGAATTGTCTTGGCATCTTTGCAAACAATCAATTGATCTCACTTCTATTCCACTAATCTGTAGGTCTATGCCAGTACTACACTGTATTGTAGTTAGGTTTTGAAATCAGGAAATGTGATCCTTTTAATCTTGTTCTTTTTCAAGACTGTGTTGACTAGTCAGGGTCCACATGAATTTTGGAATCAGCTTGTCAATCTCTGCAAAAATCCCCCTGGTATTTTCTTAGGGTTATGTTGAACCTGTAGGTCATTTGGGGAGTATTGCCATATGAACAATATTAAGTCTTTGGATCCATGAATATGGGATGTCTTTCTACTTATTTAGATCTTTAGTTTCTTGTGACAATGTTTTATAGTTTTCAATGCCAATGCCATTTTAAATAGTATTTTTTTAAAAATTATTTTCTAATTGATTGTTCCTGGCATAGAGAAGCACAATTTACTTTTTTGTATGTGTACTGATCTTGTATCTACTGACCTAAGTTTACTTGAGTTAACAAAAGAAAATCATCCTGTTATAGGGAATAAGAAATTAAGCTTTACGATGTTTCCTTACGGATTAACACTGGCTGCTTTTCTCAATCCATGTCCAGATGCTGTGTGTCTCCTATGGTACCGAAGGTGTCCTGAGTAGGATCCCACAAATGAAAACAGGATAGCCGTGACTCCCCTCACATGTGTGTTTGCTTTCACAGTATTGTCAAATAGCTGCATTATGTGGATTTACAGATGAGACCATCTACTTTTAAATAAATCATCCCTCATCAAATAACACAAATGCCTTAAAAAAAAAAAACTGCAAAGTAAAGCCAATGGGCAGAACTGACATTTCTACTGGTGTACAAGCTTTTTTTAGCCACCCTGAAAGGGCAAAAAAAAAAAAAAAAAAAAAAAAAAAGAAAAAAAAAAGCCACCCCCCAAAAAACCCAAAAACACACACACCAAAAAACACCCCCCCCAAACTCCAAAACCCAACTAATCAGATTTGTAAGAGAAAGCCAAAAAGTTAGAAATTAACCTGAAGACTATTAGAAATACAGATTTATTACAGCGGGTGGCCTAATGAAGGCCAAGTGCTGGGCCTTAAGATAGTATGCCAAAGAACATCAAGAATGTGGTACAACATTCATAAGTATAAAACATATATTGGGGGTACCTGTATATCCACAACCAAGAAAGTCTGTGCTCCCATACTATAGGGAACAGGTTAGAGCAGGTAATTGTGCACACAGGGAAGCATGTTAGGAAGCCATAGTCTAGATGAGAAACTAGAATAGGTTACAGTTGATGTGGGGAGACATGGACACATTTTAGAGATGTTTAAGAATCTGGATCAACAAGAGTTGGTAAGTAATTACGTATGGTGGCTGGGGGTCTAAAGAAGATGTCTGAGTTTCTGGCATAACACTGGGTAGAAGGTGGTGCTGTTGACTCAAACAGCAAACATCGGAGGAGGAACAGATTTTTGGAGAAAGCATGATGAATTGTCTTAGACAAACCGGGCCTGAAAGAAAACTGAGCAGGAGGTAGTAATTCCCTTCCTAAGCACACCCAGTAAAATGCTACATGTGTAACCAGACTTGTAGGAGGTGTTTATGTCAGCAGTAATTGTAACAGCCACAAAGCAGGCAACCTGGTGTCCATCAACAGAATGGATAAACCATGATATATTCATGTACTGGGTCACTGACAAAACTGCTACATAGAGCAACATGAGTTCACCTCACAAATTAGTGATGTGAGCAAAAGAAACTAGTCACAAGAATATACAAGGAGAGGGGCACCTGGGTGGCTCAGTCGGTTAAATGTCCGACTTTGGCTCAGGTCATGATCTCGTGGTTTGTGGGTTCGAGCCCCGCATTGGGCTCTGTGCTGACAGCTCAGAGCCTGCAGCCTGCTTAAGATTCTGTCTCCAGTTCTCTCTGCCCCTCCTCTGCTACTGTTCTGTCTCTAAAATAAATAAACATTAAAAAACATTTTTTTTAAGAATACACAAAAATTGGGGGCGCCTGGGTGGCGCAGTCGGTTAAGCGTCCGACTTCAGCCAGGTCACGATCTCGCGGTCCATGAGTTCGAGCCCCGCGTCGGGCTCTGGGCTGATGGCTCAGAGCCTGGAGCCTGTTTCCGATTCTGTGTCTCCCTCTCTCTCTGCCCCTCCCCCGTTCATGCTTTGTCTCTCTCTGTCCCAAAAATAAATAAACGTTGAAAAAAAAATTTAAAAATAAAAAAAAATTAAAAAAAGAATATACAAAAATTGTACCATGATCTAGGTACACAAAGTTAAACAGGCATAATCTGTGGTGTTCAAAATCTGGGGAGGGAGGGAGGAGGTGAGTGACTGAAAGGGGGCTTCTGGAGAACTCTGTGAAGCTGGTTATACTCACTTTCTTGACGAGGTTTGGGGTTATATCAGTGTGTGCACTACGGTAATTCACCAAGCTGCAGACTTACGATTGCGTATTTTTCTGTGTGTGTTACAGCGAAAACGTTAATTCAAAAAAATATGGTTATCTCACTCCTCAGGTTAAGACCTTTAACAGAATTCTGACTCATGCTACAACACGGATGGACCTTGAGGACATCATGCTAAGTGAAACAAGTCAGTCGCAAAATGAAATACCGTATGGTTCCACTTCTTTGAGATTCCTAGAGCAGTCGAATTCAAAGACAGAAAGCAGAAGGGTGGTTGCCAGGGACTGGTGGAGGGGGAAACAGGGAGTTACAGCACTGCAAAACAAAGAGTTCTGGAGATCTGGTTGTACAACAACGTGAGTGCATGTAACTGTACACTTAAAAATGGTTAAGATGGTAACTTTTGTATTCTATGTGTTTTACCATAACTAAACATTAAACAAACCAGGAAACCCTTTAAAAGTTTTATTCTTCTTGAGACACGGTCAAAAATCCCAACACAGCCTAGTAAGTACTGACCCACTTTTTCACCTCTACTGTGTACCACTCTCCCCCTTATCCTCCAAAATTCCTCCATTCATTTCCTCCAGCACATTAAGGGTTTTTTTGTACCGTTTAGTCTTCATATAGGCTTCCCTGGCCTGGAATGGTCTTCCTTTCTCTGCCCATCTTAATATCTGCTCATGCTTTAGTCTCATGAGGCATTAATATTTCTTCAGAGTATCCTAGACCAGGTCAGCTCTCTCGTTTATGCCCTCTTGACATCCTGGTACTTTCCCCAAGAATTACTAAATTTATTTAAGCCTTTATTTATTTGAGAGAGAGAGAGAGAGAGAGAGAGAGAGAGAGAGAGAGAGAGACAGAGAATATGAATGAGTGGGGGAGGGGCAGAGGGAGGGAGTCATAGAATCTGAAGCAGGCTCCAGGCTCTGAGCTGTCAGCACAGAGCCTGACGTGGGGCTCAACCCCACAAACTGTGAGATCATGACCTGAGCCAAAGCCAGATGCTTAACCGACTGAGCAACCCAGGCACCCCTCCCCAAGAATTATTAACAATTACTTGGGTTATTATCTGTTTAGTGTCTGTTTGCACCACCAGACAATATATATGCAATATACAGGCGCTGACTTACCTTGCCTCAGACGGCATGCAGGAACTTCCTGTCCTGCCTGCCATACAGTAGGTATTTAATAATTATTTGCTGAGTAAGTATGGAAGCAGCTGTCCCACCTGAATTTAGGGTTTCTGATCGAGATGAATCGCAGTTTGGTGACACACAAATGAGAAAGAGCACCACTGACGGTGGTCATTGAGGAATCACAGAACGATATTAGAAAAGTAACCTGTGTAAATAGCACTCCAATGTTTACAAAGTGATGAAGATGCACTGTGCAAGTTATGGACGTGTTAGGAAACTGCTGATCCTTGGCAAAATTTCAGAAGTTATTATTAAAGGAATAACGTAGATACTGAGAAGAGAAAGCTGTAATAATGGGGTGCTGGCACAAGCTGGTTATGTATGGGAGGCAGAATGATGCTCCCCCCCCCCCCCCCCCCCCCCGCATGTCCCCATCCTAATCCCTGGGACCTGTGAATTCATTAGGTTACACAGCAAGAGGCAATTCAGGTTGCTCTTCAGCTGACTTTAGAATAAAGATTACCCTGGACTGTGAGGGTGGGCCTAAGGTAATCAGAGGGGTTTTAGGTGTGGAAGAGAGAGGCAGGAAGTCAAATAGCACTTTGCAGATGCTTCACTACAGGTTTTGAAGAGAGGAAGGGCAAGAATGTAGGCAGCCTCCAGAAGCTGGGAAAGTGAAGAAAATGGATTCTCCCATAGAACCTCCGGAAGGAATGCAGGATTGCCAATGCCTTGATTGTAGCCCAGTGAGATCCATTTTGGGCTTTGCACTTCCAGAACTGTAAGACAATAAATCTGTGTTTTTTTAAGCCATCTAGTTTGTGGTAACTGGTTACAGTGGCAACGGAAAACTAACACACTATGGCTAAGCCATGGAAGATTCACTTCTTTTCCTTCCTTGCCATAGCTCCTGACCTAGCAAATCAGGAAGAGAGTAAATAAGATGTCTTTGTTTTTTCCACCAAAACACTTGACTACATCATTTAAGATATCATAACACTAAAAAATACGCACCAAAGGCAAAGTCAACGAAGTGAATTAGAAAACTCTGTGGAGTGCCCACACCCCCAAAGTGCTGATTAATGGAACGATGCCATCTTAGAAGATTCTGAGCAACACATTACAAGGGTCTGTTCATTAACATTCTTCAATACTTTTATCAATAACTTAGAGCAGGGATTCTTAACTCTGGGATTATGGACCACCTGGGACTGCAAAAAGTATCTGAACCTTCTAAACCTTCCTGAAAATTTTGTTATTACCTAATTTTTTAATTTTTTTTATTTATTTTTATTTTTTGGCAGAAAGCTCTATGGCCTTCATTAAAGTCTTAAAGGGGATCCATAAGTCCAGAAGGTTACGACCTGACTTAAATGAAGAGACAGAAGGTATGCTCATCACATTCACTGGTGACACAAAGCTGCTGGAAAGAGTAAAGACTGCAGTGACAAATCAGGATTCCAAAAACATCTTGAAAGGTTGAATGAACAGGCTACATCCAGTGAAGATAAAATCACACAGCTTAGGGCAGCCTCTGGAAAAGACTCAGAAGGTTTAATCAACAGTAAGCTCAGTATGAGTCAGTAATTAGGGCTACCAAAATAACATATGACTCTCGGCAGGTGTCCAGCATGATGGAAAAAAAAACACTTCTACTCTCTTCTGCTTTGGTGAAACCAAATGCATTACTGTGTTCAGTTTTGGGTTTCTTCTGTATTCATTTCCTAAGCCTGCCATAACAAATGACCACAAACTTGGGTGACTTAAGACAACAGAAAATGTACTGTCCCACAGTTCTGGAGGCTGGAAGTCGAAATCAAGGTGTCTTGGTTCCTTCCGTAGGCTCCAAAAGGAAAACAGTCCCATGGCTCTCTCCTAGCTTCTGGGGCCCAGAAAACCTTGGTGTTCCCTGGCTGTGGCAGTGTAACCCTGATCTCTGTTTCCCTCTATCTTCCTGTGGCTCTTTTCACTGTGTGCCTGAGTCCTCTCTTCTCCTTATAAGGACACCCACATTGGATTTAGGGCCCATCCTAAACTACTATGATCTTATCTTGATCCTCAACTACTTACATTTGTCAAGATCCTATTTCCAAATAAGGTCACACTCAGATTCCAGGTGGACATTAACTTTTATGGGACATTATTCAACCCACTGCATCCTTTAAGTGGAATACTGACAGACAAATACACTCTGAAGTTTACAATACCATATTCTTTTTTAATTTTTTTTTAACATTTATTTTTGAGAGACAGAGAGAGACAAAGCATGAGCAGGGGAGGGGAAGAGAGAGAGGGAGACACAGAATCCGGGCTCCAAGCTGTCAGCACAGAGCCTAATGCAAGGCTCCAACTCACAAACCGCGAGTTCATGACCTGAGCCGAAGTTGGACACTTAACCGACTGAGCCACCCAGGCACCCCTACGATACCATATCCTTAAGAGCAATCAAAAGAAACAGAGATATAAAACCAAAAGGTTAGAGGGCTTGAGTCAAACAAGGAAATTAACTATTGCCTACAAATATCTGAACCAAGTTTTTTCCCCAGATGAAAAACTTTCTAACACTGCTTTCCAGAGATGAATGTGATAGATTTCTGTCATTCATTTGTTCAAGCTTAAGCTGTACAATCATCGGATAGGAATGCTGAGGCTTCGGATGGGTGGCTGACTTGAGAATCACTGATGATCAAGCTATATAGCTTCAGCATGGTAAGCAGGGGTGAGATAAGTGGCTGGAGCCACTGGAGGAGACCACAGGGAGGGAGCTCAGATTTCCATTCTGAGGATAATGAGAAGACCCGGAAGGGGGTTAAGCAAGGAGTGTTACGATTTCCTGTAGAAGCTTCAAGATTATCCTGGTTACTGTAGGGAGAAAAGACTGATGGAAGTTAAGAGAAAAGGAGAGACCAAGACAGGGTAAGAGGGGAAAGCTGCCCATACTGAGAAGGCAGGAGTGAAAATGACAAGTCACACAGAGATATGTATATCCTGCAGGTAAACTGTGGAGGGAAGATCAGATGTGGAATGTGAGGAGAAGAAGCAAAGATGACCCTAAATGTGGATGGTGATGTCATTTGTTGACATGGGGAGGATCAGGGAGCAGCGGTAGCAGGCTGGAAGGCAAAAAAAAAAATGTATCAAAGGCTCCATCTGAGGTTTCTAAATATCTGGAGATGTCCTCGAGACATTTAGGTTGAAGATACCATGCAGACAGAGTTGAATGTGTGACTCTAGGCTCACAAGGGAAGACTAGGCTGAAAGTAGAGGAAGACACAACAGCAGGCATTGGAGAAAAAGAAAACTGTTGCCTTAGAGTTGTCCCACTTCTTTAGGAGTATTTTGGGGGTGCACCTGGCTGCTGGCTCAGTCAGAAGAGCATGTGATGCTTGATCTTGGGGTCATAGGTTTGAGCCCCATGCTGGGTGCAGAGATTACTTAATAAATAAAAAACTTAAAAAAATATTTTTGTATTACTGAGCATAGTTAAGTGTCCACTTGTTTCTGCTTAAATGTTATGTTCTCAAACCCTGGTCAGCTGCGTTGTTCAGATTTTCTCCAGCCACATTCAACTGCATGGTGACAAGAAGCACAGAGACGGATGGTAGTGGTTCACCCTGGACTGACATTTTGCCAAGTGAGTGTGATACAGAACAGAGGAAAAAGGGATGATTAATGTGAAGAATCATGGACTCTACATCAAATAAGGAGAGAAGTGAGAAGCCAGAGGGGGCTGAAAGAGCTTCCTCTATCCAAAATCAGCCAAAGGACAGGGTCATGCTATGCTGAATTCAATTAATGCTGAGGCCTTATCACAACTGACTGAGGAGGAAGGTAGTTGCCAGAAGAAAGGGAAACACTATGAGCCAACATAGTAGCTACTATCATAAATTAGTTTAGGGTCTATAGACTTAGATCTGTTTATAAAATAAAAGCGGTTAATTCAATGGTAACGTTTCCTGATTTTGTGGTCCATCAGTGGCTACTAAGCAGGAACTCTCTGGAGACAGTGCTTAGTTTCTAAAGAACCCTACATTTAATAGCAAGTCACTATAGTTGGAGAAGACCTCAGATGCTGGGAAAGCAGGGAGCTTCTGCACAAAAGAGAAAGGGGTGGGCACAGAATTCATTTGCAGTGTGGATGGGGGAATGAGTGGGAAGCTTACTGTACACACACAGAAAAGACAAACTTCACCCAATGGCTTACAGTGAAGTACACCTGTCCCATTCACTCCATTGTCCTAGGTCCCCCAAAGCAACCCTGTTTTTAGTTCTTCTAGTGGTCACCTTCTACAGTTCCACAAAGGCTCATCGCCATTGTTTCCTGGTTTGTCAATGTAAGACATTATCTGCAGATTTATGAGGCTACAAATCAAGATTCTGCTCATTTAGGCTTCTCCATTTTCCCTCTTCCCTGATTTCATTGTTTCATTATTTTCCTCTGTGGTTCAACCTTCCCAGTGTCTGCAACTACAGCCGACCTCCTGAATGCTCACCCAGTGAGATGAAGTCACTGGCCCTTACCAGCTCCTGACATGTCTTTTCTCTCTTCCATTTCTCTACCTTTGTCATCTATTTATAGTTACAGATGCTTAGGTCGAAATGTTTGCTTTCTCTTTCTTCTGCAACCAATAGGGCCTTCCACACTTTAACTACAGATTGATCTTAAACACTGAAAACCAACAAAACCACTAAAGCACTAATATCATCATTATAAAAATGTTACAGAATGGCCTGTGTTTGGATTCCACTTCCCTTTCTAGGATCTGCTAACTGCTCACAACTGTGTCACATTTTAGTTGTTTCACAATTGGACCAACTGTCCCTGGTCTTGGAGTTCCTCTTCTCTTACTAGGGAAAAACATGTCCTTTAAATGTTATGTCTAGTATCTTCCAGGCTCCTGCTCTGACCATGGCTTGGAATTCACTCTTTTTTTTTTTTTTTTAAAGTTTTGGGAATAAACAAACACCCAACCTGTACACACTTACTCGTTCCCTTCGGGAAGTATGACTTTTCCCCTATGAAGGTTGTGTACCGAAAATTAACCATTTCAAAAAAAAAGAGAGAGAGAAAACGAAAAATGTCCCCCAATGATCCAATCAATAGAACACAATCATTTTTATTTTTGCACATTACTCTGAGTCTTAATCCACTGTAAACAAATTTAACACAGTCACAGTTCAATCACTATATGTTTATTTTTGTAGGATATACCTTGCTTTCACAATCCCCTTTAATGGCTGTGTAACTTTCCACTGAGTGGATGTATCATAATTTATTAAACCCACTAGGGAAGCAGTACAAAAAAGTGGTTAAAGTATGGATGCTGGAGTCAGACAGACCTCCAACACATCCCAGCTCTGCTGAATCCCGACGGCTATACAGCTGGTAGGTTACCTCTCCTGCTTTCATTCACCCAACACTAATAACCAGTGCCACCCTACTATGTTCCAGGTGCCACGCCAAGCACTGTGTACACATGAGTAGACACAGCAACAGCATCCCCGCCCTCATAAACAAACAAACCAGATATATAATTTCCAATTGTATAGAGGGCTCTCAAGAAAAAAGACACTAAGTGAGAGACTGGAGAAGCCTGAATTCACATCCACAAAATGAGGACACGGTACCACTTAGGGCTGTTATTAAATGACAGTCCATGTATAGTACAGTACTTGGCACCCTTCTCGGCCCACAATACGTGAAACAATATGTGTTAAGTACCTCACTGCCTGGGGTAAACCAAGAACACCAAAGCAGGAAACACTCTCTCAGTGTGTTCTTCTTTCCTTCATCAACAGAAATCCTACACTTTCTCAAGTCTGAGTTCATGGCTAGACATCTGATGTGGGTCTCTTCTATATCCATTTCCCTCCTCAGCATGTTATTTTCTTTTACCTCCTTAAACAAGCTATCTCTACAGTAGCTGTTTTAACACGCTTATCTGCAACTCTAGCATTTGTTCCATTTCTGGGCCTGTTGCTACTGCCTATTTTTGCCTGGTTATGGGTCATAGTTTCCTGTTTCTTAGCATGCCCAGTAATTTCTGACTGGATGTTGGTCTTAGATTTTATGTTTTTGGGATCCAGATGTCACTGCATCCCTTTCAATATTGTTGAGCTTTGTTCTGGACCAGTTACTTGGAATCAGTCTGATCCTTTTCAAGTTCACTCCTAAGCTTTGTTAAGTGGAGTCCAGAACAGGCTTTTATTTAGGGCTGATTTGGCCTCGCGTGCATTAGGCAGTCTCCCTACACTGATCAGTAAGAGTATGAACTATTCCAAGCCCTGTGGGAACTCCAAGAATTCCCCCTGCTAATTTCTGACAGTTCTTCATAAAATGTGCAGATCAGTACTCTGGCCAAAGACCCGTGAGGACCCCTCACGGCTCTCCAGAGTTCATTCCCTGCGCGACTCCCTCCTCTCTCGTATTTTACCTCCTTGCATATTCAAGTCCGTTCAAACTGCCTTGGCCTCCTAGAGCTCTGAACTCTGTTTCGGCAACACCAGGTTCCCTCTGGATTCCCCTTCCTTGCACTGCAACATGGCAACTCTCCAGGCCGTAAGTAAGCTGCGGCAGTCATACAGCTCCACTGTTTATTTCCTTTCTCTCAGGGATCACTGTCCTGTACTCTTTGTTGACCTATTTCTAAAACTGCTGTTTCATAACTTTGTCATGTTTTCTAGTCATTTAAGGTGGGGAAGTGAACTGGTCCCTTTTACTCAATTATGGCTAGAAACAGAACTAACCAAGCTTGACTTCGAATTTCCACATTTTCAATGAAACTCTTCTAGACTACAAGTCCAAGTCATTTTCCACTTTTCTGGTCTTCATGCAATTCACGACGCAGCACACTAACAGAGGCCCTACAGTATACTCTGTCCATCAAGCCCCCCCCCCCCCACTCCCACCCCTGCCCCCAACACCTTCCTACAAAGCCTGCCATCAGTTTCACTACCAGACCCAACACCGCTAGACTGAATGCAATCACAGATTCCAGTGGCTTGCTAGTGCCAGGCACAGTCCTAGGTGCTGGACTGAAACAAGGAAGACATTGTCCCTAACTGCCAGGAGCTCAGTTTGTGGCAATGTAGAAATCAAACTCTCAGCCATAAATCCATAACACAGTTTTCAACGGGGAAAAACTAAGGTAGAAATGAACTTTTGGCACAAAGATCGTCAAACATTTTCTTAAAGCGCCAGAGAGTAAGTAGCCTAGGCTTGCAGGCCACATAGACTCTGTCACAACCACTCAGTTCAAAAGCAGCCAAAGACATGTGAACAAACGGTTATAGCTGTATTCCATAACTGTGTAAAGTAACAGGTGGCTGGCCCCCTGGGTGTAGTCTGCAGACGTCTGCTTTAGAACAACCTCCACCAAAACAGCCTGCACCATCTTCTACAATGGTATGTTCTGTTTGTGCCATCCAGACAAGGCCCTCCTAGGCGGGCAGTGCATACAGCGCCTTCTGCACAAACTATAGCACTTGTACAACTCAAGCACAGAGTAGGTACTTACTACTTTTTTTTTTTTACTTATGCTGCTTTGCATTTGAAGAGCTCCCTTTGTTTTACTTAAAACTGCTTCCAACAGTAAACGAAGCTGCATTTGCAACAATTCATAGAAAATAATAAATGTCTAGTGCATAATATAAGGATGATAAAACAAGCAAATGTTGATGGTCCTGAAAAAGAGTTTCATTTTGCAAGTAAGTCAAGACTACCATATACTTAAATACTCAAAAGAATCTGCTCTGGGGACTACCCATTCATCCCACAGATGGCCTAAGACACTACTAGACTTCTCTCTTGAAAAATATCTAAAGAGAGAGTTCACAAGCACATAAAAAAGAATGGCCTCAAAAGAACTTTCAATTGTGGTCAAAATTCAAGTCTATCTAGAAAAGACAAAGATTTGATACACTGCACATCTTTTTAAAATTGATCAATCAAAAAGATCTTACAAAATAAATCTTACAAAATAAATGCTAAGTATTTCAATTTGTTTTCACTGCTGCACAATATGTGTGTGCATATATGTACACACAACGGATAAACATACGGTGATGTGACTGGTTTGAAAAGACAAAAAGAACTGTTCTTGGGTGCCTGGACGACTCTGTCAGTTGAGTGTCTGACTTGATTTCGGCTCAGGTCAAGATCCCAGGATTGTGGGATGGAGGGAGCCCTGCATCGGGCTCTGTGCTGAGAGCATGGAGCCAGCTCGGGATAGTCTCAGTTTTTCTCTCTTTCTCTGCCTCTGCCCCTCCCCTGCTCATGCACATTCTCTAAAAATAAAAAATAAGATTTGTCCTACCACTTTATAGTCACACTTCAATCAAGGTGGAGGAAACTTAGAAGTCATTTAATCTAACCTTCCTTCAAATGAAGGATTTTTCTTTTATAACGTTCAAACAGTGCTCTGTGGTTTGTCCATCTTTTTTTTTTTTTAAACGTTTATTTATCTTTGAGACAGAGAGAGACAGAGCATGAACAGGGGAGGAGCAGAGAGAGAGGGAGACACAGACTCCGAAACAGGCTCCAGGCTCTGAGCTGTCAGCACAGAGCCCGACACAGGGCTCGAACTCACAACTGCGAGATCATGACCCGAGCCGAAGTCGGACGCTTAACCAACCAAGCCACCCAGGCGCCCCGGTTTGTCCATCTTTTAAAACTCACATTCAGAATCAAACATAAACGAGAGGTGTATCTGGCCTCATGAAGCAGGACCAGTGCTGCCCAGGAACCAGACACCCAAATTCAAGACGACTAGAGAGGGTCTGTCCTGCAACAGGCAGCTAAGCTTTATCTCCCTTCAACTCCTTTTAATGCAGGTGGGGTTTTTTTACACCCCAATTCGGGGCTATGTATTTATTCCTATTCACTTTTTTTCTTAGTCTCAACCCACCATTCCACACACTGAGATCCTAGGGATTCAGCAGGTCAAAGAGATCATTTAAATATGCCATGTCTTTACCAAAATCACTGGCACAGCAATCAAAGATCTTCACAATGTGAAGAACAGCAGAAGGAAAAACTGAAGGCAGCAAATATGAACACAACCCTTATGGGAAGCTTTGCCATTAAGAGAAATAGAGGATGGGATGGTAGCAGAAGAGTATTTGGTGGGAAGGTCAAATGTTGTTTTTAAAAATATTCAAATATTTATATGCCAATGGATCATCCAAAAGTGAAGGAAAAATACAGTGTGTGAAACCATTTTCTCAATTGTAAAATTCAATATAAATATATTGTATATATCTCCTTTATCTGCTTGCTTATTTATGTTAAGATCTGGTTTTTAGAACCTCCAGCTCCTTTTGAATTCTCTTTCCTTTCAGAGTCCCTGTTCCCAGAATCATACCTACTATTTCTCTGAATATTTTGAAATCTCTATATCTAGTAGTCCTTGCCTTTGCCATTATGAATTCTAACATTACATACTGGCTTTCATCCAAGGTCTTTTTTCCACATCAATATCCTTTACTCTTTATCAGAATTTAAAAAACCATGTTCAGGTTTAATGGATTCATCCAAAAGAACCACTTTCTTAAACCTAAAAACCTGTTTTGCTTTTTTTTTTTTTTGTATCCATACGGTCAGCAAGATGCCCCCCTTCCCCACAAAAGTTGATCATTTGGTAAAACTGTTAAGGCTATAACATCCAATCCTCAAAATTTCTATGCAAAGCAAAAAGTGGCTGATACCAGATTCTTCCCACCAGCACATCTGCATATACAATGACATCATCAACACTGGTCCTTCTCCTGCCCAACCCCCACTCCAGGCTCAGACAAAAAGTTAGTGTGCACAAACACAGAGCACATTTACAATGTCTGCTCCCCAGTAGGTACTAGCTAGTTTACATTTGTTTCTAGTTCTAAGCTCACCCTTTGAGTAAGCAACTGTAATCTGCAAATAAATACAAGATATGTTCCTTCAAAGGCCCATTCCTAAAAATGAATTATCAGTAAACATATGAAATCTGTTAACACCAAACAAATGAATCTCCATTCTATTCAATCTGCATCCTATTTAGTGACAAAGAATACGTTTTCAAAGTACAACACTTATTGTTTTATAAAGTTTAACACTTTCTAAAAATGTACTTTTAAAACACCAAAGAATCTAAAGAAAAAGCTGTCTATTTGCCCTTTAAAGGTGTAGAATAAATAAATTTCATTCAGTTATTCATACATGTCTAATTGATAGTAGCACTACAAAATAAGAAAGGTTTCTAATATTTCACAAACCAAGTCAGAGATTTAAAATGAGTCATCATGTTAAGCTCTAGGAAAATGTGAAATTATTTTGTCTTTATATTCATTACTACCAAACCCTTATCCTCAAAAATGCACCTTTGTTAATTTCGCATCTAGGGGTGCCTGGTTGGCTTAGTTGGTAGATTATGCAACTCTTGATCCCAGGGTTGTGAGTTCAAGCCCCACACTGGGTGTAGAGCCTGCTCAAAAAAAAAAAAAAAAAAGATAAAGAAAAAAAATTTTCACGTCTATTGGGCCCAGCTACTTCTGCCAGGAATTCCCATCTCGTAACATTTTTTGCTTTGTAATTTGAACATTACTTTGTTTACTGTCAACACACAGGAAGTCCTCAATAAACACGCTAAGATTCTCTTCAATTCAAAATTATAAGAGCATAAAAGGTCATAAGAACTGTAATATTTTTTATTAAAATATAAAATTTTGAAATTCACTAAATCAAGAATAGCCACTTTTTTTTAACTGAGGTATAATGGATGTAACGCAAGTAATCGTAACAGACTTATACCACCATTGTTGTTTTTAAGATACATTCCCAAGTTCCTGCTGCAAAAGTAGGAAAATGTCCTGGATTTCATGATTTACAGGTACACGGATGTATAAAGGCCCTAACTAGCACTTCAGGAAGAAGAGGAATTTTCATCTGTTTTGTTCACTGCTGTTGCCCCACCACCTCTCCAGTGGTACACAGGATTTCAATTAGTATTTGCTGAACTGAAAGCACCTCTGTGTGCAGACCCCTCAGTAGGAAGTCAGACTCAAGCCACCTGTAGGACCTCACCCCTCACACCATGAGAAAACATGCAGCAATCTCATGTTGTGCAAATAGAAAATGAGCTCCTAGAGAATGGAGAATAGGAAGAGAAGACAGACACTGAAGGGAACCGACCCCAGACTCAGCGTTCACACACTGCCCTGATGTGTTCACATTGAGGGGTGTCTAAAACCTCACCAATTTAGACATTCATTCAGGTTGACAAGTCTCGTTTTAAGAATGCAGGGACCATTCATACCTGTCAACAATCTTACGAGGTAAATATGTCATCATTCCATTTTGTGGAGGACACTGAGGTGATGTGGCCAATTTACTTTCCCAGGGTTACGCAATGCTCTCCTGGTGTCACATAGCATATGCACAGCACAACTCAGAACTTTTACTTGTACAGTGATGCTACCTCCCCAGGGATAAGGAAACAGGACTAACCTTCCTCTACACATCAGTTGCATGTTAGTTCCCAATACTCTTCTGTTCAAACACCTACAACAAGAGTTCTCAAAGACCGGGCTTTTGTTTGGGGATGACAAGCAAGCAACAAGTAGTTTTACAACATGAGACCCTTTGGAGGCAAGAATCTAAAGTGAATATCGTGGATTTGGGGTGCCCTAGGGAACTAAGCCCTAAAGACAAACCAAGTATTTCAAAACCCTGCACGGGGCCAACTCTTGCTCCAGAACAGCTTGCCTCTCTCTCTTCCTCTTCCTCCCCTTCCACGTGACCCTCACGGTTCTCCGCACCAGAAAATAGGCTACCATTGTTACTGCCATAGTTTGGCAACATTATGTGATCCAACTACAGTGACTGGCACAGAACAGGCACACAAATATTTACTAAATGAACCAAAGACCAAAGTTGTTTCTGCCCGCAAGCTGGGACCCTAACTGCCATTTTTAACAAAGTGGAGATGAGAATGCACTTTAAGCACCTGACCGTCGGTGTAAAAATGAACTTTTACAAGGCACTTCTAAATTGGGGGCAAACTAGAGTGAAAGACCCACGTGATTCTTTTTCCTCAGTACACAGACAGCTTAGCACTTTAGCACACACAGATCTCAGAAGAGGCATGATGTTTTAATATTTTAGAGTATAAAAACAAACATCATTACCTTATTTAGACTGCCTTGTTTAGGTCATCTTAACATGAATAGCAGCTTAAAAAAAAAATCCACTCTCAGCATTCTCAGGATGAGTGCGGGGGTGGAGAAGATAGCAGACATTTTCCAAAAAGTTCGCAGTGGGCAAAAAAACAAAAAACAAAACCCCCCAAAAAATATCAAAAGGAAAAAAAGGTTCCTTTAAAACATGACCAGTAATTTATACAAATGTACGTTTTTATACAAATAACTAAACGGAGCCAGTGTTTATAGGAAAGCATGAGCATACGCCAAATGGCTTCAAAGACAATTCTTGAAAATTTTATCTATTTCCCCTTCGGTCAGCACCCATGCCCTGAAAACTTGGCTACTAGTTCCAATTGGTATCAGCTTCTTCATAATGTGAGATTTTCAGGCGTCAAATTACAGTAAAAACTACTGGGGCAGAACAGGAGCCAAAAGCAACAGGGAAGATGCCCATTTTCCTCTACCAACCTCCTCCCACTTGCCACTTAAGAAAAACGGCACGTTTTTACGTTAGAAAAGGGCCTTCATCCTTCGAGATCTAATTCAGCGTTAAGTCTGGGATTTCGGGAACAAACCTGCCGATTCCGAAATGCAGGTTAAGACCTCCTCCACCATGAATTAGTTTTGCGCTCTTCCACCACCTCCTTTGTCTGAACTGTCCCTGCAAACTCGCAGACCCATGCCCTCCTGTAAACAAGCTACCTAAACGAAAAGGAACGTTTTCTAAGTCTTCCTAAGAGAAGAGGAACCCCCCACCCCCACCCCCACCCCCCCAAAAAAGCGTCTGGAGCCTCATTCCCACCCGTGGGCAGGCCGGGCTGCACACGACGGAAACCTGGACCCCGGGGCCGCCGGCCGAGCGGAGCGGAGCTGCGAGTCCGGCCGGGGTGGGTGGGGGCGCTGAGCCCGCCGCCCCCGCGCCCCGGCTCCCGGGGGCCGCCGCCCGCCCCCGCGCCGGCTCCTTCTCTCCGCGCCCCGGCACTCACCTCCGTGGATGGGCAGCGGTGCCAGCACCTGGCCGCGGACCTCGGCCTTGGGCGAGTCGAGCCCGTAGCGCCCGCGGTCGATGCGGAACGTGAGCGGGGCGCCGCGGCCGGGCTCCTGCACCGTCACGTTGATGAGCGCCGTGTAGTACTCCTGGCTCGCGTTGTCCGCCCGCGCCGGCCACAGGCTGCAGGTCAGCAGAGCGAGCGCGGCGAGCCGGGCCGGGCCCGCCCGCGCCGCGCCGCTCATCGTCCCTCCGGCCGCCGCCGCCGCCGCCGCTCGCGGACCGGGCTCCAGGGCCGGCGCGGAGAGGCGGGGCGGGCGCGGCCGGCGCTGCGGCGGGAGCGCGCGCGCGCGGCCTGCGCGGGGCCGGGCACGAGCACGGTCCTCCTCGGCGCCGCGGCCCCGCCGCTCGCCGCTCTCACGTCTGCAGCCCGCCCGCGGGGACGCGCCCATGGGCCCCTGGGCGAGGACGGCGGGTCAGGCAGCTCGCGGTGGTCTCCTCGGGGCCCCCTGAGGGCCGTGGGGACGGGCCCACTCCATCCCGCGGGTCTGGTCCCGCCGACTCGGGGGCGCCTCGCTTGGCAGCGGCGGGGTTTGGGAGGCGGCTCCAAGAGGATGCGCCTGAAGCAGGGTCTGTGAAACAGAAAGTCCCGCTAGCCCGGCTGCCACCTCCGGCGCGCTCGCCGCCGCTCTGCCCAGCCCCCTCCCGGAGGGCCGAGCGGCAACGCGCAGGCCTGGGGCTCAGCCCCGCCCCCGCGCGCTTGCGTGCGATGCCCTGCTCGCTCCCGCCCGCCTGCACGAGGGCCGGAGCTTGCACAGCCATGTCCGTTAGTCCCGGCGTGATGGGCACAGGGTGCGGAGCCTGGGAGCTTTATAAAGGCCTGTGGAAAAGTTTGCGACGAAAATGCAAAAAGAAAAACAGTTAAAACTTTACAATTAATTTTAAAAGTTAAATGTCTGTGAAGAGTTCAGATTTCAGCTGGTCAACTACCAGTCACATATAATTGACACCAAGGAACGCAGGGGAGGGGATGTGCCTCTGTAATGGGACGCGGGGGGCCGCAACACTGTAAGAACTGTAAGAACACCTGTGGGGTTGAGAAGGCTGTCTACAGGAGATGAAACCTCCAGATTCTCTGGATAAAGAGGAGATTGTAGTGAGACCTGCCCAGCCCACAACACACACACATCTTGTCAGCTGTGTACCCTTCTAAAAGCATAAACGAAAGAGTGGGATGGGTCTTGAGTCAGGTGTGGCTGAATCCAGTAGCTTATAGAATGTTAGGCAGTGTACTCATTATTGCTCCCTGATGAGGAGGAAGGATAACATCTTTTTTTTCTAATTTAAATTTTCGTTAACATACAGTGCAATATTGGTTTCAGGAGTAGACTTCAGTGATTCATCGCTTACATACAATACCCAGTGTTCAGGTGCCCTCAATACCCATAGCGCATCTAGCCCATCCCCCACCCACCTCCTCTGTCAACCCTCAATTTGTTCTCTATCATTAAGAGTCTCTTGCGGTTTGTTTCCCTCTCCTCTCTTTTCCCCATGCTCATCTGTTGTGTTTCTTAAATTCCACATATGAGTGAAATCATATGGTATTTGTTTTTCTCTGATTGACTTATTTTTGCTAGTTCCATCCACGTTGTTGCAAATGGCAAGATTTCATTGTTTTTGATGGCTGAGTAATATTCCAGTGTGTGTGTGTGTGTGTGTGTGTGTG
This sequence comes from Prionailurus viverrinus, assembly GCF_022837055.1. Taxonomy (NCBI): domain Eukaryota; kingdom Metazoa; phylum Chordata; class Mammalia; order Carnivora; family Felidae; genus Prionailurus; species Prionailurus viverrinus. Next base: position 90,733,941 of record NC_062561.1, on the reverse strand, counting down.
TGTGTGCCGCATTTTCTTTATCCATTCATCCGTTGGTGGACATTTGGGCTCTCTTCATCATTTGTCTATTGTTGCTAATGCTGCTATAAATATTGGGGTGCATATGTCCCATTGAATCTGTGTGTTTGTATCCTTTGGATCAATACTTAATAGTAGGATAGCATCTTCTGACTGGCCCTGCCTGGATTCCCTGCGTCCTATAGTGGGAAGGGGTGGAGTCAGCCTTGCCCAACCAAATGTACTGAGTATCCCAGAAAGAGGCCACTTCCCAAAGGAAAACTGAGGCACTGTTTCCAGGCAAAGGGTGTGGATGCAGTGTTGGCTGAAATATCAGATGTCCTTGGGTGACTCTTAGCAATGTCCTTCACAATTTCTCCCTCTAAATCTTCCCTTCCTTCCTCACTGCAATCATCTGTCTAGTCTGTCCTGGCCATATTGAGGCTGGCTTTATTTACTTGCCTCCAGGATGTACAGCCCCTAGACCAAAATAACCAGGCCTCCTCCCTGGGCCTAGTGCTTGAAGAGGTATCTACTTTGGCCCTCCAGCAGCTGGACTCCCTTCTCACAGAGCAAAGAGTTCTTGGGACCAAGGTACTCATGTTCAGGCACCTGAGACAGGGAGTTCCCTGCCCAGATAGCCCCAGGCCTGCTGGGGGTCTCTGGGCTCTGCTCTTACTTGGCATGCCCTGGCCTGCCTCTGCTTGCCAGGCTCATTCACTCTACCCCCTTGTCCTTACAAGGGACTTTCTTTCTTTCTTTCTTTCTTTCTTTCTTTCTTTCTTTCTCTCTCTTTAAATTTGTTTTTGTCAATATTTATTTATTTGGGGGAGAAAGAGAGACAGTGTGAGCAGGGGAGGGGCAGAGAGAGAGGGAGACACAGAATCTGAAGCAGGCTCCAGACTCCAAGCTGTCTGCACAGAGCCCGATGCAGGGCTCGAACTCACAAACTGTGAGATCATGACCCGAGCTGAAGTCAGACGTTTAACCGACTGAGCCACCCAGGCTCCCCTAAAAGGGTCTTTTAAAGCATGTGGTACCCATACTTTGAATTTGTCAAGTAGAGAGTTGCTTCTAGAGAACTTACAACACTTCTCTGGCACTTTCCAATCGCCCTTTAAAATAGAGTGGGATGAGGTGGTCTCTGTGCATAGCCTCAGCAGGTATGGACATCTAGGGCATTGGTAACACCACCTTCATTTGGGAGTGTAATTGTTTTTAATTTTATGGACAGTTTCCTTTAGGAAAAGGGTCTTTTCATGTATAGTTGTGGTACAAAGCTACCTTTTAAAAATTGCAGTAAAAAAATATGAAAAACAAACAAACAAAAAAACCCCAAAATCATCTTAAACCATTTGTAAGTGTTCAGTTCAGCAGCATTTGGTACATTCACATTGTTGTGCAAGGATCACCACCATCCATCTTCTAGACTCTTTTCATCTTGTAAAACTGAATTTCTGTCCCCATTACATAATAACTTTACACTGCCCCCTCCCCCAGCCCATTGGAACCACAATTCTATTTTCTGTTTCTATAAAATTTCACTACTCCGGGCATATACATACAGACATGTATAGACCCACATACATGGAGTCACACAGTATTTGACCCTTAGGGTGTTTTGTTTTGTTTTGTTTTGTTGGTATTTGACCTTTCGTGACTGGATTATTATTCAGCATAGTGTCCTCCAGGTTCATCCATGTTGTAGCATGTGTTAGAATTTCTTTCATCTTTAAGGATGAATAATGTTCCATTGTATGTATACATCACATTTTGTTTATCCAAGCACTGATGGACACTTGGCTTGCTTCCACCTTTTGGCTACTGCAAATAATGCTGCTATGAACACGGGTGTGTAAATATCTCTTCAAGATCCTGATTTCAACTCTCTTGCATAAATACCCAGAAGTGGGATTGCTGGATCATATAACAGGTTCTATGTTTAATTTTTTGAGTAACTGCCATACCATTTTTCCGTAGTGGCTACACCATCTACAGTCTCCCCAACAATACACAAGGGCTCGCGTTTCTCCACATCCATGTCAACACTTGGGACAAAACTACCTTTTAAAACATTCAGGTAAAAATAAATAAGTAAATAAATAAAACATTTAAGTGAAAAAAAAGTGAGTGGATGAAAAGTATTAAGTAAATAAAAGCACAGGTGGTATTTGGCTATGGCAGATCTCATGAGGAGTGTGTGTTGAGGTCTGACTGAGGCCCACAGGGGTCTAGAAGGGAGATACCCATAGGCCTCCCTCCTCTGTGGGGCCCTTTCTCTGGCTCCACACATGACTGTCCCTCCCTCTGCTCCCATCTCCCAAGAAATCCCAGGTCACCCATAAGCCCCATCTCAAATTCCCCTTCTCCTCAGAGTTCCAGCGGGCCCAGTTCCCAGCCTTCCATCTCCAGGTGCTGGGAAGGAAGAGCTTCAGTCCTTTAGAAATGTATCTGGCTCCTCTGGGAGCAATGTCTACCTTCCCAGGGCCATAAACAGGGGTAGTCTGTGTATAAAACGTACTACATAGCATGGGGGGTAAAGCAGGGGTTGGGGGGCAGCTCCAGGGATCAGAGCCCAAGCTGGGTTCCCTGGGCAGTGTTGGAAACCTCAAAGGATTGTCCAAAATTTCTCTTCTTCCTCCTCCCCCATCTCTTCTTCCTCTTCCTTTTCTTTCTTTCTTTCTTTCTTTCTTAATTAAAAAAATGTTTGTTTTTTTTAAATTTTGAGAGACAGAAAACAAGCAGGGGAAGAGCAGAGAGCGAGAGAGAGACGCAGAATCCGAAGCAGGCTCCAGGCTCTGAGATATCAGCACAGAGCCCAACGCAGGGCTCAAACTCACAAACTGTGAGATCATGACCTGAATTGAAGTCAGATACTTAGCAGACTAAGCCACCCAGGTGCCCCTCTCTTCCTTTTCTTTCCCTAATGGCACAGGATCCCCTCTGGTCCTAGTAAGGCCCTGATCTTAACTTATTATTTATGGTTTCCTTTATCACTACCCCTCACTCCCCTTGCCTCCCCACAGGTAACCATATGAATGCGCTTAATGTAGATCTCTTGTGTTCTCCCCAAATGTGTGGTATTGTTTGGTGTACCTGTGCTTCTTAATCATTCAACAATGCTGGTTATAGATGCCATTCTATTTCTCATTCTCTTCATCTAGCACTATATTGGTATTTTATGCCTTTTTCTTACACTTATTTATTAAATATTATATTGAAATATAACATACCTCTACTAAAGTGCAAAAAATCTCTTTTTTAACTTTTTATTTATTTTAAGAGAGAGAGATAGAGAGAATGAGCGGGAGAGGGGAGAGAGAGAGGGGGACAGAGGATCCAAAGTGGGCTCTGCACTGATAGCAGCAAGCCTCATGTGGGGCTCAAACTCACAAACTGCAATATTATGACCTAAGCCTAAATCAGATGCTCAACCAACTGAGCTACCCAGGTGCCCCAAAGTTTGCAAAAAAAAAAAAATCTGTATATACAGCTCAACAGATATTTAGTAAGTGAAAATGCCATTGTAACCACCATCAAGATCAAGGTGGAGGACATTACCAGCACCGCTGAAGCTTTTCTGGGCTTCTCAGTCATTAGCACCCCACTATTCTGATTTCTGGTACCATAGGGTAGCTTGCCTGTTTTTGGACTTTATTGAAATAGATTACAATGTGTGATTACACAATGCATACTCTTTGTTGTCTGGTTTCTTTTTCTTAACATTATGTTTGTGAGATTCTTTCTTCTTTTGCATGTAGTAGTAGGAGGTGCCTCTCTGTCTTTGCTGTATAGTATTCTGCAATTGATTTGCCCGTTTTCCTGTTGATGGGGATTTCTATTGATTTCCATCTGGGGCTATTCTGAGCAGAGCTGTTTTGAAGACTGTGTGTATCTTTTGGTGGACAGGTGCACACCTCTCTGAGAGTATATACTCTGGAGTGGAATGACTGCATCATAGGGTAGGCACGGAGTTAGCTTTGGTTCTCCCTTCAGCCCTGAATGAGCCTCTCTTTTTGTTTCCCTGCTGGGGCTCTGTCCCCTGAAGGTCTTGGTCCATATTGGCTGTCCCTGCCACTGCTGCTGATTATCAACATCCTGTCCCCTCCCTCCTGCCAAACTATGGCCACAGATGAAATTGTGGAAACCCAGTCCAACCCCATGGGACAGGCTAACCTAGAGGATACACAGTGTATCCTCTAGTATCCTCTAGTATCCACAAGGAACACACTGTGATCCTGAAGTCCAAAGAAATGCTACAGGGGAAGAGCCCTGCTGGGGACATCTGGACTGTATAAGAGACATGTTTGAACACTGGCTGGGCATTTTCACATTCATATCAGATTTGCTGTCTCCTCCTTTTGAAGGACCCAGTGGCATGCCATGGCAATGGCTGTGAAGGAAGATGGTGGAAGGACAGTCCCCAGGTCCCCAGAGTGCAGCCTCTGGGTCACCAGGGCCAGCACATGGAAAGGGTATTTCAGGAAGTGCAAAAAACATTTTTATTTTAATAATTAAATGTTTGCTTTAATATTATCGTATTTGTTTTAGCAAGTGATTTTGCTTTTCAATGATAGTAATGTCAACTGCCATTGAAAAGTGATGTGTCTTGGGGTGCCTGGGTGGCTCAGTCAGTTGAGTGTCCAGCTTTGGCTTGGGCCATGGTCTCACGGTTCACGGGCTCAAGCCTCACATGGGCTCTGTGCTGACAGCTCAGAGCCTGGAGCCTGCTTCGCATTCAGTGTCTCCCTCTCTCTCTCTGCTTCCCCGCAGCTTGCACTCTGCCTCTCTGTCTCTCACTCAAAAATAAATAAACATTAAAAAATGTTTTTTCAAAGTGTAGTGTCTTAGAGAAAAATATTTAATAATAGGTGGAACACAGAGGTGGCAGAATTGTAGAAGTGGTGTGCAGATAACCAATGTATAGCAAATATTTTTAAATTTTATTTTAAATGTTAACTTTTTTTGAGGGAGAGAGAGACAGAGCATGAGTGGGGGAGGGGCACAGAGACAGGGAGACCCAGGATCAGAAGCAGGCTTGAGACTCTGAGCTGTCAACACAGACCCCAGTGCAGGGCTCGAACTCACAAACCATGAGATCATGACCTGAGCTGAAGTCAGCGCTTAACTGACTAAGCCACCCAGGCACCCCAATGTATAGCAGATCTTGACAAAGAAAATAGTAGGGGCTTCTGAGACAGACACCCAGGACTGGATTGACATCAGTGCTGCTGACTGTTAAGTATTCAGGGATTTTGCAAGCCTCTTGTTAAACTATCGATCCCTTGAAACTGGCCATGATGGAAGGTAATATTTACACCACAGAAATTGGCACACTATGACTCCAGGCTTTCTCCCTTCCTCCCTTCCTCCTTTCCTCCCTTTCCCTCTCTCTGTCTCTGTCTTTCCCTCTCTTTTTCTTATTTTTCAGAGAGTGGTTTACCAGAGTGCTCCTGGCTCAAGTCCCTGCTTGGACACATGTTAAGTGTGTGACTGCTCCAAGCCCCTGTCCCCTCCGGGGTAAGTTTTCCTCTGTGAAGTGGACCTAGTGACCTCTCCCTCATTAGCTCTGACATGCAAATTGGATGGTGGGGTCCTGGAAGCTGTAGCTACCACCATCCCTCCCCCCTTTCCCTGTTATTGTTAGTGGAAGCACAGGAACCTGTGGCCTGGGTGAAGACTGCCGTGCACTCCCCACCCCAGCCAGGCATCATCCAGAACCAGCCATCCTGAATGCGTGGATGCCCAGGCTGGCCAGCATCTTGCAAACTCAGGCACCAGGTGACCCACTGCCAGCAGGGACACAGCATAACAGCATCTTATGTAGAAAAATGTACAAAACATTGAATTGGCAGTTCAAACTTTTCATCTTTCTTAACAGAAAACTGAGTATAAGAAAAAGTTGGGGGCGCCTGGGTGGCTCAGTTGGTTAAGCGTCCAACTTTGGCTGAGGTCATGATCTCCCGGTTCGTGGGTTCGAGCCCCATGTCAGGCTCTGTGTTGGCAGCTCAGAGCCTGGAGCCTGCCTTGGATTCTGTGTCTTCCTCTCTCTCTGCCCCTCCCTGGTTTGCACTCTGACTTTCAAAAATAAAATTAAAAAAACATTAAAAAAATTAAAATAAAAAAGAAAAAGTTGAAGGAATGGCACAATGAGCACTTGCACCCCACCACTTGAGTTGAATCGTGGTTAACACTTGGTCATGAATCCTTTACTTGTCTATTGCTTTAATTTTAAGGATTTTTGGGGGGGAACCATTTGATGACCCTTTGGGCTGTTCTCCTGTATCATGACGAAAAAGTCAATAGAGAGTAATTCTGTAAAACAATCCCATATCCTACCCTATTCAAATATTCCCAAACATCTAAAAATGTCCCCTGGTCCCTACTTAAAATTGTTTTTAAAATTTTTTAAAGTTTATTTATTTATTTTGAGAGAGAGAGAGGCAGGGGAAGGGTGGAGAGAATCCCAAGCAGGCTCTGAGCTGTCAGCACAGAGCCCAATGCGGGGCTCAATCTCACGAACCATGAGGTCATGACCTGAGCTGAAATCAAGAGTTGGACACATAACCTACTGAGCCACCCAGGCACTCCCCATTTTTGTTTTTGTTTTTGTTTTTGTTTTTAATGGGATCTGGTGAAGGTTGTTCTGCATTGTGTTTGGTTATTTTTTTTTTTTCTAGAAACTCAGACTTTGAGGGTACAGCCCCAGCTTCAGAAGATTACAAGAAGTAGATGGCTGTCTGGCGACTTTGAGTGTGTGTCCCACACACACTGCACCGCTAGTGATCCACCGGAAAATGTATTGAGTACTGCGATTATCTTGTCAATAACAAGTATTGTATCATGATTTTTTGTGTGTGGGCATTTAAATTACATCCAAATTACTGCAACTTTCCTCATTTTTAATATACTGGGAACCTTGAAAATGAAAGTGGCCAGGCTGCTCTCCACTCTAGGTCCACTAGAGGAAGGAAACAGACGTCCTCCCCCCCTTTTCCTGGCAGTGTGGCCTTAGGGAAGTAGTGGCAGGGGCATGGGGAGCGCAGGCCTGTGGTTCTGGCCCAGCCTGGGGCCACCTAGGTGAGAGTGAGCCTGGGGTCCACCGAGGCAGTACTGTGAAAATCCCCATCGAGAGAGGCACAATGAGAGACAAACCAGCTCAGGTTTGGTCATGGTCCAGAAGCTGGCATTTAATTCTCCCTGAGGACCCCCAGGAATAGGGACTATTGCACCCATTTTGCAGGTGAGGAAAGTGAAATTCAGAGAAGTGAACTCTTTGCCCAGTGAACTTGTTCCAGCTAATGAGGAGTGAGGGGTGGTGCTGGGATGGAAACCCAGCCCCCCCTGGCCTCAGGCCCCTCACTCATTTCCCTCCTGCCTGTTGGCACCAGGCCCAGGATTCAGACGACGTCTCAACTTCCTGGTACCTAGCCAGCCTGGGAAGCCAAAGTCTCTGTCCAGGAATTCGGGTGGTACTTGGGGCCAGTGCTGAGTGGGCACAGGCTGCTGGGGTGGCTGCCTTTTAGCAGGATCGAAGGCATCACTTCGTCCTTTGTCAGTTTTTGTTTGGTCAGAGTGATGAATTACTGAGCCAGAAGCCTAGAGAGGAGACTCCGGCTGGGCTGAGATGGCCTGGGCAGGCAGGACCATGTGTCTGACCCTCAGGCTGGCCTGGAGCCAGGGGGCCTGGGTGTGTCTGGGAGGGCTCTCTGCTCATAGGCAGGAGAGACGAGTACAGAAAGAGACTCTTCCGGAAGGTGAGTCTTCCCTGCAGGGTGAAGACAAGGTGACAGGGCTGGGCTCAGAAAGAATAGCACCCGGAAGGTTCTGGGGATCTGGGCAGCTGGAACTGAGGAGTGTCTTCATCAGGGCTTGGCTGTTAGGCTGAATCAGTGTGGCTTTCCTCCGGGAAGAAAGCATCTGACCTGTCTAGTTTGAGTCAGGTGCCCATATGTTGATGCTAGAAACACAGGGCACCTTGACTGTCTGCCTGCCCTGGGAACATCCAGGGAGGAGGATAGCACCCAACAGCTGACATAGCCTGGTGAGCACAAGAGGCAGAGGTGGCCCTATCTGTTGCAGGGAAACTGACAGGCTGCCTGATCCCCCCACCTGCCAGGTGAACCCTGCTTGTTTCTTTCACAAATAGAGGTGAGATTCCAAATCTCTCTGTTCAGACATGTAATCCAGCAAGGGGACCATGCTGCTTCCAGTTCATTTGTGGCCGGCCTAGAGACTGACAGCAGAGGCTTGGCAGTTTTTCTATGGTCAGACGACTAGGGATTCAAGTGGAGAAGGCAATACAAACTGCCAGCCCAACGCTGACACCAGCCTTCATGCTCTTTTAAACCAACATTCTAGGGGTACCTGGGTGGCTCAGTTGGTTAAGCATGCACCTCTTGGTTTTGGCTCAGGTCATGATCTCACGGTTCATGAGTTCAAGCCCTGCATCAGGCTCTGTGCTGACAGTGTGGAGCTTGCTTGGGATTCTCTCTCTCCTTCTCTCTGTGTACCCCTCCTGCCCCCCCCCAAATAAATAAACTTAAAAAATTTTTACAAACCCAACATTCCAAACAAGGAAAATAAAATAAAATGAGCTATGTGCACAAGGATGTTTATTGCAGCATTAGCTACAGAGTTGGAAATAAACTCATTTATTTGTTAAGCAAATTATGGTACAACAAATTTGAGGATGATTATGAAGCTATTAATACATCAAACAAACTGGAGCAGTGTGAGGAACACTTATGATGTACTGCTGAGTGCAGACGCAGAATAGAAAATAAATCTCTGGCTGTCACTCTGTAAAACAAGTCCACATATGTGAACAAGGCCAAGCAGGGAACTAGCAAAATGAAAAGAGTTTGGTTTATTCGGGAGGATTATGGGTGACTGTTTTTACCTTCCACTTTTTTTTCCCCTAGTTTCAAAAATGTGGTGTTCTTTTTGCAATTATAAAAGAGCTTTCTCTGGTGATCCATCAGGAGACCACTGAGGAGCTTATTTGAGGTAGTAGGATTGTGGCAGGTAGAGCCAAAGGTAGGGAGACTGGGGTATCATGGGGTGTCAGGCTAGCAGAATTGGGGGTGATGGCTCCTGGTGACCCTCAGTCAAATTCTCCTTTACAGGCCTGATACCCTCTGTACATTTAATGATTCTATCCCCATCCCTTGGTTGGGGGGGGTGGGAAATGCATATAAATGGATATATTGACTGTGTGCACTCTTGCTAAAGAGAAATCTCACATTATTACAGCATAATGGGATATGAATGATGGCAACATTTCTTGTTCAAAAATTGTGCCAGCTTGTTCTTACTGAGAGCAGAGGAGGCCAGCCCATTACCCCCACTGGAGTCATGGTTGGGTCTCATTTTTGCCCCAGGAGAAGTTACAAAAAGTGGGGAACACATCTCCCCAGTGAAGCATATACATTGTGGTGGGTAAGAATCCCCTAAAAAAATTGGGGTGGAGGCAGCCAGACCTGCCCAGATATATGAAAAAAGAAATCTTACAAGAGATCTCACCTGTGGGGGATGAAGGCCCATGATGAATGCCAGGATACTGTGTGCCAGGGTGGGGAATGGGGGCAGATGATGTGAGGGATCACTTGGTGACCATTCCAGTCCCTTCTCCTTTGCCTGATTCCATGGTAGGGGCTATAAGGAGATAAAAACTCAATTTTCCCATACGAGCATCCATCCACTCACCCATCCACCCACCATCCACCTATCCATCCATCCACACATCCATCCATCCATCCACCCGTCCACCCGTCCATCCGTCCATCCATCCATCCACACACTCACCCACCAACCCACCCATCTATCCATCCATCCATCCATCCATCCACCCATCCACTCATCCATCCACTCATTCATTCATTCATTCAGTATGTTTATTGAGCAGCAGTTCTAAGTACTTGGAATACCTAAGCAAATAATCAAATATCCCCACCCTCAGGTCACATTCCACCTAGGATGACTTTCTGTCAAGGGTGCTGGGATGGAGGGTCTGCTGTTGCCACATCTTCCCCTTCCTCCTGCCCACACAGTGTCATAAGCATTGAAGCCACACACCAAGGGTGGTTGGAGAAGCAAGGGTGTAGGAGCATGGGTGTGTACCCTCTGCATTCTTCTGCACTTCTTTGTTTAAACCACTGTGTGAAAGATTTCCCATTATTTGCATCTGAATGCAGCCCTAACTGGTATAGAGAGAGGGAGAGAGAGAGAGAAAAGAGGGGGCACAGAAAAACTTTATTCCTGGGTACTGTGTGTCTTGGCATCCTGAAACATCCCCCATACAGTTCATTTTAAAAGATTCCTAAATTAAGCCTTGCCTAGAGAAGGGAGCTCCTCCTGACTGACGGGATGCAACTCTAAGGATGAAGGAGTTTGGGATATGGGGTGAGTGAAAAGGGAAGTTGAGGAGGGCCCTGCAGCAGGTTGGTGGCCCTGTAGTCTCTGGGCAGTATATACTAATTGGGACCATGTTAGTGGCAATTATCAGAAATCCAACTCAACGTGGAAGAGAAGTTTATATTTGGTCACTTATGAAAAGTCCAGGGTTTAGTCTAACCTCAGGCACAAGTGAATCTAGGAGGTCAAGTGATAATCAGAGTTGGAATTCCTCTGACCCCCTCTTGACCTTGTTCTCTGTTGCCTTGGTTCGTTCTCAGGTGGGCTCTCCCCATATGGATGCAAGATAATCCCCAGGATCTGGGGTGGGGGGCTACGTTCTATTCTTTCAGAGTCCCAAAAGGGCACAGTAAGAGAGAAAGTCCTTTTCTTTATCAGTGGACTTTCCAATCTGTATTCTGAGTCCCATTCATTTGCCTCATGTCATGAGTTCAGCACTAAGCCAACCACTGTGACCAAGTGGGTAAAATGCTCTGACTGGCCAGACCTTACCACATGCTCACCCCTGGAGGCAGAGGGAGTCTACTTGATCCAACCTTGTGAACTGAGAATGAAGATGTGGCATAATAAAACAAAAAATATTTGGTCTTTGTCCCTGGTTCCTGGCACACAGCTCCTAAAACCATTGGCATCTGCAGAGTGGTAGAGTGTCTTTTGGATGCTAAGGAGGTGAGATGGTTGGGGTGGGGTTGGGGGGTTGGTGGCTAGACAGCTTCAGAATGGGGGTTGGTTGCCAGAAAGACCAAGGCATGATTAGAGGGTTAGAACTTTTGGCCCCAGCCTGCAAACCTCCAAGGAGGAGACTGACTGAATCACCAATAGCCAAATGATTTTATCAGTCATGCTTATGTGCTGGAACTCCATTAAATTCCTAAGCAACAGAATTTTGAGAGCTCCCAGGTGGGTGAGCACTTCGATGTGTTAGAAGGGGTAGCGCACCTGGAGAGGGCATGGAAGTTCCACAACTTCCCCATATCTTGTTCTATGCATTTCTTTCCCATTTGGCCATTCCTGGATGTATCCTTTATAACAAACTGGTAATAATAAGTGAAGTATTTTCCCAGTCCTATGAATCATTCTAGCAAAGTATTAAGCCTTAAAGAGGGATGTTGTGGGAATGCCTGACTTTGTAGCTAAGTCGACCTGAAGCACAGGTGAGCTGGGAACCTGATACTTTAGACTCTGGCATCTGAAGTGGGGACAGTCTTGTGTGACTGAGCCTGTGGAGCCTATGACCTGTGGAGCCTGATGCTAACTCCAGGTAGTTAGTGTCAGAATTGGATTGGATTATAGGACACCCAGTTGATGTCAGAGTTGGTGTCTAGAGAGTTGAAGAATTGGTTATTGGTGTGGAAAACACACACACACACACACACACACACACACACACACACCAGAGGGGTTATCCAAGGATGCACTTACAAGCTTACAGGACATAGATCTGGGCAGGGACAATAACTGATACACTTGGGATCCTTACCTATGACCAGAGGTAGGCTTGCTCTTGTTAGGTAGTTCTCTGGCACCAACCTAGGGACAGTGGCTCCTGGAACACATCCAAGAGAAGCTCAGGCTGAGAGGGGTCACTTAGGATGCTTTGGGCTGCAAGTAACAAAAGCCTTCACTTAAACTGGCTCACTTGAGAAGGAAATCTGGAGGAAAAGGAGGTGCCAGGCAGGCTATCCTGTGTGGGCTTTATCCCCAGGCTGTCATCTCTCACAGCTGCTGAAGGATGCCAGCAGTAACTGGAACAACATATTTCCTTGTTCCTCTTGGGTGGGGAGACAGAATGCGTTCCCTCAACTGTAGAATAAAAATCCTCATCTTCAGCCAATTGTGGTGACCTGCCCAGTTACCCCTGGACAAATAAGGTCAACAAGGAAATGCCAAGGCTCATTGGGTTAAGTCTGAGCCCTGACGGAAAGGGAGCTAGGATTACATCATCGCTTAGGCTGGAGCTTTGCTTGCACTAACTTCATGGAGGAAAGGGATACATGTAAAGGGGGGTGAGTTGTGTGTAGGTACTCTCAGTACAGAGCTGCTGCTGTTTGATGCTGCTCTGACCCATGTGCAAGAGACCACCTCGACTTCCCTACTCTCTCCTTCTCTGCCTCTTCTTCTGTTTCTCTTCCCTTTCGTCCTCTCTTTCCCTACGACTCTGTCCTTCCACTTCCTGCTTCCTTTTTGCCCTCTCCTGCAAACTCCATTCCATATGCCTATTCCATAAGGTAATTTTTTTAAATGTTTATTTATTTATTTTGAGAGAGAGAGAGAGAGAGAGAGAGAGAGAGAGAGAGAGAGAGAGAGAATCCCAAGCAGGCTCCACGCTGACAGTACAGAGCCAGACATGGGGCTCTATCCCACAAACCATAAGATCATGACCTGAGCTAAAGTCAAGAATCAGATGCTTAACTGACTGAGCCCCCAGGCACCTCTCCAGGGCAGGTGGCTATACCTCCTTAAGCCTCAACTTCTTTATCTTTAAAATGAAGGGATTAATATTGCTCTCACATGGCACTTGGAAATGTTGAAAGTTGTATTTCTGGGTTCTGATGCTGGTTAAGATGAAGGCCACTACAGTCTATCTATCCCACTGATTACAACTAAAAACTCAAGACAAAGTAAATACATAACTCTGACATGCTAACAGTGGCAGGAAGGTTGAAGAGAAGAGTCAAAACTTGAAGAATGACCCATCGTGGGGGTGAGATTCCCAGTTTCTCTTTTTCTCTCTGGTCCCCCAGTTTTGAATGGAGGTCAACTCCAGGGTAGAATGTGCAGAGAAACCAACTCTCTAGCCAGAGGACTGGGACTGGGGTCTTTGCAAGATGAAGCATGGGGGAGGGGGAGAAATTCTTGAGCTCACTTTATTTAATCTTTTTTTTTCTCTCCTGCCCCTGTCCTGAGGACAGCCCCAGCTGCAGACCTACACTCTGGTACCAGCAGCACGAACACCTACAGATCTAAGAGGAAGCCCATGCGAGCCAGAGAAGGTGGGGTGAATCCCAGAGAGAAGAGAGTCGGAGGAGGAATTCCTAATTCTGTGGGTAAGCCAACACAAATCCCCAGGCTCACCTCCAAGCTGCGCAGAACAGATCCAAAGCAGCATGGCTAAGTGTTTTTTAAAAGCTTTTATTTTGAAATAATTACAGATTCATAGGACTGTACCCTTCACCCAGCTCCCCCAATGATGACATCGTAAATAATTGTAGTGTAATATCAAAACCAGGAAACTGACATTGGCACAACATAGGCCTTATGCAGATTTCACCAGTTTTTACATGCACTTGTGTGTGTGTGTGTGTGTGTGTGTGTGTGTGTGTGTAGTTCTATGCAATTTTATCTTATATATAGATTTGTGGAATCAACAGCACAATGAAGACACAGAATGGCTCCATCTCTGCAAATAGACCCTCTCCTGCTGTCCCTTCATATTTGTATCTTCTGGCAACAACGAACACTGTTCCCTTTTCTGTAGTTCTGTCATTTCAAGAATGCCATATAAATTGAATCATACAATATATAGCCTTCCAAGATTGGCTTTTTCCACCAAGTGTAATTCCTATGAGATCCATCCAAGTTGTGACACGTATCAATAGCTTATTCCTCATTGAGTAATATTCTATTGTATGGTTGCACCAGAGTTCATTTTACTAATTTACCCTAGGAAAGGAATTTGAATTGTTTCCAGTTTGGGGCTATTATAAATTAAGTTGCTATGGGGGTGCCTGGGTGCATCAGTTGGTTAAGCTTCTGGCTCTTGATTTTGGCTCAGGTCATAATCTCATGGTTTGTGGGATCAAGCCTCATGTTGGGCTCTGGGATAACAGTGTGGAGCCTGCTTGGGATTTGCTGTCTCCCTCTCTCTCTCTGTCCCTCCCCTGCTCATGCTCTTGTCTCTCTCACTCTCAATAAATAAATGAATAGATAAATAAACTTAAAAAGTAAATACATACATGCATACATACATATATAAGTAAGTAAATAAGTAAATCTGCTATGAACATTCATGTAAAAGTTTTTGTGTGAACATTGTTTTCATTTCTCTGAGATAAATGCCCAAGAGTGCAATGGCTGGGTCATATGGTTAGTGCATATTTACTTTTATAAAAAACTGTTAAGCTATTTTCCAGAGCATTGTACCATTTTACATCCCCACCAAGCAAAACCTTTGAAAACTAAGATGACATTGGATCTACCAATGACAGAAGAGAAGACAGAACGTGTGGTCTGAACCTAACCAGGATTGCTTGACTGCTAAAACCAACACAACAAAATTCATCCTCCAAAGGATTTTAATAGTACCTGGAATCTCACAATATGGTATTCAAAACATCCAGAATACAATCCAAAATTAGTTCAAGTACCAATAACAAGGAAAATGTGACCAATTCTCAAGTAAAAAGACAACCCACAAAAGATGCCAACCTCCTGATAACCCATATGTTGAAGCAGCTATTAGAACTATGCTCCAGGAGGGAAAGGTAAACACATTTGGAAGAAAAAATTGGAAAGATGGATATTCTCAACAGAGAAATGGAAACAGACAAATGGGAATTTCAGAACCAAAAAATTACAGTATCTGAGTTAAAAATTCACTGAATGATAGAGACAAAACAGATGAATGTAAGGGAAGGGAAACAAAAATAATATAAAAACATGGAGGAGGACAAAACAGAAGAGACTCATAAATATGGAGAACAAACTGAGAGTTGCTGGAGGGGTTGTGGGAGGGGGGATGGGCTAAATGGGTAAGGGGCATTAAGGAATCTACTCCTGAAATAATTGTTTCACTATATGCTAACTAATTTGGATGTAAATTTTAAAAAATAAGAAATAAAAAAATTCACTGAATGGGATATGTGCCAAAATGGATATGACATAGGAAATAGTGGACTTGATGGTAAACCATCAAGAAATGATTCAATTTGAAAAATATACAGAAACAGAACGTGAAGAAAAAAAAGAATCCTCAAGGATCATGGGACAATAGCAAAAGGTTCATGATTCATGCTATTGAAGTCTCAGAAAGAGAGGAGAAAGTGATTCATACAGAAAAAAAATTAAAGAAAATTTGGCTGAAAATTTCCCAAATTTGATGAAAGACAACATTTACGGCAAATAGCAGTAGGATAAACTCAAAGAAAACTACGCTCAGGGACGCCTAGGTGGCTCAGTCAGTTAAGTGTCCAACTTCAGCCCAGATTATGATCTCATAGTTAGACCCCCGTGTTGGACTTTCTGCTGACAGCTCAGAGCCTGGAGCCCACCTCACATTCTGTGTCTCCCCTTCTTTCTGCCTCTTCCCCACTCACATTCTGTCTCTCTCTCTTTCTCAAAAATAAATAAACATTAAACAAAAACCTCTCTGCTCAAACACATCATAATCAAGCTGATGGAAAACTAAAGACAGGGAGTAAATCTTGAATGCTGTGTTAATGGATTGGAAGAGCTGACGTTGTTAAAATGTCTGTACTAAGAGCTAACATTGTTAAAATGTCCATACTACCCAAAGCCATCTATAGATTCAATGTAAACCCTATCAAAATTCCAATGGCATTTTTCACAGAAACAGGAAAACAGTCCTAAAATTTGTGTGGAACCCAAAAGACCCTGAATAGCCAAAGAAATTCTGAGAAAGAACAAAACTGGAGGCATCATACTTCCTGATTTCAAACTATATTACAAAGCTATAGTGATCAAAACAACACGGTAGTGGCATAAAAGCAGACATATAAATCAGTGGGACAGAATCAAGAATCCAAAAACAAATTTCCTCACATATGGTCAACTAATATTTGATAAGGTAACCAAGAATATTCAATGGGGAAGGATAAACTCTTCCATAAATGTTGGGCAAACTGATTATTCATATGCAAAAGAATGAAATTGGACCCTTGTACAATTTATAAAAATTAACTTGAAATGGATTAAAGACCCAGATACAAGACCCGAAACTATGTATATCCTAGGAGAATACATAGGGAAAAAGCTTCTTGACATTGGTCTTTGAAGCAATATTTTTGATACGACACCAAAAGTACAAGCAACAAAAGCAAAAATAAGTAAGTAGGACTACATCAAACTAAAAGCTTCTGCACAGCAAAAGAAACAATCAACAAATGAACACATCCTATGGAATGGAAGAAGATATTTACAAAACATACATCTAATAAGGGATTAATATCCAAAATATATGAGGAACTCATATAATTCAAGAGCAAAAAAACAAACATCAAAAGAAAAGAACCCCAAATACTCAAATTTAAAACTGGGCAGAGGACCTGAATGGACATTTTCCCAAAGACATACAAATGGCCCACAGGTACATGAAAATGTGCTCAACATTCAATCATCAGGGAAATGGAAACCAAACCACAAAGGGATATCAACTCACACCTATAATTGTGGCTATTGTGAAAAAAGGAAAGAGATAAATATGGGTGAGTATATGGAGCACTGCTGCTGGGACTATGAATTGGTACAGCCACTGTGGAAAACAGTATGGAAGTTCTTCAAAAAATGCAATTAAATTTTAAAAGAGGGGCAGAGGGTCACCTGGGTGGCTCAGTTGGTTGAGCGTCCAACTCTTGATTTTGGCTCAGATCAATATCTCACAGTACATGAGATCAAACCCAGTGTCAGACTCCATGCTCAGCACGGAGAGATCTTCTCCCCCCACCTCCCTCTGTTGCTTCCCTACTCACACCCTATAGATAGATAGATAGATAGATAGATAGATAGATAAAATAGAGCTACCAGAAATGATCCAGGTATCCCATTTCTGAGTATACATCTGAAGGAAATGGAATCAGTATCTTGAAGAGATATCTGCATTGCCCCCCACCATGTTCATTGCAACATTATTCACAATAGCCAAGACATGGAAGCAACCAACATGTCCATCAAAAGATGAATGGGTAAAGAAAATGTGATATATCTATATCTATCTCTAGCTCTATCTGTCTATCTATCTATCTATCTATCTAGAATAGAGCACTATTCAGCCATAAAAAAGGAAATCTTGTGCTTTTTTTTTTGACAAAATGGATGGACCTTGAAGACATTGTGCGTAGTGAAATAAGTCAGACAGAGAAAGCAAAAAATCATATGATACACACAAACCATACATGGAATCTAAAAATGATGAACTTGGGGCACCTGTGTGGTTCAGTTGGTTAAGTGTCCATCTCTTGATCTTGGCTGGGCTCAGGTTTGTGAGTTTGAGCCCCGCACTGGGCTCTGTGCTGATGGCATGGAGCCTGCTTGGGATTCTGTCTCTCCTTCTCTCTTCCCTTCCCTCATTCGGTCTCTGTCTCTGTCTCTGTCTCTCTCTCTCTCTCAAAAATAAATAAATAAACTTAAAAGAAGAAAAGAAACCACGGAAGCCAGAAGACAGTGGAGCAACACCTTAAAGCACTCAAGGGAAATACTTGTCAATCTGGAATTCTATATCCAGTGAAAATGCCCTTTAGGAATGATGGTAAAATAAAGATTTGTCTCGTGAAACTGAGATTTGTCACTGGTAGAACTGCAATCAAAGAAATGCTAAAGGAAGTCCTTCAGGTAGAAGAGAAAGGCTACCAGAGGCATACATGGGACTTACGGAATGAGGGAAGAACAACAGAAATGCTAACTGGGTAAATATACTAGATTATTTTTTCTAGTCTGGATGATCATTGAAAGAGGAAATTATAACGTTGTGTGATTGGTCTTGTGATGTCTGTAGACATAATACTTATGACCACTTTTATATAAAGAGGACAGGGTGAAGGAACACAGAGGTAAGGCAATGAATTCAAAGTTTAAGGAAACTATACAGACTGAAACAGGGAGAGTCCCCCTTCTCCTGGGTCAAAGCACAGTGCAGCCTGCAGACCCTATTTGTGCCTCCCAATTAAATGGAAGGTTTTGACATTCAGTGACTGTTGACTGAAATAAACAATCAGTGAATCTAGCCCCAGGTCTGTGGTCCAGCCAGCATTTTCAGAAAAGGCCTTTGGGTTTTACTCACATGCACAGATTTCCAGAGAAAGAGGTCCTTCCTGTGAACCCCTCAAGGCTGGAGCTCAAGCTAAATTTCCCCCCATATTTTCACCCCTGCTCTTGTTCCTTGCACCACTACCCCAGCTCACGTCAGGCCTGGCACCAGAAGCGTGGATCCAAGAAGGATCGCAAGCTCTTCAGCTGTGCCCAGCCTTGGCTCATCTCTGGTTTGCCTGCAGGGACCTCTTTATATATGACCTCTGGTGAGAGACCCTTGAGTTTTCTTTGTGGAACTTTCACTCTCACTCTTGGCTCATGTACTTTGGGTGAGCCCTGCCTCCCTAGGTTCAAGGGGAGCCCATGGCTCCAGCCTGGCGAAGCAAAATCACCCCTAGGCACAGTGTCTGGGGCCATCAATATTTCCAGGGACTCAGGGAAATGTTCTAATTTCTTTTAAAATGTAAGGGCCTGGGGCGCCTGGGTGGCGCAGTCGGTTAAGTGTCTGACTTCAGCCAGGTCACGATCTCGCGGTCGGTGAGTTTGAGCCCCTCGTCAGGCTCTGGGCTGATGGCTCAGAGCCTGGAGCCTGTTTCTGATTCTGTGTCTCCCTCTCTCTCTGCCCCTCCCCCGTTCATGCTCTGTCTCTCTCTGTCCCAAAAATAAATAAACGTTGAAAAAAAAATTAAAAAAAAAATGTAGGGGCCCAAGATTATATTTGTCTTTATACTAAGGCAGTCATAAAATAGATTTATAGAGGGGCACCTGGGTGGCTCAGTTGGTTAAGCATCTGACTCTTCATCTCTCCTCAGGTCATGATCTCATGGTTTGTGAGATCGAGTTCCACATCAGGCTCTGCACTGACAGCTCAGAGCCTGCTTGGGACTCTTTCTCTCCCTCTCTC
The DNA here is from genome assembly GCF_022837055.1 of Prionailurus viverrinus. NCBI lineage: Eukaryota > Metazoa > Chordata > Mammalia > Carnivora > Felidae > Prionailurus > Prionailurus viverrinus. The sequence goes on along the minus strand of NC_062561.1, from coordinate 90,714,641 downwards.
TGCCCCTCCCCTTCTCTCTCTCTCTCTCTCTCTCTCTCTCCTCAAAATAAATAAACTTTAAAATGTATATATTAAAAAAAGGAAAAAGGTATATTTTATAGAAGAAGGGACCCACAAAAGCAGAAGTGCCTGGGGTCTGCAAAAGTCATGATGCAACCTTGCTTATAGGCCAGCAAAGGGCCCAGGTAGGCATGTGCTGCAGGTCGGTCCACAAGGGGGTGTTCCAAGATCCTTGCTGGAATTTCTGGAAAGGGGGATTGCCAAGCTCCTGGTGGGTCAGCCTTGAGCCACAGTGGAGAGGAGGGGCTATGATGTCCACCTACATGGGGTAAACCTGCCTGAGAGAGGAACCAGACAAAGAAGAAAGGTCAAGCTCCCATAGCATTGCAGTGCAGGCAGTCCTCAAGCCACAGTTGAGCTGCATTTTCCTGTATTTTATTTTATTTTATTTTATTTTAATTTAATTTTTTTTTTTAATTTTTTTTTCAACGTTTATTTATTTTTGGGACAGAGAGAGACAGAGCATGAACGGGGGAGGGGCAGAGAGAGAGGGAGACACAGAATTGGAAACAGGCTCCAGGCTCTGAGCCATCAGCCCAGAGCCTGACGCGGGGCTCAAACTCACGGACCGCGAGATTGTGACCTGGCTGAAGTCGGACGCTTAACCAACTGCGCCACCCAGGCGCCCCTTAATTTAATTTTTTATTCCAATATAGTTAACATAGGATTACATTAGTTTCAGGTGTACAATACAGTCGTTCCACAATTTCCTACATCACCAGGTGCTCATCACAACAAGTACACTCCTTAATCCCCATCACCTGTTTCACCCACTTCCCACCCCCCCATCCCCAACCCCTCCCCTGTGGTAACCATTGGTTTGTTCTCTATAGTATTTGAGCAAAGGACTCTGAAATTTTGCTGGGGCCAGTTTGTGTTGGATTCCTATTATTCACAACCCAAAGAGTCCTGGCAGATGTAGTCTATGAGGAAATGCCTTTTTATTAATAAAGCAGAATACAGAACTGCTTCAATACTTTAGGGTTACTGGCCTATTCAGATTTTTCTATTCTTGTTCGTATTGTTATCTTCTATTTTTCTGGGAAACTTAGTTTTGTCATGTCATTTTTTTTAATCATGAAGTTATTTATAATATTCTGATATTGTTTAGAATATTCTCTTTTTTTGATTAAAAATTAAAAAATTTTTTGTGTGTTTATTTATTTTTGAGAGAGAGACAGAGTGTGAGCTGGGGAGGGGCAGAGAGAGAGGGAGACACAGAATCCAAAACAGGCTCCAGGCTCTGAGCTGTCAGCACAGAGCACAGCATAGGACTAAACTTGGAATGGTGAGAGCGTGACCTAGGCTGAAGTCAGATGCTTAACTAAGCCAACAAGATACCCCAAGGTCTCTCTACTTCTTACCAGGCAAGCCTTTGATACTCCAATCCCATGTTGTGGATAATAACTTGGTGTGTCAAACTTTTCTTGTACAAATTACTCAGTGGTTTCTCTCTCTTGACTAGATTAAGATGGATGCATGTGTTTTTATTTTTATTTCAAAATTTATTTTATTTTTTGTATAGGTAACTATATCAGTCAGGACAGGCTAGGTTGTGTTGTAGTAACACTGCCAAAATCCCATTGACTTTATTATTTTTTAATTTTTTAAAAAATGTTTATTTTTGAGAGAGAAAGAGAGAGAGAGAGAGAGAGAGAGAATCCCAAGCAGCCTCTGAGCTGTCAGTGCAGAACCCGACATGGGACTCGAACTCACAGATTGCTGAGATTGTTGACCTGAGCTGAATTCAAGAGTCAGACGCTTAACTGACTGAGCCACCCAGGCGCCCCCCATTGACTTTCACACCTTTCTGGTGCTCCACGTTCATCCTGAATTGTTGGCAGCTTCGCTCCATGTAGCTCTTACTCAAGAACCCTGGCTGACAGAGTTTCCATTGCTTGAACACTGCTAATCTCTGGGGGGGGGGGGGGGGGGGAAGAGGAAGAACATGGCGTCTGTCACCTCTGCTCATATTTTATTGACTAAAACAAGTCACAGGCCTGCACCTAACTTCTGGGGATGCAGAAGTGCAATCTGACAGTGGGCTTAGGAATAGGAGATCCAGAAATTTGAGTGAACAGCACTAATTACTGTCAGAGTAGTACATTCATGTGGGATACAGCCACACAGGATACATTCCCATGGGATATGCTCACATGTGAGACACTCACATTGCATTCACAATGGATGTATTCACATGCTTCAGAGAGGAATCTATCCTTCCCGTAAAACAGGTAAGCACTTTTATTGGTTTCTGGGTAAAGTTCTGTCTTTTATACTTCTTTTTTTAAATTAAAAAATGCTTATTTATTTATTTTGAGAGAGAGAGAGAGAGCATGAGCAGGGGAAGAGCAGAGAGAGGGAGACAGAGTCCCAAGCAGGCTCCTTGCTGCCAGCATGGAGCCTAATGTGGGGCTCGAACACATGAACTGTGAGATCCTGACCTGAGCTGAAATCAAGAGTCGGATGTTTAACCGACTGAGCCACTCAGATGCCCCTGCTTTCATAATTTATGCAAATACAAATAAGTGCACATATGGCTTATTCCCTGTCCTCTTTTTTAGCCTGGGTAAATGGAAATATGCTATGTACTGTATTCTATAGTTTGCTTTCTTTTCTTTTCTTTTTAAAAAATTTTAAATGTTTATTCATTTTTGAAAGACAAAGAAACAGAACATGAGTGGGGGAGGGCAGAGAGAGAGGGAGACAAAGAATCCAAAGCAGGCTCCAGACTCCGAGCTGTCAGCACAGAGCCCAACATGGGGCTCAGACTCCATAGACCTCGAGATGAAGTCTTGAGTCTTCGAGATCATGACCTGAGATGAAGTCGGACGCTTAATTGACTGATCCACCCAGGCGCCCCTGCAGTTTGTTTTCTTAAATTTAGTATTATATCATGTTTAGTACACTGTTTCTTCAGCCTTTTACACAGCTTCATAGTATTCTACCACACAGATGGATCATAGTTAAATTAATCAGTACCCTCTGGATGAGCACTTGGAGTATTGTCAGTCTTTTTCTATCACAAACAATGCTTCAATGAGTCAAGTAGTATACCTGGAATTTTGTATGTGTGCTGCTGTCTTAGTTTGCTAGGGCTTGCCATAATAAATACCACACACTGAGGGACTTATACAACAGAAATGTATTGTTTTTATAATTCTGGAGTCTAGAAGTCCAAAATTAAGGTATTTGCAGGATTGATTTCATACTGAGGTCTCTCTTTGGCTTGTATATGGTCTTTTCCATGTGTTTTCATGTGGTCCTCCCCTTGTGTGTGTCTATGTCTTATGTTATAATGAATTAGATTCAACCCATATGACCTCATTTTATCTTAATTGGTTCTTTAAGGGCCCTATCTCCAAATATAGTCACATTCTGAGTTACCTGAGGTTAGGAATTCAGCATGTGAATTTGGAGGGTAGGTACAACGAAGCCTGTGACAATTGCTATATAATAAGCAGTGGGATACCTGGTTCAAAGGGTAAATACAATGTAAATTTGGCAGACATTACCAAATTGCCCTTAATGGGGTGCTGTAATATACTGAATGTTTATGACAGCCCCTCATTCATATATTGAAGCCCCAAACCCCAATGTGATGGTATTTGGAGATGGAGCTCTGGGAGGTAATCAGGGTTAGATAAGGTCATGAAGGTGGGCCCTAGTCTGATGGTATTAGTGCCCTTATAAGAAGAGACACCAGAGAGCTTGCTTTCTCACTATTTTTCCACATGTGTGCAAAAAAGAGATCTTATGAACACACAGCAAGATGGCAGGTGTCTGCCTGCAAACTAATAATAGAATTTTACCAGAAACAAAACCAACTGGCATCTTGGTTTTGGATTCCCCAGCCTCCAGAACTGTGAGAAAACAAATTCTACCGTTTAAGCAACTCTATGTTTTTTTGTTATGGCAGCTTGAGAAGACTAATGTAAGTGCCCATTTCCCCCACAGACTTGACAAGTTGGTCAAGAGCATGTTGCCAATATTATGGGTGAAAAATCTTATGTTGGTGTGACTTTAATTAGTCATTCTCTTATCATGCATGAGAATGTGCATTGTTTCATGTATTTAAGGACCCCTCTGTTCTCCTTTTTTGTGTATGAATTGTTTATTCATTCTTTGGCCATTTTTCCATTGGAATGTTTTGTTTTATTCTTTTCTATTTCTAGGAATGCTTTATTGGAATAAGTAATAAGGGGGTGAATCACCTTAGGAGCAAAATCTAAAAAGGCACTCCCCTAAGGGTTGGACAAGGGGGATTTCTCTTAGTTTCTTGAAAGCTTACATATGTGTTTATCAACTATTGACAGAGGTATGTTAAAATATTCCTCTATGACTTCTATTATTTCTCTTTCTGGTTCTTTCAAGTTTGCCCTTAATATCTTTTGAAGCTATGTTATTGGGTTCATAGATATTTTGAATTATGATATTTTGCTATTGAATTGAGTTCTTTATCATTATATCTCTATGGTTTTAATATTTATGTCCCCTCAAAATTCATATGTTGAAATCCTAACCCCCCAAAATGAGGTGGGGCCTTTGAATGGTGCTTAGGTCATGAGGGTGGAATCCTCATAAATAGGATTAACATCTTACAAAAGAGACTCCAAAGGGATTCCTTGCCCCTTCCACCACGTGGGGATACAACGAGAAGGCACCAGCTATGAACCCAGAAGAGGGCTTTCACCAGAAGGTAATCATGCTGGTGCTTGATCTTGGACTTCCCAAGCATAAATTTCTGATGTTTGTAATCTACCCAGTTAGTGATATTTTGTTATAGCAGCCTCAGTGGATTTAGACATTATATAATGTCTCTTTTTACCTTTACTAGTGCTTCTTGCCTTAAATTCTCCTTAGTATAGCTAGACTAAATTTCTTTTGGTGAATATTTGCCTAATTTATCTTTGTCCACCATTTTCATTCCAACCTTTTGGGGTCCTTATATTAAGGTTTATTTCTTTTAAGCATTTGATTTTTTTTTTAAATTTTTTAAAATGTTTTTTATTTATTTTTGAGACAGAGACAGAGCATGAACGGGGGAGGGGCAGAGAGAGAGGGAGACACAGAATCGGAAGCAGGCTCCAGGCTCTGAGCCATCAGCCCAGAGCCTGACGCGGGGCTCGAACTCACGGACCGCGAGATCGTGACCTGAGCCGAAGTCGGCCGCTTAACCGACTGAGCCACCCAGGCGCCCCAGCATTTGATTTTTAAAAATAAAATTTGACAGTTGTGATCTTTTACTTGGAATATTTAGTTCATTCATATTTAATGTATGCTTGTATTGATATCTACCACCTTATTAATTTTTCTCTTTGACTGACTTGTTTTGTTTCTCGTTCTCTTCTCTATTTACTTCTTTTGGATTAATTAAATCTTTCTGATTATTTCATTTTATAGTTAGCTATACTTCTTTTATTGTTCTTTTAGTAATTAACCTAGAAACCACAGTAAGCATTCTTATTACAAATGCAAGCAATTTGTAGTTTTTACAATTTTCCAACACAAAATATTACTTTTTACCATTTCTCTGTTGATGCTAGATGCTTAAAACATTTCAATTCAATAGACTCTTCCTGGATTTTGCAATAACATTGGTATGTGTTTTATTTCTACATGTATTTTTAGACACCACATGACATTGCCATTATTGTTTGTATAGTCACTACTCAGTCAATATACATTAACTTTAACCTATATACTTACCCTTTTTGTGCTTTTTATTCCTTTCTCCCATTCTGTAATTCTCTCTGGGATCACCTTTTTTCTGTTTTAAGAACTTTTTTTAAGTTTTAGGTTTTATGATATGTTTGCTGACAATAAATTCTTTCAGTTTTTGTATGTTTTAAGAGTCTATATTTTGCTCCATGTTTGAAGGACATTTTATTTGACTATAAAATTCTAGGTTGGTAATTGTTTTGTTTCAATGTTTTATTTTCTTTAAAAGTTCATTTATTTATTTTGAGAGAGAGAAGGGGTGGGGGAAGGAGCAGAGAGAGAGAGGGAGAGAGAGAGAGAACCCCAAGCATTCTCCACACTGCTAGTATAGAGCCCAGCTTGGGGCTCGAACTCACCAACTGCAAGATAATGACCTGAGCCAAAATCAAGAGTCAGCCACTTAACTGACTGAGCCACCCAGGTGCCCCTGTTTCAATGTTTTAAAGATGTTGAATCATTTCTGTTGAGAAGTCAGTCATCAATCTTATTTTTCTTTCTTTAAAGGTAACATATTCTATTTCTTTGGGTGTTTTTAAGATTTCTACATTTCCCTCTTTGATTTGACCACTTACTATAATGCACTTAAGTGTGGTTTTCTTTGTATTTATCTTGTTGGGGTTTGCAGCATTACTTTAATCTGTGCTTTGATGTCTTTAATTAATTTTGGAAAATTCTAAGAATTACCTCTTCAAATATTGCTTCTGCTCCATTTGTTTCTCCTCACTTTATAAGACTCCAATTCTCATGGTTTACTTTCATTCTTGTGTTCCACATGTCTCTTACATTCTCTTCTGTATTTTATTTTATTAAAAAAATCTCGGGGCGCCTGGGTGGCGCAGTCGGTTAAGCGTCCGACTGCAGCCAGGTCAAGATCTCGCGGTCCGTGAGTTCGAGCCCCGCGTCAGGCTCTGGGCTGATGGCTCAGAGCCTGGAGCCTGTTTCCGATTCTGTGTCTCCCTCTCTCTCTGCCCCTCCCCCGTTCATGCTCTGTCTCTCTCTGTCCCAAAAATAAATAAAAACGTTGAAAAAGAAAAAAAAAAAGAAAAAAAAATCTCTACTTCAATTTGGATATTTCTATTTGTGGTAATTTGTCTCCATGATGTCCATCATTAATTATTTCCTACCCTGAACACTAAGGTATCTCCGTTAAGAAGTAAAATCTGTTCCTCTTCCTTTCTTGCACGTTGGTTGGGTTTAGAACCCACCTGAGCAACAGAATGCAGTGGAAGTAATATTCTGGGACTTATGAGGCTAGGTCATAAGAAATCAGGCACTTTCTACCTATCCTATTGGAACCCTCACTGTGGAGCAATCCAGCCTGATTACCTTGAGACTGACATGCTCTCAGCAGTCTTGAGCTAATCATACATAGAGGACAACCATAGGTGCTACAGTTGATAGTCTCAGCTGAGCTCAACCTTACTGTCATCCCCCCAACCAGTGTGCTAGTCACATGAATGAGTGTGAGATGACAGAAAATGTATATTGGTCTCTGCTTCTGGTTCCTGGCAGAGAGCTCCTGAAACACTTGTAATTTCCTCAGTGGTAAGAATACTAGGAATATGTCTTGTTTTGATATATGGCCTTTGACCCCATCCCTGACACAGAGCTTCTAAAACCCTTGTAAATTCCTAAGTGATTAGATCTCTAGGAGCATCTTTTGTTCCATTTAGGTGAGTCTGGATGGCTCCTGGCTGAAGGTTGGTCACCAGAAAGACCAAACCCTGATTAGAAGCTTAGAATTTTCAGTACCCTCCCACCCCACCCCCACCATTCTCCAGAGAGAGGAGACCAAAAAACCCTTGAGTCGGCTTTGACCTCTCCCTGGCTCTCACATTTGACCTGCACATCGTCAGCAAATCCTGTTTGCTTTACCTTCAAAATATGTCCCAAATTTGGCCACCTTTTGCCACCTACACCCAGCTCAGCCCACCTTCTTCTCTTACCTGCATCACATCCTAGCAGGCCATCCTGCTAAGCACTGTGGTGTGTGAGATCTAACGATTAACTCTAAAGACAGATCCTACACAGAGAGGTTATGTAGGTTAGCGTTAAGAGATCTTAATTTAAACCAAACTTGGCTCTACATGGCTGTATTTTATTTATGTTCTCATCCAAATAGGAAAATCATTATTGAAATAAATAGGGTGTAACTGCCCACAAAGCAATAGGAGTAAATAAATTGATTGAAAAGCTTTCTGCATGGGGCGTCTGGGTGGTTCAGTTGGTTAAGCTTCTGACTCTTGATTTTGGCTCAGGTCACCATCTCATGGTTCGTGAGTTTGAGCCCCACGTTGGCCATGGTGCTGAAGGCGTGGGGCCTGCTTGCAATTCTCCCTCTTCCTCTCCCCCCCACCCCTGCATGCACCCACTCTCTCTCTCTCTCAAAAATAAGTAAATAAACATTTAAAAAAAGAGAACAGCTTTCTGTATTGCTAGGCTGCACTAAACTTATTGTGGCACTTAGCCCTCCACTGTTAGCTCATCAGATGTGCACGCTGAGGCCAGGTCAATGTGTCAGTCTCCCCCTTGGACTCCAAGAAAAGGTTCAGGTGTGGCTCATCCACAGGTAGGGGCTCTCCAGGCGCTGGGATGGGCTGGGGTGGGGAGCTCAATCCACCTGCTCTCTGCCCTAGGAACAGGAATAATGTAACCATTTGTTACTTTTCTGTTATGCAAATACTGTTCTAATCTTGGATTTTTTCCTTAGGATTAGTTACAGAAGTAGAATTACTGAGTTAAAAGGTATTTTTCTAAGAGATCTTTCTAAAACTGACCAAGTTCCACCTTGTAGTAGTTGGGGTATCCAGAAAAATCAAAGGAGAGATACGTAGTTAGATAGATAGATAGATAGATAGATAGATGATATATAGAAAGATAGATGATAAATGACAAATAGATGGACAGGTAGATTTATTATAAAGAATTAGCTCACACAGGGAGCCTGGGTGCCTCAGTTGGTTGGGCATCTGACTCTTGATTTTATTTCAGGTCATGATCTCATGGTTTGTGGGATTGAGCCCTGTGCCCAGGCACGGAGCCTGCTTGGGATTCTCTCTCTTCCTCTCTCTGCCCCTTTCCCGCTCTTGTGTGCACTTATGTGTGCACGCTCTCTCTATATATAAATACATAAACATTTAAAGAAAAGAATTAGCTCACATAGTTTTGGAGGCTGAGAAGCCCCAAGATCTGCTGTGTGCAAGCTGGACACCCAGGAGAGCCAATGATGTAAATTCCAATCCAAATGCAGAAGACAGGCAAAGAGCAAATTTTCCCCTCCTCCATCTTTTGTTTTCTTCTGGCCTCCAGCTGACTGGATGAGGCCCGCCCACATTGGGGAGGGCAATCTATATTACTCGGTCTATGGATTCCAATGTGAATCTCATCCAGAAACACCCTCAGGTACACACCCAGAATAATGTTTGACCAGATACCTGGGCACCTTATGGCCTAGTCAAGTTGACATATCAAATTGACCATGACATGGCTCCCTTAAATTCTTCAATGCCCACCCGGCTCCCTTGCTCCCAGAGCCTGCAGTATAAACTTCAATCTCCTGGTCTGCCTTGTGGGGGTCTTTCACTGTCTGGCCTCTGCTGGCTTTTCCTGCCATTGCTCTCCACCCCTGATGTGCTGGATTTCTGCTCCCTACTCTTTGCTGAACTGTTCTCTTAGTGGTCCCATTGGTCAATAGTGAGGGTTCTGGCTCATGCCTCAGGTCTGTTCATTTCCAATTAATCTTCCCACCTCTCTGGTCTTGCCTGCAGGCCCAGGGTTGGATGCCAAAGGAAGATGTTGTTAGGCACCCTGCTCAGCCATGGGCAAGGGCACAGTTTTGGCTGAGAGGTATTTTGTGCATGTGTCAGGGTCTTCCTAAAGCATCTGTCTCCTGGTCCAGAGCCCCAGGGCTCCCACCTGGGTCCTGGGGAGTGAAAATGGGGTCATTTTCACTGAAGATGCTATGCTGCAGGATGTGAGCCTCACAGCGTGCATATTGGTGACAACGGGCCGCATAATGGGGAAGGAGGTCTGAAGTCTTCTATTTCTGGGCATTATGCGTGACTTTGCCCAGTACAGGGCCCATGGAGGGGTGTGCACAGTAAGGTAGGTGGAGGCAGTGGGAGGTTTTGCCTTGCACATGTATGAGATACTCCAGGTCACTCCTGAAACCCCAAGGGCACCAGGGGGCCTATACTGTCCATAAAAGGAAGAGGCAGGAGTGGAAGAAAGACATTTGTCACTGTGTCTGTGTTTGCAGCAAGCCTAGGCTGCTAGTTGGAGCTCCTCCACCCCCTCGGGAGCTGAGCTCTGGAGGCTGATGGACTCCGGTAAGCCCAGGCCTCATCCCTGTGAGCCGATCGTCCTTGGGCAGAGTCTCTGTCACTTGCCAAATGGGATGGTGAAAGCACCCACCTGGGGGGTTTGTTAGGCTGTGTGTAAAGAGCCAGGCTTGGGGCTTGGCACTTTGACAGAAGCATTTGAGTTTCTGGGTGAAATGAAGCTTCCAACTGAGGCACTCCCTGGCTGTGGTTCTTGACTGAGTTACTTGGCTTCTTGCTCCCTTGGCCCATCAGTGGGTGTGCCAGCACTGAGAGTTAGAGACTGGGGCATTGCTTGGGGGTACCCATTCTTTAAGAACCTCACGTGAGCCCTGCAGTGTGTGGGGAGGCCCGGGGTGGGGGGTGCAATGGCCTGAGGTCTGTTGGCTGCTTGAGAAGTTCAAAGGACCAGGGGCCATGCTGGTAGCCCAGGAAGGGAACAGGGGGTTTTCTGTGGGTTCCTCTGGGACAGCTTTGGCCACGCCTTTGAGAACCACTCTGGGGTCATATCTTGGGGTCCTGCCCTGGGGGGCTGCTGGGTGGGATAACTAGGCTTCTGCAGAAGCCTGTATGTGGCTAAGTTACTGGAATAAGTTGCTGGTCATGATGGAGACGCCCTCACCTCAGGAAGTGTGGGGGGTTGGGGATAGTGGGATGCATCTTCAGTGATACAGCGATGTGGGGTCAGGGTTTTCAGCTCTCCCATGGATCCCCTGTGATTGATTCTGAATCTCAGCCAGGCCCAGGGGCCTCTGAAGCAAACCCCACTCAGGGATATCTTCGTGTCCTCCCCCACTTTGCCCTCTCTGGAGGGCTCTGGGAAAAAGCACTAGAAAGAGACCATGGCTGTACCCTCTCCTTGGCCTCCTGGGCACCATGGGGCTGTTGGCTGCTGGCTGCCCCAAGGCCCAGATGCCTGCCTTGTGGACGAGCTGGGCAGCTTCAAACCCTGGGCTGTGTGTTGGGGGCCCATGTCACCCACCTGGCACTGCACCAAGCCTCACGGCCATCAGTCTTGGGTGCCACCTATGATGCTGACCCTTGATTCAGAGCCCCGCCCTTCAGAGCCCCTGTGGGCCATCTAACCCAACTGTAAGGACTGAGGCCAGGTCGGCAGGAGGACAGAAAGGGTCTCTATGGGGAAGGGCCATGATTCCTGGAGGCGGCAAAAGAACCATCTGGGAGGCTGTAAGCAAGGCGCCATCCCTCTTGGGGTTCTGAGGTTGCACCTGGAGAAGGGCCACCACAATCCTCACCTTGGGGGCTGCCAGGCAGGTCTCTCAGAGAAAGCCTCCTCCTCGCTGCACTGGGGCCTCGACCCAGCAGGTTCAAGGGCCTATTGGATGAACCTGAGATACAAACACACTTGGCCTGAGCCTCCTCGGGCCCTGCGTTTTCTGTGGGGCTGATCATGGACTTTCTCCTTCTCACCTGCCCAGCATGGGGTGAGCCCCAGCCTCTCCCTGCCATCCTCCCAACACCCACTCTGCACTGAGCCACTGAGGGGCTGGTGGAAGCAGGCATGAAGACAGAGCTGCATGTCAGGAATCCCTCCCCAGAGGCTGCATTCTGACTAGATTGACAAGGTGGGGAACAGCATGCACAAGGTCACAGAAAACAGGAAATGGAGTGTTTTTTGCCTTGGGACCACAAGCCTGGGGGCAGAAGGGTCCCCCCCTCTACCTGCACCGACAAACTTGATTTACCTCCTGTCTAACTGCTGGAGTTGCAACTGTGGTGCTGTTCCGCTTTCTCCAATGTCCTTTCCTCATGTTCCCTGCAGCCTGGTAGGGGAGAGGCTGCTGCCATTTCTGAACAGGAGAGAGCAAGGACTGAGCTGGGCCTTGGCTATGGGGAGGCATGGCTGTGGGGAGGCATTTGGGCGCCTGGCTTTGGAGAAGAAGCTGGAACCCTGGGCCCCGAGGCCTCTCCCAAAGCTTGGCATTCTGGGGTTTCCTCACAGGTCCCTGCACCAAGTCACTCAGGAACCAGGAGATGGAGCTGGGTGACTGGCAAGGGCTGGGGTCCAGAGTGTTCTGTCTCCCCGTGGCTGGGGTAGGACACAACCTTCTCGGGTGGGCACTGGACCCTGAACAGGCCTCCCTGAGCTTCATGGGCACCAGCCCTGGACCTGCCATCATGTGTCTCAAGGCCACTAACTCCTGTGATGCTTGCTTCCTGCCTCTGATACAGGACTCAGTGTGATCAGAAGGCAGTGACAGTCCCTGCTGATGTCTGCATGTCCTATCTAATGTTGCCCAAGAGATACCAGGGAGCGAGAGAGTGAGGGAGCGAGGTGCTTCTAGCCAGGGCTCCTTGAGGCCCCATCAGGGGCTGGATGCGGCATGAGGCAGGGCGGCAGCCTGAGCCTGGCTGCTGGCTGAAGTCCATCCCTGCTCTGTTCCCTGCACTACTTGCCCTCTCTGGGGTCTCGGATGAAAAGGGGGTGTGCTGGGCTGGGCAAAGAGCAGATCCTGCCCAACCCTAATGTTCTCATGCCTTCTGTGGCCTTGCTGACATCTGGGGTTTGTTGGGCAGAATTCCCCAGAGAGGAGGCACTTGGAAATGTGGTGGCATTGTCTCTGCCTGTCCCTCTCAGATGGGACCCAAGTCCATGCCACCAGGACAGCCAGGTCTGAGACTGAGCAGGGCCTGAGACTGGCCAGGGTGGGTCAGTGAACCCTAACACACACCCCCCTCTGCCCAGCAGATCCTGACTGGGTGAAAGATACACATCATACTCCCTGACTTCCTGGCTGGGTGACCTGGTCACATGCCAGGTGGGGGCTCAGCAGCTCCATGGCCCATCTGCTTCCTGGCATAGAAACGTGACTCAGTGTATGAGGGTCTGGGGCGGGGGGGTGGGGTGGGGGCGCGGGTAATGGGAGGAGTCTCATGGTAGGTTCATCAACCCCATCTCACCCCCACATAAAAGAAGTGTCTGGTCACATGTAGGGCTGTTGGGTGTCCATTCACCAGGCCCTGTCAGTGCAACATGGGGTCTACAGAGTGGAAATGGCCACCGCATCCCCAGGCCCGAGCTGGGAAACTGCCCTTCATCCTGCCAGAAGTTTATGCCAGACCCACGAGTGAAAAGCACAGTGTAGACGTGGATATGCAGGGTGTATGAACATGTTTATACCAACTCTAGAGTTTACAATGTACTGTACATGTTGTCATTTTTGTGACTCAAATCTGTCCCATGACCTGTGTCACAGCTGTCACCGTAAAGCTATCCCCTGATACCAGCAGGATCCAGAAAGGGAGTGAATTGGGCTGCAGAAACCAGCCCATCTTGGGGCCAGGGGAGGGGGACAGGGTAGGGTCCATCAGCAGAATGGCAGGGGCCAGCGGCGTGGTGCCTGCTGGAGATGTAGAGGCTCCCAGGCCACCTGGTGACAGACTGGGGGTCAGCCCCTGTGGCACTCATCACCCAATGAGAGGGACACTACAGTCACCCAGCCCTCTGGGGGTCGTGCCGTGTCCTTGCCGAGGTCACAGTAATGTGACCCCCACCATCCTGAAGGCAGGGCCCCTGAGGCACGTGCCACCCACATGTCAGGAGGCCCCTGGGCCTGCCGGGGCCGAAGTTCCACAAAAGGTGGAGGAAGGTCTCCTGTGCCGTGTGGTCGCTGGGGCGGGCGCCAGGCCGTGGGGTCACGGTTTGCAAAGCAGGGAAGCACCAACACCTCCACTTTCTGCTGGGCCGGCTGAGGCAGGGCTGCGGAAGGCTTCTGCTGACTTCCTCCCCTCCTCCTCCTCCACCTCCTCCTCCTCCTGCTCAGCGCTTCTCACGTCTTCCCCAAAATAGAAGATCTGCAGATTTAAACATGCCCAGGGTAGTGATTATACTTCCCTCCAGCCAGTCCCCTGCAAGGCAGGTGACTCCCACCCCAGAGGGGCTCTGTACAACCCTCTTGGCTTAGTCCTCAGAGCCCACTGCTGCAGGCTTGGTCTGACCTCCGCTGGGCCGTGTTAATAGGCTGAACGAGCAGGAGGTGGTGTCTCACTTTCTGGCATAAGAATATGGACTGGGGTTTCCTGGACCTGGACACACATCCTGAAGCCCTGCAGGGCCAGCCTCTGGCCATGGCGGTGGGGGTGGGGGCGGGTTGCAATCCTAACCTCCCTCCCACCCAGTGCATGAGTCCCACCCCCACCCCTAAGAGCCTGGCTTGTCCTGCCCCCTCCCCACGGACCTGGGTATCCACGAAGCCCCTCGGCCCTGGCCTGGCCCCAAGCACCCACCTTCTCCCCCATGCCAGTCTTTACTCCCGTCTTCACAGACTCACCTTAGAGATTTCCACCTCTCTTTTTCTGTTTGGTTCTCTGGGCTCTCACTTTCATAAGAAGCCAAATAAAGACCTGGTCAGAAAACGAGGTAAAATCACACAGTTATGGCCTATGATAATAGCCTGCCCTATACCCAGAGTCTGACCTGCTTTTTATTCTTAAATTAAACGTGTTGGGAGGTACACATGCAGTTAGTTGTATGTGCTAATTAGTACAGAGAGGTCGGTGTACCCTTTCCCTAGTTTCTCCCAGTGGTAACCATTTGCAAAACTATAGCACAGGACCACCACCAGCATGTTGACAATTTGCAGAACACCCTCATCACCACCAGAATCCCTCATGCTGCCCTTTTAAGGCCCACCTGCTTCCCTTTCTTAATCCCTGGCCACTACTAATAGGTTCTCCATGTCCAGATTTTTGTCATTTCAAGAATGTGATATAGGGACACCTGGGTGGCTCAGTCAGTTAAGCATCCAACTCTGGATTTCCACTCAGGTCACGATCTTGTGGTTTGTGAGATCAAGCCCCATGTGGGGTGCTATGCTGACAGCACAGAGCCTGCTTGGGATTCTCTCTCCCTCTCTCCCTCTCTCTGCCCTTCTCTCACTCTTGCTGTCTCTGTGTCTCTCAAAATAAATACATAATTTTAAAAGAAGAATGTGATATAAATCGAATCAGTATGTAACATATGGGATGGTCTCTTTTCACTCCGAGTGATTCTCCGCGTTTCATCCAAGCTGTAGTATGAATCAATACTTAATTCCTTTTTCTTGCTGAAGACTATTCCGTGGCATGGATATACCACAGTGTGTTTAGCCACTCACCCACTGAAGGACATCTGCATTGCTTCCAGTGTTTCTCTAGAACTATTTATGCTGCTGTAATTATTGGAGTGCGGGTTTTTTGTGTGAACATGAGTATTCGTTTCTCTGGGATAAATAAATGCCCGAGAGCACATTTACTGAGTCAGACAGTCGGTGCAAATTTAGTTTTATAAGAAACTCTTTGTCTAGTTCTACATCCTGAAGATTTCCTGTTACTTTTATTCTTCCTAAAAGCTATACAGTTTTACATTTTACATTCGAGTCTGTGATTCATTCTGAGTTAATTTTTCATAAAAGGTGTAAGGATGAGGTCAAAGTTCATTTTTTGGCTTATGGATGCTCAGATGCCCCTGTTCCATTTGTTGCAAGGGCTCACTTTCCTCCGCTGAATTGCTTTTACTCCATTCTCAAAAATCCCTGGGCACAGTGGGGTGTCTGGATGGCTCAGTCAGTGGAGCGTCTGACTTCGGCTTGGGTCACGATCTTGTGGTTCGTGAGTTGCAGCCCTGCATCTGGCTTGCTGCTGTCAGCTCAGAGACCGCTTTGGATCTTCTGTCCTTCTTGCTCTCTACCCCTCCCCATGCACATGCTCTCTCTCTTAAAATTGAATAAACATTTGAAAAAAGTCACTGGGCATTTGTGTGGGTCTATTCTTAGGTTCTCTATTCTGTCCCATTGATCCACGTATCTGTCTTACCAATACCACACTGTCTTGATTACTGTAGCTGTATAATATCAGCTTTAATATTGGGTAGAGTAATCCCTCCCATTTTATTCTTCTTTTTCAAAATTGTTTCAGCTATTCTAGTTTCTATGGCTTCCCATATACATTTCATTTAAAAAATTTTTAAAAAATATTTATTTTTGAGACAGAGACAAAGTGTGAGTGGGGGAGGAGCAGAGAGAGAGGGAAACAGAATCCAAAGCAGGCTCCAGGCTCTGAGCTGTCAGCACAGAGCCCAACATGGGGCTCGAACTCATGAACCATGAGATCATGACCTGAGCTGAAGTTGGATGCTCAACTGACTGAGCCACCCAGGCTCACCCCCATATACAATTATCTTAGAATAATTGTATCTTTGTCTGCAAAAAAAAAAAAAAACACCACTGTCTTTTGATGGGAAAATCCTGGATTTTGATAGGAAATGCATTAAATCTGTACTTAAATCTGGGGAGAATTGGTATCATTGCTATGCTGAGTCTTCCAATTCATGCATGTCATGTCCCTCCATTTATTTAGACCTTCTCTGATTTCTTTCATTAGCATCGTGTAGATTTTGGCATGCAAATCTTGGATATGTTTTGTTAGATTTATACCTAAGTATTTAATGTTTTTGAGCGATTATATTGAGTGATGGTATTGTATTTTTAATTTCAGTGTCCACATATTCATTGTTAGCACGCAGAAATATGATAGATTTTTGTGTCTTTATCTTGTATTCTGCAACTTGTGCTGAACCCACTTAGTTCTAGGAGTTTTGGAGATTCTTTGGGATTTTTTACATTTTTTAATAAATAATGACAGTGTTAATTCATCCTTTCTGATCCGTCTTTATTTTCTTTTCTTGCGTTATTGCATGAACTAGATCTCCATTACTATCTTGAACAAAAGTGGTGAGAGTATATCTCCTTGCCTTATTACTGATCTTAGTGAGAAAGCAGTGTTTCACCATTAAAAATGATGTTAGTGGAAAGGTTTTTGTAGGTGCAATTTATCAGATTGATAAATTCCTCTCGATTCTTATTTTTCTGAGAGTTTTTCCCATGCATGGGTGTAGAAATCTGTCAAATGAATTTTCTGTATCAGTTGATATAATCAAGTCATTTTTCTCTTAGTCTGTTAATATGGTAGATGACACTGATTGATTTTCAAATATTGAATAGTATTGTATCTCTGGAATAAACTCACTTGGTCATGATATCTAACTATTTTTCAATATTGCCAAATTCTATTTGCTAATATTTTGTTAAGGAATTTTTGCATCTATATTCACAAGGGATCTTAGTCTTTACTTTCTTTATTTTACTACCTTTATCTGGTTTTGGTGTCAGGGTAATACTGGCTTCGTAAAATGAGCTGGGAAGTTCCGTCCTCTTCTATTTTTTTTTTTTATGTTTATTTATTTTTGGGAGAGAGAGAGAGAGAGAGAGAGAGAGACAGAGTGTGAGCAGGCAAGGGGTAGAGAGAGGGAGACACGGAATCCGAAGCAGGCTCCACGCTCCAAACTGTCAGCACAGAGCCCAACACAGGGCTCGAACCCATGCACTATGAGATCATGACCTGAACTGAAGTTGGATGCTTAACTGACTGAGCCACCCAGGTGCCCTGTCCTCTTCTATTTTTTGAAAACGATTGTGTAGAATCCATATTAAGTCTTCCTTAAAAGTTTAATAGAATTCTCTAGTATAACTGTCTGAGCCTAGAGATTTCATTTTTGGGATGTTTTAAAATTACAAATGCAATTTCCTTAATGGTTATAGGGCTATTCAAATGATCTATTTTGTGTTGTTTGTGGCAGTTTATGCTATTTAAGGAATTGGTCCATTTCATCTAACTGGCCAAATTAATGGGTCTAGAGTTGTTCACAGTATTTTCTTATTAGCCTTTCAATGATGACAGAGGCTATAGTGACATCTTCCATTTCATTCTAGATATTAGCATTTTCTGTCTTCTCTTTTTCTTTAAGAGGTTCTTTGCTGGAGAATGGCAATGTTACAGTTCTTTTCAAAGGACCAACTTCCTGTGGGTTACTTGAACAGTTTTTAGAATTCCATTTTGATTTATGTACAGTAAATTCCTGAAGGATATTTTCACTGGATATAGAATTCTGGGTTGGCAGCTATTTTCTTTCAGCACGTGAAAAATATGCCACTGCCTCTGGCCACCATGATTTCTGATGAGTACTCTAGTCATCCAAATTGTTTTGCCCTCATAGGTAAAGTGTCATTTCTTTCTCAGTGTTTTCAAAATTTGTGTCTTTTTATTTGGTGCTCAGAAATGTGACTATGATGTATCTTGGTATGGGTTTCTTTGGGTTGATCCTTTTTGGGATTCACTTGGCCTCTTGAATCTGTAGGTTTCTATCTTTTCCAAATCTGGGAACTTTCCAGCCATTACTTCTTGGATTATTTTTTCAACCCTGTCCATTTTGTCCCCTTCCTTCCCAGACTCTGATGACAAGAGTGTTAGATCTTTTGTTATAGTCCCACAGGTCCCTGACACTCTGCTGTTCAGATTGTTTAATTTCTATTGTTCCACCTTCCAGCTCATCGATTCTTTGCTTTGTCTTCTCCATTCTGCTGTTGAGACCATCTACTCAGTTTTTTATTTTAGTTATTGTATTTTTCAATTCTATAATTTCTACTTGGCTCCCTTTTATATCTTCTGTTTCTTTGCTGATACTTTCTATACTGTCACCTGTTTCAGAGAGCCTCAAGGCTGGCTGTATTGCTAGGCAGGTCTTGCCAGAGGAAGCCTGGAGCTGAGTGCTGGGCAGGATTCTGTCAGAGGCTGTGACTAACCCAGTTGGGGCTCAATACAGCTTAGGTCCCTTCTCTTGCTTTCTCCAGTTATTATTATTATTATTGGTTTTTTTTGGTGGGGGGAAGGAGAGGATGAAACAAGGGTCACTGGAAGGAGCTCCTTTCTTTTTTGATTTGTTTTTTAAAGTTTATGTATTTATTTTCAGAGAGAGAGAGATAAATAGAGAGACAGAGTGAGAGTGAGCAAGAGAGAGAGAGACAGTGCAAGTGGGGGAAGGCAAGAGAGAGGGAAAGAGAGAGAGAGAGAGAGAGAGAGAGACAGAGTGCAAGTGGGGGAAGGCAAGAGAGAGGTAAAGAGAGAGAGAGAGAGAGGGAGAATCCTAAGCAGGCTCCATGCTGTCAGTGCAGAGCCCAACACGGGGCTCAATCCCATGAACCGTGAGATCATTACCTGAGCTGAAATCCAGAGTTGGATGCTTAACTGACTGAATCACCCAGGTGCCTTGGAAGGTGCTCCTTTCTAAGGGCACTTCAGAAGGGCTAAGTTTTTTTGCTGTATGTTCATGGCTGAATCACTGTCTCACACACAGCAGGTTGTCTAGAGATACCATTGGCTGAAGGAGTGAATGAAATGCCCTTCTCTTGGGACACTTGGGTGGCTTAGTCGGTTAAGCATCCAACTCTTGATTTCAGCTCAGGTCGTGATCGCACAGTTATGAGATGGAGCCCCACAATGGGCTTTACACTGGGCATGGAGCCTACTTAAGATTCTCTCTCCCTCTGCCCCTCCCCTGTTCATGCTCTCTCTCTCAAAAAAAAAAAAAAAAAAAGAGAAAGAGAGAGAGAAGAGAAATGCCCTTCTCTCACTCCTCTCCCTGCCCCCAGGCTCTCCCACCCCTTTCTTAATATGCTTTTGACACATTACTGCACAAGTTCTATTGGTTAATGACAACAGTTATCACAGTAACTAGTAGGTTAAATAATGGCCCCCAGAGATATCCAGATCCTACTCCCCGGGACATGTGAATATGTTAGCTTCCGTGGCCAAAAGGGACTCAGCAGATGAGATTAAGTTAAGGATGTGGAGATGGGGGGATTATCCTGGATTATCCAGCAGGGCCCTAAATGACACTGCAAGTGTCCTTCTAAGAGCGAGACAGAGGAGACTTGACCACAAGAGAGAAGATGATGTGATGGTGGAAGCAGAGGTTCAAATGATGTGCTTTGAAGACGGAGGAAGGGGGTCATGTGCCAAGGAATATGGGTGGCCACTAGAAGTCATAACAGGCCAGGGAACAGTCTTCCCCTCAGAGCCTCCAGAAATAACCAGCTCTGTTGACACCATGATTTCAGCCCAGTGGAACTGACTTTGGACTCTAAGAGAATAAATCAATGTTGCTTTGAGCCACTAAGCTAGATGCAGCAGGTGAGGCTTAGAGAGGGTGAGGCACCTGCCTAGAGTCACACAGCTTGCTGGGGTGGGAACAGCCCAGGCTGGCTTATCCATCAGTCAGCTGAACTTCTTGTTGCAGGTAGGGATTGCTGTTTCAGGTGAACACTCCCCTCCCCCCAACCCACCCCCAAAAGTTAATGGTTCCAAAACATAACATATAAAATGGCAAACTTGAAAGTATTAACAATTAAAAGCAAAATCATTAAAAACTCCTTTCTCCTAAGTTTTTGTTTTTGGCAGAACGTGTTCTCCCAGGCACGGGTGTGGGTCCCTTTATAAAATGCTTGCTGTGGGTACGCCTGGGTGGCTCAGTTGGTTAAGCATCTGACTTCAGCTCAGGTCATGATCTTGTGGTTTGTGGGTTCAAGCCCCGCATTGGGCTCTGTACTGACAGCTCAGAGCCTGGAACCTACTTCAGATTCTCTACCTCTCTCTCTCTCTGCCCCTCCCCTGCTCACACTCTGTCTCTCTATCTCTCAAAAATAAATAAACATTAAAAAATTTTTTTAAATGCTTGTTGTGCTCAGTGGGGACCTCCTGGGGTAGGTTGAGGGTCTTGGATCCAGGAAGCAGCTGACCATGGGGCCACATTGCCTCCCCTGAGATGATCAACTCAGGACCAAATGGCCACTTGCTTCCAGCACTTTCTCTTCCTGGAGTATGCTTGCTTAGAAAATTCACAGCAAATTTGTCACATTTGATAAATGATCAGATGGGAATGCTGATTTACTGGAGGGCACAGACATTAATGGCACTCTGGAGAAAAGATGCCTCAGCACACACACACACACACACACACACACACACAGGCATGCACGCACTCACACAAACATGCACACACCCCCAGCTGTGGAAAGACCCATGGGGAGCCCAGGGCTCTGCCTTCCCTATGTGAGCACAGGGAGGGTAGTTCTCACCATCTTGCTTATTTTACCAATGAAGGAAGTGGGTGGGACTGATGGTTTCAATTTATGATGCCCAGCAGCAGCCATACTGTGTCCAAGGGGAAGCCTGGCCCTGGGGACCCTGGAGGTCCCCAGCCTGCAGCTCCTCAGGCCCTGACTAGTGCTCAGCCTTCTCTGCTCCCTTTCACATCCAGCAAACATGGGCGTGATGCGTCCTGCTCGCAGCAGGGGCCCCATATGGAGATGTGACTAGGAGACCACCCCAGAGTCCCAGAGCTGGGGGTGACAGAGGCCATAGGGTCACCTTACCATCCTCGCTGAAGATAGGGGCGGTGTGCAGGTAGTGGGTGATGCTGGGGTCTTGCTCAAAGGGACATTCCACTTGTTTCCACGTGATGAACTCTCCAACCTGCTTGGCCAGCTCCAGAAATTTCTGCCAGGGTCATTGAAACACAAATGGGAGCCCCTTACCCCGCCTCCACCCCTCAGTGCCTGGAGGTCACCTGTGAGAGCGGGCCAGTCTCACTCATCTGTCCCTGGGGGCCCACTCCTGGGCAGGGCAAGGCAGAGCACTGGGCAGTAAATGACAGACCCCCCATTAGGAAACCTGGGTGTTCGCCACATCTCTTCATTCCCTCTGTGGAATCTGGGGAGAGAGAGCATCTAGGGCCAGGTCATCGGCAGGCAGCACATCCAGCAAGAGGCGAGTATTACTCTAGTTTCATTCTTTTTCATGATTATGCCTGTGTTTGTTTATCTAGAGAATAATGCAAATAAATTTAAATAAATGTATTTAAGGAAGATTTAAGTGGATCCACTTAAAGCAGAATTTTATTTAAGTAAAATTTAAATACATTTATTTAAATTAAAAAAACATCTGTGCTGACTTAAAGAAGGCTTTTAAATAAACTGCCAGCATAAAGTCATGACTGGGTGGGAATGACCCTCTATGGCATCTTTCATCAGTCCTGGTGGCTGGCTCCAGCCCCCACTACCCCTGCCCCAAATCTGGGGCCTCAGAAACACTTTACAGTCTTGCCTTTCCTCCCTTGGTCTCAGGTCTGAGGACCAGTTTAAGAAGAGTGCAATACAGGGCTTTCCACAGCTGGTATGTGTGGGGTCTTCTGGAAAGTGTGATCTTGGGCTCCCGGACCCCTCTGTTAATTTAACCCAAGGCCAGCCTCCTCCATGTCACTTCCAGTCCGGACTGTCCTGGGGATGGGGCGCCCAGGCTCCCTGCTGGACTGGACTTCTCCCTGCTACACAGGTTTTCAGGGCTAACCAGGCCTGCAGGCAGCACAGGAAAGTCTGCCGGGGAGTCTGTGTGAGGCCCCAGAGCAGAGGCAGCTCCAGGCCAGAGGGCCCAGGCGTTGGGTGGTGGACCCACCAGCAGGGGATGCTGTCCCTACAGAGCCCTTGGTGGGCTCTGTGCCAAAACCCTGTTTTAGAGAGGGAGAGACTGGGGCTCAGATAGCGCAGGGGCCAGCCCAGGACTGACTGTCCCTTGGTGTTGGAGGCTGGGTGGGGCCAGCACGAGTGTGGGCCAGCGTTCCTAGGGAGAAGAGTCTCCTCCTTCCTGCAGATTCGGGGGTTGTCACTGCTGTATGGCTGGCTTTGTCTGTCTGACTCAGTGACCACTTGCTGTCATTGCCCAGGGCTCTCAGGGCTCCTGGGCCTCAGCTCCTACCATGCCTAGCCCACCAGCCACTCCAAGATATGTGTGCTGGGTGGTCCCATGTGTGTGTGGGGAGGGTCAGCCTGCCTTTGCTTCTAAGGAGCTCAGGGACTGGAGAGCTGTGACCAAGGAATGCCCAGTCCACTGAGTATGGCCTGGACCACCCTCTGTCTGGGAGGTCAAGGGGAGCTTCCTGGAGGAGGGAGACACTTGAGCTGATGGCAGTGAGTGTCTGCAGAGGGAGTAGAAATCTTTCCTTCTCTGCCCATACTGCTTGCCCACCTCCTCCTGTGCTCAGGGAGGCCTTCCCTGACACATGCCCTGTGCCCTGTGCGGGTCACAGCACCTCACCCATTGTCACTGTGGGTCCATGGGGCTTTCTCACAGCCTTGTGCTCTTCGAGGGCTGAAAATGAGTCTGCCTCACCTGTGGCGGGCAGTGGGGGATCAGTGCCTGCATGACCCTCAGTCTCCTGTGGAAGGGGTGGGGTGGGGAGACCCTGATAATCCTGCCGTGATGTCTTGTGAACCGTCCCCCATTCGTCTGGTGCCCCTGTCCTGGGGGCTTTGATTGTTGGGAGCCCCTGGACTCTACCTCAAAGTTGACATGTCCATTGGGGAGGCGGTTGGCACAGCCCTCGTTCAGGAAGTAGATGTCTTTGATGAGCAGGCTGAAGAAGGGAATGACGATCTGGAAGAGAGAGGGTGCAGGTCAGCCCTCAGTCGGCAGGAAGCACAGGCCCCTTTACCCTAGCACCCGACTCTTTCTCCCCAGGCCCCATCAGACTCCAGTGCTGACTGAGCGCCTACTGTATACGGCACCCCCCCCCCCCACCGCCTCCCCGTGTTGGGGCTGAATGAAAGATGCATGGTCCTCATGTCCTTTTAACATTTCTTCCACTCTCTGCTGGGAGAGGCTGGTGGCGGTTCCCCTCGACCCTCCACCATCCAGGGATCTGCAGACGACCTGGTTCAAGTGTGCCAGGAGGACTTCAGGTGCATGCAGAGCCCACCATGAGATATGTATGGAAAGTGAGTCACCTGTTGTGAAATTCTGCAGCCTACTTTTTAAAATATATATTTCATGATTTGTCATTTTATGCCTTTCTTGATGCCTGAAGGAACAGACTTTGGAGCCCGGCCTGAGTAGGGCGGGGGTCTCTGCGTATCACTGCCTGGATGTCTCATTTCTCCCTCCCTGCTCTGCACATGCCAACTCCTGGCCCCTAGGGAAGGGACACCCACTGCTGACAGCTCTGGCGACCTGAGGGGAGCTGGCTGGGTGCACGCTGCTGTGGTGGGTTGGACTGTGTCCCCCCAAAAGATATATTTGAGTCCTAAACCCTGGTGCCTGTGAATGGGACCTAATTTGGAGATAGTCTTTGCAGATGGAATCGAGTTAAGAGGAGGTCATACCGGATAGAATGAGCTCTCCTCCAGTGACTGATGTCCTTGTGAAAAGAGGGAAATTTGGACACACACAGGAAGGAGAGCCATGTGAAGACAGAGGCAGAGATGGGAGTGATTTGGCCACTGGCCAAGGAACACCCAGGGCCATCAGAAGCTGGGAAAGGCAAAGAAGGATGCCCCCTTTGGAGGGAGCACGACCCGGACTACCTTGATTTTGGCATCTGGCCTCTAGAATGGGGAGACAATACATTTCTGTTGTTCTTTTCTTTTTATAATTTTTTAATGTTTATAAATTTATATATAACATTTATAAATGTTTATGTTTTTGAGAAAGAGAGACAGACCGTGAGTGGGGAAGGTACAGAGACAGACGGAGACAGAATCCGAAGCAGGCTCCAGGCTCTGAGCTGTCAGCACAGAGCCCAACGCGGGGCTGGAACTCATGAGCCGTGAGATCCTGACCTGAACCGAAGTTGGACACCCAACCAACTAAGCCACTCAGGTGCCCCTGTTCTTTTTTCATTTTTAAGTAGGCTTCACACCCAGTGCGGAGCCCAACACAAGGGCTTGAACTCATTACCCCAAAATCAAGACCTGAGCTGAGATCAAGTCAGATGCTTAACCGACTGCGCCACCCAGGCGCCTCAACATTTCTGTTGTTCTAAGCCAGTTCCCAGGGAACTAACACACCTGCTGTGCCCTTAGGCTCCAGAGCTGGGCATGTGTTGCCAGTCCAGCCAGGAGCAGCCTTCAGCCCATCACCCTTGGGACCAGGCGCCAGGACCTGACATTTCTGGCTAACCCCTTATCTAAGTTGATAAAGGCTTTGAGATCAGGACCTGGGTATGACCACTCTGCACAGTACAGATGCATGGATGGCTCAGTGGGTCAAGGAAGATGGGAAACTGAGGCCCACACAGTGGCAGGGCCTGGCCCAAGGTCACCCAAGCGAGTGAATGCTGAGGCTGGGACCAGAGCCAGATTTAGCAGGGAGATGAATTGCCTGGTTTGTCCAGGGCTGAGGGGTTACATGAGATACAGTTTCAGTGCTAAAAGTGGAGCCATCCCAGGGAAACTGGGACAAACTGGTCACCTTAGATTTATGTCAACTCCTCAGACATTTGCTCAGGTCTTCACTGTGGTAGGTGCTGGGGCTTGGAGAAGAGTGAGGGTGTGTCAGACACATCCAGTGTAGTGGAGCCTTTTCCCTGAAGTCTTTGCTACCTATAGGCTGGGTTTAATTCCCATTTGGGCCCCTAAAGAGCCCTCCACTCATGCCCTTGTCACAGGGGCATTGGTGGCTGGCCTGAGTGCTCCGTTGTGCCAAGCTATACATGCATGGGGATCAAGCTTCATCTCAGCAAGTTCCGAGATGCAGGGTTCTATTACCCTAACTTACAGACAAGGAAGTCGAGACCCAGAGAGGTTAAGCAACTCATACAAGCTCACACAGCAGTAAGTAGCAGAGGAAGGACTAGCCCCTGTCCTGCCTGCTTTCTCACGGTGCCAGGAGGGAGAGCAGTCTCTGTGCATCTCCCTACGCCCACCACAGTGCTGAGCCCCAGGCCCAGGGTTGGGGCATGATGGCTGCGTTGGGTTGTAATGTGCCTGAAATGTTCCAGGACAGGGAGGGGATTAAGGTCAGTGGTCCTCGGGGACTCAGTGCAGGCTTCCTAGAGGGTGGACATTGGAACTGGTCCTCAAAGGGGCAGCATTTTCTGAGAACTTCTCACCATTTCTGCCTGCCCACATGGGCTCAGGCTACCATCCTATCAGGCTTTAGCATCCTGGCCGGTCTTCCTGCCCCCATGGGTTGACTGCAACCCACTGATGTTGTTTTCTGGAGCTAAGCGGTGGCAATAGGGGGTCAGCCAAAGAATCCTGTGTGGAGTGGGCCCCATCACAGAGATGGGGAGAAAGAGGGGCAGATAGGAACTAGCTATAGATAAGAAGAAAGCATAGAATGTCATGACCACTGAGACCTCCTGGCCTCAAAATTTCAGCTGTAGCAGTGAGGAACTGCGAGAGCATCAGCAAATATCCTTCCTTCCTTCCTTCCATCTTTCCTTCCTTCCTTCCTTCTATCTGTCCTTCCATCCATCCAACCATTCATCCATCCATCTTCCAGTCTCCTATCCATTTATGAAGCACCTTCTGTGGGCCCAGCCGATGATCCATATCTCTTTGGACTTTAGAGGAGAATGCAGCAAAATGAAAGGCACAGCTCTGTAAATCACCCACCTCGAGCCCCGTACCCCAGAGCTGGAGGGGGGCTCAGAATGCAGGAACGGGACATCACAGTCCACCCCACAGCCACCTGGTGAGCACAGATGGAAGAAAAATAGTGCAGAGTGCCAGTGCCATAATTGACATCTTGGACCAAAGGTGGCAGCCAACTCTATCTGCCCCCACTCCACAGTCCCACTCCTGGGCCACAGGCGAGGACCTCTGTGACTGCCACACAGCACCTGAGCTCTGGGAATAAGACGAGGCCTGGTGGTGCGCTGGAGAGGCTGACTCCTGGTTTTGCCACCCACTTGCTGTGAGACTGGACAAGTGAGGTCTCCTCTCTGAGACTCAGTCTTCTAATCTGGGAAATGGCACTGCTAGAATCCACCTGGTAATTAGTCATCAGAATTGAATGGAAGGGAGAGACAGAGTCAAGTAGTCCTCACGTGGTAGGTGTTCAGTGAAGCAAGGTCTCTGTCCCTGCCACTCTGGTTTTGCAGCTTCCTGGCTCCTGGGGGACAGGCTCACTTGCCCGGGATTTTGAGGTTCTGTCTCACTGAATGCTGCTCCCTGGCATCAGCCCTCCTCAGACCCAGAGTTGCTGAAGGGCTCACAGCCTGAATAGGAAAGGCCAGCTGGATAGGACATAGCCATCAGTGGGGTCAGGGTCTGTGAACACCCACCCCCACCCCTGGGTGGGGGGTGGAGGGCTGGGAGGGCCGGCTGGGTGGCACAAACGTGCAGGTCTTGGCCTGCTCCCCAGACTTAAAACCCTGGTAGCCATCTCATCTAATTCCACAGGGACTTTGAATTTCAAGAACAGCAACTTGTTCTCAAACTGGAAACAGACCTCCACAAACACGGCAGAGACCTAATTCTGCCAATATTCCTGCCAGGAGATCAGGCAGAAAAGGTCTTGGTGTTTCTTCCCCATGGATATAACTCTAATCATCGGGCTGGTGACAGGTTTTAAGCCAGAGGTTCCCCGCAATCCCAGGGCCCAGTTTCTTATATTGGAGGCCACCAGGAGAATTTGGGAGACAAATACAATTGATCAGGGTCAGCGAGGCCCCCAAATGCAAATGTATAAGAACAGAGCCTGTGAAAAGGCAGTTCTAGTGAGCGAGAAGCTTGGTTCAGTCATTGCCAAAACCGTGAATGTGATCTGAAGCTATATCAATGAAGGTATTGCGTTTAGAGTAAGGAGGTGTAAGACCCCATGTACTTGTAAACAATTTGATCAGAAACAGAAGGGACTCTGACAAGTCACACTCTTCAGGGACCAAAGAGATCCAAGTGGGGAGTGGACTGGAGACCGAGTATGGCGGGGCAGACCTGGGTTGTTGACTTAGGAGGGAGGGGAAGGGGACCCGGGGGCGCCGAAGGACTGGTTGATAGAAGAGGGAGCAGCCTCATTCTGCATGGTCCTCCAGAGAGGACAACCCCAGCCCCATAAGGGAACACTTCCTACCAGCTAGAGCTGCGTGAGCATGGGCTGATCTGTTCTGTAAGGTGCTGAGTTCCCCAAATTGGAGGCAAAGAAGGAACATGGCTGCCTATACAGATGCTGTAGAAGGGCAGGGGTTTGGACCCAGTGACGTTGGAGTTGGCATAGAGGCTCTCTGATACAACCCATCTAGGCCAAGGTAGGGAGTAGGAAGGAGTAGTGAGGAGCTCTAAAGGCCAGGCAAGCCTCTGACCTACCTTCTCCCGGCTGCTGTGGGCAGTCAGGGAGCGGTGGGCTGCCCCCCGCAGGGCTGTCCTGTAGTTGCAGAAATTCCCTGTCGGGTCCATCTGGTGCTGGAAGGAGACAGGGAAGTATGTGGGGGAGCTGCATCCCAGGGTCGGCCAGTTCCAGCCGGCAGCCCGGCAGCCTTGCTTACCTCAAGGATGAAAAACTTGGCTGTCTTCACTTTGGCCCAGGTCTTCTTCAGCCTGGAGACAGGGCTCATGTTCATGCCGGCTGGAAGAGGGAGGGTTGAGCTAGGGGAGCGTCTCTGGGCTGCACAGTCTGCTTAATTCCCCAGGGCGGGAGGCCTGGGGGGTGGCCCCAGTTGGCCGCCTGAACCAAGGTTGAGGCCTCCGCAGACGGCCCGATGGTGGTGTATGGGTGCTGGGGACACTGTGTCTGGGCGAACCGGCCCATGTGTGCAGGTCCCTGTCCTAGTCCCCGCCAAACTGGCCCCACACCATGACCAGGGTCTGCTTTGGGCCCCTGCTGTCCCTGGTTCTGGGGACACACTGTCCAGCCAAACACCCTGGCAAGGAAGGCCTCAAGGGGGCGGGGGTCAAGTCTCCAGGACCTCTGGGGCAGGGGAGTATGGGCTCAGCAGCACCAACCTTGCTCAGAGGAGGGCCCTGGTTTCCCCCCCCCCCCCGCACCCCACCCTTGGCCTGTCTGCATGTGCCTCTGGGGGCGCTCTCACGGGGACCGGGCCGGCTGGCCTACTCACAGATAATGGCCATCAGAGAGTTGAAGTTGCCAATGTTGAAGCACTCACGGGCCACGTCAATGAAGAACTCCACCACCTGGGCCCTCTGCTTCTTCTTGGCCGGCTGGGGACAAGGCATCTGAGCCTTAGTGGTGACACGGCCCCACCCCGTCACCAGGCCAGTCCCTCATCAACATTCTTTCAACCCAGTTCACGGTGGAGACGCTTGATGCTGGGTAGTCTGCAGCCAGAGAGCTCAGGGTCTCTGCACGTCCTCGGCAGAGCCAGCAGAGCCCACCACCATGAAGGGCTGCGGGGGAGGGGGTCTGACGGGACTCCATGGGGCATCCAGAGTGCTGAGGGGCTCTCCCTCCAAGACACTGCTCCTCCCTCCAGGCCCAGCTCCAGCATCCTCCCTGGCTCCCTCACCTGTCCCCCGTGCATTGAGCTTGCTCTCTCCACACTGGGGCTGCACGGACCCCGGCCCTGTCCCCAGAGTGGCCCCTCCACTGCTTCCTGTTGAATGACTGCATGACTTCACCTCCAGCTTGTGGCCAAGTGCTTGGGACCCTGACTTCTCTGATGGCTCCAAACAATGTCATCCCCTGGGCCGTCCTAGACTGAGGCACTGCCTGACTCCTGGGAGGGCTCAGTCCAGCTTTGCCTATGTAAAAACCGCCATCGTGAGCTGCCAGGCCAGTGATGCAAATGCAGGAAGCAGATGGGCCCTGTGGAACCCTACCCTGTGTTCTTTCCATATAGATTTTGCCGGCTTGCTCTTACATGCAGCAGTGGTCTTTACTGCCACAAGGAAGCATGAGACCTGCTGCCCAAACCCCGTTCAGAAAGCCTCCCACCTGAGGTCCTTCCTGTCCCTGTCGGGGTGTCTGTACAGTGGTGGAGATGGCTGAGCCTGGCGGGGATGGAGGCCAGGCATTTCAGCCCGCTGTGGGTGCCCAACAGGAAGCACTCCCAAGGCTGAGGCATCGCAGACCAGCTTCTCCTTCTGAGCAGGCCTGCCTCTGCCCCTTTCTCTGCCCCTTACCCCAGTTTCCATCTCAGCATTTGCTTCCAGAGAGCCCCACCTAGCACCTGTGTTGCCTTCAGTCTTTCCTTCCCTGACACAAGTGGCCCCAGGGCCTCACCTGATGGTGACAGGGGGCTTGGAGGAGGTTCCTCCACTCTAAGGAAGAGAAGAGGGTGGGCAGGGTCTGGCCCTGAGGGACCGTGACTTGGTGACAAGGGCACCTGGCTCAGTATTGATGTCTTCCTGCCTTCTGGGAGAAGCTGGAGACCTGGGCTTTGCATGTACAATCTCCCAGTTCTTAAAAGGTTGGGGCATTTCTACTCTAAATCCTGAGAGAGCCAAACACAGTGTGGCAGCAGGGCAGGCCACGCCACCCAAGGCAGATAGGAAGAGATGGGGGTGGGACCACTTGGCAGATCTGACTCCTTCAGCAAGCCATCTCTGACACTCTCTGTCAGAGTCCAGTGGATCCGTGCCAGGCTCCATCCAGAGAGAAATGTCACGGTAGGCAAGCTGGGTGGTGACACCTGGTGTCCCAGAGAGGTGCCCAGCTTGGTCCCGGGTTTGGACACAGACAAGCTCAAGAGGCCCTTCTGGTTCCCTCCCAGGTGGGCTCCCCCAACCCCCACCACCTTTGGCTAAGCCAGGTCATACCCCCCGGCTTTCTACGCACCATGCAGATCTCAGTCGCCACGAGGTAGCACAATCTGTTGAACCATTTCACATAAGCCTCCAGATTGTTGGTCTTGTCACTGAAACAAGGCTGGGAAAGACACAAGGATCATACTCAGTCTTTCTGTCAATAACTTTTGGAACATGGAGTCAGTTCATTGACCATTATTGTAGATAATCTGGAAACCGTTGAAACCTCAAAATCATCCACAAATACCAATGGTTTGAAGAGTATCCTTCCAGTCTTTTTTTTATATACTCGAAGATGTAAGTTAATATGATATATATATATATGTATGTATATGCATAGCTCCCCCACATCTGATTGTCATTTTTCATGGATTCTGTCTTTGTGAATCTGTCTGCTTCCTAAAAACGTATTTGTAGCCCCAAATCGCTACTCATGTCACTGTCACTTGCTGTCATTCATGGATATGTGCAGAGTGGCAAAAAATTTGACTTTAGCTCAGGTCATGATCTCACGGTTCATGGGTTCGAGCCCCACATTGGGCTTGGTGCTGACAACTCAGAGCCTGGAGCCTGCTTCAGATTCTGTGTCTCCCTCTCTCTCTGCCCCTCCCCTGCTCATGCTCTCTGTCTCTCTGAAAAACAAACAAACATTAAAAAAAATATTTGAGTCACTCAAAGTGCCTTTTTGTTCCCAGCAGAGGTTGAGCTGACACCCTGCCTTCTCATTTCAGCTCCCCTACTGTGAAGAAACTGTCCTTTTTTTTTTGTGGTCTGTTCAGTGTGATGGTGAGTTCCCTGCTTAACGTGGCTCCAAGCACAGTGCTGCAGTTCCTGAGCACATGAAGGTTGTGATGTGCCCTAACGAGAAAATATGTGTTAGGTAAGCTGCACTCAGACATGAATCATGAGTTCAATGTTATTGGAAGAACAATATACGTTAAATACGGTGTCTTTGAACAGAAACACGCACAATGCAAGGTTATGTATTGGCTGGTCGATGCAAATGTGGTGGGAGGCTTGCAAGGAACTTACCCCTGTATTTCCCTTGGGAGCAGTGGCATTTGCTAATTCTGTGTTCATGACAACTTCATGGATATAATCATGTTAAATTATGAGAGTCAACTGTATGTATCTATCTGCACATAACTGTGTATATGCTTCCGTATTTTTCCAGATGAACCTTTTCATGTGTCATAAAATATCCCTTGGAAACATAATTTTTCAATTGATGTGGAATATTCAGCTGTATAAATGTACTGAAGTTTAAAAGATTTAACTTAACTTATTAACAATAATAAGTTGAATCAACAATATTCATGTTGAAATTGCCAGGGTGACTTTCAATAAGTAGAGGGGGAGATGGAATTGGGGATCTATTAATCCAAAAGAAGTAAAGAAAAGAGGAAAAAAGATAGGGAAGAGGTGGGAAGACAAGTCAAAGGTGCACAGAAAGTGGTAAAACCTGATCCATATATATCAGTAACTATAATTGCTGTTATTTTATTTTATATTATTTTATTTTACTTTATTTTATTTTTCAGAGTGTGTGTGTGTGTGTGTGTGTGCGCGTGAGCAGAGGAGAGGGACAGAGGGAGAGAGAGAGAGAGAGAGAATTTTTTTCTTTTGGTTTATTTATTTTTGAGAGAGAGAGAGAGAGAGTGAGCAGGGAAGGGGCAGAGAAAGACAGAGACACAGAATCCAAAGCAGGCTCCAGGCTCTGAGCTTATCAGCACAGAGTCCCACACCGGGCTCTCATGAGCCATGAGATCATGACCTGAGCTGAAATCAGATGCTTTAACCAATGGAGCCATACAGGTGCCCAGAATCATTTTTTTTTAATGTTTGTTTATTTTGAGAGGGGGAGGGGCACAGAGAGAGAAGGAGAGAGAACTCCAAGCAGGCTCCATGCTGTCAGTGCAGAGCCCGATGTGGAGCTCAATCCCACCATGAACCATGAGATCATGACCTGAGCTGAAATCAAGAGTTGGATCCTTAACAGACTGAGCCACCCAGATGCCCCGAGAGACAGAATTTTAAGCAGTCTCTGCACTCAGTGCAGACCCTGACTCGGGGCTTGATCCCATGACCAGAAGAAATCAAGAGTTGGATGCTCAACCAACTGAGCCAGTCAGTTGTCCCAATTGCTGTAATTTTGAAACCCCAGTTACTTGCTATTTTCAAGTGGGACACCCCAAATCCAAAGATATAGGTTAAAAAATGGAAAAATATATATGAAAAATATCACATAGCTGTACTAATATTAGACAAAATAGATTTTCAAGCAGGAAAAAAAGACTCTAGGGCAAAAAGCATCAGAGAAGATTAAAGGGTAACCACATAATGGTAAAAGTTTGATCAACTGAGGGTATGTCACAAGTCCAAACTTGCTTGTGCCTAACAACATAGCTTCAAAATATGAAGGCAAATGCAGTCAGAAAGTAAACCTCTTTATAGGGTGAAATCACATCTTCTTGCCACAGTGGAAGATTTTCACACATTGGCAGTAATCCATAGATTATGGAGACAAGACAGTATAAATATAAATTTGAGCAACACAATTTACATAGCTGAAGTAATGGACAGATATGGAAGCCTGTCTACCCTCCACCCTATGAGAATGTGCATTCTTTTCAAATAGTCGGAAATCGAAAAACACATTTTAAAATAATCTATGGGTCAAAGATGAAATCGTCGCGGAAATTAAAACAAGAACGAAAATGTTGAAAAACAAAATGTGGAGGATGCAAACAAAAAATATATTTAGAAAGAAATGGATAGTCTTTCATGCTTTTATTAGAACAGGGGCTCCTGGGTGGCTCAGCTGGTCTGGTGTCTGACTCTTGATTTTGGCTTGCGTTATGATCTCGTGTTGTGAGATTGAACCCTGCGTCAGGCTCCACGCTGAGCAGGAAGCCTGTTTAGGATTCTCTCTCCCTGCCCCCCCCCCCCCGCCCCCCCACTCACGCTTGCACACGTGTGCTCTGTCTCTCAAAAAGAAAAAAGAAGAAGAAACGGTAACAACAGGCTGAATATCCAACAATAAAAAATAATTAGAAAAGGAAAAAGAAAGAAAGAATCCAAAGCTTTCTGGATTTTTGGATTTCTACTTTCTTTAAAGTAGATGGAGGGAGGGGCGCCTGGGTGGCGCAGTCGGTTGGGCGTCCGACTTCAGCCAGGTCACGATCTCGCGGTCCGGGAGTTGGAGCCCCGCGTCAGGCTGTGGGCTGATGGCTCAGAGCCTGGAGCCTGTTTCCGATTCTGTGTCTCCCTCTCTCTCTGCCCCTCCCCCGTTCATGCTCTGTCTCTCTCCGTCCCAAAAATAAATAAACGTTGGAAAAAAAAAAGTTTAAAAAGTAGATGGAGGGAAATAATAAAGATTAGAGAAAAAAATGAAATAGTAAAGAAAGATGCAACACATAGGATCAAGGAAGCTAGAAGCTCTTTATTTGAAAAGACTAACAAAATTGATGAACACTTAGCAAGAGGGATGACGGAACAAGGACGGATGTAAATACAGAGAATATTAGAGGTGAGTATGACTTGTTTGTTTAAAACAAACAAGGAAAATCTTGAATCAGTGCATGGAAGTCTTCCCTAAATGGAAATAGCAGGCCCACATGGTTTCGCTGGCAAATTCTAGCCCAATGATCCAGGAGGAGGAAATTCAGTCTTTTATACAGAAGAGAGAACAGGGAAAGAGAAAATAAAGACTAGAAAAGAAGAGGGGCAGGCAGGAAAATAACAAGACCGTCTCATGATTATAGTTGCAAAAATCCTAAACAAAACAAGAGCAAACGGAATCTTAGGATGTACAAAAAAGATAACGATCACGACCCGATTTCATATATCCCAGAAATGCAAGGAGGGGGGGCTCCACATTGGAAAAAAACCGACTAATACAGTAAGTAGCTCCCCCCTTATCTGTGGTTTGTTTTCTGTGGTTTCAATTACCCGCCATCGAGCAAGGTCTGGAAGCAAGATGATCCTCCTTCTGACATAAGGTCAGCAGTAGCCTAACACCACGTCATTGGGCCTACATCATTCACCTCCCTTCATCTCCTCACATAGGCATTTTATCATCTCACATCATCACAAGAAGGGTGAGTGCAGTGTAATAAGATATTTTGAGAGAGAGAGGCCACATTCACACAACTTTTGTTATAGTATGTTATTATAATTGATCTATTTGATTATTAGTTGTTATCTCTTACTGTGCCTGATTTATAAACTTCATTATAAGTATGTATGTATAGGAAAAAACATAGTATAGAGCTCAGTACCATCCGTGGTTTCAGGCATCCACTGGGGTTTTGGAGTATATACCCTGTGGATAAAGAGGGAGACTACTGTATAAATAATCACTTAACAGTTTGAAAGACAAGAGAACCTAGGGTCAATCGATCCAGAAAAACTAGTTGAGAGGGGCACCTGGGTGGCTCAGTCGGTTAAGCGTCTGACTCTTTAATTTCGGCTCAGGTCATGATCTCATGGTTTTGTGAGTTCAAGCCCCATGTCAGGCTCTGCACTGGCTCTGCAGAGCCTACTTGGGATTCTCTCTTTCCTCTCTGCCCCTCCCCAGCTCATACTCTCTGTGTCTCTCTCAAAATAAATAAATAAACTTAAAAAACATTTAAAAAAAAAAGAAAGAGTAGTCAATAAAATACAACAACCATTCATGATAAGAACTCTCTGCCAAGTAAGACCAGGATACTGCCTTAAGCTGATAAGGGACATCTAAAAAAATGATCCTATAGTAAACACCATACTCTATTGTGACCTGTTAAAAGCATTCTGTTTAAAATCAGAACAAAAGAAGGATGCTGGGTAGCAACACTTCTATTTAGCATTTTACCATAGGTCCTAGTTAGCATAATAAGCAAGAAAGAGAAATTCTTATTAGTCAGAATTAGCAGGGCTATTCTGCAGTAACTAATAATCCCAACATTTCAGAGTTTTAAAAACTAGGATCCATCTGTCATGTCCATTTCTTATCAGTGAGGATTCTTTGTATGGCTACCATAGAAATAAAAAGAATAAGGAATGGAGTGGTGCCTGGGTGACTCAGTTGGTTAAGTGTCCAACTTCGGCTCTGGTCATGATCTCATGGTTCATGAGTTCAAGCCCCCTGTCGGGCTCTGTGCTGACACTGCAGAGCCTGCTTGGGATTCTCTTTCTCCCTCTCCCTCTGACCCTCCCCTGCTCATGCTCTCTGTTTCTCAAAAATAAATGATAAAAAAATATGCAAAAAGTACTCAGAGGAAAAAAGTCTAACAAAATCTGTTTAATATTTTTATGGAGAAAGTTATAAAGCATTAGAAAGGTATTACAGAGGGGCGCCTGAGGGGCTCAGTAGTTTAAACATCCGTCTTTGGCTCAGGTCGTGATCTCATGGCTCATAGGTTTGAGTCCCGCGTTGGGCTCTGTGCTGACAGCTCAGAGCCTGGAACCTGCTTCAGATTCTGTGTCTCCCTTTCTCTGCCCCACTCATGCTCTGTCTCTCTCTCAAAAATAAATAAAAATTAAAAAAAAGAAAGGTATTACAGAGTAGATCTAAGTAAATGGAGGGACCCACCATTTGTATGGATTGGAGGACTTATTATCATGAAGATGATAATTCTTCCCAAACTGGTCCACATGTCATATATCTTAACAAAATCACAGTAGGATTTTTCATTGAATTTGACAAAGGATGTAAAAAGTCAAACAGAAAAACAGAAGGCAAGGGCACCTGGGTGGCTCCGTCGGTTAAGCACCCGACTCTTGATTTCAGCTCAGGTCATGATCTCTCAGTTTGAGTTCAAGCCCCCATGTCGGGCTCTGCTGACAGTGCAGAGTCTGCTTGGGATTCTCTCCCTCCCTCTCTGCCCCTCTCCCACTTGCATGTATGCACACACACTCTCTCTCAAAATAAATAAATAAAACTTAAAAAAAGAAAAACAAAGGGCCAAGAACAGCCAAGCCACCCCTAAAGAAGAACAGGAGAATTTACTTCACTAGACAGCGAGACTGATCATACAACTATAAAAATGAAGACTATGTAGGGGCGCCTGGGTGGCTCAGTCGGTTAAGCGTCCGACTTCAGCCCAGGTCATGATCTCGCGGTCCGTGGGTTCGAGCCCCGCGTCGGGCTCTGTGCTGACAGCTCAGAGCCTGCAGCCTGTTTCAGATTCTGTGTCTCCCTCTTTCTCTGACCCTCCCCTGTTCATGCTCTCTGTCTCAAAAATAAATAAATGTTAAAAAAAATTAAAAAAAAATTAAGACTATGTATACTGACACAGAGATAGAAAAATTGACCAGGGAAACAGAAGAGACAGTCCAGGAACGGATCTACATGTGTGTGGAAACCTGACACACGATAGTGACAGAACTGTCTGGGCATATTGGTGGGCAAGGCAATCCATAAATTATGGTGTAGGAACAATTGCTATTTGTGTGGAAAACCATGAACATGGATCCCCACCTCAATCCATAGCCACAGAGTGAATTTCAAATCCAAGACTTAAATGTGAGGGGCAAAAGTTTTAAAACTTCTAGAGGAAAACATTGGAGATTATCTTCATGACCTGGGTAGGGAGTAGGGAGGGATTTCTTTACTACCTCCCCAAAACCTAACTGACAAAAAATAATCACCTACTACATATTTAAAAAAAACAAAAACAAAACAACTCATTAA
Source organism: Prionailurus viverrinus (assembly GCF_022837055.1). Lineage (NCBI taxonomy): Eukaryota > Metazoa > Chordata > Mammalia > Carnivora > Felidae > Prionailurus > Prionailurus viverrinus. Next base: position 90,677,496 of record NC_062561.1, on the reverse strand, counting down.
AAAAAAAAAAGCTCTTGATAATCCTTAAGAAAAAGCCAAATCACCAAAAGGAAACTGGCATTTCATAGAAAACAAGAATGTCCAAAACACATGAAAAGATGTTCCGCTCAATAGCTTGACATTTAAAAGTCTGACAATTTGAGGGGCGCCTGGGTGGCTCAGCCAGTTAAGCATCCAACTCTTGGTTTCGGCTCAGGTCATGACCTCACAACTTGTAGTTTCAAATCCCACATTGGGCTCTGCACTGACAGCAGGGAGCCTGCTTGGGGTTCTCTGTGTCCCTCTCTCTCTGCCCCTCCCCTGATTTCTCTTTCTGTCTCTGTCAAAAATAAATAAATAAGCATTTAAAAAAAAAAGGTGGGACAGTTTCATGTGTCAGTGAGGGTGTGAAGCAAGAATGCCTCCCTGCCGGTAGTGCTAACGGGCATTGCCTGGTAAGGCTGGCCATGGGCCCAGCCTGTGACACAGTGTTTTCTGTCCTAGATATATTGTGGAGCCTAGGGCACAACTATTTTCATATTCATACAATGTCATTGTCTTTTCATTGTGTTGACATTTGCACTGATGTGTAAAAGAAAATCGTGTAAAATGGCTTCCCTCTTAGCCCGAAGCAAGGCAGAGTCACCAAGCCATAATCAGTGGTCATTGTGTTCCTCACTATCACACGTTCGAGGTCAAAGAAAAGTGAGTGTGACTTCAGAATGTCCTTGAGGAGGCAAACATTTCAATTTTATTAAATCTCCATCCTTGTGTACACATCTTTTGGGTATTTTTTTTAATTAAAAATTTTATTTTTATTTTTTAAATTATTTTTGAGAGAAAGAGAGAGAGAGAGAGACAAAACATGAGTGGGGGAGGGGTGGAAAGAGAGGGAGACACAGGATCCAAAGCAGGTTCCAGGCTCTAAGCTGTCAGCACAGAGCCCAACACGGGGTTCGAACGCACACACTGTGAGATCATGACCTGAGCCGAAGTTGGATGCTTAATGACTGAGCCACCCAGGTGCCCCTCTTTTTGGTGTTCTAAGTGACTAAACACAAAACACTTCTGATGCATACAGAATTCAGGTCTTGAGGAAAAGCACTGGTGTGACTGGCTTGTGAGAAGAACTGGCCACTTTTCTCAGGAGACACCATTTTTACTCAAAAGAAGGACTGACCAACTATGGTTTTTCAGACTTCAGTATTTGGCTAATATTTTCTTGAAAATCAACAAGATGAGTCTGTCACTTCAAGGAAGCAATTGATAGTATTTGTTGCCAATGATAAAATTCAAGTTTTTAAGAGAAGGTTTGGAACTTGTAAAACATGTATCTGTCTCTGTGACCTTGACAGTTTTCCAATACTCAAGGGCTGTTTTGGAGGGATGAGATCAGTAGTGATATCAATGGATATGATTTTAAAATATTGTATGATGAGGGGTGTGTGGGTGGCTCTGTCCATTAAGTGTCTGACTTTGGCTCAGGTCATGATCTATGGTTCATGGGTTTGAGGCCCAGGTTGGGCTTCAAGCTGACAGCACAGCGCCGGTTGGGATTCTCTCTCTCTCCCTCTCTCTCTGCCCACCTCCCTCTCCCTAAATAAACTTTAAAGAAAAAAAAGGATTTAAAAAATATTGTATGATGAAAGGTACCAACATTTGGAAGATCTGCCTGATTCAGTCAACTCCTATTTTCCAAATGACCAATGTATGATGTTATAAAATCATGCATGAGCAAAAGATACATTCCGGATGCAAGACGAATCAATAGATTTCAATATAATAGAGTGCAGAAAGTCCACGGATATATTTTCAGATTCCAAATTGCAATTAATCTTAAAAAACTACCACCTGCTGAGTTTTTAGCATAGTATCAAGGAAAAATATTCACAATTATCTGAAAAGGCTTAAAATACCATTCCCTTTTCCAACTACATATTTGTGGGAGGTTGGATTTTCAACCAAAATAACGTGGGGCGAATGTGTTAAGAGATTGAATGCAGAAGCAGATAAGAGAATACAACTGTCTTTTAGTTATGTTGGTCATTATTGAGATTTGTAAAAATACTATAAAACAACGCCACTCTTCTCAATTTTTTTTTACTTTGGAAAATCTAGTTAAAATATATTACTTATGTGAACCTATACTAGGTTGTTATTGCTAATTTGAATAAATAAATATCTCTAAAAGTTACCTTTTTTTTTTAAGGTTTATTTATTTTGAGAGAGAGAGTGAGCATGAGCAGGGGAGGGGCAGAGAGAGAGGGAGAGAAAGAATCTCAAGCAGGCTCCACGTTGTCAGCGCAGAGCCCGATTAGGGGCTCTATCTCAGAAACCACGAAATCATGACCTGAGCTGAAATCAAGAACCATCCGCTTACCCGACTGAACCACCCAGGTGCTCCTAAAATTTACTGGTTTTAATGGCTAATATGATGAATATCGGTAGATATAATCTCCATAATCAAAAGTTCTTTGGGGTCCTTCATACTTTTTAAGAGTATACAAAAGGCCGTAAGACCAAGTCATTTGAGAATTGATGCCCTAGAAAAATATGCCCTGATGTATATGAAAACTTGTAAGTGTTCGTAGCAGCAGGATCTATACTAGCAGGAGGCTGGAAAGACCACACATGTTCCTCTACCATAGAGTGGGTAAAGAGAGGTCACTGCAATCTTGACGTGGTTCACAATAAAAAAGTGATACTTGGATATGGCCAAAAACCCAAACCCAAACCCAAATGTAAAAAACAATCTGCTATGAGTGGCAAAGTCTCCTTCCTACTCTGCCCGCCCGACCCCCGACACCCCTCTGGTTTTCCTAGAGATCGTCTACATGCATGTGCTGTGCAAGCAGACATGTATCATGAACCCTCCTTTTTGTTGTCACACGAATGGTCACATCCTCTTTGTCACTGCTCTTCGCTCTTGCTTTTTGTCTCTACAGAGATCTGGGGGATTATTCTATTCTTCCAGTTGTTCTCATTCTTTGTAAGGGTCGCACAGCATTCCATGTGTGGAGGTACCGTGATGTAATCCAGCCCCCATAAGGTAGTTCGCTTCCGGCCTTTGGCCATAATAGCCACAGTGTATCCCAAATATCTTAACGCATACATCTTTGTGTACATGGGTGTGTACATCTGTAGGATAAGTTATGAGGCATGGGAAGTTGAGGTCAAGGGTGTACATGTTAAGTGTTGGTGTGATTGCCAAGTGGCTCCCCAAAGCGATCATGCCAATTTCACCCCCTACCAGACGTATGTGAGGGTGTCCCTTTCCCTACACACCCACAACGTTTAATCTTTGCTTATCTGAGAGGTGAAAAGGAATTCATATTTAGTTGCTCTTCTTTTATTAGGTCAGAGAGGAGAAGACAACAGTGTTTCCAGTTCTGATTAGAATTGAACCCGGTTGATAAGCACCAAGCACCCTGCTGGTTGGGCTCTGAGGAGGAGGGGCAAACCCGAGATCCGGTGTGCAGATGCTGTCTGTAGCACATGGCCCAGGGGCCACTGCACCACTTGGGAGAGCACACGTTTACCTTTCTTGGGCAGTGGGCACTAGCACGCACTACCCCGGGTGGCCACTGGAGGGCACCAGTGCCCACCGAAACGCGCAGGGAGAGCATGGGGGTCTTGGAGAGCATCTGGTGCGCCCTCCACTTTCCTTCTCACCCAGGCCCTTGGCTCTGCCCCTCCCCTCCACCCTCCCTGGGTAGGTGACCAGCTGGCTTCCCCAGGACTCCGGGACTGTCGGGGTTCGAGGCCCTTGGGCTGGGTGGCAAGCTGGAGGGACACAGGTGGAGTGGACACAGCCCCTCCAAGCCCATCTGCTCTACTCTGGGCCTCTCCGAAGCTCCTGCTGACACTCGTGACATTCCCCAGAGGGACCAGTGGGTGGGGGGGATGCTGCTGGGACAGCCGTCCAAGGGCCTTCTACCTTTGTGCTGGCCAAAGGATCCTTGTTCACAAAAGCCTGGACAAACTCCTCAGGCCCGATGTGTCGTAGGCGTTCCTGCACCAGAAGGGAGAGGAGGAGTCGGGAAAGGGGGGAAGGTATGGAGAGGGTGCCCACTGGGGGCCTTGCATGGTGCTCCTGTGGGTTCCCTCCCTCTCAGCCCACCCAAAAAGGTCTCTGGACACCTGTCCTTCTCACTAGGGCTCCACAACCCCTATACTGATTTGTCACGGAGCTCAAAACCAACCTGAAGGAGGCGCCCTGCCTTTCCCATGCCCAGGGGCTGCCATGGTTCATGGGGGGCAGGAAGCAATGTCCCCATGGGGGGTGTGATACCCAGGAAACTAGGCTCAAAACTGGGTAATTGAAATGACCAGCTCCCTCCAGGGGAGGCCTGGTAGCTAAGAGCATGGGGTCTGGGTCAGAATTAAATCCCGGCTCTGTCCCTTCTACTGTGTGACTTCTGGCAAGTCACTTAACATCTCTGGACCTTGGTTTCCTCATTTGTGCAAAGAGGAGAATAACAGTGTCTACCGGGCAGGGTGGTGGGAAGACAAAATACAACAGCACACCTCACATGTTGAGTCTAATGCCAGAAAGCAGTAAGGGGGCCATAAATGGTGGAGGTTTAAAAGAGAAGAAACCTATCCCCCCACTTCCCCCTCTCTCTCTGGGGCAGGCCCCTTACCCTCTGCATCTATAGGGACTCCACCATGCTGGAGGCTAGGCTGGGGTATCCCCTTCACAAGCAGGAAGGCCTATATGGACTCCTCTGGGAAGCTAGGGTGGGTGCAGTGTGTCTGTGAGTCCTGGCTGGGGAAACTTAGGCCCTGGTAGGGAAGACACTAGTTGGTGGAAGATCACACAGCAGGTGGTAGCAGAGCCAGTATTTGAACCCGGGTCCTCTGCCCCAGGCCCAGACTCTCAGGCAGGCCGAGCGTATCCAGCCCTCCTGCTGGAGTGGCGAGACTGTTCCAGAGCTAGGGAATCCTGGAGACACTGGCCGGCCCTGCTGTGACAGGCTCCAAGCACTGGGTTATGCTGACACAATGCAGGGCGGTGGTGGGGGGGAGGGTGGGGAAGGGGGTTGGGATCAGGGACAGCCGATTCTCAGCTGTTCCCGGCTCTGGGTGCGGGTAGAGGATGGCACAGGCTTGCTCACCAGCTCCACGTGGGTCAGCTGCTGGGCCAGAGTGTAGGGGTCACTGCAGACGCCGAGGAGCTCCCTGTGGATGGATGCCGGTGGCTTGGTCCTGTAGGAGATGGGCTTGTCGGCCCCCAGCAGGCCTTCCGGGCCCTGGCCCTGAGCTGCCAGCTTCTGGTGCAGAGCTTGAAGGAGTTGATGCATCGTCTTCCGGTACGCCTGGAGAGGAGGTGGAAAGAGAGGGGCTCGTGCCCGAACACCCATCTCCCCATGTCCAGCGTCTGGGGCTCTAGGCTGGCAGAGACAAGCTGTTGCTTGATGTGCCCGTGCCTGTCCCCTTCTGTGGAAGCTGGAAGATCACACATCGGGGAGGGTGACCGTGGTCCAGGGCCGCCCCGCCTCTTTGGGCTGGGGTGTGCACTGCCAGGGGGACAGAGGGAGGGAGAGAGGAGGGAGATGCTGCAGGTGCTGGCCTTTTGCTGGGCTTTAATGGGGGCCCCTCCACTGGGGGCCCTCCTCTCTCCTGACCCAGAGTGGCCTTCCTGACTAGCCATGCTGTCCTATCTCTGCCCCGACAGTACTTCTCCAGGTCGCTGCGTGTGACTTCTCTATGGGGCCACTGCGGGAGGTGATCGGGGTTGTTTACTGCCCCACCAGAATGACAGCTCGGCAGGCTCAGGGAAGCCTGTGTTGCCACCTCTGTGCTGTCAGGGCTAGGCCTGGCTCTGGGCACACGGTGGGCCTTTAATAACTACTGACTGTACTGACAAAAGTGTCTCACCATTCAGCTCAGACAGATGCCTTCTTGCTTTGGGCTGCCCTGGATTGGGGAAGAAAGGCCAGGGCCCCACCCTGGAGGGGCACCCATCCTCCCCTCCCATATCCACAGGGAGATTGATTATTTCCCCCCCATCAGAGACCCCTATTTCCAAGGAAGGCACCATCAGACTGGCTGTGTTTACTAAGCCTGACATCCACTGTTCCCAAGGGTTTTCTCAGTGATCCACAGAAGGAGCCCCTGAACTTGTCAGCAAATGGCCCCCCAGAGGTTGATTTAACCCCCACAGGCCACGGAGCCTGGGTGGGAGTGTCTGACGCCTGGCCTCCTGGCCATGATGAGCCATCAGGCAGGGTGCCCAGAGGGCCTAGAGGGCTGGGAGAATAATGGGTGGTCAGTCATCAGTACTTCAGGTAATTTCATAATTTTTTTGATGTTTATTTTTGAGAGAGAAAGAGAGAGAGAGAACGAGAGACAGTAAGCATGGGCAGGGGAGGAGCAGAGAGAGAGGGAGACATAGAAGCTGAAGCAGGCTGTCTGCACTGATGGCAGAGAGTCTGATGTGGGGCTCTAACTCATGAACCGTGAGATCATGACCTGAGCCAAATTTGGACCCTTAACTGACTGAGCCACCCAGGTGCCCCTAGCGCTGCCAGGTTATTTCAGACAGAAGTGTGCTTTCTTCATGCTACTTTGAATCACACAAATCCAGCAGCAGCTTGCAGGTGGGGCGTCTGGCAAGCTGGGCCGAGTGTGCACGGAGAGGCCTCAACACTGAATCTGACAGGGCTCCAGGTGGGGCGGTTGAGGCCCAGCATTGTTGTGGTGCCCAGAGCTCTGGGAGACCAAGATGGCATCCGCTTGGTGCTCATGGAAGTGCTTCTCTGTCAAGCAGTCATGGGCAGAGCCCTCAGGACATGGGAACCAGGATGGGAGGCTGTCAACCCTAACTGAACCCGAACGCTAAGCCTTGCTTCCAGAGCCATGGTGGGCAGACCCACTGGTTAGCTGGATAGTATGTGGATAAACTGAGGTTGCCTGCAGACTAGCTGTGTCAGGTCCAAAAGTGTGGTCAGCACGCTGCCTATCAGATCTTTATTTGTGTGCTGGGAAAATGGGGAGTTGGGTCCATCCTGTGAGCCCCAATACCTGCACTGGCCCCCTATCTCTGTCCTCACTCAGACTCAGATTTAAGCGGTCACACTGTCATCATGTTCCCTCCTTCCCCACTCACCCCTCCACCACACCACCCCACTAGTCGCCCACTCCTGTCAGCCTTTGGACTGGCCCTTACTGCCTCCCTGGACCTCCTGTCAGGAGAGCCCAGGGCCCTTTCTCAGGCGGCATCTGCCTTGGCCTCATCGCCTCAGCCTCCAGGTCCTCCTGCCTCAGGCTGTCAGCAGGCTTGTCTGCATCATCCTTCGGGGTATGTGGGGGGAGTGGTCCTCCCTATCTCCATCTGGTCCTCCCCTTCCCCTCAGTCATACGCTGTCTAGAGTGTCACTTAGTGTTTGTGTGTGGACAACATCCAACTTCTCTGATCTCCAGATCAGATCACGGCTCAGGGGTCACCTTGACCCAATGCATGTAAGTGGAAGTCATCCTCACCTTGTCCAGAGCTGTCCCCTCTGTCTGCAACCCTGTCTCAGTGACTGGAGCACTGCCGTCAGGCACGCAGGCCTGGAGCCATCCTCAAGCCACCCTCTCCCTCACATCCCTCCTGGTTATCACCAACCCTCTTGATTTTGCTTTCTGACATTTCCATGCTCTGTCTCTGTGGTCCTAAGAGACCTCAGAGGGCCGCCCGCATCCATGCTGGCCTCTCTAGACTCCACTCTGCAGCCAGAGCCATCTGTCGAAAATGCACATCTGACCCCTGCCTCTCCCTTCTTTAAAATACCTCCATGCCTTTGCAAAGACAGAAGCCCCGCAGGACTGGGGGGTCCTGAAATCAGGCTCTGACCACGCTCGGTGGCCTCCACACAGCCCCTGCCTGCCTTCTCAGTGCTCCAGACACATGCAGCTCCTTCGTCCCTTGACCCCTTCCCTGCCCCCGGCAGGGCCTGTGCAGCCTTCTCTCTCTTGGCATGCTCTTATCCTTGGGACCTCAGAGCACCAGGCTTCCTTCAAACCCTCGGCCAAGCCTCGATCAGGGGATTGAGTATCTCCTCTCTCTGGACTATCAGCTCCATGAAGATAATACCGTGTCACTCTTTGCTCATCCCCAGCGTGAAGGACACGGGGACTCACACACGTGCTGATTGGATTAATGTGGCCTTCACCTGCTTCTCATTGGTTGGCCTCTCCAATGTAGATGTCGGAGCCCTCCTGAAGTCAAGGATGCAGTGTATCTGTTCTAGTTTGCTAGAACCACGTGCTTACCCTATTTTAAAAATACACACATAGGGGCGCCTGGGTGGCTTTGTCAGTTATGCGTCTGACCTCTGCTCAGGTCATGATCTTGCGGTTCATGAGTTCAAGCCCTGCGCTGGGCTCTGTGCTGACAGCTCAGAGCCTGGAGCCTGCTTCAGATTCTGTGTTTCCTTCTCTCTCTCTGCTGCTCCCCTGCTTGCACTCTGTCTCTCTCTGTCTCTCAAAAATGAATGTGTTAAAAAAATTTTTGAAAACATGCAGGTAATTTAGCAAGACTTGTTTGTACTGAACCAATATGGTTCACTCCAAATGGTTATCATTTTCCTGTTAGCTCATTCCTTTAGAATTTATCTGGTGGTGTTAGCCTCAAGCTTACTGTTGGTTCTTTCCCGAATCTTCTGCACCCCCTCGGAATATGGGGATGGTATTTACCCTTCATTTCCTCGCTGATTCCTATACCCTTGTGGATAGAGGCTGAGAGATCCCCTAGGTGCATCCGAGCAGGCCGAGAGAGACCTAGCACTAAGAATGTTGAGGTCGTCCTTGTCCCCATCAGGAATCCACATTTTGGAACACGTGGCTTTCCTGCATGCCATCCATTTCCACAGAGCCACCTGCTGTGTGCACAGAGCTGGGTTTCAAGTGCAGAGGTTGTCCAAGAGTGAAGGCTGTGCTTCTCCAAGGTGCCTCTTGGACTTTCATGGTAAGAACTCATCTCTGGCTGGACAGCCCTGGGCCTCTGTTCTTTGGAGTTCTTGCAAATCCCACCCGAGCCAGCCCAGGGTGCCTTGCAACGGGCTTGGCCCACCTTGCATGGGCAGGAGCGTGGCACCTGCTGCAGTTTGTTCTCCATGTCAGCTTTCTGCTACCTGTGCCCTTGGGTGCGGGTGAGGTTTCAGGGGCAGTGGGTCAGCCCAGCAGACAGTTGTGTGAATGGCAAAGCAAGGTCAGTCCCCCGGAGAGCCCATGGTATCAGCTTCCTGTGTGGCTGGCCCCATGGGTGAGGCCAGGGCACCAAGATCCTCCCGTCCTGTCTCCTTTACTGGAGCTATGACCTTGGGGCCTTCCCTGGCTTCTCCTTCAGCCTCAGCACTGGCCTCCTTGAGCCAAAACTGCTGAGTCCAACCCACCGGAAGCCCCTCTAAGGCAGGGTCCTCTCCCTAGCACAGGGTGGCCCTGAGCAGGTTCAATGCGAGGGCCAGGTGCTGGGAAGACTTCCATGTTCAGTCATGGAGAAAAGCCTTTTCAGCTCCTCTCTGGCCTTTTGTTCCCAGATACTGACAGGCAGTGGGCAGTACAGGGAGGGACATGAGGGTTCAGGAGAGGGGGCAGCTCATAAGAGAGAGGTGTCACCTTTCACAGTCCACTAGTGGGAATGCCTCCTTGGTCCTGGCCCTGTGCTGTTTCCTCTTCTTCCCTGAGCTCCATTGTTATGTCACAGTCCTTACCATGCTTCCTCATTATAGAAAGAAGTTTAAGGCTCAGAGAGGTTAAGTAACTTGCCCAAAGACACACAGCTGTGAAAACACTCGTGCTCATTTCATGGATTTATGCATGGCATTTTATATCATTTGATCCTATTCCTATGTGAGAAATCTTTTATCAGATGATGCTGAAATATTTTTGGAGCCAAAGATATAATGTTTATAATTTGTTTAAAAATAATTTGGATGAGGGCACCTGGGTGGCTCAGTTGGTTAAGCATCCGACTTCAGCTGGTCATGATGTCACGGTTCATGAGTTCGAGTCCCACATCGGGCTCTCTGCTGTCGGCCCTGCTTCGGATCCTCTGTCCCCCCCCCGCCCCTCCCCTGCTTGTGCTCTCTTTCTCAAAAATAAATAAACATTAAAAAAATAATTTGGAGGGAGGGGGAAGTGTGTGAAGGGATAGAAGAAATGATTTGGCAAAATGTTGATCATTGTTGAATCTAGGTGATAAATACACAGGTGTTCACAGTTACTATTCTCTGTGTTTGTGTATGCTTGAAATGTTCCACAATAGCAACTCCATAAAAGTTAAAAATAAGCCCCATATGCCTGAATTTTGGAAATAATTTGTTCCCCATCACAGCTCACATTTACCAAGTGCCAAAATAAGAACACAAGTGACTTCAGGGATTCTTTGCTGCAAAGTTGTGTAGTGGGAACAATATTTTTGCTGATGAACAAACTGAAGCTCAGAGAGGTGAAGTAACTTGTCCGAGGTCACACAGATGTGGGTTCTGAGCCTGGATCTATGTGGGCTCACATGGTATGGTCCAGACCTCATGCTCGGAGAGTTCTACTGGTCCTGCCTTATCAGTGTGGTCACCAGCTCCTTTCTGAGCCCAGCCTTTGCCCCTGCTGGGGGGCAGGGAGCAACCCACAGCCCCATCTAGGGGAGGGGAGGTTGCACATAGAGGACATCTGCTTTGGAGGGGCTGCTCCTGTGTAAGGGCAACTTGGGGATCTCAAAGACACATGAAAGCACCCTGGCCTGGGCCTGGGTGGGTGGGGAGGGGGCCACAAAACCTCATTCCAGCCCATACTGCTCAGCACACCTAACTGGATCCCAAGCCAGGGAATGAGAACATCTGCAATGAATTATTTCTGCTCAAAACACCTCCACCTGGTGGATGACTGCTCTTGACAGCCATTCCTAGGCCTCAGTTATTCTCACCCACGGGTAGTTAGAAAAAATTTCCCAGTACAGCCCTGGTGGCAGGCCTGGCAGTTTCTCAGGGGCTTGGCACTTGCGCCCTGTTTCCCTAGGGAACCAGTCCAGGACTTACACCCATCCCCACCACTGTAGCCAGAATGGCAGGGTCTGCCTTTGAAGTGGCTTCACCAATGGCAGAGGCAGGCCTGACAAGGGTGGATAGTTCCGCCGATGATTTAGATCTCATTCTACTGAAGGCCTCCTGGGGAGAGGGAGCTCTCATCCCCCTGCATACCCTCCACTCCATCCATCCATCCATCCATCCATCTCTTCTCCCCTCATCTGCTATTGCCCATCTCCCTTTTTATATAGTCCCCTACCAACAGATCCATTAATTCACTCATCTATCTTTCCTCTGTCCTTCCTAATGTTTGCCACTCATCCAACTACCCATCCATCCATCCATCCATCCATCTATCCATCCACTCCTACATCCCTCCATACACTCACCCACTCACCCTCCCACCCATACCTTCATCCACCTACCCACCTAACCCAAACTTCTACCCACCTAACCATCCACACACCCACCCAACCATCCTTCCACTCATCCATACATCCATCCACTCCATCCATCCATCCATCCATCCATCCTCCCATCTACCCATCCATCCTTATTCACTCATCCATTCACCCAACCATACACCCTTATTCATCCATCCATCTATCCATCTATCCACCCATCCATTATTCACCCACCCATTCATCCATCCATCCATCCACCAATTCATCCACCCATCCATTATTCAGCTATCCATCCATCCATCTATCCATATTCATCCATCCATCCACTCACCCACACCCACATAGACCCATCCACCTACCCACACACCAACCTTCCCATCCATCCATCTATCCATCCCCCCATCTACCCATCAACCTTTCCACATCTGCTCACACCAAAAGTCCATCTGTCTATCAGAATACCCAAACATCTATCTTCCCCCTCCACCCATTCACCAAAGTAGCCAACTATCTATCCAGCCAGTCAGCCAGCATCTCCCTCCCTGCTTCTGCCCACCCTCCTGATTCATCCAATCATTGAGCTTTCTCTGACCCTATTTCCTGCTGCAACCTAAGCCAAGTGTCAGGATCCCCAGATGGCTTAGGGGAGGCAGAGGAGGAGGAGAAGGAGGAGAAGGAGAAGGAGGAGAGGGAGGAAGAAGAGATGACTTATCTCACTGAGCCCTCAGAATGGCTAAGTCGTTTGTCTGCTCTGTGAAGTGGCCCACAGGCAAGGCCTCCCTCTCTGAGCCTCAGTTAGGTCGTGGACCTTATGGCTTCTTATTGCCCAGTCTGATTTAGTTTTCCTTTGTTTCACAAGCACCTGGTTCTGCCATGTCCAGACCCACTTTGAGGCACATGACTAGCTACCAGCTTGCCACATGCAGTCTCCTCCCAGGGCAAGTGATGTGCATTCTCCCCAATGTTCTCTCCTAGGTAAAGCAACATCAGTGCTGGCCACGGAGTCATCCTGGAGATTCTGATAAACCTGCCCCTTCTAAATGTACCAGGAGATCTCCATCCCCTTCGCCGGGCCCTTCTCTGTACTCTGCTTAGAGGTGGGGATTTTTGCCCTCCTTTTACCTTTAAGTGTCTTCCCCAGAGTAATGCGGCTGGGAGAACAGGGCAGGGTGTGGGGTGCGGAGGCACCTGATGCCCAGTACACTGGCTGCCTTCCAAGCCACTAGAGCATTTACCCTGGGATGAGGTTTTGGCCACACGGGGGCGCTCTCTCCTCCTCTGCCACTACCAGGGCCCTCCAGGTCAGCCTAATGGATCACTGACCAAGGGCCTGATCCCAAGAGCCCATGAGAGGGTCCTTCCTCGCCTGCCATCTGATGCCATGTATGAGTACAGGCCAGGAACGAGGTCAAGAGACGCCTGGAACCAGAGGCGTGGTTTCCCTGCCAGCTCTGTAGGGCCTGATTTCCTGATGGGGCAGAAAGGGGCTGATTTTAGAGGAGCTACAGTGTACAGGAACGGGCTCAGGTCCCGGGTGTAGGGGTGCAGACGGGGGTGTAGGACTCGCGCTAGGCCTGCCCACCTCGTCACAGGGGGCGATGCGGCCCATCACGTCCTTCAGGTGCCCGATGGTCGACTCCTCCTGGAAGTCCCGCGGGAATGTCTCCGTCCATTCGGCCAACAACTGGAGGAGTTTTGGGCCAAACTTCCGGACCCGGGCCTGCAAGGCAAGCCAAGGAGCGTCTGCGCCAGGTGAAGGGTGCCTGGAGGCGGGGACACATCAGCCGCTGCATCAGCCCCTCACCGCGCATCCTCTGCCGGGGTCTGGACCACCGAGGCAGCAGCGCTGGTGGCCAAGGGAGGTGTGCCTCGTGCCTTCTCTGTGTCAGGTGACAGGGATGCGACATGGGGATGGGGCTGACCACCGTGGGACAGGGACAGACACACCTTTGAGGCAGGGTCCTCTCTTATTTTTGCCTGCCGGGCATCCGGTCTCCCTTCCTCTGGTGATAACATCTCAGTTTGCTTTTGGGGTTTCCCCTCTCACTCATTCCCAGTCCTTGGGGTTCAGTGGCAGCTTACTTAGCTGCAGGCCTCGTGGCATGGGACCGGATCAGTGCTAGCCAATCAGAACACAGTACACACCCATCATGCACAGTGATTGGCTCACACATGGACATGGCGTCTAAGGTAAGCCAATGAGATAGAGACTTTTTTTGGGAACTATTTAGAACGCGGCATGCTCTTTCCACCCAAATTGGTAAGAGTAGATGGTGGGCCTAGGGCGGCAGAGGCCACGTGCCACTGTGCAGGGAAAGGGTGAGGCTGGCACAGAGGAAAACAGGGCGGAGGGTGGGAGGGAGAAAGACCAGGTTTCAATGCGGGTCATTTGAGCCCCTGGAGCCAGAGACACTTGAGACTTTGCAGTTACATGAGCCAGTAAATTCCTTTGTCTTAGGCCAGTTGCAAGTGGGTTTCTATCACTGTAGTAGCAGAGCCTGATCGACACACCTATAAATAATCATAGCCCGCAGGATCTGGCCAGGGACGGATGTGGGGAACCACAAGAAGGCTAGGCCATCAGCGGACCCCACAGAGGAGAGAAGGTTGGAACAGAGTGTGCGGAGGGCAGGAAGCCCAGCAGAGGCTGCAGAACCATCCCACGTGGCAAGAGTCCTACTGACGGGGCTCTGGGGGCCTGGGTCTGGACTTGGTGTAAGCCCAAGGGCTCCCATAGGGCATTGGAAAACAGTACCTGGTTAAAGGTTGCAACTTTGTCCCCTCTGTCTCTGGTCCTCTGATAAGTCAGAAACCCCTGTGGGCTTCTCCTCCGGAGAATGGGGACTCACTGCCACTCCAAGATGCAGATGTGTGAGGACACGTCAGGGGAGCGCCTGCATACTCAGAGGGCCCCTGCCCTGCCCCTCACCTTGTCCAGCACCGGCTGGTCCAGCTGCTGCTGCTCAATGCACAGGTGGCAGACCCGGGCCAGGAGCTCCCGGGGCTCGATGAAGAGGCGGGAGCTCAGAAGGAAGGTGAAGATGTAGGCTTTCTGGGGGGACAAAGAGAAAGGCAGCATGTGCTCCCCAAGTCATGGCAGGGATGTGCCCTCAGGCCCCAGCCCAGCCCCAGCCCTACTGTCTCCCCATGCTTAGTGGAAGAAAGCCCACTCTGAGGCCCCTCCTCCCCACTGAGTGGGCCACCCACCTCGGGGTAGTAGTCAGTCGTGGGCACCAGGTGCTGGATGAGGGTGTCCAGGGAAGCTGAGGAGGGAGCTCCATCCAGGAGGGGCTGTCCGGCCTGCTCGCCATCCGTGGGCTCCGTGGGGGGTGGGCCAAGGCTGCCTGGGGTGACCATGTCGGAGGCGCTCAGTGTCCGGGGCATGCCTGCCTGTAATAACAAGGAGAAGTTGAGGCACGCCTGAGCTGGGGCCTGCTGGTCCTCCGGGCTCCTGGCTGCATGGCTCTGACTCCTACAGGCACTTTGATGTCCACCCAAGTCCAGTGATCACTTCCTGGGAGGCCTTCCAGGGATCCTTAGCCCCACAGCACAGCACTCCTCAGGAACCAGCCACCCTCTACTCTTGGTCCAAGCCATTTAGGGACTAACCCCTTCCACTCCTACCTCAAAGCAATGAAGGTTGCTTTTGATAAGACTTGGACAATTAGCATATTGCCCCTGCCCCTGGCCACAAAGACGATTAGTTCAGGGATGGGTCTGATCCAAACTGGAGAGCTCATGTACAATCCCAGAACTTCTGTGGCACTCAGAAGCTCTCTTCCCCCTGGAGTCCCTGAGCAGGCAAGAATGGCACCATTCGGGCCATCTTGGCCCCACAAGGAGCCAGGGAGGTGGGCACATTCCTGAGTTCCTTGGGTGGGGCCTTGCGTCCTGCTGTGCTTGAAGCTGCTGTGTGGACTCCTCCATTGTGTGAGCCTGTTTAACGTGCGGTTCTCTCAGGTGGCCCTGTGTAGCCTGGCGCTCCAGACTCTGTGTGATTCAGACCCACTGACACATCCAGCTGTTTCCTCCACAAAAATGCTCTCCCGCCATGTGCACTCGCTTATCCCTGTGCACCTGGCTAAAATGCTTCCTCGTCCGTGAAGCCTTCCCTTCTTCCCTACAGTGACCCCCGCCAAGGCTGGGCCTCACTTCAGGTGGGCAGCACCAGATTCTCCTTGTCAGCGCTGCTGGGTGCTTTCGATGTGGTTGGTGGTGTCTGGTGCAGAGAAAGGCCACCTGTGGCCTGTTTGTATAGTGACTTCACCCGAACCTCATCCAGGCGGGGCTCAGCACACATGCTCTGAGCTGGCACTAGTCAAGGGCTGGCCTGTAGCAGGTGCCCATCCGTGTGTGTGCTGTGGACCCGGGTTTCCTCCCCCAGGTTCTTCCGCATATCCCTGTAGGCCAGTCTTCCTGAACTAAGCCTTCAGGGCACTTATGTCTGTGAGTCCTGGCCAAGCCTGTGACTGTTTAACCATCCCCCATGCTGGGCATTGAAGTCACCCTACAGTCTTCTTCTTCTTCTTTTTTTTTAATGTTTATTATTTTAATGTTATGTTTTTAAAAATGTTTTTTAATGTTTATCTCTCTGTTAAACAGAGAGAGAGCTAGAGCAGGAGTGGGGGGAGGGGCAGACAGCCGGGAGGAAAACCAAATCTGAGGCAGGCTCCAGGCTCTGAGCTGTCAGCACAGAGCCCAATGTGGGGCTCGAACTCACGAACTGTTAGGTCATGACCTGAGCTGAAGTTGGACACTCAACCAACTGAGCCACCCAGCTGCCCCTCTTTTTTAATGTTTATTCATTTATTTTGAGAGAGAGAATGAGAGAAAGAGAGAGAGAGCGAGCAGGGGAGGGGCAGAAAGACAGGGAGAGAGAATCCTAAGCAAACTCTGAGCTGTAAGTGCAGAGCCCAACCTGGGGCTCGATCTCCTGAACTATGAGATCATGACCTGAACTGAAATCAAGAGTCAGACACTTAACCGACTGAGTCATCCAGTCGCTGTCACCCCCACATTCTTAACCAGGGAGTCCTGCAGGGTTCCTATAGGGACCTTCCAGGGAACAGAGTCTCCCCATCACCCTGCTCACTCTGCCTGTGCATTTCCCATGGCAGACTGGAACCCAGGCCTATTTCTGTCTTTTCTGACCCCTTGGGTGACCTGGCTCTGAACGTAGAGACAGGGGTGTGCAGAGTCAGAGCTGAGGTTGGGGGTTGGAGGGAGCCCTGAGGAGGGCTGTCCTGAGGGTGTACAGGGACTGGGTCACAGCATGGGGTGGGGGTTGGCAGTGTGGGAACCAGCGTGGATGTCTGCCGGCACAGTCCTGGCCCTGAGCACAGCGGCAACTTTATTTTCACCTCCCTGGCAAAGCTGTAAGTGTTCAATTTTCAGCTGATGCAACTGTGAAATGTCACAAAACCACCTCTTGCCAACCTGTGGGGGAGGCCACAGGTGTGCATGTGGGCACACGGGAGGCTGCTGAGCTTACTGGGGGGGTGGCTGTCAGCTCTGGGATGAGGGCCAGCTCTGCCCCACACCCAGGGCCTGGTGTCTGAGCCTAATTCCGTAAGACAGAACTCATGCCAGGCCGGCAAAGCGTGGTCTCTCCTGCTGGATACCTGGCACCTTCTCTCTCCAGGGATCCCAGTCCAATTTTCTCAAAGATGAGCCACTATCTTGGGTGGAGGTGATTCTAGAAACCTCTCTGCAGGGCAGGGTGGGAGAATCCCTTCTGGGGAGGCCAGGATGCCACCACTTCAAGAGGTGAGCTGGGAAGCCCCCAGATCACCTCCAGGCCTGGACTGCCACTGGGGGCTGGATGCGGGATGCTGGGCACGTGGGGAGGTGGGTGGGCTCAGACTCAGCTCTGCTTTGGAGCAACAGGCTCACACTGGAGGCTGGAGTGGAGCTGGAGGCCAGAAACATCGTGGTCCACAGGGATGCCCAGTGGACAGGCTGCTGGCATCACCCCTCCGACCTCCAGCTACCCATTGTGACCTCGGCTGGGCCCAGGCCTGGGGCTCAGTGGATGGGCTTGTGTTCCTGCTGCTGCAGTCTCTGGCTCCCTCTGCACCATTCTAGGTGCCGTGGACTCAGTGGGATCTCTCAGAACTGGCGGTGGGAAGTAGACCACGAGCAGACCAATGTGTGCAGAGAGAGTGTCCCACGGAGGCATGTGCTCTGCAGGGTGTGCCCAGGTGAGGGGAGAGGGGAATGGTGGTGCCCCACCAATCTTTCTGCCCCTTCCTGCAGGTGTGCTGGGGAGCACAGGGCTGTGGGGGCCCTGGGGGCACAAGCCAGCCTCCTCCTTCCTCCAGCAGGGGCTCCAGAGAAGGGCTGGGGGCAGGTGGTGCTGTCTGTGCTGAGGACTGAGGGCAGGAGGCAGTCTGTCTGGAGACTTGCCAGGCCAAGGGGATCAGCGTGTGCAAAAGCTTAGGCAAGCTGGGGGGCAACACGCTGTGGTCATGGGAGTGTGTGCTTGGGTGGCAGGAGCCAGGCTGTTGTTCCTGGAGAGATAGGGGTTGAGTGACCTAGTAGGGGATCAGGGAAAGTACTGGGTGCTGGGGGCATCCCACGCCCATGTGCAAAAACACAGCCATGTGAAGACAGAGCCCCCCCACCCAACGCCCCAGTTCCATAAGCAACTGCTTGTAGGAGAGCTTCTTTATGCAAGGATGAAGAAATATATATATATATATATATATATATATATATATGGCACCTTTTCTGTCTTTATTAGAATATTGTACACATTCTCCTGTGCTCTTTTTTACTAACAATGTATTTTGAAGATCTTTCCTTGGCAGCATAGAGGGTGTTTGTTCTTTTTTTTTTTTTTTTAACCACCTCATGGTTTTCCATGCTTTAGATGTCTAGGGATAATTTTTTTTAAGTTTATTTATTTATCTTGAGAGAGAGAGAAAGAATGCGTGAGCACAAGGGAGGGGAGAATCCCAAACAGGCAGAGCCAGACATAGAGCTTGAACCCAAAACCATGAGATCCTGACCTGAGCTGAAATCAAGAGTTGGATGTTTAACTGACTGTGCCACCCAGGCTCCCCCAGGGATAATTTTTAAAAGCCAATGTTGCAGGGGCACCTGGGTGGTGCAGTCAGTTAAGCGTCTGACTTTGGCTTAGGTCATGATCTCACTGTTTGTGAGTTCGAGCCCTGCATCGGGCTCTGCACTGACAGTGTGGAGCCTGCTTGGGATTCTCTCTCTCTCCCCTCTCTGCCCCTTCCCTGGTTTCTCTCTCTCAAAAAAAATTTTTTTTTAAAAAGCCAATAATACAGCAACTCAAGTGTCCACTGATGATGAATGAGTGAACAAAATGTGGGCTATCCTTACAATGGAATATTATTCAGCCTTAAAAAGGAAGGACATTCTGACATGTGCTACAACATGAATGACGCTTGAGGACATTATGCTAAGTGAAAAAGGCCAGCCACCAAAGGACAAATACTGTGTGATTCCACTTATTCAAGGTACTAGAGTAGTCACATTCATAGAGACAGAAAGGGGAAGCAATGTGGTTGCCAGGGGCTGGAGGGAGGGGGAAATGGGGAGTTAGTGTTTAATGGGGACAGAATTTCAGTTTTGCAAGATGTAAAGAGTTACGAGGATAGATGGCAGGGATGGCTGCACAACAACATGAATGTATTTAATAGCATTGGACTGTGCCCTTAAAAATGGCTAATATGGTAGATTTTATGTTATGTGTATTTTACCACAATTAAAAATTTTTTAATATGTATTTTTGAGAGAGAGAGAGAGAGAGTATGAGTGGGAGAGGGGCAGAGAGAGAGAGAAAGACAGAATCCTAAGCAGGGTCCAGGCTCTGAGCTGTCATCACAGAGCCCGATGTGGGGCTCAAACCCACAAACCATGAGATCATGACTTGAGCTGAAGTTGAACTGAGCCACCCACACGCCTCTACCAAAAATTTTTTTTTTTTTAAAGCCAGTGATGATGGGAAAATTGTTTATTGTCACAATTTCCCTTGAAAAATCCTTGAGATCACCAGTAAGTCTTCCAATCTGTGTTTCTGTGAACACAGCCTGCATGGTGTATGTGCAGGGGGCTGGGGGTCTGGGCATAGACAGGGTCTGAGCCTGAGGGGCTCACCATGGCTGGGGACACTGGGCAGACTGGCAGGCTGCTCTGCCTGTGACCTCTAAAGAGAGGTTTCGATTCTCTCCTTCTGCCCTGCTGGGGGCCTGGGGCTCTGTGTGTGTGTGAAGAGACACGTGCATGATATGGCTCCAGTAGGCTTCTGCTTTATACCCATTAATGCACAAGACTGCATTAAACAGCCGGTGCTATCAGGTATGCTGGAGAATCCCATTAAATACAGCTGGGGGGGGGGGTGTACTGTGTCACGGCCCCTTTGAATCGTACAAGATCTGGCTCCATGTGCCAACAGCCTGAAGTTTGATAGCGCCTTTCACCTCAGTCAAATGCTTGGAAACGCATCCCAAGAAAATCATCTGAAGGGGAAAAGCTGGGGAGAGGGGTCTGCTTTGGCATGAACTATAAGCAGGGGATTAAATCCAGAGCACCATAGATGATGAACGAAAGGAGATGGGACAAGAACATTAGCATGCACCTTTTAGTGCGGTGTCTGTTGTCACTGATAATGGGGTAATGAAGACTTGGTGGCAACACAGAAGCGGTCATGGTATAGAAGGAGAGGGGCGCCTGGGTGGCTCAGTTGGTTGAGTGTCTGACTCTTGGTTTCCGCTGAGGTCATGATCTCAAAGTTCCTGAGATTGAGCGCCGTGGAGCCTGCTTGGGATTCTCTCCCTCTTTCTCTGTCCCTCCTCCACCTCTCAAAACAAGCAAGTTACATTAAAAATTTATATAAAAAAAGGAGAGACCACTGCACACATAGCACGATACAAAACATATTGGAGTGGATAAGACTACAATGGGGCACTGCAAAAGGTGTCACTGATATGCATCCCCCCACCCCCACCACTGTTATTGTTTTAGTGTCCTTTATTCCAGCCCAGTCATCAAACAAAGCCTCAAGGATGACAGGCCCCAGGAACACCTGAACCAATCCCAGGGCTGCAAGGGGTGCTGGGGTCAGGGGCATGTCCACCCTGTGATGATGTCACTGAGGGGGCACAGATGCCTGGCTCTGACTTACAACCGAGAGTGGCCAAGCCACGCTTTGCACTCTCTGACCTGCCCAGGGGAGGACCCCTGCACTCCGGGATGAGCGACTCACCAGGCCTTGGCACACACCAGACCTGCCTGCCTGGTGGCCTCCCAGCACCACGTGACTCTCCCTGTGCTGCGATTCCTCTAGGAGGGGACTGGGTTGCTCACTGCTGAACTCCTAGGGTCAGCCCCCCCACCTGGCACATTCATAGTGGGTGCTTGGTCAAGATGTGTGGTGTTCAAGTGACTCAGTAATGCAGGTGAGAAGCAGTGAAGCCTGAGATTAAATACTGCAAAGGGGATGTGGCTAACATACATGTGGAAGGGATTCAGGTGGTAGTCAGTGGGGAGGGAGGAGCAGGGGAGATGTCTGGGGTCCTGGCCCAGGAAGGATGATGGGGCCACTTCTCCCTGCCTGCCCCCTCATCTCATCCCCTAGCCTTCCCATCTTACAGATGAGGAAAGTAAGGCTCAGAGAGTGAATGGCCAGTGCCCAGCTCACAAGCTAAGTACCCAGCAGAGCTGAGACTTGAGCACAGGTGTGTCTGGGTCCTGGGCCCTGTTCTGTCCACCAGCCCACATGGGCACTGATGTTGGCATCCCCAAACCACAGCCTCCAAGGGACTTGGCTGGCAGAGGGATCACCGCGGCCCCTCCTGGGACAGGCCAGCCCTTCCAAACATTGTGTTTGGCCTGTGGGTGCCAGCCTCAGGTGCTGTGTCTCTTTCCCACCCCAGACCCTAGTTCCAGACCCAAGTCCACCCTCCTGGTGCCTCCATCTGTTGAGTCTGCCTTCTCAGCATCCATTTCCTTTCCCTTCTGGCCAGAACACCAGGGTTTTGCTTGGGGAAATAACCACCACACTCTCTAATGAACACTGAACATCCTGGTGAGACTGTCAGGAAGGCTATGCCTTCAGCGGGCCAAAGGGTGGGCACCATAACAGGCTGGGCCAATCAGACGCTGCCATACTGAAAAATGCACCTGAAGGGAACCTGACCCAAAGAGGCCTAACCCCTGAAGGCAGGCTTCTGAGTCACAGCTTCCCCCAACTAGGCATGCACTTCTGCCTCCATGTCCCTGCTCACATCCCCTACTCCGGCTGCCCAGCCCACACCTGTCAGATGCATCCGTCTCTTCACATTCAGGTCTCCAAGCCCAGTATCTGGAGGTCCTGGGGCACTCCTGACAGTTATGAGGCAGCCAGTCTGCATGGCATCTGCAGAGGGGGGGAAGGCCTCCCTGGAGACCCACCCTGCAGGTGGGCATCCTTCCTTCTTGTGTTGCACGCGGTTCAGACCCGGAGCCCACTGGTGGCCAGGATCTAGTGCTGGACATTTTGGGACTGTGTGGCCTAAACCTAACTCCTTTATGGGAGACAGGGGGAAATGTCTGCAGGGACAAGTGTTGGACCAGGTGGGATTATAAGGAAGGCCCAGACCCAGAGGATAATCTTTCTTTCATTTCCTGTTTGTTTTTTTCTTTTTTCTTTTTTTTTTTTTAAGAGGGAGTGAGCGTGAGAAGGGGATGATCCCATGACCCTGGGATCATGACCTGAGCAGGACACTCAACCGACAGAGCCACCCAGGTGCCCCTCGTTTCCCAACTTAAAAAAATTTTTTTTAAAACTTTTACTCAGTTTTGAGAGACAGAGAGCACAAGCAGGGGTGGGGCAGAAAGAGAGAGGGAGAGAGAGAATCTTAAGCACCCAGTGCAGAGCCTGATGTGGGACTTAATCTTACAACCATGAGATCATGACTTGAGCAAGAGCTGGACACTTCACTGACTGAGCCACCCAAGCACACTTTTAATTATTTTAAAAAAGTTTTTAACATTTATTCATTTTTGAGAGACAGAGACAGAGTGTGAGTAGGGGAGGGGCAGAGAGAGAGGGAGACACAGAAT
Organism: Prionailurus viverrinus; assembly: GCF_022837055.1. Taxonomy (NCBI): domain Eukaryota; kingdom Metazoa; phylum Chordata; class Mammalia; order Carnivora; family Felidae; genus Prionailurus; species Prionailurus viverrinus. The sequence continues at coordinate 90,655,031 of NC_062561.1, read as the reverse complement.
CCAAAGCAGGCTCCAGGCTCTGAGCTTCCAGCAAAGAAGCTGACATGGGGCTTGAACCCACTAATCATGAGATCATGATCTGAGCCAAAGTTGGACACTTAACCAACTGAGCCACTCAGGTGCCCCCCTTTATTTTAATTAAAAATTTTTGTATGTTAGCCAATTTGACAATAAACTATATTAAAAAAAATACAACAGACATTCCTTGTTTCACTCAAAAAATTTTGTTTAACATTTATTCATTTTTGAGAGACAAAGACAGAGTGTGAGTGGGGGAGGGGCAGAGAGAGAGGGAGACACAGACCAATAATTATTTTTTATTAAAAAATTTTTTTTTTCAACGTTTATTTATTTTTGGGACAGAGAGAGACAGAGCATGAACGGGGGAGGGGCAGAGAGAGAGGGAGACACAGAATCGGAAACAGGCTCCAGGCTCTGAGCTATCAGCCCAGAGCCTGACTCGGGGCTCGAACTCACGGACCGCGAGATCGTGACCTGGCTGAAGTCGGACGCTCAACCGACTGCGCCACCCAGGTGCCCCAATAATTATTTTTTAAATAAAAGGATGCATTAGTCTACAATATCATATAGAAAACAAAAAGTGGAGTAACAAAGTTATCATAATACAGGATTTTATAATTGCCCATGTATATATCTTTACCAGAGATGTTTATGTGGCTTCAAGTTACTAATTAGTGTCCTTTCATTCAACCTAAAGATTCCCTGTGGTATTTACTGTAGAGCAGGTATAGTGGTAATGCACTCCCTCAGCTTTTATTTATCTGTGAATGTCTTAATGTCTCCCTCATTTTTGACATAGAGTTTTGCTACATATAATTGATAGTTGATAATTGTTTTACTTTCAACACTCTGAATAGATCAACCCACTGCCTTCTGGCCTCCAAGGTTTCTGATGAGAAATCTTCAGATAATCTTATTGAGGATTCCTTGTATGGGACAAATCACTTTTCTCTTGCTGCTTTCAATATTCTGTCTTTAGACAGTTTGATAATATGTTTCAGTGTGGGTCTCTTTGTATTTACCCTACTTGGAGTTCATTATGTTTCTTGTATGTTTATATTTATGTCTTTCATCAAATTTGGGAAGTTTTTGGCCACTAGTTCTTCAAATAATCTCTTTCCCTTTCTCTCTTTTCTCTTTCTGGGACTCTAGCAACATGCATTGCGGTTTACTTAATGGTGTCCCCCAGACCTGTTAGATTCTGTTCATTTTTCTTTAATCTTTTCCCCCCTATTCCTCAGAATCAATAATTTCAATTGTCCTATCTTCAAGTTCACTGATTTTTCTGTCTGCTCAAATCTGCTTTTTACACACTTGTAGTGAATTTCTAATTTTAGGTATTGCATTGTTCTTTTTCAAGATTTCTTTTTGGTTTCTTTTTATGTTCTCTCTTTATTGACATTTCTATTTTATTCATACATAGTTTTCTTGGCTATCCACCTTTTTTTCAATTGTTTTTTGTTTATTTATTTATTTAGAACAAGCAAGGGAGGGGTAGAGAGAGAGGGAGAGAAAATCCCAAGCAGGCTCCACACTGTTAGTGTGGAGCCTGACATGGGGCTCAAATCCACAAACTGTGAGATTATGACCTGGACCGAAATCAAGAGTCAGGCACTTAACCTACTGAGCCACCCAGGTGCCCCAGGGATGGCTTCTTTGATTAATTTCCTCCCTTTAATTGTCTATACCTTCCTGTTTATTTGTAGGTATTGTGATTTGTTGTTGTTGTTGAAATGGGATGTTTGAGTCTTATAATGTGGTAACTCTGGAGGTGAGATTTCTGCAGGGTTTTATCTATTTCTTTTTTAAAAATTGTTGTAGGGTGCCTCTGGGCTGGGATATACATTTAAGGTCCTTTTGGGTCTTTTCTGAGCCTATGCCTTTCTCTGCATGTGCAGTAACTTTCTAAATTCCCTTGTATATGTGGTTGCTTCTAAATAGCCAAATCCTTAAAAGCCCAGCTTCTAAAAGGAGAAAAGGGAAGAAATGAAGGGGGAAAACAATAGGCCCTTGAAGTCCCCTGGAAGCCTCTTCAGCCAGTACAGATTGAAGCAATGGTGGCCTGCCTCTGTATCTGCACTTTTGTGATCAGAAACAGCAATAAGCATCAGATCCTCCAGAATTTGCAGACAAGGCCCTTATTGTCCACCTTGGCTCCCACAAGCTGTGGGTAAACTATTCCAGGAACCTGTGTATGGCTGCCTGTCATGAGGCTGGGTGGGGTGAGGTGGGTGGAAGATGGGTAGCTGCTACTGTGTTATGGTCTTAAATTGACCAAAATTAACTGAACATTTCCAAGCATTCTGATGGAAGCTGCAGGTCTTTGAACAGGCTCCAGAGTTCTAAGATAGTTACACCAGATGGATTCTGCCAGTTCAGCTGTCTGGCTGAAAAGTCTTGGTGCTTCCTGCTCCACTGTCTTTCCTGATACCCTCCTCTTCCCATTATATCTTTAACTGCATATTGGTATTGGATTTTACATGTGGGTTTTATATCTCATTAGTTCTAACAGTCTTGTTTTTCCAGAAGGCAGTTATGTCTACAATTCATGGTAATTTAATCTTTTCCTTTCTGGTGGTTAAACCTCACACACTTTTCTTATCATAACACATTGGACAGAAGTTTTCAGGAGAAACAAAGAGAATAGTGCTGGTGAGAATAAGCATCCTATACTTTTCTATCTTACTGTCAGGGCCGGGTGTGCCATGGGATAGAGCTCAGAGCCCTTTTAGGATGATGTTCCTAGTCCCCCTGCAGGTTTTTGGGAGGAGCTGAGGCACACAGCTCCTGGCACTGTGTGTGTCCCGAGAGCCCCATCTCTCTTCCTTCCCTTGACATGAGAAAGAGTGCCTTCTCCTGTCAAGCTATACCTCTGCAGAGTCCATGTTTCAGCATTGTTCAGTTTTACTTCTATTTGTGCAGGGCCTGCAGAATCTCCAAGAAGAGGCCTGAATTACAGGTTTCCTCATAGGGTCCACACCAGACTTGCTCCCCAGATAGCGTATCTGGAGCTCCAGCCAGACCAGGGCATTATTAAAAGAGTCAGATGGGCATCTTTGCTTGGACTACTTCTGCAGGAACAGGGACAGTCCCTGTGTCCTTGGTTGGGTGGTGGTGGTGGGGGTACTGAACTTGGAGTCTTTTTCAAAGGTCTTGGGCAAAGTGCCTGCTCCACCTGACCTGGACAGTTTCTATGTCCCAGGTTTCAGTTCAGAGAAAACATGTGTCATGCTTTATGTGTCTTTTGTTCTCATATGTCACCTAATCCTTAAAACAACACATGGGAATGATTACCTACTTTATAGATGAGAAAATCTGGACCCTAAAAGGTAAAACAGGATGGGCAGGGTTACCAGCTCAGTGACTAGTACCTCAGGCCCCTGGGCTCCTGACTCTCGGCCCAGCTCTTGGCCCTGTCCCTGGGAGGGGAAACTGGTACAACCTGAGCAGAAGATAGATGTGGTCTAGAGATTCAGCAAAGGAGTGGGGCTCAGGGGCGGGGAGCTTGGGGAGGGCAACCTGAATGTTGAGAACCCCAATGTGGCCTGGCTTCCAGGAAGCAGGGAGCCCACTGAGCAGCCCCTAATGGACTCAGCTGAAGAAGAGACCTCAGTCGATAGCCAAGTTCTTCCTGACTCTCATAGGAACCTTAGGGGAGAAAAGAGTCCACCCTGGGTAGGGCCCTGGACCATGTCAACTCATGCCTGCTGCTCCGAGCAGTGGCAGTATCTTGTCCAGTGTCCACAAAATGCTGTGGTCCTCCACTTCTCCCTCCCCAACAAAGCCTGGGGCTGAGGCACTCATCTCATTCCAATTTGGGCCCCATAAAGGGCTCCTCCCTGTTCCCTGGTGTCTGAAAGGATGCCGTGGAGGTATGAGGGCCTCCCCCAGGCATGAGCCCAGGGGTTCTGCTTGCCTCAGCTGGGAATGCACCTGGCTTTGCCTTCAGGAGGCCACCCAATAGACCTGGCTGTGAGGGAAGGACTGGCTTCAGTTATTTTTTATGCGCCATATGGCTCTCAGCTCCTGCTGACAGAACCTGCTGCTTCCACATCTCAGGAAGCTCCTGTGTCTGCAAGCTCAGGGTCCAACTTGCAGCCAGTCTGCCACATGCAGGTTGATAGCACCAAGACCCACCATAGGCTGGTAACTGAAAATAGAGCTCTTCAAAGAGGGAACAGTCGGCCCCTTTGTTGCTCCATAATCCATAGGGTCCCTCACTCTTGGTCTCCATCCTCAATTATTTCCTGAGGACACACTTCTATAAGGAGAGCCACTGGGCTGAAGAATGGTAGTCCTTTCAAGGGGATCAAAATATACTGCCCGGTTGCTCCCCTGAACACAGAGAAGGGGTTTTGTTTTGGATTCCCAATGGTCATGCTTCCTTACTTCCCAGGACAATTTCTCACCACTGGATGGAATCCTGGTTAGGGTGGGGTGAGGGGTTAACTGAAGCCTGGCCAGTGAGAGTTCAGCATCCCCTTCTCCCATCCCTGATCAGGGACCTGGGTTATCTAATCAGAATAAATCCTGGGCCTTGTTTGGAGATCAACCCAGAGATGTTCCCTCGATATTTTTTCCTCTCTATACTTTTATTATTTTATTAAAAAAATTTAATGTTTATTCATTTTTGAAAGAGAGAGAAAGAGACAGAGCATGAGTAGGGGAGGGGCAGAGAACAATGGCGACACAGAATCCGAAGCAGGCTCCAGGCTCTCTGCTGACAGCTCAGAGCTGGACGTGGGGTTTGAAACCACAAACCATGAGATTTTGACCTGAGCTGAAGTCAGATACTTAACTGACTGAGCCACCCGGGCACCTTATTATTATTTCTTAAAGTTTATTTATTTATTTTGAGAGAGAGAAAGTGTGTGCGCGCGTGTGTGTGTGTGTGTGTGTGTGAGCTCACGCACATGCGTGTGAGTGGGGGAGGGGCAGAGAGAGAGGGACAGAGAGAATCCCAAGCAGGCTCTGCACTCTCAGCACAGAGCCCCATGTGGGGCTTGAATTCACAAACCATGAAACCATGACCTGAGTCAAAGTCAAGAGCCAGACACTTAACAGCCTGAGTCACCCAGGTGCCCTTCCTCTCTTATACTTATACAAAAATTAAACACAAAAGAGTTTATAAATACATCTACAATTTAAATTATAACAATTTTTTAATTATTAAAACTAAATGAACATCTGTGAACTGATATCCAGGCTGATATAAAAAGGATTATCAGTACCTTAAAACCCCTTATTCACCTTCTGCAAACAAGCTGACCTCCTAACCCTCAACTCTAGCTGATGACCATCCTTTCATGCTAATTGTTTCCTTGCTTTTCTTTATAGTTCTACCTGTGTATCCATTCCAGACAATATACCACCTATTCTTAAAAACAGAGGGTAAGCACACTGGACAGAGGCTCCAGGAGAGGGTGAGGAGAGCACTCTCTGGGTCGTGGGCTGACTTCCCCTTCGCTGGAAGCTGACAAGGCCCCTTCTGGGGAAGTGGCAAGCAAGGTCACAAGGGAGTCTGGGGAAACACAGGGCTCTCCACAGCCGGGCGCCTGGCAAGGCTGAGGTGTGCACCGGGCAACCGACAGAAGTATGGCCAGAGGGAATGGGCTGCCTTGTATTTTCCACTTCTGAGCCTGCCATGGCCCTCTGGCTCTCGGGGAAAGCCAAGAACTTTTGGGAGTGATACATGTGTCCTCAGCAGAGCACGAGGGGAGAAATCCTCAGCAGCACATGGTCAAGGCAAGCCAAGTCCTGATGAAAATCTGGGCCAACCTCTCATGGGTGATCTGTCCTTGGGTTAAGGGCATGGCCCGATGGAAGTGTCAGGGGAAGGGGGATCTTAGTGATGACCGTCTGTCTGTCTCTTGTGTCAGAGCCAGAACGGCTCAGCTGCCCCCACATCTGGAGCAGAGCTGCTGATCTGGGATCACTCCGTCGTCCTTTGAGGAATTCCCTCCTCACTTCTTTTACTGGGTCTCCTGCTTCCTGTATCTTGTCTTCTCATTTTTCTTGGCTTATTTTCATTTTGATGGAGCACGTCCTCCAGTAGCTTCTTGCGAATAGATACTTAGGAACAAAATTTTGAGACCTTACATGCCTGGGAATGTTCTTACTTTACCATCATACTTCTAGTATGTTTGAAAGCTCAGCAGGGTATAGAATTCTAAATCAGAAATCATATTTCTTCGGAATTTTGAAGACATTGTCTTGTGGCTTACCTCTCTGAGCTTTGTAGAATTTTTTTTTTTTTTTTTTTTTTTTTTTTTTTTTTTGGTTCTCAGTAGGATGACCAGTCATTCTGGCTTTCCCAGGACCATCCTGGCTTTAGCGTTGAAAGTCCCATTTCCTAATAAACCACTCAGTCCTAGGCAAATCAAGACAGTTGTTCATCCCAGCCCTAAGTGTCCTGAAATTTTACAATGATGCATCTTGGTATGGGTCATTTCCATCCCTTGTGTGGAGCACTTTCCAGATGGACTCAGGCCTTTCAGTGCTGGAATATTTTATTAAGTAATTTCACAGAAGACTTTCTTTTTTTTTGTTTGGGACTCTTAGTATTCATGTTGGACCTCTTGGACTTGTCCTCCAATTTTTTACCCTTTCTATTAAAAAAAATTTTTTTAATGTCTATTTATTTTTGAGAGAGAGAGAGAGAGAGAGAGAGTGCAAGTGGGGGAGGGGCAGAGAGAGAGAGTGAGACACAGAATCTGAAGCAGGATCTAGGCTCCCAGCTGTCAGAACACAGCCCAACATGGGGCTCGGACCCACGAACCACAAGATCATGACCTGACCTGAAGTCGGACGTTCAACTGACTGAGCCACGCAGGTGCCCCTCTTTCCTATTTTCCATTAAAAAAAAAACATATCATTCTACTCTCTGAAAGCTTTTCAGTTTTGTATTCCGAACCTTCTATTGTTTATTTCTATTGACATGTTTTGAATTTCTATGATGTATTTTTCCTTTGAATGTTCCTTTTCAAATATATGACACTCTGTTCTTTTCTCACAGATGTAAAATCCTCTCTTACTTCCCTGAGGATATTAGTAATCTTATTTTTTAGTGACTTCGTTTTATTAGAAATTTTCTTCTTCCTTCATTGCTTTTGTTTGCCCCAATTTGCCTTCCCCCCTCATTTGTCTCGGTCAACATGTTCCCTGTTGGTAGTATTCCTCAGGTGTCCGGGAATCTTCGGCTGTCACATAGAGACTAAGAAGCTGACTGGATATTCTGAGGGAGAGGGCAGGGCTTGCGGAGTAGCTCCTGGTGGGGAAATCATGGTGGGCTGCTTGGGGGGAGGAACTCTAACAGGAGTCTGGAAAAGAAGCCATGGGCCTGACTCCTCGCCGGAACCAACCCCCTTAGTCCACTGGGCTTTGACTTCTCAGGTCTGCTCTGTCATTGGTTACTCATCCACCTGCTTTCCAGCCTCCTAAAGTTTCTTGCTGTTGTTGCTACCCCTATCCTCCCTGTGTGTGTGTGTGTGTGTGTGTGTGTGTATGTGTGTGTGTGTTTAACAAAAGTGTATTTTAGTGGAGGTTTCAGTGGGGGCAGGGTGTTCAGCCTGTTCTCCCGATGCTCTCTTTCCAGCAGGAATGGAGGTTGAGCAGATGCAGGCCTGAGCTGCTGGTGGCCATTTGGTCACCAAGGGGAGGCTGGGAAGGCCCCTTTCTGCCCCTGAGAGGGGGTAGGGGGAAAAGCCTTGAGCACCGTGTCTGGGATCCAGCTGCACTCAAAGTTAGCCCCGGTGTTAGGCTTTTTTGTATATGACACAGTTGATTCCCTTTTTTGTTTTGTTTTGTGTTGGCCAACTTGACCTGGGCCGGTATCACTGGACGTGGAAAGAGTCTTGATGCCCCCAAATTGCTCCAGTGACACTTTGCCTGCAGGGCTCGTGCCTGCCCACCTGTGGCCTCATTTATCCCATGAAAGGTGGAGCTCTTTGGTAACTTGGAGGTACTCCCTGCAGATTCCCCCTAGTTCCTGGTGGCTCAGCGCAGCACCCCTCCAAGATCCCTCCTGCAAGAAGCCATTTGGCTCTGGCTGGGCCTGAGCAGAGAGGGGTCAGTCAGGGCTCCGGGGTCCAGTCAAGGCACCATTTCCTTCCATGTGCACTTGGCCTCTGGGTACCCCCAGATTGGCTGCCTCCTGCCTCCCACACACCTGGGTATATTGTTCTGCAAACTCAGACATCTTTCTCCAGGCTGTGTGAGGGGTGGGCTCCACTCTGGGAAGAATGTCCCCTGTGTCAGTGACACACACTGGCCACTGCTTCACCACCTGGGGTCACTCCACCTGGCTCTCTGTAGCACAGCCTCCAGGGAGAGACCCTCAAGCTTCTCTCACACACATCCCTACCCTAATGCAATTCCAGCATCATTCCCACCATCCGTGCCAGACTTGCGTCTGCGAGGAAAAAACCTGGCTCCCTACCACAGATAAGCCATATACTATATGTCCGTCACCCATGATACAGTGTTAGAAAAGCCTTTAAAATGCCTTTAAAGGTAACAAATAGAAAGTTAACCTTGGGGCGCCTGGGGTGGCTCAGTCAGTTGAGTGTCTGGCTCTTGGTTTCAGCTTGGGTCGTGATCTCAGGGTTTGTGGGTTCGGACCCGGCATCGGGCTCTGCACTGGCAGATTCTCTCTGACTCTCTCTCTGCCCCTCCCCTACTCGTTCTCTCTCTCTCAAAATAAATAAAAAAATTAAAAAAAAAGAAAACGAAAGTTAACCTCTAGCTAGGAGCACAAGAGGGGGCAAAAACTGAGAAAAATATCTCCTTCGCTGAGTCTCTTGGCAGCAATAATCCACACACGGCTTGAGAACCTGCCTGTGAAAACCTGGCGGATCCCTAGGGTGGATTGAGAGGTACTTCCCACAAATGCTTTAAGGCGTGTTTGCCTTGGCATGCTGCTATTTACATACACATCCACGGCATCCGTATTTATGGCATAAAGGTGGTGGCATTAGAGAAATGTGTCAACGCGATGGACGACAGAAAACCTGAGCAGGGGTACATGCCTCCATTTGGCCCCTTCCCCTGGAAAGTCGTGGATACTGAAAGGAGGAGGGGCATCACTTAAGACCCTACCTCGCCTGCCCCCAGCCAGGCTTTGCTCAGAGCCCCGGAAAGGATGTGAAACAGGCCTCTCCCAGGCCTCTGCATTTTATATGCCTGGGACAGACACCATGGGTACAGGCAGGTCTCCTCCACAGCCTCCAGGCTAGAGAAGTGTCTCCCAGGCTTGGGGGAGAGAGGGAGGGGTTGCAGAGAGCCATGGGGCTGAAACATGATTCACCTGCATGGCCCAGATGGGGCCACGGGGATTCCCAGGCTGAGGGGCCTCTGACATCAGTGCCTCATCCTAGTTTCCCACACTTTAGTGCCTTGGATGCAGCCTGGAGGGCAGATGTCCAAACAGACCTTGATCTGCACTCCCAGGTGGGTGGGGATTGCCAGGACTCTAAAGAACAGCTGGAGGGCAAGAGAGGTCAATCAGATACCATCTGCCCTCCGCTGGGCTCAGCCCCTGAAACCAATCTGCTGGGAGCACCGTCCCCTCACTTCACCTGGCTGATTCCCCATCATTCAGAGCTTGCTGGGATGTGTCTCCCAGAGGGGACCTCTGTGATCTTGTGATTCATAATAAGAAATACATTCATCCCATGGGGCACCTGGGTGGCTCAGTCGGTTAAGAGTCCAACTTCGGCTCAGGTCATGATCTCGTGGTTTGTGAGTTCAAGCCCCAGGTCAGGCTCTGTGCTGACAGCTCAGAGCCTGGAGCCAGCTTTGGATTCTGGGTCTCCCCTCTCTCTGCTCCTCCCCACTCATGCTCAGTCTCTCTCTTTCTCCCTCTTTCTCTCTATCTCTCAAAAATAAAAAAAAGAAAAGAAAGGGGAAGGAAGGGAAGAAAGAAAGAAAGGGAAAATGGCAAACTCACTGTCAATTTGGTGGCACTTCAAATTCTGCTCTTTTTCTCCAGCCTGCCTGCTATTATTTACTTTTCCAAGTCCCCAAATAGCTGTTCCATGCATTCTGTCAGATTCGAAGGTGCATTCAGTGGGAGAGGTAGAATGGAGCCATCCTAGAACTTTAATTTTATTCTTTTTACAAATTAATAATGCTTGTTTTTGTTGCATTACTTTTTTTTTTGTTTTGTTTATTTTGTATTAGTTTTGAGAAAGAGAGAGGCAGAGAGGGGTTGGGTGGTAGAGAGATAGGGGGACAGAGAATCCAAAGCAGGCTCTGTGCTGATAGCAGAGAGCGCCAAGCAGGGCTCGAACTCATGAACCGTGAGGTCATGACCTGAGCTGAAGTCGGGCACTTCACTGACTGAGCCACCCGGGTGCCCTGTTACGTTAGTTTTTATAGTCACTTTCTATTTATGGTGATTTAGGTAGGAACATAAACTTTCATTATAAGATATATTAATTTTAATAAATGAGTCGATTTTACAAAAAAAACAGTAAGCCTACACTGGACCTATCTGCCTGCTTGCTGTGCCCAAACATGCTGTCCACACTGCCACCTCCAAGTCAGGCTTCATGGTCTCCTCTGTTTTAGAGCACCCTTCTCCTGTTCCCCTGGGAGGTCCAGATGCCATGTCCCCTCCCAGAAGAGACCTTCAGAACTGCAGCGGACAGGGGGCAGGGGCCAAGGAATGCATTTGGAGGATGGACAAAGGGTCCTCTGAGCCAGTGGGGTCCCCGAAGAGGACATGTCCGAGGGTTGGTCTGCTGGGAGAGGAAGAGCTGTGTCAGGTGGATGTGTGGGGCAAGGGAGTGTGCAGGCACCTCGCTGTGCCTCAGTTTCCCCCCATGCACAAGGAGGCTAACAAGCCTGTGTAAGCTTGGAGAGGCTGTGAGTGATGATTGGCACCAGCGTTGGTGACATCCCGTGACATGCCTGGGCCTTTCCCTAAAGTCCTTCTCGTGGCCCATGAGCTCCCACCTCTCTGACCTTGTGTCTAATTCCCCCTCCTGCCCCCCACACCGCCCTCTGGCACACACTGCACTCATTCCTGCCTCGGGGCCCTGTGCTTGCTGTGCCCTCCCTGGAAATGCTCTTCCTCCAGACCCTCACCTACTACTGTCCATCAGAGCCCACTCACTGTGCCCTGGGCCCCGTTTCGTGCGCCTGTGGCATTCATCTGAGTGTGAAGTTAATAGGCGTCTTTTTATCTACTTGTTTATCTGCCTTCCTCCCCACAGGGCTGTGAGCTCCTCGGGGATACAGCTTTGTCTGTCCTGCTCACGGCATCAACACTTGCTGGCCGAATGAATGCATGGGTGGATGGATGGATGGACAGATGGATGGCTGAAGGAATGACAGTCACCAGGAGGTGACTGGATGCAGGGGCCGATGGAGGAGAATGGAAAAAGGGCTCTGCAGCGTCTGGCCACCAGCCGAGGTCGACAGCGGTGACCAGGCTGCTCTGCGGCCTGGCCAGCAAGGCAGCAGCTGTCAGGGAGCAACATGGCCTGTTTTGTGCAGGGAAACAAGTGTCTTATTTACCATCACGGAGAATGACTATCAGACTGTGTGAAGAACACATTTGCCACTGAGACGTGTAAGGGGAGGGCCAGGCATGAAAGCGCTAACTGTTCCTCCGCTGAGATGCTTTTAGCTCCACCAGCCCCCTGCTAGGCCACTCTCCCAGCACTGCCTGCCTCATCCCTGCAGGACCACTGCCCTGGCTGGCTCACCGCCCTCCTGTGACCACCCAGGGTCAGATGCTCGAAGTTTCCTCTCCCACCAAACCTTTCAATGGCTCCTGTGGTCTCAGCCTTCCCTCCTTGCCATCCTGCACTGGGGCCCCCCAGACCTCCGCCTGCCTCCTCTGGCCTGCACCCCCTCTCTGTGCGGCATCTGCTCACCCGCTCATGTTCCTCTCCTGCTCCCCTCGTCCTCAGGGCTGAGTCGCCAACATGTTGGCAGCTGTGGGAGCTGTCCCCAGGTCCAACCTGGGTATGTGTGTTTCCCTCCTGCAAATAGAGTCAGGAGGACCCCTCTGTGGCCCCTGCCCGGTGTGGGCCTGGAGGCAAGGGGCTCTCGTAAGCACCGCAGAGCCTCTCCAAATTGAAGCCCTTGAGTCCCAGACAGCGGGGGACAGCCTGGGTCAGAAGGCCACAGCCCTGGCTCCAGGATGTGGGGACCACACTGCGACACTGGCCACGGCCCTCCAGTCTGGGTATCCCCACTCCCTTAACTTCTTTGGGGAGGGAGCACCTAGTGGGAGCACAGAGGAGATAAACCACCCTGTGCTGAAGATGTGTAGCTCCTGGGCCACAAGAGCTTGGGATTTTCAGCTTCCACAGCTGCAGCCACAAAGGATCTGGAAGAAAGCGTGAGCCATCTGGGGACACACAGCCTGGAGTCGGCAGGGCAGGGGGTGGCCACCAGAGTCACGGTCCTCCCTCCCCACAGCCTGGAGCCAACATAGTCCCTGAGAGGGCGGGAGACCTTGGGGTCGACTGGCACCCCAGGGAACTCAGAGCCTGCCTTTTGGGCTGAGGGGCTTGTCTTCAGGCATGCTTACAACCCTGGGTACACTGACTTCACGGCCCTGTCTCCTCCACTGTGGGTCAGCCTGGGCCACCCGCTCACCCGGCAGGGATGCTGCCCATAGCTTGCCAGAGTCTGGGACAAAAATAGCCAGTTCCATCTCTGCATGTCTGCATGAGTCACCCACACCTCCTGACAAACACCTCTCAGGCGCCTTCAGGGATGGGGAACAGTTGGCAAAAATAAATGCTTTGTTTTCTCCCTGCAGCTTCTGGGAGTTGAAAGAATCATCTGGAGAGGTAAGCCTGTGGGACCCAGAGACTGGTGCTGTGACCAAGGGGGGGAAGCAGCGTGTGGCTCGCTGGGGGTCTTCCTCGCTGTCTGGTTGTGAGACAGCCCCCTCACCTGTCTGAGCCTCAGTTTCCACATCTGTAAAGTGGGTTCATAATACCCTCCAATAGGTGGGTCCACTGGGGTTGGGAGCAGGCATCAGTGTACCCTGCCCCGTTGCACATGAAAGGGGGCCAAGGAGGACCAGTGGAGCTACCTTGTCTATGACAGGACACACTGAGGCCCCCGTCATGCCCAGACAGCTGGGTGGTCGTCCCAGCCTGCTCTTGCACCTCTACCCATGCAGGAATGTCCCCCCAGCCCAGGCTTCCTGACCCTCCATTGCCACTTGCATTGTCTTGCTCCCTCTGAGTCTAGACCCAGGGCCTGGCCACATGAGCGTGGGGCTGTCCTGGTCAGGGCCCAGGGATCACAGGATGGCTAAGGAAGTGGGGCCTAGAGGTCCAGGGATGCCCAGCAGCCAGAACAGAGTTGAGGCCATTCATTTCCTTCTAACTGGAGATGTCTGTCAAGGTTCTGGAAAATCTTCAAGGACAGAGAAATCATTTCATTTCTGCCCTGAATTTGATAATCTGGGGGAATGAGTTGGAAACTGTGCAGGTTTTTGTTAATGGTGACCCGTGACTGGGATCCACAGGTATGGGGGCCACTCATATGGGGAAGTCCCAGGGGGTCGGGGGGCAAGTGACCAGGACAGGGGCTCCTAGCCCTTCTCCCCATGGACAGGAGGAATTGGAGACCTGCTGTGAACCCAAGTGAGGCCTGAGTGACACCGGGAAGGGCCACTTAGCTGAAAATAACTCCAAGAAGCAAGAAGCTGCCTTTAAATACTTCTCATTCTTGCTATAAGAGGGGGCTCTCGCAGCTGAACTTTAACAAATTCGTCATCGTCTTTTCTCGGAAGAACAAGGATGGATGAAGTCATCAGTGTTATAACAAAACAAAGAAACATACTGTTTTTCTCCGGCTTCTCTCAGAAACATCCAGCAAACAGAGAAAAGGCCGTTGTCAGAAAGGCTGGGACGACATGTGCATGTGTGCATCTGAACCCCCCCCCCCCCCCAGCTTGGCGGCTACACTCGCAATTGTGGGTTCAGTCCCTGTCCTGGGCTGCAGCCAACACCCAGGCTGCATGTGCACAAACACACCATTGTGAATCTGCTGTCCCCAAGACTTGCCTAAAAGCAGTTTCGTCCTTCTCTGCATTTCACAGAAGGGGAAACTGAGGCTTAGGAAGAGGACCTGACCCATGCTAGGTCACCCAGCTGGAGCATGATGGGGACAGAATGGCCCCCACCGCTTCCAGGGACTCAAACTGATAGCAGGCTTTTACCGTCTTCTGCAAGCGGGCCCAGAATAGCCCGAAACAGGGACTGACTCTGACTTGGGAGGATCTCTGCATGGAGACCCCAGGCAGCTCGTGTGGGGAAAGGCTCAGGAAGGATGAAGGATGGCAGGCTACACTGACCACAGGCCCTAGAGGCTGCCCCCCTGCACAGGGTCAACCCCAGGAACCCGGGAAAAATGGAGTCTCCCTAGCACTGTCCTGAAAGATGGTCAAGGAGGCAGCTGGGTTAGAACCTGAATCCTGGCTTGAAGGCCACGTGGTCGTGTCCACCACTGCAGAAGCCGGCAAGTCCCTGCCTCAGAGGCCAGGCTGTCTCACCACTGGGGGAAAAGCCACCTGCTCGGCTGCGGGCATTGGACATTTGTCCCTGCTCTCTGCCTCCAGGGGGCTCACAGATGCTTCTGATCTTGGTCAGCCTGCATAATTCTGATGCTCAGGCTGGCAAGAACCTTAAACCAGCGAGGTCCCTGATTTGAGGCCACAGACTTGGGTCCTCACCTGGAGCCTCCAAACGAAGTGGCCACCAGTGCACTGCCTCGTGCTGGTGGAGGGGAGGGTACAGCTGTGAACCAGCCACTTTGCTTCAGACAAAGTCACAGTCCAAACATGGCTGATTTGCTTCAGACAAAGTCACAGTCCAAACATGGCTGATACACACGTGCTTGAACATGAGCATGTGATATCAGAAAGCACCACAATGCCTTGGAAGAAAGGGGTCTGGAGCAGTCGCGAGGGGGAGGAGCCGTCATCGTGATCACCAACAGCAGGAGTCTGGGCTCGTTGCCTCCTCTCCAGCAGCCAGCACTGTCACCTGCACTTGCCCATCTGCATGAGGCTGCTCTTGTTCTGTTTCACATGACGAAATTGTGGTGCCTGACTTGCCCCTGCAGGCGAGGGAGCTGGGCTGTGGTGGTGTATGACCCGGAACCCAGCTCACCCCACCTCCTCCGTGGTGAGCCCTGGGCTACAGGTGGCAGCGTGTGGAGTCCCTGAGGGGTGCTGGAGGAGCGAGGACCCCCACCAGGAGGGGGGCCTTCCCAGGATCGGGGACACCTGTATGCCAGGTACAGGTGGGTGACACAGACGGGGCTCCCCCTGGGCATACCTGTCCTGGGCAGCGCCTAGGGTCCCTCCAAGAACCCGGCCTCAGGCTTAGGGCCTTTGGGAAATGGTCCCTCCATTTCAGCGTTTGTTGAATGAGGCACTCCAGGGTCAGTTTGCGGGTATTTCCAGGCCTGACTGCTTCCTGCACAGCTATTTAGTCAATCACGTTCCTCATATCAATCCACGTTTTAAAATCAGCATCGTCCTGGGGCACCTGGGTGGGTCAGTCAGTTGAGCGTCCAGCTCTTGACTTCGGCTCAGGTCATGATGTCATGGTTCGTGGGTTTGAGCCCCTCATCGGGCTCTGTGCTGACGGTGCAGAGCCTGCTTGGGATTCTCTCTCTCTACCCCTCCCCTGCTCAAGTACACACACTCTCTCTCTTTCTCTCTCAAGATGAATGAATAAACTTAAAAAAAATGTTTATAAAATTAGCATCGTCCTTACCAACAGTATCTATGACCTCATGGGTCTAATGTGTGCTGGCTGTATGCTTTTCAAAATGTGTTAAAATAACCACATCAACACGTAACAATGACTGAATGGTGAACAAACACATGGCTATATTTAATCCTCAGTCCAGCCTGAAGAGGCAGCATCACTGGCTGCCAGTGGGGTGGGTTTTGGGACCTCCTACGCTGGGGTCTCTTAGGCAAACCAAGCTGGCTCCTTGACATGCCTGAGCCCTGCAGGAAGCCTGGACCTCAGCAGGTGACACGCTTGGGCAGCAGATGGCCCTTGAGGCAGAGGCCACACCCTCCCCGCAGCCCTCCTGGCTTCTGTGGGCTCCTGCAGATGAATGGCCAAGGAGGACACTGGATGAGCCAGCCTTGCTGACTGCCTGCTTCATTCTTGCAAAGACTCAGCTTGAGTGGCCATCCATCCTGTCATCAGGGCAATGACTGTGGGCTCTGTGTGGGCCGTAGGCCAGGCCAGGTGTCACCCATTACACCTCCTGGCCCTGTCGGGCTGCACCAGGGAGGAATTGCTGCTGGTCCAGACAGGCCCCGCCGCTCAGGTGACAGGGGGGCCCTGGTTTGCTCAGGCTAGTATCTTTCTTCAGAAAAGATTTAGCCACACAGATTCAATGAAAACATTGCTGCTCTGGCAATCGCTTGGCAGAAGCCAGTGCCTGCGTGCATCCCCTCCTGGCACACCTTGGTAAACCTGGCTTCCTGGAGGAGGGGGCTGCAGACAAGAGGGGCTTCCAGGGATGGATGGAACTGGGGTGAGGGCAGTGAGACCCTCGGGGTGAGAAGGAGGGGCTGGGTGAGAGGCAGCGATGGGGAGGCTGGCCTAAGGGCCATAGAACGACTGGGGGCTACTTCCAGAAACATCCACCCTGGGGGAAAGCATGCCTTTGGGGCCAGCTGCGCATCAGACCCCTGACTCAGCAGCCCCAGTCCTTTCCCTCTTGGGGCCTGCCCCCCTCCCAACACAGGGGCTGGTCTGCCTTAGTCCCTTAGTACTCAAGCTGAGTTCACGGAGTGCTCAGGCTCCGCTCACCTAGCAGCTTCCCTAAGGAAGTAGGCTGTTAACTGGCTCCATTTTTAGCCTCCTCTCAGCTCCAGCAGCCCCAGTGAGGGCACTCAGGTGAGTGTCTGCATGATCCCTCCTGCCAAGCTGCAGCAGTTAATGGATCGAGGAAGGCCAGGGGGCGGCAGGTGCCAGAGGGAGGCTAGGTTTGCCTCCAGGTTTCATGCCAAGACCTGACCCTGCCGTGGCTGCCCAGGGTCCCCGGCCTCTGTGGCTTCTGCATGCCCATCATCTGTCCCTCCTTCTGTCAACAAAACCCATTTTGTCCTTCCTCTCTTGTCTCAGGTAGAAGGCTCCCACGGCTCTGGTAGCCACTCCAGGCAGGAGCTGCCTTGACCTGCAACGGTTTGAGATGGGCATGTGATCCAGGCCTGGCCACTCAGCATATTTCATTCCTCCAGCTTTTGAAATCAATTCATTGTAGGCACGTTACCTGGTTGGGCCACTGCACTCTGTTCTTGGAACATGTATTTGAACTGTCAGAGCAGACACTCTGTCTTTCTGCTCAGGTCATGGAAAGCATAGAAAATAAGTGTGACTGGGGCTTCTGGGGCTTCCTTGTAAGAGGAACGCATGTGGAGAAAGCAGAGCCAAAGGCAGAGAGACTGAAGCCATGTCCTAGATCTAGCCATGCCTGAAGTCCATCCCCTGGGCTTTTTATTTACAGACACAAACAAATTATCCCTTTGAGCTTAAGTCTGATTGAGCTGAGCTTCTGCACATGCAATACGAAGAATCATACTACCCCAGACTCTTGAGATGGATGGAATATGCCTATCTGGAATATGCCATCACCAGTAGGCAGGAGCTGTGCTGAATTGGCAATGGCCTATGGGACCAGAGGGTAGAGGTGGGCTTGGTCCTTGTTGGCCAGGACACTCTAAGAAGGTCACTTTCCCTCTCACATTCTTGTCTGTAAAATGGGCCTAGTGACCCCAGCTCCCAGGCTGATGTGTGGAGGTGACATCTGGTCAAACTCAATGGCAGGAAGAACCAGCCTTGGGAAGGACATCTGGGGACTGGGAGGAGGGTGTGTGGAGGGGGCCAGCTAGTGCCAAGGCCCAGAGGAGGGAGTAAGCCAGGAAGGGCAAGGTTACTATGGCTGCAGCAGGGTGATAGGGACCCTTGCCATGGGGCACAGGATGGGGAGGAGGTAGGTTTGGTCAAGTGCTGCAGGATGGCCTGGAGGGTCTCTGATGGGTCTCTGACTGTTGGGAGAAGACCAGGTGGAGGGAGAGCCAGGAGTATGGAACGAGCTGGAATTGGGGTGGAAAGGAGTGGCTGCAATCTGGACAGATTGGGAAGGTGAGGCCCACAGCTTATGCTGATGTTCAGATGGCAGGGGCATTGCTGATGGGAAGGTCACTCAGCTACTTGGGTAACACCTGGCCACCGGGGTGACTTGATGAAGATGAGGGAGACTGTAGGGAGAAGAGACTGGAGGGGTGGGTGGGGAGAGATGGGCACCACAGCGGGAGGAGGTTGGGGGAGGGGGTCTTGGAGGCCTGGAGGAGGGTGGTGCAGGACGGAAAGGCTGATCAGTGGGTCCAGGGTACAGCCAGGGGCAGGGGACCACAAGGCACAGTGACCCCACAGGTGATGCCTGAGGCTTTGAGGACCCTCCCCAGACCCCCTGGTGGATGGCATGAAGGCAGAAGGTGGCCTGGATCAACACCTTTGACCTTACACAGCAACTACTCAGGGACCCAATCCAGCGTTGGGGTGTGTGTGTAACCATCAGTAGCACCTCACCAGGCTGAACATGAGGGGAGCCCAGAAACAGAGCACTGACCAACAAAGTGTGAGCCCATTCTTCATACCACCTGGCCGTCAGAGCAGCGCCAGAGCCTCTGAGAAGAATGTCTGCCAGCGGCGGAGTGAGAAAAGCCAGTTATAATTCAGGCTCTGCTTTCGGAGGAACGGATCTTTGCAGAAGAAAATGACACTTCCATGTGCCCAGAGAAAAAGCCCCAGTACGTTCAATGACGAGAGGGATCATCTCATTTAATGGGCTAGTGAGGGGTTTCAATTTCTCATTTACCCCTTTCTGCATTTCTGACTTCTTTGTGTTCCTTCAAAAAGAAAGGAGAGAGCCAACAGGTGGTGGGGGTGAAGTGTGGGGCCTCAGGTGGGCGGGAGCGCTGGTCACTCTGCAGGCGCCAGGTGGAGGCCACCTACTGGGGCTGCACCTGTCTGCCTGCTCTGGGAAAACCAGCCAATTCCACTAAAAGGCAACTGTCACTGGGTGGCTCAGTTGGTTAAGCGTCCAACTTCAGTTCAGGTCAGGATCTCGCGGTTCGTGAGTTGAAGCCCTGTGTCGGGCTCTGCACTGACATCACAGAGCTTGTTGGGATTCTCTCCCTAATTCTCTCCCTCTCTCTCTGCCCCTCCCCTGCTGTCTCTCTCTGTTTCTCAGAATAAATAAACTTAAAAAAAAAAGGCAACAGTCTCCTCTCTCTCCAGGCTTGTATGAATCCGTGGAGGTAATAACATGCAGGCGCATGTAGGGCACATTCGTGTTTAACAAAAGGCAGGGATAACTGATTCCAAGTCATCTGTCAAAGCAGAGGCTGGCCTACGGGGTGGCCCGGCTGCTGCCTTCAGACACAATAGCTGCAGGGCCCCTCTCCTCTAAACCCAGAGCTGCCACCACTGACCAGAAGTAGTCAGAAGGTAACCTGCTATTTGGGGGTTCGGATGGGTGTGTGCAAGCACTTTACAGTTTGCAGAGTCCTTTAACAGCTGTCATCACCCCTGGGTCCTAGGTCCCTGCTTACAGGCTCAGGGAGCTAAGTTCTGGCCCCAAGCCGCCCCTCAAGCAGGTTCCACACTGTCAGCGCAGAGCCCGGCATGGGGCTTGAACTCACGAACTTGAGATCATGACCTGAGCTGAAATCAAGAGTCAGACGCTTAAGTGACTGAGCCACCCAGGTGTCCCCTGCCCCCAATTAGTTTAAAAGAATCAGAAAAAGTAAAAGGAATAAAGAGTACATGAAACAACTAAAAAACATAGCAAGATGATTTAAATCCAATAATATCAATGAATACACTAAATGTAAATGGTCTCCACAACTGGATTAATAACCAGAAATTTTCAGATTGAATAGGAAAGCAAGAACCACATAGATGCTGTCTACAAGAACCCCTCTTTATTAAAAAAATTTTTTTTAATGTTTATTCATTTTTGAGAGAGAGACAGAGCATGAGCGGGGAGGGGCAGAGAGAGGGAGACACAGAATCCAAAGCAGGCTCTAGGCTCTGGGCTGTCAGCACAGATCCTGATGCAGGGATTGAACTCACAAGCTGTGAGATCATGACCTGAGCTGAAGTCAGACGTTTAACTGACTGAGCCATCCAGCACACCTATAAGAACCCCTCTTTAAATATAAAGACACAAATAGGTTAAAAGTAAAAAGATGAGAAAAGGAAAGAAAGTTGGTATGTCCACATTATCATCAGACAAAACAGATTTCAGAGCAGAGGACATTATAATAGATAAAGAGGGCCATTTCATAATGGAAATTGCAGGTGAGATTTGAATACCACTTACTCATTAATGGACAGAACAAGTAAACAGAAAACCAGGAAGAATATTGACCATTTCAACATTACCAAGTAACTTAACCTGATTTATATTGATAGAACCCTTCACACAACAACAGAAGAACCCACATGCATATTTAACAAGACAGACCATATTCTGGGCCATAAAACAAATCTCAGTACACTTAAAAGGATTCAAGTCATAGAAAGTATGTTCTTTGGCTGTAGTGGAATTAAATTAGATACCATTAACAAACCTTTTGAGACTAAAAGATATGCTTCTAAATAACTTATTGGGGTAAAAGAAAAAATAATAACAGAATTTTAAAATATTTTGATCTGAATGAAGAAAGAAACACAACATGTCAAAGTATGTGGGATGCAGCTGATGTGATACTTAGTGGAAATTTTATATATAAATGCCTATATTAGAAAAAAAAAATAGGGGCACCTGGGTGGCTCAGTCAGTTGGGCATCTGACTTTGGCTCAAGTCATGATGTCACAGCTTGTGAGTTCAAGTCCTGAGTAGGGCTCTGTGCTGACAGCTCAGAGCCTGGAGCCTGGTTGGGATTCTGTGCCTCCCTCTTTCTCTGCCCCTCCCCTGCTTGCACTCTGTCTCTCTCTCTCAAAAATAAATAAAGATTAAAAAAATAGATCTTAAATCATATACTCACATTGATGACCTCAGCTTCTACCTTCAGAAACTGGAAGAAGAACAAATGAAACACAAAGCAGAAGAAAGGAGATGATACTATTCAGAGCAGAAATCAATGGCGTATATGACAGAAAAACAATAGAGAAAAACAATGAAACAAAAAGCTGGTTTTCTGATTAACAAATTTAATAAACTTCTAGTCCGGCTAATCAGGAAAAAAGAGGGGATACACAAATTACCAATATCACAAATGGGAGAAAGATATTAATACAAGTTCTAAAGATATCAAAAGAATAATAAGGAAATGTCATGGACAACTTCATGCCAATCAATTGACAATTTAGGTGACGTGGAAAATTTTCTTGAAAGATACAAACTACCCAATCTCACCAAACAAGAAAGAAATGGAAATTGTAGTTAAAAACCTTCTCATCAGGAATAGGACAAGGATGCCCACTTTCATCACTGTTACTCAATATTTTATTGGAAACTGGGCAAGAAAAAGAAATAAAAGGTATTATGTTAAAAGGAAACAGTAAAGCCATCTCTATTCACAGATGGCATGATCCCATATAGACAAAATCCCAAAGAACCCATAAAAAAGCTACCAGGGCTGATAAACAAATTCAGGAAAATTGTGGAGTACAAGATCAAGACACAAAAATCAGTCGTGTTTCTATACACAAGCAATTAACACACTGAAAAGGAAATTAAGAGAACAATACCATTTTACAATAACATCCAAAAGAAGAAAATATCTGAGAAAAAATGTAGCCAAGAAAGTGAGAGGCTTGTATACTATAAACTACAAAATATTATTGAAAAGACATGAAAGAAAATCAGAATTAAAAAAAAAAGATCTCATTTTCATGGATTAGAAAATTTAATGTCATAAAAATGGCAATACTACTCAATGCAATCTATATATACAATGCAATCCTTACCAAAATTCCAGTGGCCTTTTTTTTTTTTTTGTTACAGAAATCCAAACCCATTCTAAAATTCATATGGAATTGCAAGGGGTCGTGAAGAGACAAAAGAATCTTGAAATGAATAACAAAGTTGGAGGGCTCACAATCCTGATTTCAAAATTTACTACACAGCTACTGAATGTACAGCAAGTGGAACTTCCACACATCACTAGTGGGAATGTATAATGATTCAAGCACTTTGAAAAGGAATTTGGCAGTTTCTTATAAAGTTAAACATGAACTTACCACATAGCTTAGCCATTCCACTTCAAGGTATTTATCCAAGAAAAATAAAAGCATATATGCACACAAAGACTTCATATAAATGTTCACAGCAGTATTATTTATAATAGTCCCACAACATGAACAACCCAAATGTCCATCAGCAGGCGAAACAGATACATGTACCAGTTTCTTATGGCTATGTAACAAGTGCCACAAATTTTGTTTACAATTACCATGAACTTAAATAAACACAAACTTATTATCTCCCAGTTTCTCTGGGTCAGGATTCTGGAACATTCTGGTTGGGTCCTCTGCTCAGGGACTCACCAGGCCGAAATCAGGTTTCAGCAGGGGCTGCCATCTTATCTGAGCATTGGGATCCTCTTCCAACCTCAATGAATTTAGTTGCTTGCACTTGTAGGACACAGACCCTCAACTCTAAGATGCCACCCACTTTCTGATCGCCATGATAGTTTGCTTCTTCAAAGCCAAGAGAAGAATCTCTCTCAGGCTTCAAAGCTGACTTTTGGAGGACTCAGTTCATCTTTTAGGGTTCACCTGATTTGGTCAGACCCACCTAGAATAATCTCCCTTTTTCAGTAACTCAAAGTCAACTGACAAATCGCCAGAAATTTCTTCATATTCAAAGGTCCTTCCTACACTCAAGGGGAGGGGATTATCTAATGTGTATCTATTGGGGTGGAGAGAACCCTGGGGGCCATCTTAGAATGTTGCCTACCACAGAAACAAATTGTGGTATATCCATGCAATGGGGATCTTGCTCAGCAATGACAGAGATGAAGCTTTCTTTAAAATTTTTTTAATGTTAATTTTTGATTATTTTTGAGAGGCAGAGAGAGAGAGAGAGAGAGAGAGAGAGACAAAGCATGAGTGGAGGAGGGGAAGAGAGAGAGGGAGACACAGAACGTGAAGCAGGCTCTAGGCTCTGAGCTGTTAGCACAGAGCCTGACTCAGGGCTCAAACTCAGGAACCTTGAGATCATGACCTGAGTCAAAGTTGGACACTCAACTAACTGAGCCACCCAGGCGCCCCAGGAATGAAGCTTTCAATACACACAACAACATGGGTGTATTTTAAAATGACCATGCTGAGTGAAAGTAGCTGGATAGATACATGGAACATTTTGTGGTGATGGTTTCATGAGTATTTACCTATGTTTATATATATTGTGAGTGTTTGTTGTACAACAACTATACAGATGTTTAAAAAATAACTATAAAATCTGATATTTGATAGTTATTAGAAAACATTTAAGTATGCTTTTCAACTTTTCTACCGTTATTTTTATGAAATTTAAATTCAGGTCAATTATTTCTTTAAAAAAATTTTTTTAATGTTTATTTACTTTTGAGAGAGAGAGACGGAGCACAAGCAGGGGAGGGGCAGAGAGAGAGACACAAAATCTGAAGCAGGCTCCAGGCTCTGAGCTGTCAGCACAGAGCCAGATGCAGGGCTCAAACTCATGAACTGTGAGATCATGACCTGAGCTGAAGTTGGATGCTCAACCGACTGAGCCACCCAGGCGCCCCCCTAGTCAACTATTTTTGATGGAAACTTAACATTAAAACTGAGATGTGTGGTAAGCACTAAATGCACATCTGATTTTGAAGACAGTATGAAAAAGGCTGTATCATTGTATTATATTGATCACAGGTTGGAATGGTAACATCTTGGAGATACTGAGTTACATAAAACTGGGTTACATGTCTTTTTAAAAACATGCTTATTTATTTTTTTGATAGAGAGTGTGAGTGGGGGAGGGACAGAGAGAGAGGGAGACAGAGGATCTGAAGCGGGCTCCGCGCTGACAGCAGTGAGCACGACGTGGGGCTCGAACTCATAAAACTGCGAGATCATGACCTGAGCCGAAGTTGACACTCAACTGACTGAGCCACCCAGGCGTCCCAAAATAGACTATTAATCTTAATTTCACCTTTTTTAATGCGGCCACAAGAAAATTTCACATGACTCACAGGACTCTGTGGTATTTCTACCGGACAGAACTGGTCTAGATCAGAGTACTCGGTGAGGGCAAGTAGGGGGTTCACAAACAAGATCAACAACACCAGGAGACAGACAAATGCAGAAGAGGGGCCACTCT
This sequence comes from Prionailurus viverrinus, assembly GCF_022837055.1. Classification (NCBI taxonomy): domain Eukaryota; kingdom Metazoa; phylum Chordata; class Mammalia; order Carnivora; family Felidae; genus Prionailurus; species Prionailurus viverrinus. The sequence continues at coordinate 90,630,646 of NC_062561.1, read as the reverse complement.
GCAGGACAAATGTCCCTGTTTCTCAAGGAAATCAGTGGATTAAAGACCAAAAAAAAAAAAAAAACCCAAAAACAAAACCCAAACAAAGCAAAACAAAGAAACAAAGTAGAGGAGAGGGAGAGAAGGACAATTCCAGAATAAAGGAGGCTTAAGAGTCAAAAGATCGGGGTGCCTGCCAGCTCAGTTGGTTAAGCGTCCAATTCTTAGTTTTGGCTCAGGTCACAATCTTGCAGTTTTGTGAGTTCGAGCCCCATGCAGGGCTCTGTGCTGACAGTGTGGAGCCTGCTTGGGATTCTTTCTCTCCCTCTCTCTCTGCTCCTCCCTCACTTGTGCTGTCTTTCTCTCAAATAAATAAGTAAACTTAAAAAAATTTTTTTAAAGAAGTTAAAAAATCAAATGCAATGTGCAGGGCATGTCTTAGATCCTGGTTTGAACAACCCAAGTGTGAAAAGGTATTTTTGAAGTCATTGAAGCATCTGATTATGGACTGGCTTTTAAACAATATTAAGAAATTGTTATCCATTCATTAGTTGTGTCAGTGGCATGGCGCTTATACAAATACAAGCCCTCCACACTGGAGTCACGGCAGGGAAGGGGCAGGCTGGGCGCACACACGGAGGAAAATGAGCTGTGAGGTTAGCAGAGGAGCTGGGACACGGGTACGTGGTGGCGGGTCATGTTTGCCCTATTCTTTGCATGTTTAAGTTTTTGAAATTTCCCATAAGAAAAAGTTAGAAGAGAAAAGAGGGGCGCCTGGGTGACTCAGTCAGTTGAGCATCCGACTTTGGCTTGGGTCATGATCTCATGGTTTGTGGGTTCAAGCCCCGCATCAGGCTCTGCACAGCTTGGAGCCTGGAGCCTGCTTTGGATTCTGTGTCTCCCTCTCTCTCTGCCCCTCCCTTACTAGTACTCTGTCTCTCTCTCTCTCAAAAATAAATAAAAAACTTTTAAAAAAATTTTTAAAAAAGAAAGAAAAGAAAAGAGAGGCAAGCCTGTGACTTTCTCCCTGAAAGTCCCATGAGACATGGGTGCTGTGTGACCTTGGGCTGCCCTCCCTGACTGAGCCAGGGACGAAGACGGCAGCAGGGACACAGGCTTCCTCATTAAGGTGAGTGGCAACACTGCTGATCAGTTTATTACACGCAATGTGCATCTGTCAACAACTCTGCTCCTGAAATTGGTTACAGCCAATAACCTAATTTGTCCCCCACCCCCTTTACACTCGCTGTTTGCAAAATATAAGGACATTTTCCCCAGCAAACATTTCAGAACTGCAACATGCAGACACTTAAAGCCCTTTTCATCATCCAAAGTGCTAATACAATTTGGCTGCGTTCATGCAGAAACATCTGTTTTCAATCCGCAGGCCACCGGGGGCCTGCAATTCACGCCCGGAGCAGCTGTCACACACTCTGTCACCTCAGTGTCTTTAACCCTTTCCACAATCCCCTTGCACACATTCACACAAACCACCAAGTGTGCAATGTTTGATTCTGAAGGGGCTTGTCAGAACAGCCCTGGTATCAGAACTGCTGAGCCGCGAAAGCCCCTGGTGTGGTCAGGACACAGTGCCCCTGGGTGACTGAAGGGCACCACCATTAAACTCGAAAGGACTAGGGAGTTCATTTCTCTGGGGATATGTCACAATAGCGCGGGCCTTCGATGCACTATTAACCTCTGAGGATCATAGCCAGCCACTCCCCGCACCCCCCCCTCGCCCCCCCCGCCGTCACCTGCCCAGGGTGGGTCTGGGTGTGTGACCCAGTCCAGAGCCCCAGCCCCTTTCTCCTGGCTCCTCTGCCTGCTTCTGTTGTGTTTGTGTATGCTGAGGGTTGACAAGGAAGCCAGGAAATGGCTTAAGAAGGTAAGAAGGCCCAGGAGTGCCTGGGTGGCTCTGTTGGTTGAGCATCTGACTTCAGCTCAGGTCATGATCTCACAGTTTGTGAGTTTGAGCCCCCAGGTTGGGTTCTGTGCAGAGCCTGCTTCAGATCTCCTGTCCAGTCCCCACCCCTGTACTACCCCAGCTCATGTTCTCTCTCTCTCCAAAATAAATAAACACTAAAACAAAAAGAAGGTAAGAAGGCCCAGAACCCTCCCATACACCCCATGCCGCACCCCCAGCCTGTGTGCATGCAGGTAGCGACAGTGGTCCAGTGTCTGTCCTCAAGCTGCACACAGCCATACTGCCCGAGTCTCTGATACTGGGGGCCTGGACCCTTGCTCCTTCCTCCCCTCCTACCTGACCACCAACATTCTGCCTGGGCTCCTGGTTGACCCCCTCCAGAGCAGCCGGGGCATGGGCTCCCCCAGGGAGCCTCCCTTGAGTTGTCCCCACCTGCAGCCCTCCTTCACTGGGGTGTGAGCTCAGGGATGCCCTGGGCCTGCTGCAGAGGGGCGGGGGCATGTGGGGGCTGGTGACCTCGTGGTTGGATGAACTTAGTGGTCTGCCAAGGGCAAAGGGTGCCCCATAGCACAGACCAACATGAGGAGTATGGGAAGAAAATATGAGAACTCCTTTTAATATTTTGCATTCACTGAAAGTGATTTTGTTACGTGGGCGCCTAAGTGGCTCAGTTGGTTAGGTGTCTGACTCTTAGTTTTGGCTCAGGTCATCAACTCATGGTTCATGAGTTCAAGCCCCTAGTCGGGCTCCATGCTGATGGTGCGGAGCCTCCTTGGGATTCTGGGTCTCTTTGCCCCTCCCCCGCTCATGCTCTCTGTCTCTCTCGAAATAAACTAAAAAAAAAAAAAAAGTGATTTTATTATGTAATGGTTGCTATGTAAAAAGATTACCTGTAACATATATGTTATGAAGCATGATAACAAGTTAGATGCCTAGAGGCCCTCCACCCAATCAGGCAGGGAAACATGATCAATCCCTCCATTTCGTCCACCTGGGCCATCCTCCCTACCCACCCCACTTCCATCATTCCCACTATCCGCAATTTTTAAAAAATTCATTAAGAATATTTTATCTAACTCACATAACTCAATAGCAAAAAGCACCCAAACAATACAATTAGAATGGATTAATTATGATTAATTAATGGTTAATGATCACTTACATTTTAACTTTAAAATTTGGGTTGAGGATCTGAATAGATATTTTTGCAAAGAAGACAGACAGATGGCTAACAGGCACACGAAAAGATGCTCAACGTCACCCATCATCAGGGAAATGCAAATCAAAAGTACAATGAGATTGGGGTGCCTGGGTGGCTCAGTTGGTTAAGCATCTGACTTCGGCTCAGGTTATGATCTCATGTTTGTGGATTTGAGGCCCACGTCAGGCTCTGTGCTGACAGCTCAGAGCCTGGAGCCTGCTTCAGATTCTGTGTCTCCCTCTCTCTCTGCCCCTCCCTTCCTCGCACTCTCTCTCTCTGTCAAAAATAAATAAACATTAAAAAAATTTAAAAAAAAGTACAGTGAGATAGCAGCTCACACCTGTCAGAATGGCTAGTATCAAAAAGACAAGAAATGACAAGTGTTGGTGAGGATGCGGAGAAAAGGGAGCCCTTGTGTGACTGTTGGTGGGAATGCAAACTGGTGGAGGCACTCTGGAAAACAGGATGGAGGTCCCTCACAAAATTAAAAATAGAACCACCTTATGATCCAGTAATTACACTAGTGGGTATTTACCCAAAAGAAACAAAAGCACTAACTTGAAAAGATATCTGCGCCCCCATGTTTATTGTATCATTATTTACAATAGCCGAGATATGGAAACAAACTAAGTGCCCACTGATGGATGAATGGATAAAGACAACGTGCTATCCCACCGCTAACATATCCTCAGTGGTGAAAACCTGAGAGCTTTCCCCCTGAGGGCAGGAACAAGACAAGGCTGTCCACTCACCACTTTTATTCTACATAGTACTGGAAGTCCCCTCCACAGCAATCAGACAACAAAAAGAAATAAAAAGCATTCAAATTGGTAAGGAAGAAGTAAAACTGTCCCTATTTGCAGATGACATGATACCCTAAATAGAAAAGCCTAAAGACTCCACCAAAAAACTACTAAAACTGATAAATGAACTTAGCAAGGTTGCACCATAAAATCAATGTACAGAAACCCATTGCATTTATATAACACTAATAAGGAAGCAGCAGTAAGAGAAGTCAATAAAATAATCCCATTTATAATTGCACAAAAAATAATAAGATACCTAGGAATAAACTTAACCGAAGAGAAGAAAGATCTGTACTCTGAAAACTATACAGCACTGATAAAAGAAATTGAAGAAGACAAAAAGAAATGGAAAGACATTCCATGCTCACGATTAAAGAACAAATATTGTTAAAATGTCTATACTACCTGAAGCAATCTACACATTTAAAGCCATCCCTATCAAAATACCACCAACGTTTTTCACAGAGCTAGAACAAACAATACTAAAATTTGTATGGAACCAGAAAAGACTCTGAATAGCCAATGTAATCTTGAAAAAGAAAAACAAAATGGGAGGTATCACAATCCCGGACTTCAAGTTATATTACAAAGCTGTAGCAATCAAAACAGTATGGTACTGACGCAAAAACAGACACATAGGTTAATGGAACAGAATAGAAAGCCCAGAGATAACCCCACAATTATATGGTCAATTAATTTTTGACAAAGGAGGAAATAATATGCAATGGGAAAAAGACAGTGTCTTCAACAAATGGTGTTGAGAAAACTGAGCAGCTACATGCAAAAGAAAGTGGACCACTTTCTTACACCATACACAAAAATAAACTCAAAATGGATTAAAGATCTAAATTTGAGACCTAAAACCATAAAAGTTGTAGAAGAGAACACAGGCAGTGACTTCTCTGACATCAGTTGTAAAACCTTCTAACTAGATATGTCTCCTGAGGTAAGGGAAATGAAAGCAAAAACAAACTCTTGGGACTACATCAAAATAAAAAGCTTCTGCACAGCAAAGAAAACAATCAACAAAACTAAAAGGCAAACATACTGAATGGGGGCCTGCTTGGGATTCTCTCTCTCCTTCTCCCCCCACTCTCTAAACATTAAATAAATAAACAATAAAAAAATTATAAATTAAATTCCTTTAACAGAAATAGATTTTCTATTTCTCCTTGTGTCAGTTTTGGGAAGTTACATCTTTCAAGGCATTTGTCCCTTTTATCAAATGTACTGGTATAAAGTTCCTCATAAAAATCTGTTATCCTTCTAATGTCTGTGGGATTTGGGTAACTTGTGTGTTCTTCTAGGCAGTCTTGCTAAGACTTGATCAATTTTATTAATCTTTTCAAAGGGTTTTTTCTCTTTTGCTTTCTATATTATTTATTTCCTTTCTCGTGAGGTAATGTTTAAAAAACAACGTGGTGCACACTGCCTGATAAGATAGTAAGCACTCAGACAGGCACTCCTGTCTGCTTAGCACATGTCTGGCCAGTGGTCAGATGGATGGACAAATGGGTGGCTGAGCAGAGTGGAGGCCCCATGAAGACAGAAGGAGCAGGCAGGTCACACCACCTAAATGTAAACATCTGAATGTGAACAGACCTGAATGCAAACATCTCAGAAATAAACACACAGACCAAGCTCTAAGGCTCGCATGGTCTGGATGACCCTGTGAGGTTCCCTTATGTCCCTGAACCTCTGTTTTCTCATATTTTTTTATTTTTTAACTTTATTTATTTTGAGAGAGCGGTGGGGAGGGGCACCGAGAGAAGGGGAGAGAAGCCCAAGCAAGCTCTGTGCTGCCAGTGCAGAGCCCTACGTGGGGCTCAAACTCAGGAAACTGAAAGATCATGATCTGAGCTGAAATCAAGAGTCACCTAACTGACTGAGCCACCCAGGTGTCCCGTTCATTTGTTTGTTTTTAAATCCAAACAGCATCCAAAAGCAACAGAGTTTGGCTAAATAATAATAATGAAAGGATCACTTCTCTCTGATGCTTGGAGCACCCACACAGGGCCACTGTGTACCTGTGGCCTCAGGCACTTGTCACAGCAACCTCCGTCTGCTTCACGAAATGAGAGAACCGGGGTTCCCCGGGTGGCTCATCTGGTTGAGCATCAGACTCTTGATTTTGGCTCAGGTCATGATCTTGCAGTTGTGGCTTTGAGCCCTGCGTCGGGCTCTGTACTGACAGCTAGGAGCTCGGATTCTCTCTCCCTCTCTCTCTCTGCTCCTTCTCCACTTGCACTGGTTCTCTCAAAATAAATAAACTTAAAAATGAACAATATACTGACCAAGTAAGTCAAGGAAATCTTTACTCTGCAGGGGGCAGTGTTTTGCTGGTTTCAAGAGGCTGTGCTCCTTTCCACTCTTAGTGAGATCTGTTTCGTGTAAAGCAGGAATTCACCAATTAGGATGATCCTGGTGCAGGATGGAAAGGCTGTTAACTGGCAATATTGGAGCCTGTGTTAGCTTTCTCCAAAAATAATAAAACTGAGCACTCCTTCCACCCCCAGTCATGGGCCTTTCACAGATTAGTCCATAAGACTCTCCCTGGCTGAGTTTATGTGGCTTGGGGTTTGGGGCATCCTTGATGGCCGGGTGGCAGTGGACTGGGTAGTAAGGCCTTCCGGAAGTCATGGAGACAGCGGTGTCTGGGTGGCTCAGTCAGTTAAGTGTCTGACTCTTGGTTTCATCTCCACTCATAATCTCTCTGTTTGTGAGTTTGAGCCCTGTGTTGGGCTCTATGCTGACAGAACCTGCGTGGGGTTCTCTCTCTCTCTGCTCCTCCCCCGCTTGCACCTCTTTCTCTCTCTCAAAATAAATAAATAAACTTAAAAAAAAAAGGAAGCAATGGAGATAGACATGACATGCATGAGAAGGCTCCTTTTGGAGCCCACAGAGCTCTGCTGGGCAAGGGAGCGCCAGGCCCCACTCTTGCTATTATTACTGAAAGTGACGCACACATGCTGGGTCTCCAGGAAGGGAAGGAAATGAACACAGAGTGGAGGCCTTCTCTGCACCAGACACTGCCATTATGAGCCCCATTTTGTGTCTGGAACGCAGGGTGATCCTGGGAGTGTAAGAGCAGTCCCCCAGAGAGGAAGCAAGGGGTTCAAAGTCTGGCCTTGGTGATGTGGGCATCTTCTGCTACCTCTGGTTCCTGGAGGAATCTTTGTGGGGTCTGCATGAAACGGTGAGCACCTTTCCCGAAAGAAGGAACCCGCTAAGGCAGAGCCTGATGCATAGGCCAGGCAGCCTGCTGGGAGGGCATAGTGACAGGAAGGGGACCAGGAAGGAAGACAGGAGGGTGGGAAGGGAAATTGAGACCGGAGCCCAAGAGTACCACAGGACACCCCAGTAAAGCCTGCAGCCCCAAGGCCCTGGCCTCTTCTCCCAACAGCCCCTCCCCACGCTGCTGCTGGCCCCTGTCCAGCTCCCAGGAGGGTACAGGATGGGCCGGCAGAATACAGGGTGGACTTCTCTTCCTAGGTATGCATCCCTGTCTGTAACTTTATTTATTTATTTAAAAAATTTTTTTTAATATTTATTTATTTTTGAGAGAAAGAGAGACAGAGCCTAGCGGGGGAGGGGCAGAGACAGTGAGGGAGACAGAATCCAAAGCAGGCTCCAGGCTCTGACCTGTCAGCACAGAGTCTGACAGGGGCTCGAACCCACCAACTGTGAGATCATGACCTGAACTGAAGTTTAACGCTTAACCAACAGAGTCACCCAGGCGCCCTTATTTTATTTTATTTTATTTTATTTTATTTTATTTTATTTTATTTTATTTTTTATACATGTTTATTTACTTATTTTGAGAGAGAAAGAGAGAGAGCATGAGTGGGGTAAGGGTAAGGGGACAGGGCAACAGAGAATCCCATGCAGGCTTCATTCTGTCAGTGCAGAGCCCAATGTGGGGCTTGATGTCACAACTACGAGATCATGACCTGAACTGAGATCAAGAGTCTGACACTTAACTGGCTGAGCCACCCACGCGCCCCCCTGTCTGTAATTTTAAAACAACTTCAACCCAAAACACTTTGCCTGAATTGAGTTTTGAGGAAAGAGTCCAACAAATCCAGATTATGGGAGAAAACTGATGTGGAGCCTTCACGACACCAGGAAAGACAGACAAACAATATGGAGGGACTGTGGTAGATTAAAAGACTTTAATAAACATGACAAACAAGTGCAATGCTTGATCATTGATTGGATCCCAGATGTAAAAATAAGGCCCAAAAGGACATTACTGGGGCCACTGGGAAAAGTTGAATATGGACTGTATAAGAGAAATGTTTTTGTGTTAATGTTTCCTGGGTGTGACACCCGACCTCGGGTTTTGTAGAACGTCCTTGTCCTAAGGAGATACTGATACACTTACACTTAAATGGTTCAGCTAAAGTTATGAGGGCTGAGATAAAACACACACTGCCAGATGTTAACGAGGAATGGATTGAAGTGGGGTGTACACCATTCCATACGAAGTTTTCTGAGTAAAAAGCTTGGGGACATCTCCAAGTCCCTGTAGATAATGGCAGCCACCTAAAGGCAAACTTCTCCATACAGATTGACCAAGAGCGCAAATAAAACCACCCACACTGGGGCCTAGAGCGTGACCAGGAGACAGGCTGCTGCCCGCCTGTAGTTGGTGTGAGCGAGGCGAGAGACCCCACCTGCAGAGCCCGCTCCAGAGAACCGCTGGCATGGCAGGTCGGGCAGAGACCAGGTGGGAAAGAGGAGCAGGGAACTGGGGCCAAGAATTTAGACAAAATGACACCAGAAGGAGAAAGTCCCACTAGAGTGGGGCAGTTCTGAGAGCAGATGTGAGACCAGGTGAGAGGCAGCACTGGATTCTGGGGGGATTCAAAAGGGACAGAAAGTGTGCAGGACCAGGATTGGCTGTCTTGGAAAGGTCCTGCTTCTAGAGGATGTGGCTCAGAGGTGGAGGCCTTTAGAGGGTTGGGGGTAAATGGATAGGGTAAAAAAAAAAAGTAGTATGGGGAAATCAAAGGCCTATAGAAGCAAAAGTGAATGGTAAATTTGGCAGACACCAAACCATCCCATACCGGGTAAGACTCCAAGTAAAGGAGTCCTTAAACCAACAGAAGAGGGCACTCCTGAACTAAGAAATCTGATGTTACCCAAATCCCCAAGGCTAGCCTATGATTGGTCTATTATTCCCACTACCTGCAAACATAAAGACATTTCTTTTTCTTTTTTAAGTTTATTTATTTATTTTGGGGTGGGGGGAGAGGCAGAGAGGGAGAGTGAGAATCTTAAGCAGGCTCCATGCTGTCAGCCTGGAGCCTGACACAGGGCTCAATTCCTCAAACCATGGGATTGTGACCTAAGCCAAAATCATTCATCAGACACTTAACCAACTAAGCCACCCAGGCTCTCCAAGACACTTCTAAGTTAACAGAGGGTAACAAACAGTATCTATACAAAAGCAATATAAGGGGCTGACAATCATTCTACCCACAAACTAATTTACATGGGAATAATGTAACACAGAATCCTGACTTGAATAGCCTTACGAAAGTGTCTGAGACGTGACAAAATACCTTACATATAAACTTGAAAACTCAAAATGGAAATGGACACACACAAAAAAGGTACACACAAAACTAGAATTCCCAAACTCAGGAGAGAAAATGAAAAACACAACATCATCTCAGAAATGAACACTAAACTAGACGCTCTTTTAGGGAGAATAGATTTGACTGAAATTTTAATAAAGTTCATTGAGGAAATGAATGAAAACAACCATAAAACCAAAATGAAATAAAAACAGTAGCAAAGAGGATTATATAGAAAGTGATAGATACAGAAGATGGGCAAAAAAGATCTAGTGTATAGACATAGCATTGGAAGAAAAACAACATAATTAGCAGCATAATGATTTTCCAAGAAATCTTTCTGGAAATAAAAGCAGACTTGAATCTGCATAGTCAACTTCCCCCCACCCCTTGCCCAGTGCACTTGAGAAAATCGATACTGAATGGGCAACTCCAAGATATTTCTTAGTAAAATGGTCAGACTTTAAAGGTAAAGAAAAAAACAATCTTCTGGAGCTCCAGGAAAAATGATCAAGTGACTCATAAAAGGAAGAAAAGTGTGTTTACATCAGACTTCTTGACAACTGCATGTAAGCAATACAACCCAGAGCAATGTTATAATGAATTCAAAGAAAGCAAGTGTGAGCTAGGATTTTATAACCAGCCAAACTATCCTTCAGGTATCAAGAGGACAGAAAACAATGTCAACATGAAATGAATCAGGGAATGTCATACTCATGAGTCCTTCTTGAAAAACCTGTCAGAAGCTACACTTTATCAAACGAAGGAATGACTAGGAAAACTAGTAAAAATAACTATCAGCAAACCAAATCTAACACCATTGTGCTGGATGGACTAAAGCACCTGCCATCCATATCTCCTGGAGTTCACGCCCTGGAGTGTGGATGGAACCATTGACTTTCCTCTAACCAACAGAATATGGCAATAAGCTCTCGTCCTGCAACTAAAAAAAGGTGAGTGTTGCTGGCAACCACATAGGTAGAAGAGCAGATCCATTCCTACCTCAGCCTCTAGATGAGGATTAGTCCTGGCCGACACCAGTAAGAACCCAGCAAAGCCACGCCTGGACCTCACATCCAGATGGCTAACACAATCATATTGAAACATAATATATCATGCCCAAGTGGCTTCCATTTCAGGAAGGCAAGGATGGCTTAATATTCATATTTAATAAATTTTGTGTCTTATTGTTTGCCTTATCCTCTAATCCTGGACCTGGTATCAGGAAATCCATTAGTATGATTAATCTTATCGTGCTTGCCTTGGCAGCACATATACTAAAGTTGGAACAATATAGAGAAGATTAGCATGGCCCCTGCACAAGAAGACAGGTAAGTTTATGAAGCCTTCTGTATTTAAAAAAAGGTGGGGGGCACCTGGGTGGCTCAGTTGGTTAAGCATCCGACTTCGGCTCAGGTCATGATCTTGCGATTCATGGGTTTGTTTGAGCTCTGCGTCGGGCTCTGTGCTGACAGCTCAGAGTCTGGAGCCAGCTTCAGATTCTGTGTCTCCCTCTCTCTCTGCCCCTCCCCTGCTTGCATGCATTCTCTTTCTCTCTCAAAAATAAATAGAACATTAAAAAAATAAAAAAATAAAAATAAAAGATTCATCTTATTAACAGTACTAGGAGAAATATCATATAATTATCTCCATATAGGTCTTCAATGAAAATCAATATTCATTCTTGATTTTAAGAAACCACCCAATAAAATAGGAATTAATGTGTACCCCCACATATACATACATACATCCCCCTATCTCTGTTCTAAAGTCAGTACCTCTCTCTCTCTTTCTCTTTTTTTTTTTTTTTGACATGCAAGGCAGAATGTTACTCACTTTTGTGTTGAACAGTGTAAAAACCACAAAATCTGGATTGACTTTAGGTAACAATAATTTAAAAGATAGAAATCCCCTATTACAGAAATTTTTAAATTACCTATTTGACAATTTATACAATAAATGAAGAAAACTAACACTAGAATAGGCTAGGGATCAACCAACACAATACAACATGTTAACACATGTGGCCAAAGGATGGATGTGTATCCTGTGTTACCTTCCATGTAACATCCTGGCTGGTGTTTGTTTTATTTTGCGGGGGGGGGGGGGGGGGGGGGCGCTAAAGTCAGCATCTCCTGTAACAGGAGAAGTACTAGAGACTTTTTTTCCTAACCTCAGGAACAAGGGAAAGAGGCCCATTATACCTAATATTTAATATTAAATGGGAAGGGTGTCAGGTGGCTCAGTCGGTTGAATGTCCAACTTCTGATTTGGACTCAGGTCATGATCTCTCAGTTCTGGAGCTCGAGCCCCACATGGGGCTCTGTGCTGACAGTGTGGAGCCTGCTTGGAAGTTTCTCTCTCCTTCTGTCTCTGCCCCTCCCCCACTTGTGCTCTCTCCCTCCCTCTCTCTCAATTAATAAATAAAAACTTAACATGTTTTTAAAAAGTTTTTTTTAATGTTTATTTATTTTTGAGAGAGAGACAGAGCGTGAGTGGGGGAGGGGCAGAGAGAGAGGGAGACATGGGATCCGAAGCAGGATCCAGGCTCCAAGCTGTCAGCACAGAGCCTGACTCGGGGTCGAACTCATGAGCCACAAGATCATGACCCAAGCTGAAGTCAGAGGCTTAACCAACTGAGCCACCCAGGTGCCCCAATAAATAAAAACTTAAAAAAATAAAAAAATATTGAATGGGAGGTATTTAGCCAATTTAATTAGGTAAGAGAAAGCAAGTAGATGCATAAAAATCAGTAAAGAAGAAGTCAAACTATTTCAAGTTTCAGATGATAGAATCCCTAAACTCTCTAAAAGGATTAATGCTGAAATTAATAACAAAATAAATTCAGTGAGGTAGGTGCACACAAAACAGCACACATACACACACATACACACACTGACCCATTCTAGACAGGATGGAAGAAAAAAATTATAATAACAACAAACAAAGCCACATCCTCATGAATAAACTTAATAAAAACATGTGAGGAAAACTTCAAAATGCTCCTGAAAGTGGTCTTGAACAAATAAGACTAAATAGTATTTTTTTATTAAAAAAATTTTTTTTAATGTTTATTCATTTTTGAGAGACAGAGCACAAGTTGGCGAGGGGTAGAGAGAGAGGGAGACACAGAATCAGAAGCAGGCTCCAGGTTCTGAGCTGTCAGCACAGAGCCTGACGCGGGGCATGAACTCACGAACTGTGAGATGATGACCTGAACCCAAGTCAGACGCTCAACCGACTGAGCCACCCAGGCGCCCCAAGACTAAGTAGTCTTGAACACACAGAAAGATGTTCCTTGGTTTTGGATAAGATGGCTCAACTTGATAACGGTGTCAATTACCCTGAAGTTTGTCTGTAAATGTGATATCCCAACAAAAGATAGTGGCCACACGCAGGAATAGCTAGGATGCCCTGACACAGAAGCAGACAGAGGAGGTCTAACTCTACCAGATATTCAAACACAGTAATGGGAGTTGAGTTCAATCTCTCCCTCCTATTGCAACAATTGTGGATGAAGCCCTTCCTTGCCTTTTGCACACACATGCGCAACATAATGACGCCTTTACAATGCCCACCATGGGGTACCAGCACCTGAAGAGACAGAGCTGGTGAGACAGACTGGAAAGCCCAGAATTAGGTCCAATGCATTTGGGTGTTTATTATATGACACGGGTGCATTTCAGATCACTGGGGAAAAGACAGCCTCTTCAATACATAGTGCTGGGATAGAGATACAGACATTTGGAAGAAGATTCAATTGGATCCATGAACCAAACAAGCATTAGAAAACACACGTAGGGGCGCCTGGATGGCTCAGTCAGTTAAGCATCCAACTCTTGATTTAAGCTCAGGTCATGATCTCAGGGTTCACGAGTTCAAGCCCCGCATGGGGCTTTGTGTTGACAGCTCAGAGCCTACGTGGGATTCTCTCTCTCCCTCTCTCTCTCTGCCCCTCCCCTGCTCACTCTCTCTCTCTCTCTCAAAATAAAAAAACTTAAAAAAAAACCCAACATGGGTAGATTCCATACAATCAGATATAAGAACAGTCTCTCTAACTAGGATTCAAAATCTAGATGCAATGAAAGAATAATTAAATCAACTATGTGAAAATAGAAAGCTTTTACTGGCAAAACCTGCCATAAACAAAATTTTTAAAAAACTGGGAGCAACACTTGCAAAAAAAAAATAATAATAGATAAAGCACTAATCTATGTATTTAAACAAACTTCAATCCAAGGGGGAAAAAGGACCAAAAATCTAATAGGAAGCGGGCAAAATAGGCAATTGACAGAAAAAGAAGTTAAGTGACTTGAAATTGTATACAAAGATGTCCAGTTGCATTCATAATAGAAAGGTAAATTAAAACACACTGAAATACTATTTCCTGGCTCCAAGAGAGGTTGCAGGGGAAACAGACACAGCCATTCACTGCTGGGGAAAGGGGAATTTGGGAGTAGCTAACAAAACAAATACATATTTATTCCTAGGAATTAAAGATACACCTTCACAAATGGAAACAACATGTATGTGAGGCTATCCTTAACCTACTGATTGTAATAACAAAGGCCTGGAACAAACCAAATGTCCCTCTGCAGGGCACAAGCTGAGTAAGTATGATACAGCCAGTCCGTAGCGTAGGTCCTTGTACAAAACCAAGAGGAAAGTCTCTATTAACTGGTAAGGAGACATTTTTAATTGCAAAAAGCAAGGTGCAAAAGAGATGGATATGTTAATTGTGTGATAACGCATAAATGGACGAATAAACCAGAAGTGGTTTTAAGTGGTTACACCCAGTGTAGGAACAAGGAGGAAGAATCAGGGACCGGATTCAGACTTCTTGGTATAGCTTTTTTTTTTTTTTTTTGAAATTTTGGCATTGAACCATGTAAATGTTCTACGTACTCAAAAAATAAAATTATATCATAAACACTAAAAAGGAAAAAAAAACCCAAATCTCATGCAAACAGAAATAGCTGAAGCTATTGGTATAAACAAACTGATAACAAGCTCACACAGGGCCGACTACACACCCAAAGACATCCTGAACTTGACCTGGTAGGTTTTGGTAAGCAGTGGTTTGGATGTAGTGACTCTAAAACTCTTTGGGATATATTCTAAGACTAAGCAAATGATTACCTATGTTGATGTTTGGGGAGAACCAGGTTCTTACTGTGGGAGGAAGATGAAAATACAAATTTTTAGTTAAAAAACAAAAACCTGATTTCTTGCCTCGGTGCACTGAGAAGGCCTAGAGACAATGACGCCAAGCACTCTGAGCACATTGAAAGTCCAGATACTAGTTTCTGAAGCCCACCCCCCACTCAGAGGCTTGGAGGCTTCTTGGAGAAGTGGCTGACTCTAGGTCTGGGTCAAAACAAGTGAGAGCTGGAACAATGTGCCAAGACCTCTGGGGACATGTCAAAAGGACGCAGAGAGACCAGCCTGAACACCCAGCCCAAGTATCCAGCAGCACCCTGTCTTATCTTTGCGAACTCCCGGCAGGTGCCCTGCTTCCACGGGGAGGTCTGAGAGCAGTGGGGGCCTGCTGGGGACATGCCAGGAGTGGGGCAGTTGCTTGAGCCCAAACCAGGCTCCTCTGGCCACTACCGCTGGCAACCCCACCACCTGCAGAAAGCCCCTCCATACTCATGCCCTCCTTGCCCTGTGAGGAGGGAGGAAGCCTCCACGTGGCTGCAGTCCCACTGGAGTGAGGGTGACTCCACATTGGGTTGGTTCGCTCCTCCTCGAAAATCCTTGGTGGACTCCAGCAGCCTCCTCCTTGCTTGCTCCCTATCCTGCCCCAAGTCCTCTCTACCCACTTGGGGTGGGGGGGCATCCTTGCAGTACACAAACTGTAATCTCTCCCCTCTCCCCTTCCCCCCTCCCACCAGGACTGTGCATCGCACCCAGAGAAAAACCCAAACTTCACAGCTCTGTTCCAGCTCCTTCCACCCACCACCTGTGTCTGCCTCAGGGGCCTCCCATCTGCTGTTCCCTCAGAACTTTTCAGTGGGCTCCCACCTTGTAACTGCATCACAGCTAGTGGTCACTTCTCAGGGACCCTTCCTGATCCTCCCCTTACCAGGCTAAGTCTCAGCCCCCACCCCAGTCTCTCTCTCTGCAATAACTCTGTTTTGTTTTCTTCCTAGCAGGTATCCTTGGCCATGACCTCAGTCTTCAATTACTCGTTCAGCTTCCCTAAGCACTTACTGGGGCCGGGAGCAGACAGCACACAATAGGGGCTCAGTGAATGCCCTGGGTGAGGGAGTGGACAACCTCACCCCGGTCGCCGGGCATAACGGCTGGAGTTTGGCTTCCGTGGTTGGAAAGCCAGCTTTGTCAATTCTTAGTCCTGTGACCTTGAATAAGTCCTGTCACCTCCCTAAACCTTAGTTATTTCCATGGTAAGATGAGGACATAGCTGTTGCCCGCAGGTAAGCCTCTCCAGGGTGCTTCTTGGGCTACTGAAGCCCAGCAGGTCATTTGCCTCAGGGGCCCAGGAGGCAGGAGGGAAGAGGCTGGGGTGAGCCCCTCCACCACGACCCCAAGCTGCCAAGTCTGCTCTCTCCACACTGCCCCCTATACAGAGCAGAGCATGGGACAGGGTTGGGAGCACACCTCACCACCTCCCCTCCAGGCCTGCCTTTCCCTACCTGAACACAGAGAGGAGTGGACTAGGGGTCCCCTGACCCTGTCTGCTGCCACCGTGTGAGGCACCACTCAGAATCCCAAGCTGACTCCACTGTCCCTGCAGGCTCTCTGCTCGTAGCATTGATCCTTTCCTCAATCCGATCCCAGCTTCAGAGACAACACCCTCTTTCTCTCATTCACAAGCAACCGGCAGGTCAGCTGTTCCCATTTCATAGACCGGGAAACTGAGGTCCGGCGCGGGGTGGAGGCCTTGGGTCCAGGCTGGCTTTTTCTGCCACTCCGGTGGAGGCAGGAGGTGGCTGCTCACCCCGAGTGAGTGGCGGGGGGCGTGCAGCAGAGCCAGTCTCTCGCCCCGGCGGGCGGCCGGGGGTGTGCCCTCCGCCGGTGGCCTCCCCGCCGCCGCCCTGGCGCACGCACCCTGCAGCCCCCTCCCGCCGTTCCCCCCCACCCCCCTCCGCCGCTCCGGCCGCACACTCCCGCGCGCCGCGTCTCCGGGGCCCGCCAACCGGCCGGCCACGCGCACTGTCACCCGCGCGCGCACCTGTGCTCCGGGTCAGGCCCGCGCGTCCCCGCGCCGCGGCCCGGACGCCCGCGGTCCCCGCCCGTTCGCCGCCCCGCACCTCCCGCCTCGGCACCCGCGCCCCGCCGCCGCCCGCAGCCCCTCCCCAGCGCCCGCAGCCCCGCGCCCTTGCCCGCAGCGCTCGTGTTCCGCCCGGCCGCGCCCCCACTCACCGGCTCCCGGCGCGCTAGGACCCCGGGCCCGGCCCATGGGCAGCGCCCGTCGCTCTCGCTGCGAGCCGCGGCGCCTCAGACCCGGGGCGCTGCCCGTCGCCCGCTGTCAGCGCGGCTCCCAAGCGCAGCCCGCCGTGCGCTCAAGGCCGGCCCCGGAGCAGCGCGGCGCGGCGCCCCCTCGCGGCCACACGGGGAAGTGCGGGCCGCGCGGGCCGCGGGGTGGGGCTGCGGGCGCCCTGGCCAAGCAGCGCCCTTGCAGCTCCTCTCCTGGGGCCTCCGGTTCCGCGGGCCGCCCTGCCCACGCGCCTCTCCTCTGCTCCAAGCCTCAGGGTCAAGGCTGAGCGTCTAGCCCTGCGTTCAGGGCCCTCCTTTGCTGCTCACCTCCCACCCCTGTGGCCAAGACCCACTATGAGCATCATTCGCTGCTCCCCCAAGCGTGGCTCCTGCTGGACTCTGCACCCGAACTGCCCCTCACTGACTTCCTCACCTGGCAAAGCTCTGGTACCCTAAGACCTTGGTTTACCCCCTTTCCTCATTGTTGGGCTCTGGCCACTCCTCTGGCCTCTCCTCCTTCTTCCATGGCCACTCAACTGTGGTTTGTGTCCCTGAGTCATGTGGGCACAGAGTGGGCATCAAGGGGGTGGGGAAGACTGCATGTAATCCCCCGACTGCCCTCCGTGGGAGAGGGACAGCAGGCCCAAGAACTGGCCGACAGGGAGGGTAGGTCACCACTCTGAGGATGCTGGGTGCTAGAAAGAAAATGGTGTGCTATTTCACTTTTAGAATGGTGGAGAGAACCTGAAGAGGATCTGGTGAACTTCCTCAATTGGCTCCACCTGGACATTGAAAGCTTCCTGGTTTATTCCAACCTAGACGTCAGGACAGCAGTCCTCTGTATCAGTTGTAACCTGACCAATGAGATGTGGCAGCAAACCCAACCCAAACAGCTCAAGCAAAAATAATTTATTGGCTCATGAAGCATTTTTTTTTTTTAAAGCCAGGGCATGCTGCTTTCAGGAACAGCTAGATCCAGGTGCTGAAACAATATGAATAGGAATCTACCTCTTCCATCTCCTAGACCCGCTGTAGCAGAATGGCCCTCAGCAGCCTTGGGTTGACACCCTCAGAAAGAGCATACCTGCCTGATAGTTCTGGTGAGAGCCCGGGCTGCCACACACAGGCTCAGAGGAGTCTGGCTCAGGCCATTTCCAGAGACCTGGACAGTGAGGATCACAGGCCTGGGTGTTGCCTCCCTGGAGCTGGGGTGAATTTAGGTCTGTGTCAACCCTGAGAATGGATGGAGTAGGGCTCTGTCTGCTCCAAGCATGTCTTGAGGGCTGTTTCCAGAATGCTGGACAAGTGAAAACAACAGAGTCCAGCCTGTGGCTTGCATAGTTGGGGAAACTGAGGCCTGGAGTGAGTGAGCAGGTGCCTGCCTGGGGTGCACACATGTATTAGGGTTGTGGCTTGGTTGGACTGGCAGGGAGGCAACAGGGCCTTGGGACAAGACCAGGCCAGAGGCTGACCCCAGTGAGGCTGATGCCCAAGACCAATGTCAAGGGTCAGGCTGGGGTGAAGAGGCAAGGGGAGACAGAGGCAGGCTGGGGACGACGGCAGGTGCTGGGGCCAATCCTTAGGCTGGTGTGTTTGCTCCAATTCCCACCCCACAGCCCTGGCCCTCAGGTGTGTTACCCAGAGGCATGCTGGGGGTCTAGGAAGAGAAGGTTGCAGGAGGGAACTTGTAAGAGCTGGCCCACTCACCTGTGACATGCAGGGGCCAGAGCAGCCATGAGGGACCCTCTAACTGACTGTAGTTGCAGAGAAGCAGGACAGTCTCTCCCTACCCTGTCCCGTCTCTTTGAGCAAAAGCCTGGGGGTCACTGATGCATGATTGTCCCACTGAGTGAGGGGTGGGGTGCTGGGAGTCAGGGGACAGGGCCTGGGAGAGCAGCTGAAACCCGAAAGCAAACTTTTTTGTGGCCGCAGTTCATGTCCCAAGTGGGTGAGTGGGCGGGGCTCTGCCCTGTGATGAGAGGAGGTGGCCGTGTCCCCTCCCACTGCACAAGAGGTCAGGTCGGCGGTGCCCAGCAGTCCCTTGAGCCGAGTCTTGAGGCCAGCATGGAGTTCTGGCCCAGGGTAGTACTGGCCGCTGGTGTGTATCCGGGCCCTGGGAGAGGTCTGGCCCAGTGTTGGTACCAGGTTTCCCCAGCCCCCTCCTAACTCCTCTGAGAACACACTGTCCAGCAAGGCCCCTTACCCTGCCCCACCCCACCTACCTTCCTGCTCCCCAGAGTGTGGGGTCCGGGATGCAGGGGTAGCCTCCTGTGAGCTGTCAGCTCAGCTTACCTGCCCCCCACCCCCCCTGAGATATCCAGTGAATACTACCTGAAGCCCTGTGTGTGCCACAGAGAGCCCTGCCCCCTCAGAGCCCACAGTTTAGAGAGGAGACACTGAAAACTAACCATACAAACAAAAGAATAACAAAAGCAATCTTTTCAGAGAGCGCTTAAGTGCCATACATTAATTAGTACAGGGTCAGGTGATGGAGCGGGGCTGGGACTATTTTGGAGGGGAGGCTCAGGGAAGGACCCCTCTGCCCAAGGCATGTAGCGTTTGGGTTGAGACCTGAATAAGGAGCCAGCCCCACAAAGTCTGTGGGAGGAGCGTCCCGGGTAGAGGGGATAGCAGAAGCAAAGGCCCTGTGGACAGTACATGCTTCTCACCTTTGTGAGGAAGGAAAGAGGCCGGGTGCCTGGATGGGAGAAGAGGGTGGTGGACACAGCAGGAGCCCAGGTGGAAGGAGGCAAGGCAGGTTGGGGCCTTCTGGGGCATGAGAAGCTGGGATTCTGGCCCAGGGGAGGCGATGTGCTGTCCCCAGGTGTACTGGTCCTGGCACCCATGAGCCCTTTCTGGTACCCCATGGCCCAGATGGTACCTGTCACACACAAGCGACTCTGAAGCCACCTGAGTTTGCTCCACTAGCCCAGCACTGGGATGGCAGGGCTGGGGTCCTTGTCCCCTGAGGAGGCTGCCCCTGGAGCTGCTGTACTGAGGGTGGATGAGAGGGAGGGGGTGGTGGGCAGGGGAAGGAGGCTGGGGGAGTCCTGAGAGTTATTGCTGGGGGAGAAACCACTGGGTGATGGAAAGATGACAAGGATGTGTGAGGGGTGACAGAGGCACCTGGAGCCTAGCCAGAGTGGACAGGGGGCCTTCTGAGACTGTGGGGCCAGGGCGACATTTGGAGGATTCCTGGAGGCGGTCAGATTTAGGGTTGCAGGGCCTGGTGTGGCCGTCATGGGTGACAGAAGGAGACACCAGGGTTCCAGTTGCTGCAGACACTCAGCCCCTGGACCCTGGGAGACCTGTCTGCCCCAACTCTTGGCTCAGCCAGAGCAGGTGACTCAGGGAGGAGCCTGACACCAAGAGGGACTGCTGAGCAGTGTCACCAATAAACTCAGAGAATGGTGAGGACAGAACTCTGGGCCCTGGCCCGTGTGTTTATTAGTGTAACTAACTCGTAACTCATCTGTTCTTGGGTCTGGGAAAAATTCTTCAAATTTACTATAAGAGCAAAGCTCCAGGAAAAAGTCATCATATTGGCAGCCACTAGTAGGGGGCACTGTTAGGGACTGAATGTGTCCTCCCACCCCCAGCAAATTTACATGTTGAAATCCTAAACACCAAAGTCATGGTGTTACAAAGAGGTGGGCCTTAGGGAGGTTACTAAGTCAAGAAGATGAACCCTCATGGGGTGCTTGAGTGGCTCAGTTGGTTAAGCGTCTAACTTCAGCTCAGGTCATGATCTCATAGTTTGTGAGTTCAAGCCCCATGTCGGGATCTGTGCTAACAGCTCAGAGCCTGGAGCCTGCTTCAGATTCTGTGTCTCCCTCTCTCTCTACCCGTCTCCCTCCTTTGCTCATACTCTGTCTCTGTATCTCTAAAAAACAAATACACATTAAAAAAAAAAAAAAGAAGGTGAACCCTCATGAATGGGATTCCTGCCTTTATAAAAGAGACCCTGGGGCACCTGGGTGGTTCAGTCGGTTGAGCATCCAACTTTGACTCAGGTCATGACTTCAGCTCAGGTCATGATCTCACAGTTTTGAGTTCAAGCCCCACATCGGGCCCACTGCTATCAGCACGGAGCCTGCTTCAGATCCTCTGTCCCCCTCTCTCTGCCCCTCCCCTGCTTGTGCTCTCTCAAAAATAAATAAATAAATATTTTAAAAAAAGAGAGAGAGAGAAAGACCCCAAAGATTTCCCTTGCCCCTCTGCCTTGTGAGGGCACAGGAAAAAGATGACCATCTATGAACCAAGAAGCAGGCTCCCACCAGAACTCAGTGATACTCACACCCTGATCTTGGACCTCCAGCCTCCAGGACTGTGAAAGAGAAGTTTCTGTTGTTTATAAGCGGCCCAGCCCGTGGTACTTTGCCACAGAGGCCTGACTGAACTGAAACAGTCACATTCGATTATTGTTTATAGACCAGGGCCCTGACTACCCACCAATTCCCACTGGGTGGGGACCCGAGAGAGAGAGAGTGTGCACATATGTGTGTGCACTTGTGCTGTGTGTTCCATGTATGTACATGGTGCACGTGTGTGGTGTGTGTGTGTGTGTGTGGCTCGTGTCTGGCATGCATGTGTTGGGGGGACACGTGTGGGTTTGATCCCCTGCTGGGTCCTCCAGCACAAGGCTCCAAACAGGGCTGGTCTGAGGACAAGGGCAGGCATTATAGGTGGGGTCCCCTGGGAAGCAGAGCCTGAGACGTTAGTGCAGGTGGTTTATGTGGGTGGGGAGCCAGGGAGGACAGAGAGGGCTAAAGGGAGAGGCGGGACAGCCCACACAGGGTGCATTATTAGGATGGTTCCCATCATGGGTGTCACAGGCCCAAGCTTCAGGGAGCTGCGTAGGAAACGTCTTCACTTCTCCTGCTGGGCAGAGGCTTATCTGTGTCTCCTGACTTCCTGGTGGCTCTTGCATGAAGGCTGAGCAGACTTCGCATCTGAAGCAAAATTTCTGAGGCTGAACAGCAGAGCGTGAGGTGGGCCCCTCCGGCACATGCACAGAGCTGTCCACCCAGCTCGGAGGTAGGCGAGACTCAGCGCAGGGTGCAACGCTTGCCTGCAACATGTCCCCTGTCTGGGAACCCTCAGGTTCCCTCAGGTGCCACGTAAGGGTCACATGCTCGCCCCTCCTCTTCTGCCAGAGTCGCCTGCAGGCAGCACTTCCGCCAGCCTGGGTGGCCACTAGGGGCACCCAGTGTCCCACAGGCGTGCACTTTGGTTCAGAGAAGCCCTTACAGGGTCCCGGAGGCAGCCTAGATCTGCAAGCCTGTGAAACACCTCCTGAGGGTCTTCAGCCTCCAAGCTCGGGGCACAGTTGCAATGTAACGGGCCCACAGGGTTCTTGGGGGGACTAATGGCATAAACGTCCTGTCTCCTCCAAGTGCTCCTGGCACTTGCCACACCGGAGACCTCACTTGTCCAGGCTGTCAAATGTCCCTGTGCGGAGGCATCACCTGGAACTTGAGGAGAGGCGGTACCCCAAGACCCCCATTGAGACTTGGGTTTGGGGGGTTGAGATGTCCCCCAGTCTGTATGTGTCACAAGAGCCCCAGGTGACACACATACAGGCAGAAGATGGGGCACACTCTGAGAAGTGCTGATGGCCAGGGGTATAGAGTGATCACCCCATTTGTGGCAGGGAGAGGAGAAGCCACCCAGAGATGTCCACATCCTAATCCTTGGAATCTGCAAATATTTGATCTTATACAGCAAAGGGGACGTGGCAGGTGTGATTCAGTTAGGACTCTGAGACGGGGACCTTATCCTGGATTATCTGGGGGAGCCCATGGATTCGCATGGGTGCTTGAAAGCAGAAGATAGGCAGAAGATTCAGAGAAAGAGATGTGTAGACGGAAGCAGAGTCAGAGAGATGCCAGGCTGCTGGCTTGAAAATGGAGGAAAGGGGCCATGAGCCAAGGACTGTGGCCAGCCTCTGGAAGCAGGAAAAGGCAAGGAGCAGATCTTCCTCCTAGAGCCTCCAGGTGGAACTCGCCCTGCGAACACCTTGCTTTAAGTCCACAGAAACCCACGTGGGACTTCTGACCTACAGAATGTAAGCTAGTACACTTGTGTTGTTTTGAGCCATTAAGTCTGTGGTAATCGGAGACAGCAACAATAGGAAACTAAGACCCCATTCCACAAAAGAGGCTCAGAGAGGGCAGGTGGCTTGTGCGGGTGGCACAGCAGAGCCAGGGCCCAAGCCCTCCATGCTTTCCTCTGGCTGCCCTATGTGGGTTCAAGCCCCGTATCCGGCTCACTGCTGTCAGTGCAGAGTCCACTTTGGATCTTCTATCTCCCTCTCTCTC
Organism: Prionailurus viverrinus; assembly: GCF_022837055.1. Classification (NCBI taxonomy): domain Eukaryota; kingdom Metazoa; phylum Chordata; class Mammalia; order Carnivora; family Felidae; genus Prionailurus; species Prionailurus viverrinus. The sequence goes on along the minus strand of NC_062561.1, from coordinate 90,607,394 downwards.
TGCCCCTCTCTCACTCTCTCTCTCTCTCAAAAATAAACTTAAAAAAAAAAATAGAACTGACCAACAGGAAATCACAGAAGGTGGTTTGAGGACATCCATCTGTCCTAAATGTGATGCTGGCAATGAGCAGGATGGCAGTGGGAGCTCAAGTTTGAAAAATACCTGGGGAGGCAACTGGGGGCCCATGGAGACAGGGACACGGTGGTCACAGCCACATCCTAGGAGGCTCCTTCCAGGGTCGGGTGAAGGACAGACAGTAGCTGGGCAAGAGTGGCAGCCAGGAGACCCTTTGGCCACTACAGCCATGTCCCCATGCACAAGGGCTGGTTTACAGTCCGGGTGGTGGTGAAGATGGGTGATAAATTTGGGGGTTAGATCTTCCTTCACCCAGGCAACTTCTCTTTGTCTTTAGCTGTCAACTGACTTGCGTTAAGTATTTGATGGCGGCCACAGAGTGAGGTCTCCAGAGGCAGGGGCAGAGTGTCAGATTTATGGCCCACTTATTTATGAGCTGTCTGGCAAGCATTTGTCTAAATGAATGAAGGAATGGCCTGTGGTGGGGTGAGGTGAAGAGGGGACAGGAGGGGTCCTGGAAGGGGAGCCTGAAGAGCACTACAGCCCAGCTGAGGAGTCTGAACGTGGTCCTGGGGGAAGGATGCATTTAGATTTGCACAGAGGTGGCAGGATTTCCCTGGGCATCAGTGCTCTCTGCCTCCAGCTGGGCTGCTGGCTGTTTCTAGACAGGGGCAGGGGTGGGGGTTCAGGCTAAAGGGACGCCAGCACCGAGCTTTAGCAGGGCCACTGATCTGAGCTCAGCAAGGCTAGGTCTGGTCTATGTCCTCTTGCTGGGCACAGCCATGGCCTATTTGTCCTGGTCAGTGGTGCCAGGTGGTCCCATACTGGTGGTGTGCGTGCATTTCTGGTGGCAAGTTTGCATGCGTGTGCATGCACACACACACACACACACACACACACACACACACATTCACTCCAGTCTCCATCAGGATGTGTCTTCAGGCTGTGGCTTCGGGATGTTTGACATTTTATGCTTCCTCCTGCTCTTCCCTGAATAAGCCTGGACACTCCCCAAAGGAAGCTCTTTTCTATTCAGAGTTTTGTGGGCAATTTACAAAAAAAAAAAAAAACCAAAAAAACAAAAATAGGTTATTTATTGCCACAGTTGTGTTGAGTCACCCTTGAATTCTGGAATAAACCGTACAATGTTGGATTCAGTTAGCATCTCTGAAAAGGGCGCATAATCTTGTTCTTTTTCCAGTTTTCGAATCAAGATTATACCAACCTCCTAAACTGAGTTGGGTGGTTTGAAAATTTTGGATAAGATAGGGTTTTTCTGTTTTTGTGGAAGTTTAGTAAAAATCGACCTGTAAGACTGATTGGTCCTGGAGGGATTTAGGGGTGTTGGGGCGGGCTTTGGTTGCCATTTCCCTTTCTCTGATGATCACTGGTCCATTGGAGTTTTCTGGAGGCCATCCAGAGCATACTTGTCCAGCCTCAGACCCTGTCTGGGCACACACTGGCCCTTAAAATTTTTTTTTAATTTTTATTCTTGAGAAAGAGAGAGAGAGAGAGAGAGAGAGAGAGAGAGAGAGCAAGTGGGGGAGGGGCAGAGAGAGAGGGAGATACAGAATCCAGGTTCTGAGCTGTCAGTACAGAGTCCGACGTGGGCTCTAACTCATGAACTGAGAGATCATGACCTGAGCCAAAGTCAGACGCTTAACCGACTGAGCCACCCAGGTGTCCCCATAGTGTTATCATTCTTGAGACAATTTCAATCCCTTCTATTTCTATGGAAAATGTTCTGCTTCTCTTCACCACATGCATTAGAACGTTGTAAATATTACTTCTACTGGATCCTGGCTGGATATACCAGGAAAAGACTTTGGGGATACTGGGGAAACCCCAAGGCCTAGGTATTAGGCCAGATGAGAACTTATGGATGTGGATGGTCAGAGATCGGTAAATGAGGAATGCAGGTTATAAAAAGCACATACGGCATGACTTCATTTGGGCAAAAAAACCAAAACCAAAAAAAAAAAAAAGTCCCCCAAACAAAAAAGAAAACCATCTAGATGTTTACATGTCCATAGAAAATCATGTGAAAAATACACAAATAAGGTTATTAACAGTGGTGATCTCTGAAGGGGGGAATACGGTAGTTTCTCATTCTTTCTTCTTGTTAAGTTTATTTATTTATTTTGAGAGAGAGAGAGAGAAAGTACATGCTTGGGGGAGGGGCAGAGAGAGAGGATCCCAAGCAGGCTCCACGCTGTCAGTGCAGAGCCTGACTCAGGGCTCAAACGCATGAATCGTGATATCATGACTTGAGCTGAAACCAAGAGGCGGACACTTAACTGACTGAGCCACACAGGTGCCCCTAAGTTTCTCATTCTTGACTGTATTTTCTAACATATGTATACATGGAATATACATATTTTGAATTAAAAAATTGTTTTAATGTTTATTTATTTTTGAGACAGAGAGAAGCAGAGCATGAACGGGGGAGGGGCAGAGAGAGGGGGAGACACAGAATCAGAAGCAGGCTCCAGGCTTTGAGCTGTCAGCACAGAGCCCGACGCGGGGCTCGAACTCATGAACCATGAGATCGTGACCTGAGCCGAAGTCGGATGCTTAACTGACTGAGCCACCCAGGAGCCCCTTTGCATTTTTTGAAATAGGGAGCAGATGGGAGGAGAGGAGGTGAAGAAAGGGAATATAGACTTCTGGTGCAAAGAGGAACAATCGAGGGTGATATTAGGTGCTGAGCTCACTCTAACTTGGCTGAACTGAAGGTGGGATACGGAGGAGAGGGACTGAGAGATATGACACAGCACAGAGACTCCGGTAGGAGTGAGGGTTCTGCAGAGGGCTGGGTGCAGGAGCGGGTGAGGGCAGGGGGGCAGGCCGTGCTGGTCCCTAGCACTTCCCCTAGCCACCACCACTAAGAAGATGTGAGAATAAACATGTACAGGTGAGTGTTGCTGCTCAAATATTTATTTCTTATAGCTTCTTTTTTTTAAATTTATGTTTATGTATTTTTGAGAGAGAGAGAGAGCATGAACAGGGGAGAGGCCGAGAGGGAAGGAGGCAGACGATCAAGACAGAGGATCTGAATGAAGCGGGCTCTATGTGGATGGCAGAGAGCCTGATGCGGGGCTTGAACCCACGATCCGTGAGATCATGACCTGAGCAGAAGTCAGACACTTCCAGGCACCCCATCTTATAGCTTCTTTGGTCTGTCAACTGACTGCTTGAAAGTACTGAAGAGATCTACTTTGAAACAGAGAGCTATCCAAATGTACCTCTGAGGGTCTGTATGGAGCTCTAGGCTGGATTAAAATCAGATGAAAACGAAGTAGCATGAATATTTTTAGTTGAAAAGGAAAGCAAACAGGCGAAGCCTCAGAAGAGGTTACTCAAGGCGCTAAACCTCTGAGGTCACACATACACACGGCTTGAGCCTGGCTCTGCCCCACGAGAATGCTGTCATCAGCAGGCCCCTGCGGAATCACGGTTACAGACTTCCGAACACATCCCGCCTTCATTCACCCGGAAACAAAATAAGGCCACCACGTGCTACCACCCTGCTCCCGTCCCCAATTCACTTAACTGGGGACATGGGGACAACTGGCTGTGTTTTCTAAGTGGCCACAGGACATCAAGAATGTAGATATAGAAGGGGAAGCTGGCACTCACCACCCAAGAGAAAACAAAAGGATGAATTCGGAGCACCAGCACGTGGTGACAAACTGATTTCTCTTCTTGAAACGTGACTAGGAAGTAGATCAGAGTGTGCTGCCAAAGTGCCTTCGTGATTTTGGTGTGGGTCCAACACCCTTCTTCCTGACCTCGTGGCAAGATAACACTCCACATGGGCTGCACAACGTTGCTGTTGAGGCCCTCCTCCCCCACAAGGTGACAAAACACTGGCCATGTGGGTCCCTCTTTGTGACTGCTGGGGTCTGCCCTTGGGCTCTGTCCTGCTGCTCAAGACTGTTAATCACCACTTGGATGAATTTTCAGAAGACCCGCTCGTGCTCATAAAACTGACAGAGGTCACAAGCTAGCAGAGAGAACCCTTATGAAGAATGACAGACCCTGGATTAAGTGCAATGTCACAAAACCCGGCGGTTCTGATGGACTACAGGTGTTGGGTGTGACTGGCTGTTAAAGCTAAGGCCAGTTGATGTGCTAATTAGCTGGGGAGGCCCTGGATGCAGAGCATGCCCCTCGGGCTGTATCTGGAATATTACACGTTCCCCTCGGGGCCCATATTTGCAGGGTGAGCCAAGGTGGTGAGGCTCTGGGGGCTTTTTCATGTGAGAGAGACGTGGATGACCTTTGGGTTCAAGCTGGAGAAAGGAAGACGTGGAGCTTACTCTTTCGACTAACGTAGTCAATCCTGTCTCATGGGATGGATCACACCCCCTCTGTTTCACCCAAAGGGAAGGCCTGGGGTCCAGAGGTGGAAGCTTGGGAGTCAGGGTGCGGTTCTGATTAAAGAAGAACTTTCTAATGGTCAAAACTACAAAAAACTCCATGGGAAGGGGGCCCTTCCCTTCACTAAAGCCATGTGAGCACAGGCTTGGCGGCCATCTCTGGTGGATTCCGGCCGTGAACGAGGTGTTGACTGGAGGGCCTCTCCATCCATCGTCATGTTTTATGAAAGCCAAGTGAATGAATGAAATGAAGTTTAAAGCATGCTTATAAAGATTGTAAGAAGGTCACAGGGATGCTTTAGAAGAACGGGAGAAAATATTACTGGAGAATCAACAATTTAAAGTAGGGATTTCAGGGGTGTCTGGGTGGCTCAGACGGCTGAGTGTCTGACTTTAGCTCAGGTCAGGATCTCACGGTTTGTGAGTTTGAGTCCTGCATCGGGCTCGCTGCTGTCAGCAAGAAGCCTGCTTTGGATTCTCTGTCTCCCTCTCTCTCTGCCCCTCCCCCGCTCACACACTGTCTCTCAAAAATAAACATTAAAAAAATAAAGTAGGGATTGAAGTGCGAGTTCAGTTTATCTCAAAGCTCAGCACGAACTTCTTTAAAATGAAGAGTTGGATTTCATTTTATCCGCATCTCCACAAAGTCTGTATAAGCTTGTAGCTCCTTTCAATCTTGCACCTAAATTCCACATGGAAGGAATTGAAATGACCCATTTCACTGGACCTGGACCCTTATATTCTCTTTTTGACATCAAATAAGCCCTACTGAGTAGTGCTGGGGCTCAGAGTGAAGATGTCCCTGGTTATGTCCCATGTCACCCCACGTGCAAGTGTCAGGGCCAGTAAGAGCAAAACAGCCTTCTACAGTCTCTGCTTCCCTCGATGGACACAAAGCATCTAGAAGCTGCTCCAGGGATGGGAGCTTTTAACACAGTTACCTACCAGGGGCAGTACCCCTCGGAAAGTGTGGCAGAATTTTGTGCTCATGGCATTTTTCTTGGGAGAGGGGCCCTGTCTGCTTCAGACCACCAAAGGGGCTTATGAATAAAAGAAGCCTGAGCTCTGCACCTGCAGGAACATAAGGCAGCGTGTAGAGGCTTTGCACTCTCTCTTGACTCCGCCAGGGCTGCAGCCTCGGGGTTGTGCGGGGCTGGGGCTGTGTTAGAGAACTTCCCTTCCCACTTTAAAGTGCCAGCAGAGGGGGCCCCTGAGTGGCTCAGCTGGTTAAGCGTCTGAATCTTGATTTCGGCTTAGGTCACGATCTGATGATTTGTGGGCTGAAGCCCCACATCAGGCTCTGCACTGACAGTACCGAGCCTGCTTGGGATTCTCTCTCTCCCTCTCTTTCTGCCCCTTCCCTGCTCATGTACTCTCTCTCTTTTTTTGTCTCTTTCTCTCAAAATAAATAAATAAACTTTAAAAAAAAAGCGCCAGCAGAGAAAGGGTAGTGGCAAACACTCTTGCTCACAAGAACCCTAGGCCCCCAAAACCTTGGTCTTTCCAACTGTGAAGGACCGTGTGGCCAAAGGCCTTGAGGACTCAGTTAATGAATAGTTCCCAATGGCCATGATGGGCACGTCCCTTCTAAATCCTGGTCACATGGTCTCAGCAATACATGACTGGCCACTCTGTTTGTTACCAGTTGTCCTGTTTAAAAACAAAATATTGAGTAATTGCCTTATTGCCAAAGGTAACCTTATGCTTAAATTCATATAAGGCACCATAGCATCTTTAGGACGTTAGGTTGTTTTGAACGATTACCCTCCCCCCTACCAAAAAGCCCCACCCCAATACAGTCACCATTCCATTCAATAACTGAAAAGTATTTTAGTACCATCTGTACTGAAGGGGGTATGCTACAGAAATGGAACCCAGACCTATATGAGGGACATGTGTTCCTTCTTTACAGAACTTTAAAAATAAGACTGATGAACTCATCTCTCTGGAATGATTCTAGCCCTTTTATTATCTGTATTGTTTTTTATTTTAAAAATCTTTTTCGGTTTATTTTTTTGAGAGAAAGAGAGAAAGAGAGAGCAAGCAGGGGAGGGACAGACAGAGAGACAGAAAGAATCCCAACCAGGCTCCGAGCTGTCTGTGCAGAGCCAGATGTGGGGCTTGAATTTACAAATACTGAGATCATGACCTGAGCAGAAACCAAGAGTTGGACACTTAACTGATGGAGCCACCCAGGCACTCCTGATTCTAGCTAGCCCTCTTAAAAAGCAGAGAAAAGAAAGTGAGCTGTGAAGGACACTTCTAGTCCTGTAGGTTTTTTTGTTATTTTTTTTTAACGTTTATTTTTTTTGAGACAGAGCATGAACAGGGGAGGGTCAGAGAGAGAGGGAGACACAGAATCTGAAACAGGCTCCAGGCTCTGAGCTGTCAGCACAGAGCCTGACGCGGGGCTCGAACTCACGGACCGCGGGATCATGACCTGAGCCGAAGTCAGACGCTTAACCGACTGAGCCACCCAGGCGCCCCTAGTCCTGTGGTTTTTAAGTCCTGAACATCTTAAAGTGTCTCCGAAACAGAAGCAAAGTCAAGGTGGCTCATCCCGTGCACAAACCCACAAGCACACAGGCACCATTAATGATTTAGGATTTTAAGTAATATGAGGAAAGACTGATGAGCCACGCCTTGTGAGAAAAACAATTACACCAATACTGGGAATACTGGATTTTGTACTTGCCTAGTTTTGAAAACCGAGATTCAGAAATTTGCAGAATATTTTCAGGGAGAGAAGTCCAAGACATGTTTTGACTTTCAATTAAAAATATCTGTTAATATTGCTGGAAATGATGACACTCCAACATTGACTGTGTTCACGTTAAATCTGTAATCGGAGATGGTGACGTAGAAATATAGTCAATTGTCACTTAAAAACACACAAAAATTGGACATGCTATACACTTGTCTTTTAAAATGTATCTATATTATTTTCACCAATCAAAACACACAGAATATATTTTATTATAAAACATTAGGCAATGTTACTTTTGAGATATGCAGTCTGAAAGGTCACACCTGTATTTACTACCAGTATGAAACACCAGTGGAGTACATTAGAAATCAACCAGACAAACTCGTACATCATTACCATGACTCACACGGTATCGAATCTGGATTAAACCGGGATCCCATCCAGGGATGTCAGCAAGGGGCCCCGCTAAGAGTTTTTTCCTTTCAGCACTGAGGCTCTGAGTTCTGTGTCCCGAAGAGAAAAATAGAGCCCCACTTCCATTTCCACCACCACAACTGATCAATATTGAGCAGTCTGTGTTTCCACAATGTTCTCCTACTCTGATAGACTCTACCTGCTCTTGAGGTCAAGACCCGACGTAGGGGGAGGCAGTCATTTCCTTTTTGACCAAAAAATAAGCCAACAAATAAAACAAACCTAGTCCAAATTCCAGGCTAATAATAAATTACCTGGTTTATAAAAATATGTGTCCAAAATAGTTACTTCCAGGGTTGTGTACAATATAAATTACAAAAATAAAATAGAAAAGATGAAAAAGTTGAGCACGTTTTAGTTCTTTATCTAACGTCAGCATTCACCCACAGAGAGCGGTTTGAAACCATCTGCATTGCACCAGGACCCTGGTGCATCTCGGCTCAGGAGGGAGGACCCTGAAGTGGGGTGAGGTATTTCTGCGGAGCTCTGCTGTCTGCAGCCCTGTGGCCTGTCCTCGGTGCCCTCGCTGCTACCTGGTAGAAGGTGGGCTCAGCAGGAAACCCATCTGCACCAATACAGGCTCCCCCCATGAACGCACGGAGGAATGAGTAAGCAGGAAGCCAGTCTGCGGGGGCACCCAGCTCCGCTTACAAATGGCACCCAGCGAGGAGCTGAATGTGCCCACGGCATCCCCGTGCTGGGTTCACGTAAGCCTAGGGCAGATAAAGCATTTGAAAGATTCTCCTCTTTCTTTGCTTTTCTTTTTAAAGATAGATTTAGTAAAGTCTTTTTGAAGAATGCGTATTAGTGAGAAGGCTGTTGTAAATGTTTGTATGTGTATGATGATAACTTTCTTCACTATACCATCAGGCCTCCGAAACCAGAACCACCCTAAGCCATCTAATAGGTGTTTCTGCTTCAGTCCAAGTTAGTATTTCCATCTTGTACTTGAATGTGTCTAAACCTCACAATATAAAACTATTTCTTACTTCAGTATGATTTTTTTTCATCAAGGGTTCCAGTTTCCAGTGATAAGACCAACCAATAAGATACGCAACTGGTACAGACAGAATTGTATATTTTAGGTAATATTTATGATAGACTTTCTTATCAAAGTTCCTCTTCAGAACACATTCTATAGAATGTTAACCCAGTCGATAGCTTCTGCAACAGTGAAACACAAGATATGAATCTGTAACACAATAAGCTCAAGGGACAAGCATCATGAGCACAGGTGGCCAAAATGTGACCATTGTAACTCCATTTCTGCAGTGATGCTTCAATACTCAGTATGTTAGTGAACTCTGAATGATTTCCATATCAGAAAGTCTGAAAGCATCAATTTCAGGTGAGCAGTTTTAAATCAGAAAAGACTCAATAGTTAATCACTACTCTTGAGGGTGCTTCCTCCATATCCCCGTGAGGAGTTTTTCCCAGAAAATTCATGGGTTTCCCTCAGGAAAAGGAAATGCTCCATAAGTGGAAAACACCACCACCACACAGGCCTTCCAAATCACCTTGCTTCTTAAAACAGACCCAAGGGAGGGGGGGGGGGGGCAATTAATGTGGTTTCTTTCAGCAAAGAAAGAAAATCGAGTATGAACGAACGTTAGATTAGAAACCAGAAACGCTGCCTTGGGAGATGGTGCGTCTCACCTTGAATGAGGGAAGGTAAGAGAGGACCCTGAGCAGTCTCGGGCAAAGCAAGCACTTGGAAAGTGACTGCGGTCGCCTTCAGTGACCATTTCGCAAAATTCTACCCTTGCCGCTGATGGATTCAAGAATCTGTCGGCCATCATGTCATTGATGTGGAGTGTTAGGTGCCTGATAAAGAAGGTGAAGTTTTAGCATCTTAAATTAATACGTCCAGAAGACCAGGAAAACAGAGCAAGGGTAGATAGGATTTTAAAGGTATATATGGCCTAAGCAGCACAAAACTTAAAATTTTATCATGCAATAAAGCTGAATGCACAGTCATCCCAGACTAAGACAATTTAGAGGAAATAAAGTGTCCTTACAAGTGTCTTGGTTTTAGCAGTGATAATTCTCAGCCCAAAACATGACAAATTTAAGAAAAGTTGTATTTTTTATTTATTAAATAGATTTAATTATATTCCTTCTGAAATACAAAAGATAGAATAAATCATACCATAAAAGAAGGTAAGATATGATAATATGATGGTGGCCAATTAATACACATAAATCTATTTTTTCTGGACAGACACCAAATCACTTCAGAGGATTAAGAGATCATTCTAGAAGCAGCACTACCTGGAAGATTATTTGGCATTTAGATACTGATTTCCAAAGTGCTAGATGGCAAGAGCAAGCACATGTGGTCACATGCATAGAAGTCCCAACAGTTACTGAGGATGAGAAATTGTCACCACTATTACCGTACAACTTAAAAAAAAAAAAAAAATCACCTATTCTAATTGCTCACCTGAAATGACCTTGAACATAATCTCTAAGAGTGTGGCTTGCACTTGTTTCCTTCAGACATGATCTGCTTCATTTTATAATCTAGGCAGGCAATCCTATTAGAACTGAGTAGGGGCAAGGCATTGTGTTTCTTACATGCAGAACATGGAGTTTTTTCTATTTGGTTCCATCAACCCCCCCAAGCATTTCAGGCCCATGGAAGCGAGAATTCCTTCACTGATGACAAGCTCTGCTGCTCATAACTTATCATCGACAACCTTCCAGGGGTCCCGTCGAGGCATCGAGGCTGCTGTCTGTGTCTGAGGCCAACGTCTGCTCGGTTGACATGGATGAGATGTCGTTGATGGAGGACGACTCGGAAGGAGTGGCGTTGCTACTTACTGGTGCATCTGTGCTAAGAAAACCAAATATAATAAAATCTGAGGCACGACATTGCTGCAGGTTTGGGCAGTGAGACTTTAGGCCATCCCTCAGCTCCGTGCTCGTGCGGTTCCCTGGCCCACCTGCAACATTCTTCTTTTCTTCCCAGTGGCAAAACGTCACATATGTGCATGTGTATAATCATCTTAAAAAATACCTGCTGCTTTAGGGGTGCCTGGGTGGCTCATTTGGTTAGGCGTCCGACTTTGGCTCAGGTCATGATCTCACGGTTCGTGAGTTTAAGCCCCATGTTGGGCTCTGTGCTGACAGCTCAGAGCCTGGAGCCTCTGCTTTGGATTCTGTGTCTCCCTCTCTCTCTGCCCCTCCCTGCTCACGCTCTGTCTCTGTCTCTCAAAAATAAACATTAACAAAAAAGTAAAAAACTACTGAACCTGTCCTACAACGATCAGTGTCACAAAAAGGCTGAAGCCCAAATAGGGTTCAGGTGTCCATCAACACTTTGTCCAAGGAGAAAAGCAGTAATCTTTGAAGAATTCTTTTCTAATAAAAATACCTGCTAGCAGAAACAAAGACTGTATACAAACAAAACAACAACAACAACAAAAAAAAGGAAAAAATTTAGCAGCCTCTTGTTCATTTTATTTTATACATCCCCAAAACTGACATTTTGAATTTTTAAGGTATGTGAAACTATCCTATTTCCTACCGTCCATATTTTAGTCTGGTTTGAGCAAAAATAAAACATCCAAGCTCTCAGAGGTCAGTGCTTGCAGTCTGAAATTTGTGCTTAGTTAACCACAAGCACCTAAAGTGTGGAAGTTATATAATCTCTAGATGCTTGACACATAGATCATGCTGAATACAAAATTCAAGAAAAGTAAGTAGTACAATCTGCACTTCTCTGTGTGTGTGCACATGTGCTTTTGGGGAGGGGGGTGTGAGGTGAGGAAGTAAGTATAACTTGAAGGATTTCATTTAGGAAGCAGGTGGGATCCTACGGACCTAAATTAACACCACATATGTCTCTAGCAGTCATACAATGAATCTACCACTAGGTAGATCAAATAGAAATATGGGAGAATTATATGAACAGTTTTTCTCAAAGAAAACCAAATTCCATTTTTCTTAGATTTGCACTGATTTTCTTTTTAAACTGGGTGGAGCCAATATGAAGAGGGTCATGCACATAAGAAATGTTTAAAAAATTTTTTTTTAATGTTTAGTAATTTTTAAGAGACAGAGAGAGAGAGAGAGAGAGAGCGAGCAGGGGAGTGGCAGAGAGAGAGGGAGACACATAATCTGAAGCAGGCTCCAGGTTCTGAGCCATCAGCACAGAGCCTGACGCGGGGCTCGAACTCGTCAACCGTGAGATCATGACCTGAGCAGAAGTTGGATGCTTAACTGACTGAGCCACCCAGGCGCTCATTAAATTAAAACATTGGAAGCGTTTTAAATTCAACTCCCTCGTCTGTAAATGGAGCTGATGGCAGCAGTTGCAAGCATGAGACGAGATTGTCTATAATGCAGTTAGCTTAGTGCCTGGCCTGTCAGTAATATGTTAGTTGTCACAGCCAAGACAAACCCAAACAGGAAGACTACCTCACACAAGGAGCTTCCAGATCCAGGGCCGGTCGAGCTGGCATTTAATGCATCACTGCCATTTGGAAAAGTTGTACAGGGAAAAGGAGAACATCAACTATTAAAGCAATCACTAACCTGAAGGCTGATCTTTCACAACACCATTCTTGCTTCTTTCTTCCCAGTCCAGTACTTCTTTGTAAATCAGCTCTTCAAACAGAAATGCAAGTTAAAAGGCTCCATCAGTTTCTCTGCATCTCTGAACAGTGCTTCCAAATCAATTGAAACCCCTCCAAGGGCACTGTGGTGTCTTATTTTTAATTGTGATATACAGTTAATTCAATAATATCTTTTGCCTAGATCACAACATCCACACTTTGTTGATCCATTACATCTTTCAGCCCAACTGTTAAGACAGCCAAAAATGCAGGCAGTTGTAAATTCACATGTGGGTTTTACGAGGGGCAGGGGACTAATAAAGTGGCTCTCACAGAACATTTTAAAGGATTGGATGCTTTTGTACTGTTTGCACATGTTTCTCTCCATTGTTACTTGGGATTCTCCAAATGGAACCAGTATCCATATGTCGGCCAGAAGCCCCTCCAGAGTGGCCAGAAATTAATCCAAATTCCTCAGTCATTTCTTGGCTTCAACTTCAGTTTCTTCCATCCTCCCTGGTGAGAAAAGCTAACAACCTACTAAAGATGCATTAGGGGTTTCTACAATTTTGGTATTTGTGAACCAGGATGAGCAGCTTCCTGAGGCTCACAAGGCTGCTCCTGGCCAGAGTGTGGCCATGTGTGTCACCCTGTTGAGTGTTCATGAAGGTCACGGCATCCCCGATACCCTGGAGAAAGCAGACATAATCTGCTTGGGCAAGACCCGTTGCCACTTCTGACCTGCACTGACCAGGGTTCTTTCTCAATGACCCCTGATTCTGCTTTTCAATGAAAAATTATTAGTTCAACCTCCTGATTACTGGCTGAATTTGCGGTGGGTTGTTTGGTCAATCTTACAATCTTTGGAAGCAAATGGTATGCAGTTCCAATGTGCTCCTCTCTAATTCTGTTATCTTCAAGTTCCTTCTCTACCAGGGAAGGGCAAGAGATGGGCCAAGAGAGACTCTGCCCCTTCCCTAGGAAGGCTACCGCAACAAGTGAAAAGCTGCCCCTTTACAGGACTTGAAGAAGTGCCATGAGTAAGGGGCAAAATCAGCCCTTACCTTTCCACTCCTCGATTGCATGCTCTCTTTCTTCCAACTGGGCATCATAAATCTGAGGCGGTGGCTGAAAATTAAATCACAGTTAAAGTCAACGGTTAAAACAGGAATGAGGCATGAATAAGACCATAACATCACTGTGAAGATTCTAATCTGTCATGTGGCTTTCATGCAATATATGGCTTCTTAGAGATTTCCTCCTAAGTGTGATATTACATCAGTTTTGGAATCAAAATAATTAGGGAAAAAATTAATCAAAAAAATATGGCCCTCTTAACAATCACATGACCTCCACTCTAATGACATCTGCCCAAATGGAACTAAAAAAGTGGTAATCAAAGGCTGTTTTCTGGAGACCCGCCCCAGACAAGGGAAGGGCTAGGAAATCCGGAAGGTACGGAATAGAGCTCAGGTTTGCAGTGCTTCATGGTAGAGCCCCCAAACCCAATCCTCAACTCACAGTGGGCTGTTCCCAAAACCTGCTTAAAAATCACATGCTTATAACTAGGATTCCTTGCACACAAAACAGTGCTTCATGTGGTGGTTAAATCCATAGGCCAAGTCATAAAAATGTGCTCTACGGTGGCATAAAGCGAGCCTGCCACTATGTGGTTACTTTGCTTGTAGTCAGAGGTCATCCACACCAGTGCCACTAAGGAAAAATGCACCTGGGCACCAACTCGGAAGCGGGACTCCCCTGGCAGGTGCCTCGAGGGAAGAATAAATAAACCTGTGATTTTCAGCGAGTTTCTTACCCTCTCTGATGGGGTGGCCTGAAGAAGGTGTTCCAAGCAAGGCGCACATGGCACAGTGCCAGGCAAACAATGGAAGCTTAGCAAATGGCAATGTTAGTACAATCACACATGAGCATCTGCGTAAAGGAATAGTTATCTCCACCGCAGAAGCATGTTCCCTCCCGAGCTACACTGAGCTGCAGCCCCCACAGCAAGTGTCCCCGAAGGGAACCAGGTCCCAGATGACTGTAGGCCCCTTTGTATTCAGGGGTCCTTTGAAATCTAGAACTTACTATCCTTATGTGGCCACTCTGGACTAACAGACGGAAGACCCAAGGGAATGTTCAGCCCTGCCTTTACACACTTGCCTTGGAAAACAGGTGCTTACCGCTTCTGCTTCAGCAGGGTCATACCAAACAGTAATGTAAGGGTGACGCAGAGCCTCGTCTACAGAGATGCGCTTGTCAGGGTCTATCACTAACATGTTCGATAACAGATCTCTGGCTTGATTTGCTGGGGTGAAAACAAACATTAGATTAATAAACTAATACTCAGACACAGGAAATTGTATAAAAAACCCAACAAGTTCAATAACTCAGTCAAATATAAGGCTCACCTAGGTTTCAGCAATTAAAGCTCACATGGGTAGGCAAAGGACAGATGGGGTTTTTCTGACTGAGGCACAATTTTGCCCTGATGTGGAGAGAAATCTGTTCTTTGCCTTAAATCACATTTTTAGAGGTGGGCACAGGTGGAAGGGAGGAGAAACTTTTTAAATTGAACTGTTATACAGTTTCTGACTCTTCAATTGGGCTAGAATCATAATTCAAGTATTCCTTATTCCTTATGCCTGAAAACTGTGTGAATTCCAATTGCTGTAATTAACATCAGAGTCTTTCAGACTGATGTGAACCTTTTCATTTGGATCAAAGGCTCAGTGAGGCCATTTTATCGAGGACAGAACTTTAAGGTCTTTTAGGCTTTCTCTCCACCAAGCCTTCATTCTAGTAAATAACTTTGAGAGTTTCAACTATGTTATCTCCTAATGTTCGTAGCTGTCAGAATGTGAACCTGAAAAGGTGAAAGCGGCCACTGGATTGAGAAAACCGATATGGGGGGGTGGGGAAGGGGAAGGGCATCTTACTTTTTATTTTGTCTCGTTCAGATTCTGATGGGAATATCCAATCTGGGAAGAGTTCTTCAAATTTGATTCCGGGGTACTTTGGTCTGTTTTCTACATAATTCCTCACGGTCGGCTGAAGTTTCTTCATAAAATCCGCAGACGGCGTTCCTAGCTGCTCAATGACTTTATTCCACTGATCAATATCTAAGGAGTCTCTTGAGGAAAATACAACTGAAGGGGCTTACAGTCACGTTACACGGAGTAGCATTATTCAAAGAAACACTTAGATCCTATTTTCGCCTACTGACAGGTAGTTAACTAGGCTGTCCCACTGGGGCAGCCGAGGTATTCTAAAATAATATTCACATGGTGGTTGGGGTCTCCAAAGTTGACACTACTTTTAAAAACTCTGCTCCTTTATAAACTCTGATCATGGTTTATTAAACCAACACACTGAGGAATGTATGCCTTCCCCTTCTAGATCAAAATACAGTTAATCTTGTAACTGAAGAATACTTATGACAGAAGTGATTAAAGATGAAATTAGATATTACTTAGGCAGACTGAAATCAATTTTCACATCAAAGTTACTTCGATTGGAAAGCTCCGTAAAGTGGACAGATCTGAGTCCTCGGTCTAAGGTGGGGTGCGGCACGTGAGCTGGGGCTTTCTGAGCCTCGTCCTCTCTCACAGGACCACATGCCTTCCTGTAACTGGGCTTAGACAGCTTTGGGAGGTCATTGTGTTTTACTTGGCAATGACCATGCCCATCACTGCAGTACCTTGGAGCACATTTTATCTCCTTTCAAAGTACATGACCCGGGTTCCAGACTCCACTGTGCACTAGACATGCATCAGGTGCCGGACAGTCAGTCTCCCTTGGGTCTCAACTCCCTTGTTTGTAAAACTCAGAAAATACCAGCTTTGCCTGTTTCACAGGGGGCTTGGAATAATGAGGTGGAGAGGGATTCTGAAACTGTTAACAATCATACGAGAGAACGTAGGACAGAAAAAAATCATGTAGGCAGCAATGTTTAAAAAGCAGTTTTTAAAAGTTTTTAGAAAAATCTAATAGAGGTTTGTCTCAGAAAAATGCAATTACATCATTATGAAAGAACCCAGGCGGCAGAAATGCTCTTAGAAGAACAAAGAAGACAACTGCGTTCTTCCAGAATGTTGGCCATCTGCAGTCCTGCTTGGGAGAGGAGTCCTGGCCATTCGAGTCACTAGTATATTCTCTTCCCTCACTCTTTTGTTCCTACGTGATGCTGAAGCAGAATTGTGCGGCATTCAAGCCCTTCTCACCGAACAACTGAAACAGCCCCTCATCTCCCTGCTTCTGCTCATGCCCTTGACAGTCTGGCTTCGGCTCAGCAGCTGCAACAACTGTTCCCAATGTGAGTCAGACAGGAGCCTAGAAATGGGTGGGCGCTCAATAAATGTCTAGTGTGTTCATGATAAAGGGTCGTTTTTGTAGACTAAAGGGTGGTGAGAAAGGAAAAGACCATCCCAAGAAGCCTGGCTGATCTTCCAGGTGTGTGCGTGCATTACCGTCCCTTAGCTACCACGGGCTTCTCATTATACCCAAGAGGAACCAAGGCTCAGAGAGGCCCTGACTCATCCGGCCCTGTGCACCCAAGGTGGTCTGGCTGAGGCTGTCTTTTCCTTGTGGGCTACTGTGGGGACAGGCATTCCTGTTCTATCCCAGATCGTACATCTGAAAGCAAATCTCAGAGAACTGCAGTCTGCTTTCCAGAATCTTTTTCCATGCTTACAATTTTTAATCTAATGTTTGAAGGTGTGGGCAAAACTTGTCTTTGGAGAATGACGTTAATCTCGGTGTGTATTTTGAGAATGACATTAGGTGGCCTTATATATAAAACTATTAATTATTGACACTGCAAGATGGTAATATGTAAAGTAGGAATTTTAAATTATTTAATAATGCTCCAAAAAGTATTCAGTTTTCGTTTTTGTACTTTCTGAAGAAAACATTCAATTTAAAAAAGGAAAGGCATAAAATGAATAAGAATTGAGACAAACGAGATGTTAAATAGATACTTCTAAATTATTTATCTTTAGAATTTATCAAGTTTTCCTTTTTAAACTGAGTCTGTTTTTAGACTTATTAATAGTTTGGAACAAGCAAATCAAAGGAAAGGCTATGGAAAACTGCTGGAAAATTTATTAGAACAAAATAAAATGCTGTATTTAACTCCACATAAAATCTGTGATGTGAAAAATGTCAAGGAAGGCAAATAAAATGACAGGAACAAAATCTTTTCCATGTTTGTGTTGTAAAGAATTTATATTACAAGAAAATCACCCTTATAAAATTATAAAAAATGAAAGCAACTTTAATAAAATACATACAAAACACTGACTACACAGCTTGGTTTCCTTTAAAATTAACCATCAATCTGCCAATGGACAGAGACCACTTTAAGCTTTCATAACGAAAAAACAAAATCAAAGACTAATGAAAATAGTAAGTGGAACACAAATGAAAAAGGGAATATGTGAAGAACCATGTTAGAGTAAAAAATATTAACGATGGAGGAATATGAGGAAAGAAAGCTATTATAAGTATTACATTATCTCTTCTCTTTTATGGTTGATGTCATTAATGTGATTTGCTAACCACAGTATAAATTAATCTTTTGCATTTTATATTTATTAAGACTTCTCCAGGTGTGTCACAAAAGAACCTTCTAGATGGATCTTTTAAAAATTTCTACAAAATGTCAGCAGAGTAATAGGCAAGAAAATTAACATATCCTGTTCCTCACAAACTTTTCCTTTTATTCTCTTTTACTTTGGTCTTATGTA
The DNA here is from genome assembly GCF_022837055.1 of Prionailurus viverrinus. Classification (NCBI taxonomy): domain Eukaryota; kingdom Metazoa; phylum Chordata; class Mammalia; order Carnivora; family Felidae; genus Prionailurus; species Prionailurus viverrinus. Next base: position 90,589,450 of record NC_062561.1, on the reverse strand, counting down.
GTGTGCTTCAGTTCTTACTTTGGGGGGAAAATATTTTAATCCATACTGGTAACTAACAAAATGGTATGCTAATTAAATGACACAAGGGTATTGGCTTATTAAATTTAGATAGCAACTTTCCTTGTTAAATTAACTGAATGGTCTAATAAATGGTATTTTCACTTAAATATCAGAATACATCTGTCAAAGAGTAAGTAAATTTCTAAGCTATTTTTGATAAAATTAAAAACTAATATAATTGGTTTAATAAAACCATTACAGGTAGTCAAGTAAAAAAGAAAACGTAAAGTTGAACCATTTGGTTTGTGACACTACTTTAACAAACATAATATAGACCCCCTTAGAACACAGTCTAGAATTATAACATTTTCCTTTTGAGCTCCTGCTGCCTTTGGCATTTATGGAAAGCATGGCCGGGAAGGTCCCGGGAAGGATACGATCAGTGCCTTGGAATATCACACAACCTTTCACCAGCTCTCCCATGATGCACCCCACTGACCAGATATCAACTGAAAACAAAATGAAATGACAAAATTATGAAGTGCCATGAACAAAACAAAGGTGAGGAAAAGGAATTCTAACAGTGTACTAAACACACAAATATGGAAAAATAAATTGCTGGCTAAGGGTGAACTTTTTACACAATGCGAATGAGTGCTGGCCTCTCCTCTGGCTTTCAGTAAGCGGCAATCTGGGCTTTAGCGCCAAAGATTCCCGGACTTCCCAGCTTGAGAAGCAAACAAAACCCCAGAAAGGAGAGGTGGCTGTCCCCGCAAAGCTGTGTGGCCATGTGCCCACCCCCATCGCTACCCCCACCCCCGTGGCCAGTGCTGGGTCTCTCCCTGTGAAGGATACAGTCTCTTCCTGGGAACAGGACTTTATGGAGGACCATTTCTGCCATGATGCACCCGACAGACCAGATGTCCACTACCAAACACCAGGTGATTAAAACCAGCCAGAGACCCCCATGCATCTTTCTCAAACCCCCTCCCAACAGAGACAGACCCAGCTTGTCAATGGGAACTTTTGTAACATATGGACATGACACCCGCCGAACGGTCCTCGCTAAACTACCGTGTCGGTGGGAACTCACAGAGGCAGATTGCTCGTGTGGGCTCCAGGTGAGGACCCGCCAGAGGTGCCCTGACTTCCGGCCTTTCCCCCTCTTCCATGGGGCCCAGCTGAACCCCAGGCCTCAGCCAGGAAGAGGGCTATTTACTGCAAGTGGGGGTGGGGCGGGAGGAGTCAGCAGGGCCAGCAGGGAGCCACAGGGCTGTGTCCCTTATCTGTCAGAGTCAGAACACTGCTTACAGAGCATCTAAAACTTGAAGCACAGCTCATTCCCTGATGACTTGTGCAAACTTTCAGACTCTTAGCAAGGAAATGTGATTGAGTTCTTTTTGACAAATTTGTCAAGGTCTAAGTTACAAAGAGCTCTGATATTGCTAGAGTAAGTTAAGTTTTGGTGTTAAAAAACCCATTTTACACAAAAGAGAACATGTATTATTCCATTTATACCAAGTTCACCAATAAGTAAAAGTAAGCTTTGGTGCTGGAAATTAGGATAGTGGCTTCCTTTGGGGGTTGAGACCTGGAGGTGGGATGGGGAGGTCTTGGGTACCACTGCTGTTATAGATTTGCATACTTCTCTATAATAAATATGTTATACTTTGATAGATGTTCACAAATACTCATTTTGGAAGTGAATTTGTAACAGTGGGTGATTTCTGCCAGTAGAGATGGGCCACAATGACTTGTGTATAACGCAGCCCCCACATCGTGCTTCCTTTGGCTCACGGGACAAGGCTGGTGGTGACCAGCAGCCATGTGTCACCCACACTCACCATTCTCTTTGTAGCCCATGCCCAGGATGACTTCGGGTGCCCGGTAATACCGTGTCACCACGTACGGGGTCATCATGAAGTTGGTGCATGCTGTCCGGGCCAGGCCAAAGTCAAGGATCTTAAGCGTGCAGTCTGATTTTACTACGATGTTGCTAGGTTTCAAATCCTAGGGCAGAAATGGTTTAAATGAACACAATGAACAGGAGTGGACAACACTGTGTGAGTAGGGATTTGTGAAGCTGGGGGTTGCTGATGTACCTGAGTCCTGGGGGAAACCGGGGCGGGGGAGGGGGGCAGGCAGAGTTAGAACTGAACACTGGGATTTTGGAAAATGTTTCTCTCTTAAGTTGAAACGAATACAGATCAGCCTAAAGGAGTCAGATGGTCACCCTCAGGCCCACGTGGGAATCTTCGTGACATCCTTTTGCTTAAAACCTTCTCAGTGCTTCCCCAGAGCCCATCCATCCCTCCTCCTGTTCATCCCGCTGCCCACAGAAATATAATGTAAGCCACGTACTGAACTTACATTTGCTAGTAGCCACACCAGGAAGAATGAACACAAATGGGTGGCATGAATTTTAATACTCTACCTTATTTAACCCAATATATCCACAATATTATCATCTTATTTTTGTTTTGTTTTGTTTTATTTTAGAAAGAAAGAGAGAGAGCATGAGCGGGGTTGAGGGACAGAAGCACAGAAGCACAGAGAATCTCAAGCAGGCTCCACACTCAGCATGGAGCCCAATGTGGAGTGCACAAGTGAGATCATGACCTGAGCCGAAATCAAGAGTCAGATGCTCATCCAATGGAGCCACCCAGGCGCCCCCATAGTGTTATCATTTTAAAATGTAAGCAACATATACAAATTACTAATGACATACTTTACATTCTGTTTTTGGTACTGTCTTTGACATCTGTGTATTTACAATAACAGCCACATTCTGAGCGCTCAACAACCTTATGCGGCTAGTGGCCGCCATGCTGCATAGCACGGAGCTAGAATTCTCTGACTCTGCAACCTTCAGATGGCTCTTTCTTCTTTCAGAAAAATAATTCCACAATCACTTCCTTCTCTCCGAAAAGAAAGCCCACCCCACCCTTGAGGCACCTTCATCTTCCCCTGCCAGCACCAGTTCTGTGACAGGAGATGCAGGACCCAGGTTGACGTAGCAGAGGCTCAGAAAATGCTTGCTGTGTGAACACACAGGTCACACTCGCCTATACCCCATACCCTGAACACATGAACACAATTTCTGCAGTGTCTTCCCCACAACCCCAGGCCTTTTTTCATGGTGACCCTACCTTCCACCCCCGATCCCAGAACCTTCCTCAGGCCACAGGAATCCAACTTCTGCCTGAGACAGCAGCCTGAAAACTCACCCTAGACACTGCCTTCCAAACTATCCCCATCTATTCTTTTCCCAAGTCACATCACACAGGAGGACCTGGGAGGGTTTTAGGTGTGAGGTTTCAGGCCCAGTACCTACCCGACTAACGCTTTCCAAGTGATGTGTCACAGATGAGCACACACAGGTGTGTGTGATGGCTACAATGTGTTAGCAGGATAAGCAAGAAACCACTTAAAAATAACATCAGCTGAAATTATGTTCCATTACTGTTAAGTGTTGTCCTTCCAAACTTCCTGGATTTGGTTTAAATATCTAATGTGTGAAAATTGCAATGAAAATTCCGACCAATTCCCATGCAGATGCTCTGGCCCCTCATCGGCCCCAGAGCACCATGTGACCACCTTCTCCGTGTGTCTTGATGTGGGAAAGACTCGGGGGAGCACCACCACCCCACACCCACAATTCTGCAGGCGCTGAATCAGCCCCTCACGCAAACCAGTGACTCTTCCCTGTGAGGAGGCAGTAATAACAGCTAAGGCAAAATAAACCAACCTGTTCCTAGTTTCTTTTTTTTTTTAAACCAGACTGTGGCAAGAAGAGGCAACTGAGAATACAAATTGCTAACAAACGAAATAATGCTCAACTTTGTGAAAAAAAATTATTATAATTTTTTTAAATTTCCAAATGACAAGGAGCTATTTTTGGTCTCTCCCGTGGCAATGAGGAAAATCATGATAATATCCAGGGCTGGCAGGAGAAGCCAACACAGAACCTTCCTTACACTGTTGGTGGGGATGTCAATAGGTGCTTTCTTTTTAGCAGGCTGATTTTTGAAAAATTTGTAATGTCTATACTTTGCCACCCAGCAGCCCCTGAAATACACTCTGGCCTTGGATCTAAAGCAGAGCCACAGGGAGAAGGGTTACTACAGCTGCACCACTGGCCAGTTCAATGAACTGCAGAGTGAGTTAGAAAACATGCCCACACTCAGCACCCAAAAACAGTCCAGTGAATAAATGGGCAGAAGATGTGAATAGACACTTCTCCAAAGGAGACATCCAGATGGCCAACAGGTGCATGAAAAGATGCTCAACATCACTCGTTAGGGAAATACAAATCAAAACCACAATGAGATATCACCTCACACCAGTCAGAATGGCTAAAATTAACAACTCAGGGTACAATAGATGTTGGTGAGGATGTGGAGAAAGGGGAACACTTTTGCACTGTTGGTGGGAATGCAAACTGGTGCAGCCACTCTGGAAAACAGGGTGGAGTTTCCTCAAAAATTAAAAAATAGAACTACCCTACAACCCAGCAATTGCACTACTAGGTATTTATCCATAGGATACAAAAATTCTGATTTTCAGGGGCACATGCACTCCAATGTTTATAGCAGTGCTATCTACAATAGCCAAATTATGGAAAGAGTCCAAATGTCCATTGACTGATGAATGGATAAAGAAGATATAGTGTATATACACAATGGAATACTACTTGGTGATGAAAAAGAATGAAATCTTGCCATTTGCAACTACGTAGCTGGAACTAGAGGGTATTATGCTAAGTGAAATCAGTCAGTCAGAGAAAGACAGATACCATATGATTTCACTCATACGTGGAATTTACGAAACTCAACAGATGAATATAGGGGAAAGGAAGGAAAAATAAGATAAAAATAAAGAGGGAGACAGACCATAAGAAACTCTTAAATACAGAGAACAAACTGAGGGTTGCTGGAGGGGAGGTGGGTAAGGGGATGGGTTAAATGGGTGATGGACATTAAGGAGGGCACTTGTTGGGATGAGTACTGGGTGTCATATGTAAGAGATGAAATCACTGGGTCCTACTCCTGAAGCCAAGACTACATTGTATGTTAACTAACCTGAATTTAAATTTGGAAAAAAGAAAGAAAAGAAAACATGCCCCTTTCACCTGTCAGAAAATTCTTGTCTTCTACTGATTTGGTTGGAACATACTTTACTGCCATCTGCTGGAAAACTGTGATAATAAAATGCAAATCAGGCTGTCCGGTGTAGACAGTGGTCTTGGCAGGCTTTGGGGGAGGTGGCCAACCTCTGGATGCCTGCTAATGGGAGGCTCCCCACTTCCGTGCCGCTCCCTCATCAGCCTTCACACAAAACCAGGTGCAGCTTTCCAAAACCAACTGGACTTAGAGCTTCAAGGCAGCAGAGTCAAGACAGTTCTGTCCCTTTAAATCTTGAAAACCACCCCAAACAAGGAAAATAAGAAACACATATTAAAATAGGAAGGACACCTGAACTTGGGGCTTGACCCACAGGGTGTGGGGATAGTGAACAGAGTGCGGCATCCCTGGGACAGCCAACAAGAGTGCACAAAGCATGTGTAACCAAGAAGGGCGAGAGCAGCAGAAGAGGAGGAGGCCGAGGGCATCACCCCACAAAGCACCACAAGGCCTGGTCACTTCTCAGATCAGAACCCACTGACTGAAGAGGTATCCTAGGAAGGAGGACTCTGCACATGGGGACAAACATCCACTGCTTTGATTTTCCCAATTCTTCCCCACAGGTACCTATAGCCACTCGCCTGGGTGACCGAACCTTGGCATGGGAGGCTAAGCAGTTATCTGGAGGACTACTGGACAAAAGCTCTGCATGGATCTTGCAACTTGAAGACCCACTTAGAAGGGGGTTGGGAGGCCGGGTAAAACATGGAGACTGGTCCAGACCTCTTCCAGCTATGTTATGATCCTCTTTTCCAATCCGTGTAGATGAATGCATTTGTGCAATCAATGGCTTCACGCCGTCCCTGGGGCCTTATTAATCATTCCAGCAACTCTACCACGTCGTGCACAGCAGCTGCAACCAGGACTATAAGCTGGTTATGTCGCAGAGGTCTACACTCTCTAGGACCACCTAGTTTCTTCTGGGCTGGACCAGTGAGTCAAACTGAGATGTGACAGAACCGCTATCCCTGCATTCCTTAAGTTGCAATGGTGGCGCTAATCTCCTCTATCCCTCCCAACCCCCCGAGATCAATAATATTTTTGAGTTGAGGGGACAGTCTCATGTTTCCACTTGGCCTTCCCCATTGTGATACTTCTTACCTCACAGGCCAAGGAACCAATGCAGAGGTCACTCCAACTGCCAAGTGTATCCTTTCCAATCATACCCTTGCAGGGCTGGGGAGGTGACTGCCGGGTGGATCCATGGATCCAGTGGCCCACCGTGAGCCACCAGAGTCAGACCCCTCAGATCTGAAGGTTTGGGTCACATGTAGGCAAGCCATAGTGACCTGCCAAGGTGGTGGCTGAAGGTAGGGAGAATGGAGAAGGGAGAGAACGAGCATCTGTTGGGGCTCAGAGAGCAGCTGCAATGACAGGACCTATAGTTTGTCCCAGTGGCCTACCTCCTCCCAGTTCCCCTCAGGAAGAGAGGCCCATGGGGAGCATCGGGGAGCTTCTCTTGACCTGTGTGGCTCTTGACCAGTGACTGTGCGTGAAGCTCCTTCTTGTGAGACACCAGACTTCCCTGGCAGGTGGCTCATGGACTCCAGGGCGGGCAAAGCTTTCTGAGAGCTGTCCTGCAGCTCTGCCCTCAACCCCTCCAAAGGGTCAGACCCGTGCTGCCTCCTTCTGGCCTCTCCACCTGCTCCAGCCCACTCCCCAGTTCTTCCTCACAGGCCTTCTCCCAAAATGCATCCTGCAGATCCAAGCCTATCCTGGCACGCCAATGCTGTCAGTGTAAAACCCCACACGCTCTATGGGGACAAAGAGCAGCAGAGGGGCAGGAAATGACTTGACTGAGTACAGTACATTCCAACCTCAGTGAGTGGCCCAAGCAAGACAGGGGGACCACAAATCCAGGAGACACTCAGGAAGTGAACGACAGGTGCTCCAGAAGGCAGCGTGCAGCAGGGATGGGACACTGAGGGAGGTTTTGGAAAGATCTGTGTAAAGGTAATGGTAGACCTTCCAGATCCCCCCAGCTTCACCCCAGAAGAGAGGTCTGGGCTCCTTCTTCAGTCGTACGGCCCATAATTGAGAAAAACTGAAATCAAGTTTCCAGACTAGGGCCTCAGGCATAATACCAACAGATGTGCTGGTATGTGGCCCAGGGAGGGCATGGGTGAGGGGCACAAGCCTGAAGACAGGGCTCTGTGGTAGAGGCCTGCATCCCACCTGGTGAGAACCTGGCCCCACCCCAATTCTCACAGCTCTATGGCATGGCCTTCCAGACTGAAGGGGCCACGAAGTGCCCACCACAGTTAAAAATTTCCACATCAAGGCATATCATCATAACATTTTAGAATGAAAGAAATAAAGGAATATTTTTAGAAGATTCCAGAGATAAAACCCAACAGGGCACTTGCAAAGGATCAGGAAGAAGAATGGTGTTAGAAAGCTCAAAAGCCAAATCATACCACACTACAACGGGGTGCTGCATTTACAACCTGGAGGGCGACTGATGTGTAGCGGAGAATTCTATGTCCAACCATACTATGACTCATGTGGCAGGGCAGAGTAAAGAGTTTCAGGCATACGAGGCCTCAGAAAATTTACCTCCCATGCACCACTTCTGGGGAAGCTACTGGAGGATGTGTTCCACCAAAACAAGGGAGTAATCTGAGAAAGATCGGACAGGGGTCCGGAGGCAGGGGGTCCAACACCAGGAAAAGGCAAAGAGAACCACCAGGAAAAAGCGAAGAGAACCACCAGGAAAATGCTGGGCCAGGTCCAGGACAATCCCTCCGCATCAGGTATGGGGGCAGCCCATCTATCTGGGAGCAGCACTGAGGCTCCAAGAGCAAGATCTCACAGGTGATGCAACAGCACATCATCTGGGTGAACTGAGAGAAAACCTAGATGCCCCGCAGAAGGCTTAGCGTTAACTTAGCAAGTAGAGCATAGAAAACCACCCCATCCTTGAAAAACAAAACAATGAAAACAGAAATGCAAACAAATCAAAAAACAAGTACTGTTAACTTCAGGGACAAAATGTTGAAAGGAAAAGAAATACAATCATCGTATAAATAGGAGGCTGTGCAGCGGAGAGCATGTAGGGGGTCACGATGATGTAAAACACACTATCGATACTGGCCCAAACTTGAGATTTCCAGGTTTACAATTCACAACAGTGTAAATACCTGGGAAAGCAGGGGACAGGAAAGGTGGCAGGGAGTGGGTCTGGGTGGGTAAAATGGAGCTAAATTGGTACCTTACGTCCCCAACTGAAAAAAGGCCAATGGATAGAGATCCACTATTATTTCAATATACAGACAGAAACACCAATGTGACAGCTAAAAGAACAGGGTTTGCTTCTGGGGAGTGAGAAATGAGAAGGAGAGAGTGGGGACCCTCTTTTAAAATAAATATTAGAACTATTTGATCCTTAATTAAAATAAGGAACAAATCAACCGACTTGCTCAGCAAGTTGCAGAACAATTACATAAAAGTTGATCCCCTTTCTGAAAAATATAAATTCAAAAGGACATAAGTACATGCGGATATGTTGGTATCAGCATAAATAAGGAGAGAGTGTCACTGTAAAGTTAGTAAGGAAACACACCTAACTGCTATCACTGGCCACCTCCAGGCAGCAACGGAGAGCTGGGGGCCTTTTACCTCTTTTAAATTTTGAATCACAGAAGTGATTCTAAAAAGTGGTAGGACCGTGGGTGTTTTATTTTTCAAATAATTAAATTTTACGTGTAGTATGAAAGCACTTTAATAAGCCAAACTGAAAGGGTATATCTTGTGTATGGATCTGTGTATAGGAGAAAGGACTGGAGAGGCTCACGGACAACCGTTAACCCACTAAAGGACTCTTGCAGGTCACGTCTTGGGTCCTGGAGGGGTCCCAACAGGGCCTCTCACTCTTTGCTTTCTCTCTCTTTCCCACAACGAACATGCATGACTTTTCATGAGTAAAACAAAGCCTGGCAAGCACACAAATGTGTGAACAGATACAAGAATGGCAAGGCCTGTGGAGTGGTGGACAGGATGGAGAAGTGGTCCATGGAATCATTTGCTCAGGTGTCCTCAGGTTTCAAAACATTGTGCTGGGCAATGCAGACACCTCTTTGGACTTTGGACTCTTTTTGACTTTGTGGTCAGCAGGAGTGGGACCAACCTTCAGGGATGGAACATTCTGTAACATGGGCATGTGTGTGCCTCAGCCCTGAAAAGGTCCCCAGGAATGTGAAGGTATTGCTTCCCCATGAATCTCCTGCTCCAAGAAGGGAGAAACAAGTGAGGCAAAGCGTTTCCCTTTACAAAACTGATAAGGCTGAACATTACGAGGCCTAGTAATAATAAGGCTGGAAATTTATTCTAAAACGTGAATTTAACACAAAATGTGTTCAAGAGTGTCTTCGTTTATACAAAGGCCTATGAAAATTTTAGGAAGAGAAATAGAATGGTATGTTGGGAAGTCTATTTTTAATTAAAAAAATTAATATTACTTATAATGCTAAGTGAAAGAAGGCAGAGACAAACGCCATATTTCACTCATATGTGGAATTTAAGAAACAAAACAAACAAAAAAACAAGCAAAGGGATAAAAAAGAGAGAAAGAGAGAGAGAGAGAGACAGGCAAACCAAGAAACAGACTCTTAACTCTAGAGAACAAACTGATGGTTGCCAGAGGGGAAGTGAGTAAGGAATGGGTTAAATAGGTGATGGGGATTAAGGAGGGCACATGTTGTGAAGAGCACTGGGTGATGTATAGAACTGTTGAATCACTATACTGTACACCTGAGACTAATATTACACTATATGTCAACTAACTGGAATTTAAATAAAAACTTAAAAAAGAGAAATAATGCTATTTTTAAACCAAATTTGTATTATTCGAACTGAACACTTGGTGGCAGCAAAGGCCACATTTTAAGAAACAGCACCCGGTCAGGAGGACGTCTCAGTGTGTGATGCCCCAGACAGGCCCTGGGAGGACCAGGTACGCTGCCCACGCATACTGGCTTTGGGGTCACAGACCTGAGGCCCAGGACGAGGATGAGGGGCGAGGGCAGCTTAGTCCTCTCAGAATGGGTGGGCTGTGCCGCTGTGGCCAACATTTCCTGGCACCTAAATGATCTACTCTGCACCACTGAAAATCTCTCTATTCTTTTCTATGTGAATAGGCTTCATTGTTCCTGTCTCACTATCTTTCTCCCTGCACAGATTTTCGTTCAGAGAAATTACAACTTCTTGATGTTGGAAGAGAATATCTAACAACAGTCTGTCAACAAAATTAGTATGGTAATAACGCAGGGAATGCTAAGAATGTTTCCAACAAAATTATATTATCTCTGCCTATAGCCTCACACAACATTTTAGTTGTTAAAGAAAAAATCTATCATGATGGTCTGCTTACATAGTGCTACAAGTCAAAAAATAAACAAGAACTCCTAAAACCAGCTTACAGAATTACACTGTATCTCACTGGTTTTTAAATGTTACTTCTTGATAGTCCAGGCAGCTGTCGTTCAAATCCCAGGAGAGCCCAGTCAAGAGGCCCACCCAAGGCCATTCCCAGAGTTCCCAACAGTGGGGCTGGGATGCTGGAGTGGCAAAATTTTACAACATAAGAAATGGATATTTGGCCCATAATTTAGGTAAGATTTCTCAAGCAATGGTATAATTTACTACTTAGCCTCTAACCATTCCCAACCCCAAACCTAAATTCCTGGCTCTTTAAAAATGCCATTTCAAATAATGGTGAATATATTAATAGATGAGTCTGGGTAAATAGTTTGGGATAATTTGGTAGTTCTCTGTCCTGCTCTTGTAATTTTTAAATCACTTCAAAATTAAAGGTTAAAATTTTATTTTTTTCTTTTGCAGCATCAAATGGAGCAGCTCAAGCCTACATCCAGGGTGGCTCAAGTGGGCTGGGGAGAACCAGGCACTTCACAAAAACATCTTCTACTCTCAACAGGATTTGGAAACTCGACATGATCCCACGGTTTCTTTGGATTCTCAATGCTGACAACTTTAAAAAAAAATTGGGGTGCCTGGGTGGTCGGTTAAGTGTCCAACTTTGGCTCAGGTCATGATCTCATGATTAGTGGGTTTGACTCCCGCATCAGGCTCTGTGCTGACAGCTTAGAGCCTGGAGCTTGCCTCGGATTCTGTGTCTCCCTCTCTCTGCCCCTCCCCTACTTGCCCTCTCTCTGTCTCTCTCTAAAATAAACAAACATCAAAGAATTTTTTTTTTGAAAATATTAAATTCTTTTGTACCTTGAGAATCACGGTAACAAAATGATTGTGATTTTAAAAACAAAACTGACACGGCATCACTACTTACTCTATGAATTATACCAGCTGAATGCAGATGTTTAATACCACAGAGCATCTGGTAGAGAAGGTAGGACATTCTTTCATGGTCCAACTCCATATGAATAACCTGACATAAGTTAGCATCCATTAATTCCATGACCAAATACCTGAGGAAAAAAAAGATCAGCCATGTACACATAAAAATTACCCCAAATTCCTTCATGGTTACTAAACTGTATTTATAGGAAACTAACAACTTACTACCTAGTTATTGCACTGGCTAAAGCAAAAAAAGAAAAGAAAAGGAAAAGAAAATAAAAGAAAGATAACTTTCCTCCGAACATTTATAAGGTATCCTGTCAAGAAGTAAACATATAATGGAACTTAGTAGAAGCTTAGGAAAAAACTGCCACTGTGATGTATTTCAAGTTAAAGACAAAACAATTTTATATCATAGTAAATAGAATCTCAAAATTCAAATTCTCCTAAATCTTTACATTTTTTTTTTTTTTTTTTTTTTTTGCTACTGGATCATACTTACCAGGATAGAAACCATGCTGTTACTTGCTTCACCTTAAGAAAATTTCTGACCTTGGGGCACCTCGGTTAAGGGTCTGAGTTCGGCTCAGGTCATGATCTCATGGTTCATGAGTTCGAGCCCCGTGTCAGGCTCTGTGCTGACAGCTTGGAGCCTGGAGTCTGCTTCAGATTCTGTGTCTCCCTCTCTCTCTGCCCCGACCCCACTCACACTCTTTCTCTCAAAAAATAAAGGTTAAAAATTTTTTTTTTTAAATTAAAAAAAAAAAAAAAAAGAAAATTTCTGACCTTCTTCTCCCACCAGCTGTGCTCCAGATTCTTATTCTCTCTGCAAGCAAAACTCCCCAAAGAGGTCTGTATACTTGGCATCTCCAATTCTTCTCCCATTTTCTTTTACTCCCATTTTGAGTAAGTGGGGCATAAGCCCCACCCCTCTGCTGACACTGTCCTCCTCAAGGCTTCTGATGACTTACTGCCGTGTCAAAATGTCCCTGGCTGATTGTGTCCTGCTCCTTTCCCCAACTTCTTACCATTGGGGCTGCCAACCCTTGGTCCTCAGCCTCCTCCTCTTCTGTATCACAAGTCTTGGTCATCTACTCTGATCTCTGATCTCAATGCTTTAAATACCATTCACAGACCGTCAACTCTCAAGTTCCTACCCTCCACCCAGGCCCCTCTCCCAAACGCCCAGTTCCCAGGCCGACTTGGGCATCCAAGAGATGTCTCGAGGCCCATGTCCAACACTGATCCCGGCTTCTACCTCGCCCTCCAGTCTGCTCAGCCTGCAGCCCACCTCATTTCAGCTGGGAGCACCTTCAACCTAGAAGGGGCTTGGGCCAGCGCCAGGCTCCACTCTCGACTCCCCTACCCTCACACTGCAGTCCTCCACAGAGGAGTCCTCCACATTACAATCCTCACACTACCGTCCTCACACCACAATCCTCCACGGTGGAGTCCTCCACACTGCAGTCCTCCACACTGCATTCCTCACACTGCAGTCCTCACACCGCAGTCCTCCACACCACAGTCCTCCACACTGCAGTCCTCCACACTGCAGTCCTCCACGCCGCAGTCCTCACACTACAGTCCTCCACACCGCAGTCCTCATACTACAGTCCTCCACACTGCAGTCCTCACGCCGCAGTCCTCACACTACAGTCCTCTACAATGTAGTCCTCCACACTGCAGTCCTCACACTACAGTCCTCCACACTGCAGTCCTCCACGCCGCAGTACTCACACTACAGTACTCCACACTGCAGTCCTCACGCCGCAGTCCTCACACTACAGTCCTCTACAATATAGTCCTCCACACTGCAGTCCTCACACTATAGTCCTCCACACTGCAGTCCTCCACGCCGCAGTACTCACACTACAGTACTCCACACTGCAGTCCTCATGCCGCAGTCCTCCACAGTGCAGTCCTCCACACCGCAGTCCTCACACTACAGTCCTCCACACTGCAGTCCTCACACTACAGTCCTCCACACTGTAGTCCTCCACGCTGCAGTCCTCCACACCGCAGTCCTCCATGCCGCAGTCCTCACACTATAGTCCTCCACACTGCAGTCCTCCACACCGCAGTACTCACACTACAGTACTCCACACTGCAGTCCTCATGCCGCAGTCCTCCACAGTGCAGTCCTCCACACCGCAGTCCTCACACTACAGTCCTCCACACTGCAGTCCTCCACGCTGCAGTCCTCCACACCGCAGTCCTCCATGCCGCAGTCCTCACACTATAGTCCTCCACACTGCAGTCCTCCACACCGCAGTCCTCACACTACAGTCCTCTATGCTGCAGTCCTCCACACTGCAGCCCTCACACTGCAGTCCTCCATGCCGCAGTCCTCACACCGCAGTCCTCCATGCCTCAGTCCTCACACTACAGTCCTCCATGCCGCAGTCCTCATACCACAGTCCTCCACGCTGCAGTCCTCACACTGCAGTCCTCCACGCCGCAGTCCTCACACCGCAGTCCTCCACACCACAGTCCTCCATGCCGCAGTCCTCACACTACAGTCCTCACACTATAGTTCTCCACACTGCAGTCCTCCACACTGCAGCCCTCACACTGCAGTCCTCCACGCCTCAGTCCTCATACTACAGTCCTCCACACTGCAGTCCTCCACGCCTCAGTCCTCATACTACAGTCCTCCACACTGCAGTCCTCACGCCGCAGTCCTCACACTACAGTCCTCCACACTACAGTCCTCCACACCGCAGTCCTCACACTACAGTCTTCACACTACAGTCCTCCACACCGCAGTCCTCACACTACAGTCCTCCACACCGCAGTCCTCACACTACAGTCCTCCACACTGTAGTCCTCCATGCTGCAGTCCTCCACACCGCAGTCCTCCACACCGCAGTCCTCACACTACAGTCCTCACACTATAGTCCTCCACACTGCAGTCCTCCACACCGCAGTCCTCACACTACAGTCCTCTATGCTGCAGTCCTCCACACTGCAGCCCTCACACTACAGTCCTCCACACTGTAGTCCTCCACGCTGCAGTCCTCCACACCGCAGTCCTCCATGCCGCAGTCCTCACACTATAGTCCTCCACACTGCAGTCCTCCACACCGCAGTCCTCACACTACAGTCCTCTATGCTGCAGTCCTCCACACTGCAGCCCTCACACTGCAGTCCTCCATGCCGCAGTCCTCACACCGCAGTCCTCCATGCCTCAGTCCTCACACTACAGTCCTCCATGCCGCAGTCCTCATACCACAGTCCTCCACGCTGCAGTCCTCACACTGCAGTCCTCCACGCCGCAGTCCTCACACCGCAGTCCTCCACACCACAGTCCTCCATGCCGCAGTCCTCACACTACAGTCCTCACACTATAGTTCTCCACACTGCAGTCCTCCACACTGCAGCCCTCACACTGCAGTCCTCCACGCCTCAGTCCTCATACTACAGTCCTCCACACTGCAGTCCTCCACGCCTCAGTCCTCATACTACAGTCCTCCACACTGCAGTCCTCACGCCGCAGTCCTCACACTACAGTCCTCCACACTACAGTCCTCCACACCGCAGTCCTCACACTACAGTCTTCACACTACAGTCCTCCACACCGCAGTCCTCACACTACAGTCCTCCACACCGCAGTCCTCACACTACAGTCCTCCACACTGTAGTCCTCCATGCTGCAGTCCTCCACACCGCAGTCCTCCACACCGCAGTCCTCACACTACAGTCCTCACACTATAGTCCTCCACACTGCAGTCCTCCACACCTCAGTCCTCACACCGCAGTCCTCCACGCCTCAGTCCTCACACCGCAGTCCTCCACGCCTCAGTCCTCACACCGCAGTCCTCCACGCCTCGGTCCTCACACCGCAGTCCTCACACTGCAGTCCTCCATGTCGCAGTCCTCACACTACAGTCCTCACACTATAGTCCTCCACACTGCAGTCCTCACACTACAGTTCTCTATGCTGCAGTCCTCCACACTGCAGCCCTCACACTGCAGTCCTCCACGCCGCAGTCCTCACACCGCAGTCCTCCACGCCTCAGTCCTCACACCGCAGTCCTCACACCACAATCCTCACGCTACAATCCTCCATGGTGGAGTCCTCCACACTGCAGTCCTCACATTGCAGTCGTCACATTGCAGTCCTCACATTGTAGTACTCACACCGCAGTCCTCCATGCCACAGTCCTGCACACTGCAGTCCTTGCACCACAGTCCCCACACTGCAGTCCTCCACACTGCAACCCAGAAACCAAAGTTATTCTTTGAAAATATAAATGTAAGTCAGAGAAGCTCACGCCTCTGCTCAAGTCTCACTGCCTTGTCTTAGAGTAGAAGGAAGTCCTTACAATAGCCCAGAGGCCTGGCAGCGTCTGGCCCCATCACTTCTCTGAGCGTCCCCCACTTCTCTCCTCTGCTGCCCAACTCCAGCCACACTGGCCACTTGCAACTCAGAGCCCACCAGGAATGGCCCCACTTCCACACTGCCCCACTTCTGCCGTTCCTTCTATCTTGATACCATCTTCCCTCAAATACCTGTAGGACTAACCCCTCACCTCCTTCAAGGCTTTCTTCAAATGTCACCAATCCAGTGATGTCTTTCTCCTACCACCCTGCTTACGATTACAGCCTGACTCCTAACTGCCAGCACTACTGACCCCTACACCATGCCCCACTTCTTCCAGAGCACATTCTTATGATGGCATCATTGCCCTGCTTGTGCTGATTGCTTATCTTCTCTGGCCTTCTCAAAAGCTCTCAGAAGGACTATGATCACCCGCAATTTTTTTTTTTAAGTAGGCTCCAAGCCCAGCACAGAACCTAATATGGGGCTTGAACTCACAACTCTGATCAAGACCTGAGGGGAGATCAATCAAGAGTCAGATGCTTAAGGGGCATCTGGGTGGCTCAGTCGGTAAGTGTCTGACTTTGGCTCAGGTCATGACCTCGTGGTTTGTGGGTTCAAGCTCTGGGTCGGGCTCTGTGCTGACAGCTCAGAACCTGGAGGCTGCTTTGGATTCTGTGTCTCCCTCTCTCTCTGCCCCTCCCCTGCTTGCGCTGTCTCTATCTCTCAAGAATAAATAAACATTAAAAAAAGAATTAAAAAAGAAAAGAGTCAGATGCTTAAGAAACTGAGCCACCCAGATGCCCCTCACCTGCAATTTTAAATAATAAAAGGGATTTTTGCCTGCTTTGGGTCACTAAAGTATGCCAGGTCCAAGAGAGTGCTTAGCACACAAATGGCAATCAAATATTTTTTCAATGAATACACCAGTAAATTTAGGATGAATTGGGCATTTCAATATGATAAATTAACATTTTATTCTAAGATAATTCTATTTCAGATTGTGGAAACATACAATATTTAACAACATAATCATTTCAAATAATAACTATAAACACTCAAACCCTACAATCCTGGGTTTTGGGGGAGTGGAGAAAAACATTTTGTATTTCAGCAAAGTGAATTGGCAGCATTAATGGTCACTGTCTCCTCTGAAGAATTATTTTCGGTCATCCTTTACCTGTTATGGAGATGATAATATCTAGGCACAAATACTGAATATTATTATCGATCTTTCTTAACATTTCTCCAGAGAAAAAAGTGTCTATCATTAAAACTATACTGCTACTTGGGGCGCCTGGTTGGCTCAGTCGATTAAACGTCCAACTCTGGATTTCGGCTCAGGTCACGATCTCAGTTTGAGGGATTGAGACCAGCGTTTGGCTCCATGCTGGCAGCGCAGAGCCTGCTTGGGATTCTCTCTCTCCCTCTCTCTGACCCTCCGCTGCTCACATGTGCTCTCTCTCTCTTTCTCTCTCTCTTAAATAAACAAACAAACAAACAAATAAATGTATAGTTACTACCTACATTTCCTAAGTAAAACAAGCAGTTACTTTTCTAAGTTTTCAGTCTTTGATACACAGTGCATCACTGAGTAAAAATGATACTTACACATCTTGAAATTCTTCTAGAGTCTTCTGTGGTGTAAACACATTTAACAAACTAATTATCTGAAAAGAAAATTTATTTTACCTCAGCATGTCGTAACTTTAACTATAAAAATTAAGTTTAATGTTAAAATTTACTAAAACTGAAAAACAAATCACAGCAGAACTCAGTATTTATTATTGTTATTAGCTTTACCAAAATATCCTATTACGTGGCATTTGAGAAAAGTAAAATGATTAGGGTTCTCACCTTGGAAATAAGATGTACTTTTAATCAAATCACATTTTATGTGTTTCTAGTAACTTATTATGACAGAATTTTAACATATAATGTCTTTCAGGTTCTGAACATAAAAGAATAGAAATTGTGGGTAGAAAAAGACTAAACAAAGCAATATGTTAACTGCGAAAACTTAAATACTATCTACAAATTTCTAAAGCTTTGAAATATGAAGGTGAAACTTGTATCTTTAGTATGATGAAGATGAACCCCTCACAGTGTTATGTATTTACTTAAAGAGGGTTCTAGAAAGGCCTCTACCACAGGCCTTGGTCCTGGCACCCCAACAGTTAAGTGATGAGTCCCACTGCTTGAGCATCAAACACACATCCTCAGTCATTTCAAATGATCAAGGGAAAGAGGAATGATTCAGTATATAGAACTGGGGTGGCTGGTTAACCGAGGGAAAAATAAAATCGGATCCATACTTCAATCTTCACATCAACCCCAAATGGAACAAAGATTTAAATGTAAATGATGAAATCATAAAACATTAAAACATGGATAAACATTTATGTAATTCTAATGTAGAAAAGCATTTTTCTAAGCATGACAGGAAACCTACAAAATTTTATTACATTAAACCCAAACTGAAATTAAAAAAAAAAAAAGCATGGCAAAAACAACTTAATTGGGGTCAAATGGAAAAGAAGTGAGAGTTGGTAGCTTTAGCATCCAAAGATCCTCCCTAAATGCATAAGAAAGACACCAACAGCCCAAGAGAAAAATGGACAAAGGCCACAGAAAACAAATTCTTTAAAAATAAATGGCTAATAGAAATATGCAAAAGAACTCAACTTCACAAGTAAGAATAAGATATCATTTGTCATCTCTTAGATTGGTAAAGTACAACAAAAATCTCAGATAGTCTTTTATAAATATACATATGTATAGGCTTACTGCTTCGGAGACAGAAGGTCCAAAGCAGGCTCTGTGCTAACAGCAGTAAGCCTGATGCGGGGCTCAAACTCAGGAACCATGAGATCATGACCTGAGCTGAAGTTGGACACACAACCGACTGAGCCATCCAGGCACCCCATTCTCAGATACTCTTAATGGAAGTGTAAAATTGATGGTCTTTCTTGAGGTCAATGTGTCAGCATATATTAAAACCAGGTGTGCAGAGTATGCTTTGGCCAAGAAGTTGACCTGGACATGCGTGCGAAGTACATGTTAAGGATGTTTGTGGCAGTATTGATTATAATAGCAAAAACTGGAAACAATCTAAATATCCAGGAACAGGTGACTAGTTAAATAAATACTGTGCATCTGTACCATTTAAAAAATGGTTTCCATCTATGTTCATTAATATATCTGAGGTCCAGAAACATTCCATGAGGGAAAAAGCAGTATTTACAATAACACAGAAGGTCGAGTTCATGTGTGTATGTACATACGTATGTAAGAATGCTCACCAAAATGTTAATGATAATGCACTGTGGGAGTCAAGGATTTTTGCCTCTTTGTTTATATTGTTTGAATTAAAAAAATAATAACCATACTTTTGTATAATCTGAAAAAAATTTTTAAATGTAAAAGTAAAATAAAGCATACACTGGAGAAATTAAAAACAAACTCAAAAGAATAAACTTATCTTAGTTTTGTATGTGATGTCCCTATACCAGAAAGATCCAGCATTTATGCTAAAACAAAGGGAGCAGCATGAAATTGAGTGTAGTCTTAAATACTCATCAACAAAAAAAGGGGTCACAAGGGGTGATCTCCAAAGACCCTTCCAGACATAACATGTGATGATTTTTTTAATAACAAGGCAAGGTTATCAAAATCATGCTTACAATAATGCTTAGAGACTAGTGGCGGACATCCAATGTGCCTGAGTACCTCATTTTCTGGAAACTTACAATTTCTCCTTAAAATTTACAGTGCTTTGATTTCTGTGGAGATGCCAAGTATAGCTATCTTGAATATCACACCATCTACTGACATATTTAAACCTGAAATGTCCACAGTACAAGGTAAAAAGCTACTTCTAGAACAACGTTTTTCTAAAAAGAATATGTAGTGTCTCAGTTTGTTAGGTTCATACTATTGCCATTTTATAGAAATAGAAATACTGAAACTCAAATAGTTACACAGTTAATTGATATTGCTAACCCTCTTCAGTGACCCAAACTGGACCATGCTGCTTCTGGCTGACTTCAATTTCCCCAAGGTTAATTAAGAATTTTATCAACAGGGGTGCCTGGGTGGCTCAGTCGGTTAAGCGTCTGACTCTCGGTTTCAGCTCAGGTCATGATCTCACGGTCTCATGGGTTCAAGCCCCACATGGGGCTCTGTGTTGCCAATGCAGAGCCTGCTTGGGATTCTCTCTCTTCCTCTCCTTCTGGCCCTGCCCCACTCATGCTGTCTCTCTCAAAACAAATAAATTTTAAAAAGTTATTTAAAAAAAGAATTTTATAAATAAAATATAATCATTTAAATGGTTACTGTTATTAGCAGTTTACCCTAAGTCTAAACCCAACATATATCCAAAGACCCAGAAGGTTATCCCATTATGGACAACATTATATGGAGAAAACATAGACATAACTTACATTTTTATGATTGACACATTTTAAGAGGACGAGTTCACGATAAGCTCTCTTTGCATGGGTTTGATTCTGAAAAGGACGGCTTAGTTTCTTGACTGCAACATTTATCCCAAGAACTGTATCAAAAGCAGCACTATAATTAGGAAATATAATAAGGAACCCATTAGGATGATTCTGGAAAATACTGCAATGTAGAATGTACATTCAAGGCATTATCTTTTTAAATAAGTAACAAATAAGGAAATCTCTTTCTGCTTGTTTCTACTCAAGGTACTTCTACACGTCAAGACCAAGGTAAGTTGTCTGAGAATGTGGGACAGACTCACTGCTCTGCAGAGGTACAGACAGGGCAGCTACAGTTAGGATGGGATTCAACAATTCTTTGCACACTGACTTCTCATCATATTAGTTGATATCATTATATTCAGAACCAAGTAATTCAATACACAGGATGTAAGACCAGTCAAGAAACGAAGTCTTCAGTTTAAATATGCCAATAAGTTGGGGCGGGAGGGTCACTGGTTATCACAGAATAAAATAGAAGTATATTCTGGAGTATCATGGTGGAGGAAATGGTTGAGATCATGAGAAGAATATAATAAATATAAGTTTTGATTGTGTTTTTCCCAGACAAAAAAATCTAAAGAGAAAACAGAAGCCAAGATCTCAGCTCATGGTAAATCTTCAAGATACAAAACCGCTAATGTAAGCAATTACTATATATAAAATTCTACTAGAAATAACTCCTTGTACTGTTATAGTAAGAATAAAATCCTGCAGAGGCTGTGTTTCTGGCATCTCAAGTTCCAAGTTGAAATTTATAGTTCCTTTTCCTCCAGAAAATAGGGAGAATTGAGTAGCCTGATGGTACATTTTATACAAATTAGTACTAATAGTACATCAGAGGTTAAAAGCTGCCAAAGACCACCTCAGAACTGAAGCACCATTTAAAACACTGTTTCTACTTATTCTATTCAGTTTGTAACATTGTTTCCACTTATACACTTCTATTAATGTTTTGTTTTGTTTTGTTTTGTTTTGTTTTTCCAACAGCCCTAACTTAATTGAATGGATTTTAAATTGAAGGCTGTCCATGGTAGCATTTGGTTAATGATTAGAAACTTCACGTGGCTTTGTAATTGTTTCTCTTTAATTCAGTTCACATTATGTGTACACGTATACACATACGTAAATCTACATGCCCATATGGAAATGCATCATTCATATGAATTATAAAATGTTAAAGATAAATCTATTGTGCAACATATAATTAATGTACATATACACATGTGCATTTGTACCTACATATATTTCCCAGTGTTAAGAACTTGAAAACAGACACACCTTTCTTGATCTCAAAAGTTTTTGTCCCAAATGAGCCAAATGGACTAATTATGAGCTTCTGAGCAGACACCTACTTCCTCACTAGTAGTTTGAACTGCGGGAGCAACCCCCTTCAATTTTTCCTGGTTTTAATTCTTGTGGTCACTTCTCAACTCTAGATGAATATACTTTTATTACCGTTTCCTCATGTATCAACTTCAGAAATTGTCTGTCTATTCCGCCAAACTGAAGATTTAACCACTTACTTGAAACCCCCAACTCTTCCCAGCTTTTTGCTCTCACGTCATTTTGAACTTTTCCCTTGGTTACCTTTGTAACTTGAAACAACGTGCCTAAATTTCTTGTTCCATCAACCTTCAAGGGAGCCTCTGGACTCCCAGTATGTAAGATAAGACCATCACCTTCCATCTCTTTTGCCTTCAGGGCTCTACTCTCTTTCCCCTCCTCCAAACTTCTGTCTTGAATGGTCAAGCTAGAGAACATATCTGTTAAGTCTCTACAACTACGTCTTCCGTGTGTCTTCTTTCGGATGTGTCTACAAGTTGAAAGCCAAGACACACAGAGTATGTATGCATGCACACGCAAATGTCTCTAACAGCAGAGCCAGGATGACAGTTCATTTTCCAAGGATCACATGACCCTTCTTGTCACTCACAAGGGAATGAGATTGTTTCTGGCATCAAAGTCAGATGGTTTTTCTTTTCTTACATCCCATCAGTTGCTCAAACATCATGTCTTTTTAAAGCTGTTTGACACTTTAGGCCATGACTTCTTCTAGCTGTTCCACCATAAGTTTCCAATAAGCATTTTTTCTTTTTTAAAAATATTTATTTATTTTTGAGAGAGAGAGAGAGAGAGAGAGAGAGAGAAAGAGAGAGAGAGAGATGGAGCATGAGAGGGGGAGGGGCAGAGAGAGAGGAAGACACAGAATCCGAAGCAGGTTCTAGGCTCTGAGCCATCAGTACAGAGCCCGACGTGGGGTTCGAACCCATGAACTATGAGATCATGACCTAAGCCCAAGTCGGATGCTTACCCGACTAAGCCACCCAGGCACCCCAGCATTTTTTCTTTTTAAGAGAAGAAAAATATCCCTTTCTAAAGTCTATCCCCCGTGCTTCCCACCTTGCTCACATGAGCTATTGTTTAAGGTCTATTCCATTTTTTTGAAGATATGTTTTCTTGGAGTTTCTTTCACGGCCTGCTGTAAAGCCACCACCTTGGGACTTCTTTTCACTGGTCTCCATGCTGGTCATATATGTTCCTGTATTCTCTTTCTTGGTGGAGTACATCCTCAAGGAATTGCTTCAGAAAGAGTCCATGGAAGATAAATGATCTTGTTCTTCCCTCAGCGTTGACTGATAGTTTGTCTTCTGACTTCAAAATCAGCTTTCTTTTGGAACTCCACGGATTTCCAATGTTGCTTGTCTCATTTTCATCCCTTTGATTCTCTTCCTGTTCCTCAGTTCAATGATGTGTCACAAAGAATCATGTTTCGTCAGCATCCCCAAAGCCTCCCCTTACTAATCACTATCCCTCCTGTCCCCAAAGATGATAACTCATTCTGATTTTTATGATCATCACTTCCTTGCTTTTACCAGCTAAACATGCATCTTCAAGCTCCCTCCCCCTCCCACCCCCATGGCTTATTTTTGTCTGTTTTTTTAAACCGTTTGTGTCTGACTTCTTTCACTCAACATTACATCTGGGAGACTCACCTGTTGTTGTGTGTAGCTAGAATTCATTCTGTGTCATTGCTATAATATTCCTTTGCATGACTACATGACATAACGTTGATGTATACTTCAGTTATTTTCAGTTTGCTAGCAATTATAAGAAACATGGTCATAAACATTCTCACACATGGCTCTGGGTCCCTTATACATGCATTTCTGATGAGTAGATAGCTAAGAGTAGGAACGCCGAAGCATTGTCAAAGTGTTTTGCTGTACTAATTTCTAGGCATTTGGTTTTTATGTATGCTGACCCTGTGTTCTATAAGCGGGGCTAAGCATACTCATTAACAAATGGGAGATGGGGTCTAATCTAATCACAACAGACCCCCCCCCCTTTTTTTAATGTTTATTTATCTTTGAGAGAGACCGAGATAGAGCATGAGTGGAGGAGGGGCAGAGAGAGAGGGAGACACAGAATCTGAAGCAGGCTCCAAGCTCCAAGCTGTCAGTGCATAGCCTGATGTGGGGCTCGAACTCACAAACCACGAGATCATGACCTTCGCTGAAGTCAGATGCTAACCAAGCCATCCAGGTGTCCCACGACAGCTCTTTAGAAGCAGAGTTTGCTCTGGCTGGTGGGAAGAGGGGAAAGTCTGAGAGATTTTTATCCTGAGAAGGATTAGACGTGCCACTGCTGTCTTTAAGGTGGAGGGGGCCATGTGAGAAGAAATGCAGGAGCCCCTACGAGCACAATGGCCTTTGGCTGACAGACAGCGAGGGATAGGGACCTCAGACCTACAGCTGCAAGCAACTGGGTCCTGCGAATGTGCTCGGAAGCACATTCTTTCCTGGAGCCTCCAGATAAGAGCACAGTCCAGCCAACATCTTGATTTCAGCCTCATGCGATGTTGGGCAAGAACCCGGGCAAGCCCATGCAGATTTCTGACCTATGAGAAGTATGAAATCATAAATGGGTGTTGCTTTAAAACACCAAGTTTGTGGTAACTTAGTATGCAGCCATAGAAAATGAAAACATCCTCTCTTCTGTATTTTTCTACCCTTTTGTCTCTCCAGGCTTCATTCTGAAATTTTTTTTAATGTTTATTTAGTTTTTTGGAGAGACAGAGTGTGAGCTGGAGGAGGGGCAGAGAGAGAAGGAGACAGAATCCAAAACAGGCTCAGCTCAGAGCCTGACGCAGGGCTCGAACTCATGAGCCATGAGATCACGACTTGAACTGAAGTTGGACGCTCAACTGACTGAGCTACCCAGGTGCCCCACTGAATTTTTTTTTTTCCTGACCCACCTTTAAGATCACTAAATCTCTCTTTGGTTATATCTAATATGGCATTAAACCCATCCATTAACTTCATAATTTAATTTCTATATCTTACAGTTCTAGAATTTCAATTTAGTTTTTTTTTTAAGTCTCCACTTTTCTACCAAAAATTTTTCATCTTGCCTTTTACCATCCTGAACACAATGCCATAGCTATTTAAAGTTTGGCTCCAATAACACTAATATCCCCTGTGGATCTGTTTCTTTTCTGTTTGTGCTGGGTCACATGCATGTTGTCTATTCTCCTGTGTGACAAGTCATTTGTGATGGTGTGTGGGGCCTCGCACTTGCAAAACTGCTTGCTATCTAGAAATAGCTTGATATCTAGAATTTAAATTCACTTCTGCTGGGCACCTGGTGGGGGGCACTAGCAATTTGGGTTCACTTCAAGTTCAACAAATGAGGTGATTTGAGGCTGAGTGGCAGTGCCCGCAAGGGTCCATTTCTTTCAGGTTCATTCTTTTTTTTTTTATTTTTTTTTAACATTTATTCATTTTTTACTGTTTTTTTTTTTTTTCAACGTTTTATTTATTTTTGGGACAGAGAGAGACAGAGCATGAACGGGGGAGGGGCAGAGAGAGAGGGAGACTCAGAATAGGAAACAGGCTCCAGGCTCTGAGCCATCAGCCCAGAGCCTGACGCGGGGCTCGAACTCACAGACCGCGAGATCGTGACCTGGCTGAAGTCGGACGCTTAACCGACTGCGCCACCCAGGCGCCCCAACATTTATTCATTTTTGAGGGACAGAGAGAGAGCGGGAGTGGGGGAGGGGCACAGAGAGAGGGAGACACAGAATCTGAAGCAGGCTCCAGGCTCTGAGCTGCCGGCACAGAGCCCGACGCAGGGCTCAAACCCACGAACTGTGAGATCATGACCTGAGCCAAAGCTGGACGCTCAACTGACTGAGCCACCCAGGCACCCCCTCCCCACTTTAAAAAAATTTTTTTTTAACAACATTTTCTTTCGGGTTCATTTTTAACTTCTTGGGTGCAGTCCTTTTTTGGTCCCAGTTCAAGGCAAAAAGTTCACCTGGCCCCTTATAGGACCCTGGGCTCCAATCTGCTGGTCACCCAAGGCAATCAAAAGTATTACTCAATCTCTCACCTATGCACTCTAGAATTCTCAAAGGTCCTCAGGGGAAAAAGCCCCAAATTTTGGGCTTCCCCTACTAGGATTCTGTCCATCCCCAGATCCTAGCCTAGTAATTCTTCACTCACCTACTTGCTCTCTAGGCGCAAATGCTGAGCACGGGGATGGCAGGCGGATGTTGGTAGCCAACTAGCACAACTGTTTCATAGACACACTTTTAATTAACATCCCTATTTCTGGGCACTTGTTTCACCTTCGTTTTCTGTCTCTGTCATCCCTACACCTACAGCCTCTTTGGGGTTTTACTCTAGATAGGTTCTCTTCCTCACTGCAAATGTCTCAGCTACTTATTCTCACTTCCCCTGCTCTGTTTATCTGCATCAAGTTTCCAATTACTTCTTACATTTCAGAAATGTGTTAAAAGCTCTCATCCCACTGACTACTGTCAGTGCCCTCCTGCTTTGTTGGGTATCTGATCCATCATTCTAATACAGAAGCTCTAAAACTGCTCACTTTAGAGGTGAGACTGTTAAGGCATACAAAGACCCAAGGATTTGTTCAAGGTCACAAAGAACTACGAGTGTGTGGATCAGAGCTGGTCTTGGAGCTCAGTTTTCCCACATCACAGGCTTCCTGTGCTTTACACTATAAATCTTCTTTATCGCAGAAATTTTGTTACAGACATTATATGTTTATTTACTCATACTAGTGGAGAGAAAATAAAACAGTGTAAGAAGAGGCTGACATTCATGGGTGAACAGAACTAGAAAGATAAAGGAGTAAAGGCTAGACTAACCATTTAATGCTCAGGTTGTAACTGTGACTTCTAGGGTCTGCCAGATCTAACATTAAACTTTTTTTTTTTAAGTTAAAAACTTCATGCAAATGTTCCATAAAACAGATAATTCTCACTATTTTGGCTGAACAACTTGAGATTTTAGGAGAAAGAAAAACTGAACAGATAAGAAAGAAACATACACACTTTTCCCCCGCTACAGCTTCAACAAAATCTTGCAGTTACTTAATTTTATTAAATAATATAGTTGATATTTATGAATGATTCAAAGTGATAAACATTTCAAAACTTACTTCCTAATTTATTTAATTAACATTTTAAAAATGTTTATTTTGACAGAGAGAGAGAAAGCAGGGCAGGGGCAGAGAGACAGAGAGGGAAAGAGAGAATACCAAGCAGGCTCTACGCTTGACAGTGTGGAGTCCAACGTGGGGCTCGATCTCATAAACTGTGAGATCACGACCCTAGCTGAAGTCAAGAGTCGGATGCTTAACCAACTGAGCCACCCAGGCACCCCTATTTCACTAACATTTTTAATGAACAAAAATATGGAAACAAGAGGCAATTGCAAAAGCTATTCAAAATTAAGAGGCAGAATATTTTCCTCTGGTCCCAGCTCTTCCACTTAATCCCAGACCAGTACCTGCACTTTGGTGTCGCTGCACCCTAGTCCCTAGGTCTTCATAAAGCTCTAGTTTACACAGATGATTAACAAGTTTTGCAAACCATGCACTATTGCTACTACATTTTATTTTCAAAAATGTAAGAACACACATGCCTCTGTTAGTTTCCTATTGCTGTTGTACCAAATTACCACAAATTTGGTTTAAAACACAAATCTATTATCTTCTAGTTCTGAAGTGTGTGTGTGTGTGTGTGTGTGTGTGTGTGCGCGCGCTCACGTAGTGTGCACATCAATGAAGCATTTGGTTCAACCAGAGAGGAGGCTTTATTCTAAATGTGAGCTGAGATTAGCTGGGGATGTTTCATAGATGAGATTAGTCTTGAAAGACCAGTGACAGTGTCTTAAAGACTGGTGGGCTTCTGAGGACAATCCAATCCCCACATGCAGTGGGGACAAAAGTAATAGTCATGTTTGCAGGGAAAGAACGGCTGCAGAGAACCAGTTATCTAGAAGTTAGGGCTTGATGGTGGGGGACACTCGGGCCCTTCTGTCACTGGAGGAAAGAAAGGGGCCTGACTGGCACCGTTAGTAGTTTCTAACTAACGGTAGTTAGTAGCTTCTAGGAGAGGGTGAAAGACCCTCTCCTTGCACCGCATACTGAACACTTTTCTTTTGAGGCCCTCAAAGCAGAATGCCAATACCCACGATGCTGTGCAAAACAGATCTGGGAAAAAATACTCAGAAGATGGGGTGGAGGGGGTATCACAGGGGAAGTACTCTCTCATTCTGAGGATCACCATTGTTGTGGCTCAAGGGGACCCCAAAGCCTCAACCCACCGGCAAGGCGAGGAGCAGTCAGTCACCCACCCGCCTGGCCAACAGCAAGGCCACACAGACTCTGGGAGAAAGGAGCAATGACATGATAACAGAAGGCAGGTCTCCAACTATGGGCCCAGCTCCCAGGATAGCACTTCATCTGAAGGCCAAC
This sequence comes from Prionailurus viverrinus, assembly GCF_022837055.1. NCBI lineage: Eukaryota > Metazoa > Chordata > Mammalia > Carnivora > Felidae > Prionailurus > Prionailurus viverrinus. Next base: position 90,561,344 of record NC_062561.1, on the reverse strand, counting down.
AGATGAAACATCCCAGAAGCCCAAGAAAGATTTTCACAGCTGTACACACATCTCTACCAGAAGACATCAGTCATCTGAATCAAGTTAACTAACCCCTTTTCCATGCATCCTGTGAAGTTAGCCCAACAGGCTTTGGTTTGGTAACAAGTAACCGTCTGGGTTACAAAGGTAAGTGAATAGTGACATCGAAGATTGTGAAATAAACTGTTAGCTGCGCATGGGCTCATCAAGTTTTAATTAATTAATTAAGCTTAATTAGTTCCAAGTAATGACTTCTCACTTGAGCAGAAAACAACAAAAACCCAGCCTTTGATCTTGCCTTAGAATCAAAACTCACGCTAATGGAAATGGGGATTTGCAAGAGATGAGATTTAGAACAGCGTCAGGGTTTTAGCCCTCATGTACTTCTTTCTGCCTACCTTTCTGCATGTGGGATAAAAGCTGCTCCCACAAGTATTAACAAAATTGTCATGAAATCATGTAAAGGAAAACATTAAGATTTAAGTGATTTTACTATTAAGATTCTGTCAATATAGAAGTCAAGCTACTATGGGGAAATGACAACATATTTTACACACTGTACAGTGTAAAAATACCATTACATACAATGCTTTAGTATCAGGAGTTAAATATCCAAATGACAAAATGATAAAATAGCCTTGCTGTAAGGCACCTTCCGGTTTGCTTTTTTTTTTTAAAGTAGACTTCACGCCCAATGTGGGGCTTGAACTCACAACACTGAGATCAAGGCTGAGTGACCCAGGCATCCCTCCAGTTTGCTTTCTTTTTTTAAAGAAAATATTTGAGGTGAGATTCACAGACACACAAAATTAACCAGTTGAAAGTGAATGATTCAGTGACGTTCAGTCTATTCATGATGTTGTGTGGACACCAGCTCTGTATCATTCCAAAAGATTTCTGTCAACACAAAGGGAAAGCCCATACCCTGTAAGCAGCTGTGTCCCATCCCCCCGTCCCCCCTGCCTCTGCTAACCACCAGTCTGCATCTGCCTCCAGGCACCCACCTACTCTAGACATCTCATATAAACGTCTGGCTTCTTTCACTTAGCGTGCTCTTGAGGATCATCCATGTTGTAGCACGTGTCAGGGCTTTGGTCCTTTTATGAATCAAACCCTATGTGTGCACAGAACACAATTTGTGCATCTATTCATCATCTCCTGATGGACATTTGGGCTACCTTCTGGCTATTGCGAATACTGCTGCTACAAGCATCTGTGTACACCTTTGTTACAGTGTACAAAGCATTTGTGTAAGTTTTTGTTGGTACAATGGATTTTAATTCTTTGGGGTATATACCTAGGAGTAGTTACTGGGTCACGTGGTAATTCTGCGTTGAGGATCTGTCAAACTGTTCTCCACAAGAGGCCGCAGCATCTTACATTCTCACCAGCGATGCATGAGGCTTCTAACTTCTTCACATCCTTGCCAACATTTTTTATTTTCTGTTGTGTTGATCATGGCCATTCTAGTGGGTATGAAGTTGTAACTCACTGTGGTTTTGATTTCATTTCCCAAATGACGAATGCTGAGCACCTCTGCATGTGCTTATTATCTATTTATATATCCCCTCTGGGGAAATTCTATTCAAGTCCTTCGGCTGTGTTTTGTTTTTTTTTTTAATTGGGTTGTCTTTTTAAAGTTGTAAGAGTTCTTTATACATTCCGGATACTAGACGCTTACCAGATATATGATTTGCAAACATTTCCCCATTTTGTGGGTGGTTTCTTCACTCTGTTGACAGTGTCCTTTGATGCACCAAAGTTTTAAATTTTGATGGAGTCCAATTTGTTGCTCATGTTTTTGGTGTCATTTCTAAGAATCCAAAGTCATGAAGCTTCCCTGGTTTTCTTTTAGGAGTTTATGCTTCCAGCACTTACGTTTAGGTCAATGATTTATTTTGAGTTAACCTTCTACACAATGTGAAGCAAGGGTCCAACACATGACGTGCCTTCTGCATGTGGACATACACTTGCCCCAGCATGATCTGTTGAAGAGACTGCTCTTTCCCCAATGGATGACCATGGAGAACTTTTCCAAAATCAACTGGCCATAAATGTATGGGTTTATTTCTGGGCTCTGAGTCAAAAAAAATTTTTTTTAATTCAGAACTTTCCATACTATAATTCTGCCACTGCTTTCTCAGATGAGGTTTAGCTTATAATGGCATATTAGGAACTTTTGTTTAAAAACTGAAAATTTTTTAATAAAAAATACACATCTGTGATGAATAATTTCATTATTAAACATGTCTGTAAAAATTAAAGATGAAAAGTAGAGTATACAACCTGGAAGTCAAAACCAATCTCTGCAAAATGGTATTTTATAAAGTAACATGTGATTTTACTGTTATTTACATGCTGTAATGAAGTCATTAATTTTAACTGCCTCCCATTTACAAAACCTTCCATTTTGCAATTACTTATGAACTTTTTTTACTCATGAACTTTATTTAGAATTACTTATGAACCAAATTGAGAGGTTGACTCTCAATGTGGTTATTACATTAAATGTTGTTAATATCAGCCTTGCCAAATTACCTGTATCAAATTACTATGCGATTCCAAGTAAGAGATGGATTATAAATCAAAAGAATGTTTTATTGTCTAGAACTTTTTATACATTTCAAAGTGTCCTCACTTGAACCATCCAATGACTTTAAAACTTCTCTTGGCACAATGGATTTAAATAGCAATACAGTGTGTTATCTTTTGGAAATTAAGATCACCCTTATTTTAGACCCAGACTGGGCATTCCTCCCAAACAGCCCCTTCTCCTACATTAGTTTTTCTGTGAAGTTCTGAATGTCATTTCCTCTTAGCTCCCAGGGCTCCAACCACCTAGGCTAAAGGGAACAATGGGAAGGACTTCCCGGATCTCAGGTCTCCATAACCGAGGATCAATTACAAAGCGCTGGGTCTCTAGACTCAAAATCTCTAATGAGAACATTAAGCCCCCCTACCAGAACATCTAGAAGAGTTTGTTCTCTTTTATCTTGAATCCCCTCTGCCTACAAGTTGTAAACAGTGGATATTTAGCTCCAACACAGTTTATTTTAGATGCAAAGACAACCTTGTTTTTATTGACCCAAAAAAGAAAAAAGAAAAAAAAAAAGAAAAGAAAAGAAAAGAAAAGAAAAGCCTTGCCCAGAAAACTATGGGTTGAAAAGTTTGGGAAGCGCTGATAACTGTAGTCTAGAAAACACGTGAAAGACTTTACCTTTAGCTGGCCGGTGATGTCGCGGCAGCTGACTGTCTTACCATGCAAGAGACTAAGGTTCAGGGTCAGACCAACGGTTCTGACGGGCTGGACACATGGTTGAAGTGAGACACCAAGGAAGAGACGGCCAGCCCAACCCCTCACACAGCAGCCCTTCCTGGTTAATCCATGGGGTGATAATGACACTGACTGGCCTCATCCTGCCAATGAAGGGCAAGGCACTGCAGTGACGGCGCCTAGAAATGAATAGGAGTGATTGGGGATAAAAGGGGGAGAGGGGAAAGGTGGCCAGGATGAAGAAATGAATAAAACTCCAAATTTCTGTTACAACTCACTGTCATACCTATTACTCTAGTATCTAATGACAGGGAAATGGAAAAAAAAAAAAAAAAGAAAAGAAAAGAAAAGAAAAAAAAACAAAGGGAAAAAAACAAAAATCGCAAACTATAAATTTATGCAGCATTCTAAGAATTGAGGTCTGTATCCTACAATATGACTACATATAACTAGAGCAAGAGCTTGATCTGATATAGTTCAAAAACCTATTGCAAAGAAAAGAGTATTTTTTTTAATCATCAGCGTTTCTAAGTTCTGACAACTTCATTTTATTGGGTTTTTATTATGACAAAAACTCAGTCCATGCTATTGAAACAGAGCATACTTACCAAACAATCCCTTGGGCTCCAGAGCCAATTGGTTTCAACTGCTGGTAACGTTTCAGGACAGTGAAAGTTGAGTCTGCCACTTGCACACTGTAAAACTGACTATCACATTTACTGTCACTCATGATGTAGTATCATAGAATATTCCAAAGAGCTGGTACAGTGGTCAGGTTCCTTAAAAGAGAAACAGAATGAACATGCACTCTTTCTGAGATGATACAGGCACAGCTCACTTCATAGGGTTGCAAGTTTATTGGCATGTAAGACAACGTGGCTGTAAGTTGATAAAGTTGGTTGGACCAAGTTCTGAACTTAAGCAAAGTGCAAAACAAACAAACAAAAAAATGCAACGACATTTCAGAGGCACAAGACCATCATGAAAGGAAGGAACATTGAGGCCCCACATGACCATGTTTTAAGGGAGCGGACTAGAAACTAACAGCCCTTCTTTTATTTGTCCATTTTTGCTAGCCATGACAGGATTATGTCACTGAGTGATTCTCATCAGCTCGCCTCCTTTAGAACTAGCTTATGCCGGGCTGCCTCAACCAGGGATGAAGGCACTGGGGAGAGGTTTCCAAGGGATTCTGTCTACAGTTCCTGCAGAAAACACAAGTGGGCCAGTCTTCTTCTAAGTCCACAAATTCAGGTGAAATGATGGAGCAGAAAGCAAGTCCTACTATATATCTAGATTGTAAAAGGAGGAAGTGATGGAACATTGGGGTGCTGGGCCTGGAGACATGGGTGTGTGGCCATGCATGCCCACTGCGCACGTTGAGGCCCCACATTCCCCAAACCCCACATCACTGGTGGGCTCAATACAGACAGTTGTAGACAGAGAACCATTGTAACCTATAGTCATTAACATGGGTGCTCTGACAATTATTCATGATAAATTAGTATAAACTGGTGGTTTAGGCAGCCACCTTTTGGTGGCTTAGGCAGTAGGCTGAGATCCCCACCATGCAAGAGCCTATGTGATTTTATATAGAAAACAACCAAACCCAAATCAGCAGTTACACTGATTTGGATCGCTGGCTCTTGTCTGAAGATGTTTATTTAGAAGTCATAAAACTATTTCTTTTGCTCTTTTTTAAAAAATTAAAAAGCCAACAATAAAATCATAGGGGTAAACATTATATACTATTTAAAAACATGGAATTTAAATTTTATTCTACAGCTTCAGCAAATTCCTGTTTGTTCTACCATCTAATATTTAATGCCTACCTGCTAAGTTCTCTGGAGTGATGATTTGTATTTCAATACAGTGATGCCTAGAATTTCCATTAAACATGGAAATAAATTCATGAATAACAAGCCTAAACAAAGAATTTAAATCAAATGAATAGCTTCTCCAACTGACCACTGCTTCATCCCCGCTCCTCCCCTCATCTTTTTAAAGTTTATTTTTATTAATTTTGGGAAAGATACAGAGAGCAAGTAAGGGAGGGGCAGAGAGAGAGAATCCCAAGCAGGCTCCACGCTCAGCATGGAGCTCGACTAGGGGCTCAAACCCATGAACCCACGAGATCATGACCTGAGCCAAAATCAAGAGTCGGATGCCCAACTGACTGAGCCATCCAGGCGCCCCTCCCCCTCTTTTAACCATTCTCAGGGCAGTGGTTGAGGCACAGCTCTTAGTACCACCAGCAACTGTGATTGAATGTGCTGTACACAGGCTGGGGAGTGCCTCCGGGAGGCCAGCACTGCATTAGATGAACCAACACACTGCTCATGACAACCTACAGTGGGATGATCAGCCCCTGCTACACTGTGAGCTAAACAGCCTGGCTGAGCCACGCTGCGGTGAGGAGGGGGCCCTAAGCTCCAGGGCGGTAAGGGCAGGTCTGTGTTGCTTACTGTGGCATCTCACACTGCTGGGGACAGGAGCACAATAAAAGCATTCAATAAACTTTTGCTGCTCTGACCCATAATTCAGTACCTAATGATTCCCTGACGAGGCTGCTTCATTTTACTGACATCTGAAGGAATATCTATTTCTAGAGATTATTTTTTTTACAGTTTTTATGGGGCTGAGACAATTCAACTCAACGTTTATGGGGTGCTTTTGTATAAGAAGTGGTAAGTAACATAGGTGATAAAGCAAGATCAGTTCGTCTTAAAGCAGCTAGTTGGGGGAATACTGTAACACAAGTTGCAACACAAGTTATAATAACATAAGGGCATAAGCAAAAAGTAAACCAAGGCAAAAGAGGTCCTACCCTTTGGCAGGGGTGCAGAAGACAAGGAGAGCTTCATGGAGGAGGTTGCATCTGGATCTGCCAGAGACAGACAGCAGAGGTACAGAGCTCGAACTGACTGTGCTCAGACATGGTGAATTGCTCAAACTGGCTCTTGGGGTACAAGTGCAAAGGTTCAGAGATGGACTAGGTGAAAAGGCAGGTAGCCACTACAACCTGCTGTTTCTTTGCCTTACTGGAATACACCTGCACTGCCAGTCATTCAAAAAGCACTTCCTGACACCACTGTGGACAAAGTCCTGTGCAGGAACAGCCAGTGTGCCTGCCCTTGATGAGCTCACAGAGAGTGCACACTGCGGGCATGTTCAGGAAGAGCCCCGATGCAAGGAGACCCCTAAACCGAGAAGGACAGAGAAGGCTCTGAGCTGTAGGGAAGAGAGAGAGCATGTGCAGAGAGGTGGAGGTGCATTCTGAGTGTGAGAAGTCATTTAAGAGTTAGTTTTTCTGGGCAGTAGGGGAAAGAAGCTGGAGAGAGGAAACCAGGCCAGATCACCATGGGCCCTGGAAGCTGCTGGGAGCCATCTGGACCTGGGCCCGAGGGCTGTGGAGCCATCAAAGCAGAGAGGCATGTGCTCTGGCTTGCTTTGCTGAGGGGTCATTCAGGAAGCTGTGAAAGGGATGGACTGGGGTGGGCAGGATTGAAGGCAGGGAGGCCCAGCAAAACATGGCAGGGTTGTGGCGGATGGGGAAAAGAAGTAAATGCACGGCATGGAGGAAGAATGTGCATGACCTGTGCTGCCCAGGAGAAGATGAGGAGGAACGCAGGTGAAGCAGCTGGAGGTGGGCAGGAGACGCATGCAGTCTGCAAATCTGGCTTCAGACAGGTAAGTCTGCAGTGCCTGAGAGACAGGCAGCATGACAGCCACAGGCTGCTGACATCCTCCAGATCCTCCCTCCTTTGTTTCCAGGAACAGAAGCCTCCCTATGTGAGCTGGACAAATGGCTGCCCAACTAGAGAGGACATCTGGCTGCTTTTTGGCAGCCAGGTGTGGCCAGATGACCAACTTTTGGCTGATGAGATGTAAGCAGAGTGATGTGTGCCATTTCAACATCCATCCATCCATCCATCCATCCATCCATCCATCCATCTTGTTATCTTCCTTCCTTCCTCTCTCTCTCTCTCTCTCTCTCTCTCTTTCAAAAGCTGCTTGCTGTCCAACTTATCTTTCTCCCTTGCTGCTGGCTGGGGGAACAGCTGTCACAGACCCAGAGATGGCAGTCACATGTTGAAGCTGGTAGAGCTGCCCACTGGCCAGAGTCCTGAATGACCTTGTGGCCCAGAGCTGCCCCCCATTCTGGTCCACCTGCCCACACTCAGGCTGGTACAAACTAATCTCAACCTTGTTGAGCAACTCTGGAACTCTCTCTCTGCTACAGCTGTTGTAACCTATACTTTGACTGGCACAGGATTAGGTTAGCTTTTGTGAATTTGGGGAGAATGTCACATCATTAGGTTAGAGAATTAACATATTTTCATCTCAAGATTTAAAGTAATTTTTAATTTTTTTAAAGTTTATTTATTTATTTTGAGAGAGAGAGAGAGAGAGAGAGAGAGAGAGAAGAGAAGAGAGAGGCAGAGGGAGAGAGAGGGAATCCCAAGTAGGCTCTGCACTGTCAGTGAGGAGCCTGATGTGGGGCTCAAACTCACTAACCGTGAGATCATGACCTGAGCCAAAGTCAGACTTTTAACCAACTGAGCCACCCAGGCGCCCCTAAAGTAATTTTTAAATTAAAATAAGTTGCCCTTAGTAGGCAGAAAAAGCTACCTAAGTGAGAAGCTGTCAAAGCTATCTTCTCCGTCAAACTTGGGCTTTGTGAACATGAGAAAGCATGCAAGAAAGCCAAGTAATTTAGCTATTAATGAAATCAACTGTTGAGATTATATTTCAACAGAATGGATGTCAGCTGGGTTTTAGAAAACAGTTTACAAATTGGGAAGTACTATATAAGAATTCTTCGTACAACCACATTATCAACACACTGAGGTGCAGGCACTGCCTTCACTTCCCTCACCAGTGGGTGCTGGTTCCTTACCTCGGCTCCAAGCAGTGGGACCCCGTCTCCGCCCACGCTGCTCTGTGCTGTGCAGCCCCGGCCAGGCTGTGCTGTTACTCAGTTTCTGCAGGTCTGCCCATGTCTCCCTCCCCCAAGGCTGGTAGCACCTCAAAGGCATGGAGGGGCTTTCTTCCCTCTCACATGTCGATAAACTTAAGGAAATGTCCAATGCCCACCAATGATCCACTCAGAAAGCTTCTAGGGGGACACACTCTGCTCCTTGGGTTCTTCAGATCTGAGGGTGGTGGGCAGAGCCCAGGGGGAAGGAGTCAGCACAGCCTTTGATGAAGCCATCTGGCTCAGGTCCATACCCTTCCCACTTTACCGTGCTGCTTCAATGAATCCTGGTTGAATGAAAGGCTCTAATCTAAAATCCCTATTTGTCTTGGGGCACCTGGGTAGCTCAGTTGGTTGAATATTCAGCTTTTGGCTCCTGTTTAGGTCATGGTCTCATGGTTCCTGAGTTCGAGTCCCGCATTGGGCTTTGTGCTGACAGCATGGAGCCTGCTTGGGATTTTCTCTCTCCCTCTCCCCTTGCATCTCCCTTTCTCTCTCTCAAAATAAATAAAAATTTTTAAAAACTTACTAAAATCCCTATTTGTCTAAGACTGAAGACCCTTATAGAATCCCCTCCAGGATTCTAGAGTAAAATCTACCCACTCTACAGATAAACGTTGGGTAGGAGGGATGTTCCTACTTTGTTTGGAGTTTAGAATAAGAAATGTTTTTAAAAAAAAATTCTCTAGGGGTGCCTGGCTGGCTCAGTCAGTAGAGCACGTGACTCTTGATCTCAGGGTGGTTTAAGCCCCACATTGGGCATGGAGCCAACTTAAAATAAATAAATAAATAAAAATTTCAAAACAGCTTTATATTAAAAAAAATTCTCTAACTCTAGAATCCTTTAAATATAAGCAGTTCAACTACTGTAAATATACTATTTACGTCCAAGTCTTGTGGGTACATCAGCTACCATTCACTGAGATCTCCCAATATCTCATGAGGGCCTCCTACGCACCAAGCACAAGGTAGGGATTGTTGAGAGAGCACTAACCAGACAGTCCATTCCCTCAAACCGCCAAGAGCATAATTGTCACACTACTGGGAAGTGTGTCATAGGGGCAGACGTAGAAGTGGGCCCAAGGGCGGTGTGGGGATAGCAGCCAGTGAGTGAGCAGAGGGAGTGTGTGAGTGGGACATGGATATAAAGGAAGGTTTCCAGGACGAGTCAAGACCTGAGTGCAAGTTTGTGCACAGTATCAACCCAGGTGTGAGGGAACAGGCATTCTCATACATGCTGGTGAGCCCTGTAAGTTGGCAAAACATTTCTAGGGAGGAAAATATGTAACATCTAATGAAAATTTTAAATGCACATGACTCCTAACCTGGCCACTACAATTCTATAAATGTACCTGATGAATATATATGTACAAATGTTCAAAGACATTCGTGCAAGAATGTTTGTAGCACTTTTTATAACAGGGCAAAACAAACAAACAAAAAAACCAAAAAAAAAACCAAAAAACAAAAAAACAAAAAACCAAGAAATAACCTAAAACATACACTTGGAATGAGTAAACTATGGCATAAAAGCACAAAAAAAGCCATTAAAAATAATGCAGGGACTTTGTGTACTGATGAGGAATGATGTTTAAGATGAAACAAAGGAAATGAAGCAAGTTAAAGAGTGTGTATGGTAGGGGCACCTGGGTGGCTCAGTCAGTTAAGGGTCTGACTTTGGCTCAGGTCATGGTCTCATGGTTCATGAGTTTGAGCCCTGCATCAGGCTCTGTGCTGACAGCTCAGAGCCTGGATGGAGCCTGCTTCCAATTCTTTGTCTCCCTCTCTCTGCCCCTCCCATGCTTGAGCTCTGCCTCTCTCTTGCTCTCTTAAAAAATAAACATTAAAAAAAATTTTTTTTAATTAAAAAAGTGCCTGTAGTAAATGTGAATATTCACAGCCCCACACACATGCACACGCACACACGAGTATACTAGCAAGTACAGACACACAGTGGGAAATGAGACTTTGACTCTTCCCATTACAACTTTCTGTTGTTTTTTATTTTTATTTTTTTTAGTCACACACACATTTCACATTAAAAAAAAAAAAAATAAATGAAACCTTTGAAATGGAAAGCCAAGACCTAAAAGTCGGGAAGGTTTGGGGCAGACGAGACTGGAGGCAGAAGAGTAGGCCGGACTCTGAGCTCCACAGTTATAAACACCACCCTAACAGCTCATCAGGTGAGCAGTGCTGTCCCCCCTCTGCAGACAAGGAAGAGAGCTAGAAGACAGTGAGGAAGTTGCCCCAATTCCCAGCTGGGAAGTGGCACAGCCTGGATCTGAATTTAGGTGTGTCTGACTACAATCTTCTTGTTCTTCCCAATACTCCATTCTAATTAACATCCCTAACTGCATTTAGAAACTGAAGTGATGTGTCCAAGGGCTGGTCAGGACCAGGCCAGGAGAAAACACAGGACTGGATGCTTCATCCTGCTGGCTTTACTCCACCAGGACAATTTTTCTTCTGATAATGAATCAGTCATCCACAGCCTCAAGAAAATCTTTAACTACGCTAATGGTACAGAATACCCAGGACATGCAATAGTTAAATTAATTGACTGCTCTGGTTAAAAGCAGAGTTTCACAATCCTTCTCTTAGCTTCAATACTTGTTGAAATTTTTAATCAAATTGTTCTTTTTCCTTGCTTTTTTTTTTTTTTTTTTTTTTGAGATAGAGATAGGGTGAATGAGCTTGTAAGCACGGGAGGGACAGAGGAGAAGAGGAAGAGAGAGGATCCTATGCAGGCTCCACACTCAGCGCAGAGCCTGACACAGGGCTTCATCTTATGACCCTGAGATCACGACCTGAGCTGAAATCAAGAGTCGGACGCTCAACAAACAGAGCAATCCAGGCGCCTCCCCACTTCTTTAATTCTTAATAAAAATGGCAGAGCACAACTCAATCTTTCTTTGATAGTGAAGAACCTTACAACATCTCAGAGCCATCCTTCTGGACATCAGTCCTTCAACTACACTGCTTACTATGATAAAGAACAGCCACTAGTTGTTTGGTAATCACATCATCCATGGGTGGATCCTAAGGAAGGATCTGTCGAGGATTCCAACCCATGGGCCCCTTGGAGGCACTGCGCCTGTCTGTTCCTCCTCCCCAGCCCCGACTCCCAGTGCTCTGGTTGGGGTGTTCTAAGTGTTCCCTTGATGGGGCAACCGCCCAAGTGTTCTCCCAGCCTCCATTCCTGCTACCTCCAAACCACTATTCACACGGCATTTCCCCAGGAAAACCTTTACATGAATGCTCACAGCAGTGACATTTTCTACAGTTCAAAACTGGAAACAATCCGGGTGTCCTTCAGTGGGTTAAGAGTTAGGCAAAGTGCTGTACATCCATACCATGGAATACGGGGCAGTAGTAGAAATGAACCAACTACTGATACATGCAACAGCTTGGGTGGATCTTCAGGGCATTATCCTTAAGTAAAAAAGCCAATCTCAAAGGGTCCATACAGTATAATTCCATTCACACAACATTCTTTTTTTTTTTTTTTCAGTTTATTTATTTTGAGAGAGAGAGAGCGTGCGTGAGAGGTTGTGTGCATGCATGCTTGAGAGGGGGAGGGGCAGAGAGATGGAGAGAGAGAATCCCTAGCAGGCTCCGCACTGTCGGCACAGAGCCTGACGCAGGACTTGAGCCCACAGACCGTGAGATCATGACCTGAGCCGAAACCAGGAGTCAGACACTTATGCAACTAAGCCACCCAGGTGCCCATACACAACATTTTTGAAATGACAAAATTATAGAGCTGTGGAGCAGATTAGTGGTTGCCAGGGGTTATGAATGGTGGGCAGTGGGGGCGGGGTGTGGTTATAAAGGGTAGCACAAGGGAGAACTTTGGGACGATGAAATAGTTCTGTATCTTCACTGTGGTAGTGGTGTTTGTACAAATCTCTCCATGTGATAAAAGGACACAGATTTGTACCCATACACTGCACCAATGCCACTTCCCTGGCTTTGATACTGTACTGTGGGTATGTAAATGACAACCAATGGGGGAAACTGGGTGAAGGGTGCATGGGACCTCTCTGTACTATTTTTACAATTTCTTATGAATGGAGAATTATTTCCAAATAAGGAATTAAAAAAGAGATTTGTTGAACGTATGCAGTGATCATACTGCTCTTCTGTTTAAACTCCTTGGATAGTGACCAACTGCCTTGAGAGTAAAACTCTGATCTTTAGCAGGCAGAGGGGTTCACAGGACCTCTGGCCCACTCTTGGGCAATACTGAATCACCTGAGACCAGCTGACACACCAGATACTGCCTCTTCCACGCCTCTTCCCAAGCTGTCCCATCTGCCTGAAATGACTTTCCTCCCCATTTTGTTCTCCTGGCCAACCTTCATCTTCCTTCAAAATCTAGTGCATGCACCTGCTTCTCTTGAAAGTTTTCCTCTACAGGAAACTTCAAGCTGTGCTGGGCATGCCCCCGTTTTTGGCACCACAACCTATATTCATTTTATTGCAAGTCTACCTCTACTTCTACTCTGTGAGGTCCCTGAGGGCAGAAAATGCGTCTGATTCATTTCCTAATCCTCTACTAATTACATAGTGGGTGCCCAGTAAATATTTGTTATAGGAAAAACTAAGCAGAAGAATAAATGTAGGGCAGTGTGGTACAGTGGTTAGCATGAGGATTCTCAAGTGGGAGGGCAGGCTCCTGGGCAGACTCCATCAAAAACTGTTAGAATAAACAAATTCATAATGGTTCAGGATACAAACTTAATGCACAAAAATATTTTGTGTTTCTATATGCTGATGAACTGTCAGAGAAATTAAATGATGTTCTCACAATTGTATCAAAAAGAATAAACTACTCAGGAATAAATTTAAACATGGAGGTAAAAGACCTTTACATTGAAAACCAAAAGACGTTAATGAAAAAAGTTAAAGACACAAATAAATGGAAAGATATTCTGTGTTCATAGATTGGAAAAATCAATATCGTTAAAATGTCCACACTACCTAAGGCAATTTAAAGATTCAATGCAATCCCTATCAAAATTCCAGTGGCATTTTTCACTGAAATAGAACAAATAATTCTAAAACTTGTGTGCAACTACAGAAGACTCTGAATGGCCAAAGCAATTTTAAGAAAGAAGAACACAGCTGGAGGCATCATGCTTCCTGATCTCAAAGGTATAGTAATTAAATATTACACAGCTATAGTAATTAAGACACTATGGTATTGGCATAAAAACAGACATACAGAGGCACGTGGGTGGCTCAGTCAGCTGGGTGACCAACTTCGGCTCAGGTCACGATCTCACAGTTTGTAAGTTTGAGCCCCGCGTTGGGCTCTGTGCTGACAGCTTGGAGTCTGGAGCCTGCTTCAGATTCTGTGTCTCCCTCTCTCTCTGCCCCTCCCCTGCTTGCGTTCTGTCTCTGTCTCTCTCAAAAATAAATAAACATTAAAAAAAATTTTTTTAAAGAATATTAAAAAAAACAGACATATAGATCAATGGAACAGAACAGAGGGCCCAGAATAAACCCACATATATATGGTTGATTAATTTGTGACAAAGGAGCCAATAATATACAATGGGGAAAGGACAGTTTCTTCCATAAATGGTGTGTGAAAGCTGGACAGCCAAATGCAAAAGAATAAAACTCAACCACTCTTACACTATACACAAAAACTAACTTAAAATGGATTAAAGACTTGAACATAAGACTTGAAACCACAAAACTCCTAGAAGGAAACATTGGCGGTAAGTTTCTTGACATAGGTCTTGACGAGGATTTTTGTAATCTGGCACCAAAAGTAAAAGCAACAAAAACAAAAATACAAAAAGCAACAAAAACAAAAAACCAAGAGGAGCTACATCAAACTAGAAAGCTTCTGCACAGCAAAGGAAACCATTAACAAAATAAAAGGCAAACTATGGAACTGGAAAAAAATATTTGCAAATCAGGTATCTGATAAGGGACTAATATCCAAAATATGTAAGAAACTCATACAGCTCAATGGCAAAACAAACAAACAATCTGATATTAAAAAATGGGCAGAAGATCTGAATAGACAGTTTTCCAAAGAAGACATACAGATGGCCAGCAGGTACATAAGAAGATGTTCAGTATCATTAATCATTAGGGAAACACAAATCAAAGCCACGAGATTATCACCTCACGCCTGTTACAATGGCTAAAATAAAAAAGGCAAGAGATAGCAAGTGTTGGTGAGGATGTGGAGAAAGGGGCACTTGGGCACTGTCAGTGGGAATGCAAACTGATGCAGCTACTAAGGAAAACAGTATGGAGGTTCCTCAGAAAGTTAAAAATAGAACTACCATATGGTCCAGTAATTCCACTTCTGGATGTTTATCCAAAGCAAACAAAAACTAACTTGAAAAGACAGTTGTGCAACTTGAAAAGATAGTTGCGGCCGCATGCTCACTGCAGGATTAGTTACAGTAGCTAAGACGTGGAAACAACCTAAGTGTCCATCAGTGGGTGAGTGGATAAAGAAGAAGTGGTCTACATACACAATGGAATATTAATCAGCCTAAAAGAGAAGGAAATCTTACCATCTGTGACAATATGGACAGACCTCAAGGGTGTTATGCTAAGTGAAGTAAGTCGGATAGAGAAAGACAAACATCGTGTGATCTCTCTTATATGTGGGATATAAAAAACAAAACAAAATGAAACTGCCAACCTTATAAATCCAGAGAACAGATTAGTGGTTGCCAAAGGTGGGGTTAGGTGTAGGAAAGAAATGGATGAAGGAAGCGAAAAGGAAAAAGAAAAAAATGTGTATTACTCTCTTCTAAATTACAGTATACAGACTTAAGATTCAGAGTGTATATTTTTACAAGAATTGTCAAAATAGCTGTCTAGATTAGGATTTCTGTATTTTCTTTTTAGATATTTGTGACACATAATAGCATAGTAAAAGATATCTGTTTTAAAAAAACACAGATTAGGACTCTGGGGTCAGAGGGCAAAGAGCCTACCACTTATCTGGATGATCTCAGACCAGCGATTACACACATCTATAAAACAGGGATAAGCATAGAATCACCCTCAGGGGACAGTGAGCACAGTGCCCAGCACAGGGCAAGGTCTCAATGTCAGGTGACATTAGGACAGGTATTACCACACCCATTCTGTTTCCTGCTCCCCCAAATAAACGTTTGCATTCTGAAAATGTGAACTAAAATCTGGGAAATGCAAAAGTTGATGACATGGCCAATGGTGGGTGAGCATCTCGGTCAAACTGCACAGAATTTACTTTTCATTCTAGGCTGTGACCGGCAGATGATGTTTCAGGACATTTTTTGAAGACATCTGCTTCATAGGATGTGTGTGCTATGTTTCTGAGAGCATAGTTAAGAATTGATGAAACAGAATCAGAGCTTGTGGATTTATTACGTGGGCTGCACGTTCAGGCCTAGATATGCTAAAATCAAACTAGTGACAGCATTGGTTAAGATATACAAATACTTAAATAGTCTAACAAATTAAATCACAGTTCTGTACAACTATACATATACACACACACTGACATAATTTTTAAAGGAAGTTATTTTAAAAGCCAGTCATTCTTTCTCAATTATTCTTTCTCTTAGCATCGCTGTGGGGGAGGGGAGATAAAAATGTTTTTTAAACAAATCCCCAAGTTTCTCCTATCCTGACCTATGGAAAGACAAACTTTTGGCATACCACTAAAATGTGTTCACACTGTCCATTCTCCTAATAGCCAAAAAATTCACTTATAAAAATACTTCAAATTCTAATTTCAGAATAGGCAAGAACCTATTTAACATAAAGGGAATTAATATTAATGCCTCATTTTTAAGAAAGAAATAACAACTATCCTGTTTGTAACTACATATCCTTAGAATCTAGTTTTACTATTTCTGGAAAGTTTCAGAGTATATAGTCTTTGCTGTCTTTTACTTTAATGTAAAGTTAGCTGGGGGCAGGGAGAGAGAGCACACTATTTTATGAGACCAAAAAACAAACAAACAAAAAAACAACAAACAAAAAAGCCCAAATGAATTAAATAAAATCAAATTTGTTGAATTTCACCTTCAAATGTTGAGCAAACTTCCTTAGTTATGGGAAAGTCCTATGTTAAAACAGTGACTACTCTTGCTCATTATTTTCATACCTATTAATTTATACACCAACGTTTTCCAAAGAGGATTTGAGGTGTCAATTAAAAATATTTTCAACGGCAATTCAAAGGCCAATATAAGGGGCACCTGGGTCGCTCAGGCTGTTAAGCGTGGACTTCAGCTCAGGTTGATCTCACGGTTCATGGTTTTGAGCCCCAAATCCAGCCTAGCACTGATAAGGCGAAGCCTTCTTCAGATCTTCTGTCTCCCTCTCTCTGTCCCTCCCCTGCTCGCCTGCTCTCGCTCGCTCTCCAAAATAAATAAACATTAAAAAAATAATAAACCACAAATGCCTAAAAAAAATGAGCTCTTGTTGTGCAAAAGATATATAAACTTGCCTCCCAAATAATAGAACCCCTAATGAATCAATGAGTCTAGACACTGAGCCTCAATATCTGCTAACATCGCAGCATGAGCCAGCCAGCTTTAACTGCTTCTAGATGGAAGATGGGGGTGTCTGGGTGGCTGAGTCAGTTGAGCATCTGACTTCGGCTCAGGTCATGATCACGTGGTTCGTGAATTCGAGCCCTGAGTTGGGCTCTGTGCTGACAGCTAGGAGCCTGGAGCCTGCTTTGGATTCTGTGTCTCCCTCTCTCTCTGCCCCTTCTTCTCTCACTCTCTCTTTCTCAAAAATGAACAGTAAAAATAAAATTTTTTTTAATGAGATGGAAGACAGCACCCCACCTAGGGCATTCTGATTCTAGGGCATTAAGCCTCATCTTAATCCCACTGTGAATTTTCAGGAGATACAGAGAAACACATTAAATTACACTGCAGAGATGCAGCCAGTAAAATCCCAACTATGGAAATGGTATAGAACAACCAACTGCTTCAACAAATAAACTACAAGGAAGACAAAAGAAGAGAAATAAAGGGGGAATCTACAGATTAAAAGAAACTTAAAAGATGTATCAACCAATCATAACGTATGGAACTTATCTAGATCCTGATTCCTATAAACAAACTGTTAAAGAACTATAAAACTTATGGGACATCTGGAAACTTGAATATTGACTGGTTATTTGATTATACTGAGGAATTATTGCATTTCCAAGTTTCAAAGAGTCCTTATCTTTTAGATACATATATTGAAATATTCATGGATTGAATGACATGACATTTAGGATTTGCTTGAAAATAACATGGGTGGGGGTGTGAGGGTGTAAGTAGATGAGGTTGGGGTGAAACAAGATGGGCCAGGAGCTGATAACTGTGGAAGCTGGATACTATTGTTTAATTTTGCATATGTTTGAAAGTTTTCATAATAAACAGTAAAAATAAAGACTGACCTTGAAACTAGCTCACACAATCACAAAAGGTCAAGTATGAATTTAATTATTCTTAAAGAAAATTATGTTAAAAAGTCACCTTCTTTTTTTATACATTAAAAAAATTTTTTTTTAATGTTTACTTATTTTTGAGAGAGAGTCAGGGCGCGAGTGGGGGAGGCGCAGAGAGGAGACAGAGAATCTGAAGCAGGTTCCAGGCTCTGAGCTGTCAGCACAGAGCCCGATGCAGGGCTTGAACTCACGAACCATGAGATCGTGACCTCAGCCGAAGACGGATGCTTAACTGACTGAGTCACCCAGGCACCCCAAAAATGTCACCTTCTTAACTAGTAGTGAAGTATAGCTACATATGTATATAACAAATATCTGTCCTGCTGCCAAATGTGGTTTCTGTTTTACCTTATGCATCACAAAAACGACTGCTTTACTGTTAATTGCTTCATCTGGCCTTTGTCTTTATCCAGAAAATTAAGAACCCTTTATTTAAAAAAATTTTTTTAATGTTTTTATTTTTGAGAAAGAGAGAGAGAGAGAGAGAGAGAGAGGGACAGAGCATGAGTGGGGAGGAACAGAGAGAGAGAGAGAGAGAGAGAGAGAGAGAGAGAGAGAGAGGGAGACCGCATGAGTGGGGAGGGGCAGAGCGAGAGCGGGAAACACAGAACCTGAAGCAGGCTCCAGGCTCAGAGCTTGAACCCACAGACCGTGAGGTCATGACCTGAGCCGAAGTTGGACGCTCAACTAACTGACTGAGCCACCCAGGCACCCCAAGAACTCTTTATTTTAAATCGACAATTGAATATGCCCTCTAACACTTATTTGAAACACATTTTCATCTGTCCTGTCATCCCCAAAATTAAATCCTTAGGAAAATCAAAGCTCTCCAGAGAAGACTATGCCACAATAGGATTCTTTTTAACCCCACAGATCCTTTTGAAAGAAAAAAAAAAAGGATTAAGTGAAGGAAAACTTCTAGATTGGATGTTTTGCTTTCAGAACAAATTAAAAGCCAAAAGAGAACCATCAGAGTTGAGGCACCTAGGAAAGGACGCTTAGCTGGGGGAGACCTGGGTTCAAATTTCACTTTCCAGCTACCTGTCTTGAAGCTGACTGCTGGAACTCTGTGAGCCTCCATGTACTCCTCTGAAGAAACGGTGTCACAGCTGCCACTTACAGGACTCCAGTGAAAATTAAGTGGAAGTACATGGACAAACAGGGCCTAGCTTCGCTGGCCTGGGGCTACGTTTCCAGCTCACTGCAGCTGTTGCCTCCTACGTAACCTGCCCTGGAGATCGACAATCCTGCAACCGAACTAAATGAATTTTACATGGTTCAGAGCATTAATTATTACAGCTAATAATTAATTGCCAGCATTTAAAAATCAGGAGAGCAGAAATGCAATGTAGAGTTCTGACCTCTTTTTTAAAATTGCTGGGTGAGGTTTGGTTTTCCAGGGTCCCCACCACTCCATGCTCTTTTACACCTGGCCCTGCAGGCTGATTCTTGACCCCACACTGGGCTGATGTCCTTCCTTCACCCTGCCCTTTCCCTTTCCGTGCCTCTCCCTGCCTGGCAAATTTCTCACAACCCTTCATGGCCCAACTCCAGCGCCACCTGTCACCTCCCCCTTTCCATGCCATGGCACAGCACCTCCACTACAACAAGCATCATCACACTGTCTTGGCACTAACCTGTCTGCCTGTCTGCCTCCTCTACTGGGACTCTCAGGAGGAAGGGACCCTGTTGCTATTGCCTTTGTGTCCCCAAGGCCGAGCAGAAAGCCTGACCTAGATAATGTAGAATTCAGCAAATGCCTCCTGAATGTGTGGAAGGAAATGAGAGCTAAAATATTACAAAAATGTCAAAATTTATATTACATCTTGTTCTGACAGTTACCAAATAAAGGGGTCAAGGACTTTTAAATGAGAACAAGCTTCCATCTGCTTACAGGTTTCGTTAGAAGTCATTCAATAAACTGACAAAGCAGAAGCAACAGCAGGTAGGGTCATTCATTCATTCATTGAACTGATATCACTGAGTACTTACTGTGTGCTTTCTAAGTACTGGGGACGAAGCAGTGGACAAATCCGACAACTACCTGTTTTCATAAAGCTACTTCCTTGTAGAGGAAACAAAGTAAACATAAATAAATAGAATCGTTTCAAACCAGAGTGAACACTAAGAAGAAAATTAAATTAATGAGATAGAATGACTAAGGGGAGAAAGAGAGTAGTCAAGGAAGGCCTTGTAGAAAAAGACACATCTGACCAGAGGAAAGACCAGAAGGAGCCAGCTGTGCAAAGCCGCTGGAGACAGCTCCAAGCATTGGAAACGAAAGTGCAAAGGTCCTGAGGCAAATGGGGCTGGGCGGTGAGAAGATGGGTGGGACAGGAGAGCAGAGCTCTGGGTGGTGGGAGTGGTAGGGGAGGTGGGCAGGGCCGCTCTGGCACTGCTAGGCATTGAATGTGCAATGACTAGGCACTGGAGAAGTATGGGGATGGGGGTCTCTGCGTGGATGGGGAGGGGGTTCGTGCCCTACTCACATCAGCATGGGCAGTATCCCGCCCAATTTTCCACCTATCAACCTGGGCTCGGGCCCAGGCACTTTCACACACATTCACATAGCCTGACAACAATCCTGTCCAAAAGGGTAGACATTTCCCCACTTTCCCTGGGGGAAAACAGAGGGTCAGTGCCTTGGCCAAGGTCGCGGAAACCAGACTCCGGGATCCTTAACATCCCGACGCGGGTATGCAACTGCTTGCCCCCCAATCTGGAGGGGTGGCGTCCACAGATCCCCCACGACACGTCTGCCAGGGCCAGGCCAGGGAGCGGGGCCCGCAAGCCCCTGGCGGCTGACAGCCGGGCGGGAGCAGGCGACTGCGGCAGCCCGGAGGGCAGGGGCGGCGGCCGGGGCCGTCTGCGCCCCACAGAGTCCGGCCCACTCCGTAGCCCCCGGCCCGGCGACCCCGCGCCCCCTGGCCCTGCAGACCGCGGCCGCGCGGCCCTCCTGCCGCCCCTCCCCGGCGGGGCCCCGCTCGAGCAGCCCCCGCCAGGCCTCGCCCGCCCGCCCGCCCTGCTCACCTCGCCTCCCAGCCGCCGCGCCAGGGGGAGAGGGCGGGCGGGCGGGCGGACTGGCGGCGCTGCGCACTGGCGGCTCGCGGCTCCGTTGCCCCGGGCTCGGCCGGCCGCCCCGCCCCGCTCCGCTCCGCCCCGCCGCCGCCGCTGCAGTGGGTGTGAGGGGCGCCGGGGCGCTTCGACCCTTCCGGTCCGGCTCCCTTCTCCTCCTCCGCCGCCGCCACCGCCGCCGCGGCGCCCGGCCTGAACGACCTTCGCGCCGACCAATCAGCGTCCGGAGAGCCAGGCAGGCGCGGCCAATCGCGCCGGGGGGCGGGTCGTGACGGGCGGGGCGGGCGGAGCCGGGATAACCGTGCGGGGTTCGATGGGGCTCGGTGTCCCTCAGCCGCCCAGCTCCTCCGGCTTGTGCGGAGCACGCCCGGGGCTGGGGACGCAGGTCCGGCTCATTACGCGCGCTGATCCTCCATCCCCCCACGGGGACCTCGAAGCAGAGGCCCGACGCGGAGCCAGGAAGCGGTGGAGAGGGCCGACCGGCGGCAGGAGAGCCGGGCCCTCTGGGCTGCAGGTGCAAGGTGGCAGCGGCGAGGCGGCCTGTAGGGGAACAGGCCGGCCCGTCTGGGGGAGAGTCCCGGGCGAGGACGAGGGGAGACCGGGGTGTTGGCATCCGGCGTCCAGGAACCCGGCACGGTGTGGCCCCTGGAAGGACGAGGAGACCGACGCGGCGGGGGAGCGGGAAGGAGAGGCAGGGGTCTTGGACTCTGCGGCTTCCTAACGGCTAGAAATAGGGTGGTGGGGAGGACGGAGTGCGAGGAGATGGCCACGTGCAGACTAGTGCCCCCGGCGGGTCCGTGACAGAAGGGAGGAGGGGCAAGGCTGGCGTATTCGGGCCAGGGGTCAAACCTCTGGCTCAGAGAAAGGCAAGGTCGTAAATGGGGAGAAGGGAGTGCAGTGCTGAGGGTCCCCTAGGTCCTGGGGTCCCTTGACACCGACCTTCTTTTGAGCCAACTCCTGCAGCCCTCTGGCCCCTCGGTCGGGTTCCAGCAGGCCTGGGGTCATATGAAACGATGGGAGAGGCCAGGATATTTCGTGTTGCCAGATTTGCGTTTGAATAAGCAAAGCTGGAAGGGAGGGAGGGAGTCTGGACACACTGAAAAAAGATCAGAGGTCCGTGGATAGGGTGGGGGGAGGTGCACACTTTGAGGACAGGGAGAGGGGCGACTGTGGAGGAGGAGCAGCTTTCGCAGGATGCAGGAGCCCAGCATGCCAGAGCCCAGCGGGTGATCAGGGCAGGGGCCAAATTGGGAGGAAGGAGCAGGATCCTAACGAGGGGGAGGTCAAGGGGCTGGGAGGCATGGAGGGTGGTGGCAGAATTTGGGGAGGATGGAAAGCCAGTGATGCAGGGCCGGCTGAGGGCACCAGGGCCTCAGAGGAGGAGGGTAGAGGAAGGGATCCAGGCATGATGTCCTTCTTTAGGCCACCCCCAGCCTTGGCCACCAGAGGGAGTTTTCTAAAATTGAGTATGGCCCATCCTTGCTTGAAATTGTAGCTCCTGAATGTGATCTGCGTTGAGGAGGGCCCCCTGGTGGGTTCCTGCCCACACTGGTCCTCACATCAGCCTCATCTGCCACCTGCTCCAGGTGCACAGGAGAAAACAGGGAGCCAAAAATTGCCATCATCAAGGATTATAGGAGGCTAGTAAAGCCTGGCTGTCAGAGCTGTGGCTTCACTAAGGAGCACTAGTGGGTGCTTCCCCTTGGATTAGGAAGGGGCACCCATTCCTGCACTCTCCAGTCAAGTTTACAACAGTCATCCCATGAAAAGTGAGTACCAAAAATCACTGCGCACACATACACACCTATACATATTTTGTGCTGAGTTTTCTAAAAGGATTCTGCCTTTTCTGGTTTATGAAATAACAGCGAACACTTACAGACACAAAGCTGAGGTGACAAGGTAGGGAAGGGTCTAGTCCATGCTTTGAAGAGTGCACAGAATTTTGGTGGAGACCAAGGGAGATGAGAAGCGGGGGCATGTGGGGGGTGGGGGGGGGTATACACATGAGCATGACTGACAGCTGATCTAGCCTGCTAGCTGGAGAGGAATAGTTGAGGAAGACCTCTGGATAAGAGGAAGCCTGAGCCGAGGCTATAAGGCTAGCAAGAATGTATTAGGCCAATGGTTTAGGCAGAAAGGGCACTGGGACCCAAAGATTCAGAAGTCAGGACCTGCATGCTGTGTTCAGGGAACCAAGGGTCACCTGGTCTTGTTGGCGATGGGGAAATATGGCCTTGAGGTGGATGGGTACTGCTGACCACAGTCCCATGGACTCGCTTCAAGTCACTGATATGCTTGTTTAGCCCAGTGTGGCTTTTTTTTTTTTTTATTAGTTGACAACATTTGAAAATTGGGAGCTTTCACTTGAAAAATCTCAACTGGCAGTTTCTCTTGAATAGTTAGAAGCTCTGACAACATGGGGTCTGCATTCCCAGAAGGTAGTGGTCAGCTGGAGCTGAGTGGCAGCTGCCCCTTTAGGGGAGGCCCTTACATCACCACATCCTCTACCACTCCCTATCACCCCACTCTGGCCATGACTTCACCATCCCTTACCTGCTGGCCCTTGAGGCATTGCAGGGTAGGGGCTCCATCTCTGGAGGTCAAGGGCAGCTGCTGAGGGGTGTTAAGAAAGGAAGTGAATGATGCGATTAGGTATTTATTTTGGAAGGATCACTAGAGCACATGAAGTTTCTAGGATGAGGGGCTTATATTCACAAGACCAGTTAGGGAGCTGTTGCAAAGGCCTGTGTAGGAGAAGGTGAGGCCTGGCCTGGGGCCAGGTGTAAGGAAAGAACTGATTTTAAAACTGCTTCAAGACTTGAGGGAAATGAAAATTAAAGTCACAGTGAGCTAGCACTACACACCCGTTGTGATAAAAAAGACGGACAATATCAAGTGGTGATGACTGATGTGGAGCAGTCAGAACCCTCATCCACCGCTGGCGGAAAAACAAAATGGCTTGTCCACTTTGGAAGACAGTTTGGCAATTTCTGGTAACATTAAACATACACCTGTCGTATCACCCAGCAATCCTATTCCTGGATATGGAACTGAGAAAAATAAAGACACGTCCACACAAAGATCTGTACGTAAATGTTTATGGCAACTTTACTCAAAACCATCAAAAACTAGAAACAGCCTATGTCTGTAGATAATCCAGCAGATGGGTAAATAAACTGAGGTACATCCATACAGTGGGATATTACCTGGCACCAAAAAGGACTGACTGACAAATGCACAACATAGATAAATACAAAAACATCATGCTTGGCCTTTGGGTGGCTCAGTCAGTTAAGTGTCTGACTTCCACTCAGGTCACGACCTCACGGTTCATGAGTTCGAGCCCTGCATCAGGCTCTCCGCTTTCACCACAGAGCCCACTTCGGATCCTCTGACCCCCTCTCTCTCTGTTCCTCCTCTGCTTTTGCTCTCTCTCAAAAATAAGTAGACATTAAAAAAAAATCATGCTAAGTGAAACAAGCCAAACAAGGCTACATCCCCTATGATTCTGTTTACAGGACATTCTGGAAAAAGCAAAATCAGATCAGTGGTTGCCAAAGTCAAGTGGAGGAAGTGGGGGATGATAACCAGGGGCCAGGAAGGAATACTTTGAGATGATGGGTATACTCTATTTTAATTATGGCAGTGGTCATATCACTATATGTTTATCAAATTTCAGAACTGAGCACCTAAAGGAAGGTGACTTTTCATGTATGTAATTTATACTAAAAAACTTGATGTAAGGAAAAGATGTCCATTTAAAAGACAGAATTGTCCTGGGGCGCCTGGGTGGCTCAGTTGGTTAAGCATCTGACTTCAGCTCAGGTCATGATCTCACAGTTCATGAGTTCGAGCCCCACATTGGGCTTCATGCTGACAGCTCAGAGCCTGGAGCCTGCTTTGGATTCTGTGTCTCCCTTTCCCTCTGTGCCTCCCCTGCTCATGCTCTCTCTCTCTCTCTCTCTCTCTCTCTCTCTCAAAACTAAATAAACATTAAAAAAAAAAAGAGGCAGAATTGTCCATCCTAGAGGTAGGATGTAGGGGTGAGTCAGGAGGAGGAGTCAGGGAGGTTCCTGACTTGATTTTTGGGGTGGGGACCTCTGACCTTGGCCTGCTCACCCACCTGTGGAGAGGAAGGACTTATTGAATGTGCATCCCAGCTGCCCACCTGCTTTCTATCACCTCCCCCTTTCCTGTCACCTTTAGCCTTGCAGCTCTGGCTATGTGCCCTCTGAGATGAAGGCCACTGGCCATTCCTTTTTCCTGAGACCTCACTGCTCCCTGCTCCTCCCTTCCCTGCTTTGCACTTGGTTCCTTGATGGCACAGCTGATACCACCCATCTGGCAGACACTATCCACTTCCCTGCCCCACAGGGGAGAAGAGAACACAGGAGGGAAGGAAGAAGAGCTCAAGCTCCACTCCCTGGCCTGAGGCTGGCCCAGGGGTCACAGTGCTGACAGGTTTCCTTGGCTCCAATCTCATCATCCACTCTTGACTTGCCTTGACTGGGTTCCGACTGGGCTTTCCACTTTGTTGTGCTCTTGTGGGCAGGAGGTTGCTTCTCTGAGGCTCAGTTCCATGGGGAGTAGGCATGGGTGGTGACCCCCACCTGATGGGGCTGCTGTGAGGTCTCAGGGAGAGAAGTACCAAGCTCGGGGAATAGACTGCACACAGGGACAATGAGTGTCTTCATGCTGGCCTCCTCTGCTCCCCCCTCCCCCGACCTTGACTGCTCTCCTCCCACTTCCCCATTCCCTCCCCACCTCCTCCCCACCCCTGACCAGGACCCGATGTGCCAGGGGACGCAAGCCAAGACTGTTCAGGTTGTGTGTTCGAGAAAGCCAAGCCGCACTGAACCCAAAGGAGACAACTATTGGGGGGTTCCTGCATTGTTGCACCTGGGAGATCAATGGGTGGAGCCGGCCCTGGGACCACAGCCTAGGAACCTGGCCAGAGCCTTGGGAGCTATGGGCAAACGCTTCATCACATTCCTTTCTCCTCTGGGTCAGCTTCCTCCTCCCCATGTCAGCTGCTACTCTTCCACCACCCAAGGAGGGGCAGGCCCTCTGTGCCACATTAAGTTTGAAAATCCCCAGAAGAGGAGTCTGATGGGCTCCTGGAGCAGGGCTTGCATCTATGGGCTGGGCGGTCAGACTCATGTGAAGACATGGCAGGAGAAAGGGCAGAAACATCTGGGAAAGGCAGAAGCCAGGGGATAAGAAAGGGGGCGTGGGTGCCATATAACTGAATGCTGAATAGACTAGATCTCGTCCCCTTTTTCCAGGCATCTCCCAGAGCACCAGCAGTCCCTTGACAGCAAGGGACTGGAAAACTCTTCTCAGAAGTCTGACCAGCCCTAAAACATAAAACAAACCCTCCAGATTGCCCAGCAGTCGATCTCGGCATCAACAAGCCCCACCATGTACTCAAGAAATTTCCCACCACCTTGAATCTGCCTGGACAGCCCAAGGTCATGTGGCAAAGTCAAAATAGAAACCAATGAAGATAACCAAACAAAACTATCTTGAAAGAAACAGAGACTATGTGAAAAAGGAAATTCTGAAAGGAATAATATATTGCCGGCTTCAGACAGAATGAAAAAGTATCACATCCTTGAAGTCATCAAAAACATATTTAGCACGCCTATATGTCCTTACTCTCTCAGCTGAGATGGCCTAGAAGCAATGACACCGCAGCAGCCAAAGCACACCCAGAACCCAGGAACTGTTTTCTAATGCCATTCTCCAACAGAAGAAACCAGGGGTCCTAAATCAACAGTAGCTGATTTTCAGGCTGGGGCGGGAGATGTACAAGATGAGTCTGGAGCATCTTGTGGTACAAGAAAGTAAGGAAGGGGCACCTGGGTGGCTCAGTCGGTTGAGCATCCGACATCGGCTCAGGTCATGATCTCACAGTTTGTGGGTTCGAGCCCCGCATCAGGCTCTGTGCTGACAGCTTGCTCAGAGCCTGCAGCTGGCTTCAGATTCTGTGTCTCCTTCTCTCTCTCTGCCCCTCCCCGCTCATGCTCTGTCTCCTTCTGTCTCTCAAAAATAAGTAAATGTTAAAAATTAAAAAAAAAAAGAAAGTAAGGAAGTGCTTACGAAGTACACACACACACACACACACACACACACACACAGACACATGGAGGGGTATGTCGAAGGGACACAAGAGCCAACAGAAAGAGCTCCCAATGGCCACAGCTGGGACAATCTGAGCAATAAACAAAATAACAGTATTGTATTATAACCCAGCATAAAATACATACCCATGAGTCTATACTAATGGATATAAATGATTTAATAAATGAAAAAATAAATGGGGGAGAACAAACCTATACTGAACCCCAAATAATTTATGTAAATAATCCCCTCTCAAGGAAGTGATGCATAACTTCTATCTATCATCTATCTATCTATCATCTATCTATCTTTATCAAGACAGCACAAGTGAGGAAGGGGCAGAGGGAGAGAGAGAATCCCAAGCAAGCTCCACACTGTCAGTGCAGAGCCTGACGCAGGGCTTGAACTTATGGACCGTGAGATCGTGACCCCAGCTGAAATCAAGTGTCAGATGGTTAACTGACTGAGCCACCCGGGCGCCACATCGCCCCACTGTTTTAAGTGTGGGGCGGGTATAATGACTTCCTTCCAAAGAGTTCAGTATGGAAAGAGAGAAAAATTAGAGTACGTGACAAGCACTACCTGAGGTAGGTGACCAAACTGACATAACAGTGACAAGACCTGTTGATAGCACGTGCCCCCTCTGCATTATGAAGTAATGAGAATGGCACTTTACTCCTGGGGCTTCCTTCCTGAAACACATTACCCCAGTCTAACCATGCAAAAAGCATCAGACAAGCCCAATTGAGGAATATTCTCGAAAATACCCAATGACTGGTATTTGACAAAAATGTCAAGATCATACAAAAAAAGGAAAATCTGAGAAACAGTCACAGCCAAGAGAAGCCTAAGGAGACGTGTCATGTGATGTCAGGAAAAGGGCAGCAGAAAAAGAACATTAGATAAAAACTAAGAAATATGAATAAAGTATGGGCTGTAGTTAATTTTAAAAATATGTATTAAAAGCATATATGTCCAAAGCAAAAAATAAATAAAAGAACTTTTTGAAATTAAATTGTATTAGCAGAAATGAAAACTCTTAGTAGTAAACAGGTTGGGAGAATAAATTAAATCTCCTATTTAGTAAGAGCAAAAAAGATAAGATGCCCAATAAAAAACATAAGAAAGGAGAGGCTAGTCTAGTAGCTCCAACCTCTGAAATAAGAGAGGCCAGACACACAGAAAGAAATCCACCAAAAAGTAATTCAAGGAAAGTTCCCAGAATGGAGGGGCAGGAGGTACAAGCCTGAAGTCAACACTAAGTAAGAAGATACCCAAGACCCCTTGCTGTGATATTCCAGAACACAGGGGGAGACAAAGAAGGAAATAAAAAGGTCCCCTGTATCAGAGTGACTTTGAAGTTCTTAAACTGTGAACAAGATAACAGAGCATCACGTTTACAATTCTGAAGAAAACATTTTTTTGGTGACCTAGAATTCTATGTGTAACTAAACCCCCAGTCACATGTGATGAATAATGTCATTTATTTCTCAAGGTCTCAAAAGTTTACCTCCCAGCTCCTTTACTCAAGAAGGATGTATTCCACCAAAATGAAAAAAGGAAACTAAGAAGGAAGACATGAGATATGGGAAGAGGACAAGGGAATCCCTCGGAGAATGATGGAATGATCCCGGGACAGCAGCTCTGCTCCAGATGTGGAGGGCAGCTGAGCTGTCCTGCCTCAGTGTGACCTGAGAGGCAGACAGCTGGTCATCACCAAGACTCCCCCCACCACTTCCATTGGACCATTCTCCTAACCCAAGGACAGATCACCCAGGAGAGCTTGGCCCAGATTCTCACCAGGACTTGGCTTGTTGTGACCGTGTGCTGCTGAGGGTATCTCCCCTCATGCTCTGCTTAAGACACACATATCACTCCCAGAAATTCTCAGCTTTTCCCTGAGAGCCAGAGGGCCATGGCGGGCTCGGAAGTGGAAAGTACAGGGCAGCCCATTCCTTCTGACCGTACTTCTGTTGGGTACCCGGTGCACACCTCAGCCTTGCCAGGCGCCCAGCTGTGGAGAGCCCTGTGTTTCCCCAGAATCACTTGTGAGCTTGCTTGCCACTTCCCCAGAAGGGGCCTTGTTAGCTCCCAGCGAAGGGGAAGTCAGCCCCCGGACCCGGGAGAGTGCTCTCCTCACCCCACTCCTGGAGCTTCTGTCCAGCAGGGGCAGTGCTGCCCTCTCCTTGCACAGCTCATGTGTGCTTGCCTTCTGTTTTTGAGACTAGGTGGTATATGACTTGGGGAGAGATACACAGGTAGAACTATAATGAAAAGCAAGAGACTGATTTGTACAAAAGTCAGAATGGTCATTGCCTCTTGGGTGTAAAAATGAAATGCGTCTCTCTAGGTCTTGTCCAGATAAAAATGTTCTGGCTAGTTCGTAAAGTCTCCTAACCTCTGAAATTGTAATGACCACGGTCTGGTTAAAAAGGCAGAAACCAGCACCAGTAGTATTTCCAGCAGGACTTATGCCCTGGTTAATCTGTGGGAAGGGCTGGTGGATGTGGGTTGGAGAATGCCGCTGTGGCTCCTGGGCTCCTGCCAGCTCTTCAGAAGCGGGATTCTGGGGGCGCCTGGGTGGCTTAGTCGGTTAAGCATTCAACTTCCCCTGAGGTCATGATCTCATGATTCATGGGTTCGAGCCCCACGTCAGGCTCTGTACTGACAGCTCAGAGCCTGGAGCCTGCTTCAGATTCTGTTCTTCAGATTCTGTTCTACAGATTCTCCTTCTCTCTCTGCCCCTCCCCTGCTCTGCTCTGTCTCTGTCTCTCAAGAATAAATAAACATTGAAAAAAAATTTTTTTAAAAAGCAGGATGCTGCTGTAGTTGCAGGAAGCCTCTGCTGGTGGCCCCCACTGTGGGGTAGGTGAATTTTAGGCAATATTGCCATGGCGAGTGCTTTGGGGCTAAGGGCCATGGCAGGACCTCCTATCTGCTGAAGCCACACTTCTGTCTGCTTCTGCCAGGGGAGAAATAAACAACATGATTTCTCAAAAAAAATATGACTTCTAAAGTATCTTCCAAATCTTCCATGATGCTTCTCACTGATGGAATTTAACCTGGAAATGTAATTCCCAGGTTTCCAAGTCTTGTGATACAGGGGACAGCATAGAAGAGGATGGAAAAGTTAATGAGTAGCCCACAGATAATTCTGAACGAAGGTCTGATGCTATACTAGAGCTACTCAAACCGACCAGTGGTCATGAGGACATAGTGGTCATGAGGACAAGCCTCTGGGAGAGCCACTTTCATTGGGAGCCTAAAGTCAGACCCCACAAGCCTTCAGAACCCTATCTCTAGCTTCTGATCTTCCTGCCTGATTATATCAATAAAATCGGTGACCAAGATAGACTCATGGAAATAAAAAAGTATACATTAGAGAGTTTCACATGCCTGCATGATGCTTTCAGGTTCTGGGCAGCCATCTGAAAGAGCATCACGTGGTCCAGCCCCCTCCAACAGCTCTTCAGTGGACTCAATGAAGAGTCTCAAACATCCTGCATTTTGTTTCATCGTGTAAAATAAACAGTCTTCATTTTCATACAAGAAGGACACAGGTCACAAGTGTGGGCACAGCACCATGGGCTACCAAGAAACAGGGCTTGGGGCGCCTGGGTGGCTGAGTGGTTTAAGTGTCTGACTTTGGCCCAGGTTGTGGTCTCATGGTTCGTGGGTTCGAGCCCTAAATCGGGCTCTGCACTGACAGTGCAGAGCCTGCTTGAGATTCTCTCTCTCTCCTCTCTCTCTGCCCCTCCCCTACTCATGCTTTCTCTTTTTCTCAAAATAAATAAACTTCAAAAGAAAGAAAGAAAGAAAGAAAGAAAGAAAGAAAGAAACGGGGCTCACTCCCACCAGACACTGCTGAGTTCCTGTTTTGAGAAGCCCTCACAATCCAAGTACACAAAAAGAATGAGAATAACAAAAATCCAAATGCACAAGCCAAAAAAGAATTGTACTGTCTTTATTGTCTTAAAATTGCATAGTATCTTGATTGTGCACGCTTTTAAACAGAGGGCAAGATAGCCCACTTGAAAACTACTTTCTTGCATGGGATATTTCAAGCTGTTTTACTATAGGTAGAAGCAGGGACCAAAAATGCTGCCTGGGCTTAAAAAGAACCATGATCAAATTTAACAGAAGTTGGAGAGTCAGAGGGATTTATAGGAGAAGAATCTGTCAAAGGACATTGAGATTTTGAAAGGATTTACAGGAGGCACAGGGAAATGGTGGAAGGGCTTCCCTGACGTCAGGGGACTGGGATTCAGGGGCAGCCAAGAGAGGGCAGGAGAGGAGAGAGGAGTGCAGGGAGGCAATGCCTTGTGCTCAAATCTGAGATGAATGCCCTCTTCCAGGAGGCTGGGGTGCATGGTCTGGGCATTACGTTGGCTACAGAAAGCCACATACTAGAAAAATAACTTAAAAGCTATACAATCATCATTATAAATATTTTGTCTTTCAAAACTAACTAGCGTTGGTTACAAAAAGGTTCACAGTTACTCTGAAGAGAGCTGTGTCTCTATTGCACAGTAGTGGAAAAGTCCGCTCTGATCCCCATGTGTAAACAATGATTCCCTTCTCCTCTGGCGACTTCAGGACACAGAGAAACAGTATCTGCTGTGAGCAAAGCACTTGGGTACAAGGCACGTGAAAGCTTGTCAAGTTCTACTGGGATCTACTTGGAACACACAGAACACCTGCTGTTCTTCTCACTTGATGTCACCGGGACAGGCCTTGAACCACACTGCAGGTGGTGATGGCCTTCTCGGGCTCTTGTTCTCTATTCCACTGTTACAGACTTGGCCAGATTTCTGGGGAAGTCGACCTGCAACGATACATAGAAAGGAGCTGCTCAGGAGCCCACAGATCCCAGCAACCTGCTGTATTATAAAGCCTATTATCAGGGTACTTGAAGACGAGGTGATGGGTGTTCCCGGTCACCTTTGACCATGAGCCCTTGGAGACCTGCATCTTGGAAGCATTCCTTACTCCAGGAACTTCATTCAACTATGGAAGGTTTAGTTCATTCAATATACATTTATTGTGCACCTGACATGTGTCATGCTGTGTTAACCCTATTAAAAGGATATGATGCATGCTATTAAAATGCTAACTCAGCTTGTCCTGTTCATGTTTCTTGGAAGGAGACACTAAATCCATGAGGCTCATTAGTTCAGGGTGGGGGCTGAGAGGAAAATGTGATGGGAGATGGTTGATATGGTAGGCTTCAACTTTATCTGCAGTGTCTTATATTGCTTAGTTATTTTAATTTTAATTTTTTTAATGTTTATTTCATTTTGAGAGACAGAGAGAGACAGAGAGACAGAGAGAGAGAAAGAACACAAGTGAGGGAGGGGCAGAAAGAAAGGAAGACACAGAATCCGAAGCAGGCTCCAGGCTCTGAGCTGTCAGCACAGAGCCTGACGCGGGGCTCAAACCCATGAACCGTGAGATCATGACCTGAGCCGAAGTGGGATGCTTAACCAACTGAGCCACCCAGGCACCCTTATTTGGCTCTTGTTTTTAAAAGAGAAACAGGGGCGCCTGGGTGGCGCAGTCGGTTAAGCGTCCGACTTCAGCTCAGGTCACGATCTCGCAGTCCGTGAGTTCGAGCCCCGAGTCGGGCTCTGGGCTGATGGCTCAGAGCCTGGAGCCTGCTTCCAATTCTGTGTCTCCCTCTCTCTCTGACCCTCCCCCGTTCATGTTCTGCCTCTCTCTGTCTCAAAAATAAATAAACGTTAAAAAAAAATAAACTTAAAAAAAAAAAAAAAGAGAGAAACAAATAGGACAAAATGTTAGCCGTGGCAGTTCTGGATTTGTATACCACCAGGTACTTGTTACATTGTTTTCTGTAAGGTTATGTATCTTCAAAAGCTTTTCAAAATACAATTGTAATAAAACTATTTCTATATGCAGTGAATTGTAGGTTCTTCCATACTTGTTGGTGGTTCTTTTCTGGAACATAAATTGATGATATATGTTTGGAGTCTCAAGGGGCACCTGGGTGGCTCAGTCAGTTAAGTGTCTGACTTCGGCTCAGGTCATGATCTCATGGTCTGTGAGTTCGAGCCCTGCGTTGGGCTCTGTGCTGACAGCTCAGAGCCTGGAGCCTGCTTCAGATTCTATGTCTCCCTCTCTCTCCCTGCCCCTCCCTGGATTGCACTCTCTCTTTCTCTCTTTCAAAAAGAAACATTAAAAAAAAATTTAAAAAAGGAGTCTCAAAATGTTGAATCATTTGCTAGACTGAGGAGATATCTTAAATGTGGGAGGAAGATGTACATGCAAAGATGTTCACTGCAATTGTGATTTATGCAGATATTCTCCCAAATCAGCAACAGTTTAAATAATAGACGACCGGCTAAGTCATTGTTATAATCCATGTTATAAGACTATGTTGGGATATTGTGCAATGATTAAATGTTGCTTACATGAAACTCAAGATGTAAGAAAATACTTGTAAATACACTCAAAAGGAAAGTGTAAAATGTCATCCTTGATATACTGTCAAAAATGTTAAAAAATCCACATGCACAAGGAAAAGACTGGAATAAATGATTAAATTTGCTAATTAACATTGCCTCTCTGAGTGATGAGTTTAATGATATGGTCTTCGTAATCTTGCAGTCCCAAATTGTTTTCAAGGGATAGAAGTTACTTTAAAAACAGAGTTGTTTTAAATGAAATTACCTTTCCTATGAATATTTACACCAAATAAGCATTTAAGAACAAAATCAGGAGCGCTTGGGTGGCTCAGGTGGTTAAGGGTCTGACTGTTGATTTTGGCTCAGGTCAGGATCTCACAGCCCCATGTCGGGCTTTGCGGAGCCGGCTTGGGATCCCCTGTCCCTCTCTCAAAATAAGTAAATAAACTTAAAAAAAAAAAAAAAGAACAGAGTCAGACTCTGGGGTTATGCTTTTCCCCTCTGGGGGATTCGGTGCGATTTTAGACATACGTCATATCCTCGGAGAACAGCCAGGTGGAAGGACAGGAGCTGCAGCGGAATCACACTCAGGATACCCTGGAGGCAGTCCACTGTGTGGGGCAGCTCGATCGTTTTATATGCAAACTTGGAACTCTCAGTGTCGTCCCTGGAGCACAGTATGATCGGCCGACCCTAGAGCGGGAAAATAGGATCACAATGGGCAGGTGGTCTCTGAAAGCAGCAACCCCTCACATACCAGCAGTTTCTGAGGTCAATCTTATTGAGGGGATAACAGTCCTCTTTTGCTTTTGTGGAATTATGTGTGAGGTGATGTGCACGACCAGTGTGAGGGGCAAGGTGTTTGATGCTGTTTGGTGAGTTCCTCTCCCTTCTGTGGTAGGATGAGAATGGCCATTCTGAGCCATTCATCCAGCACCCATTTGTTGAGTGGCTTCAATGTGCCTTGCCAAGGGCAGGGCATGCCCACTCCTCACTCTGAGGGGACTCATAGCTGAGTGGTAGAAAATAAAAATGTAAACAAGCCAACCAATGAGTAACGATGAATTCCAGATGAATGCCAGAAAGGCAATAAAACATGGTAATGTGATTGGGAGACACTGGTGAGGTCTGGGAAGCCCTCTCTTAAAAGGGGATATTTGGACTAAGACGTGAATAACCATAGGCCAATTCTCTGAAAGAGGTGGGAAGCACATTCAGGTCAGAGGGAATAGCCAGAGCAGAGGTTCAGAGGCAGAAATCAGCTGGGCTCCTTCAGCTTGGGACACAGAAGGAAGGGGCCACATAATGCCGGCTTGTGGTCACTCTTGTTTTATGGGAAGCCACCGGGAGGTTTCAAGCAAGGCAGTGAAGTGATTTGTGTTTTATACCTTCTCTCTGGCCACTGTGCCGAGCCAGGCATGGCGGCCACTGGCTCAAGGGCATTGTTGGACTTCACCTCCCTATAACTTCATGAGCCCTCCCAGGATGGATCTGTGGGGGCTTTGCACTCCCATCGCAGGGCAGCTCCACGCCTGGAATCTGGGGCAGCTCGGGGCAGTCTGGGTCACAAGGTCTCACTGAAGAGCCATTGTGCACGTGGCCACAGGCTGGCCAGTCATTTCTGAATGTGTGTGCCCCTCAGGAGGGGGCCTAGGAGAGAGCACGTGATCACACCTGCTCCGTGGTAGGGCTGCTCATAACCAGTGCTGGCCGACAGTGGGTGAGGTGGGCTTGTGTGGGAGAGGACAGGAGAGAAGGGGACCCTGGCCCAGCTGAGAGCTCTCACCTGGCGGGCTGTGACCTGCTGCAGGGCATTCTGGCATTTGGCAAAGCAAGGGTCCTTCATGATGACCATGATGACGGGCATCTGCTTGTCAATCAGTGCCAAGGGTCCGTGCTTCAGCTCCCCCGCCAGGATGCCTTCTGAGTGCATGTAGGTTATCTCTTTAATTTTCTAGGGAAACACAGGCAGGGTCAGTGTAACACTGGACAGACAGGGGGCTGGAGCAGATCAGTCAGAGAGGGGAGGAAGGGGGGCTGTGGGAGGGATGAATCCAGAAGGCAGGGAGCTGAGGGCTGCAAGGCGGATGAATGCATTAGGTGGTCAACAGCACTGAGGGCTGCTGGCAATGCCAGGCCCAAGGGAGAGGGTTGGCTGCTGTCCGGAGCATGCACAAGGCCCAGCACGCAGCCTGTGTCCCTCAGACCAGCCCCCAGCACAGCCACCACCCTTGGATAGACAAGTCAATGTCGATCTGGCTCTCCCTTCTGCTGTGTGACTAACCCGTGGCCTCCCCACATTTATAAATTGTAATGATGGCACTGTATTCTATCTAGAAATACCTTTCTTCAATTATCTGATAGATCATCCCCCCGAATCTAGACCATTAATAACTTCCAAGGGGATGCTCCAATTTACTTATGAGGCAAAATCACACACATCAGGCTGTTACTAGAATTTCCCCCTATGTTCAGGAGATCCGTTTCTATTCAGTTCCCATTAAACCTACGTCACTGAACTGCTGAGTGTCTAGTAAAATATTTCTCAGCTCCCCTAGAACTATTTATTTGGGGGGGGGGCAGGACACTGTCAGGAGTGTGGGTGACTCCGCCCTGAATGCCACAGACAGCTGGAGTGCTGGCCCCCAGGAGACCACAGAGGGACCATTGATGTGTGCCAGGAGCAGCGTCAAAGCTTCTTTCTTTCCCCCCAAGACTTACTGGGAGCTGCAGTTGAATACGCATCTTTCAGCAGCGCGCTGGGGGCATTGCAGCTGAGCCCCCCCGACCCCCTGCACCAGGCGGCAGAGGCATGGGGGGAGTTGAAAGTGTACTCCACCCAGCCCCCTGCAGCGACCTGCTCCCTACTAAGAGGAGGGGAGCCAAGCTGGGTCAGGAAGGATGCCCTTGCCCGGGTACCAATGGCTGCCTCACCTGTGACCCTATCTCCCGTTTTCTTTGGTTGGGCAGTCCCATCCACAAGCAGCAAGCAGACAGTGAGTGTAGGCTCAGCCCCCTGGACAGCACTGTCTCACCCCCTCTGTGGCTCTGTGGTCCTGGAACCTGCCCCTTACCCAGCTCTCTTACTCAGGTTTGGCTCTTTACTGCCGCAGTGGGACAAAAGAGCCAGTTAAAAGTTTGACAAAAGCAGGGCCTTCAGAGCTCATTCCTTCAGGATCTCTGCATCCCCTTGGAAGTTTGAGGGGTAACAGGGAAACTCCACAGAGAGCCTGCCCCGCAATTCTTATCGGCCTGAATCCTCCCGCACAGTCTGCTTGTGGTTGTGGAAATAACCCAAGGCCACATGGACCTGAGTTTGAATCTCAGACCAATCACTCCCTCCTGAGCAAGATGAACCTTTGGGGGTCCAGTTCCCTCCTAGGTGAAATGTGGACAATAACTGCCAGCCTCTCAGAAGACGCTCATGAGGAACGAATGGACCATCCCAGATGGAGCCTGGTGCAGGTTGACACCTCAGGGGCTCACCCAAGGGTGCCCTGCCCCTTTCTCCTCAGGAGATTGGGAGCGTCCACCTCAGGATCCCCAGGGCCCGAACAGGTCATGAGCTGGTGCTTGATGCAGCCTCACACAGGTGGCAGCAAGTCCCCAAGCGCTCCCCTCCCCTAGCCCAGCGCCCTTCCCCCCTTCCCGCTGGTGTCTCGGGGTGTCTCCCATGTCTGCCCTCATGCCCAGGCTGGTGGAGGTGGGGGGTGGGGTGGGCAAAGGAGGCTCACCAGGGCTCCTTCCAGGCATGTGGCATAGTTATAGCCCCGTCCCATGACCAGGAGTGACCTCTGGGTGTAGAGCTCCAGGGCCAGGTCATGAATCTTCTCGTCCAGCGACAGCACTTCCTTAATCAGCCCTAAGCCGCAAACACAGTGAGGGGTTGTGAGTCACACAGATTTTACAGCAAGATTCACAAAGAAAAGTCATGGTGTATAAGACATAGTTTTGGAATTCACACCACTTAATACACTTGGATTCCTTGCCTCGGTTTAAAAAGGATTTTAAATGTAAGAGCACCTGGGTGGCTCAGTCGGTTAAGCATCTGACTTCAGCTCAGCTCATGATCTCACAGTTAGTGGGTTCAAGCCCCATGTTGGGCTCTGTGTTGATGAGCCTGGAGCCTGCTTAGGATTCTGTGTCTCCCTTTCTCTCTCTGCTTCTCCCCCACTCTGTCCCCCCCCCTCTCAAGAATAAACATTAAAACAAATTAAACGTAGATTTTGGGCAATAACTTGCGGGATTTGCCTGGGTTTTGTTGGGTGGCAATTCATATTTATGTTTATACTTTCTTGAGCATGTAAGATAAGCAGTGAGGTGTTATTTCTAGCTCCATTTTACAGGTAAGGAAACTGAGGCTCAGAGAGGCTAAGTCACCAGGTGGAAAGACACAGAGCTGACACTCCAAATTAATGCCTCCCCCCCAATCCAGGCCACATGCTAAATCTAGAGACAATGCCCAGTGTAAGATGGACCAGTGTTTCCCAAACTTTTTGTTCTCAGGACTTCTTTACTCTTAAAAATTACTGTGAATCCCTAAGAGCCATTATTTTTGTTGGTTCTGTCTCTCAATGTTTACCAGATTAGAAACTGAGAAAAGTAAAGATATTTGTATTCGTTCATTTAAAAGTAACAATAAACCTATTACACATTTTTAAAAATTAGTGAGAATAGTAGTTTTAAATTTTTGGAGATTTTTTAAATGTCTGACTTTTTAACAAAGACAGATTCTCATATCTGTTTCCTCATTCAAACTCTCATGACACATTTTTTTTGGTTGAAGTATAGGAAGAAAATCCAGCCTCACAGAGATTTGTAGTTGGAGAAAGGAGGAGTATTTAAATAACTTTTTCACTGGGGCGCCTGGGTGGCGCAGTCGGTTAAGCGTCCAACTTCAGCCAGGTCACGATCTTGTGGTCCGTGAGTTCAAGCCCCGCGTCGGGCTCTGGGCTGATGGCTCAGAGCCTGGAGCCTGTTTCCGATTCTGTGTCTCCCTCTCTCTCTGCCCCTCCCCCGTTCATGCTCTGTCTCTCTCTGTCCCAAAAATAAATAAAAACGTTGAAAAAAAATTTTTAAAAAAAAATAAATAACTTTTTCGGGGCGCCTGGGTGGCTCAGTCGGTTAAGCGGCCGACTTCGGCTCAGGTCATGATCTCGCGGTCCGTGAGTTCGAGCCCTGCATCGGGCTCTGTGCTGACAGCTCAGAGCCTGGAGCCTGTTTCAGATTCTGTGTCTCCCTCTCTCTCTGACCCTCCCCCATTCATGCTCTCTCTCTGTCTCAAAAATAAATAAACATAAAAATAATAAATAAAAAAAATAACTTTTTCAAAAAATTGTGAATGTTCTTCTCTGATATTACATGAAACTCAAGAAATGGTCATTTCTTTTTTTTCTAATTAGTTAATTAAGTAATCTCTGCAGGCTTAAACACATGACCCCAAGATCAAGAGTCACATACTCTAGTGACTGAATAAGCCAGTCTGGAGAAACAGTAATTTCTTAAAAGAGTAGTTGCAAATGTAGAATTTGAAATCATCTCAATAAGCTTTTCCTACCTTGTTACATTAAAACTTTTATTTTTTTTAAGTTTATTTACTGTGAGAGAGAGGAGAGACAGACAGACAGAATCCCAAGCAGGCTCCACACTGTCAGGGCAGAGCCTGAAATGGGGCTTGAACTCACCAACTGTGAGATCATGACCTGAGCCAAGATCAAGAGTCTGACACTTAACCGACCGAGCCACCCAGGCACCCCTATTGCATCTATTTAATTTTTTTTAATGTTTTATTTTTGAGAGAGAGAGAGAGAGACAGAACATGACTGGGGAGGGACAAGCAGAGAGGGAGACACAGAATCGGAAGCAGGCTCCAGGCTCTGAGCCATCAGCACAGAGCCCAACATAGGGCTTGAATTCACAAACCACAAGATCACGACCTGAGCCGAAGTCAGATGCTTAACTGGCTGAGCCACCCGGTGCCCCAATCTTGCATCTATTTAAATGGATGTTTTACATGGTGTATAATTTTGTCACATCATGCATTGACCATCTGGAAAACATAGGTTGACTGAGTTATGCAAATCTTCTAAAAATGGACACCCTTCATCATAAAATATTTTTTAGAAATCACATATGCTAAAGTCACCATGGCTTCATCAGAGTTGTGTTTAAGTGTGGGAAGTGGTCGAGCTCATGCTGGCAGCTACAAGTTTTCCCAAATCCTAAATTTCACTGGAGAGCTTGAAGTTTATCACTGGCAACAAATACTGTCAGTTTTTCTTCTTTAGAGTGGCGGGCTAACTTTGTTCATTTTTGAGAAAACATCTGCCAAGTACTCTAATCAGCTTGTTACTCAAACAATCCCAGGATGCTTTTCTTGGAAACAGAATACTAAAGAGTGTTGCGATTTTCTAAGACTAATGCATTTTACTGCCTCGTGAAGAAGTCCTTGAGTGAAGTGGGGTGTGTAGAGGCATGTGCTAAGGTGCCAGCGGTAGCCACCGCTGCCTTTGCAAATGTCCACACAGCAAAAGGCAAACACATCTTATTTGTTATAAATAGCGTGTTTACAGTGAAAATAGTAATAGGACCTGCAGACCACATCTTGAGAACGGCTGACTTAGACATCAGGATAGAGTCCTGTTTTCGCACTGTTGGTACCTGGCTGAAGGTGAAGACCCGTTTTTTGTCAGTAAATTTTCAGCATGTTGTGTGGGCCAGATTCAGATCTCTAGGCTTTCTATGATTAGATGGTGGCTTTCCCTCACTGCCTTCTCTGGGGTTTGCCCCTGGCTCCCAGGTTGGACCCAGTGCCTACCCCATCTCTGGAAGGGGCTGTCCCACAGCCTTGTGACCATCCTGCCCCCGGCATTTCATGTCAGCCAAGGGGTGAGGTCTGTTTCATTTTGCAATCTCAGGGCTGCACAAAGAAAACCCAATAGGTCTCTCTCCTTCCCTGGAGAGCAAGTGTCTGAAGGAAAGAAGCTGTTATCTCCTTGGCCCTCAGGATGGCAAACGGGACAGGGCACACCAGTGGGCGAATGATGGAAACCATTATCCCCCCCGCCCCGCAAAAGCTTGTGATTCAGTGTGATAAACACTGCATCTCACCGACTACAATAGATGGGAGGGACCCAGCCAAAGAGGGAAGTTTGGGGAGACTGAAGGAGCACTCCGGTTTAGGAAAAGGCTCAGGGCCATCTGCTCCTTCTCAGATATTTCCTGAGCACCTACTCCATGCCTGCCCTGGCTGGATATCAGCAGTGACCCTGACAGTTAGGGTTATATGCTCACTGGGCTGACATACTCATTGGGAGACAAGCCAGCACACTGGAGGACAGTTAATTTCATACCATGGCACACGCTATAAAGAAAAGAAATGGGCTAACATTTCACAGCTGGGGCAGGGGGTTAGTTAGGATAGCAAGGAAGGGTTCCAGGAGGTGACATCTGAACTGAGACTTGAATAATGAGAAGCCATCAGTTGTATGGAGAGCTGGAGGAAGAGGGCTCCTGTAAAGGAAAGGGTCAGTGTAAACGTCCTGTGGTAGACAGCTTGGTATTGCTGAGGATCAGAAGGTCAATGAAGGAGCCCAGGGAGGGGAAGGAGAGTGGGATGAGGTCAGAGGTGGCAGGGGTCCAGTGTGCAGTGTTCAAGGACCCAGTGAGGAGTGAGGACTTTAATCTTGGCCCAGTGGGAGCTTCTGGAGGCATTTCGTGGTGAGTAGGAAGTTTTGAAGAGGAGGAAGTGATTAACAGCATTGTTTATGGGAAAGAGTCAAAAGAGAAAGCAACTAAGGACAGTCTACTGGATTTCAAAATAAGGAAAGTTTCATTCTGAAACATACCAGGTAAAGACTGTAAACCATGGATGATCTCTCGCCTTCTGTTTTGCAGTGAAATGCGGTCTTCAGACATCATCAAACCAAACATCACCAGGGAGATGAACTGACTGGTATAAGCCTGTGGATAAAACGGTGACTCTGGCAGAGCAGGGGCGAATGTGCGCATGTGAACCACGCAGGAGGAGACAGATTGTTGGGAGCGCCCCCTCCCCAATCCGCAGCCTCCTGTCCACCCATCTGGCCGAAGCCCTCCCTCAGGACACATGCAGGAGGTGACTACCTTGGTGCTGGCCACGCCGATCTCTGGTCCTGCGTTGATGTGGACACCGCAGTCGGTCTCTCGGGAGATGGAACTGCCCACGGTGTTGGTGACGCCCACGGTCAGGGCCCCACGGTCCTTACAGTAGCGCAATGCCAGGAGGGTATCTGCGGTCTCACCTGCCACACGGGCCCCACCTTTCAGCCATGTGTTCTCAGGAGCGTGGCTCTGCCAGCTCGAACCCCCTGTCCCCCAACTCATTTACTCTTTTATGCAGAAATCAGGGCCCACAGGCAGCCGGCGTGTGCTCAGAAAGGAAAATGCACACTCAACCATGTTTCCGGTGGATTCTTGGATTCAAGATTCAGCTGCTATTTATGTGGGAAGCACTTTCTCATCCGCTATGTCATGGAACTCTCCTGGCAACCCCATGGGGCCATTGTCCCCATTCTCCCCGTGAGGATGAGATCCCCAGAGATGGAAGAAACCAAAGCCTTGCTCCTTCAGGGCCACGCAGCTGTGGGCGACAGACTGGTGCCAACCCAGGTGAGCCAGGTGCCCAGCATCCTTTCTAGGACTTTAAGCTGCCTTCTTCAGAATGTGCTGAGATTTAACATTTAAAAAGCAAGAATGTGAGGCGCTTGCCTGGCTGAGTCGGTTGAACTGTTGAGCATCCAACTTCGGCTCAGGTCATGAGCTCATGGTTCATGATCTCATGGTTTGTGAGTTCAAGCCTTGCATGAGGCTTGCTGCTATCAGCACAGAGCCCACTTCAGACTCTCTGCCTCTCTCTCTCTGTCCCTCCCCTGCTTGTGCTTGCTCTCTCTCAAAAATGAATAACTATTTAAAATAAATAAATAAATACAAATAAAAAGCAAGAATGCAAGGCGCCTGGCTGGCTCAGTCAGAAGAGCATGTGACTCTTGGTCTCGGGGTGATGAGTTCCAGCCCCACACTGGGTATAGAGATTAAGTAAATAAATAAAATTTAAAAAAAGCAAGAATGCTACTAAATGGCATTTCTCCAATAGATCTAACGTTGCTTTAAAGCAAAACACTTCTGCAGCCTGCCAGTGTGAACTCAAAATTATTTTTATAACTAAGCTACTTAAATAGATTCACAAATAAGCCAGCACAAGCACCCTGTATTTGTAAGCCTTGAAACCTCGAACTAAATTAAATACGGTCCGATCATAAAATTAAACCCATCAAGGGGCTCCTGGGTGGT
Source organism: Prionailurus viverrinus (assembly GCF_022837055.1). Classification (NCBI taxonomy): domain Eukaryota; kingdom Metazoa; phylum Chordata; class Mammalia; order Carnivora; family Felidae; genus Prionailurus; species Prionailurus viverrinus. The sequence continues at coordinate 90,518,634 of NC_062561.1, read as the reverse complement.
TCAGTTGGTTAAGCGTCTGACTCTTCATTTCAGCTCAGGTCATGATCTCATTGGTTCATGGGCTCGAGCCCCATTTCGGGGTTTGCGCCTGTTGGGATTCTCCCTCTCTCCCTCTCTCTCTGCCCCTCCCCCACTTGTGCATGCATGGGCTCCCTCTCTCTCAAAATAAATAAACAAACAAACAAACAAAATGAAGTCACACAGCAGCACATGGCTACAAGTTGTCAGCCGGAGGGTGAGTGTGTCTGTATTCGTTTTTCTTAGTTTGTCATGGAAATGGAAATGGGTCTTCAAAATTCAAACCGGAAGCAGTATTCGAAGTCCCAGTGGATATTAGAGCATTGCTGTTAATGTTTTAATTGTGATAATGACATAACGGTTATGTTTTTTTTTCTTTTACCATGTAGAGATCCATTCTGAAGTATTTGTGGAGCAACATGATGTCTGGGATTGACTTCAAAATAACCCAGGGGAGGGGACAGGTTAATGTGGATCTGGATGACACAAACTCTGCTCAGCTGATCGTTGCTGAGAATAGGCAGTTCCTTATGTAAATCTCTCTACTTTTACAGAGATTTGGAATTTTCCATAATTAAAATGTTTTAAAAATCCTTCTGGAGGTCATAGAAAGTCCAAGCATGTGGCCATGAATCACCTCCCTGACTCTCTGCCCAGCCTGACTGGAGCAGGTGCCCACGTTTAGAGTTAGGATGGCACCCAGGCAGGGTTTACTGAGGGTATGCTGGGCCTACACCTGAGCAAGGTCTCTCAATGCATCCCCTGCTGGACAGCATGGGAACTGCAAAGCATCCACATAGTTCTTGAAGTGACACTCAACCAGCAGAATTTTGAAGAACTTTCTCTCTTTGAAATAAACCCAGAACCTATGTATAAGCACTTTGGTGAGTGGTCCCTTAAGTTCTGGACTTGGAATGGCAGGAGGAGGGAGAATTCTTGGTTGCATGGCTCCCCCCTAAAATGAGACAGTGACTGATGGCTCTGAGGGTCAACTGAGAAGAGAGTTTGGCACATGCTCAGTGTGCAGAGAACTCTACTGGATGAAGGAGGGAAGGAGATACATGGTGTGTTACCAAGAGGACAGAGCCCTGAGATGAACTCACACAAACCCGTATTCCTTACCTGACTGGCTTATGAAAAAGCAAACGTCATCCCTGAACACAGGTGTGTTCCTGTCCAGAAAATCACTGGCGAGTTCAACCATCACAGGGAGCTCAGTCAGTTCCTCCAAAACTTGCCGTGTCTGAAGCCAACAAGAATGGGGACCAAAGTCAGTCACAGACACTACAGAGACACAGGCAGCTGGGCTTCTGGGGACAGTTTTATGAAGTGGCACCTCTGGGTCCTCGTGGTGAAGGGAATTTCAGACACGCACAGGCCACACTGCAGGAGAAAGGCTTGTGGGCACCAAATTTGGGAGGTCAAACACATGATGGCATTTAAGACACATCTTGTCCTGGGCTGCTGCTCCCTCCCCAGCGCTATCGAGGGCCCAGCGCCTTGGACTTACAGCCACTGCTGCATGGTAACTGGTTCCACAGCCAATCACGATGAGCCGTCGGCATCGTCGAATCTCCTTCAGGTGATCCTTCAAGCCGCCCAGGAGCACTGTGGGGCACATGCAGGGCATTAGTGCTAACCCCACACGGGGACGCGCCTCGACCTAGGGCATGGATGGGGGATTACCTGTGTTGGTCTCAAAATTCACCCGACCTCTCATAGTATTGAAAACTGATTCTGGCTGTTCGAAGATCTCCTTCTGCATAAATGCACTGAAGTTACCTGGTCAAATAAACACCAACAAAGCAGGTCAATTTTAATTCAGTTGTTTTACCACTGCTTAACTTCCAATCAAGATGGAAAGCTGATATGCAGTTTAGTGTCAGTGACACATGGGAAGGCCACTGCACATTACCAATGGCGTCCCAGGGGCCGTCCCTCCTGATTCTCCTGGTAACAAGTGAGAGGCAAACAGGTCAGATAAGATTACTATCTCCAGTGTGCATATCAGACCCTGCAGCTTGAAGGAGCAAAGGAAGTAAGCAACAAATATGTGGCTGGTCTTTCTGGGGCAATACTCCTGTCAGCAGGGGCAGAGGAAAGGAAAATGCTTTACTTCCAAAAACCAACCTACTTAAGGAAGTACAAAAGAAGTAAGCCCTGACAAATAGGCAATTTTATTTTATTTTTTTAATTTTTTTAAACATTTATTTTTGAGAGAGAGACAGAGTGTGAGAGGGGGAGGGGCAGAGAGAGAGGGAGCCACAGAATCTGACGCAGGTTCTAGGCTCCAAGCTGTCAGCACAGAACCTGACGCGGGGTTCGAACCCACAAACTGCGAGATCATGACCTGAGCCGAAGTCGGACACTTCACCGACTGAACAACCCAGGTGGCCTGGCAATCTTCTTTCCAACAGATGCCCTCTGAGCTTCTGTATTAAATAAAAACCTTTTCAGCCAACACATGCATTTCCAGGGCTCTGATTTGAATGGAACTGGATGACATCAAAGGGATGATCTGGCCGCAACGGGTTAAGGCCCCTGACAGGTGTTGTGCCTCAAGCTTTGGAAGCATTCACAGACAGGGTGGGAATGTTCCAAACACTGCAGTGTTTCCTGTCTGCCACCTTTAGCTGGGGACTTGACAGAGAGTGCCATAAAGCAAACAAGACAAGTGAGGAGGGTCAGGGAAGAGCTCTCTGACTGGGCGATGATCAAGGTAGAATGACCAAAAGTAGTCAGTCAAGTACAATGACCCTCAGGTGAGTAAGCACTTGGCCTGCCTAAGTAACAGTGAGGTGGTTGGAGAGGGGGCAGGGCATAGTGGGAAAAGGGTAGAGTGAGGTGGGGCCAGGTTGGGCATGGGGTATTGTGGGCTGTGGCAGGAAGTGTGGATTTTATTCTCAGAACAGTGGGTGGCCATTGGAGGGCTTTAAGCAGCTGGATAAAAAGGTCTGATTCACATTCCTAAATGTTTACCCAGGCTGCCCTGTGGAGAAGGGGGTGTAGGGAGACAGGCTCTCCTCGCAAGGAGGAAATAGTCCACAGACCCCTGTTATTGCAGGCCTCTGACCCAGAGAAGAAATGTCTGGGTAGAAGAATGTGTCCCAGAGAGTTAGTAAAGGGAGGCATTTGATGGACTGGTCAGATCAAGCAGGGAGACCTAGTGCCTTTATATAGTCAGGAACTCCTGCTGGGGGAGCGGGACCAGGCTTCCCGCATCCCCTGGGCTGGGCAAGCCACAGAGCACCTGCAACGCCACCCTAATGGCCACGGCAGGTAGGAGGGCTGTGGTACCTATTCAGGGTAGGACAGAGAGTCTCAGGAGCTCCCCCATCGAGCACCTGCCCCCCCCCCCCCAAGGCCGCTGCACACGGACCCTCAGAGGACACCTGCCTTTCATGATTTGCTGCAGTTCCATCTGCAAGGTCTGGATGGCTCGAGATGGGTCATCACTAGCTGAACGCTTGACCCGGTGAATAGAGAGCTTCCCATCAGCCACTGCGGCGATGTCGTCATCCTCGAGGAAGATGACTCGGTTGGTGTGTTCTATGATAGCACTGGAGCAAGGGAAACACGGGCATCACAGACGGGGCCTGCACGTGCTTGACAGCTACAAGGCAGTCACTCACTTGCCTCCCCAGTATGGGTCCCCATCAGTAGCATCAGATGGCATTTTAGGAGGGACAGGGACACTACACTATACACATCAATTCACACCTTCCTCCTTCCCCCCAGAATTGTTTTGAATCCAGTCTCAGACATCACATCATTTCATCTGTAAACATTTTAGCTTCTATCTCCAAAAGAGAGGGAAAAATTTTAAACCCACAATACCATCATCACATCTAAAATTAGTATTCTTTCATATCATCAAATATCCAGTATGTTCAGATTTCCCCAGTAATCTCACAGATGGCTTTTTATGACCGCTTTCTTCAAATCATAATCCAGACAGTGTCACCTTTGGAGAATGCTTGGGAACCAACACATTACTCTAAATTGGAACAGGAAAGAATGAAACATTTATCTTGCTTTTTAAACTGATCTGATCTTTCAGAATAACTACATTGTTCATGAAGGCAAATTTATGGATGGACTACAGCTAATAAATAAGGAATGACAGCATCAGAATAGTCAATTTATGGACTCCTAATTACTAATAGTTCTAAGTAAGGACCATGAAGTGCTCTGCTGAAACCAAGAGGTGAAAAGCAGAGAGCAGCTTTACAATGGATGGGTGAGGCTGTCTGGCGCATGAACCCCCTGATCAATCTTAACAGCATAAAAAGACAGACAATGAGACATATATGCTTCCTGATAGAAGGACACACCACCATCTATGAAGCCGTCTTGCCAAAAAATCAAACCAGAAGGAGATCAAGTTTGTAGACACCTGTGAACGCCAGTGCGCAGGAAATGCAGTGGGCAGGGGAATGTGTTAAATGACACCATGGGGGATTCTCTCAGCAAAATCCAGACAGTGGGAAAGTCATCAGGACAAATGACTCAGTTTCATAACACACACACACACACACACACACACACACACACACTCCCTGCAAGGAAAAAGGGATAGTTTAAAAGCAAAGTAAAAAATACGTCCACCAATGAAATGTGGGGTCATTATGCTTATTTATTTATTTTTTTTTTGAGAGAGAGAGAGAGTGAGTGCAGGAGGAAGGCAGGGGCAAAGAAAGAGGGAGAAAGAGAGAATCCCAAGCAGGCTCCATGCTGTCAGCATAGAGCCCAAGGCAGGACTGGAACTCATGAACTGTGAGATCATGACCTGAGCTGAAATAAAGAGTTGGATGCTTAACTGACTAAGCCACCCAGGTGCCCCATTGTGCTTATTTTTATAATAACTTTGTATGGAAAGTAATGATAATTTTTGTCTTGCAAAATGGCAATACAAAGTTTCTTTTAAAAATAAATGGCGTTAGAAAAGTTGGTAGGTGAAAAAGCAAACTAATCAATAGCACAAGTGGTACATAGTTATGGTCAAAAATAAAAAACAAATAAAAAACAAAACCATGAAGGTGGCACTTATACGACCATGGGAGAAAAAAATCCTCATTCTACCAAGTGCCACACCCACACCTGCCCTGTGCCAAAAAATGAACATTTATAATTCCTGATGTAAAGTTAAAGAAAGAAGTGGCCACATTTCATGGCCCTAAGAAAGGTGTCTCTAGACAGATGCTCAGGAAGACAGACTTCTAAAGAAGGATGGGAAACCACCGCACTGGAAAAAAATACTTTGAACAGTATACATGCATTGTTTAAACAGTAGAAAACACAGAATAATAAGAGGAAGAAAATGGCCTGATCCCATCTCCAAGAGAGAAACACCACTTATATTGTATTGCTCTCCAGGCAGTGCTAAATACACGTGTGTTTGCATTTATGTGTGCGTGTATGTCTGCATGTTAATTTATTTATTTTTTAAAATATTTTATTTATTTTTGAGAGAGAGACTGAGAATGAGTGGGGGAGGGGCAGCGAGAGAGGGAGACACAGAATCTGAAGCAGGCTCCAGGCTCCAAACTATCAGCACAGATCCCCGTGTGGGGCTCGAACCCACAAACCATGAGATCATGACCTCAGCTGAAGTTGGATGCTTAGCTGACTGAGCTACTCAGGCGCCCCTGCACGTTTAAATGTAATTATTATTATTTACAAAATGGATGGTGATATAGTCCATCATTAAGACTACTGGCCCAGAGGTGCCTGGGTGGCTCATTCGGTTAAACATCCAACGTCGGCTCAGGTCATGATCTCACGATTCCTGGGTTTGAGCCCTGCGTTGGGCTCTGTGCTGACAGCTCGGAGTCTGGTGCCTGCTTCTGATTCTGTGTCTCCCACCCCCTCTGCCCCTCCCCTGCCCACACTCTGTCTCTCTCTCTCTCTCAAAAATAAATAAATGTAAAAAAAAAAAGGAAAAAAAAAGACTACTGGCCCAGGAGTTAGACAGACCCAATATGGTATCCTTATTTCTGTCTGTTACCAACATTGTGCCCTCAAGCAGCCCAGATATGACCCCTCTGAGCCCCTATGTCAAATTCCTCATTTGTAAAATGGGATATGATCACTGTGCTTTCACTAGAAGTTTGTTGTGTTTACTTTTTTTCATGTTTATTTATTTTGAGAGAGAGAGAAAGAAAGAGTGTACAGGAGAGGCAGAGGGAGACAGAGAAAATCCCAAGCAGGCTCTGTGCTGACAGTGTCTGACTCGGGGCTCAAACCCACGAACTGCGAGATTATGACCTGAACCGAAATCAACAGACGCTTAACCAGTTGAGCCACACAGGTGCCCTGGTTGTGTTTATTAAATGAGACCATCCTGGTGAAGCCCTCAGCACTGGCTACTGTTGCCCTGCGGGTTCTACAGTGTGCCTTTGTATCTGGGAGGGTCACCCATATCTGGTCTACACACCATACACTGTAAAATCATCTTTCCAAGTTCCAAATCCTAAACAAGCAAAGAAATCGTGAGGATTTTTTTTTTAATTTTTTTTTTTAATTTTTTTTTTCAATGTTTATTTATTTTTGGGACAGAGACAGAGCATGAACGGGGGAGGGGCAGAGAGAGAGGGAGACACAGAATCGGAAACAGGCTCCAGGCTCCGAGCCATCAGCCCAGAGCCCGACGCGGGGCTCGAACTCACGGACCGCGAGATCGTGACCTGGCTGAAGTCGGACGCTCAACCGACTGCGCCACCCAGGCGCCCCTAGGATTTTTAATTATAGCATCAAATTTGCAGATTAAGGAGAGTCAGTCATCTTTAAAAAACAATTTTTAATTATTAAAATAACTTTAAACCAATTAGTTTTTTAAAAAATAACGTTAAGCCTTTGTACCAAGGAGTGTGGACTCTCTCCCTTTATTCAAATCTGGTCTTGTTTCTCATTGCTGACTTTTGTAGTCTTCTCTGGAGAGACTCTGGACTATTTTTATTAAGATTTATCTTAAGGGATTAAAATAGTTTTTCTAGCTCGGGTAAATAGATTACTTTTTTTTTTTTTTTTTTTGGTTTTTGTTCAAGAAAGTCTTGCTGAGGGTTTACTGTGCCAGTCATGTGAGGAGGCACAAGAGGAAACGGGGTGGATATGGTTCTGCAGCCTTGTTCAGCTGATAGCTGAACTGCTGGGATGTCTGATTTCCACATCTTCATTCTCTGACTAGCCTCTAGGATTAGTTCTAACAGGCTTTCACTTGGATTTAAAAAAGTTTTTTTTAAATGTTTATTTGTTTTTGAGAGAGAGAGAGCCCAAGCGGGGAGGGGCAGAGAGGGAGTGAGAGAGCGAATCCAAGCAGGCCCCAAGCAGCCAGTGCAGAACCCAATGCAGGGCTCGAACTCACAAACCATGAGATTGTGACCTGAGCCCAAATCAAGAGTCAGACGCTTAACTGACTGAGCCACCCAGGCACCCTTATGGTAGTGTTTTCTATTTCAACTACCAGGAAAGTGTTTTGGTCTTTTCTGAGTATGTGTATATGGATGTGTACAAATTTTTTGTACTAAAATGGATATGAAGCAGACTTCCTCAAATTTCAGAAGTATTGTCTGTTAATGAGAACATGGACTTAGAAATGACTTGGACCACACTCCTAGGTCTTGGCCCTCTCATCATGAGTGCTCAGACTCAGGCAGAGTCAGGTGGGGTGAGAGAAGGACCAAAGGTCTGAAGACACCTGCCTCAGCTAGCTAAAGGGAGCATAGCCTTTGAGTGGCCCCAGACATCCTGGGCCAGAGGGAGCACAACCCAGGGTGCTCAGATCTGCTGATTTTCCAGAGAAGCTAGAAATCCAGAATTTTATGTGAAATCTCCCCCCTTTTAAAATGTTGGCAAATAATTCAATTATTCTGTGCAGGCCCCAAAACATTGTGGAGGTCAGTGAATCCTGCCCGTGGTCATGAGGTGCTCTCAGTTGTTCTCTAAGGTTCTTGGAGAAGGGTCACAGAGAACTGAAATCTGCCATCATCCCTGCCCCTTGTTGTAAGAAAACAGCTGAAAAGCGGGGATAAATGAAAAATGGTGGTGTCTGGCCAGTCATTTTTGGTTACATAATCCTAGCAAAGAAAGGCAACAAGCTTTAGCTACCTTGCGTCAGAAGCAAAGAAGAATTCCACTGCTTTATCGCCCACGGCATGAAGGCAGGTTGAGCTGTCCAGCCTCTTCATTCTTGTTTTGCAGATCTTCTTTACGTTCTCGAAATTGCCTGGTGAAGGAAGGATTGCAAGTGACATTAAACTATTTTGTTTGAATAACATGAAGCAAGGCGCCAGCTTTCCCTTTGAATATGTGTGGGAGAAATCTGCAATTTTTAGCTTTGGCTGCGTCAGCCAAATCGTGAAAATGATCCCCAAATAGCACGGTGCCACTGCAAGAGCTTTTGAATGGCTGTGAACAAAACAAAGCAAATCAACACTCATACCAGAGCGTGGATGCCTTTATGTAATGGAGCTGCATGCCTTCCCCTGGACTTGTGTATGTGTTTGAAAATATCTATAATAAAAAGCTTTTGCAAAGAGGGACCCAAGTCTCAGTTGCACGAAAGCCTTTTTGACCTGGAGCCTTATGCGGACCGGCCCCGGCAGACAGAAGAAATCTGCCTGCACCAGAGCCCCCTGCCCTGTTCAAGTCCTTCTCGAAAAACTTACGTGTCCTGTACAAGATGGGGATCTGTTCCGTGGAAAGCTTGTATTTGCTGCGCACTCCAATGAGGAGGGGGCTGCCTCTCCTGTAGAGACAACAGGGAATCGAGTTGCTCATTATCTCAACACCCCAGGAAGGGCTGGATGGCCTCTTAGCACTGAGGAGGGGTCCCCGCATCTAGCCCTTCCAACAGGGGAAAGTGTCCTGTTGAGATCCTACAGGACAGACTCCTGAGCCACAGGAAGATGCTCCCAGGGCTTGGGGCAGGGACCAACCAATTGGCAGAATTCTGGCTCACTTTCACGGTGCCACCCACCTGCCCAGTGAATCCCCACATGGTTAGATCACTGCGGCTGAGGCATCAGTAGGCCCTCACTTCATGGCTCCAGCTTGCTGCTATTTACTGCCATCTTTAAAGCAGGAGCCCTGGACGCCCATGACCTGCCCAAAGACTCTCTTCCCTCCCCCTGCCCCGCCCCTTTTGCCTAGCTGGGCTGTTCTCCAGCTTTGAGGGGCATTCTGATGACTGGCTTTGGATCTGCTCAACTTTGTGGGCCACTTAACACACTTTCAAGGGTGGTTTTGTCTCTGAGTGTCACCTCCTGGGCGAAGTTTCAATTCCTTGACCTGCACGAGCTGGACTCCATCACAGAGGGGAAAGTGATGTTTCCTCTGTGGGAGTTCCTGCAGCCTCAAACTCAGGTTTCCTCTCCCAGCCCCGCATCCGACTTCCCCAAGTGGGGGGACAAAGTCTGTGGCTTTGAAGAAAGTGCTGTGAGCACCTTGAATAATCTGGACCATCTTTTATCATATCTGAAGCAGAGGAGACATGGCTCTGGTACAATGGAGAGGCTCTATAAAGAGCCTCTATATAGAGCCTCTATAAAGAGGCTCTATATAAAGGCTCTATAAAGAGCCTTTATAACATTGACAATGAGAAAGTACTGTGGTTATCTAATTTTCTTGGCAAACGTCTCCCCCAGATTTTATTGTTGTAGATAGAGCTCTATGATTTCTCTGAACTTCGCCTCAGATAATGCTCCTGAGGCATCCCAAAGATTGCCCAGGAGGTTACAGAGCCGGCAGGTTATGGACAATTTAGAAATATAAAGCTTTATTGCTTCTTCACATGGCCTTCTTTTGCATTCATTTAAAATAGTAATACCATGATAGTATCAAGTTTTAAAAGGGGTTTCTAATTTTTTTTTAATGTTTATTTATATTTGAGAGAGAGAGGGAGACACAGAATCTGAAGCAGGCTCCAGCCTCTGACCTGTCAGCACAGAATCTGATGCGGGGCTCGAACTCATGAACCGTGAGGTCATGACCTGAGCTGAAGTCGGCTGCTTAACTGACTGAGCCACCCAAGTGCCCTGGGGTTTCTAAATTTAATAGGGACAAGCGGTCTGTTATAATTCTATGATTGAAGAAATTGAATGCCAAGCGGTAAATTCCTTCCTATCCTGAACAAAAATTAAATCATGATACATTCCCATCATTTCCTGCCTAGAGAATATGACTGTCTGTGAGGGACTGCCTCATTCTCTCTGCGTCTTCCAGGCCACAGGTGCATTCTCCATGGCTCCTCAGAGGCTTCAGAATGAAACTTTCAGTCCACAGTGCACCTGAGACCCTGCAGAGCAGGGCTTCTGCCAACATCCTCACTCCCCACCAGCCCTTGGAGCTAGAGGGGCAGAGTGTACACGACCTTGCTCACTGTTGTCTCCAATGCCTGGTATACAGCAGGTGTCAGTCGGTCTTTCTGAAAGAGCAGAAAGTCCCCCCATGACTGCTACCATGAGGAATGAGCTTACAAAGTGTCTTGGAAATAGCCACTGCTTTCATTATAGAATCTGGGCCACATTCCAGGGGCTCCTTTGAAGAGCAAGGGTTGGCGTGTCCCTGGTGACCCCATCTGTGCCCTCAACCAGGGTCTTTTCTATTTTTTTTCTGAAGGGGACTCAGGCTGCTCTGGGTCAGATCCCCGAATGCTGAGCTCACTCTAGGCCCCTTCCTTTTGCTCACACTGGTGCTTCTGGCCACCTCCCCAAGGCTGACATTTGTACCCCCTCATGCTCCCCAATGCATTGCCTCTCAGCCCCCAACACGGAGTATCAACACCCTCTGCCCTGCTCTGTCCTCCTGCACAAATGTCCAGTCCTTAAAGACAGGACTAGGTCAGGTGTTAATAGATCCCTAGGACCCAGTATAGACTAAGTGCTCAACAAATATCAGTTGGATGGATGGAGGGAGGGAAGGACAGATGGACAGGTAGATGTGTAGATGGATGGTCAGACTGATGGCGGATGGACAGATGGATAATCAGTTCATCTGAATATAAAATAACAGGATGGCACTCATGCTCCCACTTGTGTGAATCCACACATCACTGGGGGCCATGTGGCTCTATCCAACAGAGGGACATGTCGGCTGGCCCTCTAGAACACCTCTGGTGTGCAGGTGATGAAGCTTGAGCGTGGGGCCTTCAAGGCCTCTTCTTACTGGATTCAAATTAATGTTCACTTGTTCCTAGTTTCACATTCATAATTTTGCAAGCTTTTTCCAGAAGGCCTCTCCAAAACTGACCTGCAACCTGGATCTGCCCCTTGCTATACAGTTTTATTTTTACTTTGAATTTGTTGTCAACTTCTGAAAATCTGGAGATTTCAAATAAAAAATCAACTTTCTGCTTTCTCTTTTAAAAATCAGAAGCCCAGCCACAGAGATGGTAGGGTGCATAAGCCACGGTCTCACTTCTCCCCTGTTGTCTCAAGCTAAACAATCTTATTTTATTTATTTGTTCTTGAAATGTCAATGTGTTTTTGCCTCACCTGGTCGCAACAGCTTCTCCCGGGTAGTGGATGCTCTTGAAAACCAACGCGAATGCACCTTCCTGTAAACACAGCAAACAAGAGTGAGTCGCATGTGCTCCGGCCCCACCTGAGCTGCCAGGGCTGTTGCAGCCTGGCCCACCACCCCACAGGGGGTCACTCTTCACAGTGGGTGGTCCTGGGGTTCCTCCATCAGGGTGCTGAATGCAGGACAGCTCTTTCAGGGTGATGTCAGGAGAAGAAAGTGACACAGTCCGTACCACGAGGAAAATCCAAAGACCAGAACTTGTGGATTTCATGGTGCTCAGCAGAACCCACCCCTGCTCAGGGCCACAAGGAGCGATTCCCAGCTCTGTGATGATCTGGGTGGATGGGGGCAGTTAGAGCCTCAGGAAATGAGAACTGTGGCCAGGGGTCCTGCCCTGGAACTGTGAGAACGAAAGGGACTACTCCATGACACACAGTAGAGCCTGGGTTCAAACCCTGTCTCCACCCCTTAATTGAGCAATTGCCTAGTTTGTGCCTCGTGGTGAATGGAAATGAGAATAGTTCTACCTTGCATGGCTTCTGTGAGCTCATGTACTTTTGTTGCTCATTTTTGAGAGAGAGTGTGTGAGCAGGGAGGGACAGAGAGAGAAGGGGGCAGAGGATCTAAAGTGGGCTTTGTGCTGACAGCAGTGAGCCTGAGTTGGGGCTTGAACTCACCAACGTGAGATCATGACCTGAGCCCAAGTCAGATGCTCAACCAACTGAGCCACCCAGGTGCCCCATGTGAGCTCCCATGTGAGCTCATGCACTTTAAGTGCTCTGAACAGTGGCCTGCCATATGAAAAACCCAACAGTGGCATGGGTTGTTATTAGTGTTGCTATTATTTCTTTAGCAATGACTATCATTCACCCTCTGTTGTGTTGTGCAAACCAGAACAAACCTAGTTCTCCTAACTCAAGACTCCAAATGCTCTATTTAAATCCCTGGTGCAAAATTCTCTCCTACATTCTGACCACCCTGTACTAATTTTACCATGCCCCTAGTAGACTGGGGTTATGTATAACCAGCTAGAAGTCTGGATTTTCATGTGAAATGCCCCATGTTTTGGATTGGCAGACCCAAGGCCCCACGCAGCCTTGGCCAGTTTGTCAACTCAGTCACATAGCCAGAGGGACCCAGAGTCAGCATCCCCAGGCCTCTAGGGGCCTTTCAAACTGCCCAGGAGCCTGATTACCCTGCCAGTTCTGTCAACAATAACGTGGTACTGAACAGAAAAACAGTTCCCAGTCCCAAAGAGCCCCAAAGAGCCCCTCATTGCTTCAGCTAAGAGAAATCACTGAAATTTACACCTGTCATCACTGGGGAGGCATTTCCAAAATTTAAAATTACAAATGGAAATGAGAAGATACCGTGCAGCAAAACCAAACTGGTTTACTGTAAATTACATAGTAATTATACTATGTATTACGTATAGGACAGGCTCTTGTCTATAAATGTCTTCTAAATTATGACTTCCAAAAATGGGAGCAAAGTGTTTGACAGTAGACTTATTTATGAAAAAGGCTCTGAAAATACCAGAGGGTGATATATTTTAAGCCATAGTGTTGTACCCTCTGACCCTGGATATTCCAGATTCTTGGCCCCAAATGCTGTCTCCAGGCTGCCCCTGTGTCGGATGAGCTCCTGGATGGCAGGGATGCCCAGGAGGATGGACTCTGGGAAATCTGGAGACCACTCCTCCTCCCCCTACCATCTCATACACGGCCTGAGTCTGTTGTGACTCGTCCTTGTGGACAACTCCCCCTCTACCCTGCCCTTGCTCCAGCATGTGCCCCTTCTTGGGGCTTAGTTTTGTGGGTCCAGCCCTCTGGGACATCACCAATCTCTCTCTCTCTTCCTGGATAAGCACACAAACCTGATCTGGTATCTCCTATCACAAAAACCAGTCTTCCCTCAGAACTGCAAGCCTCTCCCACCACCACTGGGCCATTTCCTGACACTCTTTTTCTAGAATCAAACTTCTCAAGGGGCGCCTGGGTGGCGCAGTCGGTTAAGCGTCCGACTTCAGCCAGGTCACGATCTCGCGGTCCGTGAGTTCGAGCCCCGCGTCAGGCTCTGGGCTGATGGCTCAGAGCCTGGAGCCTGTTTCTGATTCTGTGTCTCCCTCTCTCTCTGCCCCTCCCCCGTTCATGCTCTGTCTCTCTCTGTCCCAAAAATAAATAAACGTTGAAGAAAAAAAAAATTAAAAAAAAAAACTTCTCAAAAGTTCACACCTGCTTTTACTTCCTTTTCCTTCCAACTCTGCTCAGTAAGGATATGTAGGTATTTCCGCCCCTTGATAAACAATCACTTCACTGAAACTGGTGGAAAAACTACAATTCTGAGTCTCCAACATCAGTTCAATGCACCCTGGGTATGTAACTAATGGCACACACAGCGGACAAGATGACAAAGGTCCCGCGTGCAGTGTGCCATCATGAGGAACCACTGATGGGAAGTTCCGATCACGGATTCAGAGGGGTTAAGATGGAACAAGCCACTTCTTACTCGATATTTACTACCAAAACCTCAGGATTTCTCTCAGTTCTCCATGATGCAACATCTTAAGGCCAGACATCGTAGACTTTTTTTGTTTTTAGTAACTTCACGCCCAGCACAGAGCCCAATGCGAGGCTGAACTCATGACCCTGAGATTAAGACCTGAGCTAAAATCAAGAGTCAGATACTTAGCCAACTAAGCCATCCAGGCACCACTGTAGTCAAGCCATCTTTAATCCTCAGGTACTTTGCACAAATTCGACTCATAAATGCTACTGAAAAGTGAAGGAATGAAAGGGCGATTTATGTACACACGTGGGCCTGGTAACTCACCAGCTGCTGAATGACTCTTTCGACCAGTGTTGAAAACGTAATGTCCTCAGTTTCTCTGTTGTCAAACACATATTTAATCAGCTTGGCGATGGTCTCTGTGTCTGTTTCTGACTCAAACTCATAGCCTTTGCTTTCCTGGAATATTTCGTCGGACAGAGTGTTAGATAACGGTCATTGCATAATGTTGCCCGGCCAGCTCCCTCTCCTCCCTTATGATCCACCCTCACAGTGACTTAAGATAAGAACAAGGAAAACGGGGGGTAAGAAATGTCTGCCAGAATCACATAGCAAGCTGAGTCATTCCAGTATTCCCTGAGATCATCCTGCCTCAGAAGCCTGTCCTCGCCATTAATCTGGACATTGCAAAATAACAGCAGTCAAAATGATCAAATATGTTGAGTCAAACCCACCCACATCCCAACCAACGCCACAACCTTTTCATATGTGAGACAAACACTGTCTGCCTTCTCACCCCACATTCCATGTGGTGTATGAGTCGATACATTAGGCAGTGCAGATACTTTAATAAAAGGAAGTTCATGTTCTTTTGATTATGTGAATCTGCGGTGGTCCCTGAGGGACATGCAAATGCCCTGCTATCTTCTCCTGCAAGATCTGGAAAGGTGGCGGAGCCAGGATAAGGTTTATGTCCAATGTGGTGACATGGGTCTTACTCAGCTACTGCTTTTGCTTCCAGAGGGAAATGAGCTGGTTGGAAAGTTCTGGGGAAGATCGACACCACCTGATTTACATGTTAACCCAGAGGAAGTAGCTTACCAGAAATTTCCTTAGGTCTTTGTAATTTGTGATGATCCCATTATGGATGACAACAAATTCTGGAAGAAAAGTTTGGTGAAGAGAGAAATGCTATGAAAAGGTGAAGTTCAATTCGGAAGTGAAGGACAACGATTTGGCAGTCTGAAACTCTCTACAAGCTTTCCTCCCACAGAGACTCCTGTGAGCAAACATCACTTAGCGGTGATGAGAGAGGACGTGTTACCATCTACTACAAGTTATTTTTTATTTATTTAATTTTTTAAACTATTTTTTTAAACATTTATTTATTTTTGAGAGAAAGAGAGAGAGCACGTGCACGCAAGTGGGGGAGGGGCAGACAGAGAGGGAGACACAGAATGCAAAGCAGGCTCCAGGCTCTGAGCTGTCAGCACAGAGCCCGATTTGGGGCTCAAACTCATGAACCGTAAGAACATGACCTGAGCCGAAGTCGGACACTTAACCGACTGAGCCACCCAGGTGCCCCTACGACTACAATTTAAACCTGAGGAAATACACTGCTCTCTTTGGGTTAAAAGCACCTACCAACCTGACTACGCACAGACCTCTGACCTGTGGCCTACAGTATCGTCAAATGTGTTTTGGCATTTATGTCAAATAGGGGATGATGAACACTTCATTATCCAGAAACTAGTTCAGGCATTCTGAAATGGCTTTAGGCTCAATGAGGCCACAAGCTAGCAATCCACACGTGTTCCATTTGATCCACACCACATTGTGAAAAGAGTGAAGTTTGAAATTTTGAATCCTGATTTCCAGGTGCCTGCGTGGCTCCATCAGTTAAGGGTCTGACTTCAGCTCAGGTCATGATCTCACGGTTCGTGAGTTTGAGCCCCAGGTCGGGCACTCTGTTGTGAGTGCAGAGCCTGCTTGGGATCCTCTCTCTCTGCCCCTCCCCCATTCTCTCTCTCTAAATAAGTAAACCTAAAAATTTCTGGGTGACCCCAGAAATTCTGGCATCTTTGGGCTCACCCCCATTCCTGTATGGCCATGAGCATTTCTCTCTACAGGGTCTGCCTGCTGTAGCTCCTCCCTGCTCCCTGAGCACCAGTTGGGTTCCTTGCCCCCAGCTGGCAGGGGGAGGGGACCCCTGGCCAACCCTGGAAGAGGGATATGCCTCAGTCACCACTGCATTTCCTCAATAAATAGCTGATGGATAACCTGAAGGTCTAAAAGCAGCCTGAGAGTTTTTCTGGGTAAGGAATTCCCTTTCCTCCTGAGCCTAGATGATAGACCCTTTATCATCCTTGGCATTCAGTAATTCCACCAGGATGCATCTAGAAGGTGGGTGTTCTTCATAAAGATTACTGTTCAGTGAAACTCTGGATCTCTAATTCAGTTTTTGGTCAGTACAGGCTAGTCCTTTACTGTTTTTCTTTGTTTTTATCATAATTTCCTCTCTCTCTCTCTCTCTCTCTCTCTCTCCCTCTTTTTTACAGCCTATTGTTATACTTGTGAAGTCACACACAGACTGGAAGGGATTGAATAGAAAAGCCATTTTCGACAAGTGTGCTGGGCACAGCTGAACTCATTTACGGCTTTACCTGTTATTAGTATTTTATTTTATTTTATCTTATTTTATTTTTACTATTTCACTTGTGTTGTTCTCTTCTTAGGGGACACCAGTAACTCACCTACTGGATCTCTATTCACTGTCTCCATATTCATCCACCTCTCCAATAGTTTTCATATTGACTGTGACACAGTTGCTTTATTTTCTTAACCTTGTCCCATTTTTTCATTTAATTGTCTTCTCATCGGTAGTTGGCTTCCTAGAATCTGTGTTTTCTTTACGAATGCTTCTTTGTGTAATTTTCTTGTGCAACGCTGTTGCTGGGTGTAAGTGTTCCTCAAAAATGTGCTCTTCGGTTATCCCTGATGAGTTGCTAAAGAAATTCTACGAATCTCTGCTTACTTCTCGTGTTGTTTTCTTTTCAATTACTCACCCTGAGTCAGGGAAGGGATTTTCAAGTTTGGGTGTGGGGCAGGGGGATCTGCTTGGAGCCTCCCTGCTTTGGGGACACAGAATCCCCGACTACACTGAAGTGAGGCTTCACTTTATCACCTAGGGTGGCAACCTCTCAGGGTACATGGTCTTGGTACAGTTTTTCCCACCAGCCCCACTGCTCCAGGGGTCAACCTCTGTATCTGGCTTGAGATTTGGCTGGAATAACATTCTAGGTCCTCAGCACCATGGGGTCTGCTGTCCCCCTCCTGGATGTGGGGCACTGACCCCGGAAGTGGGATGCCCTATGGTTCAAGGCATGGACCAGATCCAAGGATCTGTCCTCACTACCCAAGACCCCGACCACATGGATGCACGTGTAGCCCAGCCCCCAGGGTTCTCTCCAGGTGTTCTGCCGAGCAGGAGGTATGGGGCTCTCCTTCCGTTCTCGAGAGGAGTCCTTCCCTTCCAAATTGGGCAGGATGAGCCAGTGTTCCCAGGAGTAAGGAACATTGAGCAGAGAGGTGCCAGTCTCTCCTATGGCCCAACTTCCACGACGATGAACTGCAGTGACTCTTGCCAAGTGTTTAGCTAAAGTTTCCTGCCAATAAGCACTCCTCAACGACTCTGGTGGATCTGATTTCTACTCTACTATGGGGCTTGGTAAGAACTGACACTATGCCAGGGAATGTCTTGGGGTGGGGGTCCCAAGGGACTCCAGAGGTCATTCTCTCTGCCGGTCACCCTCCCCCATCATGCCCAGGGGTGGGTCACTGGGGACTTCTGACCTAATCAGGCCTAACCTAGAATGGAGACCCACTGGAATCTCCAGACCTACCAGCCCTTCTCTGATGAGAGGGCCTGGGGGTGTCACTGAAGAGAACTATCCTGTGGGCCCAGGCATGGGACATGGACCCACGAGCTGGGGCATTTGGGAGAACCAGGGATCCTGCAGCTCACCAAAGAGGGCCTGGTATCCCCGTGACTGCCCTGAGCAGTCACCATGTCCCCACTCTCTGTGGGGTCACTCTCTGTGACCCTAGACCACCGCTTTTTCAGTGGAACTCCAAGGTACTGTGAGCCCAGTTACCATATCTTCTAGTTTTTCAAGGAATAACAAAAGTTTGGACTTTCAGGTTTGGTAATTCTCATATTTAAAAAACATGACGCAAGCCAAGCAGAGGGCTCTGCTGCTTGGAGGGAGGCCCTGGGCTGCCTGCTACAGTCTCTGCTTCTCTAAACCTCAAGCCTTTGGCAGCTGAAGCCTCATGGCAGGGCCCAGGATTGGTGCAGGCACTTCAGACATTAACCGAGATCAGCACTGCCCTGGCTCAAGACCACTCTCCTCTGGGGAAATGAAACCCATCCCTCCCTCGGGCACCCAGCCCTCCAGAACAACACAGTCCCTTGCGGAACAGTGCCCGACTCTTAGACCTCTCATGCTGCCAAGTCGCACTCAGGCTGGGTCTCAGAAGCTGGGAGCAGTCATGGGAAGTTGCCACTGTTTTCCTGTAGAGGCCTGGGTGGGGGTCAGCCCTGCCCAGGAGCCAGGCTGAGTTTGCCTCCTGTCGAAGGCCCAGCGCTATCTGTTTGGATCCTCGGGGAAGATGAGGCAGGGAGAGAAGCATGCCAGTTGGCAGTGGGTGTGGATCCACAGTGGCACAGGTCAAAGCCAGGCAGAAACTTCAGGAAGGGGACGCAGGGCCACGCTACATACCGTTGCCTTTGTCTGAGCGCTGTGGATGGCTGTTGACAGCATTGGGGACCCCATGGGTAGCCCAGCGCGTGTGGGCAATGCCAAAGTGGGTCTCAAACTCCACCTTCAAGTCCATGCTGTCTTGTTCTAGAAGCAAGAAAAATAATCATTGACACAGTACTGTTATGGTGAGGTGGCATCATTACATGGACACACCTCAGCCACGTCAAAAGCACATCCCACCTTGGACTGCAAAGGCGCCACCCTGGGGATTTCTGCCAGATCCCTGCTGTAGTTTACTTAGTGCTTATCAGTAACCTAAGTCACCAGCCAAAATGAGCTTACTTTAAAAAGAATATTATAGATCATGACTATAAATGGAAAAACAGTATCATTTGCCAGAAAAATTAAAATAAATACATACATACTAAATATTAAAAAAAATTCTCATGCACCACCTCCTAGAAAAACAAAAAACCCCAGAAAACCAACCCCCCCCAAAAAAAACAAAAACAAAAACAAATCCCACACTCTGAGAAACACAGTTTTACGATGTAGACTTAACTCTCCTTCTACTTATCCATGCTTGGATAAGTGAATATTTTTAGTCTCAAATGCTATTGGAATAAAAGACTTTAAACTGACCCATGCTGCTTTGACTGGGCATGTGTCCCACTTACTGTAAAGTTCTTCATCAAGAGCCTTGACATTTCCTCTTTTCTTGACCAGCTGGATATGTCTTTCTTTGACTTCGTTATTATTTCCATCGATTGCCACACCTGTGGGACACACATTATTTTTTTCCTTTTTTTTGCATTGGGATTTGTTTGGTCTCCTGCACTTTGTTACAGAGTACAACTCAGGGTGAGGGCTGCACAGTGCTGTGGATTTGTCCGTTCCCGTTGGTCAGGCTTGCAGCCTGGAAGAGAACTACACAGCGTTCAGGATGTCGATTCAGCAAGATTATGATGTAGCAGCAAACAGGGGAGGCGCACCTGGGACCTGGGCTGTAGCCGCCTCACCTGGCTTTGAACCAGGGTGCATCCCCGGGAGCCTGCCTGTGGGGGAGGTTCCTCCATGCCCACCACTGAAGGTGGTGGGCTCGCTTGAGGGCACTGATGGTGCCATGCCCTGTGCTGACATCCCTACTGCATTAGTGTTCCTAAGATCCTTCATCTGACATGCTTTCCGTTAAGAATGAACAGGGACCGGAGCCTGGGTGGTTCAGTCGGTTAGGCATCTGACTCTTGGTTTTGACTCAGGTCGTGATCTCTCAGTTAGTGAGTTCCAACCCTGAGCAGGGCTCTGTGCTGACACGGTGGAACCTGCTCTGGATTCTGTCTCCCTCCCTCTCTGCCCCTCCCCCACTCGTGCTGTTTCTGTCTCTCTCCAGATAAACTATACAAAAAAAAAAAAAGAATTCACGGGGATATGAAAGTATCTGGCTCCCCCTTTCTCCTAAGGCTGCTTAATTAAAAATGGGAAGTGGACTAAATATCCACCAGTCAGATGGATGAAGATGTAAACTCTGAGATAGTCACCCAGGGGAGGATTGTGCAGCCACTGAGCAAGATCCTTAGGAAGAGTTTAGGATAACGGGAGATGCGGGAGATAAATGAAAACAGGACATAAAATTACAATTCTATAGTTACGATCAGGTTAAAAACAAAAAGTAGCTACGTGTGACACCCCCACATCCCCATACCACCTCAACATACGCACAGCAGTGACCAGCGGAGGGACACGAAGATATTGATGGGAGAGCTTTGGTAGAGATTTTTTTTTTTACCGTTATTTCTTCTTTCTCCTGTTCTCTAGTTTATTTTTAAAATAAAACTTTTAATGTTTTTTAATGTATTTTTGACAGACAGAAATGGAGCATGAGTGGGGGAAGGGCAGAAAGAGAGGGAGACAGAATTCAAAGCAGGTTCCAGGCTCCGAGCTGTCAGCACAGAGCCCAACGTGGGGCTTGAACTCACCAACCATGAGATCATGACCTGAGCCAAAGTTGGGCACTTAACCCACTGAGCCACCCAGGCGCCCCTCCTTTTCTCTAGTTCTCAAGTGACAGCAACAAGCGTTGTATCTATGAGGGCAGTCTGCGGGGCCTACCTGCCGAGTCATAGCCTCTGTACTCAAGCCTCTGCAGGCCCTTGATGAGGGTTTCGAAAATCTCCTTCCTCGTCCGGGGGACTCTGTAGTTCATGTAGGCGAAGATTCCTGTTAACAGAGGGGGAACCAACATGTTTGTAAATCACTCGGTTGGTGTTGAGGGAAAAAGAAATGCTTCTGGGGACCCAGCTGACATCCCGGGAGGCCTTCCTGGCTGCGTGCGTGGCCTTCCCCTGACATAGCCGAAGAACGGTGTGCTCCCCTCTGCTTCCGAAAGGACAGCCCCAGCAAGCAGCCCAGCCAGGGACAAGAAGTCTCGCGTAGCATGTGAAGAACGAATGCGTACTCCTTGGCCTTGGGATTTCACCGCAGAGAATTTCTCCTATGGACGCAGTCACGTGACCCGGCTTTCACCATGGCAACATTTATAACAGCAAAGATCAGCCAAACCACCCAACCACCAAGGGACATCTCGAGGTCCCAACCCATGTGGATTCCTTGATTTGCACAGAATATGCCCGGGAAGGGTCCTAAGGAGGTCACAGCAGGTGAAGGAGGCTGCAGCAGGTGAAGACAAAGGCTGAGGCCTTTACTCCTTCCTGCTCAGCCCTGTTGCCTGGAGCTTTAGCATCAATAAATGCTACTTTCGCAACAGCAAAACCAAAATCATCTCTTGGCCCCTGGAGAATCCCTACCTTCAAGGGAGGCCTGCACTCCAAGATTTTATTTGGCTTTATTCTCCATATTTGTATTTCGAAATAACATTTTCCCAAATAGGAAGTAACAGCCGTCACGTTGGCTCTCTCTAAGCTGCTCCACTCCCTCCCTCATTAAGACTATGGACCCTTGGGGCGCCTGGGTGGCGCAGTCGGTTAAGCGTCCGACTTCAGCCAGGTCACGATCTCGCGGTCCGTGAGTTCGAGCCCCGCATCGGAGTCTGGGCTGATGGCTCAGAGCCTGGAGCCTGTTTCCGATTCTGTGTCTCCCTCTCTCTCTGCCCCTCCCCTGTTCATGCTCTGTCTCTCTCTGTCCCAAAAAAATAAAAACGTTGAAAAAAAAATTATTTAAAAAAAAAAAAAAAAAAGACTATGGACCCTTGATCTGTCTCTGTCCTGCCCTGCGAGTTCCCTACCCTGACGTCCCTCTGTCCTTCTGTCCTCCCTGCTCCACTTGGGAAAACCTGCTGTCCTCAAAGCTCAGCTCTGACCCCGCCCCCCCCCCAGCAGGCTTGTTCAGGCCCCAGACTCCCCGGTTTTGGGCCACCCCAGTGCTCTTGCATCCTGAGACATCTACATCCGCTGACAAGGACACAGGCTGGCACTTCTATTTTTTCATTTCTCACTGTGTCTTGGCATACCGTCCTTACTCAATAAATGCATGTGGAATAGAACGACTGTAAATCTGCATTAATCAGGGAAGCAAGAGTATGGATCATGAACAATACTGGCCTTCAGGAATATTTATAACTCACCTTTTTTTTTTAAAGTTTATTTATTTTGAAAGAGACAGAGAGAGTGAGATGGGGGGGTAGGAGAGAGAGAGAGAGAGAGAGAGAGAGAGATCCTAAGCAGGCTTTGCACTATCACCACAGAGCCCGACATGGGGCTCGAACCCATGAACTGTGATATCATGACCTGAGCCAAAACCAAGAGTCAGACGCTTAACCAACTGAGCCACCCAGGGTACCCCATAGTAACTCATCTTATTGAGAACTCACTATGTGCCAGGCACTGGGCCAACCGTTCCCATACAGGTGTCAGTCAAAGCTCAGAGGTGTCAATCAAAGTTCAGAGGCTGTATCTACCATTACCTCCCTTTACTTTCTAGAACAGAAGCTTGGGAGGCTGTGACTGGGAACCAAGGAGACCTGACCTTAGGACTTAAATGCTCCTAACCACCAGGCAGGGCTTCCTCAGGGATGAATGGAGTTAAAAGGTTTATTTTCCAAATTTTAATGATTTGATTAAAAAAATTTTTTTTAATGTTTATTTTTGAGAGAGACAGAGCACAAGCAGGGGAGGGACAGAGGGCGAGGGAGACACAGAAACTGCGTCCAGGCTCCAGGCTATGAGCTTTCGTCACAGAGCCCGGACGCGGGGCTCAAACTCACGAACCGTGACATCATGACCTGAGCTAAAGTTGGATGCTTAACTGACTGAGTCACTCAGGCACCCAATGATTTGATTTTTTAATTTTCCTACTGTTTTTCTGGGATGCTGGAAAGGTCTTACCAGGATTAAAAATTTGCCAGATATCTGCACCCCCACGTTCATTGCAGCATTATTACAATAACCAACACATAGAAACAACCCAAGTGTCCATCCACAGATGGATGGATAAATATTTACAATGGAATATCATTTGGCCATAAAAAAGAAGAAAATCCTGCCATTTGCAACAACATGGATGGCACTTGAGGGCATTATGCTGCATGAAATAAATCAGACAGAAGAAAGACAAATACTGTATGATCTCATATGTGGAATCTGAAAAAAACCAAACTCATTGATACAGAGATCAGCTTGGTGGCTGCCAGAGGTGGAGGAGTAGGAGATGGGAGAATTAGGCAAAGATGGTCAAAAGGTATAAACTTCCAGTTATAAGATAAGTAAGTCCTGAGGATGTAATGCACAACATGCTGACTATAGTTAACAATACTGTATTGTACATTTGAAAGATGCAAAGAGAGTAGCTCCTTAAAGTTCTCATCAGGAGGGGGGCATCTAGGTAGCTCAGTGTTGGTTAAGTGTCCGACTTGGGCTCAGGTCATGATCTCATGGTTCATAAGTTTGAGCCCCGCATGGGGCTCTGTGCTGACAGTGTGGAGCCTGCTTGGGATTTTCTCTCTCCCTCTCTGCCCCTTCTGTGCTCTCTCTCTCTCTCTCTCAAATATAAATAAATAAACTTAAAAAAAAAAGTTCTCATCAGGAGGAGAAAATGTTAACCGTGTGAAGTGATGGTTGTTTAACCTTATTGTGGTGATCATTTCACAATATATACATATAGCAAAGCATTGAGTACACCTAAAACTTTTACAGTGTTACATGTCAATTATATCTCAATAAAACTGGGGGGGGGGGGGAAGGGGGAAAATGCCAAAGATGAACCACAGAGAGGACAACCTGCCTGAGGGTTGACCACAATTATACACAAAACCTCCCGTAATATCTCCAGTCATTAAGAAGATTAGGTTCAAATCAGTATAGTGTATCTGAATGAATGACAAAATGTCCATTAAAGGAATGTTGTATCCCTAAGCAGTGAGTAGGGTCACATTATATGAACATTTAATTTGCTAAAATTCATTCTTCTAGACGTAGACAAAAGAGAGGCGATGAAATTCAGAGGTGCTAAAAATGGTAATTTGAGGGGCACCTGGCTGGCTCAGTTGGTTAAGCATCTGACTTCAGCTCAGGTCGTGATCTCATGGTTCGGGAGTTCGAGCCCCGCATCGGGCTCTGTGCTGACAGCTCAGAGCCTGGAGCCTGCTTCAGATTCCGTGTCTCCCTCTCTCTCTGCCCCTCCCCTGTTCACGCTCTGTCTCTCTTTCCTTCAAAAATAAATGAACATTAAAAAAAATTTTTAATGCTATTTTTCATTCTTACGTCCTGTGCATTACCATACACAGTATATATTTGCACACAAGTATTAAAGTGCAGAATTTCTATATAATTTCTTTTATTATTTATTTTTGAGAGAGAGAGAGAGAGAGACAGAGCACAGCGGGGTAGGGGCAGAGAGAGACAGAGACACAGAATCCAAAGCAGGCTCCAGGCTCCGAGCTGTCAGCACAGAGCCCCATGCGGGTCTCCAACCCATGAATTGCAAGATCATGACCTGAACCAAAGTCGGACGCTTAACTGACTAAGCCACCCACGTGCTCCCAGAATTTCTCTATAAAAAAACATGAACACTGTGCTTTCTGAGCAGTTACAGATGCTTTCTTTTTAAAATGGCTAAGGGTAATTTTGGTGGTCAGCTATTTTTGTCTTCCTGGCTGACACTAGATCAGGTGAGAGGCGTTGAGTGTAAGGCCTTGTGTATAGTCAGGGCACCTCCCCAGCAAAGGCGCCTGTCCCCACAGGGCTGCTGAGCGTTTGGGTCACAGGAGTTCACACTTTACCCTACACTCCAGACCTCAACACATCTGGGCAGATGATGTATTTTTGTCACCTTGCTCATTAAAAAAAAACAACCGAATAGTTACCTTCTAATGGAAATACTATAAAATTTTGAACAGTTCCATTCAGATATAAGTCACATACCTTAATATTCTCCCATTTCAATTGTACAGTTCAGTGGTTTTCAGTACAGTTGATCATTGAACAACACGGGTTTGAAGTGCTCGGGTGGACTTTTTTTGATAACTTCAGAACTGTACTGTAAATATCTTTTTCTCTTCCTTATGCTTTTCTTCATAACGTTTTCTTTTCCCTAGCTCACTTTATTGTAAGGACACAGTATAGACTCCATAGAACATACAAAATATGTGTTACTGCTTATTGGTGAGGCTTCCGATCAACAGTAGGTTATTAGTAGCTGGGTTTGGGGGGAGTCAAAGTTATCTGGAGATTTTCGACTGTGTGGAGTGTTCGTGCCCCTAACTCCCCAATTGTTCGAGGGTCAACTCTGTGTTCACAGAGTTGTCCAACCATCACTACAATCTATGTTCAGGTGAAACTTTTCTTTCTTTCTTTGTTGTTGTTGTTGTTGTTGTTGTTGTTTTGCTGTTTATTTATTTTTTGAGAGGGGGGAGGGGCAGAGAGAGAGAGAGAGAGACAAAGACAGAGACAGAGGATCCAAAGCGGGGCTCTGTGCTGACAGCAGTGAGCCCGACGCAGGGCTTGAACTCATGAACTGTGATATCATGACCTGAGCCGAAGTCACACGCTCAACCAACTAAGCCACCTAGGTGTCCCCAGGTGAAACTTTTCATAACATTAATTTTTATAGTCTCTGTGTGGGTGAAACTTTTCATAATATTAATTATTCTGCAAAATATCAAAGTTCTCGGGGGGGGGGGGGGGAGGGGAGGGGAACGTGGTCAAATTCCAGTCACTGTAAAGACCACAGAGCTACGTGAGACAATTCTGTCTGATCGTTTTTGGAGTCTTCCCTGGCATCCCGGGAATCCTTCTAGAATTACAGCTGCGCCTCACGAAGGGGAGCTGACAGGCATTGCAGATGACTTGAAGGCCCCTGTATAAACTCTGGAAAGGTTTTAAATCTGAGATACTTTCATGAGAGTGCTCTAGGGCCTCTGTTGTCCACCTGTCTCCTGCAACTCCCCTTCTCCGGGCCGGCCAACAGTCTGAACTCCTGTCAGGCATGTATGTTCTTCGAGTGTGTCTCTGGCTCTCAGATCCAGAGTAGCCTTCTTGGTGGGAATGTGGGGGTGCTGCTGCCAGAGCCCCAGCGGCGGCTGGGCTGGTTAAAGCGCCCTTGTCCTGAGGACCACCAGCTGTGTCCACACCCAGCCACTCGGGCACAGTTTGGGAGAATATTCTGGGGGGGCGGGGGGCGGGGGGGGCAGCTGCCAGGAGTGGTTTCCGAGGTCTTTGCACAAGAAGGCATAAATCTAATTTCGAACTAAAATCTCTTGCATGCTGACATCTATTCAATAAGCTCTTTCATTAAACTAAGCACCATCTCTCTCCCCTTGCAGCTCTCCCTCTTGGCAGGCTTCTCCCTGCACTCTACTGAGATGAAGTAAATAAAACGGCCTTGACATCATGCTCTTACTATTTTAAAAAAATTTGGGGCGCCTGGGTGGTGGCTCAGTCGGTCAAGCGTCTGACTTCGGCTCAGGTCATGATCTCACAGTTCGTGAGTTCAAGCCCCGCGTCAGGCTCTGTGCTGACAGCTCGGAGCCCGGAGCCTGCTTTGGATTCTGTGTCTCCCTCTCTCTCTCTGCCCCCGCCCCGCCCCCCCACCCCCCAGCTTGTGCTCTGTCTTTCTCTCAAAAATAAATAAACATCAAAAAAAGATTTTTTTAAATGTTTATTGATTTTTGAAGGAGAGAGAGACAGGGTGTGAATGGGGGAGGGGCAGAGAGTGGGGGAGACACAGAATCCGAAATAGGCGCCAGGCCCTGAGCTGTCAGCACAGAGCCTGATGTGGGGCTCGAACTCACAAACCGCGAGATCATGACCAGAGCCGAAGTCGGACGCTCAAACGACCAAGCCACCCAGGCGCCCAAAAGATTTTTTTTTTTTAATTTAAGAAATGGAATAAAACTGCTTTTCTCAGGCATTTCTTTTGCCATGCACGTCAGAATTCCTGTCTGGAATCCCTTGCATCTGTAAAAAGAACAGCAGTGAGGATCCATTTTTCACCTATGAGATCAGCAAAGATCCAAGAGTTTGACAAGAAGCAAGAGTTTAAATTTGTGCACCCTTTTTGGGAGGCAATTTGGCAATCTTTCAAAATTAAAAATGTACACATCTGTTGGCCAGAGCTGTTGCTAGGAATGTATCCAACAGATAACTCCGCAGTGGGGTATGTGTGAGTGCAGGAGGATGGTCGCTCAGTGCTGGAGACTGGGGACAGCCTGCTGCGTGGCAGGGGCCAGGGAAGTGGCAGTGCAGCCATGTGGTGGGGCCCCTGTGGGACCATAGGCAAGTGGCCTTCCATAGAGAATGAAGTGAAGCTCGGTGTTTTCCTGGAAAACAAGCTACATCTCCAAGATGTGTCAGGGGAGAAAGCAGCTCACAGAACAGGAGTAAATTATGCAAGGAGGGGTGGGGAGACACGTATTTCTGGAAGGGCACCCGAGACCTGGGCGGGGGTGGGGGCAGTGGTTGCCCCTGAGGAGGGGACTGGATGTAGGGCAGAAACTTCCTTTCCACTCCACATGTGCTCTTTGTAAGGTTACAATATTTCGCCACGTGCCCATATATTCTATTTTACCATGTGCGGCTCTATGAATGAGATATTGGGGGGTATGGGATTGTCATCCAGCCCAGTCTGACTTTGCAGACTTCTCCATGACTCCCCAGTCCCGCTCACCCAGAAGAACGATGGCCACAAGGAGGGGAAACTCTGCCTGAGCACACCTTCCCATGTATAAAAGGGCGGGCTCAGGGTCACCCAGGGGTGTTCCCACTTCTGGGTAGTGTGAGGTGCCCACGTAGAAAATGCGGGGGATGCACAGGAAGCCAATACTTTCAGAACCTTATCTTGTCTGATCCTCATGACGTCTTGTGCCAAGACTGTGGTTCCCATGGACAGACAGAGTACCTCTGGCTCTTGTAGTGAGTCACAGCCGGGTTTATCTGAGTGACTGCAGGTTGTCTCCCTGGTGCTCCCCCCAAATCAGCATAAGCCCTGTCTTACGGTCCTACCCCAAGGAGTGAGAAATAGCTCCCATAGAGGTGACTTGGTTTTTGGGGGGAGATGCCCACCCTGATGAAAAAACCTCTGAGCTCCACTGGTGGGGTCCAGGCCATGCTGCCATGCCCTCTCTCGATCCCTGGGAGACTCCTTCTTGGCCCCCACCAGACATTCCTGCTTCTGACTCCACTTTCTCTGCCCCTCCGGGTCACGGCAACTACAGCAAGTCTGGCTCCTCCTGTGTCCCTCCCTCCCTTGCACAGGCAAGACGGTAAGATCCCTCCTGAGGTGGCTTAAAGAAATGCCTAGACTTGGGACAGAGGCCACTCTGGCCCAACCACCCCAGCTCAGCACCTGCCCCGTGCCCACACCCCACTCTGGCATCCAGAGCTTCCAAACAGCTTCCCAGGGCCCTACTCTTAAATCACATGGGGAAAGTGAGTGAAAAGGAGAAAAGCCAAATTAAACCCCAGGAAAAGCTCCAGATGGAGGCAGGATGGAGACTAGTGGCCCCTCTGCCTGGCTCACCTTGGGGTCTTGGGGGATCCAACACACCCTCTGCAAACAGCATGAAAGATCATACTGGAACTCAGGATGAAAGGCACCACAATGAGGTCCTTCCATGCAGGCAGGGGACTCTCAGCCTCGGAGTGACAGATGACGACAATGATCAAATAGGGAGGCCAAGTCCCCCGGACACATAGCCAAAACTGAGAGCACCAAACTCCTAGAATCTTCTTTATAACCCTTGGAATGCCTGGGATGGCAGAGAGGAGCAGGGGCTATTTGAGGCCTGGAGGATGAGGGAAGAGGTCAAATTCACAGTGGGCAGGCTGGGGTCTGTATTATGAATCTGTGACTACAGTTTTGGAAAATCTCTCCTTCCCTCTAGGCATTAGCTTCCCAATGAAAGGCCTGCCCTCACTGTAAGTGAGGGTGGACGGTTCGAGGCAGAGATCCAGCCTGCATCCCCCAAGGGTTAGGGGCTCACTCCACGGGTGCACATTACCACCCAGCCGGGCTGGGCACCCCCCGCCCCCCCCCCCCAGGACTGAGGGTGCTTTCTCCACCACCATCCCATGCTTCTCCGCACTGAAGGGGCTGACCTTTTTAGTCCACGAGCCTAGTACAGATTAGATACTAGTCCAGTTCTCAAGTCGGCTTACTCTCCACCCAGGCAGAAGACATGCCGGTTGGATTTTTTTCTCACAAAATTCCTGAGCATGTGTGTTTGTGAGAATGTGTGTATACATGTGAGTGTCTGAGTATCAGGGTGTGTATGTGTGTGAGTGAGCGTGTTGGGGTATGTGAGTATATATGAGTGGATGTGAATGTGTGTTTGAGTGTTGGGTGTGTGTGAGAGTATGAGTGTGCATGTGTATGTGTGAATTTGTATTTGAGTGTTGGGTGTGAGTGTGCATGAGTATGAGCATGTGTGGGTGTGAATGTGGGTTTGAGTGTTGGGTGTCTGTGGGTGTGTATGAGTATGAGCATGTATAGGTGTGAGTATAGGTTTGAGTGTTAGGTATGTGTGTGTGGGTTTGACTGTTGTGTGTGTGAGTGTATGGGTGTGAGTGTGTGTTTGAGTGTTGGGTGGGTGTGGATATGAGTGTGGGTTTGAGTGTTGGGTGGGTGTGAATGTGTATGGGTGTGAGTGTGAGTTTGAGTGTTGGGTGTGTGTGTGTATGGGTGTGAGTGTGGGTTTGAGTGTGGAGTGAGTGTGTGTGTGGGTGTGAATGTGGGTTTGAATGTTGGGTGTGTATAGGTGTGAGTGTGTGTTTGAGTGTTGGGTGGGTGTGGATATGAGTGTGGGTTTGAGTGTTGGGTGGGTGTGAGTGTGTATCGGTGTGAGTGTGGGTTTGAGTGTGGAGTGTGTGTATAGGTGTGAGTGTGAGTTTGAGCGTAGGGTGTGTGTGTGTGGGTTTGAGTGTTGGGTGGGTGTGAGTGTGTATCGGTGTGAGTGTGGGTTTGAGTGTTGGGTGTGTGTGAGTGTGTGTGGGTGTGAGTGTGGGTTTGACTGTTGGGTATTAGTTATGGAGCAGGTCTACTCTCCTG
This sequence comes from Prionailurus viverrinus, assembly GCF_022837055.1. Classification (NCBI taxonomy): domain Eukaryota; kingdom Metazoa; phylum Chordata; class Mammalia; order Carnivora; family Felidae; genus Prionailurus; species Prionailurus viverrinus. The sequence continues at coordinate 90,488,329 of NC_062561.1, read as the reverse complement.
GATGAGGCCCCCAGGTCAGGAAGGCCACTGGGCCAACCAAGAGGACCACAGTGGAGGCTGTGACCTCTCTGGGCAGCACCATATTGATGCATGGGGACTACAATTCCTGCTGCCTCCTCACAGAAGCAAGACCAAAGGCAGAGGTGCCAAGGGGATGAGAGGTCCCATGGCAGTGTTCTCACACAAAGACACAGGTACCCCAAAGCCTGGCTCAAGGTCAGGAGGGAACTGGCTCCTCTGAGGACGGCCTCACCCTCCCTCTGGCTTCTCTGGGACCCCATGGGTTAAAGTTTACCGCACCACTGGAATCCCTGTGATAACAGGAGACTCCACTTCCTGCAGTAAATGTGGGCAAGGCATTTCTATTTTTAAGAAAAAAGTTCTTGTTGTCCTTGTCATTTCAGGATTTCACAAAGAGCAAAGGGAGAAACAACATATACTCTAAATTGTACTAAAACACGCTTACAAGAAAGTGTGAAGTCTTGTTTAAACTGCCAAAATTTGGCCGTAAAAATAAAGTCAAACTTTTTTTGGTGAAATATTCCCTCGGAAAACGAAAGAGACAGCCGATCAGATCAACTTGCTTCTTTTTGCATCAGTCTCCAGAACCTTTTCCCAAGGGTGTTTGTAACCTCCAGTCCATCTCCCTTTACGAGAAAATTTCACTAAATATGAAAATAATCCTTCAATGTAAAAGCACTGTCTGCTAATGTTACATCACCGAATTTCCAGAAGGTTCCTGTGAACTTGGGAAACCCCCAGTGAATAAGACCAACTGATGGAGGAATGGCGTGATGAAGGGGAGGAGGAGGTGGGAAGATCACTTCCAGCCCTGAGCCCCTCCCCAGATGGCTTCTGGGAAGCCGTCTGTCTGAGAGTGCACACAGTGGTCTTGTGGGCAGGATGCCAGCAGGGTTTGGGAACTTCTAGGACTGGCTTCCGTGAGCCAACCATATGCACCTCTTCTCAACTCCACCATCAGGGACTTCACATTGATGACCTGAAATTAGCCATGGTGAGCTGGTGGTCAAACATTTAGCAGCACATCCCTGAGCAGGGGCTCTGTTTGGCGAGGCTCTTGTGGCTTGGGGACATAGCAAGGCAAGCAATCTGACCCCAGAGTCTGTTCCCCAAGAACTCCAGTCCAGCCCCTTCTGAGGTACCCTTCCATGAACTGAACCATTACAGGGAGGAAAGGAGTGTTAGATATGACGGGGTTCCCAGAGCCAGAAGTCTGAGCTCTCCCCTGTGTCTTGTAAACTCCCTGGAACTCTGTTTCCTCAGCTGAAATGAGAGACAACCCCCCTAAGCACATGACAAGCTCTCCTAAAGACTGCTGTGCAAGCAGATAGACGTGTGTGTGTGTGTGTGTGTGTGTGTGTGTGTGTGTGTGTGTGTCCTGGCCCCTTTTGATTCTGGGGAATGAAACCACACCTGCTTCTCACAGGGAAGAGATGAGTAGGAAGAATATCTACATGCATGGAGGCCAAATGGAGTGAGTGCCATATTTACAGGACACAAGCCCTGACTTCTAGAAAAACTGGAAACTATTTGGTCAAATGGGGTATGTAGCACCATGCCAGTGAAGGATGGGGTCTTTGATGCCTACATTCACCTTCTTACTATGGTGGGTCCAGTCTGCAAGTTCTGGGACCAGGGCACTTCCATGTGTGTGTCAGACATAGAGGGGAGACTGGTAGCCTCTGGCCAACATCCCTGTGGCCATGACTTGACCATCTGAGATTAGCAACATTGGACTATTCTTGGGGAAGGCACCTAAAAGCCAGAGCCCAAATAATAATGGATAAATTATTGGATAATGGATAGGGGAAGCTGGGTGTCTCAGTCGGTAAAGTGTCTGCCTTCAGCTCAGGTCATGATCTCACAGTTCATGAGTTCAAGCCTTGAAGCCCTGGGTCAGGCTCTGTGCTGACAGCTCAGAGCCTGGAGCCTGCTTTGGATTCTGTGTCTACCTCTCTCTCTGCCCTTCCCCTGATCACATACTCTCTCTCTCTCTTGAAATAAATAAACATTAAAAATGTTTTTAAAAATTATTGGATAATGGATAAATAAACAATGGCCCTCAAAGATATCGGATCCTAATCCCTGGAAGCTATAAAAATATCTTGATGCAAAAAGGTCTTTGGAGATATGATTAAATTAAAGATCTTGAGATGGGAGACTTTCCTGTATTATCCAGTTGGGCCCTAAATGCAGTCACAAGTATTGTTATGAAAGGGAGGCAGAGGGACATTTGACATGGAAGAGAAGGTGAGGTGACCACAGAGGCACAGACTGGAATCAAGAGATGCAAGCCGAGGGATGCTGGCAGCCACAAAAGCTGGAAGAGGCAAGGGACAGATTCTTCCCTAGAGTGTCCAGAGAAAGTGGGGCCCTGCTGACACCTTGATTTTGGTCCCATAAAACTGAGTTTTGGACTTCTAGCCTCCGAAACTGTGAGAAAATAAATTTAGGTTGTTTTAAAGCAACAAGCTTGTGGTAATTTGTTACAGCAGCCAGCAGAAACTAATATACCAACTAAGACAAAAGATAACGACTTCAAAGTCTTTTTACCTTCTAGCAAAATCTAAGAATTTGCTAATTTTCATGGCCAAGTTTTTTTCCTCCCCTCTCATAAATTACTAAATTCAGGAGTAAAGGATAGGGCAGATTTAAGAATTCATGGATGGGGGTGCAACTGGGTGGCTCACTTGGTTGAGCGTCTGACTTGACATAAGCTCAGCTCATGATCTCATGGTTTGTGAGTTCAAGTCCCACACTGGGGTCCCTGTTGTCAGTGCAGAGCCTGCTTCGGATTCTCTGCCCCCCTCTTTCTGCCCCTCCCCTCCCTGCATGCTCTCTCTCTCTCTCTCTCAAAAATAAATAAAACATTAAAAAAAATAATTCATGGATGGTAAGTGCAATCCTTTTTGCCAAACTCTCATGCATGCGTGGTCTACACCGCCATGCCCTTGAACATGCTGTGCTCTCAGCCTGGCACACCTGTCACCCTCTTCTCTCTGTGGAGCTCATACTTGAGGCCAGGCTCTTGCAGTACTGTTCCTGGGAAAGTTAGTGCTCCCTGCCTCTGCTGTGCTGGGGTCTCAACTCAGACTGCGTGTGGGCCATCAGGTAACATCAGTGAGTGAGGCAGCTGGGCAGGAGGACTGGTGAGCTAGCACCCATCATCCTAGGGGCCACCGTGCATTATTCAGATATATATAACTCAGGGCTGCTCATCTTCAGATTTTTTCAAGAGAACTTGAAAATCCTCCCTACTTATGTGAAATCTCCCAATTTTGTAATGGAGGACTTTAAAACATAAAGTTTAAGCCCTGTGTACCACACAGAAAGATGTCTGCCGACTGGTTTGGCACAGAGTTACCAGGCTGTGGCTTGTGTCAGATGTCTTCTCTCTGTGGCAGCTTTTACCTAGTGAGCTACCCCATCCCTGCTTGGTGACCACCTGCCTCTCCAACTCCTTGTCCCTTCTCTGAGGGGAGGCTCGTGCCCATGTGGCCCCAGGGCCTGGAAAACACAGGACCTCTCCAGGAGCAGCACTTCACTAATGGCTGAGCAAAGAAGGAAGGAGAGGAGGAATGGGAAGATAATAACCTTTCTATTGGCAGACAGCAACATGCCAGCGTCTCTCAGATGTCAACAAAACCTACCTGTCCCTCAGCTAAACTCTCAGTGCACTGAAGCTCTGAGGGGCATCTTCTCAGTGTGTGCAGGGTCAGCTAGCACTGGGTCCAGGTTTCTGCGGGAGAAGTGGTGTACACAACGGGGAGTAAGAGCCAACCTAAGCCTGGTCATTAGCAGCTGAAGGGAAGGCTCTCAGCTCAACCCCTGCTGACCATGGACGGAACAGCCCTGAAGATGTGACCACATCACAGGTGGCATTCGAGGTGGCAGATCACAGCAGGGCCACAGTCAGCCCAGAGAGAAGACCTAAGACTGCTCCTGCTCAGACATAGGCATGCGCAGACCCCTTTGGCTTCCAGTTCCCCAAATGGAAAGTTGACGAGGGTAAGCGACTTATTCCAGGAGCTTCTTCACAGTTTCTGCCCTGTCCTTGTACCAAGTACGCAATCATTGCCTTAGCATTTTTCTATAAAATTGACCAAGTGTTTGAAAACTGACATAAATGTTCCACAAAAGAACACAACCATAAAAAGGAAAACCAGTATCACTTGTCATGCACACACAGGCCATTATCCAGAAACAAACAAACAAACAAAAAACGAGAACAACGTGTTTAATTCTCGACAGCAGCTGTTGTCAGGTTTGACTTGGGATGGCCTTCTCCATGCAAGGGGTGCTCAGCCAGTGTTGGGGGGGGAGGGGCTCTGTAAATGACACATTAGCACCCAGGTGAAAAGAAATAACTTTCCCACGTTGGATATCACTCCCTGACTTAACCAAGGGCTGCAAGGTGGGTGGGATAGGCTGGGGTGGGGGGGCTTGGTGTAAGGATATAGGTAGTCACAGAGCCAAAGCTCATCCTTTCCTTAGGGGACAAGACATATGCAGCCCTTTAAGAGAGCAGAACAGGACCCCAGATTTGGAGAGTCTGAGCCCATCTCTCTTTGCAGAGATGGGCTCAGAGAGACAACAGAGAAAGCTAGATGCAAGTTGGAAGCAGGAAGGCAGGCTGGAGGAGAGGCGGGCCCAGAAGGGCACCTGAGAGGAGAAAGGAGGGAAATTGCCAGTGCTGGAGAGGCAGAGCAAGGGTCTTGGTCAGTGCACTAGTCTGGCTCTAAGGCCACCAGTTGGCCAAGGGCCTTGAATGCCACACTGAAGGGTTTAGAACCCAAAGGTCTTCTGGCAAAACTGCCACCTTTGCTTCTTTTCCCTCTCTCTCTCTCTCTCTCTTTCTCTCTCACGGGAAACATCCACAGGCAGGCCTATACATTGTTAACGATGCCCTGGAGCCCGGAGATTTTTGCTGAAAGTTCAGGAATTTAAATTGATGCCCACTTAAGGCCACCAGTTGGCCAAGGGCCTTGAATGCCACACTGAAGGGTTTAGAACCCAAAGGGCTTCTGGCAAAACTGCCACCTTTGCTTCTTCTCTCTCTCTCTCTCTCTCTCTCTCTCTCTCTCTCTCGGGAAACATCCAAGGCAGCCCTATACATTGTTAACGATGCCCTGGAGCCCGGAGATTTTTGCTGAAAGTTCAGGAATTTAAATTGATGCCCGCTTGGCCTGGGGGAGTCTGCATCCCAAAGCGAGCTGTGGGCTCCTTGGTCAGTGGTTCTTTTACACTTTCAGGAGCCGTTGGCCTCAGAAACAAGGCCTGTACAGATCTTGGCCCAGAGCTCACCGCTGGCACATCCCGCCCCACAGCCCTCGGCGAAGTCAGACAGAGGCCTTTCATGGCTTCAAAAGTTCCACCAGGTCCTCCAGCCACAGGAGGCTGGAATGGGTAACTGAATCCTACTCAAGGAAAAAAAATAAAAAAGGCACAGTGACCTTTTGTCCCAGCACAAGTTCCCGGCCCTCTCCCCAGCCAGCGGAGGCGGCCCAGCCAGGAGTGTAAGGAATTGCAGATGTGCGCGCAGGGCCGCAGCAGCCCTCGCCATGGCCCAGCAGTCTCCCGGGACAGCGCCGAGGCGCCGCGGTGTTCAGGACGCCGGAGCCCAGCCCCACTCCTCGTCCCGGACTCCTTCTCCCAGCTTTGCCTCGAGGCTCGGCGGTCCATGCTGCCTTTCCCCCCAAGCCTCGCCGAGAGCTCTTTCAGCAAAGAGGTGGCAACATGGAATCGACCCTTCTAGGGACAAGAGGTTCATTTTGGCACGCGAGGAGAACGCACAGGCCCTTCCCGAGCGCACGAGGGCAGCTCCCGACGCCACGGGGGCGAGCCCGGCCGGCTGCCGGGAGGTTGCAGGTGGGGTCGCCTCTCCTGGGTGGGCGCGGTGGGCTGAGAGCAGTGCTGGGCACCCCGCGCCCCGGATGCGTGAGCTTGCGCGTGGCCGCCTTTGTGGGCGACTTGGGGTGCTTTTCTCACTGGACATGGGGGGAGGGAGGGAGGATACCTCTGTGTTGTGAGGGTCCAGGCCCCGGACAGGACCAATTTCATCCCCTCCGTGGGCGGCCGGGCCGGGTCGCCCTCACCAAGTCCGACACCAGGGTTGGGCACCCTTCTCCCCCACCCCTCCCTGGGACACCCACTCGGAGACAAGGGGCAGAAGGACGCAGGCCCGGCCGGTGAAAGCCCCTTCTCGGACCTGGACAGATCGATGCCCCCATCCCGCACCACCTCCGGGTCCCCGGCGCCCGGCTCTCGGGCCCAGGCGCCGAGAGACTGGGGAGCCGGAACCCGCGGCCACCACACTCACCGCACATCGTGGCTGCTGCATGCGCCCTTCGCGGCTCTGGGACTCTGCGCACTCTGGACACTCGGAATTCCGTGCGCGCCTGGCGCTCCGCGGGCCTGGACTCCCGCCGCTCGGCCTCAGGACCTTATAGCTCGGAGCCCTCCGCCAGAGGCGGGGCCAGGGCGGGGCCTCCTCCCGCCTGCCTGCTCCCCATTGGCCCCCGGTTGTCGTGACAACGGTGGGGACTGGGCCCCCAGGAGTCAGGGAACTGGGCGAGGGGCGGCTCCCAGGCTCAAGTTCGGTCTGTAACGCCTGGGTGTCGGGTCCTGAAGATGGACCCGGGGGTGGAGACCGTCTGAGTTCAGACCCAGACTCAGGCTCGGTCTAGGCGTGGGACCTTGGACAGGGGACTGAATCGCTTTGTGCTTCAGTTTCCCAGTCTGTAAAATGGGATGACAATGGAACCTACCTGCCTAGTCCTGGTGAGGATTAAGACGCAGAGCACAATGGCGGGCGTGACGCACGTGTTCCCCTGTGCGCCCTTCTGTTTGCCGGGCTTCTCCGAGGGCACCAGAATCGCTGCACACTGTAGGTGTTCAAGCCTGGTCCCCTCTCTGTAAGGAGAGAACTCTAGAGCCTGATTGATAAATGAGAAAACTGAGGCCCCCTCCGAGGTGGAAAGGGACTTTGCCAAAACAGGGCAGCCGGAATTGACAAATTCTGGCAGTGGCAGAATTCGAACCCGGGATTTCCTGGAGAGCCGGAGCTTCAAGATGAGGATTTCCCCCCAGGTCGTGAGCCAAGCAGGAGCGACCCAGGGAACCACCCCCTCCCGGAGCAGCCCTGGCGGACCTGTGAGTAGCGCTGGCGGACCTGTCCTCAGCGCACTGGCCTGCACAAGCCAGGGGCTTCTCCGCCCACCCGCCTAGAGCCCCAATGGGGCCCAGCTGTGAGTCACTGAGACTTGAGTTCCTCCGCCCTGGTTCCCGGCCGTCTCCTCCCCTCCCCACTGCGCTCCGGGCCTCGGTCTCCCGAGGAAGGTCACGAGAACTGGCCCAACACTGGCGTACTTTGAAGCCATCTGGTGTTTTTTATTTTACTTAAAAAAAAAAAAAAGAAATCTTGATATTCTAAACAGATCCTCCCCAGTCGTGTTAGAGCACAAAACGAAACTTTTTGCGTCTTGTCTCTGGCATTTTTCCTGATGTAATTAATCTCTGTAGCTTCACCAGGGCTCTGCAGGTCCTACGGGGGAGAAGGTGTTTGGTTTACCCACTTGCCCGTTGAGGAAACTGAGGCTCAGCCACAGTAAGGAAGGGGTTTGGTTGAGTCATCCTGCTGGGAAACAGTGGAACCGGTTCTGGAGCAGCTGTGTTTGCCTTTCACCCTTCACTCTGCAGGGTCACTTTCATTTCGTTCATCCATTCATTCCCTCATTCCTAAGCAGCTGCTTCATACCTGTCCTGATGCTTAATGGGACTTAATGATGAGTGGAAATAGTCCATTCCAGGGACTCCTGTGGCACTTACAGAGTGGTGGGAGGCAGACATTAATCCAGTGACACCAGGAGAACAAGAAAATTCCAGGTTGGGATTGGGAGACAGGGAGGGGGCAGGGCAGGTTGGTGGGGAGGGGGCCAGACTCTGCTTGGGACTGGGCTGGGGCTGGAGTTGGTACAGGTCAGTGTAGACCCAGGGCAGCTTGCCAGAGGAAGTTAACAGGCTGGAGAAGGGAAGTTCAGGCATGTGCAAAGGTCCCACTGCTGACAATGATAGCTGGAGTTTGGAGTCTGGAGATGAAGCTGTTCTGCCCCAGCCCAGAGATGGGAACTCGAGTCCCACCCTATGTAACTGAGGTGGGAACAGCATGGTGTCATCAGGCCCTCTGCAAGCACCAAGACACCAGGAGCCCTGGGATCCTAGCTCCTATCCAGCTCCCCAGTGAGGAGTGGCATGGATGCTAGGACCCCTGTGGAGGTATCTGCATCTGCTAGCCCATTATCCCTCCTGCTTTGGGACTAGTTATGTGACCTGGACCACATAACCACTAGGTCCCCCTGGCCCTGGTATTGGTTCAGGAATCAGCATGTGGCTCATGCTGAGCTCTTGACAACCTGCTCAGGGACATGGGAGAGATCAGAAAAGATGAGCTTCTTCCCTGTCTGGTGGCACAGCTGTCTGGAGGGTAGACTGGTGATGCTGGGGTCCCTCTTGTCAACTTTGGGGTGGGGTGGGGAGGAGCTGTCCAAGAGTGAGGCAATCCAGAGCAAAACAGATCTCTAGGATGGAGACAGGTGCACATTTGTTTTTTGAGAGAGAGAGAGAGAGAGAAGGACAGCATGAGCAGGGGAAAGGAACAGAGGGAAAGAGGGAAAGAGAGAAAGGGAGAGACACAGAGAATCTTAAGCAGGCTCCACACTGAACATAAAGCCTGACACGGAGCTTGATCCCATGACCCTGAGATCATGACCTGAGCTGAAATCTAGAATCAGGACACTCAACTAACTGGGCCATCAGGAGCCCTGAAGATGCACATTTTTTGGAGCCCCCGGGTTTAGCTGGGGCCAAAGCCAGATTTACTCCTGGAATTCTTGGTATCAAGGCTCAATAAGTTCCCATCTTCACTGGAGGCACTTCAAAGTGACTTCTGTCATTCGCAACCAAATTGAGTCCTGATTGCTTCAACCTCCTGGAATTGTGATCTGAGGTTCAGGGAAGCAGTTAGGCAGCTGGTGGCCCCAACCTATAAGGTGCTGCCCCTTCCTGCCCTCAACCTAGTCAGGGACCTGTCCTGGTACAACCCAGGAGGCCCCTGGGATTTAGTAAGATTAAACAATCTGCCCCAAGTCACACAGCCAGGAAGTAGGGGGCTGGTCTGGATCAGGAGGCCCAGGCATGGCCCCTCTCAGAAGAAGGAGGATACAAGACCATGGGTAGATGCCTTGCCTAGCCTGGCTCCATACCTGTGCTCCCAGGAGAATCCTGTGCCTGAGAATCGAGCTGGAGCCAGAAACTCACAGGGCCTGGCTGATCACCATGGATGGCTCTGGCCTCACTTTCCAGGAGTGACCTTGACCCTTCTGGCCAACAGAATAAGACCACATGCTGGATTTGGTAAGAGCAGCCACAGATGTGGTTTCTTCACCTGCCCATTTTTTTCAGATCTCAAGTCAACTTTTATATAACTGGGGGAATTTGTTCACTGACTGGTTTCTCCCAAAAAACCCAGAAATCTACTTCCTTCTCCTCTTTCCACATAGTCCATTAAGTCCCACGGCTGTCCTGGTAGACACGGAATGTGCTTGCTAGCCTTGGGCCACAGTGTCTGTTCAGATGCTTTTTTTTCCTTTAACATTTCCACTGGGTCCTGGAGTGGGTTATAGGGTTCCAGGTATGATGAGGGCTGCCCTCTAACTCCTGTGGGATTCCTAGCTGGGCTTTCAACAGCTCCCATGCTGTCATCGGGGCCCTCACCACCAGTCTCCACTTATCCCAGCTGGGCTGTGGCCACTGGGTGGCCCAGGGTAGTCACCTGTTCCTCCTGATCTTCTTGTTCCCCTCTGAGAGCAGAAATGCCAGGCAGACCTCGATGTCAGCTCCTGAAGGTCCCAGGGACCCAGCCCTGCCAAGAGCTGTGCAGCGCAGGCCTTCCCAAGCTTCAGCAGAGGGTCCAGGGAGCTGGGGGGGGGGGGGCGGGCAGGGTGCTGAGGTGTGTAGCTGGAGCTCTGCATCGGATCACTCCCTCCAGGGGTTGGGGCACAAGATTCTTAGGGGACCTGGAATAGTGCCCATGACAGACAAGGTTCAGGGAACCCAGGCCAGAGACTACCTGGGTAGAGTTCCTTGCCTCAGGGTGGCTCGTCCTCAGCTGAGATCTGTGGTGGGGAGCACAAGCAGAGCGAGGTATGAGGCCAGACCTGGGCTTGGGGCGGGAAGCCACACCCCCCAGACTCCTCCCTTTTCTCTTCTATGGGGTTGGGTTCTGGTGGAGTGGATAGGGGTGGGGTGGGGTGCAGAGGCGCAGGGCTAGGGAGGGTCTTAACGACTGGCCCCAGGACCAGGGTTCGAGGACAGCCAGCAATGGAGATCTGGATCGGAAACGGAGGCAGGAATTCTGCCCTGAGTGTAGGCCTGGAGGGAGTAAGGCTTCAGGAGGTTGGCCGGGGCATGGGAGAGGGGAAGCGTTGTCTGGCTCATTTTGGGTTACCAGATGGCTGCCCCCACTCTCCCATCCCTAAGGCCAGCATTGAGGCAAGAGAGGTCCTCCCTTCCCTTTCAGCTCAGCATGGAGGTGACCTTCCTAAAGAGTTCCTTGGAGCCACGGACTTTTTCCAACTTCTTTCTCTCTTCTGCAGGGACTGAGGAGGAGTTCTGTTACAAGCCTGAGCTCCCATATTCTTTTATGACTGGAAATTAATTTAACAAAATAACAAAGTTAATTATAAATCTGTATAACTTTGTTCTTCCAGGAAAGATACACATTCATTTTAGGAAGGAAATAAAAAAGAATCTTGTAAGGGTTAATCCTATCAAGTTTTTTTACGACCTCCCCAAAACAATATTCTTTGCATTGGTAGTCATTATTTAAACAATAATATGGTTATACCACAAATACTGTTTTGTAGCCAGAGTTTGATCTTTGGATTAGAAGGAATTGTGGGGGCGCCTGGGTGGCTTGGTCAGTTAGGCGTCTGACTCTTGATTTCGGCTCAGGTTATGATCTCACAAGCAGTTTGTGAGTTTGAGCCCCACATCCACTTCTGCAGACAGCATGGAGCCTGCTTGGGATTCTCTCTCTCTCAAAACAAATATATAAAAACTTAAAAATAAATTTTTTAATGTGTATTTATTTTAGAGAGAGAGAGACAGACAGACAGAGGCATGAGCAGAGAAGAGGGAAGAGAGAGAGGGAGACACAGAATCCGAAGCAGGCTCCAGGCTCCGAGCTTGCATCGCAGAGCAGCGAGGCCATGACCTGAGCTGAAGTTTGACACCCAACCGACTGAGCCACCCAGGCTCCCCTAGATATATAAAAATTGAAAGAAAGAAAGAAAGAAAGAAAGAAAGAAAGAAAGAAAGAGAAAGAAAGGAAGAAAGAAAGAGAAAGAAAGAGAGAGAGAAAGAAATAAAGAGGGACAGAAAGAAAGAAAAAGAGAAAGAAAGAATTGTGCTGTGAAGAAGCCCGGATGTGGCCCAGAAATGCCAGCACTGTCAACGCACTTCCGGTGCCATTGCACCCAGGCAGAGCTGGGCCTCTGCTCTGCCCAGCCAGGAGACAGTGGGGGTCTGTCCTTGCGGGCGAGCAGAAATCTGGGATTGCACGCATTGGCTGTTGGCATTGGTGAATGGAGAGCAGCAGCTGACCCCAGGAGGTGCGGGCCCTGGAGGCTCTCTGGCCCAGACGCAGGAGCTGGTGATAGTAACACCTGCACAGCAGAAGCTCAGCCTACTCCGAGCAGTGAATTCTTTCTGGCTCCATCACATAAGGCAAGCATCTCCTGTGGGACAAAAGGGCACCAGATCCATTTCTTTACCCCTCCCCCACTCTGTGCCCTGGGAGGCTGACCTTCCCAGGGGTCCCAGGCCCTCTGGCTTCTGGTTGGTTCTGGCCAGCAGGAGGTCTGGAGAAGGAGGGGTGAGGTCAGGATAGAAATCTTCTCCCTAAGGCCTCAGCTTGGGTCTGGCGGCCTCTCCCACACTGCCCTCTCTGGATCCTGCCCCTTGAGGTCTCAGAATGGTAATGCTCTGGCTGGGCACCTCTGAGGCTGACCCAGCCCTCCCCACTCCCTTTAGGAAATGCTCTGTCATCCTGTCTGAGGGTGTGACCCAAGGTGACTAGTTGTCTGAGTTTCACTGGGACCGTTCTGGGGTTAGTACTGAAGTTCCCACACCCCAGGGAACCCCTCAGTCCTGGGCGAGCCAGGTGGGGGTGGCAATTGGTCACTCTAGTGCCACTAATGTCAACTCTGATGCCGCATTCCTGTTTTCTTACCTTTTTGTCTACTAAGACGAGACTAAGAAGGGCCCAGGGGGTGTCCTGGGCTTCCAGTTTCTCGTCACCAATCAGATGAGCTAGCAATTCTGGTGATGGTTTCCCAGTGCTTGAGTGTGGCTGTGTCCTGAGAGGGGCTTGCCTTCCATGTCCTCCCTGTGCTTCCCTCCAGGCTGGGCGCTGGCTGTCCTTTTAGCCTTGGTTTCCTGCCTGGCCCCATGGGCAGCTGAACTGACTATTCCATACACTGCTGATGTCCTGTAGATTCTGGGAGTGGGTAGAGGAGGGGCTCTTTGAGTGTGGTGGCTAATGTCACCTCCATGTTGTCCAGTCTAGCAGCGGCATTTGGCTATGATTTTTAGAGCCTGGGGCAGGGACAGAGGGTGAAGGTTTGGGGTCCAGGACTCTTCTGGCATCCCTCTCCACTCTCTGATAGAGAGGAGCATTTCTGGGTGGGCCATGCAGATAGGGCAGTGAAAAGCATCCTATACAAGGGTCCGTCCAGCTCCATGAGGCCGCATCTGGAGCGGACCCAGAGCAGACCCAGAGCCATTCTTATATCATGTGTGTCCTGGTTTCCATGTTTGTTAAGGCAGTGGGGACGCAAGAACCTCCTGGCCCCTTCTAGCTTCAGGGAGGGTCTGCCTGGGCATTTACTTGGCACGTAGGCAGCCGTGATTTCTGGAGCGACTGATGGGCAGTGGGGGAGTTCAGGCCTGTTTTCCTTCCCTCTGGGATCAACACCCTGGATTCCTCTGTGGAACTATCCCTTCTCTCCTCTTAGCCTCTTGGATCCCATGGGGCTGCCTTCCCTCCTGGCTGCTGTGGTGGGCACATGGCCCAGGTCTGGACAATGAGGGCTCCACTGGGAACATAGGGATGGAGTCTGGACTGTACCTGGGCTGATAACAACCAGTGAGTGTCATCCCGGAGGAGTTTGGCCGGAACCATCAGAAAAAAGTTTTCTTCCAGTCCCTCAGGTATTAGGATATAGGACGGGGGTGTTGCCTGTGCCAGCTTCACCCCAGTGGGGAGAATCCAAGAGTGTAGATAAAACAGGAAAGGAGATCTGTGTTGGCTCCAGCCCTGCCTGAAGGCAGGTGTGCCTGAACCACTCACACATTTTGTCCTTGAGTGGGTGGGGGCCCTGGCTCACCTGGGGAGGTTGACCCTTGCGCATGTTTGCCCTCTCCCTGGTCCCTGTCACTCGTCTCTCGGCTGTGTCTGGGGGCTCCCAGGTGGCCCGCCCAGTCACTGAGACTGCATTCATTACTTTCACAAGCCGTGCACCGTGGAGGCGTGTCCTTCCTGGGATGTGGTCCTCCAAGCACTGATCTTTGTGAACTGCTGAGCTTCCTCCTGGGATGTGGGTGGTACCACCACCTGTTTCTGGAACCTGACAGCCAACTGTCACCCTCACTTTGACTTTCGGTGGAGTGTGGGAGGTAAGGGGGGATCTACCAGCTCACAGGGCTTCTCCACTCTACCAGCTCTTCCAGGTCTTGCACACTTTCTGGAATGACTCGACCTGTCTCCAAAAACCGTCTTTCTTTTCTTGTAAATGGAAACCAGAGGGTGCAGTTTTTAACCTTAGCAATATTATCTTTAGAAAATATTTTGGGTCTCGGCAAATATGTATCCCCACGCAATGACATACACGTCCACATGTGCTTTTTTTGTTCTGAAAAATTTCAAAAATAGTCGACTGAACCCCTTCATACTCATTCCCCAGAGTCAACAATTATTGATGTGTAACTGATATTGTCTTAACTCTCTTTCCAGTTTTTGTTTTATTGGAACACGTCCTGCTATGATTTGATTCATTAATAATTCATTATGTGTAAAGCTCTTAAGACTATAATAGCAGTATCACACCACACAAAATTAATAGCAATGTATTAATATTATCTAACACTCACCTCATCTTTAATATTGATACGTATTGGAGTATATTCAATATTCCTCGATTGTGTCAAAAGCGTCTTTTTATAGCTTGTTGGTTTAAATCAGGATACCAACACCATTTACCCATTGCCTTTGGTTGGTATGTCTTGAAGACTTTTTTCTTTTTTTTTGAACAAAAGTTTTTTTAATGTTTAGTTTTGAGAGAGAGAGAGAGAGAGAGAGAGAGAGAGAGAGAGGGAGACACTGAGCGTGAGCAGGGGAAGGGCAGAGAGAGAGACAAGGAGACACAGAATCCGAAACTGGCTCCAGGCTCTGAGCTGTCAGCACAGAGCCCGACATGGGGCTCGAACTCTGAATGGTGAGATCATGACCTGAGCTGAAGTCGGATACTTAACAGACTGAGTCACCCAGGCGCCCCGACTTTTAAATTTATAATCTGTAACAGCATATACAACCTCCCATCCCCACATGTGATGGTCTGATATTAGCAAGTGTTTTTTGGTTTGTTTTGTTTTTTAAAAATGTTTACTTATTTTTGAGAGAGAGCAAGTGAAAGAGGGGCAGAGAGAGAGAGAGGGAAAAAGAGGAACTGAAGAGGGCTCTGCACTGACAGCAGAGAGTCCAACATGGGGGCTCGAACCCATAAGCCGTGAGATCATGACTTGAGCCAAAGGTGTGCGCTTCACTGACTGAGCCACCCAGGCGCCCCTCCAGGCACAGACAGATATACAGACCACAGACTTCTGGTAAAACAACAACCCCAGGGCCCAGAGGGGGCAGATGTGGACACCAGGGAGCAGACCTCCGGCCCAGAGCCGGACTAAGCAGGTTTGCACTCCAGCTCTGTGCTGCCTTGTTAGGTATGGCTTTGAGCAAAACAGCATCCCTTCCATAAAATGGAGGATAGCAGTTATCGGACACACTAAGAAAGTGTCAGTTAGTACAGCCTTCCAGAGAGCAATTTGGCAATATGTGTCAACAGAGGCCTGGTTTCATGAAGAGTGTGGAACATTTCATTCCACCATGAAATGCTGTGCAACTCTGAGAATCGGGTGAGCATAGGCTGTGTGATTCGGTAGGCAACAAGGGCTACAAAGATACTATGTAGTGTCTACTCCTCACTGCATTTGGTTGTATTGATAATGATAATGGCTTTGTTTGGCATATAATCCAATGACATGCAGCGTAAAATGGTTTTGTATATTCTCAGAACTGTGCAACCATCACTGCAATCCGTTGGAGAATATTTTCATCATCCTCCCGTAAAGAAGAAATCAAAAGCTTTCAAGCCTGGCAGGAAAGCCTTCTTGTCCAAAGGGCCTCCTGCTCCTGGGAAGCAGACAGCCCCACCCCAGCCCAGGAAGAACAGTGCGGGCCTCCTGTCATGCCTGCAAAGTGACCAGTTGCAGGCCTGTGACTTAGGCCCCGGCCGGCCCTGTGAGGCCAAAAGCTATGGAGGCACACACGGGGCTGGCCTCTTGGCACAGCCCGCCTGGCTGACCTGCTCTGTGGCGGAGAAGCCAGGGCAGGGAGAACAAGGCTGTCTGTGTCCTCCAGGGATGCAAATTGTCCCATGTCACGAGGCTGACCAATTTCAGTCTATGGAGCGAAATACTTTGGATCTTCTCGTGGGTCTGCAGATGTTGGTGAGCAAAAATAACTGAAAATAGGCCAACATCCAGACTCTTAGCCCTCCAGCCTGGCATGCCCATGTGCACAGATGGAATCATGGCAGAGATACTGCTAACAAGCAAGCACAGAAAAGCCTTTCCTGGAAGGAAAGCCCTACCTTGGCTCCCACCAACCCTACACACACACAGGCATGTCACCGTGATTGCCCATTTCAGGGATGCTGGCTGACCATGGGACTTCATACCAGGTGCTTTTCTTTTATTATTATTTTTTAATGTTTATTTATTTTTGAGAGCGTGTGTGAGTGTGAGCGGGGGAGGGGCAGAGAAAGAGGGAGACATGGAATCTGACGCAGACTCCAGGCTCCAAGCTGTCAGCACAGAACTCGACTTGGGGCTCAAAATTACAAACTGTGAGATCATGACCTGAGCTGAAGTTGGGCACTTAACCGACTGAGCCACCCAGGTGCCCCTACCAGTCTTTCACACCTGGCACAATGAAGATACTGGGGGATGTGACTCTGTGTTCTCTCATTTGCCATCAAAGAAATCCCTGTAATCCTGTGACTGGGGCCACTCAATGGCTCCATTTTGATGGGACTTCCAAGATGTCCACTGAGCACAGGACTTTGGTGGGCCGTCTTCTGCCTTCTGTCCCCTGAAACCCTAAATCAGCCACGAGGCTGGCCTGGAGTCCCACACAGTTCTGACCTCAGGCCTCTGTTCAGTTCTTGGACCAAGAACGCACCTCAAACTGGCCATTTGACTGAATGTCTTCATCCCCTCAAAATTCATGTGTTGAAACCCTAACTCCTAGTGTAATGGTGTTTGGAGGTGGGGACTTAGATTTAGATGAGGTGATTAGATTTAGATGAGGTCATGAGGGTGGGGGACCCGCTCGGTGGGATTTGAGTCCTTACAAGAGATTGCTCTCTCTCCACACACGGGCCACCAAGGAAAGGCCACGGGAAGACACTGCAAGAAGGCTCGGTCTATGTTCCAGGAATAGGACCCTCACCAAGAACTAAAAGAACCGAATCTGCTGGCACTTTAATCTTGACTTCCTGGCCTCCAGAGCTGTGAAAAATAAATGTCTGCTGTTTGAATCACCTGGCTATTTTATTACAGCAGCCTGACTGACTAAGACATCAACTTGAGCAAAAAAGAAGGAAATGATCTATTCTCAAAAAGTAGATCCAGGGGCTCAAATAGCATCTTCATGGTGCTGTCTCCCTCTCACCCCACCTCCTGTTGTCTGTCAGGCAGGTGCCCAGGCCTAGTGGCCGGGTCTATACAATGCACCACCCTGGTGAGGTTAGACACATGAGCTCACTTCCCCACTCAAGGACCAGTCCTGGGAGCTGAGGACAGGGGTTCACCCTGGAACCACCTAGAATGAGAGGTGAAGGGAGCATCCTCAGATGGGAAAAAGGGAAGATGCTGGGTGGTCCAACACTACATCCATCCATCACACTCACTGAGTGTTTGAAGGTCACAGGTGGGCTCAGTCTGAGAGAGCCTGCAGAAGCAGTGAGAACCTTCCTTTCTCATTACTTCTCTTTCCCAAAAGGAGGAATCTTGTCTCTTTCCTGAGGTGATCAAGAGGGAACGCAGTAACACCAAAAGCAAGGATGGGGATCCGCTCAGAAAATATCCCTCATGGCTTCCTCTCCCCCTTGGATCCCTCCTAGGCAGACCATGCACCAGCCTCATGCTGGCAGTGAAGGATGATGATGAGTCAGGCTCCATCCTTGCCCTTGACAGCTCACGGTGAAGCTGGGTGGCAGATGTGAATCCTCACTGAGCCGCAAAGAACAACAGATAAATGGGAACAAGTGGAGGAAGCCACCCACTCTTCCTAGAACTGATCTGGATGCCGTGTAACTGGGAGGAAAAAAAATGCAAACCAGTGCAAGTCATAAAGGGACTTCGCTGGTTCACGTAACTCAAAATTGCAGGGGTAGGTTCAGGTCCAGGTGCTTGGATCCTGTGTGCAGTCCCTCAGCTCTGCTTTGGCTTCAGGTCAGCTTCCCTTACTTGCTGGCCCCTGGCAGTCCCAAGCTTATATGTTACTGACAGCAACCCCAGTGGGCAGCAGCACCCCTCCCCAGAGATCCCAGCAGAAGTCCCGGGGACATCCCTCAGATTGTCCAGGAATTCTTGCATTCCCAAACTAATTGTTGTATACACCATCATAGGTCTGGGTTACATACCCACCATGGGGGTGCAGGTGAACATTCGCCAAGGAAAGTCTGAGGTGCTGTTACCAGACTAAGGGCATGGCGAACGGGTTGCAAAACCTTCTATCACAAGTGGGTAGGACAGGGATCAGGCAGAAGAGAAGCATGTGGGGAGCCCACCCAGCCAGAACCAGAGCTCTGTGGTTGGAGGCGCAGTGATTGCCCCTAAGCGGAAGTGACTTGGTGGGCTTTTCACTTTAGAAAATGTCTGGGGCAGGAGGAGTCTGGGTGGCTGGGCTTGGGTGCATGCCTGACAACAGGAGGGAGCTCCAGGAGGCTGCACAGGCAGAGCTCTAGAGCTATCAGTTAGAGGCAGTGGGGAGGAAGAGAGCCATGGCATGGCCCTCAATATCCAGCTCTGGGGGCAGCAAGAGAGCCATTTGCTGATCCTTGGAGCACAAGAGGGTAGCAGGCTGAAGGGGTTAGGGGCCTGTTGGATACCTGTCCCTTCCACAGATGGGAGTCTGGAGCCCAGAGAGGGACTGTACTGGATGCAGGGTTTAGAGCTGAGGAGCTGAGGTGGAGGGTGCATTTCATTGGGGGAACAGGAATACTGAGGAATCCCCTCTGTCTGGCCTGTGACCCTGAAAGCCCCTTTGCCTCCCTAAGCCTCGGTTTTCTCTTCTGTGAAATGGGGCTGAGAAAGCCCAGCTCCCCGGCAAGTATGAGAACGGATGAGGATGGCCTCTACAAACCACCAAGCACAGGACAGGTGCTTACAGGACAGCAGAGAAGTGGGTGAGGCAAGGGGACGCCACAGAGGATCTGAGAACCGCAGCCCAGGCATTGACGGTGCCCTGTTATCTGAGGTAAAGTGACCATGGCCGGGACCAGCAAGTGGGACTCCAGCCAGGGTAAGAGAGCTTAATCAGAGGGGGCTCTGCCGCAGGGTCACCACCAAGGACAGCCGCAGAGCCACCCTCTTGAGAGCATTTGGAGCCTTAATTATTTACTCCTAAAAACACAGCTGGAAAGTGAATGATCACTGGCCTTAGGGACGGGTGTTGCCCAGATGGCCTTTCTGTCACCCCTCCCAACGTAACAGGATTTTTCAAGATTGTCTTGTCATCAGCAGATGAAGAAAATGAACTGTGTGTTACTTGTTTGCAGAGTGAGTCAGACTGTGCCGGACTGCGGAGACTCTGGGGCCTTCTGGGCCGATCCGCCCATTGAACAGATCAGGAGAGGGGCCGGAGAGGCTGGGTGCATCATGCATTCATCTGGCAGGGCCAGGACCCTCGATCTGCCACCAGCTGATGCTGATACTGGACCTGCAGGTGGGGTGAACTCCCAGGGTTGGTACATGCTCCATTATCCCCAAAACCTACCGATGGCCACGTTGGTTCAGGATGTTATCAGAATGACCCAGCATGTTCTGGGCAGGTGTGTGTGTACATCTGTACGCATGCGTGTGAACAAAGAGCATAGGCCAGGAGACAGTGTGAAAGACCTCAGGGCCATTCTCAGAGGTATGAGCTCCATTCTCTAGTGAGCACAGGTCATTCATCCCCTGTTCCAGGCCCTCGCTGTTCCCTCAGCTGGGAAGCCTCCTTCCAGTCCCAAAATGCCACACAGTCTGACTCATGTCACCTATCAGGAAAGGTCACCCCCGAGGGTGCCTGGGTGGCTCAGTTGGTTAGGCATCTGACTCCAGCTCAGGTCATGATCTCGCAGTTCGTGAGTTCGAGCCCTGTGTCAGGCTCTGTGCTATCAGCTGGGAGTCTGGAGCTTGTTTCAGATTCTGTGTCTCCCTCTCTTTCTGTCCCTCTACCGCTTGTGCTCTGTCTCTCTCTGTCTCTCAAAAATAAATAAAAACTTCAAAAAAAAAGATTTAAAAAAAAAAGAAAAGCTCACCCCCAGGCACCTGGGTGGCCCAGTCAGTTGGGCATCTGACTTTGGCTAAGGTCACGATCTTGTGGTTCATGACTTTGAGCCATGCATCAGGCTTGCTGCTGTCAGCCTGTCAGTGCAAAACCCACTTAGGATCCTCTGTCCCCCTCTCTCTGCCCCTCCCCTGCTTGCACTCTCCCCACAATAGATAAATAAAAAAAGAAAGAAAAGCTCCCCCCAACACTGGCTCTATTGAAAGTGGCCACCTAATGGTCCTAGCTTCTTACCTGACACCCACCACTTGCCCTGTACTCCTTGGCTTTCGGTCACTCCAATGCCTTTGGGACAATAGGCCATAGATTGCCTCCCTGCTAGCATACTTTTCCCTCTGCTGCACTGGAAGGAGGGTCAAGCATGGCCCGGATGCTGCTGGGATCTGAGGGGTGGCTTCTCAGCCTGAGAGAGAGAGACTGTGCATCCCTAACCAGACAGTCTCATCCCTCTGCTGTCATCCACTGAGAAGAAGCAAGGCTCAGGACAGGGCTGACAACAGCTGCCCAGAAAGATGTTTTGTGGAGAGTCTGTTCTCTCAGGGCAGGGAAGTGTGTGCTCTCCCAGCCTTCCGGGTTAGGCTGGGATCCCCACTCTGTCCTTAGGACCCTTAACTGCTGGCCCTTTCTGGACTTCTGTTTTCTCATATGTGAAGTGGGACTGGTATTCTGTTGCATGAGCTGCTATAAGGACTAAATAAGAGAAGGTGTCAGGAACATACATACATACAGTAAAAGCATAGTAAAAAAAAAAAAAGTCTTGAACACAAGAAGCAAAATCCTTCTAAATAATCCTAGAGAAGAAGAGGGATTCGAACTGAAACTGGGTTGCTCTGTTGGTGGGGATGCAAACTGGTGCAGCCACTCTGGAGAACAGTGTGGAGGTTCCTCAAGAAACTAAAAATAGAACTACCCTACATACCAGCAATTGTACTCTTAGGTATTTACCCAAAACATACAAAAATACAGATTCCAAGGGGTACATGCACCCCAATATTTATAGCAGCATTATCAACAATAGCTAAACTAATGAGAGAGTCCAAATGTTCATTGATTGATGAATGGATAAAGAAGATGTGGTATATATATACAATGGAATATTACCCAGCCATCAAAAAGAGTGAAATCTTAGCATTTGTAACAACATGGATGGAGCTAGAAGGTATTATGCTAAGTGAAATAAGTCAATCAGAGAAAGGCAGATACCATATGATTTTACTCATATGTGTAATTTAAGAAACAAAACATGAACATATGGGAAGCGGGGGTGGCAGGGGTGGGGGAGAAGAGAGGGAAGTGAACCATAAGAGACACTTGAGGATAGAGAACAAACTGAAGGTTGATGGAGGGCGGTGAATGGGGGATGGGCTATATGGATGATGGGTATTAAGGAGGGCACTTGTTGGGATGAGCACTGGGTGTTCCATGTAAGTGATGAATCACTGAATTCTACTCCTCAAACCAATATTGCATGGTATGTTAACTAATTAAAATTTAAATATTAAAAAAGAAAAAAAAAAGAGCAAAGAACTAAAGCTGGGTAAGAACATCCACATGAAAACCTGAGGAGTGCATACAAAGTGGTATTCAGAGGAAACCTCATAGCCATGAAAACATCATTTAGAATAATAGAAAGAAGAAAAAGTACTTGCAAGCAGGACCTTTTCCCCCCCTTCCTGTCTTGTTCACTGATAAGTCCCAAGGGCCTAGAACAGGAGGCAGAAGAAACTAAGAGAAAGAGAACAGGGAAGGCTCTGTGCTCAGGACAGAGGAGGAGGATGCCACTGGAGTCTTCAAGGATTAACATCTCAGGACCATACTAGATAAGGCAGAGTGTGGCTGATGCCAGCTGGAGAGTCTAGACAAAGAATAAGATCATCCTCTAGGCAGACCCAGCATATTCTATACAGGGTCACCACATCACTTACTGTCTAACCTGGGACTCCGAGAGTGAAGGGGACACTATTAATAATGATCCTGAGACAGCAGGTGTCAACTGGGAGTCTCCCCCACAAGTCAGTCATAGGGTCACTCTACTTAGAACCTCAGAGAAGGCAGGGGCAGGTGTCTGTGATGCAGGCAAGTGTGAAACCTTGAATTAACAGAGTTTACCAGAAATCTACTAAAGTTAAATCCAATCCTGGTGGATTCAGTTATAGAAAAAAAATAAGCCAAGTTATGCTTTGTACCAGTCAGGCTTCCTGCGGGATACGATGACACCTTCAAATCGTGGTAGTTTGGGAAGATTTTCATAAAAGGACATTTCGTGAAGGTGTGGAGAGGATGGAGGGAATATAGCAGCAGTGAACCATTAGTGTGCCAAGGCCCGAAGGGGCAAGGGGAGGGAGAAGCTTCTGGAACTCTGACATTGCTGGAAGGGCCATGTGGAGAGGGCTGTCCAGCAGAAGCTGTGACTTTTGGCTATGGGAGGCTGACCCTGCAGGAAAGATCTCACTCTCCTTTCTGCCTCCAATCTCCTGCTAAAGGCCTCCCGTTGCTGGAAGTCAGAGGAAAAGAGAGCCCTTGAGGTGGCTAAACAGATAGAGAACAGGGTGGGTGCAGAGTGGGTCTAGAGGGGCAAATGGAAGATATCCTAAACATCCCGCCCCTTTCTGCCCTCCACATCCTTTCATTCAGGGAAAACTTTGTGTCCCCACAAGGGGCCCGATGATTCCCAATAGTAATAGCAGGGCTTGGCCAACCCTCTCTTTCTTTTTTTAATTGAGATATAATTGACATATAACATTATACAAGTTTCAGGTGTACAATACGATGATATTCGCTATGTCACTATTATGAAATAATCATCACAACAAATCTAGTTACTATCTGTCACCATGTATAGTTAGAAATTTTTTTTCTCATGATTAAAAGTTTTAAGATCTCCTCTCTTAGCAAATTTCAAATATACAATACAGTATCATTAACTATAGTTGCCATGCTGTGCAATGTATTCCCAGAACTTATTTATTTTATAACTGGAAGTTTCTACCTTTTGACCCCCTTCACCCATTTCTCCCACCCCATCCCCTACCTCTGGCAACGAGCTACCTGTGCTGTGCATATGGGAGTTTGGTTTTTTTTGTTTTTGTTTTTAGAGTCCACATATAAGTGAGTTCATACTATATTTTCTTTCCCTGTCTTATTTCACTTAGCATAATGCCCTCAAGGTGCATCCATGTTGTTGCAAATGGCAAGATTTCCTTCTTTTTAATGGCTAATATTCCATTGTATATTTCTACACCAAGTTTATATTCATTCATCCATCGATGGACACTTTGTTTCCATATCTTGTCAATTGTAAATAATGCTGCAGTGAACACTGGGTGCATATACCTTTTGGAGTTAGTGTTTTCATTTCCTTTGCATAATTACCCAGAAGTGGGTTTGCTGCACATGGTAGTTCTGTTTTTAACGTTTTGAGGAATCTCTGTGCTGTTTTCAATTGTGGCTGCACCAATTTATATTCCCACCAACAGTACACGAGAGTTCCTTTTTTCTCTGCATCATTCCCAGCTCAACGTTTTCTGTAAAAGATCAGATAATAAATATGTGAGCTTTGTGAGCCATACTATCCTTGATGTAATTTGACTTCGCTGCAATAGCCATGGATGATACACAAACAATGAATGTGACCATGCCCCACTGAAACCTTATTTACAAAAACAGGTGGCATTAGGGGTTTGGTCCATGGGCCTCAGCTATAGCCTTATTAAGGGATGGATGTGCTTCCTTAGTTGGTCCCATTGGGAGTCTAAAATGTTTACCACCAAATATGTTTTTCACGTGTGATAACAGGAAAAAAGTGTGTGATGGGACAGTGGAGAAAAATCTGATGACATACCTGCCCAAGTCCTTGCTTTGTGATGCTCAGGAGACCTGAGTTGACAATCAGGGCTCCTTCTTCCATTGCCCATTCTGCATCCCCCTTGCCCTCTGCCAGTACCTTGACCAGGTAAGGTTCTTTCTCAGATGATTCTTTTCCAAATCTTTACTCCTGCTGCATCTAAGTCCTTTCTTAGTGGGCCTATCTTTGTTGGGTTATAACATTGACTAGTACTCTTAGGTCAGGGGTACTAGGAGGCACCCCCAGGGAATCCCCTAGATTCATACGGAGTCCTTCTTCCTCCTACTGCGTACAACAATCCAATTTCTTTCTCGTAATTGGGATCAATTCCCTGCCCGGTACAGTGACCCCTTCTATCTGCCTGTTAGTTCAGTGAGTGGAGAGCCCACGTGGCAGGGAGCACACTCTTAGCGTCCAGTAATGGAAACCATACTTGCACTCCTTCCTGGATGCTAGGACCTGTAGGCTCCCACAGGGTCTAAGGTGACTGGGAGGGAATGCAAGACCTCTGTAGGAAGGTGTCAGTGGAGTGGCAGACACGTCAGGTGTCTGCTGCTGGTTCTCAAACCTGTGAATTCTGCACAGCGGGGAGATGGCACCATATTAGGTCATCAGTTTGATGCCTGTAGCACACTTTGAAGGCCAGCACTCCAGCCTCAAAAGGTATTGTCCTCCAGATGGTGTCCTAAAGGAGCCTTCCGGCAGGCTCCTCCATAACTCCCACAGGCCAGCTGCTTCTTGGTGAGGGGACATGTGAGAGCCCACTGGCACATCCTTTGTTGCAAAATGCACACATTGGTTGGAGGCAATGTTGTGGGGAGACCATGCAGTAGATAAAGTGGTCTCTGAGTCTATCGATGGTGGTGCTGCAGAAGTTCCATAGGCAGGAAGGCAAGGATGCATTTGGAACATGCAACATTCCGGTGAGGACAATGCAATTCTTCCGTGACGGCGGGGGTTCAATGTAATGAACTTGCCAAGAAATGCCCAGCTGATCCCTCCAGGGAAGGTGCCATGTGGGGGGCTTGGCACTGGCCCCTGCTGTTGGCAGGTTGGTCACTCAGGAGTGGTGGTAGCCAGGTCAGTCTTGATGCAGCAAAGTTGTGCTCTTGAGCCTTTACTTACCACAGTCACGTTCACATGGCTTTTATCCCCATCACCACAGCCACATTGTACATGGCCTCCATCCCTGTCACCATGGCCCCTTCATACCCAACCACCATCCCTGCCACCATGGCCACCTTACACGCAGCCCTTTAAGGAAGCACGTGGTGGTGGGAGAGAAGCTGGCCGACAGCCACAGGTGGGTTAACTTGCCTGTTTGATTACTGAGCATGCCCTTCACTGTGGATGCCCTTGGGGAGGTGTTCACACAGGACGCAGATGTCATCACAGTCTGTGCGCATCTCAAATGACCCAGACCACCTGGCTCCCAAATTTCCAAACTTGTTCTTTCCAGGCCCTGACCAGCCAGCCAATCTGTTAGCCACCACTCATGAATCCCAGTGTTTCTGTCTCCGCCATACTTCCTTCCACAGAGAGCAGGTAACCGGTTGAGTTGCCTGAAGTTCTGTCCATGGGGAAGATTTCTCTTCACCATGTTTTTTTTCTGTCAGCTGGGGGAGGGTCCATAGGGGGCTGCCAGCTACTTGTGGTGCTGGCTTACTATGGTACCCATGCATGAAACAGGGACTTTAACTCTGTTAACTGGTCATGGACCAGCTCATCTGGTACTCTGTACCTTCCAGACCTTCTAGACCTGCTTGCTTACTATTTCTATTTTAAGATGGAAAGCTATTCTGGGGGCACCTGGGTGGCTCAGTCAGTTGAGCATCTGACTCTTGATTCCAGCTCAGGTCATGATCTCATGGTTCATGGGATCGAGCCCCACATTGGGCTCTGTGCTGGCAGCGTGGAACCTGCTTGGGATTCTCTCTCCCTCTGCTTGTGCTCACTCACTCTCTCTCTCAAAAATAAATAAATAAACTTAGGGAAAACAATGGGAGGCCATTCTGCACATACAATTCTGCCCAGTTCCTGATGAGTGTTTTGGGTCATGCCCTACAACCTGCCCCCCCTGAGGTCAATATGCATGCTGCCTCCCAAAGCCCAGCTGTAAGTTAGGAGCCTGTTTTCAGGTGGAGAATTGTGCTGGTAGAAGAGGGCATGACTTTCCTCCGGGACCCTGGCATCTGTGCCTGGGAAGGCTCTTTTCTGTTCCAGGCCCCTCTCGCAACCATTGGCTACCCAGGAAGTGGTTGGAGCAGGCATACATTGGCTTCAAAATCCAATGGTTTTGCTTCTTTTTTCCTGGCAGGTGGCCTAAGGTGTAGCAACTTATCTCTTACCTTAGAGGGATCAGCCAACATCACTGGATCCTTAGAAAGCTTGCTGATGTGGGGGTCCCAGAATTTCCCATGATTTCCCTCCTCTTCTCTGGCAGGAATGTGTCTCACTAGGGCTCTCCCCTCTGACCTCAGACCCTGCACCTCTCTGAATGGTTTTAGGGAGCCATGACTCACCATGGGCCCCATGGTCCTGAGGGACACAGGTGTGCCCAAGCCTAGTCAAAGAGGCTTTTGTGCAGGGGAGTCTACCTCCCAGGCTGGGCTGTCTCTGGTATCAAGGGAAATTTGGGGTCATTTGAGGATTCAGAGTTCAGTCTCATTTGTGTCTGTCTGATGTCCCTGTTTTATGTCTCCCTCTCAAAAAATAAATAAACATTAAAAACAATTTTTAAAAAGGGGTGCCTGGGTGGCTCAGTCGGTTAAGAGTCCGACTTCGTCTCAGGTCATGATCTCACGGTTTGTTGGTTCGGGCTCCGTGTTGGGCTTTGTGCTGACAGCTCAGAGCCTGGAGCCCACTTCGAATTCTGTGTCTCCCTCTCTCTCTGCCCCTCCACCACTGTCTCTCTGTCTCTCAAAAACGAATAAACATTAAAAAATTAAAAAAAAAAATAATTACAACAAACAGCATAGGAAAAACTATTAAAACAACTAAAGCTGTATATTTCACTGAAAGTGTATATAGATGAACAATTATAAAGAATCATAATTACATTAATAACTTTTTTGTCATTTTGCAACTGTAAATAAACCAAAAGAAGTCCACTGATGATTTCCATGTTTGAAGTTTTAATGGACTGGCTTCTTGCTTGTTAATTTATTAGATAAATTGAATTGACCAGTGCTACTAAATTTAGTAATTTTCAAGGTTGTGAAATTGGTCTCACACAGAGGTATGTTGACAGAAACGAATGTAGAAATTTCAAAGTGTGAGCCTCAAGGTTTTCAATTTAAATTTCTGTGTACAACGGAGCAAATGCTCTTAGAAAATGCTTTTAAAAAATGCATCTTCAGGGGCGTGTGGGTGGCTCAGTCGGTTAAGCATCTGACTTTGGCTCAGGTCATGATCTCGCAGTTCACGAGTTCGAGTCCCGTGTCGGGCTCTGTGCTGCCAGCTCAGAGCCTGGAGTCGGCTTCGGATTCTGTGTCTCCCTCTCTCTGCCCCTCCCCTGCTCACACTCCCTCTCTCTCTCTCTCTCCCTTCCCACCCCCCCAAAAAAAGACTGGAATCCTAAAATCCCACACCAGGTGACCAGGTGACACAGTCCTGCTACACACACCCAGGACATTCTTGCAGCACGTGCGGCTGACCATGTAACTCTGACAGTACCCACAGAGATCCTTCTGCCTTGTGCAGTAACACTGGCCATACTCATGGATGTACTTGGATGTCATAGCTGGACCAAAATGCTACAAAGGTTTCCGAATTTCTGTACTTCTTTCATCTCTGATCAGCAACAAGCAGTCAGTCGGTGGCACCAGTTTGTGGACTGGGCCACATTTTCACAAATGATGCTCCAGGGTCATTACTATTCCCTGGGCCATGGTTGCTATAGCAACTGAGTGTCGCAGCCACTTGATGCTCCAATGCCTTGCCCTCCACCTCTGCTTCTCTCATGCCACTACTGGCTCTCCTTTGGGGAATCACGATGCCACCGCATGCCAGATGTCCCATGTCCCCTTTTCTCCTGGCTGGGGGTGGGATGTTCCTCAAAGAGGTGAATAACAGGGACCATTCCGAGGAAAGGCTTTCTGAATGAAGCACATTCAAATAGGATAAGTGTAATAAAGGAGCTCAGTGGAGGTGGGTAGGAGATACAGGAAAATCATGAGGGAGAGTACAGTCCATCTGGTAATAGCCAGGTGCTGCTACCACCCTCTGCCCTTAGGAGCAGGGGCAGTGCCATTATCAGAAACCTGGGAAGAAAGGGGCTGTATGGAGGGGCCACCAACAGGAACTGTGATCTCTGGCAAAGGAACATAGCCAGCCCTAGAGGATCTTGCGGGGAGGGGACATTGGGAAGAAATACCTTGACCTCCTCGCCTGTTGGTTTATGATTTACCTTACAGGCTAGGCACCTGAGGCACAAAACAGGGCACAGAATGGCTCTTCAGGGCAAACTGAAGTCACTGGCATTCATTGCTTGCCCTTCTGAGTTCACCGCTGGAGAGTCGGGTTTCCTATGACTTGCACCTGGCAAGCTTCTGAGCCCGAAACCTCCCTAGGGACTCGCTGCCCTACCCCATTCCATCACAGAGACCCTGTCTCCACCCCCACCCAAGCTTGTGGGGCCACTGGGGCTTGGGGACACGAGTATGCCCATGGGGTCATTCCTTTGCATGCTCCCTGTGTCTTAAAAAATTCAAGTCAGTCTCATGCATGCACATGATTCAAAAACCATGCCAAGCAAAACCAACCTGTAACTAAACATTGGTGTACTTCACTCTATACCCAAACATCTGAAAAACCCCAGTAAAACTGGACTTATCCTGGCCTGTCCATCGTCCAAGGAAGAAGCTCATACCAATTTAAATCATTCATTCCCAGGGGGCCCCTCTGCAGTCAAGCCCGGGTCCCAGCTTAGCTACTGTGCCCCTTCTTTGTGGTTCCCCCCAAACCCTGCCTACCCCGGCAAGGGCACTGCTTGCCTAGTTGTAGGCTGTGTGGAATGGGGCCATGCTGACCGCAGGGGTACAGGAACAAGGAGTGGCAGTGTGAGAGAGACTCCCTCTGATGCTGATGACCTTGATGCCCCCTCTGACATTAGCACTATTTTATGGTTTTACATACAAAGAAGAGGCCATGGGCTCAGACAGCTGGGTGGGTGGCAGGGCAGGACGTTAGAGTGTGGCAACAGTCTGCTTTTCCTTGAATTTATTTTCATGGTTACTTTCTACATATGGAAAATGAATTTCTTTTTATATTTAACTTAGTGATCTAATGTTGCATTTTTATTTTTATTATTTTTAATTAAAAAAATTTTTTTTGAGAGAGACAGAGTGTGAGTGTGGGAGGTATAGAGAGAGAGGGAGACACAGAATCTGAAGCAGTCTCCAGGCTCTGAGCTGTCATCACAGAGCCCGAGGTGGGGCTTGAATGTGGCAAGATCGTGACCTGAGTTGCAGTCAGATGCTTAAATGACTGAGCCACCCAGGCGCCCCTAATGTTGCATTTTAAATGAGTTTATTGATGTTAAAACAAAGTGAGACATTAAGGGAACACCCAGGTGCTGAGTGAACATGGCAAACCCTGCATATAGTCTGGTCCGATGGGCTTGGGTGTCACTGGGTGTCTATGTCATAGAGTGACCTCCACACTGGTCTCCCCACATCCACGCCGGCTCCTTGCAATGGTGGATGCATTTCCTGTGGCTGCCATAACAAATCACTACTGAGTGGGTGACTTAACACAGTTAGCCTCACATGGTTCTAGAGCCAGACGCCTGAAATCAGCTTCACTGGGCCAAAATCAAGGAGTCAGCTGGGCCATGCTCTCTGCAGGGCCCTTTGGGCAGGATCCTTCTTTGCCTCTTCCAGCACCCGGTGGCTCTGATTACCTGGCTGGTGTCTGCATGGCTCCCATCTCTTCCTCCCAGTTGACATGGGCTTCTCCTCTGTGTCGATGCCTCCCCTCTGTGTGTCTTTTATAAGGACACTTGTGATTGGATTGAGGCTCCACCTGGATATCCAGGATGCTCCATCTGGAGATCCTCAATTCATCACATGGGCAAAGACCCGCTTCCAAATAAGATGGTGTCCGCAGATTCTGGGACGTGGACATTCGTTTTGATGGAACCTGTTCCAAGTGAGTCCTGTCATTCCTCTGCTCAGAGTCACCACCTTAGCCCCCTTCCTCCACTTTCTGCCACCCCCCACCCTCATCCCTTCAGTGCAGCCACACAGAATGGTCAGCTCTCTGAATGTTTCTGGAACATTCTGTTCTTTCTGCCTGGCACTCTCCTCCCTCAAAATCCTTTATTCTCCTCTCTCACTTCTTCAGACCTTTGCTTTCCTGTCACTTTCTCAATGAACTTTTCCCTGAACATCATGCTTACTAATGCAGTGCCTCTGCCCATGTCCTGGCAAGGTCTCCTTCCCTTCTTCCCGGCTCGGACTGTCTTCAGAGGAGAGGGCTTGTCAGCAGGGAACACCCTGGGTGTGTATCCCTGGTCCATCCCCCTCATAAAGACATCCACTCCATGAGGGATCGGATTTTTTTCTGTTTTGTCCCTTACTACAGCCCCAGATTCTAGAATGGTCCCTGACATGTAGTACCTGCTCAATAAATATGTTGACTGAACAGTGTGTGCTGATAGGATGGAGGATGAGGTGAAGACAGGGGGCCCCCAGGGCCCACCCAAGCTCTACATAAGTGGGTGGAGACTCAAGCCCAGGACCTTCAGAATCTGCTCGACTGCCAAGTCTAACTGCTCCTGTCTCTGGGTCTGTCTGTAACAGGCTCCCTGTGCATCTTTTTCTCAAGAACTGCGTCTTGAGGCACCTGGGCGGCACCTTAAGTGTCCAAGTCTTGATTTCTGCTCAGGTCATGATCTCACATTTCATGGGTTCGAGCCCCTCATCAGGCTCCTCACTAACAGCTCAGAACCTGCTTGGATTCTCTCTCTCTCTCTCTGCCTCTCCTCCACTCACACACACTCTCTCTTTCAAAATAAATAAAGTTAAAAAAAAAGAACTGAGGGGCGCTTGGGTGGCTCAGTCAGCTAAGTGTCCTACTTCGGCTCAGGTCATGATCTCGCGGTTTGTGAGTTTGAGCCTCGCTTCAGGCTCTGTGCTGACAGCTCCGAGTCTGGAGCCTGCTTCCCATTCTGTGTCTCCCTCTCTCTCTGCCCCTCCCTGCTCATGCTCTGTCCGTCTCTCTCTCAAAAACAAATAAACACTAAAAAATCTTTTCTTTAAGAAAATGACTATTTTGCATTTATGTTTTATGAAAGCATGATTCACTGCTTCAATTAAAGCAATTAATTCAATTAAAGCAATACAAAAAAAAACAATAAAGAAGAAATTCACCAAGTACTTTAAGAAGTTCTTTTTGGGAGGAATGCTAGTGAGCGTTCCTGCTTCCTGTGTTTCGTCCTCAGGGCGATATCTGTGAGCAAGGGAAGTAGCTCTGAGGACCCTGAAACCATCTTGGTAACATGTGTGAGGCCTCCTGTCCTGGAAACCTGACGCCAGTCCTGGCCAAAAATTCTAAGATGAACCTAGAGACTAGTTTGAAACTTGGAACTCCGAGTCCTTGAAAAGGAGAAGCCCCACATCTGAGGATGCTGTGATCTTCTTTTCCGGTTGAGAATTTGGCTGGGCCAAACCCCTCCCAGCATGGGTGAGGAGCCCAAGGTCTGGCCTTCGCTCTTCTTGTGGAGGAAGAAAAGAAACTCTGTTCAGCCAAGTTCGCCCACCTGCTCCTTTCAACTGTGAGTCCACATCCCGTGCCCGTGAACTTGAACAGGAAGGCACTGGGAAAGGTCTGCCTCTGGGGGACTGGAACAAGATGCTGCCAAGAATGTGCTGGAGAAAGCATCCAGCACCCTGGGGGGGGAGTGGGGAGGATGGCGTACAGGGGGGTGGGAGGGAGTGGGGCTTTCAGATCCTGGGATAAAGGTGTCCACATTGCAGTCCTGCAGGCTGGTGTCTTCACTCCCAGGTTCTCAGAGGAGGCTCTGCAGGAACACACCTGCACTGCTCCCCTGCTCCCCCCTTCACTCCCAGGACCGGGGGAGGGGTGGGGGACAGAGGAGCCTGAGGCCTTGGCTAGGGCGTCCTGCTTCTGGAGGCCCTAACTTGCGATCTTGCCCAAGTGACCTCGCTTCCTAGTCACCTCCCTTCTGTAGAATGGGCTAACAGCACCCCAGGTGGTGGTGACACTTCAGAAGGAAGCCCTGGGTACAAGGGCACCTGCCTCAGGCTGGTCCTCCAGCGATGAGGCCAGAGTCTCCCTCCCGCCCCATCCCTACATATCCTTTTGCACACAAGCTCACTCT
Organism: Prionailurus viverrinus; assembly: GCF_022837055.1. Lineage (NCBI taxonomy): Eukaryota > Metazoa > Chordata > Mammalia > Carnivora > Felidae > Prionailurus > Prionailurus viverrinus. Next base: position 90,456,172 of record NC_062561.1, on the reverse strand, counting down.
GGCAACCAGAACATTTGGGTTTCTTGTACAACAGGAAAAGTTCAAGGGATGCTGTTTCTCAGGGCAGTAAGAGGGTCTGGGATGTGGCCCTGACCCCAGCCTCCGTGGGCCAGGCCTATTCCTCCATTGGTCCCTTCTTGGCCTGGCCCTCTGCGTCCCACCCCTGCTGACCTCTCTGCTCCATCCTCTCAGTGGGCCCTTGCCCCCAGGGCCTCTGTATCAAAATGGCCAGAGGAGGGTTTCAGGAAGGCCTACTCCAGTCATGCTCAAGTCCCCCTGGGGAGGCCCCCCGACCTCTTTGAGTTTTCACCCTCCTTGGTGAGGGGAAGATGGCTGTGCCTACTGTGCAGAGCTGTGGCCATGTGACCTGTGGGTGTCCTCATTGAGGCCTTCCCTACGCCCACCCCTGCAGAGACTGGCCCAGGCCTCTTTATTCCCCGCAAGGATGCCCACACCCCCCAGATCCGCATGTCATTCCATATCCCCCTCCCTCCCCATCTTGGCCCAGGACTGGGGACCCTTTCATGATTCCCACCCCAGCTCTGTTTGCTTTCCCAGCTGGGTGCAGACAGCAGGAGGGCCCCACTCTCCACTAATGACTTCCAGACTGGTGTACAGCTGAGTAGCCTGACCAGGCAGGGCGGTGGGACCCCTGGCTGGCTGGCCCGGGTGGGGGTGGGGCGGAGGAGAGACTGGACACTTGGGAGGGTGGAAAATGCTGCCAGAAGGGCCACATGGTCAGGACACAGCTTCTTGACACTGAGAAAGATCCAGATGTGTCCACTGGAGCTGGGGCCATGCCCTGAGGCCTGCCCTGTGCACTCTAGCCCTGCGACACTATTGATTGTTTCATATGTGGCCCTTGGATGGACCCAGCAGCTTTGTCTCTGCAGCTGTCCCTGTCCCTGCATCCCTCGTTTTCAGGTCATGTCTTCTGTGGGAAACACTATCCCTCACCCCTCCTTCAAGGCCTACTCTGGGATGCCCTCAGTGTCCATGACCATCAGGCCCACAAGTACTCCCCTCACAGAAACTTCCACGGCCTCCTCTCCTGGCCTGGGGCTCCTTTGGGCCAATTTGGCCACAGGCTGGAGCCTTCAGGGGAAGCTTGTGAGTGGGATCCTCACCCCTCCAGTGTGGGTTCTACCCACGCATGCCATGGGGCGCCATGTCCCCAAGGCCTTCCCACCTTTGCTACTTTCAGACTTCTGGCCCCAGGTCAGCCAGGGAGCAAGAGTGAGCACCTGGGTTCTAGAGTGGGGACAGTGGCTGAGTACGCTTAGTGGCCAGATGTCTTGCTCTTCTCTGTTTGCAAGGTCAGCAAAGGAAAGCCAGGATGACTTTCACCCCAAGGAAGGTGCCATTGAGACTATCTCATCGAGTCACCAGGGCAAATGCAATGTGAGCTGTTTGCTGAGATTTCTTGGAGTGCAACCCTTCCTCTTGATTGTGGAACCTCTAGAAAAGACCTCTGCAGGGAAAGTATATGAGTGTAGAGCTGGCAAAGCTGTTTTGTTAACATGAGAGCAGAGTCTGGAGGATCCAGGGTCGTCTAAAGGATGCAATCACCATGGAAGGAAGAGCAGACATAGAAGAGTTGGGTTCTTGGTGATATTCTCTGCAAGGCTAGAGCAAGCCTCACCTGAAGTCCACTCCTGGACTTTTCAGGTACATGATCCACTACATTCCCTTTGCTACTGTAGGCAGTTTGACATGATTTTATGTCATGTGCATCCCAAACGTCCCTGAGAGAATCCTGCTCTCCCAAACTGGGAGACAAATGTGGGCCACAGTGGGAGGTCGGGTGTGCAGGAAGCTGGATGGAGGAGAAGCTCTTACTAGAAGTAGAAGGCAGGGCCCGTGCTGCTGGGAAACACCAGATAGGGGAGAAGACACCTCTTTGGTGAGAATCAGTGTCCCCACAGGAAAGGGATAGTGTCTCTGTGAGAGTGGAGACTGGGACACATTCCCAGCCAACAGTGTCTCTGAGCATCTGGGGTTGGAAAAGAATGTCGAAGCGCCAGACCTTCAGACTTTGGGGGAAAAGTGCCCGGTGGTTCTGAACAAATGCTAGACATTAGGAAATCTGAAGAGCTTACACGAGGCAGTCCCTGTTCTAACATGTGCTGAGCTCAGGCAGGGCCTCTGACCCTGGGTAACTATTCCCTGGTGGAGATAGCAGCCTCTTTGCAATAAGGCCCAGCTTTGCAGGAGGGAGGTGCTCACTGGTCTTGGCCAAGGGGCTAGCGAGCATGGATATGAACATAGGGAGTGGGGTCTTGATAGATTTGAAGACATTCGTGGCTTTTTGGTCCCAAGAAGGCTAGGTTTGGGGACTGTCTGGGGAAACCCCCAAAGATTACTGCGTATAGTGGACAGCCTGGGGGCTCCCAGAACAACAGGCTGATGCCTCCTGTATCCTCATGTGGGCTACATGGCTGGATAACACAGGCGTGGGATTCCTCTGCAGCCCCCTCCTGCTTTCCTCAGGGTTAACCCGTGGCACGTGGGAGGGACTGGGTATGGGGCTTATTGCCACACTTTTATTCTTGCAGTAAGGTGGGCTGACTCTTTTGTTACTTCTCTCAGCTGGGAAAGGAAAGGACAGTGGCTTAAACAAGGCAGAAATACATTTCGGTCTCATGTAAGAGTAGTCTGGGCCTATGCAGGCTATGGTTGGAGTGGTGGCTCCATGGTGTCACCAGGACCAGGTTCCTTCCATCTTCCTGCTCCACCATTCTCAACATGTAGCATTCATCTCCAAGGTCACAAGATGGCTGTTGGGCCTCCAGCCATTACATCCCGTTTCTAGATAGAAGGAAGGGGGAGGAAAGGTAAGCAACAGAAGTATGAAAGGGCAGGCTTTCTCCAAAGACCCACATAGACTTCTATCTACAACTCACTGGCCATTCTCCATCGGCAAGGGAGGCGGGGAAATGTAGCTTCTCATCTGGGCACAGTAGGTAGTGGAGCTGGTATTTAAATTCAGCAAGGCTGGCTCCTGGGTCTGTGCTCTAACCACTATGCTGTATAGCCTCCCAAAGGCAATGGTATATAAAGAGAATTTAATTTATACTTCTATTTTGTTTCTACTTTATTTTTATGATTATAATTAGTTTATGGCAAGTTGATAGAAAATTGAAACCAGTATCTATCTATCTATCTATCTATATCTATCTATATCATCTATATCTATATCTATATCTATATCTGTATCTATAATCTATCTATCTATATTGTGTGATCAAATAAGGCTTATTCTAGATGACAAGTTATTCAGGGTCAGAGTCAGAGAACATTTACATAAAGGTGAAAAATCATGTGGCTCTATTAACAAGGCATTTAATACAATTTAGCAGTCATTCTTTTTTTAATTACTATTTTTTATTTTTTATTTTTGAGAGAGAGTGTGTGTGCAAGTGCACACACATCTGGGAGAGGAGCAGAGAGAGAGAGAGTGAGAAAGAGAGAGAGAGAGAGAGAGAGAGAGAGAGAGAATCTTAAGCAGGTTCCATGTTGAGCCTGGAGCCCAACCCAGGGCTCGATTTCTGGACCATGAGATCACGACCTGAGCCGAAATCAAGAGTCAGGTGCTTAACTGATTGAGCCACTCAGCTGCCCATTAGCAATCATTCCTAATAAATATGCCAAATAAAATAAGAATAGAAGAAAAAAGTGTTAACTAAGACAAATATTTATCAAAATCAAAGGTAAATATCATACTAATTACTGATAGGCTGAAACCATTTTTCATTAAAATTACCAGCAAAAGTACATGTCTGCCATCACCATTAAACCGAAGACTATTTTAGAGGCTCTTGCTGAAGAAATAGTGCAAGAAAATAATTGGTTAATTGGTTACATTGGGGAAAAAAAGACAGAATTATCTTTGTTTGCAAATAAAATTACTGTTATACAGAAAAGCCAACACAGTTTTGGAAATAGGCTACCAGGATCGATAAGAGAATTTAGGCAGCTGAAAATATGATATATAAGAAATATCTGTTTTTCTCTAAAATAGCTAGAAAGGAAAACAAGAAGAATGCATTCACAATAACTATAAAATATTAAAAATGATTAAAATTATTTTTCAATATTTATTTTTTGAGAGACAGAGAGACAGAGATGAGCAGGGGAGGGCCAGAGAGAGAGGGAGACACAGAATCTGAAGCAGGCTCTAGGCTCCGAGCTGTCAGCATAGAGCCCAATGTGGAACCCACAGACTGCGAGATCATGACCTGATCTGAAGTCGGATGCTCAACCGACTGAGCCATCCAGGTGCCCCAGAAATGATTTTTAAAAGAAACATACAGGGGCACCTGGGTGGCTCAGTCAGTTAGGCATCCGACTTCAGCTCAGGTCATGATCTCACACTCCGTGAGTTCGAGCCCCGCGTTGGGCTCTGTGCTGACAGCTCGGAGCCTGGAGCCTGCTTCAGATTCTGTGTCTCCCTCTCTCTGACCCTCCCCCATTCGTGCTCTGTCTCTCTCTGTCTCAAAAATAAATAAACATTAAAAAAATAAAAAAAGAAATATACAGAACCTGTATGAGAAATCCTATGAAATTGAATAGAAAGTGTCAAACGTTTAACAAAGAGAATTTAAATTCTTGAATGGGAAAATGTAAGACCATAAAAATGTAACCTCTGCCTAGTTAGAATATAAGTTTAATATATTTTGGCTTTGGAGGAATGGGGGGACAGAGATAGGACAATAGATAGGGAGCCGGACAAAGGATTTAAAAGATTATAGTGAAGACTAAGTATACAAGGAAATTATTAAAATAAAAATGGTTAGGGGGAATTGACCTACCAGATGTTAAATCTCATTTTAAAATCCCTTTAACTAAAACAACATGTTGGGAATGGCTTGTATTTAGAGTCTGGCACAGCAAGATGAGTAAGCTTCTCATGGCCACTGGATCTCTGGAAGGCGGCTGGCTTTGAGTGGCCAAGACCCAAGATGGTGTCTGCAGAGTGAACTTCCAGATCAGGAGCAGAGGAAGGGTCCTTCACAGAGGACGAAGGAAGCACTGCCAGTGTAAGGAAACTGCCAGTCAGAGGTTCCCTGTCAGTGGTGGCTGAGGGAATCCCAGAAACACTCAACCAGGGAAAGAATTAGCATCTGGATATACGCCACATCTAGAAGAAATCAACACCAAGTTAAAACAGTACCTCTCCTCTCTCCCCAGCCCTGTAGGGGCTGGAAGAACATGGCACAGGACAGCAAAGGAACTGGCCAAGCCCCCCCCCCCATTTCCACTACAGGAATCTTTCAGCATGAGGCTGGCCCCATTGAAGTTTGAGGACAGTTCCGCAAGATGGAGGGAAAGGTCTGGAGTGACGGCAAGGTGCTTCTGCCTGCATCCTCTGGTGTTTCAATCGACCAGGTATTCTAGCTATAACCATCCATCAGTTTAGGGTTGCCTATTACATTTCTCTGTCTGTGCTGGTTTCCTAGGGCTGTGGTAACAAACTACTGCAACCTGGATGACTTACAAGAACAGATTTATTCTCTCATGGTTCTGGAAGCCAGGAGTCTGAAATTGAGGTGTCAGCATGGGTCCTTTCGGTGACTGGGAGGGAGAATCCATCTCATGCCTCTTCCAGTTTCTGGTAGCTGTGGGCAATCCTTGGTGTTGTTTGGCCTATAGGTGCATCACTCCACTCTCTGCCTCCATCTTCCCATGGCTTTCTCCCCTTTGTGTCTCTCTGGGTCTCTTCTTTTTCTGTCTTTTGTAAGGATGCTTGCCATTGGATTTAGGGTCCACCCTAATCCAAGATGATGTCATCTCAAGAGTTTTATCTTAATTACATATGCAAAGGCTCTTATTTCAATTAAGGCCACATTCTGAAGTTCCAGGAGGGCTTATCTTTTGGAGGTGGCAGGTGGGCAGCACCAACCCCCTACAGAATTGTGGCATGTCAATAATAGAAGCTGCCACACACCATCCTTCCTTCCATGAAAAAACATTGCATCTGAAGTCTTCTGTTCAGGGGAGGAGCATGCTGTCCTTGGTAATGGGATCAGGTTGGTCCTCAGATTCAAAGGAGATTACACTTAGGAAGCTTGTGGTTTTGAATGGGCCAATCAGACTGGCTCCTTTCAAAAGTTGCATTGAAAACATGTACACCATAGTTGGGAGAGAGAGGAACCCGTGACACCTGCCATTACAAAGAGACTGAAGTGGTATAAAAATCTTACATACAATAGGATAAAACATTTTAATTTTAATGAGAGATGTACATGATTTCTATACTACAAACTACAAACCATCACTGAAGGAAATTAATAAAAAACTAAATAATGGGGAGATATACCATATTGATGGATTGATAACTCTCAGTGTGGTTAAAATGTCAATTCTCATTAAATTGATCTATAAGCTCAAGCTATTCACATAAAAATTCCAGCAAGCTCTTTTTGTTGAGATCCACAAGCTGATTCTCAAATGTGTATGGAAACATAAAAAGCCAAGAGAAACCTGGATGGAGGATTTCACCGGGTGAAATTATATTATACATATAAAGCCACAATAGGGACAGACACACAGATCAGTGGAAATACGGAGTCCAGAAATAGATTCACACAGGGGCGCCTGGGTGGTTCAGCTGGGTAAGTGGTTGACTCTTGGTTTTGACTCAGGTCATGATCTTGAGGTTTTGTGAGTTTAAGCCCCGAATCTGCTCTGTCAGCTCTCTCTCTCTCTCCCTCTTTGACCCTCCCCCACTCACACTGTTTCTGTCTCTCAAAATAAATTTAAAAAAAATAGATTCACACACATATGTTCACATAATTTTCCAGAAAGTCTCCAGTGCAATTCAGTGGAGAAAGGAAGATCTTTTCAATAAATGGAGCTGAAGCAACTGAAGATCCATATAGAATAGGGAACCTTGATCCCTTGCCTTACACCATACAGAAAAATTATCTTGAAATGAATCCTAGAGCTAAATGTCATAAAACGGTAAGGTTTCCAGAAGAAAACAGGAAAATATCTTCATGATCTCATGTACACAAAGCTTTTAAAAAACTGGATGTAAAAGCACTAATAATATGAGAAAAAAAAGATCAATTTGATTTCAATAAAATTGAAAACTTTTGCTTACCCCCAAAACCCATCAAGAAAACAAAAAGGCAAGCTACAGACTGGGAGAAAATATTCATACTACAAATATCTGGCAAAGAAAGATACAGAATATCTAGAACATATAAAGAAATACTACTCATCAAAAAGGAAAATGATAAAACACACCAAAAAAAACTGTAAAAAATCAAAAGGCACATCATAAAAGAGGATATCCAAGTGACCAATAAGCATAGGAAAAGGTGCTTAGCTTGACTAGTCATCAGAAAAACACAAACTAAAATCACAATGAAATACTAGCACCGACCCCCTGTGTTGGCAAAATTTGGAAAACTGACAATACTAAGTGTTGACAGAGAGAAAGGGGCGAGTGGAATTCATGAGCATCTCTGGTAGGAGTGCAAAATGGCCCCACTGCTTTTGAGCCACTTGAAAGTTTCTGATAAAGTTGAACATCCTACTACCCTGTGATCCAGCAGTCTTACTGCCAGGCACTTACCCAAGAGAAACCAAACCATAAGTTCACACAGACTTGTATAGGAATGTTTGCATAGTGTGATTCAATTTATATGAAGTTCCAGGACAGCTGAAATTAATGCATAGTGATAGAAGTCAGAACAGTGGTTGTCTCTGGGGAGCTATGCATTTAACTGACTGGGATGGGGTACAAGGGGACTTTTTAGGGTGATGGAAATATTCTTTATATTGATCTGGGTGGAGGTTATGCGGGTGTAGGCACAGATAAAAACTCACCATATGTGTACTTAAGATTTATGCATTTTACTGTATGTAAACTCTACCTCTATAAGGAAAAAATGAGAAAACAGGAGACAGAGAATAGCTAGACCCTGCCCCCACTGCCCACCCATGCTATCTTTATAATAAATTCCTTGTTTTTCAGCATGGCTTGACATAGTGTCTGGCCCTTGCAAACAAAAGACTTTGCTCACAAGTTGTGAGGACCTGTCAGGCTTCTTGTCAGTTACCACAAAGCAACTGTGGCAAATGGGACAGAGTGTGTGTACGTGTGTGCATATGTCCGTGTGTGTATGTGTGTGTGTGTTTAAGCTTCTATTTTGGCCAGCAAAGTATTTTGTTTTGTTTTGTTTTAAATAGAAACATCACTTTTTTTAATGTTTATTTATTTTTGAGAGAGAGAGACAGAGCGAGAGCTGGGGAAGTGGCAGAGAGAGGGAGGGAGACACAGAATCCGGAGCAGGCTCCAGGCTCTGAGCTGTCAGCACAGACCCTGATAAGGGGCTTGAACAGCTGAACTGTGAGATCATGACCTGAGCCAAAGTGGGAGGCCCAACCGACTGAGCCACCCAGGTGCCCCAAGAAAGATCAGTTTTAAAATTTTTTTTTTTTTCAACGTTTATTTATTTTGGGGACAGAGAGAGACAGAGCATGAACGGGGGAGGGGCAGAGAGAGAGGGAGACACAGAATCGGAAACAGGCTCCAGGCTCTGAGCCATCAGCCCAGAGCCTGACGCGGGGCTCGAACTCCCGGACCGCGAGATCGTGACCTGGCTGAAGTCGGACGCTCAACCGACTGCGCCACCCAGGCGCCCCAAGAAAGATCACTTTTAGAGGCACCTGGGTGACTCAGTCAGTTGGGCCTCCCACTTCAGCTCAGGTCATGATCTCATGGTTCGTGAGTTCGAGCCCCATATTCAGCTGTCTGCTGTCAATGCAGAGCCCATTTCAGATCCTCTGTCCTTCCCCCCTTGCGCTCTCTCAAAATTAAATAAATATTTATAAGAGAAAAAGGAAGAAAGAAAGAAGAAAGAAAGAAAGAAAGAAAGTCGCTTTATTGGCAATTTAGGACCATAATGGTCACCTTCCAGAGCAGAAATGAGACGGTTATAAGAGAGCAGAGTATCAGATTGTAGCAGACAGGCTATTACTCTTCACCCTCATCCTCTCCCTCAGCACCATCCACTCCAGTCTCCTCATAGTCCTTCTCAAGGGCAGCCACGTCCTCACAGGCCTCAAAAAACTCTCCTCCCCTCATGCACTCACCCATATACCAGTAGCCAAAGGCACGTTTGGCATACATCAGGTCAAACTTGTGTTTTAACCTTTATGAATGTGAATGCCTTTGGGTAGGGCAGGCACTCTCCAGTCGTTTAAGTCTGTGTGTGTCTTCAGTATCTGGTCCCTGAGGGCATTTTGCCTCAGGGACCAGTATTTGGGGGATGGAGTGAAATTGAGGGTCCCTCCTATTCGCAACAGAAACTCCAGGGTTGGTTTGCTCCCCCTCCTCCCTGGTGCTGGCCCATGTGGGGCCCTCTTTCCCTCCTTCTTTCTGAGGCCCTTAGGACTGCTCCCTAGCCCCCCTTACTTGGGACCCTATATCTGGGCCTTGCATGTTCTTTTCTGGGAGATCCAGAGGCAGAAAGGCAGGATAAGGCACAGAGCTGGCCATCCCCTTCTGTGTCCCTGTTGTCATTCCCTTCCAGGAGCTTCCAGCTGGGGCCCCAGCTCTGCCTGCTCCGTGCTGCTCACAGAGATGCCAAGCTGCCCCTGGGGCACCTCACAGCCCATGCCCTGTGCCAACCCCGGGTAGACAGCTGCCGGAAAGGTCTGTCACCTCCAGGTCAAAGTGCTTCCCTGATGCTCATTATCCAAACTGCAGACAAATAGCTGTGACCTTGTCATCCCTGCTGAAATGGGCTGTTGCAGGAGTGACAGTGTGTGATGCCAGAGAATAAGTCAGAGGCTGGCTGAGTAGGGAAAGTGCTGTGTGGCCCAGCAGAGAGGAAATGACGGGCGCCGTGTCAGAGCCTCATAAACAAGCATGACTTCACACTCGTCCCGAACACACCCCTCTGAAGTCATGCAGACTCCTCCCGTCCCCTGGGTCTGCTGCGCACAGACCCTGACGCCATGGGGCACGCACTTCTGGGGTGGGCCTATGGCTTGCGCAAGGGCCATAGGCACATGGGCCGCTTGGAGAGGACACGCTGGCCCTGCCCCATGAACCATGGAAGCACCAGGCACCTCTCTATGCCAGGCCTTGGTCTGGGTACCAGGGACACAGAAGATGGCCCTCGGTCCCAGCTTTCAGCGACTGCTGGGGAACATGGTCGTGTGACTCTCCCATCACAATACAGAGTGTCTGGCCAGTGGGATAATGGAGCAGCGTCCAAGGCCCTGAGGACACCCAGCAGAAAGAGGGATTTCTTCCGCTGTGGGTCAGAAAAAGCTTCTGGGAGGAGGAAGCTTTGCAACTGTGTCTTGATGTAACTCTCCAAAGAAAGCTAAGGAAAAGGACTCCAGGCAGGGAGGCCAGAAAGGGCTGCCCAGGGGAGGAAGGTCACGTGCAGGGACCACAGGACTCTTGACCCACCTGCCCCTGGTTTCCTGCATTCTGCCTCCCAGAGCCCCTGCAGGAGCCACACGGATTCCAAGCAGCCTGGCAGTCCTGGTTCCTTGCCTCCAGCCCCCTAGAGCAAGGAGAACACATGGGGATGGCAGGAATGGCTTTCTGTGATGGGGCCCCCTCCCTCCCAGGGACACCCCACCTACCCACCCCAGGCAGATGCTTCTCAGTTACAAAGGCCGGCCTGCATGGCCAGACCACCCTAGGGGTCCTGGCCTGTACCTGAAGGAGGAGGTCGAGCATCAGTTAGGGCAGCCCCCACTCTGGGTGTCTGCGGTCACCCGCGCCCTCCCCCCGCCCCCCAACAAGTCATCCTGTTCAGTCGGCAGCTGGCCTGAACTCAAGGGAAGCTTCAGTTCCCTGGGAAGAGGGCCTTCCCCGTGCAAGACTGAGGACAACACCTGGGACACAGCAGAGCTGGTTCCAGAGCTGAGAACCCATGCCGAGGACGCCTCGTCTGGCGGGGTGTGCCCCACACTTTCAGGCAGTGTCACCCAGAGGCCTGTGCCATGAAGCTGACAGGCCCAGACCCGGCTGTCTGCCTGGAGGAACAAGTAGCTGGGCCCATGGCCAATGGGAGAGGTGGAGGAGGCCCTTGTAGGAAGGCGGGGCTACTTCCTGGCTGCTGTGGGGGCGGGGGGCTGCAGGTCACCACGTGTGGTCAGACCACAGCCCGTTCCCATCTTCAAAGAGGAGCTGCAAATTCAGATTTTCGGCCACCCATCTTCGGATGTTAAAAAGTCGGCAACGAGCTGGAAATGTTAAGATGATCCGTGAGGATCAGATCACATACATCTGGTCTGGGTGTGGGCTGCCACAGCCTCTCTCTGAATCACGTGACCTTTCACTACACTGTTGTGCCCAACAGAGGCTACTGAGATCCGGAGACTGGCTCCATCGCAGTGGCCTCTCACAGGGGGCGAAGCCAGGTGGGAATCTGGCACGGAGAGCCAGGTCAATGCAATCGCCACCACCCCCTGCACCTCTCCCCAGGCTGGCTACCTCACTGAAGGCGTGATGGTGGCCCAAACCAGTATGGTCAGCCCCGCTGCTGCCCCTGTTCCATGCCTGATGCAGAGGACCTTGTCCGAGTCTTGCCGCCAGTAGAGGCTTTTGAAGCTCAGGCCTGGGCCTGGGAACAATCTGTAGACCCTGGGCATTGACTTCTCTTTTGTGCAGACGAGAACATGCTGCCTGGGGTCCAGACTTCTCCAGGCCCAGATGCTACATATGCAGGCTGAGCTTAACCTCCAACCTCTGCCCCACAGATCCCATCAGAAGCTGGCATGCCAGAGATGTGACCCACAGCCTGGGTTGTCTCCAGGAGGCTGCCACCATCACCTTTCCAGGACTTTCCCATCTGTGGCTCCCTTGGGGGGAGGTGGCGGGCAAAGGCCTGGGTCCCCCAGGCTGAGCTTTGATAGCCCCCTTTGGAATAAAGGGGTTCAGTTGTCTCCTGGGGCACCTGGGTGGCTCAGTTGGTTAAGTGTCTAACTCTCGGTTTCAGCTCAGGTCATGATGTCCTGGTTTAGTGGGTTTGGGCCCTGCGTTGGGCTCTGTGCTGGCAGCTCAGAGCCTGCTTGGGATTCTCTCTCTCCCTTTCTCTCTCTCTCTCTGCCCCTCCTCAACTCATACTATCTCTGTCTCTCAAAAAAAAAAAAAAACTTAAAAAAAATTTTTTTTATAAGTGTATCTTGGGTCGCCAGGGTGGCTCAGTTGGTTAATTGTCCGACATCAGCTCAGGTCATGATCTCATGGTTCATGAGTTCCAGCCCCGCATCAGGCTCTGTGCCCACAGCTCAGAGCCTGGAGCCTGCTTTAGATTCTGTGTCTCCCTCTCTCTGCCCCTCCCCCGCTCTCACTCTGTGTGTGTGTGTGTGTGTCTCTCTCTCTCTCAAAAATAAGTAAACATTAAAAAAAATTTTAATAAAAAATAAAAAATTAAAAAGTGTGTCTCTTGCCAGTTTCCCCAGAGCTATTTTTGCACTTCTGGCTGGAATTAAGTGAGCCATTCTACCTTGTCACCACCACAGAGATCCCAAGAGTGCATATCTATGCATCATTCACAGCACTCTGTGAGCCATGCTAAGCACCCTTCTGCTGTGCTATTTCACGCATTCCTAGGAACAGTCCTCCGAGACTATTATTTTATTTTTCTTATATGGGTGAAATTGCTTGTGGCAATACTGGAATTTAGTGGCAGAGCCAACCAACACTGGCAGAGAGTGGGGGATGTTGGGACGTGCCCCTGGGTGGCTTAGTAAGTTGAACGTTGGACTTCAACTCAGGTCATAATCTCTGGATTCATGAGTTCAAGCCCAGAGTTGGGATCTTGCTGACAGCTTGGAGCCTGGAACCTGCTTCAGATTCTGTGTCTCCCTCTCTCTCTCTCTCTGTGCCTCTCCTGCTCACACTCTGTCTCTCTCTCAAAAATAAATAAACATTAAAAAAACACAACACACTGGAACACTGGCCCAACACGTCTTGGAGTCCTTGCTTTTAGTCAGTGTGTGCCTTCCGACCTCTACAGTCCTGGGTTCAAGTCTCTGCCCCAACCTGTTACTTTGTATTCCTGAGCCTCGGTTTCTTCACCTGTTAGAATGCCCTCGCACAAGCTCCTTATGAGGCTATGAGGAAAGAGTTAACACAGTAGGTCCGGTTCCCCAATCCTTGTATGTTTCCTGGGGAACCTGGAACCAAGACTGAAGTCTGGCAATCCCTGGGAATGTGACCCCCGGAAACTTTTTGCTCCTGATTGTTGATGTTGCATATGCCCAGATCAATGGGGTATTGCTGAGAAGTGGTGGCTTCTCAGGGCCTGTCAGAATTGTTTCCTGCACACATCAAGACAGCTGATACACCCGGTTTCACCCTTGGGATCCTGAGATTTGGTTGCCATAGCAGGATGTGCCTATGTGACCAGCTCTCTGTAAGACCCTGAGATCCTGGGGCATTTGAATGGCTCAGTTGGGTGAGTGTCTGACTTCAGCTCAGGTCATGATCTCATTTTTCGTGAGTTTAAGTCCCATATCCAGTTTCAGATCCTCTGTCCCCCTCTCTCTCTGCACCCCCTCCCCGACTTGTGCTCTCTCTCAAAAATAAATAAACATTAAAAAAAAAAAAGGACCCTGAGATCCTGAGACTTCAGTAGACTTCCCTAGATGAACATTTCACATGTGTCCCTATAGTTCTCTGTTGCAGAGAAAAGTGTATCCTGGGCGGCCCTATGAGGGAAGGACTTTGAAGTCTGTGCCTGACCTTTCTGGACCTCACTCAACACATATCTTTGTCCTGCTTTTGCTCTGTGCCCTTTCCTGTAATAAACCTTAGCCATGGATATAACCTGGCATTGAGTGTTCTGAATTCTAGTGAATCATTAAACTTGAGGTTGGTCTTAAGACACCACCCCCCCACCCGCAACCAAACAGCAGCTTAGAGGGAAGTTATATAAAGCTTCTGCCCATGGCTGGCACATGAAGTGGGCATCAGCGGTGGTGGTCAGAATTCAGCCTGTTTCTGGCTTTCTCCATAGACCTCATCCTCTGCTCTGACCTGTGGTGGGGTTTGACATTGGCCTTCATTTCTGCTCTTTACCTCCCTAACTGGATTTAGCATTCATTAACCCATGGCTTCTTCAGAACTGCCCTCCTCCTAGAGCATCCCTGATCAGGCTGGGCCCTGTCTCTGGCTGGGGACACAGAGTAAAGGGGCTGACTCATGACCTGATGGGCGAGTTGAGTCAATTGTACAGTCCAGCCCATGCCTGAGAGGTGATAAGGTGTATTCCGTGGACAGCAGCACAAACCTGCAATCTGGCTCAGCTGCAGTCATACTTCTCAACTTCCCGGCAGGGGCGCCTGGGTGGCTCAATTGATTGGGCGCCCAACTCTCGGTTCTGGCTCAGGTCACGATCTCGGGATTCATGAGATCCAGCCCCATGTCAGGCTCTGCACTGATAGCAAGGAGCCTGCTTGGGATTCTCTCTCTCCCTCTCTCGCTCTGCCTCTTCCCCACTCACTCACTCTCTCTTAACATAAATAAACTTAAAAATGAAAACAATGAAAAAAAATCCCTGGCAGTTAGAGCCATTCTAACTGCAGCACCAGCAGACGAATGAAGAAGCCGTCCCAGACATCTGGCCCCAGCAGATGTCACATGGCACAGATATGAGTCATTCACTGTGCTCTGCCTGAACTGCTGGCCCTCTTCACCTTTACCTGCCTTTAATGAAGACATGGAAACAAAATTTTTCTGTATCTTAACATTCTCTTAACTTTCTCTTACCCTACCATGAGAAATGGGGAAATGCAGTGATAAGTTGCTGCTGACACTTGGTCTCAGAAATGGGGACAGAGGGGCATATGAGTGGCTCAGTGTTTGACTTCAGCTCAGGTCATGATCTCGAGGTTCATGGGTTTCAGCCCCAATTCAGGCTCTGTGTTGACAGCTCAGAGCCTAGAACCTGCTTCGGATTCTCTCTCTCTCTCTGTCGTTCCTCCGCTCTCACTCTGTCTCTCTCTCTCTCGAAAATAAATAAAACATTACAAAAATTAAAAGTTTTAGAGACACACATAAAACCCTCATTCAACAAGTTTAAAATAAAAAACAGATATCATTTAGAAAAAAATACACACTTACATACCAGGATTCAGCTCCATTTCCAATATATGGAGAGTGGGTGTTTTCCCTACCATGGAGCTATTGTCCAAAACCAGCTGAATGTCCTACAATTCAACTCAATTCTGACACTATGTACTTGGAGACAGCATAAGATCCCACAGGTTGAGGGCTTGGTCCTATAAGACTGCTTTCTGCTTCAGATACCAATCCCAAGTCCAGGGATTCTGTACTTCTGACTGACTGGCATAAATCAGAGATTCCCACCACCCAGTCCTTGGGTTCAATCCGTTTGCTAGAGCAGTCACAGAACCCAGGAAACCCATTTACCCACTAGATCACTGTTTTATTACAAAGGATAAAAGGAGGTGGGTCAACAGCCAGACGAAGAGATATGTAGGGGGCGATCCCCAACAAAGGTGCTTCTATTCCCATGGAGCCTGGGCCCAGCATGGTGACACATGGAGGGTCTGGTTCACCAACCTAGATGTTCTCTGAACCCCTCACCTTCTGTTTTTTTTTATGGAGGCTTCATTTCATGTGCATGATCGATGAAATCATTGACCACTGGTGACCCATTCAACCTCCAGCCCCTCTCTCCTCTGTGGACATCAGGGGGTGGAACCGAAAGTTCCAACCTTCTACTCATGGTTGGTTCCCTTGGCAGCCAGCCCCCACCCTTAGGGACTTTCCACAAGTCACCTCATTGACATAAAACCCAGTTGTGTGGAAAGGAGCCTGTCATGAAAAGCAAGACACCCATTTCACCTTTATGGCAGTGAAGCGCTTTCAGGAACTGAGGACAGGTGACCCAATATAACAAAATATGTTCCAATTATCTTATCACTCAAAAGATTTTAAGGGTTTTGGTTGCTGTGAGCTGGGGACCATGGACAAATATATTTTGGTCATCGGAATGGCCAAATATATATTTCTTTCTTTTAAGCTTTTTATTTTGATTCCAGTATAGTTAACATAAACTGTTATATTATAGTTGCAGTTGTACGATACAGTGATTCAACAGTTCTATGCATTACACAGGGCTCATCATGGTAAGTGTACCTCTAATCCCTTATCATCTCTTTTACCACCCCCCCCCCACGTCCTCTCTGGTAACCCTCAGTTTGTTCTCTATAGTTTATATTTCTTACAGATTACAGTATTGCACAAATGAAGTCAGTTGGACTCAACTGACATCATCCAATCAATGCAATTAAGGCAACAACAAATACCAATGTGTGGCATAGTGTAGGCACTCTACCAGTGTTGTGTCAATTAATCTGTTTCTCCAGCCAAATCAGTTAATTGGTCTAGGCAATTTGGGTTGGGAGGTTGGGTTTGCCTGGGGGAGACTGACTGAATCATTTGGTTGGGGTTTGATATGCCAACTAGTGTGTGATTTCAGTATTTTTTAAAATGTCTATTTATTTTTGAGAGAGAGAGAGACAGAGTGTGGGGTAGGGAGGGGCAGAGAGAGAGGGAGACACAGAATTCGAAGCAGGCTCCAGACTTTGAGCTGTCAGCACAGAGCCTGACATGGGCTTGAACTCACAAACTGTGACATCATCACCTGAGCTGAAGTTAGACACTTAACTGACTGAACCAGCCAGGCGCCCCTGTTTCAGTGTTTTGAGTAATCCATATAAACTGTGATTATACAGGAATTAATTTACACTTGCTTTGGAACATATCCTGAAGGAAATCCCCCTGGGGGGGTAACAGTGGTGATCTCTGGATGATGGGATTGTGGTAATTATATTTTACTTTTTAATATTTGTCTAGATACTACTTTGTTTCTAATTTTTGCTCTCACCTTCCTGTGAGACATCTTTACCCATTGCCTGTGATACTGTAAGGCCTCCCCCTGAGAAGAATATGCCACCTTCCTCCACTGCCATTGCACTTGGCCATTGACTTGCTCAGCCAATGCTATATGGGCAGAAACGAAATGTACAATGTCGGAGCAGAAGCTTTATAAACCATTGTATGGTTCAGCCAGTTCTGTTTTCCTTGCTATGAGAGCAGCATATCCTAATGGGACTGATTCTGCAGCCTGTTTCTTGGAATGGAGACACAGAACAGAGCCTAGCAGACCCACAGCCAGGATAAAGCACAGGGAGAAATAAACCTTTGTTGCCATAAGCCACTAAGATTTGGGGGATCATTTGTAGCATATCTCAATGAAAGCTGACTAATACTCTTTTTTATTTTCCAAGTTTGCTACACTATACATGAGTTTGACAATCAGTTTCTAAAAGTTTTTAACATACATATTACTCTCTAGGTATTTAATGTGTTACTCTGAATCTTTTTTCCTGTCCAGAGTCTGTTATAAAAACAAGACTTAAATAATCTCACTAAATTAGATTTTGATGGACCACAGGGGTCTAAAAGTTACTTGAGAGTAATTTAAATAAAATCAGAGTTGTTCTGGGCCCCTTTGCCAGCCTGACCCTAAAGACAATGCTCAGAAGTAGTCTGCTGGTCCTGGGCGGAGGGTCAAGATGCATCACCCGGGGATTCCGGGGATTACCGGTCAGCATTAACTCCGCTTGCCTGGCACCCATCTCCCCTGCTGGTATTAGCACACTGATATCCCTCCAGGGAAGCAGACCTCTTCCACAGCCAACAAGGGAAGTTTGAAGGGCTGACCCACTCCACCAACGTTAGGGATGAGCGTGTGGCCCAGGCCTGTCCAATTAGAGCAGTGAGAACTTCTGGCCTCAGAGATTAGCCCAGAGAGTCATAAAACCCACAGTAAGCTACAATACTACAATTTTACAAGGCACCTCATTCTCCTCCTGCACCAGCTCTGGCCAGTGGAATATGGGCAGCAGTGGTGAATGTCACTTTCAGGTTTGCAACTTACTTTCTTTTGTTTTTTTTAAGTTTGTTTGTTTGTTTATTGAGAGAGAGAGAGAGAGAGAGAGAGAGAGAGAGAGATGAGGGAGGGGCAGAGAGAGACAGAAAAAGAATCCCAAGTAGGCTACACACTGTCAGTGCAGAGCCCGATGTGGGGTTTGAACTCATGAACCCTGAGATCATGACCTGAGCTGAAATCAAGAGACAGACACTTAACCAACTGAGCCACCTAGGTGCCCCAATGTATGTTCCATGTGGAATATTCTCTTTCCTTTCCCTGATAACCATGAGGCTTTGCATTGAAGATAGTCACAAAATGGGGGGGAGCCTGGACACCTTAGTGACTAATTGGCACAAGGCCTCCATGTCCCAAACACATTGGACTGTGATGTGAGTAAGCAGTAAGAGATTTCAGGATTTATATGTTACCATAGCAAAGTCTAGCCTACTCTGACAAATATATGACCCAAACCTAGGCCAGACTAGTTACAGTTATCCCCAAGGACTTAGGTTTGGAAAGAGCTACTCTCTTTTTCCTGGAATTGCTAAGCTAACAGGATGTAAACCTGGAGTGCTAAACCCATTGTTTGTTTACTCATTCATTCATTCCACAAGTATTTGTTGAACCCTAACAATATTCCTAGCACTGGCCTAGGCTCGTGGGCCAGGGCTGTGTAGTGGGGAGCAGGCAGTCCAAGAATAAGACTAACAAAGGAATGCTAAACTGAGAAACAGAACATTGGGTTAGACTGCTGGATCCAACCATACCTGAAACCATTAGTACTCTATTTTGTAAACCATTTGAATGGAGTTTCTGACACTTGTGTACAAGTCATAAGTGATTCAGAAGTAAGACTGAAATGAGAACGAAGTCCTAGGTTTGTGTTGTCATTCAGATGGGCTGATAATAGATAGGGTGCAGATATTAGCTCAGACAGAGCTTGCCAAAGCAGAGTAAGTGGACACAAATTATAGTGTGCAGGATTGGGCATGTTCTGGTCATTAGGACACAGCCCTAAGGACAGGGGAATGAAGAGCAGCTATGACACCAAACCTAGCACAGAAGTTTGCTCTGACACCTACCCAGACTGTGCTGTGACCGCTCAGATCAACTCCACCAGCAGCAACCTCACTCCTGACCTCAGGCATTCAAGCTCCCCTGTCCTGGGCTATGTCTGGCTATGGGCTTGGATTTGACAAAAAGCTACAAGTCAAAACTTGGAGGGTTGCCTGGGTGGCTCAGTTGGTTGAGTGTCTGACTTTGGCTCAGGTCATGATCTCAAGGTCACCTTGGGCTCTCTGCTGTCAGCCCAGATCTTCTGTCTCCTTCTCTGCATCTCCCCCACTTGAGCTCCCTCTCTCAAAAATAAACATAAAAAAAAACTAAGAGTAACAAAAATGAATGTCAATTTAATTGTATTCAAGGCACATTTATAATGCTCCTACTGTGTTCCATTTTCAGTGCTGTTTAGAGAAACTGTCTTGAACACTTTCTGCACACCAAGAACTTTATCCTTCCTCCCTCCTTCCCTTCCTTCTTTCCTTTCTTACTCCCTCCTTCTCTTCCTTCCTTCCACCCTTCCTTCCTTTTAGTCAGTAGTAACTGAACATAATCCCAGCCAGGCCCTGTATTGGGCAGTGATCCCTGAAAAATCAATGGAATGAGGGGCTCTTTGGACTCACAGAAAGTGTGCTAGTCATTAATGTTGTTTGCTAAATAGTTTTAGCTCTCTCCTCATGACCTCCTTGTTTGGGTGGGTTTGAATGACTAATGAATCACACAAATGAGTTGGTGTCTTTTTTTTTTTTTAATTTTTTTTCAACGTTTATTTATTTTTGGGACAGAGAGAGACAGAGCATGAACGGGGGAGGGGCAGAGAGAGAGGGGGACACAGAATCGGAAACAGGCTCCAGGCTCTGAGCCATCAGCCCAGAGCCCGACGCGGGGCTCGAACTCACGGACCGCGAGATCGTGACCTGGCTGAAGTCGGACACTTAACTGACTGTGCCACCCAGGCGCCCCAGAGTTGGTGTCTTTTAATCGCCCATGCAGGTCTCTTTCCCTCTGCCATGGTGACTATAGTGTTTCAAATGGTGGTTGCTGCTTCAGCCTGGGTCATGGAGATAGAAAATATGGAGCAGAACCCATGCATAATCCATTATAAACATGTAACACGAGGAAGAAGTAAACCTTTATGGTTATAGTTCAGAGAGTTTGGGGCTCTTTGTTATTGCAGCATGGCCTCTGCTGTGCTAACTGATGCACCCATTTGCCAAAGGCTGTAACACTGAGTAGCATTCCCAACAGAGTTGCTTCGCTATGGTAGCTCCACAGGTATCACAAGAATCCCTACTCAGAGGACCATGGATTCCTCTCTGGTTATAAGTCTTTGCCTAGGGCTTCTGCCTGCACACATCAGACTGTAGCTGACTTTTCATCGGTCTGCCTGAGGTCTTGCTTCTGGCCTGAGCTGCTCTGGGCAGGGTGACCTGCCAGCAGTCTAGATTCTCTGAAGCCATATGAGTTTCTGGGGGCTGATGTAACAAATTGCCACAATCTGGGTGGCTTCACATGAGAGAAACTTAGTCTCTCCGGTTCTGGAGGCCAAAAGTCCAAAACAAAGGCATGGGGTGGGGAGGGGGGGTGGGCCACAGGCCCTCCTGAGTTTCCAGAGGAGAATCTACCCTTCACCTCTTCTAACTTTTGGTGACTACTGTCTTCTTGGATTCAGGCCACACCACTCCCATATCTCCCTTCATGTTTATGTCACCTTCTCCTTTGAATCTGTCTCCTCTTCTGTGTATCTCTTATAAGGCCACTTGTCATTGGATTTAGGGACCATGCAGATAATCCAGAATGTATTCTGGATTCTTAATGTAATTACATCTGCAAAGACTCTTTTTTCCAAATGAGGTAACATTCACAGGTTCCAGCAACCCTGGGCACACCTTTTTTTTTTTAATTAATTAATTTATTTTGAGAGAGTGAGAGTGAGGGAAGTGCAGAGAGAGAGGGAGAGAGAGAATCCCAAGCAGGCTCTGTGCTGTCAGCATGGACGCCAATGTGGGGCTCAAGTTCATGAACCGCCAGATCATGACCTGAGCTGAAATCAAGAGTTGATGTTCAACTGACTGAACCATCCAGGTGCCCCTAGGCCTCCTTTTTGTGGGTCACACCAATCAGGTACTATGTGTGACCCCAGGGTCAAGGAGTGGGATGAGGGTTCAAGACTCCTCAGAACAATAACACCATCTCTCTCTCTCTCTTTTTAAAATGTTTATTTATTTGTGTGTGTGTGTGAGAGAGAGAGAGAGCATGCAGCAGAGTAGGGGGGTGGAGGAGCATGGAAGATAGAAAGTGGGCTCTGCACTGACAGAGATATGGGGCCTGAACTCACGAACTGTGAGATCATGACATGCCCTGAAGTCGGATGCTTAACCGACTGAGCCACCCAAGCGCCCCATAATATCTCTTTTGTTTGGCTTTTACATTTTTTTTTATAACAGAATGTTTAGGCAATATAAAATAGACAGTGAAAAATAAAATAAACAAAGTCCCAGTGCCCTGTTGCTTGAAAGAGTGGGGGCCAGCATCTGCTGGTTCCCTCTTCTTCCCACCTTAGCAGATGTGGTATCCGGGGCTGAAATGAGAATGTTCACATTGTTTAGAGGCTATCTTTCCCCCAAGCAGCACTTTGTGTGTCCTCTCCATCTGTCCAAATAGCCCATGACATATGCCCTTAAAATTATTCTGACCACTAAATGTGAGTTTACCATACCTGCGGTTTTTTGGAGATTGTTTAACGATTTCTTTTTCTAATGATGTAAGTAATAATGTGCATTAGACAAAAGTTGGAATAAGAGCCCTTCCCAAATTGTTCTACCCAGAAATAACTGGTAAGATTTTGTTAAATATCCTCTCGGTGTTATCTTCAATCATATATGTATTGTATTTTGTCCGAAGGATAGAGTTCCTATCTCTCCCTCTAAATGCAGTGAAAACCCCTGGACAGAATGTGTGGAACAGCTATCTGAGGCCTCTGAAAAATAAATGAGATGTCCAGTTTCCAGTCTGGCAGATAAGGAGCTTGGAAGTCATCGCTCCACTGTAACGATAAGAAAAAGGCTAAACAAACTAAAAAACAACACCTGGGATGCCTGGGTGACTCAGTCAGTAAAACACCCAACTCTTGGTTTCAGCTCAGGTCGTGACCTCACGATTCATGGGTTTGAGCCCCACATCAGGCTCCATGCTGATGGTGCGGAGCCTGCTTGGGATTCTCTCTCTCTCTCTCTCTCTCTCTCTCTCTCTTTCTCTGCCCCTCCCCTGCTCGCTTCTCTCTCTCTCAAATAAATAAATAAACTTTAAAAAACGTTTAAAAATCAACACCTCTTCTTAGATCTGTCAGAGAAGTGACTTAACAGGGCAAATTGCTATTCCCCAAATTGGACACACAGATGAATACAGAGAATCACAATTTAATGGGATTTAATGGGAACAGAAACCTGCCCAGGTACCAGTGCCAGAGTAGGAAAACCTGAATTGCAATCCACCAATTGGAAGCTTGGTGTGGACAGTTCTGAGAGTTAAAAACCCCAGAGGGACCCAGGCAGGGGGGCCCCCACACTCTCATGAGTGAGTTCTACCTCCAAGACCTCCACCGGATCCTCACAGTGAGCATCAGAGAAAATCTCCTTGTGCTGCCTGTAGAGACAAGGAAGTAACCTTTCTGATATACACCAGAGAACACTGTGCTCTGAAAGTCCTGTCTTGGGAGCACCTGGGTGACTCAGTCGGCTAGGCGCCCAATTCTTGATTTCTGCTCAGGTCATGATCTCATGGTCTTGAGATCAAGCTCTGCATTGCACTCCATGCTGGGTGTGGAGCCTGCTTAAGATTCTCTCTCTCCCTCTCCCTCTGCCCCTTCCCTGAGTGCACATGCTCTCTGTCTCTCTCTGTCTCTCTCTCTCTCTCTCTCACGTCTACCCCCCCAACCCCAATAAACAAACGAACAAACAAACAAAAAAACAAATAAATAAATGTGCTGTCCTCAAGAGAAAATGTTTTTCAAAAAATGTTTTATTATGTTTATTTATTTTGAGGGAGAGACAGAGCACATGCAAGGGAGGGACAGAGAGAGAGGGAGACACAGAATCCGAAGCAGGCTCCAGGCTATCAGTGCAGAGCCCAATATGGGGCTCAAACCCGCAAACTGTGAGATCATGACCTGAGCTGAAGTTGGGACACTTAACTGACTGAGCCACCCAGGCACCCCTCTCAAGAGAAACTGTTTTACCAAAACCTAACCCATTGGAATTTTAGCAGAGTTGACTAACCCCGGGGAAGGAAAATATCTGTCGCCAGCCCCCACTAGCTATGTACCTGGAGGAAGGGAAATACCCAACTCTAGCCCCTCTATCCATCCTGTCCCACCTAACAGGGTGAGAAACTGAGGAGCACTTATGTAGTTTACAGTCCAGGGTACAAGCTCACTAACAGACTGGGACCCAGTCATAAGTCTGTTGAGCACTTCTCCCCTCACACCTTACTAACAGATCACTAAAGGCCCATTTGCTGGAGCTCCCTTTACACAGCACATCATACCTGGCTTTCAACAAAAAATTACAAGCTATACTTAAAGGCAAAAAGCAAGCAAGCAAAAAAACAAAAAAACCTACATTTTGAAGAGACAGAGCAATCATCAGACCCAGACTCAGATATGGCAGGAATATTGGAAATATCAGGCTGAGAATTTAGAACAGTTATGATTAGTATGCTGAGGACTCTAAACAGTAAAAATACACAACATGCAATAGATAGGCAACATAAGCAGAGAGATGGAAATCCCAAAAAAGAATTAAAAAGAAATGCCAGAGGGACGCCTGGGTGGCTGAGTCAGTTGAGCATTTGACTCGATTTCAGCTCAGGTCGTGATCTCATAGTTTGTGAGATCGAACCCCACACTGGGCTCTGTGCTGACAGCATGGAGCCTGCTTGGGATTCTCTCTGTCTCTCTCTTTCTGCCCCTCCCCTGCCCTCTCTCTCACTATCAAAATAAACATTTAAAAAAAGAAATCCAGAGATGAAAGTCTCTAACAAAAATGAAAAATGCCTTGATGAGCTCATTAGTTGATTTGACATGACTGAAGAAAGACATGACATATCTCTCTGAACTTGAGGATATGTCAAAAGAAACTTCCAAAACTGAAAAACAAAGAGAAAAAAAAAGAGTAAAAAAAAAAGTCACATGAAATCCCAGAACTGTGATACAACTATAAAAGGTGTGACATATGTATATCAGGAATACCAGAAGGAAAGGAAAGAGAAAACAGAAGAAATATTTGATGCAATAATGACTGTGAATTCACCCGAATTAATGTCAGAACCAACCACAGATGCAGGAAGTTCAGGGAACACTAAGCAGGAATAATGCCAAACAAAAAACTACAAATATCATGTTCAGACTGCAGAAGATCAAAGCTAACACAAGGTGCCTGGGTGGCTCAGTTGCTTCAGCATCCACCCTGATTTTGGCTCAGGTCATGATCTCACAGTCATGAGATCAAGCCCCGTGTTGGGCTCTCCACTGAGCACAGAGCCTGCTTGGGATTCTCTCTCCCTCTGCTCCTCCCCCACTCACACGTGCTCTGCCCCTCCAAAAAAAAAAACATGAAGAAAAAATATTGAAAGAAACAAGAGGGGGGCGAGGAATACTTTACTTATAGAGGAGCAAAGATAAGACTAACACCTGACTTCTCAGAAACCACACAAAGCAAGAAGAGTGGAGTGAAATATTTAGAGTGTTGAGGTAAAACTGCCCCTCCCACAAATATAGAATTTTATATTCTGCAAGATAATCTTCCAAAAGTGAAAGTGAAGTACTTCCTCGGATGAAGAAAAATTGGGAGAAATTGTTGCCAAGGAAATGCCTTGCAAGAAATTCCACGGCTGAGGCCTCAGGGTCCTGGCACCTGCAAACACCCAAAGTGCAGCAGCATGAGGCTGAGCTTGGAGAGAGGACTTGACTGGCACTTGTCCCACTCCACTCTGAGCCTCCTTGTCACCTGATGTTAGATGGCATCTACAATGATGGATGGTAAGAAGAAAGAGGACCATTCTGCCATCAATGAGGTAGTGACCAGAGAATATACCATCAACATTCACAAGCACATCCATGGAGTGGGTTTCAAGAAGCGTGTCCCTTGGGCACTCAAAGAGATCTGGAAATTTGCCGTGAAGGATAAGGGAACACCAGATGTTCACACTGACACCAGGCTCAGCAAAGCTGTCAGGGACAAAGGAATAAGAAACGTCCCATTCAATATCCATGGGCTGTTGTTTAGAAAAAGTAATGAGGATGAAAACTCACCAGACAAGCTCTATACGTTGGTTACTTGAGTACTTGTCATCGCTTTCAAAAATCCACAGACAAGGGCCCCTGGGCGGTTCGGTTGGTTAAGCTTCCAACTCTTGGTTTTGGCTCTGGTAAAGATCTCCTGGTTCATGAGATAGAGTCCTGCATCCAGCTCTGCACTGACAGTGTGGAGCTTGCTTGGGATTCTCCCTCTCTCTCTCTCTCTCTCTGCCCCTCCTCCATTCACTCTCTCTCTCACAAAATAAATAAATAAGCATTTTAAAAAATCCATAGACAGTTACTACAGAGGGGAACTAAACATTCTGTGTCAAATTGAGGTATAAAACCACCAAAAAATCCCCAAAACAAAATGTTAAAATAAATGCTTCAGAGAAAAGGAGAATCATAGAAGTCAGAAACTGAGATCTACATAAAGAAAAGAAGATCATCAGAAGAAAAATAAGTAAAGGTAAAATAAAAACTCTTACTTGTCTTATTTTTAGTTGATCTAAGAGATAATAATTTGCTCAAAATAAGAATAGCAGTAGTATATTCAAGGATCATATATAAGTGAAATAAATGTCAGCAATAATTTAAGGGATCAGAGGGAGGAATTAGGAATATTTTATTTTTGTTAGGTACTTACGCTATCCATGAACAGGCATAGTGCTATTCAAAGGTGAAATGAAGTAGTTGTAAATGTATAATGCCAACTTTACTGAAAAGTGAAAAAAAGAAGTATCATATCAATAGATGCAGGAAAATGATATGACAGACCACCCATTCATGATAAAAACTCTCAGCAAACTAGGACTAGAGGGTAACTTCCTCAACTTGATAAAGAACATATACAAAAAACCTACAGCTAACATCATACTTTATGGTGAGGAATCCAAAGCTTTTCCATTAAGATCAGGAATAAGGCAAGGATGTCCCCTCTCAACACTGCCTTTCAACATCATAATGCAAGTCCTAGCTAATGCAATAAGACAAGAAAAGGAAATAAAATGTACACAGATTGAGAAGGAAAAATTAAAATTGTCTTTTTTTCACAGATGACATGATCATGTTATGCAGAAAATCCAAAAGAATTGACAAAAACACTCCTGGAACTGATAAGTAATTAAAGGAAGATTGTATAATATACCAGGTTAACATATAAAAGTCAATCATTTTCTGAAATGCCAGTAATGAACAAGTGGAATCTGAAATTAAACACACAATACCACTCACCAACAATGAAGAGACAGACAGAGAAATCAAGGAATCAATCCCATTTACAGTTGCGCAAAAACCCATAAAATACCTAGAAATAACTCTAACCAAATCTATACACTGAAAACTATAGAAAGCTTATGAAAGAAATTGAAGAAGACACAAAAAAATGGAAAAAGATTCCATGCTCCTGGATAGGAAGAACAAATATTGTTAAATTATCAATACTACCCAAAGCAATCTACATATTCAATGTGATCCCTATCAAAGTAACACCAGCATTCTTCACAGAGCTAGAACAAACAATCCTAAAATTTGTATGGAACCAGAAAAGACCCCGAATAGCCAAAGCAATCTTGAAAAAGAAAACCAAAGCAGGAGGCATCACAATCCCAGACTTCAAGCTATACTACAAAGCTGTAATCATCAAGACAGTATGGTACTGGCACAAGAACAGATACTCAGATCAATGGAACAGAATAGAGAACCCAGAAATGGCCCCACAAACGGATGGCCAACTAATCTTTGACAAAGCAGGAAATAATATCCAATGGAATAAAGATAATCTCTTCAGCAAGTGGTGCTGGGAAAACTGGACAGCGACATGCAGAAGAATGAACCTGGACCACTTTGTTACACCATACACAAAATAAACTCAAAATGGATGAAAGACCTCAATGTAAGACAGGAAGCCATCAAAATCCTCAAGGAGAAAGCAGGCAAAAACCTCTTTGATCTTGCCCGCAGCAACTTCTTAGTCAACACATCTCCGGGAGGCAAGGGAAACCAAAGCAAAAATGAACTATTGGGACCTCATCAAAATAAAAATCTTCTGCACAGCAAAAGAAACAATCAGCAAAACTAAAAGGCAACCAGCGGAATGGGAGAAGATATTTGCAAACGACATATCAGATAAAGGGTTAGTATCCAAAATCTATAAAGAACTTCTCAAACTTAACACCCAAAAAACAAATAATCCAGTGAAGAAATGGGCAAAAGACATGAATAGACACTTCTCCAAAGAAGACATCCAGATGGCCAACTGACACATGAAAAAATGCTCAACATCAATCATCATCAGGGAAATACAAATCAAAACCACAATGAGATACCACCTCACACTTGTCAGAATGGCTAACATTAACAACTCAGGCAACAACAGATGTTGGCAAGGATGTGGAGAAAGAGGATCTCTTTTGCATTTTTGGTGGGAATGCAGGCTGGTGCAGCCACTCTGGAAAACAGTATGGAGGTGCCTCAAAAAACTAAAAATAGAACTACCCTACAACCCAGCAATTGCACTACTAGGCATTTATCCACAGGATACAGATGTGATGTTTCAAAGAGACACATACACCCCCATGCTTATAGCAGCATTATCCACAATAGCCAAAGTATGGAAAGAGCCAAAATGTCCAACGATGGATGAATGGATAAAGAAGATATGGTATATATATATATACAATGGAGTATTACTCAGCAGTCAAAAAGAATGAAATCTTGCCATTTGCAACTACATGGAGGGAACTGGAGGGTATTATGCTAAGTGAAATTAGTCAGTCAGAGAAAGACAAATATCATATGAGTTCACTCATATGAGGACTTTAAGAGACAAAACAGATGAACATAAGGGAAGGGAAACAGAAATAATATAAAACAGGGAGGGGGACAAAACAGAAGAGACTCTTAAATATGGAGAACAAACTGAGGGTTACTGGAGGGGTTGTGGGGGAGGGATGAGCTAAATGGGTAAGGGGCATTAAGGAATCTAATCCTGAAATCATTGTTGCACTATATGCTAACTATATGCTAATTTGGATGTAAATTTTTTTTAATAAAAAATAAAATCAAAAAAAAAAAAAGAAAAAGAAAAGAGGAAAAAACCCCCCACAATGCCACTTACATTAACACCTCCCCCAAATGAAATGCTTAGGTATAATCTAACAAAATATGTACAAGATCTCTATGAAGAAAACTACAAAACTCTGATGAAATAAATCAAAGAACTAAATAAGTGGAAAGATATCCCATGTTAGTGGATAGGAAGACAATATTTTCAAAATTTCAGTCCTTCCCATCTTGATCTGTAGATTCAATGCATCCCAATCAAAATCCCAGCAAGTTACTTTGTGCATGTCAACAAGATGATTCTAAAATTTATATAAGAAGCAAGAAGACCCAGGACACCCAACATTATATCAGAAGAGGAAAACACGTGGCTCTGTCTGTTAGCGTCCAAATTCAGCTCAGGTCATGATCTCGAGGACCATGAGTTCGAGCCCCGTGTCAGGCTCTGTGCTGACAGCTCAGAGCCTGGAGCCTCCTTTGGATTCTGTGTCTCCCTCTCTATCTGCCCCTCCCCCACTTTCTCTGTCTCTCAAAAAATGAATAAACATTTTTAAAAATTAAAAAAAAAAGAAAATTAACAACACAATTTTAAAAATAGTCAAAATACCTGAACACAGGGTACCTGGCTGGCTCAGTCACTGGAACATGTGACTCATTATCTTGGGGTTGTGAGTTCGAGTTGGAGATAGATGTTACTTAAAAAGAAAAAAAAACCTTTGGGGCACTTGGATGGCTCAGTCAGTTAAGTTTCCAACTCTTGTTTTCAGTTCAGTTCATGATCTCACTGTTATAAGATCAAGTCCCACATCAGGCTCTGCTCTGGTCATGGAGTTTGCTTAAGATTCTCTCTCCCTCTCCCTCTGTACCTCCCCCACTCTCTCTCTATCTCTCAAAAAATAAAATAAATAAACCTTAAAAAAATGCCTGAATAGACACTTCACCAAAGAAGATATACAGATGGCAAAGAAACATTTGAAAAGATGTTCCACATCACATGTCATCAGGGAAATGTAAATTAAAACAACAATGAGATACCACTGGACACATGTTTGAATGGCCCAAATCCAAAACACCGCTAACACCAAATACTGGTCAGGATGTGGAACAGCAGGGACCTCATTCATTGGTGGTAGGAGTGTAAAATGGTACAGTCACTCTGGAAAGCAATTTGGCAATTTCTAACAAAACTAAACATGGTCTTACACAATCCAGCAATCATGCTTCTTGGTTTTACCCAAAGGAGTTGAAAACTTATACAAAAACCTGTACGTGGGCATTTATAGCAGCTTTATTCATAATTTGAAAATTTGAAAGTGACCAACATGTCCTTTAGTAAGTGGATGAGTACATGTATGGAATACAATGGAATATTATTCAGTGCTCAAAAGAAATGAGTTATCAAGCCATGAAAGCCATAGAGCAACTTTAATTCATATTACTCAGAAAAAGCAAAGCCAATCTGAGAAGACTGTGTACTGTATGATTCCAACTACGTGACATTCTGGAAAAGGCAAGACTATGGAGATGGTACAGAGATTAGTGGTAGCTAGGAATCTGGGAGAGGGGAGATAGAGTGGGGGTGAGGAAGGATGAATAGGAGGATCACAGAAAAATTTTAGGGCAGCAAAATTATTATGTATGATACTATAATGATGGGTACATATTACACACTTGTCAAAAAAAAATGCCCTTAAGTGTACAACGATTCAAGAGTGAATCTTAATGTAAACTACGGACTTTGGGTGATAATGACATGCCAGTGCAGGTTAACTGACATAACAAATGTTCACTCTGGTATCGACTGTTGATAATGGAGAGGCTGTGGTGTTGGGGAGGTAGGGAATAAATGGGCACTCTCTGTACTTTCCCTTCAGTTTTGCTGTGAATCTAAAACTGCTCGAAAAAAAATAAATTCTGTTTTTTTTAAATTAGAGCAGATGAATTGGGAATGAGAACAGATCTCTATATACGACTGAACCACCGTGAGTTTCCCATTTTTCTCCTTTGGTATTACCCAGCCTAGACTCAAGTCAGACCAAAACCCAGATGTATGCACTGTTGTGAATAAAAAGAGCTCTAAGAGAAACCCCTGATTCAAAGAATGGGAGAGAAGTGTAATAGAGAGTGGAAGAAATCTATTTTCTTCCTGTCTCGCTCACACCCCTACCCCAGACAACCCCCCTGAAGTAGAGCGGAAGTGGCTGCTGGGAAGGCACCTAAAACTCTGAAGTAGGAAAACCCTTTCTGCCTAAAGGAACTGTGGGCTCAAGAGTGTAAGGATAATACCCATGGCTTTTGTTTTCTCGATCCTCTCACTGCTTGGTCCTAGAGGCAGACACAGTTCCAGAAAGTATGTGCCAGAGCAGGAAAACTAAAGTCCTAGTGTTCTAATTAGAAACCCAGGTAGTGTGCAGGGTGGGAGTGGAAGCAGTAAAGCATTGGGGAGATTTCTTAGACGAAAAGGCTCAAAGTAAAATTGGTTGTAAATTCCTGGACTATTAACCTCTGAGCTGTGTCTGTGCATGCATGGATCTGACCGTAAGCAGCAAATCAGTGCCTTTGAGATCTGAACTATAGGATGGATCACCATCCAGGTCCCAAATTAGCCACCGGTGTGGTGCATACACAGGGCATATATAAATACCATTGCAAAGGCTTTGGAAACAGAACTGAGATTAGAACGCAAACCCTCAGGGACACCTGGATGGCTCAGGCAATGGAGCATGTGACTTTTGACCTCAGGGTTGTGAGTGTGAGCCCCACGGTGGGTGTAGAGATTACTCAAAAATAAAATCTTAGGGGCACCTGGGTGGCTCAGTTGGTTAAGGATCGGACTTCAGCTCAGGTCATGATCTTACCATTTGTGGGTTCGAGCCCTGTGTCAGGCTCTCTGCTATAAGCATAGAGCCTGCTTTGGATCCTCTGTCCCTCTCTCTTTCTGTCCCTTCCCTGTTTGTGCGCGCTCTCTCTCCCTCTCTCAAAAGTAAACATTCAAAGGCCAGGAGCCTAGAGTCCTGACTTTAATAATAATAATAATAATAAATAAATAAAATAAAACAAATCTTAAAAAAAAAAAGAACCAAAACCTTCAGAAATTGGGTTGCTTACTAAAACACACAAAAAATTTTAAAACCTAACATTCTGTGCAGGACTTAAACAAGATCTAGAGTCCCAAAATGTAATATTCAGAATTTCCAGGAGGAAAAAACAAAATTGCTTGACATATGAAGAAGAAAACACTAGCATCACCATCCAAGTGAAAAGACAATCAACAGATGCCAACCCAGAGATGACATGGGTGTTATTCTGAGAAGACTTTGATGCAACTGTTACATTCATGTCCCAGGAAATAAAGGCAAACAGCTCTTGAGATGGAAGGAAAGATAGAAAGTCTCAGGAAGTAAACAGAAGATACTAAACAGAACTAAATGGAAGTTTTAGATTTGGAAAATACAATAACCAAAATAAATAAATTTCCTGACTAAAAAAGGAGTCACTGAACCTCAAGATAGTTCAATAAAATTTATCCAAAATGAACAACAGATGGGGGGGGGGGGTGAGGGAGAGGGAAAGTGGGTGATGGGCATTGAGGAGGGAACCTGTTGGGATGAGCACTGGGTGTTATATGGAAACCAAGTTGACAATAAATTACATTTAATATAAAAAATGAACAACAGAGAGGATAAAAGTGTAGAAAAAAATGAACAGAGCCTCAGGAATTTGTGGGATAACAGAAAGGTCAACATTCAACCCATCAGAGTCTTGAAAGTAGAGGAGAAAGAATGAAAAAAAAAGGTATGGAAAAAATATTTGAGAAATAATTGCTTAAAACTCCCCAAGTTTTCTCCCCTCCAAAAAAACAAAACAAAACAAAACAAAACAAAACAAAACAAAAACAAAACAAAAAAAACCCCTTAAATTTACAGATTCAAGAAACATACAAGTCTCAAACAGGATAAACTCAAAGAAATCCATGCCCAGACACATCATAATCAAACTGATGAAATCTGAAGATAAAGAAACATAGATCTTCCTCAACTTATGATGGGGTTATGTTCCAATAAACCCATTGTAAGCTGAAGATAGCATTAAGTGGAAAATGCTTTTAATACTCCTAACCTACTGAGCGTCATAGCTTAGCCTAGCTCTACCTTAAGCATTCTCAGAACACTTAGACTAGCCTTGAGTTGGGCAAAATCATGTAACACAAAGCCTATTTTATTATTTATTTATTTACTTACTTATTTTTAAACTTTTATTTATTTATTTTGAGAGAGAGATAATGGGTGAGGGACAGAGAGAGAAGGAGAGAGAGAATCCCAATTCACAAACCGTGAGATCATGATCTGAGCTGAAACCAAGAGTTGGACTCTCAACTGAAGCCACCCAGGTGCCCCCAAAGCCTGTTTTAATAATAAAGTGTTGAATATCTTGTCTAACTTATTGAAAATTGTATTGAAAGTATAAAACAGAATTGTTGTATGGGTACAGTGTAGCTATAAGTGCATTGGTTGTTTTCTTTCTTTTGAGAGACAGTGTGAATGAGGGAGGGGCAGAGAGAGGGTGAGAGAGAGAGAATCCCAAGCACGTTCCATGCTTTCAGCACAGAGCCCGGTGTGGGGCTCAAACCCATGAAACCATGAGATCATGACTTGAGCCAAAACCAGGAGTCAGATGCTCAACCAACTGAGCCACCCAGGCTCCCTGGTAATTTGCTTTTACAATCATATTGATGACTGGGAGCTGGAGCTTGCTGTTGCTGTCCAGCATCAAGAGAGGGTATTGGACTGTACATCAGTAGCCTGGGAAAAGACCAAAATTCAGACTTCAAAGTATGGTTTCTACTGACTGTGTATCATTTCTGCACCATTGTAAACTTGAAAAATTGTAAGTTGAATCACTGTAAGTTGGGGACTATTTGTATATCTTAAAAGCAACCAGAGAAAAATGACACACCGTATATAGGGAAATATCAATTCAAATGACTACAGATATTACATTGGAAACCGTAGAACCCAAAAGGCAATGGAATAATATATTTATTTATTTATTTATTTGTTTATTTATTTATTTATTTTATTTTATTTTATTTTATTTTTCAATATATGAAATTTACTGTCAAATTGGTTTCCATACAACACCCAGTGTTCATCCCAAAAGGTGCCCTCCTCAATACCCATCACCCACCCTCCCCTCCCTCCCACCCCCCATCAACCCTCAGTTTGTTCTCAGTTTTTAAGAGTCTCTTATGCTTTGGCTCTCTCCCACTCTAACCTCTTTTTTTTTTCTTTTTTTTTTTTCCCTTTTTCTTCCTCTCCCCCATGGGTTTCTGTTAAAACTGTTGGAATAACACAGAATTTCAGATCCAATAAAAATATCTTTCAGAAATGATTTGAAATAAAGACCTTCTCAGAGGAAGGGAAACTAAGATAATTTGTTGCTAGCACCAAAAGAATTGCTAGAATTTTTTCAGACAGAAGAGTAAACTTGGAAAAACTGGAATAAAAGAAGAACAACAGAAATGGTCAATATTGGGGCGCCTGGATGGCTCTGTTAGTTGAACATATGATTTTGATTTTGGCTCAGGTCATGACCCCAGGGTCATGGAATCAAGACTTGCATTGGGCTCCACACTGAACATGGAGCCTGCTTAGGATTCTCTCTCTCTTTCTCTCTCTCTCTCTCTCTCTCTCTCTCTTTCTTTCTCCCTCTACGCCTCTCCCTTGCTTGTGCACTCTCTCTCTAAAATTAAAATAATTTTTAATTAATAAAAGAAATGATAAATATCTCAGTAAATATAATAATATATTCTCCTCAAGATAAAAAGCTTCTGCCCAGCGAAGGAAACAATCAGCAAAACTAAAAGGCAACCGACAGAATGGGAGGAGATATTTGCAAATGACACATCAGATAAAGGGTTAGTATCCAAAATCTATGAAGAGATTATCAAACTCAACAACCAAAAAAACAAATAATCCAGTGAAGAAATGGGCAAAAGACATGAACAAACACTTTTCCAAAGAAGATATCCAGGGGCTCCTGGGTGGCTCAGTTGGTTGAATGTCAGACTTCGGCTCAGGTCATAATCTCATGGTTCATGGGTTTGAGCCCTGCATCAGGCTCTATGCTGACAGCTCAGAGCTTGGAGCCTGTCTTGGATTCTGGGAGTGTTTCCCTGTCTCTCTCTGCCCTTCCCCTGCTTGTTCTCTCTCTCTCTCTTTAAAAAAAGAAGGAGGAGGAGGTGGAGGAGAAGGAGGAGGAGGAGGAGGAGGAGGAGGAGAAGAAGAAGAAGAAGAAGAAGAAGAAGAAGAAAAAGAAGAAGGAGAAGGAGAAGACATCCAGATGGCTAACAGACACATGGAAGTGTTCAACATCACTTATCATCAGGGAAATACAAATAAAAACCTCTATGAGATACCACCTCACACCTATCAGAATGGCTAAAATTAACAACTCAGGTCAAAACAGATGTGAGGATGCAGAGAAAAGAAAACATTTTTTCTCTGATGATGGAGTGCAAACTGGTGCAACCACTCTGGAAAACAGTATAGAGGTTCCTCAAAACGTTAAAAATAGAACTACCCTATGACCCAGCAATTACACTACTAGGTATTTATCCAAAAGATACAGAAATGATGATTCAAAGGGGCACATGAACCCCACTGTTTATATCAGCACTACAGACAATAGCCAAAGTATGGAAAGATCCCAAATGTGCATCTACCAATGAATGGATAAAGAAGATTTGTTGTATATTCAATGGAATATTACTTGGCGATGAAAAAGAATGAAATCTTGCCATTTGCAACAATGTGGTTAGAACTAGAATGCATTATACTAAGTGAAATAACTCAGTCAGAGAAAGACAAGTATCATATGATTTCACTCACATGTGGAATTTGAGATACAAAATGGATGAACATAAAGGAAGGAAAGCAAAGGTGATATGAAAACAGAGAGGGAGAAAACCATAAGAGACTCCTAAATACAGAGAACACACTGAGGGTCATTGGCAGGGTGTTGGGTGGGAGAAGGGCTCAAAGGGTGAGGAGCATTAAGGAGGACACTGGTTGGGATAAGCACTGGGTGTTACATGTAAGTGATGAATCATTAAATTCTATTCTGAAAATATATATTTTTTTGATTTAAAAAAAGACATGGCAAATATCTCAGTAAATATAATAAGATATTCTCATCTTAAATTATTTAAAACATGTTTGATGTTATAAGCAAAGATTATGGTATGTAGATATAATACATAAGACGACTACAGTATAAAGGAAAAAGTTATGGTGAAGGTGTCTACATTCTACTGGATTGATTTTTAGTAGACTGAGAAATTATCATAACATACCATATCATATCATAATGCCTAGAATGACCACTAAAAAGTTTATGCAGACATACATACATAAATCATATAAATTAATTAAAATGGAATACTAAAAAATTTTCAAATAATCCAAAAGATGGAATCTTTAGGCTAGTACCACACTGTCTTTATTGTCGTAGCTTTAGAATAAATCCTGAAATCAGGTAAGGTTAACTCATCAACTTTGTTCCAAAGTTGTTTTGGCTATTCTAGATCCTTTGCATTTCCATGTGAATTTTAGAATCATCTTGTCAATTTCCACAAAAAGCCCTCCTGCAATTATGACTGAGATTGTACTGAATCTCTAGATCAATTGTGGGAGAACTGACATCTTAACAATATAAAGTTTTCCAACTGATGAACAAAGTTTATCTCTCTATTTATTTTGTTTAGATATTCTTTAATTTCTTAGGAATGTCTTGTAGTGTCAATATACAACTTTTTTCAGCTCTTTATAATGCTGTTATCAATGATATTTATTTTTAATATCTGATTTTTTCAATTCTAGCATGTAGAAATAGAACTGATTTTTGTATATTTATTTTGAATTTAGAATCTTGTTAAACTCATGGGTTCTAGTAGCTGTTTTTATAGATTTCATCAGATTTTCTCCATAAAAGATTGTGTAATCTGTAAATAAAGTCAGTTTTTCTCCTTCTATCCCAATCTGAATGACTTTTTTTTTTCTTTTTCATGCCTGATTGCACTGGCTAAAACTTCAGTACAATCCTGAGTGAAGTGATGAGGGTGAACATCCTTGTCATGTTCCTGATCACAGGGGAAAGCCCTCAATCTTTCACTATTCATGCTGTTAGCTGGAAATTGTTTGTTTGTTTGTTTGTTTGTTTGTTTGTTTTAATCTATGCTCTTTATTGGATTGAGGAGGTTCCTTCTCCATTCCTAATTTCCTGAGATTTTTAAAAAAATGTTTATTTATTTTTGAGAGAGAGAGAGAGAGAGAGACAGAGCAGGGAAGGGGCAAAGAGAGGGAGACACAGAATCAGAAGCAGGCTCCAGGCTTTGAGCGTCAGCACAGAGCCCAACATGGGGTTGAATTTGCTAATCGTGAGATTGCATCCTGAGCTGATGTCAGACACTTAACCAACTGAACCACCCAGGTGCCCCGAGATGGTTTTTATGAGGAATGGATGTCAGATTTTGTCAAGTGGTTTTTCCTCATTTATTGAGATGATCATACGGTTTTTTGGTGTTAGTTACTTAGCATAGTCTACTAGTTTTCTAGGGTTTCTGTAACAAATTACCACTAACTTTGTGGCTTAAAAACAGAAATTTATTCTCTCACAGTTACAGAGGCTAGAAGTCTGAAAACAAGGTGTCAGAAGAGCCATGCTCCCTCTGAAGGCTCTAAGGGAGAATCCTTCCTTGTGTCTTCTAGTGGCCCCAGGCATTCCTTGAGTAGTGGCCAGATAACTCCAGTCTCTGCCTACCTTCTCACGGTCTTCCTCATGTTTGTATTTGTGACTTCTCCTCTTCTTATAAGGACACCAGTCATTGGGTTTAGGGCCCATCCTAAACCTATGATGATTTTATCTCAAAATCTTTAGACATCTGCAAAGACTATTTCCAGATAAGGTCATATTCTGAAGTTCTGGGTAGACATGAATGCAGGTGGGAGAGACACTATTCAACCTACTACCTATACTGAGTTCCACTGTGATTTTTCAATGTTCAATCAACCTTACCTTCTTGGAATAAACCCTTATTGGTCATGACGTATGAATCTTTTTACATATTGTTGAATTTGGTTTGCTAAGCTTTTGTTTAAGTTTTTTCATCTAAATTCCATGTAAAATAGAAATTTTAGTCTTAGAATGTCTTTGCTTGGTTTTGATACCAGGGTAATGCTGGCCTCATGAAAGTAGTTGGGAAATATTGCCTCCACCTCAATGTTATGGAAGAACTTGTATAGAATTGTTACTATTTCCTCCTTAAATGTTTGGTGAATTCCCTGGTGAAACCATTTGGGCCTGGAGTTTTCTTTGTAACTACAAAATTAATTTCTTTAATGAATACAATGATATGTATCTATTTTGTCTTGAGTTGGCCTCAGTAGTTTGTGGCTTTCAAGGAAATTTATGCATTTCATCCAGGTTTTCACATTTATACAGAGTTTTTCTGAATATTCTTCTATCATTTTTAAATATCTTTAGAAATCTGTAGTAATGGAACCTCTCCCATTTCTGTTATTGGTAATTCGTATGCTCTCAAATTTCAGTGTGGCTAAACATCTATCAGTTTTATTGGTCTCTCTATTGTCCTTTTTGTTTTTGGTTTTCTACTTTATTGATTTCCTCTTTGATCTTTATTATGTCCTTTCTTCTGCTTATTTTAGCTTTAATTTGCTCTCCTTTTTTTAAAGGTTTCCTTTTGTACAGCTTTGCCTGAATTCCATAAGCTCTGATAGGCTTGCTTTCATTTTCATTCCATTAAAAATACTTCCTAATTTTCTTTTTGCTTTATTCTTTCACCGTGGGTTATTTGGAATTGTATTATTGAGTGTCCAAATACTTGGATATTTCCCAGATATCTTTCTTTTGTGGGTTTCTAATTTAATTCCAGTGTGGTCACAAAACATGATTTGTATGACTTCAATCCTTTCAAATTTATTGAGACAAGTATCTCAAAGACATTATGCTAAATTAAGAAGTCAGACTCTAGAGTTTCATACTTCCACGATTTCATTTATATGACATCCTGAAAATAGCAAAAACAATAGGAAGGAAGAACAGATCAGTGGTGGCCAAGAGATACATATAGGGACTGGGTTTCTACAAAGGAGTGACATGGGGGAATTCTTTGGGGAAGATGAACCCATGCTGTATTCTTTTTTTTCAATTTTTTAAATGTTTATTTATATTTTTTGAGAGAGAGAGAAACAGAGTGTAAGCAGGGGAGGGACAGAGAGAGAGGGAGGGGCCCGGGTTTGCTCTTCCCTCTAACTTTGCAGCTCCATTTCGTCCCCAGCCTTCCAGAGGCCCAGGAGCACCCTTTCCAAGCTGGGTCCCAGGGTCCTGAGCATGACTTGGGAGGGAAGAGCCTCTTGTGTCCCCTTGGTCATACCTGGGTCTGTTCTGACTGAGGTAGGGATGGCAGCCCATCTGGAGGGGCTTTGGATCTGGGGGAGTGACCGCAGATGGAGCCTGGATGACTATAGACTGCCTATGGCAGCTGATGCACTAAAATGCCCCGTCCAAGGTCAGTCTCACCTCCAGAACTCTCCACGTCGCAGGTGGGTCAGGGATCCATTCTCAGTATACACTCAACCAGAGTCTTGACCCTCAGGTCCCCTGTTGGTCCCTCCCCCATCCTCAGGAGGAAACCAGGGAGACAATAGCCCCTGCCACCTTGAAGGAGGGCTTGCTGCAGGCCTGGCTGGATGATGGGAGGCTGGCATGTTGCATCCCCCAGTGCCTGGGGTGGTAGACAGGGGCTGGGCCTCAGGGAGCTGTCCATCTTGCCTCACCCCAAGCCTGGATTGTCCCCAGACTTGGCAGCCTCCAGGCTGAGATAACAGCCATTGCCACAAAGTCTCTGAGCAGCTTTCTTTCCACTTATACTGTTCAATTAATTTTAAATATTCAAGTAACAGGTGAACACATTTTTCTTATACCAATGGAATTATTTCAATAAAGCCAAGGATTCCTTGACCACTTTCCCTTCGGTGAATCTCAGGCCCAGGGAAACATTATTTGGATTTGCTGACTCTTTGCGCATTTACAGACACAAGTGTCCGCCTCTAGTGCTTATAAGCATCTGTATGTCTGTTATAAACAGCATAATCTGTCCATATTGTTCTACAGCTTGATTTTCTTACCATCAACTGTCTTGTTAAGTGGAACATACATCCGTGCGTGGCCCTATGTCATTCTCTTAATGTGTTCCCCAGGATGACTAGACTGGCCCACATAGTCTCACTCCTACTGTTGGATATTTGGGGACTGGTAAGATTTTGCACGTCCCTTCCTTATGTTAGATGATTTTTCCTCCATTATTATGGGACATCTCCAAGGCCATCTGCCCCCTTTACTCCTCACGTGCTCTATGGCTGTCTCCTCCACTGCCTTGCCTCAGCTTAAAAAAAATTTTTTTTAATGTTTTATTTATTTTTGAGACCACAGACAAAGTACAAGTGGGGGAAGGAGGGGCAGAGAGAGATAGAAACACAGAACCCACAAAGCAGGCTCCAGGCTCCGAGCTGTCAGCACAGAGTCCCACATGGGGCTCAAACTTGTGAACCTCAAGATCATGACCTGAGCCAAAGTCAGACACTTAACCAGCTGAGCCACCTAAGCACCCTGTCTCAGCTTTTATCTCTTGCCAATGTTCCACATCTCCATCTCCAGGGCAAACCTCATCTGGCCACCCTGATGGACAGCTTACAGGCACAGCCACCAACAAACTGACCTCTATGTTCCACAAGAGCAGAGACTGTGGCCAATAAACATTTGTTGAGCTAGATAGTGTTGGTCATAGAAGCCTTAGGTGGGCATGCTTACACAGTGACCATTTCCTCAATTACCACCACTTAAAGGCAGCCAATGCCAAGGCCAGCTGTGATCCATGACCCATCCTGAACTGCAGGGGAGGAGCCTGGCAGAAGGCAAGAAACCTGGGCTCACATCCTGCCCTGCCACTTCCTGACTCTGAGTCCTTAGGCCAGTCAAGACCACATCTCAACCTTGATGGCATCAATCAATGCCTAAAATGTTGATGGGGCATTTACTTTGCAGAGACCAATGCTGGAGTCACTAAGAGAGGAGCATCCACATGTCCTGTGCCTCCAAATGGGGATGTGCTAGGAAGCCCCCAGCCCGACCTCTGAGGTTTCTTTCAAAAAACTGAGCCTCAGGGGCACCTGGGTGGCTCAGACAGTTGAACGTCTGACTTCAGCTCAGGTCATGATCTCGTGGTTCGTGCATTTGAGTCCTGCGTCGGGCTCTGTGCTGACAGCTCAGAGCCTGGAGCCCACTTCAGATTCTGTGTGTCCCTCTCTCTGCCCTTCCCTCCCTTCTCTCTCTCTCTCCCCCTCTCTTTTTATCTCTCTCTCTCTCTCTCAAAAAAAAATGGATAAACATTGGAGAACAATTAAAAAAAAAAACACCTGAGCCTGAGTCTAGGGAACATTTTATTTTTTTAATATGAAATTTATTGTCAAATTGGTTTCCATACAACACCTAGTGCTCATCTCAACAGGTGCCCTCCTCAATACCCATCACCCACCCTCTCCTCCCTCCCACCCCCCATCAACCCTCAGTTTGTTCTCAGTTTTTAGGAGTCTCTTATGGTTTGGCTCCCTCTCTCTCTAACTTTTTTTTTTCTCCTTCCCCTCCCCCATGGTCTTCTGTTAAATTTTTCAGGATCCACAAAAGAGTGAAAACATATGGTATCTGTCTTTCTCTGTATGACTTATTTCACTTATCATAACACTCTCCAGTTCCATCCATGTTGCTACAAAAGGCCATATTTCATTCTTTCTCATTGCCAAGTAGTATGCCATTCTGTATATAAACCACAATTTCTTTATCCATTCATCAGTTGATGGACATTTAGGCTCTTTCCATAATTTGGCTATTGTTGAAAGTGCTGCTATAAACATTGGGGTACAAGTGCCCCTATGCATCAGCACTCCTGTATCCCTTGGGTAAATTCCTAGCAGTGCTATTGCTGGGTCATAGGATAGATCTATTTTTAATTTTTTGAGGAAACCCCATACTGTTTTCCAGAGCAGCTGCACCAGTTTGCATTCCTGCCAACAGTGCAAATGGGTTTAGGGAACACTTTAAAACTGACTTCCAGGTTACAGGAGAAGATAGAGGGTCCGGTTAAAGGACCCTGTAGGGCAGCCTGGGCAAACTGGGGAGGAGGGCAACTCGACAGCATGACTGACCTGGTTCGTGCAGCGAGTCAGTGGCAAGAAAGGCAAGGTGGGTGGCATTCTAGATTTAAAGAGAATTAAGAAACATAACATCCACATATCATCCATTCATGGTATGGAGCCTATTTGAACAAGATAAGTGAGAAGAGACTTTATTTTATTTTTAAAGATTTTATTTTTATAATTAAAAAGTTTTTTTTCAATTTTTTAGAGAGAGACAGAGTGAGAGAAAATCTCAAGCAGGCTCCACACTTCACACAGAGCCCCACATGGGGCTCAATCCCATGACCCTGGGATCAAGACCAGAGCTGAAATCGAGTCAGACCTTCAACCAACGGAGCCACCCAGGAGCTTTGAGACTTTATTTTTGAGGCAATGGGGGAAATGTGACTGTGGACTATACATTTGATAACACCAAAGACTTCTTGATCATTAGTGTCATAATGAGAAATGTAGGGACAAAATAGGATTTGCTTTTTAAGTAAAGCTCTGATGATGGCCAACCAAAAATTGAGTTATTTTGTGAAAGATGTCTGATTACCAGTGACCTCCCCGTTTGTCTATAGTCTAAGAATCTTATGACAGGCAAACTGTATTTCTAAAAATGGAAGATTAAAGCTATTTGCAAAAGTTTTGAAAAGTTAAGGATAAGAACCAATGCCAATAACACTGTAGCGAAACCAGTATATTCATTTATTGATAGTGAGAGTATACAAACATCAATTTGTTTGGCAATAAGCAGCAAAAACCCTAAAAATGTTTGTTCATCTTCTCCTGCCCAATCATCTCACTTCTGGGAATTTGCTCTGATGAAATAATCCACAAGAGGGGGGAAACTCTCACAGCAAGGGCCTGGCTCTTTGACTTACATATTTTGGCTTGTTAGCTTGGAAGGCAAAGCATGAGAGCTGTCGCAACTTAGTGACCCAGGCAGTGCATTGTGGACAGCACTGTGATTACAGGCACTGTGATTACAGGGAGTCATGTGTGCCTGGGCCCAGGCCCACAGCAGGCCTGGGGAAGTGAGCTCTGAGTTCAGCCACATCTGGTGAAGGCACATCTAGGCTGGCCAGGAAGTGTGGGGAAGGGGTGTTTCCAAGCTGGTACCATGCTGTCTTGGCCACAAATACAACTTCCTTGGGAATGGACTGTGAGCCCAGAGTGGACTGTGTTCATTCACCCAGTGAGAATCGAGTACTCCAGCTTCTGGTCCTGGAAAGACCTTGTCCTCGCCAAATTTCTCCCAGGAGTCCCTCTCTCCAGTCTTGAGATTCTGTGTTCATACACAGACAGGCTTCTCCCACTAGGGTGGGATTGTCAAGCTCTTTCCTGAAATCTTGGGTGGAGAAGGGGTGAGGTCATGAAGGC
The DNA here is from genome assembly GCF_022837055.1 of Prionailurus viverrinus. Taxonomy (NCBI): domain Eukaryota; kingdom Metazoa; phylum Chordata; class Mammalia; order Carnivora; family Felidae; genus Prionailurus; species Prionailurus viverrinus. The sequence continues at coordinate 90,413,171 of NC_062561.1, read as the reverse complement.
AGAGTATCTAGGGAGAAGGGTGAGCCTGTGAAGGGGAGAGGGAACAGGGTGAAGAAAACTCATTGGTTCTAGGTCCTTGGCACACATTATCATGCTGCGTCAAAACCTTGTTGGAATAAGGCACAGTATAAAATCTCTTATCACTGTTTCTTCCCCATAGTCCACAGTAGATATTATTGTCCCCATTTCACAGACAAGGAAACTGAGGCTCTGAGGTTTGGTAATTTCACTAAGGCTTTAGGTGTAAAGTGGAGATGCCAGTCTGGATGCTAAGAAGGTTGTCTCTCTCTACGGTGCCCCCTGTGACTTCTTAGGAAACCAAGGCTGACATTTAGAGGCTTACACAGGGGAGCTCATTGTCAGTCTCCTTGATTCTGACCCCAGGATCTGATTTCAACCCCCACCCCCAAGGAGCTGAGCCCTCAAGTCCCACCTAAGTATGGCCTTAAGGCTGACCAGATTTCTGCCAATCCCAGGGGACCCAGAGAGGAGACTCAGAGGTAGGACATGCCCAGGGTCTCTCTCCAGGAAGTTGAGGAACCAGGACTTGAGCCCAGACCATTGGAATGGCTGCACTGTATAGGAGATATGCATTTTACCACTTTTTCTTATTATGGTAAAATACACATGATGGAATTTACTATTTGAATTTGAATCATTTTAATGCATACAATTCAGTGACAGCAAGTACATTTATATTGCTGTTCAACCATTACCACTATCTAGTTCCAGAACACTCTCACCAACTCAAATGAAAACCCCAGACTCATTACCAGTCACTCCCCATTCCTCCCTTCCCCCAACCTCTGGCAACCACTAATCTACTCTCTGTTTCTATAGATCTGCCTATTCTGGATGCTTCATATCAATGGAATCTCATGATACGTGTGCTTTGTGTCCGGCTTCTTTCACTGAGAGGGTTTCCCCATTCCTCCAAGTTCTGGCGTGTATCATCAAGCCATTCCTTTATTTTTTAGCCAAATGATATTTGATTATACAGTTGACCTTTAAACAACGCAGGAGTTAGGGGCCCTAATTCCCCATGCAGTCAAAAATTTGTGTATAACTTTTGACTCCTCAAACATTTAACTACTGATAGCCTATTGTTGACCAAACACCTCACCAATAACATAGTTGATTAACACATATTTTGTATATGTTATATGTATTATATACTGTATTCTTACAATAAGGTAAGCTAGAGAAAAGAAAATGTTATTAAGAAAATCACAAGGAAGAGAAAATGCAGTTAGTACTGTCCTGTAACAAACCCACACATAAATGGACCCTCAGAGTTCAAACCTGTGTTGTTTAAGGGTCAACTGTATTCATAGACCACCTTTTTATCCATTCATCCACTGATGGAAATTTGGATTGTTTACACACTCGGCTATTATGAATAACGCTGCTATAAACATTTGTGTATAGGTACTTATTCAAGTACCTGTTTTCTTTTTTTTTAAATATAATTTATTGTCAAGTTGGCTAACATGCACAGTGTATACAGTGTGTTCTTGGTTTTTCGAGTACCTGCTTTCAATTCTTTCAGGTATGTTCCTAGGAGTGGAATTGCTGGGTCATATAGTAATTCTATGTTGAACTTATCCAGGAACAACCAAACTTTTCCACGGTGATGGCAATGTTTTACATTCCCACCTGCAGTCCGCAAGGGATCCAACTCCACATACTTGGCAACACTTGTTATTTTCTGTTGTTATTGCCAGCCCGCTGGGTATGACGTGGTATCTCATTGTGATTTTGATTTGCGTTTCCCTGATGATCAGTGATAAGGAGTATATTTTCATGTGTGTGTTGGCCATTTGTATATCTTCCTTGGAGAAATGTTTAATTCAAGTCTTTACCCATTTTGTAATTGGACTGTCTTTTTTGTTGTTGAGTTGTGAGAGTTCTTTATACATTCTGGATACTAGGCCCTTATCAAATGTATGATTTGTAAACATTTTCTCCCATTCTGTCAGTTGTATTTTTACTCTCTTTTAAAAACTTAGTTAATTTTTAAATTGAGGTATATTTGACAATTAAGAATTTTCTATATTTAGGATAATAAATTTAAGTACAACTTGATTCTTTGATATATATTGCAAAATAATCACCACACTCAAGCTAATTAACATATCCATCTCTTCAGATAGCTATCACTTTGGGGGGCGGGTGGGAAGAACACTTATGATCTACCGTCTTAGAGGGAGTACCAGGCTGGTTCAGTTGGAAGAGCGTGCAACTCTTGATCTCGGGATTGTAAGTTTGAGCCCCATGTTGGGTGTAGAGATTACTTAAAAATAAAAATCTTAGGGGCAACTGGGTGGCTCAGTCAGTTAAGCATCTGACTTTGGTGCAGGTCATGATCTCACAGTCTGTGAACTTGAGCCCCGCATTGGGCTCTGTGCTGACAGCTCAGAGCCTGGAGCCTGCTTCAGATTCCGTGTCTCCCTCTCTCTCTCTCTCTCTGCTTCTCCCCCACTCACGCTCTGTCTCTCTCTCTCTCAAAAATAAATAAACTTAAAAAAAATAAAAATCTTTAAAAAAAGATCTACCCTCTTAGCAAATTTTAAGTATACTATCAGGTATTGTTAACTATAGTCACATTGTTGTGTCTTAGATCTCCAGTACTTATGCATTGTGCATGACTAAAACTTTGTACTTCTTGACATCTCTCCATTTCCCCCTCCACCCAGCCCCTGGTAACTACCATTCTACTTTCTGTTTCTATGAATTCAAGTATGTTATATTCTACATATAAGTGAGATCATACAATATTTGTCTTTCCGTCTGACTTGTTTCATTCAGCATAATGTCCTTCAGAGTCATCCATATTGTCACAATGGCATTCAAGATTCTGTCTCTGTCTTTCCACAGTTTAATTATAATGTGTGTCAGTGCAGATTTCTGAGTTTATCCCACTCAGAAATTGTTGAGCTTCCTGGATATGTACATTCATGTATTTTATCAAATTTGGTAAGTTTCTCACAATTATTTCTTCAAATATTCTTTTTGCTCCTTTCTGTCTCTTTAAACAATTTTTTTAAGTTTATTTATTTTTGAGAGACAGAGCGTGAGTGAGGAAGGGAAAGGAGAGAGGGAGACACAGAAACGGAAGCAGGCTCCAGGCTCTGAGCCATCCGAAGCAGGGCCAGAACTCATGAACCATGAGATCAGGGCCTGAGCTGAAGTCTGACACTCAACGGACAGAACCGCCAGGTGCCCCCCTTTCTCTCTCTTTTTCTGGGACTTCCAATGTTGGCATGCTCAGTGATGTCCCATGGATCTCTTAGACTGTGTTAATTTTTCTTCATTCTTTTTTCTTCCTACTCATGAGACTGGATAATTTAATTTGACCTATTTTTTAAATTCTCTGATTATTCTTCTGCCGGTTCAGGTTTGCTTTAGTCCCTGCTAGTGCATTTTTCATTTTAGGTATTGGACTTTGCATCTCTTTCCTAGTGCATTAGGGCCTCAGTGACAGAATACCACAGGCTGGGGGGCTTATAAACAAGAGAAATTTGTTTCTCACAGTTTATAGAACCTACAAGTTTGAGATCAAGGTGTTGACAGATTTGGTGTCTGGTGAAAACCCAACTTTCTTTTTAAAAAAAATTTTTTTAATGTTTATTCATTTTTGAGAGAGAGAAAGAAAGAGACAGAGCATGAATGGGGGAGGGGCAGAGAGAGAGATGGAGACACTGAATCCAAAGCAGGCTGCAGACTCTGAACCTAACACAGAGGCCTGATTCAGGGCTCAAACCCACGAACCATGACCTGAGCCAAAGTCAGATGCTTAACTGACTGAGTTACCCAGGTACATTGAGAGCCCAACTTTCTGGTTCATAGACCATCATCTTTTCACTGTAACCTTACATATGGTTATATGTAAGGTTATATAACCTTATCAAACTATATAGCGGAAGGGGCAAGCAAATTCTCTGAGGTTTCTTTTCATAAAGACACTAATCTCTTTCATGAAGGCCCTCCTCCTCCAGTTTCCTTAAAGGCCCACCTTCCAAATATCATCATTTTGGGGATTTGATTTCAGAGTATGTATTGGGCGACAGGGCACAAACATTCAGCCAATAGTGATCTTCAAATTTTCCATTTGGCTCCTCTTTACAGTTTCTATTTCTTTATTGGTATTCTCTATTTGTTGAGATATCCTTCTTCTGGTTTCCTTTAATCCTTTGTTCATGGTTCACTTTTTTTTCCTTTGAGAATAGTTAAGAAAGTTAAGTTAAAGTTTTTGTCTGGTAATTCCAATGTCTAGGACACTTTCTATTATTTTTTTTTCTTGTAAATAGGTCATATTTTTTTGTTTCATTGCATGCCTAATATTTTTTCACTTGTTAAACCGTGGGCATTTAAAATATTATGCTGTTGTAAATGACATATCAGATAAAGGGTTAGTACCCAAAATCTATAAAGAATTTATCAAACTCAACACCCAAAAAACAAATAATCCAGTGAAGAAATGGGCAAAAGACATGAATAGACACTTCTCCAAAGAAGACATCCAGATGGCCAACCGACACATGAAAAAATGCTCAACATCACTCATCATCAGGGAAACACAAATCAAAACCACAATGAGATACCACCTCACACCTGTCAGAATGGCTAACATTAACAACTCAGGCAACAACAGATGTTGGCGAGGATGCGGAGAAAGGGGATCTCTTTTGCATTTTTTGTGGGAATGCAGGCTGGTGCAGGCACTCTGGAAAACGGTATGGAGGTTCCTCTAAGAACTAAAAATAGAACTACCCGACAATCCAGAAATTGCACTATTAGGTATTTATCCAAGGGATACAGGTGTGCTGTTTCAAAGGGACATATGCACCCCAATGTTTCTAGCAGCACTGTTGACAATAACCAAAGTATGGAAAGAGCCCAAATGTCCATCTATGGATGAATGGATAAAGAAGATGTGGTACACACACACACACACACACACACACAGGACTATTACTCGGCAATCAAAAAGAATGAAATCTTGCCATTTGCAACTACATGGAAGGAACTGGAGGGTATTATGCTAAGTGAAATTAGTCAGTTAGAGAAAGACAAAAATCATATGACTTTACTCATATGAGGACTTTAAGAGACAAAACAGATGAACATAAGGGAAGAGAAACAAAAATAATGTAAAAACAGGAAGGGGGACAAAACAGAAGAGACTCATAAATATGGAGAACAAACTGAAGTTTACAGGAGGGGTTTTGGGAGGAGGGATGGGCTAAATGGGTAAGGGGCATTAAGAAATCTACTTCTGAAATCATTGTTGCACTATATGCTAACTAACTTGGATGTAACTCAAAAAAATAAATTAAATTTTAAAAGATAAAATATTTATAAAATAAAATAAAATAAAATAAAATATTATGCTGTTGTAACCTGGAAATCAGATTCTGTCATCTCAGAGCTTGTTATTGCTTACTGTGAGTTGCAATTGTTTGCTTAGTGACTTTTATTATTTTATTTTATTTTATTTTATTTTATTTTATTTTGGGGAGAGAGAGAGACAGAGAGAGAGCATGTCTAAGTGGGAGGGGGAAAGAGAGAATCTTAAGCAGGCTCCTCACCCAGCACAGAGCCTGGGTGAGGGGTGGCGGCTTTACCTCATGACCATGAGATCATGACCTGAGCCAAAATCAAGAGTCAGATGCTTAACCGACTGAGCCACCCAAGCACCCCAGTTTAGTGACTTTTAAAGACCACTTTTATAAAGACTATACTTTGGTATGTGTGGCCCCTAAGCATCTGTTCCTTTAGCTTAGTCATCAGTGAAAGTTTGATAAGGATTTCTTGACATACCTGGAGCCATGAGAGAGAGAGACGCACAGAGAAAAAAAAAAACAGGAAAAAAGGATCAAGATACTCTTCAGGTGTTTGAGGGTTGCTTCTGTTTTGGGACACACCTTTTGTTTTATTTATTCACATTTCATATTTTTGTTGCCATTAAAAATTCTAGTTTTAAAATTTCAGGGTTTTTTTGTGGAACTTCTAGCCAGCTCAATGAGGCAAGAAAAAAGAAATGAAATCAACCCAGATTGGAAAAGAAATAAAACTCTTTATTCATAGACCACATGATGGTCTATGTAAAAATCTAGTGGAGTCTACCAAAAGCTACTGGAACTAATAAATGAATTTAACAAGATTTCGGGATACAAGATCAAAGTACAAAAGTCAATTTTATTTGTGTGTATTAGCAATAAATTATTGCTAATTAACATAGTAATTCTCCTCAAGTTAAACTATAGATTCAATACAATCCCAATTAAATTCCAACAGGCTTTTTGTAGAAATTGAGAAGTTGTTTCTAAAATTCACATACCAGGAATAGCCAAAATAACTTTGAAAAAAAAAGAAACAAAATTAGAAGACTAACACTACCTGATTTTAATACTTTTTATGAAGCTGTATGATCAAAATTATGTTATATTCACATAATAGAGAAATAGATTAATGGAACAAAATAGTTGAGAAATTAGACTTACATATATGAAGAACTAATTTTTGACAAGTATGTGAAAACAATTCAGTGAAAAGTGGATAATTCTTTTAACAATGTTGTTGGAGGGGCACCTGGGTGTCTCAGCTGGTTAAGCATCCAATTCTTGATTTTGGCTCAAGTCATGATATCACAGTTCATCAGTGTGCCGATAGCATGGAGCTTGCCTCAGATTCTCTGTCTGCCCCTCCCCTCTGTCTCTGTCTCTTTCTCTCTCTCTCTCTCTCTCTCTCTCCCTCCCTCCCTCTCTCAAAAATAAATAAACATTAAAGAAAAAAAATAAATGTTGCTGGAAAAATTGGACGTACATATGGGGAGGCAAAAACCTCAACATATACCTTACAACTTACACATAAATTAACAAAAAATGCATCAGAGACATAAGTGTAAAATGCAAAACTATAAACCTTCTAGAAGTAATGTTTGTGACCTTGAGTTAGGCCTAAGGCTGAGTAATTAGGTATTTCCCAGTTTTGTATATAAACAATTCTGAGGTTTTTTGTTTTTTTTTTTTTAATTTTTTTTTTCAACGTTTATTTATTTTTGGGACAGAGAGAGACAGAGCATGAACGGGGGAGGGGCAGAGAGAGAGGGAGACACAGAATCGGAAACTGGCTCCAGGCTCCGAGCCATCAGCCCAGAGCCTGACGTGGGGCTCGAACTCCCGGACCGCGAGATCGTGACCTGGCTGAAGTCGGACGCTTAACCGACTGCGCCACCCAGGCGCCCCACAATTCTGAGTTTTTAGTTAAAGATGGTGGATTGAACACACACAATGGACCTCTTCTCCAAACAGACATCTCACTACATGTAAAATAACTACGCTTTTAAAAATGCAAAGATTAGCAAATTAAATGCGAATAAAATAGAAGGAAGGAAATTATACTGATAAGAGCAAAAATGAGTGAACGTAAAAGAAACATACACATAGTGAGAATTTGCAAACTCGAAATAGAGCTATTTGAAGACTATGGCATTGATAAACCTCCAATGAAATTAAGGAAAAAAAGGGAAGAGACACAAATAACCAGCAACAAAAAAGAGAATGTCACTACATATTCTTATTTTGAAATACAAATTGTGTATGCTTAAGGTAAACAATATGACATTTTTATATACATGTATATAGTGAAATGATTATTACAGTCAAGCTCATTAATATATGCATCTCCTTACATGGCTACCAGTGTGGTGTGTGTGTGTGTGTGTGTGTGTGTGTGTGGTGAGAGTACCTGAAATCTATTCTTGGCAATATTGTTAACTATAATCACCATGCTGTACATTCGATCTCTAGACTCATTCATCATACATAACTTTGTACCTTTTAACTAATGTCTTCTCATTTTCCCCCATTTCCTTGTCTCTGGTAACCACCATTCCACTTGCTGCTTCCATGTATTCAACTTTGTTAGATTCCACATATCAGTGAGATCCTGCTGTATTTTTCTTTCTGCGTCTGGCTTATTTCACTTAGCATAATGTCCTCCAATTCATCCACATTGTCACAAATAGCAAGAGCTCATATTCTTTAAAAAAAATTTTTTTGGGGCGCCTGGGTGGCGCAGTCGGTTAAGCGTCCGACTTCAGCCAGGTCACGATCTTGCAGTCTGTGAGTTCGAGCCCCGCGTCAGGCTCTGGGCTGATGGCTCAGAGCCTGGAGCCAGTTTCCGATTCTGTGTCTCCCTCTCTCTCTGCCCCTCCCCGGTTCATGCTCTGTCACTCTCTGTCCCAAAAATAAATAAAGGCTGAAAAAAAAAAAAAAAATTAAAAAAAAAAAAAATTTTTTTTTAACGTTGACTTATTTTTGAGACAGAGACAGAGCATGAACAGGGGAGGGGCAGAGAGAAAGAGAGGGAGACACAGAATCTGAAACAGGATCCAGGCTCCGAGCTGTCAGCACAGAGCCCAGCGCGGGGCTTGAACTCACGGACCGCGTGATCATGCCCTGAGCCGAAGTCGGATGCTTAACTGTCTGTGCCACCCAGGCACCCCTCATATTCTTTAGACATTAAAAATATCATAAGATGTGGGGCGCCTGGGTGGCTCAGTCGATTAAGCGTCCGGCTTTGGCTCAGGTCATGATTTCGTGATTCGTGAGTTCGAGCCCCACACCGGGCTCTGTGCTGACAGCTCGGAGCCTGGAGTCTGCTTTGTATTCTGTGTCTCCCTCTCTCTCCCTGCTCATCCCCCACCCCCTTGCACTCTGTCTCTCTCTCTCTCTCTCTCTCTCTCAAAAATAAATAAACATCAAGAAAAATTTAAAAATGTCATAAGATGTTATATAAAAGTTCATGACAATAAGTTTGAAAAATGAAGACAAAATAGATTCCTGGAAAAACACACATACAACCCAGCAAAATAGAAAAAGGAAGATCTAGAAAACTTGAAGACTTTAAATATTAAAGAAATTTCACTCATAATTTAAGACCTTTCTACAAAACACTCTAGGCCAGAGGGTTTTGCTGGTGAATTGTCCCATTTAAGGAAGACATTGCAACCATCTCTCTCTTCCAGAGAATACAAAAAGAGGGAACACTTTCATGAGAAAAAATAACAGCAGGTGGCGCTGGAGTGGCTCAATCGGTTAAACCTACTACTCTTGATTTTGGCTCAGGTCATAATCTCAAGAGATTATGGGTCCAGCCATTGGGTTCTGTGCTAACAGTGCAGAGCCTGCTTGGGATTCTCTCTCTCCCTCTCTCTCTGCCACTCCCACAAATGCACGCATGCTCTCTCGCTCTCTCTCTCGAAATAAATAAACTTAAAAAAAAAAGATGGGGCACCTGGGTGGCTCAGTTGGTTAAGCATCCGACTTCTGCTCAGGTCATGATCTAGCTGTTCGTGAGTTCAAGCCCGGTGTCAGGTTCTGTGCTGACAGCTCAGAGCCTGAAGCCTGCTTCGAATTCTGTCTCCCTGTCTCTCTGCCCCTCCCCCACTCATGCTCCGACTCTCTCCCTCTCTCTCAAAAATAAGTAAATATTAAAATTTTTTCTTTTAAAAAAGAGAGAAAGAAAGAAAGAAAGAAAGAAAAGAAAGAAAGAAAAAGGTAACAGCAGGCCTGGACCCTTTCTTCACAGAAGTAAGCCTAACTGGAAAAACGTCCTGGAGTTTCCTTCCTTAGAGCAGTGTTTCCTTGGAAGATGTGGAGTCAAGACACAAGTGAAATGCCATTCATGAACAATTTTTGATGAACCCTGTTTACAGTGAACTCCGCCCCCCCCCCCCCCCCCCAGTCTGTGTGACTGTGCCTGGACCCAGAGAGCTGTGAATTGGCATGGGGGTGGGGGCAGGACCACAAGTGCCTGGAGGAAAACCAAGGTGGTGGCTTCTCTGTGTTGAAGCGTGGTGGATTTGCATCCCATCAAGTTAGCTGAGCTAGAATTGTTTCCCAGAATTCCCATCCCCGTGAAGTTCCAGGTCCGCGTGGGCTACAAAGACATTTCACCAGAGATCATGGAAGTGGAAGTGAAACAGCAACCATATTCTTTTTTATTTTTTAAGTTTTTAAGGTTTATTCATTTTTCAGAAACAGGGAGAGACAGAGCATGGGAGGGGCAGGGGAGAGCAGAGAGAGGAGATACAGAATCTGAAGCAGATTTCAGGTTCTGAGCTGTCAGCACAGAGCCCGATGAAGGGCTTGAACTCACAGACTATGAGACCATGACCTAAGCTGAAGTCAGATGCTTAACCAACTGAGCCATCCAGGCGTCCCAGCAACCATATTCTTTGATGCAATGCCCTGTTGTGGCCCTCACAGCATGCTTATCTGCTGGCTCACTTGGTTGGTATAGGCAGCTGTTCTGAGCACACAGCTCTTCTAGCTCCTGCCAGAATCTCCTTTGGCTTCTCAGGCTCTGGGCCAGGTACATGTATAGCTCCATGATGAAGGGTGCCAGGAGGTCACTTTCCTCATCTAAGCTGGAGGCTTCAAGACAGAGATAGATCGACATGGGTTCCAGTCCATTCTCACAGGCTCTGATCCATGCTTACAGGTCTTAGCTTGTCCTTATTTCCCCCTCTTCACATTCAAATCTCTTCTGATTGCCTGGTCTGCTGACTTCAGGTTCTAGCACCAGACACAGAAGCAAGAGTTGACCCATTGTTCAACCAGCTCCCATGCTGCGTGAGGTCCAACTCCTCTAACAAATCCCTATAATCACCTGCACGTTCTGCTTCTCTGATCAGATCCTGACAAATACACAGTCACCTTGATGTAGTCTGTGGCAATCATAAATACTTCCATGTGAGTGTGGGGTGGACAAGAAGCTGCATACACAATGGGCGCCTGAGTGGCTCAGCTGACTAAGCGTCCAACTTCGGCTCAGGTCATGTTCTCATTGTTCATGAGTTCAAGCCCTGCGTCGGGCTCTGTGCTGACAGCTCAGAGCCTGGAGCCTGCTTCAGATTCTGTGTATCCCTCTCTCTCTGCCCCTCTCCCGCTCATGCTCTGTCTCTCAAAAACAAATTAAAAAATGTTAAAAAGAAGAAGAAGCTGCATGCATGAATAGTTGCCGAGTCCTTCCCCCCAGTGCATCCTACCAGGAGGTACATGCTGTTGATGTGTCTCATCACTGCTAACATCAGCCTTGGTCACTTGCTTAAGGTAGTGAATGCCATTTTCCTCCACAATAAAGTTACTATTTTCACCTTTGTAATTAATAGGCATCCTGTTTGGGGAGACTTCTAGATTACTAATGTTTAGCTGCCGGCATGGTTCCTTGCTGGCAACAATTTTTACAGCGGTGCTTGCCAAGTAGTGATTTTCTATTTCCATCATTACTTCTACATTGATGAATTAGAATGCTGCTATAAGAAAGGGCTTCCCCTTCTCCCTTATTTAATTATATATTTAAATACTTGTTTATATCAGATTGATGGATATTGATTTTATCATGTGGGTTATAACCCATTATTTATTTTGTTCCTCAAATGTTCCCACATTTGGCCATTGGGACCCCTTCAAGCTGACTCCTCTGTCAAAAGACCATCTTCTGATTTGTGTATTTCCTCTATTGTTTATATATTTGCTGTTTTATTTGCTTCTAGGCAAGTGATGAGTTCCTTTTCCTTCTAATTTATTGCTCTTTTTCCCTAAATTTGCAGGCAGAAACTGAACAAAGTTGACTTTAAATTTTCACTCTTGTACAATATAAACATCTAAAGTATTGGGGAGCATATGTGGAATTTGAGAAACTTAACAGAAGACCATTGGGAAGGGAAGGGGGAAAATAGTTTCAAACATAGAGGGAAGCACACCATAAGAGACTCTTAAATACAGAGAACAAACTGAGGGTTGATGGGGGGGGGGGTGGGAGAGAGGGGGAAATAGGTGATGGGCATTGAGGAGGGCACTTGTTGGGATGAGCACTGGGTGTTGTGTGTAAGTGATGAATCATGGGAATCTACTCCCAAAGCCAAGAGCACACTATACACTGTATGTTAGCTAACTTGACAATAAATTATATTAAAAAAAAAAAAAGAACTGGATCTTGAAAAAAAATAAAGCACTGGGGACCAAGCATTCTTGTCCCCTCAAAGGTCCTTCTGGCTGGACTAAGAAACAAATTGTTACGAGATAGACTAACAGGAGAAAAACAAATTTAATAAGCATATGAATGGGGAATCCATATAGACATGGAAATTCCAAAACAGTCAGTCAAAATGAGGTGTATATATATATCATTCTGAACTAAGAAGAGAGTAGGGGTCTGGGACTTCAGAAGAAAGGAATACACTTCACAGGATGATAAGATCAGGGGTTTGATAATTAGATGTTTGCCCTGCCATACAGATGGGTCATTCAGATAAAACTTCTCTCTGTTAATAACCTTTATTCTGAGAAAGACCTCCAATTTAGATTCTTCTGTGTGATTAAGGAAGGATAAAAGTTTCTCTTAAGCCTGAAGGATCTCACGTGCCTTTAGTTCAAAATAATACACACGCCAAAGTGGCACATTTGGGAGGAAGGGGATCTGTCCTGAATCCCTATGAAAGCTATAAATGTCCCTCTAAGCTCTACATTAGCTGCATTTCACAAATATTGCTATTTTGGTTTTTATTTTTTCCCTAGCTTTCAGTTTAAATACGTTCTAATTTTCCACAGCATTCTCTCTTTGACCCATTCATTATTTTAAAGTGTTCTGATCAATTTAACATATTTAGGAATTATCCAGATTGTTTTTTGTCTTTGATTTCTAATTTAGTTCCACTGTGGTCAGAGAACATGTGCTGTACAATTTCAATCATTTTGCATTTAGTACGATTTGTTTTCTTGACCAAAAAGTGGTCTAGTTTGATGAATGTTACATGTACACTTGAAAAAAGTTTATATTCCAAGGTTGTTGAGTGTACTGTTTTACATATATCAGATTAAATTGGATGATAGTAATGTTAAAACTATTCATTTCTTACTGATTTTTTTTTTTTTTTGGTCTACTTTGGCTTATATCAATTACTGAGGGACAGTGTAAAAATTCCTACCTATAATTGATGATTTGTCTAATTCTCCATTAGATTAGTCAGTTTTTGCTTCCTGAATGTTAAAAGTTCTCCTGTTGAGTGTACACACTTATAAGTATTATATCTTCCTGATGAACTGAACCTTTTATCATCATGAAATGTCTCTATCTATGGTAATAGCCCTTATCCTGAAATTTACTTTGTCTAGACACTCCAGCTTCTTCCTAGTTTCTTTATTTTTTTATGACAACTGACAGTTTCAAGAAAATAAGGAAAACCATGAAATGTGGGGTTTACAACATATATTAACATAATAACAATAGTATAAAGTATATAAGAGAGTAAAAGGGACTATACTATTTTAAGTTTCTTAAATTATATATAAAAAGTATAATAATAGATCAAGGTGGCTTGTAAAAAATTGAAGTTGAATATTGTAATCCTCAGAAAGCAACAAAAAGTTTAAAATAAAGACACACAGCTAAAAATCCAATAGAAGAGATAAAATGGAAATTTAAATTGGCCTCTAGGAAGATAGGAAAGGAAGAAAAAAGAAACAAAGACTACATGGGACAAATGGAAAGCAAACAGAAAGATGCTTGACAATAAACTCATTATATCAATGATTAACAGAATGTAAATGAACTAAACACTTCAATGAAAGGCAGGGCTCAGGGGCGCCTGGGTGGCGCAGTCGGTTAAGCATCCGACTTCAGCCAGGTCACGATCTCGCGGTCCGTGAGTTCGAGCCCAGCGTCGGGCTCTGGGCTGATGGCTCAGAGCCTGGAGCCTGTTTCCGATTCTGTGTCTCCCTCTCTCTCTGCCCCTCCCCTGTTCATGCTCTGACTCTCTCTGTCCCAAAAATAAATAAACGTTGAAAAAGAAAAAAAAAAAATTAAAAAAAAAAAAAGGCAGGGCTGGTCAAACTGAATAATGCAAGATCCAACTATGTGTTTTAAATATATGGTCGTTGAATATACAGAAGGAAAAAATGTGAGTTTTTTTAAAAAACTGGTTTTTAAAAAACATGAAAGATTAAATGTATGATACCATTTACATTTGGAATATTAAAAAGCCCAAACTTACAGACACCAAGAACAGATTGGTAGTTGCCAGAACTGGAGGGTAGAGGGTAGGCAAAATGGGTGAAAATGGTCAAAAGATATGAACTTCCAGTTATAAGACAAATAAGTCCTGAGGATGTGATGTACAGCCTGGTGACTAACGTTAACAATACTATATTGTGTATTTGAAAGTTACTAAGAGAGTAAATCTTAAAAGTTCTCATAATGAGGAAAAAGTTGTAACTATGTAGGGTGATGGATATTAACTAAACTTCTGTGGTGACCATCAGATAGCACACCTGAAGCTAATATAATGTTATATGTATATTATAGCTCAATAAAACTGGGAAAAATTAGAAAAAAATTTGGCCATTATTCCTTCAAATACTTTTTCTGCCCAAATATCACTCTTTGAAAACTCTAATTACATATATCTTAAGAGTGCTTGATATTACCCCCTCCCCCCAGGTCACCAGAGCTCTATTCTTTTTGTTTTTCTCTGTGTACTTTAGTTGGGGTAGTTTTTATTGACCTACCTTCAAATTTACTAATCCTTTTTTCTGTAGTGTTCATTTTACTATTAAGCCCATTCTGTGAATTTTTAACTTCAAGTATTGCATTTTTTTAGTTCTAGAGTTTTAATTTTTCCCTTTTTTCATGTTTTCATTTCTGTGCTGGGCCCCCATCTTTTCCTTGAATTTCTTGTGATAGCTGATTTGAAACTCAGTCTACTAATTCCAGAATCTTTGTCACCTTTGAGTTGGTTTCTATTGACTTTTCCCCATCTTTTATGGGCTTCTTATGCTTAGTAAATTTTGATAGTATGTTGGACATCGTTATGCTACATTATTGTAGGACTAGATTATGTAGTTTTCCTTTAAAGAGCATTGTGTTTTATTTACCTTTGTGGTTTTCCATCTGATTGCCTGACATTCAGCAAATTCTTTTTCTTTTGGCTGTTTGAAATTTCAATTCTTTCCAATACTGTATGATCTTAGGAATCTCAATTCAGCTCAGTTTCCTAATCATTGTTCTCAGAGTGGCCTCACAAAGACTTACCCTCAGGATGCCAGCTCATTGTTTGGCTGAGGACTCAAAGGGACCACCATACAGATTTCTATGTGTCTTCTCTTCCCAGGTCCCTCCTCTCTGTTATTCTACCTCACAGATTCCAGCTACTGTAGCAGCTCTAAACTCAAATCCTCATTTCATCCACCTAATAAAACCAATGCCCCTATTTCAGCAACAATCTGTGGTGCTATCAGGAGGAAAGCTGGGATGGGTGTGGGACTTCCCATGCTTCCCTTTTTTTGAAGGTCACTTCATATTTCTTCCACAGTGTGATAGTTTTCCAGGAGAGGAAGATAAATGTAATACTTGTTTGTTGTGGCTGAAACTGAAAATCCTCCATTCTACTTTCCCCCATTTTAGATGTGAGTGGATAGTCAAGGATTACCATACATGTGAGTAAATTTTCCTATATCAAGTCAGGATACCAACACTAATAAGCAAACAAACAAATAACTTGAAGGAGGCAGAAACCACGCATGGAAAGAAAAACTTAAAAATATGATCCCACTCGGAATTCAAGCTGTGTTACAAAGCTGTAATAATCAAGACGGTATGGTACTGGCACAAGAAAAGACACTCAGATCAATGGAACAGAATAGAGAACCCAGAAATGGACCCACAAATGTATGGCCAACTAATCTTTGACAAAGTAGGAAAGAATATCCAATGGAATAAAGACAGTGTTTTCAGCAAGTGGTGCTGAGAAAACCGGACAGCGACATGCAGAAGAATGAACCTGGGCCACTTTCTTATACCATACACAAAAATAAAATGGATGAAAGACCTAAATGTAAAACAGGAAGCCATCAAAATCCTCAAGGAGAAAGCAGGCAAAACCTCTTTGACCTAGCCTGCAGCAACTTCTTACTCAATACATCTCCAGAGGCAAGGGAAACCAAAGCAAAAATTAACTATTGGGACCTCATCAAAATAAAAAGCTTTTGCTCAGCAAAGGAAACAATCAGCAAAACTAAAAGGCAACCAACAGAATGGGAGAATATATTTGCAAATGACATATCAGATAAAGGGTAAAGAACTTATCAAACTCAACACCCAAAAAACAAATAATCCAGTGAAGAAATGGGCAAAAGACATGAATAGACACTTCTCCAAGGAAGATATCCAGATGGCCAACTGACACATGAAAAAATGCTCAACATCACTCATCATCAGGGAAACACAAATCAAAACCACAATGAGATACCACCTCACACCTGTCAGAATGGCTCACATGACAACTCAGGCAACCACAGATGTTGGTGAGGATGCAGAGAGACAGGATTTCTTTTGCACTGTTGGTGGGAATGCAAGCTGGTGCAGCCACTCTGGAAAACAGTATGGAGGTGCCTCAAAAAACTAAAAATAGAACTACCCTATGACCCAGCAATTGCACTACTAGGTATTTATCCAAGGGATACAGGTATGCTGTTTCAAATGGGCACATGCACCCCAATGTTTCTAGCAGCACTATCCACAATAGCCAATGTATGGAAAGAGCCCAAATGTCCATCAATGGATGGATGGATAAAGAAGATGTGGTATATATACACAATGGAGTATTACTCGGCATCAAAAAGAATCAAATCTTGCCATTTGCAACTATGTGGATGGAACGAACTAGCAGGTATTATGCAAGCAAAATTAGTCAGACAGAGAAAGATAAATATCATATGACTTCATGCATATGAGTACTTTAAGATATAAAACAGATGAACATAAGGGAAGGGAAGCAAAAATAATATAAAAACAGGGAAGGGGACAAAACATAAGATACTCTTAAATATGGAGAACAGAGGGTTACTGGAAGGTTGTGGGAGGCAGGATGGGCTAAATGGGTATGGGGCATTAAGGAATCTACTCTGGAAATCATTGTTGCATTATATGCTAACGAACTTGGATATAAATTTTAAAAAATAAATTAAAAAAAACAATATTAAAAACTATGATCCCAGAAATATAAAGTTCAGAAGACAGATGGAAAATATAAGGAAAAAATTTTAGATACATAATCCAGCCCAAGAAGTCTAATGTTTGGATAACAGGAATTTCAGAAAGAAGAAACAGGAAACAGAGAGACCAAAGGAATAATTCAAGAAATTATTGACACAAGTCTCCCAAAAAAGAGCACACCTTCCTCAACAAGTTCTCTGCACAATTTATGAAAATACACCAAACCAAAATACATCACAATAGAATTCTAGCATACTGAATAAAAA
The DNA here is from genome assembly GCF_022837055.1 of Prionailurus viverrinus. NCBI lineage: Eukaryota > Metazoa > Chordata > Mammalia > Carnivora > Felidae > Prionailurus > Prionailurus viverrinus. The sequence continues at coordinate 90,395,841 of NC_062561.1, read as the reverse complement.
GCACATATTTTATAAGATCCTAGACAAGAAGAAAAACAAAAAACCAGATTTCATTTTAAAAAAAGACAATCAATTAGAATGGCTTCAGATGTCTCGATAACTACTCTGGGAAAGCAGCACACACCATCACAATAATGGGAGAAAATATACCCCTGGTTAGATATCTATATCCAACAAGGCTGTCAGTTATGTATAAGAGTAAATTAAAGACATTTTCAGGCATGCAGGTCCTCAAAAGCATTACCTCCCATGCTTTTGGTTTCTAGAAGCTGTTAGAGAATGTGCTTATAACACAAGGAAAAAGAACAACACAGGATCTAAGACAGGAGATTCCAGGCCCTGTCCAGACTGAAGAGGACCAGGAGGCCCCGGGAAAGAGTTCCTCAAGAGGTTCAAGGTGCAAAGACATCTAATATGATTTTACACAGTCAAAAGGAGATTTGCCTAAGTAGAAAAAAAGTTTAGGGATGAAATTCGTGATGAGTACATAGAGAAATAGATGGCAGTCATTACCTCTAGTGCAAACAAAAGGCTGTTCTAGGAAAGGAGAAGTAATTATGGCACCACATGTTCAGCTGTGAATAGCATTTACATAAACATAATGATACAGTGCCTGAATAGCAATCTAGCTAAAATGACAATAAAACTGCACATATTGGGAGATGAGGGATTTAAAGTCGGGATGGGCGCGAGAAGGAAGGGACGTGAGCGAAATTTTCATCTTACACTGTAGAAATGCAATAAATAAAGCTTAAAATGAAACAATCCAGAAGTAGCAATATAAGCATGCTATTTAGAGGTATGAAAGTTAATGCCTAAAGAACCAACTAGAAAACCTGACCAGGACATGAAGGGGCTGCTGTTCTTGATATAATTTTTGCACAATTTCTTATGTCTTTACTTTGCGTGCATGCATAACTTCAATGACCAATAATAAATTTAAAACAAATAACAGTGTGATAAGCCATTCTAGACAGAAATTTATTTATTTGTTTGTTTGTTTATAATTAAGTAGGTTCCACATCCAACGTGGGCTTGAACTCACAACTCTGAGATCAAGCATGTCACATGCTCTACTGACTGAGCCAGCCAGGTGCCCCTCTTTATTTTTATTTAAATTTTATTTAGTTGGGGGTGCCTGGGTGGCTCAGTTGGTTAAGTGTCGGACTTCAGCTGAAGTCATGGTCTTGAGCCATGACCATGGGTTTGAGCCCCACGTGGGGCTCTGTGTTGACAGCTCAGAGCCTGGAACCTGCTTCGGATTCTGTCCCTCCCTCTCTCTCTCTGCCCCTCCCCTGCTCATGCTCTGTCTCTCTCACTCTCAAAAATGAACAAATGTTAAAAAATTTTTTTAATTTTATTTAGTTAATATACAGCGCAATATTGGTTTCAGGAGTAGAATTCAGTGACTCATCAGTTACATACAACACCCAGTGCTCATCACAAGTGCCCTCCTTAATACCCATCGCCCATCTTGCCCATCCCCCACTCACCTCCCTGAGTTTGCTATCATTAAGAGTCTCTTGTGATTTGCTTCCTTTTCTTCTCTCCCCCCCTTCCCCTGTGTTGATTTATTTTTATTTTTAAAGATTATTTGCAAAGAGCAGATTCCCAGAAGTATTAGGGCAATGGTGTACTAGTTTTGAAGTTCTTGCCACATTTTGCCAGATTCTTCTCTTTCAAAAGGCTGGACCAGCTCCATTCCAAGAGACATCTCCGCTGGTTTGGACTTGCTTGGCGCTTCCTGAATGTTGCACTGGGCTCTGGGTGACACCAAGTATTGGAGCATCTCTGCCCCAAATACCTGCCATTCGACAACTGAGCTGTGGGTGACAGGACTGCTGGGGAAGGAGAGGCTGTTGAGGTGGGTTTCTTAGAGAAGGTGACACTGAAACTGGATCTAAAAGAATAAAGAAGAGTTTCACATGTGAGAAAGTCAGGGAAGGACGGGAAGAGAAAGATGTTTCATGGTTTGCTTTTTTTTTTTTTTTTACACGATGGTCAGTCAGAGGTGACCCCAGAGGAGTCCCAAAAGAGGCTCAGGAAAATAAAGTTGATTATTCTCACTGGTTCTAGAGACAGGAGGCAGGGTACACTGTGCAGAACCACATGGGAAAGAGACCAGCGTGCTCAGGAGGCAGAAGACAAGAGTGAGGTGGGAAATCTTGGCCAGAGTCTTTCTTGGGGTTTCCTTGGGAAAGACAAGGCAGAGCAAGGTGGACAGTTTAGGATGGGCTGGTTTGGCTTTAAGCTACAGGGATGGTCCCCAGTAGTGGGTCACCAGGCCTGGGATGATTAAGGCAGAGGAACACTGTCTCCTGGGCTTTAGGGACCAGGTAGAGAAGCTCTGGCTCTGGAACAGTTGGTTTGGAGTTTGCATATCAAGGCATGCTCTCTGGGTTGGGCCCTTTGCCATTTCAGAGAATTGGCCTGCCCCAGGAGGAATAGTCTCCCTGGCCAGAAAGGTTTTTTGTTGTTGTTTTGTTTTTTAAAGATGCCAAAGCCTTGTAATAAACAGAAAATAAAAAATATAGGGGCGTCTGGGTGGCTCAGTTGGTTAAGCGTCTGACTTTAACTCAGGTCATGATTTCATGATTCATGGGTTCGAGCCCCGCATCGGGCTCTGTGTGTCACAGCTCATATATATCATATGTCTCATATATATCATATATGATATATATATCATATATATCATATGTATATAACAACACAGAAGCCAGATCAAATTAGGAAGGGCAGAGGAAAGGGGTCTTTAGGAAAATTGGAATCATGACAGGAATCAGCCATCCCCTTTCCCCCTTTCCTCCATCAGTTTCTGAGCATGTGTTGGCTTTGTTCATGCAGACAGCTTCTCCCCTGGGTGGAGACATGGCAGCCTCTGTTCTAGGACTGGAGGGAAAGCCATGTCTCTCTGCTCCACATGAAAGGAGCTCCCATTGACCTGGCTTAGGTGGAAAGTCCTGTCCCCCTCTCCCACCCCCAGCATGTACACAGGGATGGGTACCATGACTGAACCAGCAGGTGTCAAGGGCCTAATTCTGTGGCTGATGGTGGTGGTACGGGGCTTGCAGGTGACCCAAAGGCATAGTTAAGAACGGACCCAAAAAAAAAAAAAAAAATTAAAAAAAAAAAAATAAAATGGAAGAAGGGGCGCCTGGGTGGCGCAGTTGGTTGAGCGGCCGACTTCAGCCAGGTCACGATCTCGCGGTCCGTGAGTTCGAGCCCCGCATCGGGCTCTGGGCTGATGGCTCAGAGCCTGGAGCCTGTTTCCGATTCTGTGTCTCCCTCTCTCTCTGCCCCTCGCCCATTCATGCTCTGTCTCTCTCTGTCCCAAAAATAAATAAACATTGAAAAAAAAAAAAATTTAAAAAAAAAAAAAAAAGAACGGACCCACTTCTAGGCCTTGCTCTTGGCCTCCTTCTGCCTGGAAGGCTCTTCCCCAGATAGAATGGCTCCCTCTCTTGCTTTCCCTCTGTCTCTGCTCAAATGTCCCCTTCTCGATGGAAACTTTTCCTGTCTTCTCTCTTGCAACTGCTGCTCATGGTCCTGGCCTTTTGTTTCTCCACCATCTGGCTCCTGTGTCTGTCCCCATGTGCTTGTTTTTGTCCTGTCTCTCCCTTCCCACCCTAGAATATAAGCTCCCTGGAGCAGTGTCTTTGTCTGGGTCCTTCACTGCTATATATCTAGTGCCAAGAACAATGCCTGGTGTGTGGCAGCTGGTCAGCAGATCTGCCGATCATGTGCCAGAACGAAGCAGTGCGTATAGCAGAATTTCCTTAAAAGAAAGAGGAATAGCACAAACACGGTGTTGTGAAAGAATGGAGGTGCTCTGAGTGGTGTCTCTTGTGGCTGAGGTCCAGAAACACCACATCCCTGAGCTGGTAGAGTCTCCTCTGGCTTCATGGCCTGTGCACTATTGGGAAGTCTCCTTCCACTTACTGTCTCCCCTGCCCAGGACAGAAGCTAGCATGGGGAATGGGGAAGAGAGTGAGCAATAAAGGGAAGGGTGATGATGGTGCCCATGGAAACAATGGATACCCACTTGGTTGGCCCCTTGCAGGAGTCAGAGGTAAAGCCACATAAACTCCTGGACACCTGTCCTGTCTGAGACATTGCTCTCTCATGTACAGGAAGCTGATTTGTGACCAGTTGTGGATGAGGTCACGGTGAGGAGGGTGATATTGTGTTAGGACTCAAGAGTGCTGCTGACAAACCCCTGAGCACTTGGGAGCAGACTCCAGCCTGGAAAAGGGAGGGCAAGTAGAAATGGAAGTTAATGAGGGATAGCCCTCCAGGTCCTCTGCCCTGCTTGGTCCTGGTCGTGAGGTGGGCTTTCATCCCTGTTGCTCCAATGAAGACGCAGAGGAGCTCAGTCCTAAACACCCACTCCCAAGAGGCTAGCTCCAGGGGGCCACAGATCTGCCCCCTTTGTTTGCAGAGGTGTGTCCCACACATGTGGCATGGGGTGGACCCTTCACTGATATTCATGGGGCCATGGGGAGCATCTGGGCTTTGTAAGCAACCAAACTGAAGAGACAGTTGAGTATCCTTTGGGGTAGCACCCAGGCCAAAACGTGGCCAATGTGTTCTCTTTTCAGAAGACCACTTCCCAGCAACAGGGCTGCCCAGGATGGGAGAAGCCACCCTGACAGTGGTCAGACCCTGTCTCTGGGGGTATAGTGGAGATCTTTCCACCTCAATTGGCTTGTCTCTGATGAGGTCTGAGGGCTCTGTGCTTGGGGACACTTCTGTAAAAATGTGGACATTGATGCTCACCTGACACTGGGGAGGGTCTGTTAGACTTACCCTGTCCCCCAAAGCTCACAGGACCCCCCGTGTTCCTGGTTGGCAGAGGTGAGGGAGAAATCTCTAAACACAAGCAGCCCCCAAGACAATGGTCCTCAGGGGAGCCCTATGTTCATCAGTAGGGGTAGTCCTCTGACTTCACTAGCACCTCAGCCCCTGGGAGCTTGTGAAAGATCTGGATTCCTGGGCCTGGGAGTCTGCATCCCTAACAACCACTCCATGGCACTGGGAGAGTGAGGGTCACGTTCTTCAAGGCTCTACATCAAGTACTTTCAGCCACACACCAGGAAACTACTCAGCCTGGAATTGCTGCTGCCTGGTTTGCCACGCTGCAGGGTCTCTCAGGCAGCCTGTGGGGTGGAGGCCTTGGTCACCCCCAACTGGAGGGTGGGTGTGTCCCTGGGAGCTACCTCCTCCCAGAAGCCCATTCTATTTTTTTTAATTAAAAATTTTTTTTCAACGTTTATTTATTTTGGGGACAGAGAGAGACAGAGCATGAACGGGGGAGGGGCAGAGAGAGAGGGAGACACAGAATTGGAAACAGGCTCCAGGCTCTGAGCCATCAGCCCAGAGCCCGACGCGGGGCTCGAACTCACGGACCGCGAGATCGTGACCTGGCTGAAGTCGGACGCTTAACCGACTGCGCCACCCAGGCGCCCCTATTTTTTTAATTAAAAACAATTTTTTAACGTTTATTTATTTTTGAGAGAGAGAGACAGAGGGCAAGCGGGGAAGGGCAGAGAGAGAGGGAGACACAGAATCCAAAGCAGGCTCCAGGCTCTGAGCTGTCAACACAGAGCCCCATGTGGGGCTCAAACCCACGAACCTCAAGACCATGACCTGAGCCGAAGTTGGACATTTAACAACCTGAGCCACCCAGGTGCCCCTCAGGAACCCATTCTTTAATGCCCATTGTGCTGAGCAACCCTCCAGCTCCAGGACCAGGGGTCTCCACACAGAGGGGAGGGTGGTAGGCTGAGTAATAGCCCCCAAAGATACCCATATCCTCATCCCTAGAACCTATTAACATTTCCTTATGTGGAAAGAGTCTTGGCAGCTGTGATTCAATTAAGGGTCTTAAAATGGAGACATTATCTTGGATCATCTGGGCAGGCCCTAAATGCAACCACAAGTGACCTCATAAAGGGGAAGGGCAGAGGGAGATTAGACATAGAAGAGGAAAAGGTGATGTGACCACTGACCAGGGATCAGAGTGATGCAGTCACAAGCTAAGGGATGCCTGTAGCCACCAGAAGCTGGGACAGGCTAGGAACAGATTCTCCCTTGGCACACCCAGAGGGACCCAGGCCTGCTGACCCCTTGACTTCAACCCAGTGAAACTGATTTCAGACTTCTGGCCACCAAAACCATGAGAGACTAAACTGGCATTGTTTTAAGTCACCAGTTTGTGATAATTTGTCACAGCAGCGATGGGGCATCTCTTCCAGGAAGCTGTGACCTGGTGTCCTGGCTGTTCTGCTGGCTGGTGGAGAGGACCAGGAGGGGCCTAGGGAGGAGTCCTCTGGGGGTTGAACCCAAAGCCAGCAGCCCCTGAAGACCTCTGCTCCCCCTCAGGCTGTTGTTTTCGGTTATCTGACAAGCCAGGGGCCTCCTAGACCCGCCCCAGATCAGACGTCAGCATGTTGGCACAGCTGGTTACCAAGGCCATCTGCAGCCCAGTTCCTCATGTCCCTGGGCCAGGTGGGTGAGGCCCCCGGGCAACCTGGTCTGGCCTGAAGGATTGCCAGCTGGAGAGGGCGTGGGAGTCACAGCTTGTGCTCAGCTCCTCCCCAGATCCTGAGTGGGCCACGACCCCCAGCTCTGGAGCCCAGGGTCCCTCTGCTGTTCCCCTGGCTCCAGGCCCATCTGACCATTTCACATATCAGGGCCCACACATCTGCCTTTAGACTGGGCCTGCTTGAGATTAGAGACTGTCCCTTCTGCAGCAGAACGGTAGAAATTGGTGCTCATTGTGGGACTGCTGGCCCCTGCAGGGGCCTGGGCTAAGCAGGCCTTGCTGCCTGGGGACACAGGAGTGCTGGGCACCTGACATGAGGGCCAGACCCACCTCCTCTTCCCATTCTAGACCTGAAATGCAGGGTTAGGTCTGATCCGACTCCTGCATCCACTACCTTCCAGGGTTGGGGTGAGTTGGAGTCTTCGCTGAATGAGCAGTCCTGTAGACCCTGAGAAAGCTGATTTATTCAGGAAAGCATCGGGGCCATGTTCCCAGTCTCATTCTGCACCTTGCTGCCTCCCTCCTGCAGGCCCCTCTCCTGCCCACTCCTAGTGGCAGATCTGAGCATTGGCAGGAGAGGGAGACCCTGGTACCTAACTCTGTGAAGACTCCCTAGACTTCTCCAGCATCCTGCTTAGGACTTCTGGTTCCATCAGAAAATTCCTTCATTTCTTGGCTCAAGTCCCTGACTCTCCCTCCCCCTCTCCCTTGCGCATGTGCGCGCACACACGCACTTCAAGGCCACCTTTCTGTCCACTCAGCCTCCACCTAGAACTTCCCTTGTGAATTCCCATAACTATAGGACATCTAAGCTCTGGCTTCAGCCTACTGGGCTCTGAGCCTTGCTGGACTTTTCTGGGCAGGGGCACAGACTTGACCCAAGATAAAAGACATTGCCTGGTTAGTGGTTGATACCCTATCCCCAGGCTTGTGCCTCTGCTCCCCATCCCACCCTCTCCCAGCTCTGCCCTGGCTTCACACTCAAGCAGTCCCCAGTGCTTCATGTGCCCTCCTTAACAAATCCACAGGAAAAAGTCCCTACAAAAGTCCCTGAGTGGTGGGACTTTTCATCTGGGGTTGAATTTCTGCCCACCTCAGAAGCAATAACTTTGGCAGGGAATGGAATTCTCTGAGTCAGCCTTTGGGCCTGGGCCCTGTGCCCGCGGGTGCTGGAAAAGGCGATCTCAATAGAACCACATGTCCCGAGAGTAGGACAGGGGAGATCCCTAAGGGAAACATACCATAAGAGGGAGTGGATGCTGGGTGGGCAGAGAGAGCAAATTCTTCACCAAAAGATGCCCACGTTGGCTACAACCTCCTTTGGCACTGCCCACCCCCCCCACCCCCCACCGCATTCCCACTGCCAACAGATTGCCCAGATCTGTTTATGGGGCTGCACCTGGCCACCGGGTGGGCCATTTGGGTTACAGGGCCTCTCCAGCACCTGCCTCAGCCCCAGCCCAATGTCTTTGTTCCTTTGTAGGGATCAGACTGAGCCAACCAAGTCCTGCCACAGGACCTTCCTCACCTTCCCCAGCTGAAAGAGGCAATGGGGGGCAGCAGGACAGGGAGACATGCCTGTTACTCGAGACTGGAGAATTCGGTCTCAATCTCTCTGATCTCAAAACGAGGGGCCCTAATTCCTGTTTACTCGCCTGCACTAGGGTTAGGACAGCTATGAAAGGATGCTTTGCGGGCTAAATGCACTGTTGAAATGTGAGTTGGCCAACGGGTCTCCCAGACGGTTCCCCTAAAGTGACATGGAGTTTGGAGAAGGTGCCTGGGCTAGGGTGTGATCCCTAGATCTGCAGCTCCAGGCCCGATTGGTCCCTGCAAACCAAACTCCCACCGGTTCATTTTCAGTGCGATATACGCTGGTCCATGAGAGGCCGCCGGCAGAGGGCGCTTTGGAGCCTCTCTGTCCTGCCTCTTGCCCCTTGGCTTTGTGGCTGATCAACCTCTCTCTCAGGCTTCAAACTTCTATATTTTAGGCTTAATCCACTCCCAGGGGAGCAGGACTGGAGGGTCGAGAGTTCCCAAATGATTCCCTCAGCCCCGCGTAGGCCAACGTGGCTGCTCACTAGTGTCCCTGATCCTTTCCTGAGAGCAGGAGACCCTGGAGAGGTGTAGTGGGTGGGGAAGGGGCTCATGGCAGCCGCCAAGCACTGAGTACTTGGTAAGGTGTAAAGGCGAGACTCCACACCCCACAAAGCACCGAATCACTGAAAGAAATTCTGTGTAAGGCCCCATGTTATCCATTGCAGGTGCTGCTTTCAGTGGAGCACCATCCTCAGGAGGAGAGAGCCCTGGGGGTTGGGGTCATCAGGGACACTTTCCAGAGGACAGAACTGGGCCTGGGGGTGAGACAGTGGGGAGCAGCTGAGGGTGCTTGTGGGCAAGGCCAGGGTGGTGTAGGGAAGGCAGGGTGCACCGCGTGGGCTAGAGCCAATGATGATCTTGGAATTCCCCAGGGCTTTCCAGGGTGGAGTGGGTTGTCCCTCCTATCTTGCTCCTTCAGCACCAGCCACAGCTGGGAAGCTCTGGGCGGTGCCCACAGCCAACTGGCACATTCTGTCTTTCCTGGAGATTGGATGTGGCCTGAGACGAGTAAGAGAGGTGTCCTGGGGCCCCACACTCAAGATAAGAATGGACACAGCTAAGGGGAAAGGGTGACGAAGGTGGCCACACCCCACCAGCTGTTGTGCAAGAAGAAAGGTGTGTCTCTGGTGAAATTTCAGGGCCAGTGGAAACCATTTTCTGGTCACAGGTCAGCCCCAGCAGGTCTCCTCCCTACTGGCCTAGAAGATTTGAAGTGGGGAAGGTGGAGGAAGCATTTTGCACTGATTGCCTGAGAGGAGACGCCCTCACCCCAGTTTACAGACAAGAAAACTGGAGGATCCCTGGCAGGCGGGAGCTAGCTGGGAGTAGCCTAGGGTGGGTGGAGGAAGGGCCAGATGGGCCCCAGATGGGAAAGGGCAAACCTTGGGGGTAAGTGTAATTACTGATCTAGAAAATGGGAGGTCTGACAAAGTCTGACAGCAGTCAAGGCAGAGAAGCCGATGTGGGCTCAGATAGAGGCGCAGCAGGTCAGGAAGGGCAGAGTCTGGCTGTAGACTGGACCAGAGGGGAGGGTTGGTCAGGGGGCAAGGCCTCAGGGCCAGAGCAGGTGGTTTAGGAGTACTGCCTGGATCCTGCTCAGAGGCCTCTGGGGATTTCTGGGCCCGGCCCCATCACCCTTGCTTAGTGTTCACGTCCCAGACCCGCCTCCAGGCATTCTCTATGACTCCCATTTGGACCTGTCAGTCTCTCCCCTCTCCATAAGTACATTCCAGTTTCATCTCACAGTTGACTCTGCCTATGAGTCTCTACTTACAAACTACAGCTTACCCAAACCCAGAGCTTTGCCCCTCTTCCAGCTTTATCTCAGGAAGGCCATCTAGGAAGTGTCTCCTGAATTTCTCTGGATTTCCTGGAACTCAATACCAGCAGTAACACAAGTTCATGGTAGGCACCCACTGCCCTCACTATGTGGAACTGATAGTTGTGGGGGGAAAGACAGACAATAATCAGGGGGAAGGAGCAGACACACCATGGTGACTTTGAGATCTGGGATGAAGGAAAGGCTCTATGCATTAAATACAGAGCTAAGAGGCAAGGCATCTCTGAGCTGGGGACTCAGGAAGGAGCCTGTTGTGATCTGCAGTCCTCCCCCAGTAGACCTGGGATGTGAAGGAAGGCGTGAGTCTGTCAGAGGACACAGTGGGGAGGGCCCAGACAGAGTGTGACAGGTTACTGGGCCCTGCATCTCATACACTGAGAGCCTGGTGGCAGGTTTGGCTTTGTTCCTGGAGCCTCAGGATGCCACCAGTAGGTTCCTAGCAGAGGTGTGTGCTAACTGATTTGCTTTTGAGAAACTTGCTCTGGCTGTTATGGGCAGAGTGGATTGGAGAGGTCACCACGGCAGCCCAGGATACCACTTTGGGGTCATGGAAGTCATCTAGTTTACATATGTTCTTGGATCAGGGCAAGGAATGCTGGGAATAAAATGTGGATGGATTTGGGGAGCAGAATTCACAGGTCTTGGGGGGTGAGGATGGGGAATGTCCAGGTACAGCCTGCATCCACTGAGGGGAAGCTGAGACAGCAGCCTCAGGGAGCAGGGGGAAGAAGGTCCCGAGTTCTGTGGAAAAGATGGGGCAAAACAGGCGTGAGATGCCAGTCAAGGTATGGGTGGAGATGGCAAGTAGATAAGTTGTTACGAGGGCTTGGCTACTCAGAGGAGGGGCTCTGGACAGATGGCAGGAGCCCGAGAGTCCCTGTGGCACCAAGGACGCTGGTCTGAACCACAGGCAAGTCCTGGCTCTCATCAGAGTCAGAAGGGCTGAGTTCAAGTCCACTCCATCACATATTGGCTGGGCCACCCAGACACCCTCACTGCCACCCACCCTCCCTGAGGGATTTCATCTGTACTTGGGACTTGAGTCATCACAGGGGTGCTCCTGGCTCCTACACCTGCACCTCCCACCCCCAGGCTCAGGCACATGCCCAGCTCCTCGCAGATAGTGCACCTGGATGTCCTTAGGAAACCCCAAATCCCAGGGGCCCAAATGAAACACAGTCTCTCCCACCACCTGCCCCGCTCCTGTTCCTCCTGTGTCCTCTATCAGGGGTGTTGTCAAAACAGCCAGAAACCTAGTCAGCACTCTGGACCAGGGCTAGTACCTTCGGACTTTAAGGTACATACAAATCATCTGGAGGTCTTGTTAAAATGTGGTTTTGACTCAGCAGGGTTGGGAAGCCTGCGATTTTGCATTTCTGACAAGCCCCCAGGTGCTGGGGAAGAACGCAGTTGGAAGAGTGCAGCTTTTCTAGGCTTTTCTCTCCTCTCTTACTTCCCCCTCTGTATCCTGCATACTTCCTGAATCTGTCCCCAGTGTTCTCCTCCTACCAGGTCCCATCATCTCTAACCTAGATTGTTACAGCCACCTCCTCAACCAATGTTCCCTTGGTTCCTGTTGTTGATGGGCGTTCCCCGGAGAAACCAAATGTTCCATGATCAGTATGACTTATCCAGTCGTCTTGGCCAAAGTCGACAACAGGGGGAGGGTGGGTCCAGGCCTCCACCCACTGGCCAAGGGCAGGCTGCAGGGTCCAAGGCTCTCCTCACCATGGATCCTGTGCGTGGGGCCGGGGGATGCCCACAGAGCAGATTCTGGATGGACTGCCAAGATCCAAGCTGAGAAATGGACCCTAAAAGGGTCATCCCATCAGTCCCAGAGAGCATGTCCAAAGGTCCTGGGCCAAAGTAAGGGAGAGCCAAGGGTGAGGCTCCACTCCAGGGGGAGGGAGGGAGGGAGGCCTGGTCCCCCTTACCCAGTGCTCTAAATCAGTGGTCTTAGAGTTTCACAGTGTGGACTAAAATCCTAGCTTCCACCTCAGAGATTCAGATTCTGCTGGCCTGGGGAAGCCATTATTTTAAAATTAAAAACAACAAACAAAACCAGCTCAGGAGCTGCAGAGGCCCACCCAAGTTTTAATGCTGCTGTTCTGGGTCACTGATGCCAATTGCCCCACCTGGTGGCCTTCGGGTGAGTTACATGGTGTTCCTAAAGGAGGGCTCCCAATGTGTTCCCTCCTTAGCCCTAGGATCATCGGCTTGCTACACACAATATCTCTTTTGATATCTCCAACAACCCTTTGTGCGAGGGATCCAAATCCCCATGTCACTGATGGTGAAACAGAGACTCAGAGAGTGGAGGTGATGGCTCCCAAATCACACACCTGGAGGGTAGAGGAATCAGGGTTAGATTCCAGGTCTGTCTGAACCCCAGCGCTGTCATCCGTGCCAATGGCTTATAAATCTGCCTGGTAGGCAAAATCACCCAGCGAGCATTTTCTTTTCTTTTTTTTAAAATTTTTTTTTTTAACATTTATTTATTTTTGAGACAGAGAGAGACAGAGCATGAACGGGGGAGGGTCAGAGAGGGAGACACAGAATCTGAAACAGGCTCCAGGCTCTGAGCAGTCAGCACAGAGCCCGACAGGGGGCTCAAACTCACATACCCATTTCTAATTAGCGTTTTCCTTTCTGACCCCTTGCCCACTCCCAGAGTGGGCACATACCGAGAGATCGTGACCTGAGCTGAAGTCGGACACTTAACCGACTGAGCCCCCCAGGCGCCCCCCAGGGAGCATTTTCAAACCAGAGGTGAGGAATCAGCCATGTGCACGTGGTTACTCTCCCTTCTGTGACACACACAGAATGTCAAAGGCAAGACGACCATGGCCACCCAGGGTAGAGGCTGGCCTTGGAGCTAGAGTGGGCTCTGGAGACCCCTCCCTGCTAAACCAGGGCTTACCCCATCAGTTTCTGGATCATTAGGGGTGCCTGGGGGGTCTCAGGGAAGAGGTGAGGCCTGTGGGGAACACTTGGAGGCTCAAGGCACCAACCAGAGTTGGGGGGGTCAAATCAGCATTTTAACAACTGGTACACACACACACACACACGCACACACACACACAGGCATACACATACACACACACACATACACAAATGTACAAGCATGCGGAGAAGAGCAGTAATACCATTTCAAAAGCTGGAAGGCAGGCACTTGAGTGGTAACTGACCCAGCAGAGTGCATTGGCTGGGTATCTACTGTTTTCCCAAGACACTATTAACATGAGAGTAAAGGAATAAAGGCCCTATGAGCCCCCAATACAAAGAAAAGGGGGGGGGTTGTCAACAGCTAAAGATTTCTGCAGAATAGGGAGTAGGTGAATTGAGCTGCAGCAGCATTCTCTGAGGACCCCAAGGCCACCCAGCAGAGAGGGGGTTCGGGTGCTTAGGCCAGGTGCAGATGCTTTCTGCAACCCTGTGCTCCGGGGACAGAGCCAACGCCGTAGTGATGGCTGTCAGCCAGCAAGCTCTGCCCCCAATATCCTGGTTGTTTCTTCCCCTGTATGTGAATGGAAGAACGAGAGCTACTGGACACATGAGGAAAGCCAGCTTCCCGAAAGGGAGAGATGGAGAAACAGAGGCCTGCATGGACTCCCAGAGATGCAAGGATGATTCTGGAAGTGGGCAAGGGGTCAGAAAGGAAAACGCTAATTAGAATCCCCAGAGAGGGGACACCTGGGTGGCTCAGTCGGTTAAGTGTCTGATGTTGGCTCAGGTCATGATCTCACAGCTTGTAAGTTTGAGGCCCACCTGGGGCGGGGGGGGGGGGGGGGGGGCGGGGGGAGGCTGCTTTGTATCCTCTGTCTCCCACTGTGCCCCTCCCCTGCTGGCTCTCTCTCTCTCTGTCTCTCTCTGAATACTTAAAGAAAAAAAAATTAGAAGAATCCTCAGAGAGGTTACAGACAATAATGTATATTCTATTTTCCCCCCTGAAAGATTTCTGTGACTCGCTTTTTCCTCCTAGTGTTATTTTTGAGATTCATTCATCATATGTAAATAAACCAAGTAGTTAATTTTTTCAAAGTGCCTTTGTATGCCTATTCCACAATTTATTGAATGACATTTAGGTTGATTCTGTTTTGCCTTGTTTTGGTTTTTCAGTTACAAATGATGCTTAATTGCTCTGAAATTTTGGAGAGTTACTTTGAACCTCTCTAGGCTTCTGTTTACAGGCACTTTCTCAGTTTACAGATACTTCTCTGTAAAAAAAATTTTAATATTCATTTATTTTTGTGAGAAAGAGAGAGAGAGAGAGAGCATGAGCAGGGTTGGGGCAGAAAAAGAGGGAGACACAGAATCTGAAGCAGGTCCCAGGCTGTCAGCACAGAGCCCAACGCAGGGCTCAAACTCATGAACCGTGAGATCATGATCTGAGCTGAAGTTGGACGCTTAACTGACTGAGCCACCCAAGGCACCCTGATACTGCTCTGTAAAGAGAGGAACTGTAGAACTTACCACATAGGTTTGTAATGAGGATTAATTGCATTCATAAATGTAAACCAGCAGTGGGTCTCAATCAAGGGTAATTTTGCAATTTTGTACCCAGGGAACATTTGACAATGTCTGGAGACATTTTTGGTCTTCCTTGGGGAAGGAGACCACAGCTATTACTCGCAACTGGTGGGCAGAGCACAGGGATCTGCTAAACATATCCTACACTGCACAGGATAGCTTGCCACACAAAGAAATCACCCAGCTCAAAGTGTTAGTAGTGCCAAAGTTGAAAACCCCTGAAATAGTGCATGGCACAAAATAAGCAGTCAGTAAATATTAGTTATTTTCTTAAGAGTTGCAATGAAAATTCTTTTTCTAGGGGGCACTGGGTGGATCAGTCAGTTAAGTGTCCTACTTCGGTTCAGGTCCTGATCTCACAGTTCGTGAGTTCGAGCCCCAAACTGAGCTCTGTGCTGACAGCTCAGAGCCTACTTTGGATCCTGTCTCCCTCCCTCTTTCTGCTCCCTCCCCTGCTCAAGCGTCCACTTTCTCTCTCTCAAAAATAAACATTTTTTTAAAGTAAAAATTAAAAGTAAAATTGTATTTCAGAGTGGTGTCTGGGTGGCTCAGTCGGTTAAGCATCCGACTTCGGTTCAGGTCATGATCTCACAGGTCGTGAGTTCGAGCCCTGGGTCAGGCTCTGTGCTGACAGGCTGCAGCCTGCTTTGGATTCTGTGTCTCCATCTCTCTGCCCCTCCCCCACTTGTGCTCTGTCTCTGTCTCTGTCTCTCTCTCTCTCAAAAATAAATAAAACATTAAAAAACAGCAGAAAATTCTTTTTATCTTCCATATATAAGCATAGAATCTCTCACAGAAATGTTCAGGGCCTTCAAATACTTGTGGAACATTTACCAAACTTGTTTTATTCAGCCACAAAGAACACCTCAGTAAATTTTAAAATGTAGAAATTATACAGAGCATTTTCTTACCGTGAAGAAATAATTGAAAAATTAAAATTTTTTAACATTTATTTATTTTTGAGAGAAAGAGACAGAGTGTGAGCCAGAAAGTGGCAGAGAGAGAATCCGAAGCAAGCACAGAATCCAAAGCAGGCTCCAGGATCTGAGCTGTCAGCACAGAGCCCGATGCGGGGCTCGAACCCATGAGCCATGAGATCATGACCTGAGCTGATGTTGGGTGCTCAACCTACTGAACCACCCAGGTGCCCCTAACTGAGAAATTAACTACAAAAGGAGAGCTTCTTCCTGCTTCATCCCATCCTCCCACACCTACCAGAATTCCAGAGCCATCTAGAATTTTTTAAATTTCATAAGTAACTATTTTTAAGGAAGAAACATAGAATAAAATATTAATTTATAAAGTGATATCAATGATAATATCATATATTAAAAGCCATTGCATGTAGCCAAAGGAAAATTTACAGAAAAAAAAGCAGAGTGTTAGGAAACTTTATCAAATAAAAAAAAAGAAAAGAAAAACATGAAATAAGCAGTCATTTCTAGAAAGAAAATGAATAATAAATACCAACAGAGTAGGAGGAGGAAATTAGTGAATTTAAAGAAATTAATGAAATAAGAAACAAAAGTAGCCCTGATAAATATTTTCTAAATACCAATAAAATAGACAAAACTCTGACAAGTATGCCTTCAAGAGGGGGAAAAAGCTAGAAACAAGGGACCCCTGGGTGGCTCAGTCGAGTAAGCATAGGACCCTTGGTTTTGGCTCAGGTCATGATCTTGCTGTTTGTGGGTTTGAGCCCCACATTGGGCTCTGTACTGACAGTGTGGAGCCTGCTTGGGATTCTCTCTCTCTCTCCCTCTCTCTCTCTCTGCTCCTCCCTCTCTCTATCCTTGCATGCACTCTCTGTTTCTCAAAATAAATAAACAAACTTAAAAAAGACCTAGAAACAGAAATAGGTAAATTTAGGAATGACGAAAAAGATAAGACCATATGTATGTAGAAGATAAAACATTGTAAGAAAGACAGCTGTGCAGACAGCTCAGAGCCTAGAGCCTGCTTTGGATTCTGTGTCTCCCTCTGTCTCTACCCCTCCCCCACTCATGCTTTGTCTCTCTGTGTCCCAAAGATAAATAAACATCAAAAACAAAAACAAAAACCTCAGAATCTAGCCCTGGCACCACAATCCCGGCCAGTGGATCCATGGGCAGGAGCAGAGCTACAAAGTCCCCAGCCACCCCAGTCTCACTCTACAACCAGGGCACTGGGACGGTGCTCTATACCTGCAGCGGCAATGGCAGTGGTAAAGCCTTGGGGTGTTTTGGACCCCACTCCACAACCAGGGATTTGTGAGTCCCCTGAAATGGGACAGCAAAGCAGCTATGTCTCCCTGCCCTCTACCCAGTGGCATTAGGAGACCCAGGTCCAGTGGCTTCGGTTCACCCCCATCCCCTGCAAACAAGTCACCCAGGAACAGCAGTCAAACCCAGGAAGTGCCTCCTGACCCCAAAAGGGTAGCTGGCACTGAGCAGGGGCCCAGAAGCACCAGAAGAACAAAGCCAACGAGAACATGGGAAGGGTTCAGAAAACTAAAGCTGTCACCAGAACTAAAGACGTAAGTAGACACAACTTACATACTAAACTTTGTGACTTCCTGCGACATCGAAGATTCAAGGGGGATTAAGAGTCCTCTCACACACTAACCAAAATATGAAAGGCACTATAGAAAATCATTTGTCATTCCCAGAGGAAGGAAAATCACAATCCAATTGAGAGAAGACAATAGACCAAGGCCAACACTGAAATAAATCAGTTTCTGGGAATACCTGATAAAGATTTTAAAGTAGCCAGCATAAAAAACGATTCAACAATCAACTACAAGTCCTCCTGAAACAAATAAAAACTTGAAAGTCTCAGCAAAGAAAAAGAGGTTATCAAATAAAAAAGAAGAAGAAGAAGAAAAAGAAGAAGAAGAAGAAGAAGAAGAAGAAGAAGAATCAAATGAAAATTATGGAACTAAAAAATACTATACCCCAAATGAAAACTCACTGGATATACTTAGTAGAAGAGTGGAAATGAAAGAAGATAAAAGCAGTGAACTTGAACACTAACAGAGCTTACTCAATCTGAGCAACAAAGAAAAAAATAAACTGAAGAAATAATGAGCATAGCCTCAAGGACCTGTGAGTATGATAAAGGATTCATGTCGTAAAGCTCCCAGAAGATAAGAAGAGTGTGGAACTGAAAAGGTGTTCGTAGAAATAATGGCTGAAATTTTCCCAAATTTGAAGAAAGACATAAACCTACAGATTCAAGAACTGAAGAGAACCCCAAATATGAAAACCCAAAGAACTCCACACCAAGACACATCATAATTAAACTTTTGAAAACCAAAAACAGAGAAGAAAAATCTTAAAAACAGCTGAAGAGAAACAATGCACTACCCCACAAAGGAACAGTGATTCAATCGACAGTGGATTTCTCATCTGAAATTATGGGGGGCCAGAAGGAAGTGGCTCATTTTTCAAGTGCTGAAAGAAAATATCAACTCTGAAGGCTAAATCTAGTAAAAATTGTCCCTCAGAAATTTAGGGTGTATAAAGACATTCTCTGATGAGGTAACAACTAAGAGAATTTGCTAGCAGACCTACCCTTGTCCCTCAGAAATTTAGGGTGTATAAAGACATTCTCTGATGAGGTAACAACTAAGAGAATTCGCTAGCAGACCTACCCTTAAAGAATGGCTATGGTGCCTGGCTGGCTCAGTATTCAGAGCGTGTGATTCTTGATCTAAGGGTTGTGAGTTCAAGCCCCACGTTGGGTGTAGAGATTACTTAAAAAAAATGAAATCTTTAGGGGTGCCTGGGTGGCTCAGTCGGTTAAGCATCTGACTTTGGCTCAGGTCATGATCTCATGGTTCCTGAGTTTGAGACCTGCATAGGGCTCTCTGCTGTCAGCACAGAGCATGCTTCAGATCCTCTCCCCCTGCTCCCCCCACCCACCCTTTCCCTGCACACGTGTTCGTGCACATGCTCTCTCTCTCAAAAATAATAAATAAATAAAATATGAAAAAAGAAAAAAGAATGGCTAAAGGACACTCCCCAGAAATGAAAAAAAAAAATGACAGAGGAAACCAGAGCCCTCAGAAAAGAGTGAAAAACAATGGAATTGCTAAACAGAATAGATTATCCTTCACCTCATCAGTTTCCTTAACCATAGTTTATGACTGAAGCAACAGTTATAGTACAATCTGCTGTAGTGCTCAATGTATGTAGAGAAAATACTTAAGAAAATTATATTTTAGGGACGCTTGAGTGACACAGTT
Organism: Prionailurus viverrinus; assembly: GCF_022837055.1. Lineage (NCBI taxonomy): Eukaryota > Metazoa > Chordata > Mammalia > Carnivora > Felidae > Prionailurus > Prionailurus viverrinus. The sequence continues at coordinate 90,377,103 of NC_062561.1, read as the reverse complement.
GGTTAAGTGTCTGACTCTTGGTTTCAGCTCAGGTCATAATCTCATGGTTCATGAGTTTGAGCCCCACGTTGGGCTCTGTGTTGACAGCATGGAGCCTGCTTGGGATTGTCTCTCTCTCTCTCTCTCTCTCTCTCTCTCTCTCCCCCCCACTTGCTCTGCCTGTCTCTCTCTGTCCCATGAACCATGAGATCGTGACCTGAGCCGAAACCACGAGTCGGATGCTTAACCGACTGAGCCACCCAGGTGCCCCCAAAATACATAAAATTAAAAAAAAGAAAAGGAAATTATATTTTATAAATTGGAAAGATAAATGAACCTAAGTGGAGGTAATTGTTCTATACTTTACACAAAATGGTAAAATGTTGATACCATCAGGCTATGATTAGCTTACATATGTGGACATATATGATAACACCTGGAGCAAATGACTAAAAAAATTATGCAGTGATACACTTAAAAGCTTTATCAATAAATCAAAGTGAAATTCTAAAAAAATGTTCAGGGCATTGAAACACAAAGCAAGGGGAAAAAACAGAGGAAGAAGGAGAAAGACAGAGAACGGACAGAAAAATAAAATGGCAGACTTAGCCCTAATGTATCAATAATTGCTTTCAATGTAAATAGTTGAAACACACCAATTAAAAGATTTGGAAGGGTGGCTTAAAAAATGATAACCCAACTATATATTGGGTATAAGAAATTCACCTCAAACATAATGACATAGATAGGTACAAAATAAAAGAATGGAAAAATAGTATCTCCAGGCCAAGATAGTTTCACTGGAGTATTTTACTGAACATTTAAACAATTAACACCAATTTTACACAGTCTATTTCAGAAAATAGGAGAGGAGGGACACTCATGAACTCATTTTTTGAGCTGGTATTATTCTGATACAAAAACCAGACAAACATAACACAAAAAAGAAAACTGCAGACCAATATCCCACATGAGTGTAGATGCAATCAGCCTCAAGAACATTTTAGTGAATTAAATCCAAGAACACGTGAAAAGGCTAATACGCCACAACCACGTGGGACTTATTTCAGGTATGTGAGGTTGCTTCAATATTTGAAAATCGTGAAGGAAAGATTGTATCAATTTACACTGGAAAAGCATTTTCTTGAACTCAACCACCAAACCATTCATGATAAAAAGTCTTAGTACACCGAATAAAGAAGGATTTCCTTAACTCCATTAAGAGCATCTACAAAGCCTATTATTGCCAACTTTCCCTACAGGATGGAGAATAAGGCAAGGATGTCTGCTCTTACCAGTCTCATTCAGCATAGTATTAGAAGTTCTAACCACTGTGACAAAGCAAGAAAAAACAAAACAAAAAGCACACAGATTGGAAAGGAAGAAATAAAAATGCCTCTACCTGCAGTAACATGATTGTCTACATAGAAAATGCCAAAGAATATACAAAAAAATCACCTGGAACTAATTTGTGAGTTCAGTGATGGTAGAATACAAAATTGCCATGCAAAACTCAATCATACTTCTATATACTGACAATAAATAAGTATAGATCAAAATTAAAAATACCATTTAAGATTGCTTCAAGGCAACGAAATACTTAGGTATAAATTTAACAAAACATGCACAAAATATTATCTGTAGGATGAAATTTACAAAATGATGATGAAAGAAATCAGTGAAGACCTAAATAATTAGAAAGACATACCATGTTCAGAAACATAGTAAAGATGCCAATTTTCCCAAATTCGTCTCAAAATTTCAGCAAGGTTTATTTTATAGATATAGAAATGCTTATTAAAAATATTTATTATTTAGGGGCACTTGGGTGGTTCAGTTGATTAAGTGACTCTTGGTAGCAGCTTAGGACACAATCTCAGGGGGTGATATTGATCCCCACATCAGCAATGAGCCCCTGCTTGTCATTCTCTGCTTTTCTCTCTGCCCCTTCCCCACACTCACTCTCTCTCTCTCATAACAAATAAACATTAAAACAAATACTTACAATTTATATGAAAAGGGGTCTACAATGGCCAAAACAATTTTTATTTTTATTTTTTTATTTAAATTTTTTTTAAGGTTTATTTATTTTTGAGAGAGAGAGACAGAGTATGAGCAGGAGAGGGGCAGAGACAGAGGGAGACACAGAATCTGAAGCAGGCCCCAGGCTCTGAGCTGTCAGCACAGAGCCTGATGCGGGGGCTCGACCTCATGAACCACAAGACCATGACCTGAGCCAAAGTAAGAGGCTTAACCAACTGAGCCACTGAGGTGCCCCATAGCCAAAACAATTTTTAAAAAGAAAAATAAAGTGAGAGTAGTCATTCTTCCAGATGTTAAGGCTTTCCTATCAGCTACAGTAATCAAAGCACTGTATGCAACAGATAGAGAATAAAAAAAAAGTAGACCCACACAAATAGTCTCAATTAATTTTTTTTTTTATTTTTTTATTTTTGGGACAGAGAGAGACAGAGCATGAACGGGGGAGGGGCAGAGAGAGAGGGAGACACAGAATCAGAAACAGGCTCCAGGCTCCGAGCCATCAGCCCAGAGCCTGACGCGCGGCTCGAACTCACGGACCGCGAGATCGTGACCTGGCTGAAGTCGGACGCTTAACCGACTGCGCCACCCAGGCGCCCCAGTCTCAATTAATTTTTGACAAAGGAACAAAAGCAATTCAACAAGAGAGGGCAGCCTCTTCAGTAAATAGTGGTGGAGCAGTTGGGCATCCATAACTAAAACAAACAAATAAAATCCTTGAACGAAGCCATCCGTTTTATACAAATTTTAACTCAAAATGGATCATGGACTTAAATGTAAGATGTAAAGCTATAAATCTTCCAGAAAAAAAAAATGAGAGAAGATATTCTGGATTCTGTATTTTGGCAAAATATAGTGGCAAAGAGTTCTTAAATTTGACACCAAGAGTGTGATCCGTAAAAGGAATAATTGATTAATTGGACCTCATCAAATATTAAAGCTTTTGCTCAGCAGTAGACCCTGTTGAGAGTATGAAAACACACTGGGGCACCTGGGTGGCTCATTAGTTTGAGTGTCTGACTTCGGGTCGGGTCATGATCTCACAGTTCCTGAGTCTGAGCCCTACGTCAGGCTTGCTGCTGTCAGTGCAGAGCCCGCTTTGGATCCTCTGTCTCCCTCTCTCTCTGCTCCTCTCACGTTCATGCTCTTTCTCTCAAAAATAAATAGAACATTTTTTAAAAAAGAGTATGAAAACACAAATTACAGACTAGAAGAAAATATTTGCAAATCACATATATGACAAGGTACTTGTACTTAGAATATATAATGAACTCTCAAAACCTGACATTAAAAAGACAAACAGTCCAATTAGAAAGTGGGCAAAAGACACACAGAGGCGTTTTATCAAAGAAGACATGTAGATGGCAAATAAGCAGACAGCAAATGGAAAAATGTTCAACATCATTAACTATTAGTAAAAGGCCAAATAAAATCACAATGACACATACCTATCAGAATGATCAAAATAAAAAATAGTGATAACACAAATGCTAGTGAAGATGGGGAGAAACTGGATCACTCATATGTTACTGGTGAGAATGTAAAATAATACAGTATAATATAATTTTTAAAAATTCTATCTTGGGGCACCTGGGTAGCTCAGTTGGTTAAGTGTCTGGCTCTTGATTTTGGCTTGGGTCATGATTTCAAGGTTGGTGAGATCGGGCCCTGAGTAGGACCCTGAGTTGGACTCCAGTTTCGGAGCTTAGGGTTCCATCTCACAAATCATGAGATTATGACCTGAGCCAAAATCAAGAGTCATTCGTTTACCTGACTGAGCCACCCAGGTGCCCCACCCCCACCAGTTCCTTTTAAAACAAAAAATGTAGTTATCATATGAACCAGCAATTACACTCTTGAGCCTTTATCACAGAATAGTGAAAACTAATTTCACACAGAAACTTGTACATGAATGTTCTAGTAACCATATGCATAATAGCCCCAAACTAGATATGATCTTAATGTCTTTCAACTGATGAATGGTTAAAGAGTGGTATGTCCATACCATGGAATACTACTCAGTGATAAAAATGACGGAACTATTGACACATGCAACAACTCAAATGAATGGCAAGGAAGCTATGCTAAGCCATCTCAAAGGGATACAAACTGCATAATTCCATCTATACAACATTTGTGAAAAAACATAATTAGAGAGATGAGGTTAGTGGGTGCCTCAGGCTAGGGATGGGTTGGGGAGGGGAGGATGTGGCTGAAAAAGGGCAGCATAAGAGAGTCTTGAGGTGATGGTACAGTTAAGCATCTTGATTGTGGTGGTTCCATGAAGCTACACGTGTGACAAAATTGCACAGCTACACACACATGCATGCACATGTAAGTGCATGTAAACTGATGAAATCTGAATAAACTCAACGGTTTGTGCCTGATGTCAACCTTCTGGGTTTGATATTGCACTGTTAATATCAGGGGAGGTTGGGTGAAAGTTGCATGGACCTCTCTGTGCATTTTCTTGCAATTTCATGTACATCTATAATTATCTCAAAATGAAAAAAAAATTTTAAGGAGGAAAGGAACTCCTATGAAGGAAAATAAACAATGAAAAACTTCAAAAATCCTCAAGTCTCAGAAATTGGCATCAGCTATATCTTCAACTGAAAATTATGGTTTTTTGGTTTTGCTTTGTTTTTGTTTTTGTTTTTTAATTGTAAAGGAGGCTAAAACCAAGAACAGGAGAAAGCACTCAGAAGAAATTAGACCCAGGTCCCCTCCCCTACTCTGCTCAGCCAGATGTCTGCCCCTCCCCCACCCTGTTTTTTTGGTTTTTGGTTTTTGTTCTCTCAAGAGAGTAAAGCAGAGGGTTTCTCTATATTTATTCATATTACTCAGCTGTAAGGATGCTGGCAAGTGAAAGGAGGTTGGAAAATTTAATCTTTATTCCGGAAGAAGAGTTACCCTATGGTCCCAGTACAACATACCTCTTAGGCCTCTTTAAAAAGCTTTAAAAAAAGGAAAGCAAGATGATGGTGGATATACAGCAGTCACTGGTTCTTGTCCATCTGGTTTTCTAGGAACACTGCAGTCTCCCTTCTCCAGAGTAGAGTAAGTTATTGGCCAGCCCAACTGGTAGTCCTTTGTCTGCTGCCCTCTACAGCTTTGTCCCCACCTACTGGAAGGTATATTTTCTTTTGTGATCACATTAGATTTGGAAAGTAGAGCACCTACTCCCAGCTGGTGCAGGCTTGAGAAATTGGGTGCTGCTTTCAGGGTTAAATAATTATGGAGTTATGGGCCATACTGGTGGTTCCTTTGGCAATACATTTCCCTCCAAAACCTACTAGGTTTCCAGTCTCTTCTCATTTTATTCATTCCATATAAAAGTACTCATAACCAAAGATCTTGCCTGGACATGGTTTTAAAATCTTGAGACTTGAGTCATTTCCTTATTTGCTTCTGTGGTCTGCTCATTACCAAATCCCACAACCTAATGAAATTGAGGCCATTGTTTAAATAATCAACTTAGTTTGGAAGGGCAACACTCAGCCAGCAAGCTGTTGGTTTCTGCATGACAGGGCATCAATCTTATCTCCTGCCAAATACATACCTTGATTCTGGAAGAATTCAGCCTAGAGCTGGGATGGTGTCGCTCCTCCGCAAAATGCTCAGAAACTAGGCTTCTTCCAGCTTCTATTCTTACTCTGACACTGTGGGCCTCTTTCTCATGGTCAAAGACAGCAGCTTCCAAGTTCCAGGAAGCAGGACAGAAGAAGGGCTAAGGGAAGGAGGCAGTGATAGATGGGGCCTTCCTTGGGGACAGGAAGAGGAGGTACCCTTTGTTGGAAGAAGTGTGCATGTGGATATCTCATATATAGAGGGGTGACTGTGCCTGAGATGGTCGTCTGCTTAACCAAATTCATGCTGTTCCTTCCATTTTATAGACTGGTTGCTGTGAAGCACAACAAGAATGAAGTAAGTTCTTTCGAAGCTTGTGAAATCTTTCCCGTCTTTTTTGCATTTGGTGGTGATATGATACTAGCTCTCAGCAGTGGAGTGTGGGAAGTTCTATGGGTAACTTCAAGCTGAGCTAGTGAAGAAACACACAAGCACAAGCTTTCTCTCCACCTCTTCCCTGTTGACCAGGTAGACCAAAGCCTAGGGCTGGGGTTCTTGGCATTTTTTTTTCTTTTTTAATTTAAATTTTAGTTAGTAAACATACAGTGCAATATTGGTTTCAGGAATAGAATTCAATGATTCATCACTTACATACAACACCCAGTGCTCATCACAAGTGCCATCTTAGTACCCATCACCCATGTAGTCCATCACCCACCCACATCCTTCACTCAACCCTCAGTTTGTTCTCTATCGTTAAGAGTCTCTTGTGGTTTGTTTCCTGCTTTCCTCTCCCCCCCACCCGCCGTCATATGTTCATCTGTTTTGTTTCCTAAATTCCACATATGAGTGAAATCATATGTTATTTGTCTTTCTCTGACTTATTTCATTTCTTGGCCTTTTTTACATCATGAACCTTCTTGGTAATCTGATAAACTCTACAGACCCCTGGTGCACCTGGGTGGCTCAATTGGTTAAGTGTCCAACTTTGGCTCAGGCCATGACCTCATGGTTCATGGGTTCAGTCTATGAGCTCAAGGTCTGCATCAGGCTCTGTGCTGACAGCTTGGAGCCTGGAACCTGCTTTAGATTCTGTGTTTTCCTCTCTCTCTGCCCCTCCCCCACCCAAAAAGTAAATAAACATTAAAAAAAAAAAGTCTATAGACCCCTGTGCAAAATAATGTTTTTTAAAAAGCATAAAATAGAGGTGCCTGGGTGGCTTAGTCAGTTAAGCATCTGACTCTTGATTTCAGCTCAGGTCATGATCTCATGGTTGTCAGATGGAGCCCCACATTAGACTCCATGCTGGGTGTGAAGCCTGCTTAAGATTCTCTCTCTCCCTTTCCCTCTGCCCACCCCCCAAATAAATAAAAAGCATAAAATACACTACATAGCATTACAAAGGAAATCAGTTATATTGAAATACAGTTATCAAAATATTCTAAGTGTTATGACATATTTATGCATTTAAATAGAGTATCAAATAGCAAGATCTACTTGTGGGTCTCATAGCTACCACATTCTCAAAGTATGAATGAGTGAAAATGATATTTCAAGATATCCCCAACGTTTTCTGTTAGGATGATGAAAATGTTTTCGATTGAGGGAGAGGGGATTGCTCAACATTGTGAATATACTAAATACCATTGAATTGTACACTTTATTTATTTATTTAAAAAATTTTTTAACATTTATTTACTTATGAGAGACAGAGAGAGACAGAGCATGAGCAGAGGAGGGGCATAGAGAGGGAGACACAGAATCCAAAGCAGGCTCCAGGCTCTGAGCTGTCAGCACAGAGCCCAATGAGGGGCCCGAACTCATGAACCATGAGATCATGACCTGAGCTGAAGTCGGACACTTAACTGACTGAGCCAACCAGGCACCCTTTGAATTGTACACTTTAAAATGGTTAATTTTAAGTTATGTGAATTTCACCCTAATAAAAAAGGAAAAAAAGATTAATTGGGAGTGGGGGAGATCTCCCCAATGACTATGACAGAATAATGAACTGTCAGGCTGGGGTTTCCACTGGGGATAGTCACAGGTTCTACTCATAATACTGGGATTGTTACCTAGATTCAAAATGGCAGCAAATGTGAAAATCTTCCAATCTGGGTTCATAGCATCCCACCTTGAGCTCTATGCACAGATCCCTTGGGAGTACTTGCCCCACATCTTTACCTCCCCTCCCTACACCCCCCTCCCCCATAAGAACTCTTGTCCTAGGGGATGACAGAGCCATAAGAGGAAGGGGCCCACGTCCCTGAATCACTGCATGGAAGAAAGTCATCTGCTGTAAGGGTTGTTACATGAGCAAGATATTTTGTATCTGTTTGTTAAAGCAGCCAGCATTACCCTGAGGCAGTAAATTACTATTTCTGCCTAAATTATGAGTCAGGTCTCTATCCTAGAAACTGAATAAATCCTAATAAATTCAGAAAGTGACCCACAGATCAAATTATACATAAAGACCCTTGAGACTCTGTCACCTCAGCCCCTCTGGATGAATCCCCATGGCCCCAACTATCTCTGGAGGGACCTGCATTTAGACTCCTGCTAATCACCCCATGTATCCCATAATAAGTAGCAAAGTAACAAAATATTTTTCAGCCGAGGTAGTATCGGTGATTAATCTCCCCTTAGGCTTTAAATCAAACACCTCTAATGGCTGCCCTACATTTGGATTTTCAGTCTTGGGAGTAAGTACTTCATCCAGTAAGCGTATTTGAAGGTGTTTGTGTATGCTTGTTTGTTTACTTTGTTATTTAAGGCCAAAGCATCATAATCAATTCAAATGTTTAGGGAGTGTGGCTGGGATTAGACAGAGAGGAGATATCCACTTTCTTCTTCATGCCTTTCTGCTGTTTGATTTCAACCATTTTTTAAACTATGACCACAAATTACTTTTACAAGGAAAAGGGTGGGTTGATCTTAGAAAAAAAAAAAAAATCACATGCACTTAAAACCAGAAATGGATTTGCAGCTTTTCCCTGTTCCCATTATATCTCTAAGGTGAGCCTTCAGGGAGAGCATCTGAGTTCTGAAATGGGAGAACCCCCTCTGCCTCCCACGTTCTGAGGCATCAAGGAACCTTCTAACTCTGTGCACTGGGAGTGAAATCAGGACTAGATGGATTCCTGGAGAAGCAGCTGACAGGGTGTATGAGTGTGCGCAGCTCAAGGCTTGATAGAGAGACCTTGGACCTCTGCTTCTTTCTGCCTTTCTACATCTAGTCCTCTTTCCTCCAGCAAAAAAAATCCTCAGTTTTGAGTGAGGTTGAAGACAATCCAGGTCCAAGAGTGGGTGTGTGGCTTCTTCTTGACCAGGGTAGGACATTGCCCTGAATGTGGCATTTGGTTCAGGGATGGAAATGAGAGTCAGGCCCAGGATGCCTGTTCATCTGTTGAGGAAAGCTCTCCCCACTGGCTTTGAACTTGGTAGGAGCTGGCACCCATGGCCTCTGATGATGAAATCAACATGGAGGTGAGCAGAGCTGAGAATGGAATTAGCCCCCAGATCAAGCCACACCTGAAGCTGGTGTATTATTTCCTCACCCTTTAAAGCTATTTGGGCCAGCTAATTCCTTTCTTATCTTAAACCGTTTAAGTTAGATTTTTCAATCTCAGGCTAAAACAATGGACAAAGGACACTATAGGGAGATATGACTGGGATCTGAAACTTCATGTATTGTATTATGTCCTATGTGAAGAAAACTGTGGTCTGGAGGCTTCGAGCCCAGAGAAGATGAGCAGGGTGTATCCATGTTTTTGGCACTGAGTGGGGATGAGGGATCTTGGTCATCAGTTCTGGTCCCTAGCTAGCAAGTCTCCACCCTGAGAGAAGGCATCAGACTATTGAAGCTGAGTGGCCAGGGTCCATATTTCAGGCTCATGCAGCAACCTGTCATATGACTTTGTGTTTATAGGCTGAAGGTGCATGGATTTTCCACTGCAAGCACTCTGGTCACACAGTGGTTGGGGCTTATCTTGCAAATAAACCTGGGAACCTGCTTCATTTGGAAGTCTCCTGTGGATTTTAGTTATTGGAGTCAGTCTGATCAACACTGCTCATTTCTGGGGACCCTGACAACTCCAGCTGCTGGACCCATCAAGTTATGGTCCACATCCAAAATTGACCCTGAGTTTGAATTCCAATGCTCCAGGCATGTGTGAGAAATAGACACCACACCAACATTGGTGATCATGGCCAGCACTCAGTTGTTCGTCTTCCTTATTCATCCACCCACCCATTATCCAATACATTTAGTGAGCATCACATTATAAGTATTTTGTTTGCAAGTGACAGAAGCCCAACTCTTTGAGCAGAAAATGCATTGATTGGACATGTACCTGAGATAGGTCACAGGCTAAAAGGAGAAACTACTGAAACTGGGACCTTGGCGCCCAGCACCAAGATTCTATGTCACCAAGACAATCTCTGTTCATCACTGTGTCATCTCTCCATATGGTGGGGAAGATGCACTGACTGACACCAATTCATACTGTCTTAGCTTAGCATCCCAATGGAGCCAGAATTCTGTTCCTGTGTCCACAAATCAATCCCAGATTGGTCCTGCGTTGGTCACATGCCTGGACCCGAGGGGCAAGGTTCTCCTAATAGAGGAAGAAAGTGGGAAAGCCTGCAGGTTGGAAAGACTCAAAAGCAACCCCAGTTGGTGGCATGGAGGCAGCATGAGTTAGACTCACCTGAGCAGCTCAGAGCCTGGCAGGGGAGATAACAGCATTATCTGTTAAGTGCCCTTATAGAGGCAAAGATGGAGGGGGGTCTGAGGAGAATGACTAGCTCTACCAAGAAGGCCTTCGCAGAGGGATGAGATAGAATCTGCTCCCATTCTCTGGCTGTCCCCAACTCTCCCTCTCAATACACTCTCAATACATCTAGTTCACATGGGGCTGACCAGGGTTAGAGATGGGGCTTAGGCTAGGTCAGTGAGAGCCTGCCCTGGGATTTTTGCTGGAATGATTAGGAAAGAGGTACTCTGTCCAAGTGGAGAAACTGGTAGAATCTGGTAGAAGCAGATGCTAGTGGCCATCTTCCCTACCTGGTCACAAATCCTGTGTGAGGACCCTGGTGTGGAGGTGCAGAGTGGAGGTGGGGGAGTGAGATCAATTCTTGGTGACATCTTATGATGCCCGATCTTTTCAGTTACATGACACCTGAATCCATAAATGACCTCTTTCTGCATAAAGAAAGTCTTTATGCAGAAGTCTTTCTACTTGGGTTGGGGTTTTACAACTTGCAGCAGGAGGTCCTGCCTAATACATGGGTCTCTTTGATCTGGAACTGGAAAGGTGAGGCATTTGGTGGGTTTCTCTTCAGAAAGAACAGGACGTGGGCACCTAGGTGGCTCAGTGAGATAAGCATCCAACTCTTGGTTTTGGCTCAGGTCATGATCTCATGGTTGGTGGGTTCAAGCCCCATATCGGGCTCTGCTCTGACATTGTGTTGCCTGCTTGGGATTCTTTCTCTCCCTCTCTCTGCCCCTCCCCTCTCAAAATAAATAAATAAACTTAAAAAAAAACCCCAGGAGGTTCTCAGGCAGGGGACCACCACTGGTACTCTCTCTGTGGTAGTCTCCTGAGATGGCATCAAATAAGCCCATCTTCCCTGTATGTACATGCAGCTCCTGCCTTGCTTACGTCTTCCCTTCTTGAATCTGGACTGGGCATGTGACTGCTTTAACCAATAGAATAGAGAGAGTGATATTCCTTAGAAGGCCTGCCAGCTTCCCCTTCCTCCCTCGTGGAGCCCTGGGTTGCCAAGTAGGACATCCAGGATAACCTGCTAGAGGGAGAGGCCACAGAAAAGCAGAAGGATGAGACATTACACAGAGATAAGAGGTCTCACTGGGGGTGGGGGGGGAGTGCTCTAAGGGGGCAGACAGCCAATCCCTAGCCACCATCCCAGGTGCAGGCATGAGAGACCCCCAGTGAGACCAGTAGAGCTGTCTAGCCAGGCACCGGAATCATGAGATTTCATAAATTAGTTGTTTCATGCACTAAGGTTTTTGTTATGAACTCCCCTCCTCCATCCCCACTGTGCCAATTGTAAAAAGTAGCTCCCTCTGGAAAGATCAATTACAAAAATGGCACCTCACTGTCCAGGCTAGAGCACAGGTTTCCAGGGCACAGCACTCAAGGTGGGGGCAGAGACCCAGATAGATGTCAGCTCCTCAGCCAGGCTGCACAATTCCAGTACTCTGTGGTCTGGGGCTGGGAGACGTGGAGGGATGGGCAAGTGTAGGTCTGCACTTGTTTTATCAATCCCTTACCCCTGCTGGGCTTTGCTGTTGCCCTGCCTTGCCTGTCCAGTGTCCTCTGGCACTTGAAGATGGGGCTGTCACTTGAATTCTTGGAAGAAGACAGGTAAGGACAATCCCACGGCGGTGCTGGAGAGGCAAGTATGGAACTCAAACAGCTTTTGCCCTTCCATCTTTTCCTGGCTCTTCCAGTTCTCCTCTGCCCCAGCAGCAAGCTGCCACCCATTTCCCATGTCCTGTAGCCCAAGACAGCCTTCAGTGTGGGGATGTCTCACTTTGTTGCTATTGTTAATTCCTGGAATCAATTTCACACGTTTCTTGGGGGTTGATTTTTCAAGAAGGAGCCAGTGGCCCATCTTAGTTTGCCATGTAGGTCTCTCACATCACGCCCCTGAGCATGCCTCTCTAATGGATTTGTTTGTTGGGTGTCTCTCTTTTCCCTAGACTTTGAGCTTACTCAGGGCAGGGTGGGGTGTTTCATCTCTACATCCTGGCTCCAACACAGGGGCTCCAACCGCCAGTTAACCGACGTGCACTGATGCAAGCATCATCAGTTAGCCCAGTCCTTTTCCTGCTCATCTTCAATCATCACCTGAACAGAATATCTTGATTTTTGAAGGCAGCCTCGGACAGTTACTCCGGCTGGGATCCTACCACCAGAACTGTTCCTTAACTTGCTGGACTGAACGACCATTAATGGGCCGAAACGGGCCGTTAATTTTTTTTTCTGCATATGTGAGGCAAGAGGAATCGTGAGACTGTTCACGATTTAATGTCTCGTCTTTAATCAGATCAAGGCACTGGCTAAAGTCAAAAGTCTGAGAGCCGGTCCATGTCTTCACGTGATTGACAGGAGAACGAAGGGGAAAGAGATCGAGGAAAACGAGGGAAGAGAGGAGACAAAAGTGAACAGCCTGAGACACACACAAAAAAAGGGGGCGTGGGGAGGGGAGATGGAAAAACGGAGGACCGTTAAGGAGAGGAGAGAGTAGGGACCGAGCAGGAAAGGAGCGGAACAGAGCGGGAAGAGGAGCGGGAGGGCTGGCCTAGGAGCGCGCCGGACAGGCGCACCGCTGTCCAGCGCGGGGGGTGAGAAGGCGGGGCTTGGGAAGCTACGAGAGGGGAGCGACCCACCCCGTCGGACACCGAATGGTCGCGCCCGGCGGCGGCGGCCAATGGGCGGCCGGGATGTTGGAGCGGCGGCGGCGGTCGGGGTGCTCGCTGGCTGGGGGACGGCGGCCGCCGCCATGATGCTTGTTTGCTTTCAATGAAAACGAGGGGGGCGCGAAGGAGGAGGCGGCGGCGTCGGTGGCGGCGGCGTCGGCGGCGCGGAGGCGAAGGCGGCAGTGGGCGCAGCGAGGAGGGCGAGGCCGGGGGCCGAGAGGGCGGGAGGGCATAGTGGCGGCCCGTCGGGGCGCCTGAGGCGGGCGGCTGACGCGGTGGCGCTCGGAGGGGGAACAAAGAGCGGCGGCTGAGGCGGCGGAGGAGCGGCGGCGGCGGCGGCGGCGGCGGCGCTGCAGCAGCGGGCGGGACTGGTATGGTGGTTCCACAGGTCAGACCCCGCTGCACTCACAGGGAGGAGGAGGCGGCGGCAGCGGCGGAGGAAGGCGGCGCACCCCGAGAGGTGAGGGAGACGGACCCGAGGCCCGGCCGGGCTCTGCTGCCCGCACTGGCCGCGCACGGCCCCCGCTCGGTCGTGCCCCCGAGACCGAAGCGCGCGGGGTCTTAGCGCGGGCAACTTGAGTTTTGTGGGTAGCGAGCCCGTAGCTTGGCCGAGCTGGCGGCTGTTTAGGGGGGAAAGCCTTTCTCCGATCGGGCTGGGTCCCAGGCCGCGCCCCCGCGCCCAGCCCGGGGGCGGGGGGCGTTGATTGACGGCGGGGACTGGGGGGCTCAGGGCGCGGGGGAGCGGCGCCCGGGCCCTGGGACCCCGACTCTGGTCATCCCGAGGAGGCGGGTGGGTGTTGGGGACTCTTGGCCAGGATGGGTGGCAACTTTGGCGGAGTGGCTGTGTGGGATTGTGCGCCGTGGAGTGTGGAACTTCGCAGTTACCGCAACGCGGGAAACCAACTGTTGACCCTCTACCCCAAAAGTATTTAAAATTCAGTTTAACGCAGATTTGGGGGGAGGGGGTAGGTGTGACAACGACCTGGTTGAAGAGGCACTTAGCACCAGATTTGAAGATTTATAGTATTGCTCAGAGCTCGGAGATAGCCCTAATTAATTACTTGAAGCCGTTTTCTCCAGTAACCCCGAACCTCATCCTCCTTTTTATGTTTAAGCACCAGTCGTTATTGTCTTTGTAAACTTTTTGACTCTTTTTCCTTTCTCATCTTCTCCGGAGAGTCTGCTAACACCTGTAACCTTTTCTTTAACTGTTACTGCAGATGACAACATTGTGAATAGTCATCTTGCTTGATCTTCTTGGAATTACTGTGTTAAGCTGACGTTGTTTAAATAATCTGCTTGAATTTGAGTTCCTGCACTTACCATTTTCTAGGTGGATTGTATTGATAGTGCGGAATTTCTTGCATTCTTGTGTCTGGAAATTTAATTTTGGAGAGGAAAAGAGGGAATATGAACAAGTGGCAAATAAAATGGCATCTAATAGCACTTTGTGTTTTTCACAATCACTGGGGTTTACCGTTTCAAAACAGTGTTGTTGGCTCTAAGAGTTGATATGGTCATTGATCAAGAGGTTTTGAAGACTTTTGTAATTGCTGTCAGAGCAGTTATGACAGTCTTCAGAATGGGATGACTTTTAGAGTTAAAATTGCTTAATATTTTTAGACCAGTGATCTGGCCCAGTCACCTTGCTTTAAACAAAATATTTGTAAAGCTACATGTGGAAACTGAGACCTAAAGAGGTTAAAGTGATTTGCCCAAGGTACTTTTAAAGGGAAAGGACCAGGTTTTGTGTGAGTGTGAAAGCACATCAAAGAGTGATGTAATTGGTGGGGAGGGCAGAAGGTGTTTTAATGGGTAGAAGTTATTTGGGATAGATGTGTCTGTTCAGTTCTCAGGTGAACAAGATACTTAATGAAGTAGTGAAAACAAGGATGGGCTAGAAGACAGACATTTTCAGGAAGATTCACTCTCTGAAAGTTGATTTTTGCATAGTTTCAGAAGTGTCTTGATCAGTGGGATGTAGATGAAGAAGCCCTTTTGAATGCCTGTTTTGGTTGTAGGTGTATTCAGGTTTCTTAAACCTTGGTAAATCAAAACTACAATTATTGGAAAATTTCAGACTATTTTCTCTTGACTAGAAATGAAGTTGGTTATAGAACTTGGTCCTGACTGCAAATAAAGGTATTGTAGGAATTTGCCTACTGTACTGGTTTATAAATATGAATTTTGGTCCATGCTTAGGCATGCCACTGTACTTGTGTTAACCTTCTTATATTCTTTGAAGCATAAACCTTTTTTTTTTTTTTTTTAAGTTTATTTATTTATTTATTTTGAGAAAGAATCCCAAGCACCGCTCCGCACTGCCAGTGCAGGACCTGATATGGGGCTCGAACTCACTAACCGTGAGATCATGACCTGAGCTGAAACCAAGAGTTGGATGCTTAACCAGCTGAACCACGCAGGTGCCCTGCAGCATAAACCTTTTTCATATCGTAGTGCACTGGAAAGGGATAATATATGTAAGGCATACTGGAATAAATGGTCAACATTACAGCCATAGCCTTTGGTCCATGAGGGGTGAGGGACCACTAACTTTCCTATATGCTTGCTCATTGGGAAGCTATGCTTTTAAAATGCTTATCATTTTGGAAAAGTCCAAATAGGTTCAGTAAGGATATATATTTTAATGCAGAAAAGACTTAGATTTGTGGGCCTGCAGCACTTATTTGCGTTTTTCTTGTTGTGAATGGAATTCAGTGCTATGTAGAAAAAGGTTCCGATTTCAGTTTTCAAATCCTCAGCTTCCACTTTTGGCTTATTTTTTTTTTTTGCTTTCACCTTGCCTGCTACTCACTTTCCAAAGGTAGCCAGTTTACAACAAGTGTGATTAAGGAAACACCATGTGAAATTAAGATATACTTGATAAATTAAACTGTAAACTTCCTGTACACAGAGCCTGGCGTGTTAAAGTACAATGGAATGCACCATATTTTGGTTTTTGAACAAGTAATGAAAAGGAGTAGGTTGTTTGTATCCAGAATGAGGACCCATGTGTAGGCTGCCTTAACCTTACCCTTCTCTGGCCTTACCTCTCCGTCATCAGTTTATATTTTCTGGATAACTTCAGTTGGATGTCAAGGAATAAAACATGCTGGACACGGTATTGGACCCTGAGAGTTCAAAAATGAATACTACCTAGTTTTTGTCATGGAGTCTCTAGTTATCATAGGCGCATGAAGTGCTATGAGAGAATAGAAGAAAGAATAAATTCGCAGAAGGCGTGGGGCCAGTTTACAGAAAATAACAGCAGAATAGGTGTTTGTCAGACTGGGGAGAGGGGTCATTTCAAACAGAAGGGAACGGTGGGTGCACTCAGGTGCCAAAAGTTGGGCTAAGACCCAATGGTGAGGTGTTAATGGAACAGGAAGAGTGGCCTGCAAAGGTGTGTCCAGCCTAGATTTTGAAGGACCATGCTTGCTCAACTAAAAATGAGGTTTATATCTTTATCCTGTAGCAAAGGAAGGAACCAAAATATTTTTAGTATGGGAGCAAGGTGATTTATAGACCACTTTGGCATCAGTGTGGAGGATTGAGTGGAGGCCCTATATATTAAAAAAGTCACATTTTAGGTACTGTGGAATTAATGACTCTGAATCTTTTTAACTTGGATATAGTGTCTGTTGTGTTCTGTAGTTCCTTTTATAGTGGACTTGAGGGTTTGCCCAATTGCTTTACAATGCTGGGTAATTTAAAATCAAAATGTCAGGATGTTTTGGAAGAAGTTAAAAGCAGTCAAAACAATGAAACCCATAAAATGGTACACTTGAAAATTCAGGCACTGAGAACTTGTTTTTTGAGTTCTGCTTAGGCAGACTGTAGAGCTTAAGCTGGAAAAAACAACTCTCTGCTCACCAGAAGTGGGAGGCACCAACTTTTAAAGATTGCAACTCTCCTAATAGTCTATTGGGACATAGGCCATATGTATGTGAAACTTGTAGGAGGGCAGAGTTTTCTCTCCAGTAATTTACTGCAATTGGAGCATTGAAATTAAAGTCTCTGAGCTCATGATACAGCTAGCTGTTAATTTACGTAGCCTATTCTGCTGTGTAGCAACATACAGGTTCCCAAAAGCTACCATGGTATGCAAGATTGTGCAGTAAAAACTACAGGCCTTGTGGGGGAAAATGAGATTGGAGTCCAACACTCAAAAACGTAGTGACTTATTTTGAAAAAGGAACCTGATGAAAATGGTAGCAAAGTTTTACACATGTGAAATGGCTAAGGAGTATCTAAATATTCCAGTAAATGTGGCACTTTACATTGAGAAAGACCTCATTTGCTTGTGGAAATGGGCATCAAAATGTTTGCTGTTTGTTACTTTGAAGTGGTAGCAGACAGGTTATCTGAAATCAAATGGAATGTTTAGTAACACCAGATGTGGGTGGGTGGGTGTGTCTTGTATCACACACATGGAGAACTGTCTGGAGGGTGGGTGTTTAAGATGTGTGTGTTTTGTGTATTTCTGCTCAGCTCAGTTTGGCTGGGTGCAGTTTTCTACCTTCCTTTAGTGCGGTAGATGCAGATGAGAAATGGCATGCAAATGAGAATTTTGCGTTACGCTTAAATTCCCTAATATATCAATCACACTGGAACAAACTCACATTTCAGAACAAGCAATAAAGCAGAACTAATTATACTTGAATACAGCATTTTAAAATAGTACTGAAACGCGGTTCAAAAAATACCCAAACACCCATATGTTAGGCACCATGTATAGACTTGCTATCCTTATGGGACTTATGGTCTTTTGTCCCAAGTGGGGTTTATAGTGGGGTGTAAAGACAAATGGACCAATAAAACTCTCACAGGTTATACAGTAATAAGGAGTATACAAAGCAAGTGCTAAGAAAGGAACAACTAATTCTGCTTGGGAAACTTGGTAGAGTCATCTCCGAGGTCTTTGAGCTGAGTTTTGAAGGGTGAATAGGCACTTGTCAGGCTGAGTAGGACTTTTCATGGAGAAGGAATGATATTTGCAAAGTCAAGTTACATACGACTTTGGCTGTGAAACATAGGACGCAAGGATGGGAGGGATAGGAGGAGTGACCAGAAACAGTTTGTGAATAGTCTAAGGCTTTTTCTTAAAGTGTTGGGACTTCTGTCTGTATATCCTGGGGATCCACTGAGAGGTTGAGTGGATAGTAGTGGGGCAATTGTGTGTGACACACTTTTTTCAGGAGACAGTAAAAATACGGACAGTGGATGAAAGGGGTCAGAGTTCATTTAAGTCCTTGTGAGAGGCTAAGGATATCAGCATAGGAGCTGGGCAAGAATAGGATAAATTTGAAAGATACCAGAATTAGAGACAGACAAGCAAGGAGTTATAAAAATAGGGAATTGAGTACCACTCAGAAGGTTTTTAGCTTGGGTAACTTGGTATGATTTAACTTGGGGGAAGTAGAGGAAGAAGAGCAGATTTGGGCAAAGGAAGTGGAATAGGTTGCTTTTGCATCTGACTTTCATATGCCCATTGGGTATTTAGGTGCACTATGTCTTAATTAAGGTATCTGGACCAGAGAATGGTTGGGAATTTTAAAGACTGGGTTAGTATATAGTTAGTATTGGAAGTTAGGAGATCACTCAGGAAGAGTGTATGAACAAATGCTTTTTACCTTTTTTTAGGGAGGTAGAGTCCCATTTGAGAATCGGTTGAGAATTATGGCTCCTGCTGAAGAGAATAAAAATATGCATATGCTTAAGTGTGAAACTTACTTAATGAAGCACAGGATAATATAGGACAGGAAGAAGAGGTGACCAAGGGAACCCTTAGGAACAGCCAAAATTACATTTTGGACACAACGGCAATAAAATGGTTAAAGAGGTAGGAGAATAAGAGAGTACAATTACAGATGCCAAGAAAGGTAGGAGTGCCGAGCAAGAGGGAGTTTTCAGTGATGAGTGATGGCCAGGTTTAGGGTAGGATGAGCTCTGAGAATAGTTTAATAGGATTTGGCGGTTAGGTGAATATAAGCAGAGCAAATTTTTCTGGGACCAGGGAGGTGGAAGTCAGACTGTAGGTTAGGCTGGGGACAAATGGGAGGTTAAGATGGAAAAATGTTATAGACTGCTGTTTGGAAAAGTTTAGAGTGGGAAAGAAGGAAAGGGGGTAATATAAAGAAGAGGACAGGGTTGACTGAAGGTAAACACCTATATTTGTTGCCTACCTTATGTTTTCCTTAAGCCCAAAACTTAGGAAATTTCTATATATATTTATATTTCAGACTTTTCCCTGATATATTAGCTGAAATGATGAACTTTTAATTGGATCACATAAAGCTTTTTCTTTGTGGAATTTTATGTGATTTAAAAAGCAAAGGAAAAATTTCCTCATTGGAGGTGGACCTGATGTGAAATCATAATATTAGAACTTTCAGTCTTCAGTTACTGAAAGCCTAAAATTTACTCTTCATATTCCCTTGCTAAATTTGTATTTGTCCTGTGCTCAGCAGTCTGCAGTTGAGTTAAATGTTTGATGTACTTTTAAATGTAGAATAGTAGCAAAGAAGGCATAGTCATTTTCTTTCAAAGTTATTTGCTACACATATATACCTTACAAAGTAAGCATATGGAGATCTAACAAAACAAAAATTAGACAGTGATCTTTGTATCTAAAAGGAGTATTACAGGTGATTCTCTGGATACATCTAGCTGTCCCATATAGATTTTTTTTTTAACAGGCAGATTTTGAGTGGGGGTGGTGTGGCAAGATAGATGAAAAAGGATATTAGAGGAGTCCTTGCTAATTAAGACCAAACAGAAACGAAGATTTATTCAAGTTAAGTCAAAAATATTTCTTGCATTCAGCTTTTTGGGGGGCAATTTTTTTTTCTTCCGTAAGATTGTGTATGGTTGTATGCAAACACCACAGCATCATAAAGCAGTATCTGATGAAGCTAACTGCCATGTTTTGTGGACTGAAAGCTTCTTTTGTATATTTTCATCTAAAATTGTTGAAAATGAAAACTGTACTTTATTTGGGACATCTAAAGAATTATCATTTGGTTTCTAATTTTAGGGAGACTAGAGATATTCAGACTTAGGGATTTGCAGTCAAAGAAAGAAGGAGCTTTGTTGAATGCTAATGATGTGGTATGCATTGTGCTTTACATGTGTTATTTTATTTAATCCTCATACCAAAATTGTGAGGTAGATATCATTTTATAAATGAGGAAGCTTTAGCCTTAAAGATGAATGTGAACATATCTTTCTTGATATCGGTCTGTTTGACTCTAGTTTGTGTGTTTTTGTTTTTGTTTTTGTTTTTTTTTGTTTGTTTGTTGTTTTTTTTTTTTTTTATTTTGGGACAGAGAGAGACAGAGCATGAACGGGGGAGGGGCAGAGAGAGAGGGAGACACAGAATCGGAAACAGGCTCCAGGCTCTGAGCCATCAGCCCAGAGCCCGACGCGGGGCTCGAACCCACGGACCGCGAGATCGTGACCTGGCTGAAGTCGGACGCCCAAACGACTGCGCCACCCAGGCGCCCCTTGTTTTTGTTTTTGAGAGTGCAAGTGAACAGGGGAGGGGCAGAGGGAGAGAAAGAGAGAGAATATCTTTTTTTTTTAATTTTCTTTTTAACATTTATTTTTGAGACAGAGAGAGACAGAGCATGAACGGGGGAGGGTCAGAGAGAGATGGAGACACAGAATCTGAGGCAGGCTCCAGCTTCTGAGCTGTCAGCACACAGCCTGATGCGGGGCTTGAACTCATGGACCGCGAGATCATGACCTGAGTCAAAGTTGGACGCCTAACTGACTGAACCACCCAGGCGCCCCCAAGAGAGAGAATATCTTAAGCAGGCCTGATGTGGGGCTGTGTCTCAGGACCATGACATTGGTCTCAACCTGAGTTGAGATCAAGAGTCAGATGCTCAACTGGCTGAGCCACCCAGGCGCCCCTCTAGTTTGTATTAATTTCACTGTACATCCCCCACTTCCGTCCTAACACACTCTCATGGTGCTGTGGCTTAGAATGGACCTTTGATATACATTTGATGATATAGGGAGACCCAATTGCTGCCCCAAATTTATAACCATTTACATTGGTGGCTGATCGTGTTGATAGAATGAAACTACCTGGCAGATTCTTTTTTTTTTTTTTTTTTTAAATTTTTTTTTTTTTCAACGTTTATTTATTTTTGGGACAGAGAGAGACAGAGCATGAACAGGGGAGGGGCAGAGAGAGAGGGAGACACAGAATCAGAAACAGGCTCCAGGCTCTGAGCCATCAGCCCAGAGCCCGACGCGGGGCTCGAACTCACGAACCGCAAGATCGTGACCTGGCTGAAGTCGGACGCTTAACCGACTGCGCCACCCAGGCGCCCCCGATTCTTAATTAATATTTGTGATCCTCTTAGGTTATGGATCAAAAACTTCATGAGAGTCCACATAAGAATACTATTCATGCTGGCCAAAAATCCAGTTTTAAAGCATTTCATTGTTTTAGGAAAAGGCAGTCACTTATGTGGTCAGAAAGCAGTGCATAATGGAACTCCATTTCAACAGAGTTGCTTAAGATTTCTTTCCAAATCTTCTGAAACATCACTAGGTAGCTTCAGAGCAATATTGTAGTGTTATTATTGATGATTTGTAAGGTCAGCATTTCATGAATAATTTTCTTGTAGGGGAAAAAAGGACTAGTGGGTTAAAACATGGCCAGGATATTAAAACCTCCTAAGTGATTGGATATATGAATTAGAATAAATGTTGAATGCCTCAAAGGCCAAAATCACCACTAGTTGGTGGTAGCTAGACTATCATGAGTTATTGTAAGAGAGCAGCAAATAGATTATGGAAAATCTGACAAAAGATAAGAAGGAAATGAAGAGATTTCTGTTGGCATCCATCATTTGGTGCTGAAGCTGTAAATGAGATGGTTGTTTACAGCTTATCTCATGCTAAGGAGCAGATTTAGGATTGGTGGCCCCCCTTACCTTGCTGTTTTGATGTTGGTGAGGTTTTGACTTACTTACCCTGCTTATTAGTGGGCACTTACTTAGCTTTTGCTGATTAGATGGCAAATCTTACTTGTCTTAGTATGTTGTACTTTAACTTCAAATATAGAAAATAAAAATCTAACCTAACCTGTATTTGCTGTATTTTCATAGTTGTGTTTTGAGTTAATTTATTGGATTGACTGAAATTGCTAGTATTTCAACCATTTTTAAAAATATATTTACTTATTTTTTTTAAGTAAGAGAGCGCAAGTGGGATAGGGGCAGAGAGGGGGGGACAGAGGATCTGATGTGGGCTCTGCGCCAACAGCAACAAGCCTGATCTGGGGCTCAAACTCATAAACAACTCACAAACCACAAGATCATGACCTGAGCTGAATTCGGATGCCCAACCAACTGAGCTGTGCCCCCTGAACCATTTTTGACCTTTCAAATTGGTAGTTTCCTATGGTTGTTGCACAGGAAACTTCTCTCTCTGCTTCTCTGACTATATTTTATACTCACTCGTGTGTGATTGGGCCCATGCACACAGTTAGAATTGCGTTGTGACAGGAGTCTGGTAACAGGCTGTTGCAGGCTGTCTGTTACGGGCTGGGCACTGCGGATGCAGATGGGTATGCCGATCTTTTCCTGTTAGAGCTTGGTGTTGACTGCTACATCTGCTGTTCAGCTCTATGTTTTGGAGGAATATTTTACCATAATTTAAAAATCGCTCCATTTTCACCAAGGTCTTTTACTGATTGGAAATTTTAAACCAATTTGGACTGGAACTTATTTTTGTACTACTTGAAAAAGGATTTAAGGAAATTGTGAGATTTTAGGAGGAGGGGGAGGTGGCTACAGAAACCTTAAGTTCTTAAAAAATATTACTAAGATGTTATTTGTCTTTTTCGTTCTTAATCTCTTAATGAGTGTACAGTGGAGTTTTCCAGAAGCTAAAAAAAATGATGTGTGGGATCTGATCAGATTGACTTCGGAGCAGATATGCGAATCCAGCTGTCTTCTAGTATGTCAGACATTAAAGAGACTTGCAAAAATGCAAGACAGTGTCATTCTTCTCACAAAATTTTACTTTGTTTTCAAAAATAGTTCCTTTTCATAAAAATGTTTTAACATGGGATGGTTGTATATTTAACAAGTTAATACATATTAAAATTTTCTTAGTTCTAATTTCTAGGATGACAAATGTTGATAGGTATAACCTACATAAATGAAAGCTCTTTGGGGGTATTTGTGAGTTTTTAAAAGTATGTAAGCATTCTGAGGTGATAGTGTTTGAGATCTGCTGTCTTAGAGTATTAGGCAGAGGTTGGGAGTAGAGAAGGCAGGTGGGGAGTAGCTTGGAAAGATGATACATCTGTGAAGGAAACTGGAGGGCTGATGGTCTCAACCACACAATATTTGAGGAATGAACATGAGATCTTGGCTTTATCAGTGACAGAATTCTAGAGTTGTGTGAAGAGCTAGATTGTCCTAGGTTCAATCCCTCCCCCTGCCCCCCAGCTCTACTACTTAACAAGCATGTATGACCTTGGCAAATGATTTAAACCCTTGTGTCTTCATCTAAAATACAATGTGGTATTATCTAACTCATGGGCTGCTTTGAGAATTGAATTGAGAGTAATAAAAGTAAATGACTGCATAGTGGTTAGATAGAGCACAGACTTGTGGATCAGACTTGGGTTAAAATCATAGTTGTGCCACTGGTATCTCTGTGACCTCGGGCAAGTTACTCATTCTCTGGACGTTCCCTTCTGTTTGTAAGGAGAATAGTAGTATTTGTTTGTAAGGAGAATAGTAGTATTTACTTACAGGAGTCCTGAAGGGTTAAATGAGACCATGTATGTGAAGGGCCTGATAGGCCTGTCACGAGGTGAGTGCTCAGATAACATTGGCTGTTACTGCCAAGTGCAGAGTGTGGCAGATGGGCAGTGCAACACAGTTTTGCCGTTACCCCATCTGTTTGAGGTTTGCTCTTAATCTGCTAGGGTATGTCACTAAGATTATGTTTATACAATTTAATCTTTAAGTTTGTCCCCTTGATTCTTGTCCTAGAACCAGTACTCTCGGTTTTTGGTCCTTTCTGTCTGGTTTTTCTAGATTTTGCTTTCAAGGTTAGAAGTATAGATGTTAGTTTTTCTTATTGCTGGTAAAATGGGCCCTGCTTCTGTTAGCACACTTGTCTCTTACAAATGTTTGCTCTCTTTTTTTTTTTTTTAAACTATCACAGCTTCTCTCCTTGAATTCTTATAATTATTCACCAAGCACTTACTATTTGCCAGGCTCTGAAGAGAAAAAATATTAAACATAGAAGTGCAAGGAGCTATATTAGAGTAGGTGAGTGAGACATAAAAGAAAAAGTCAGGTGTGGTTAAAGATACTCTTATAGAAAAACTCTTCAAGGTTCGGAAAAGCTCAAAGCAGGGAATGATAAGCTCTGTGTTTGGGAGGGATAGGGAAGGAAGGACCTGTTTGAAGTCGGATATCTGATTTGGCATTTGAAGATGACCAGAGTTCCTTAAGGTATCTGGAGGAGAGGGAGAGATGGCATTTCAGGCAGGAGCGATAGCATATGGTAAAGCACAGAGGTTTGTGAGAGGTAAGTGGGAATTGGATATGACTGGAGAGGCACACAGGGGCCTGTTTTGTAGATGAGCCTGGGTTTCCTCTGTTTAATTCAACTCATATTTGAGCCTCCTTTGTGTCAGGTGCACTGTCAGTCCGTGGGTGCAAAGATGGAGATGTGGTTTTAGGACCATGACTTAAGTACTTGTGTTTTTAGGAGGTCACTTTGGATAGTGTCTAAGGCTGCATTCAAGTTGGGGTGCAGCAGAAGAACGTGGGTCTGAGACTGTTGCATTAGCTCGTATCTCAGGGAAGAGCCTGGGAGGTTGAGACAGATTGGGTGAGACGAAGATTTAGGAGGTCAAGTGGACTAGAACTAGGGAACTGGATATGAAGGCTGGGATTGGATAGGAAGGAGTTAAGGATAATACTCCTATTTCTGGCTTGGAAAGCTAGTGTGGGGATCATAGAGGAAGGGCAGGTTGGAAGACCAAGATGACAATTTCACTTTTTAGTAAGACCTTTTTGGTGCCTTGTTTTTTTCTATTATCTCTCCTATGCAATTCAGAAACCTGTTTTGAGAGATAATCATGAAATGTAAGATACCTGCTGTATCTTTGGCTGTTTATAACAGTAGCCTTGAACTCAACAGATCTCACAGTTTGGATTTAAGTTTTGCGTTTTAGATAAGAGTAGTCTTCTTGCAAAGGTTTTTTTATGCTTGGCTTGCCACAGGGCACTAGTGATAGACAGGGTGATAGTTTTGCCACTAAGGACAGCTCCTGAATGAGGCTTATCATCTGTGTAAACTTTTAATTGGCCCATCAATCGTGCTGGAAATCTGGATAGAAAAAGAAGACAAATGTGATGACATTGAGAGTCAGGATGATTGGGGTTTAAAGTGAGATGGAGCTGTGCCTTGACTGACTTGAAGTTCTAAAAAAAGACTTAAGAATGTAGTCCGCGGGAAGTAGCTGATTTCAGTTACAGAGAGTCACATGTTTCTCATGTGTAGAATTCAACTAATACACCTGGAAGAAACAGAAGGTAAGGTACAGGGTGTGCTAGGCGTGCCATAATTACTATCGATTTAAAATTCCAGAGTGTTTTCATTTTTTTAAAAAAGCATCGAATTATTGTGTTTATGTGACATTTTACATGTCTTATTACATGTCTTGGTAGGAACGGAAAACAGGTTAAATTAGTATTTATTGTTATGCAGATTTTTAATGTACCTGTGAATAAATTGGATTGTATTCAAAGAGGGAGTAATTTTTTTCTTTTTCTTTCCTTTCTTTCTTTTTCTTTTTTTTTTTTTTTTTTTGGTGGCATTCTTACAGTGGCTTGGTGTTTTTGTAATGGTAATAGAAGATAGTGGAGCATATTTGAAGGATGGCAGTTACATCCAAAAAAAAAGTATTGGATAAAATCTGGAAAGGGAATATTTTGAATTCTAAACTAAGAAGTTTGAATTTGTTTTCTAAGGAGTAGAAAGTTTAGGTGGGGGGCAGTGATGGGAGAGAGGATGCCATAGAATCCCAGTTTTAAAGCTGATATAGGACCAGAAATCATTCCAGAAGACTTCCCAGTTTTTTACAAAGAATGGTTCTTTTTGCTGAATTCTGCAGTGTAATTAGGACTCAGCTTTAGAAGTTGAGAGTGTTATGTAGGTTAATAATAATTAATAATTTGAGAGTGTTATGTAGGTTAGTTGTAATCTATAAGGCATAAATACCAATTATGAGAGTTTATTATAATAGTTGAAAAAAGGCAAAGTCCTAAATTAGAGTGATGACTTGTAAAAATAAGAAAGGGTTGTAGTGTGATTATATGATTGTGAAATTGTTGCTCCCCAAGCAGATAAAGTGCCATGACCATGTATTTATTTATTGTTTATTCCTGGCACCTGACAGAGTACTTGACACAGAGAAGGTGATTAGTAAGCATTTGGTGAATGAGTGATTCTGTAAAGAAAGCTCCCTAAGGAAGCATGGTTCAGATGTACTGAGTTGCTTTGGGATTTTTCTTCTGTGAAAACCTGATTCTGGGTCATGAATGAAAGAATGTTTAGACCAGTTCATTAGTGGAATGTTCTAGTAGTGCTTCCACCAGACTCCGGGAGATGCAAACTGTTTGGGTGTTCGGTGTGACAGATGGTGGAGAAAGTGTTTGGTGCGCAGAGGAGGGAGTAGTGAACATGTGCTTTTATTGGAAGGGCTTACAGAGGCTCCAACATGTGACTTGGGTTTGCTTGGAGGGCGAGTAGAAGTCTAGCG
Organism: Prionailurus viverrinus; assembly: GCF_022837055.1. Classification (NCBI taxonomy): domain Eukaryota; kingdom Metazoa; phylum Chordata; class Mammalia; order Carnivora; family Felidae; genus Prionailurus; species Prionailurus viverrinus. Next base: position 90,350,254 of record NC_062561.1, on the reverse strand, counting down.
TGAAGGTTGTCTTTGGTGAAGGGGTTAGCACATACTAAAATACTACCCCTTAGAAGTAGGTTTGCTGTAATCAATTTAGGACTTTATAGGGTGGCATGAGTGTAAGTGGATGAAGAGGAATGAGAAAATAGTTGGCTAAGTCTAGATAATAAAGGAATTTGAAATTTGAAATTTAGGTAGGTAGATCGGTGGAAAAGGCCATCTTTGGTTTTTAAGCAGGGGAGCAACATGAGCAGGCATCTATCTGGAAGGTAGATGTGGATAGAGGAGATTGTTAGTACTTGAAGGTGAGAAATGAGGAGGGTGTAAATTAGCTTCAGTAACAGTGAAAATGGAGAAGACAGGTTTAGAAATTATAAAGAGTTAAAAATCAGTCTGATTTAGTGAAAGATTGAATTAGAAGAAATAAATTGGCACCAAGGTTAGTGTCACTAGTTTTTCAAATACAGTTGTCTCTTAACACGGGTTTGAACTGCACAGGTCCATTTATGTGTCAATTTTTTATAGTACAGTTCTGTAACTACTTTCTCTGCCATATGATTTTCTTTTCTCTAGCTTTATTGTAAGAATACAGTGTATAATATATAACATACAAAATATGTATTAATCAGACGTTCATGTTATCAGTAAGGCTTGAGGTCGGCAGTGGGCTATTAGTAAAGATTTTGGGGAGTCGGAAGTTACACATGGGTTTTCAGCTGTGTTGTTCAGGTGTCAACTGTACACCCTAACTTGTAGCTCTGACAGGGGCATGATAAGTCAATCAAAAGGGTCTTTCTGCGCATGAGTTTCTTTCTGCTTCCCTGCCTCCCTTTCCTCTGCCCCAGTCCTTTTCTCCTTCATGTTTGAGAAAGAATACACAAAGAATGGATATGAAAATGTAAAAAGGAAAAAAGAGATGTTAAATTTAGCATTTTTTGTCAGTTGAGGATGGCTGTAATTCAACTTCATTTTCCTTGAAAAAGATCTGGCCAATATAATTAAAATAAATTCTTCAACTTCAAAGTGCCTCTTAACATTTTTGTACGTGGCCAAAATAACATGATTTCATAATTATTCATTAATATTAAAGTTTTTTCATGTTTATTTATTTAGCGAGAGAGAGCATGAGCAGAGGAGGGGCAGAGAGAGAGAGAGAGGGAGGGAGGGAGAGAGAATCAATCCCAAGAATCTGTCAGCACAGAGCCAGACACGGGACTCCATCTCACAAACTGCAAGATCATGACCTGAGCTGAAATCAAGAGCTCAACCAACTGAGCCACCCAGGCGTCCCTTATTCATTCATATTTTAAATATGAACTAGGTATTAAATGTTTCCCCAGCTGCCCACAAAATGTCCTTTATTGCTGATTTGTGGGTCTTATATAGGGACCATTTATTACCTCTGATTATGTATCCCTTAATTCTCTTCAAATCTAAAATAGTTCTGGCACCAGCTTGTTGAAGCAGACCAGTTATCCTGCAGAAGCTCCTGCATTCTCACTTTGTCTGATTGCTTCTTTGGTGTTATCTGGCCAGTTCCTCTAGTTCTTCATCAAGGTGAACATTGTTGATGTGCACTTGGGGTTCTGTCATATCAAGAGACTCAGTCAGTGTCTGGTTCTCCCCCCGCCCCCCCCCCCCCCCCCCGTTAGTGTCGTGAAGATTGAAGAAGGTAACCTTTTATTCCTCCCTTGAACATTTTCTACCTTGTGATCCAAAAACAATTTGGATGATGGTGTTACCTTAGCATTACACCAGTGCCAGTGATTCATCTAATGGTTTTAACACAACTTAGAATCCTTGCCTAAAAAAGGAGTTATAAAATGATATTGCCTTTTTTTTATTATTCGTTCATTTGTTAGCTGTCATTCTTTTGTAAAGTGGGGCTGTTCTTCAACTGGAACTGTTTGGTTAACTCAAATGCGGTACTTGCTGAAAAGTTAAACACCTAAATCTTTCTCTTTGGTGACCAATTTTCTTAGTTTGAAAGCTGCCTGCAATGGTGTCTGTCTAACTTGCACCTTTGGCACTCCCTTTCCTCCTCCTCCCCCTTGCTTTCTTCTTGCCTTGATTACTGCAGTAGTTTCCTCTGCTGCTAATCCACCTTTTACAGCACTGCCAGCTGTTTTCTGTAGCACAGGTACTTATATTATCTACACATCTTTGTTGATTCAGTGTATTTCATTCCTTTATACTTATGATTCTTTTTGCTCAAGTTGTCCACAGTTTTGGCCAATGAGGACCCCTTCTAACTGGCTCCTGTGTCCTGTTGACTTAGGTTTTTGGCACTAAAGGATGTCTCAGGCTTTATACATTTTATACATTTCCTGCCCCAGACTTGTAATCATCCATTTTACAAAGAACTTTGCTTTCTTGGTATTAGAGATCAAAACTGAGGATTAGAGGTGCTGTTATTCCAGACATAGCATAGCTTCTGAAGCACTCCAGTGCATTGTTAGAAACAAATTTAAAATCATTAGTTTATACTGGTATTCTCAAGTCAGTTTTGGTGTTGGTGTTTTCACTTGATTTATAAATGCTTTCTTACCCTGAAAATCTTGGTTCTTAACATCATTGACATAAGTCATTCTTTGCTTAATCCTAAAATACAAAGTAAATAATTCAATGTAATGCCAATACTTACCATCATTCTTCCCACAGCTGCATGATTTCCCCTAGTGTGGCTGTAGAGTGACTCATTTAATTGAACATTCTTGTTAATGGCCACTTAAGTTGTGTGCACTTTTTGTCATAATGCTATAATGAGTAATTTAGAAAAGTACATGGGTTGTATGTTTTGTTAGTAATTGCTTGAAAATGTCCTTTTGTTTGTCTTCACACCTGACCAAGTCTTTGAGTACAGAAGGTTTTTTAGTTAAGGTAAAATTTATATAAAGTAAAATGTATAGGCCTTAAATGTACAGTTTGAATTTTGATACATAATATATACCAATATAAACCACACCTCATTTAAGATATTGGGTATTTTCATCATTTCCCATTAGGGCAGCCATTGTTACCACTGCAAATTCATGTAAATGGAATCTCTTTTGGGTCTTTTTCATTCAGTGTAATGTTTGAGATTCATCTGTATAATTGTGTTATGTATCAATAGTTTATTCCTTTTTTATTGCTGAGTAGTATTTATCCTTTGATTATCCTTTCATTGTTGAGGACATTTCAGTTTTCAGGTTTTGGCACTTATGAATAAAAGTATTATGCAAGTTTATATAAATGTATTTTTTTGGAAATGCAGTTTTTTTTCTCTTTGGTAAATACCAAAGCGTAGGTTTATTGAGTTATGGCATTACTCAATTACTCTCTTAGATATTATGTTAATCATCTCTTTTCTTTTGTTTTTCCATAAAAACGTGTATTTAATTTTCACCTGTCTTTGCCTCTTGTTTTAGTAGGAATTATGTTTATGTAGTCTGTGACTTTCCTTTTTTGCCTTGATTTTGTTCTAGAGATTCTAATATTCAAATATTTTTTCCTCTACACTCTTAGATCTACACTCTTTTTATCTCACTTTTTGTTGTTGCACAGTTGACTTCTTTATTTGTAGTTTTTGTTTATGTAGTTTTTTAAGCACAAGAAACAATTTTTTTGTGGAATATTTTTCGATTTCTGTAGTATTTCTTTTTTCTTTTGTATGATTTTGTATAATCATTGTGCTACGTGTATTATGCTTAATTTGTGTTTGACATTGACCACTCTGTTGACTTGCATTTTATACAGATACGGTGTGGGTGGGTACTTAAGCACTTCTGTTGGCTTCCACTAGGACTGATTGTGAAGGTTAAGTACAGATGAGGGAGAGGCAGGCTGTGGCACACCTATTGGCTGTGGGTAGTTATGGTTAGTGGATTTCAGGCCCCAGTTGGTGGGGTTTTTTTTGTTGTTGTTGTTTTTAAAATTTTTTTTTTGCAACGTTTATTTATTTTTGGGACAGAGAGAGACAGAGCATGAACAGGGGAGGGGCAGAGAGAGAGGGAGACACAGAATCGGAAACAGGCTCCAGGCTCTGAGCCATCAGCCCAGAGCCCGACGCGGGGCTCGAACCCACGGACCGCGAGATCGTGACCTGGCTGAAGTCGGACGCTTAACCGACTGCGCCACCCAGGCGCCCCGTTGGTGGTTTTTTATAATTACATTTTCCTTCCATGGGAACATTCAGATACCTGATTGTCCCTGGTTTTGATTGGTAGAAGTTTGGTTCCTAACAGGAAAAAGACCAGAGGTTCCTACCCCTTTCTTTATGTTCCTGTTTCTAGCAGCTGTTTCTTTCCACTCCTAGCCAGAGGATGGTTAAAATAGATTTAATATAAGGCCTTTGATTAGGGAACTATGAATCTTTTTAGGGCTATGGGGGTGGGGTATAACTTTTTGCAAGTTATCTTTGTATCTTCATTCTAGTCTGTTTCCTATTTAGGTGTTCTTCTTTTATTTTAGATTCTGATAAATCCCTCGTAACCCCTCCCTGTGATTCCTGCCCCAGGCCCCTCACTGCAACATATTCATACACACACACACACACACACAGACCATTTCTGGAAATGTTAGGTAAAGAATCTGTAGGTTCCTAATTTTTTTTCCTCATTTAGATAGCTGTTTTTCTAAGTTTATGGTATGCAGTTAGGCCACTCTTAGTTTAAACACTCCAGGATAACCTTATTAGTTGTGTTATGGTTTGTAACTCTGCTTTGCAACGCTAACTTTCCCACTGTGATTATAGTTCTGTATTTTGAGGCCATTTCTTAAAATGTTTAATTATGAAAGCCTGTCTTTCTATGTTGGTAAATTATGTCCTGTGTTTCTTTAAGGCAAATAATTATTCTAAGATAATGAAAAACTGTTTCTCAGATCCAGAGTGGGCGTGGGTTTTATGTTGCCAGGGTCAGTAGTGATGTCTGGTATTGGGTTGGAGGGATAGGGGATTGACTAGTCAGGTGCTGCATAGCTGCTTACCCTGGCCTAGCTGTTTCTAATTCTTTTGTAATCCTTGACAGTTTTTAAGTCTGTTTTGGAAACCTTTTAGTCTTTTTAGATAAAAATAAGGTATGCCACTGCAGATTATTTAGAGGAGAGATCTGCTTGTTGATTTCAAAGTCTTGGGAAAGATCCTAAATTGTGTGCATTCTTATATCCTTTTCCCTACCAATGCTATGCTTTGCCAGAGTCAAAAAAAAAAAAAATGGGGAGGTGTTCAGTGGGCAGATGTGCTTGTCTTGCTGCTTCTGGAGTTTGTCCAATTTGCTTTTTTTTTTTTTTTTAAATTTGACTATAGTTGACACCTGATATTAGTTTCAGGTGTACAGTATAGTGGTTGGCCAACTTCTCTGCTGTCATACACCTCCCCCCACTCCCACTTCCGAATCCTCAGTCTCAGGGATTTGGAAATAAAGATGATCTCCTCACTGCTTTCACATTTAATGAGCTGTCTCTTAAATTTTAAGACAACCCATCCCACATTATGAAAAATCAAGAAAGGGAGTGGTTGGCTACCTATGCAGAAATTATGACCCTCTAATGGAATGACCCCAAGTGCAGGGCCTAGTTTTCAGATTTCTTATTAGTTCAGTGGCACTTCTGTCCATTCTCCGAAGTGGAATCAAACTCTGGACCTTGATTCAAACTAAGCTCACATGTAGTTGGCAAATCAGACTTCTGAACTTTCACTAAGGAGTCAAATGATTAATAATAGGACCAAGATACTAAACTCAGCTGGAGAGAGCCAATTTCTTACCATTGTTAAATTCTATTTGGAAAAGCCAATGAAGATCAGATGGTTGGTTTCCAAATTTTTTTAAATGTCTTATTTATTTTTGAGAGAGAGAGAGAGAGCATGAGCATGGGAAGGGCGGAGAGAGACACACATGCAGACACAGAGAGAGGGAGACACAGAATCTGAAGCAGGCTCCATCCAGGCTCTGAGCTGTCACACAGAGCCCAGTGTGGGGCTTGAACTCATGAACCTCGAGATCATGACCTGAGCTGAAGTTGGATGCTCAGTCAACTGAGCCACCCAGGTGCCCCCAGATGGTTGTTTTCTAAGTAAAGTCTGATCAAAATCATGGCATTTGGGTGATCTTAAGCACTGTTAACCATCAAGCTTTGGTAGCCTTACACAACGTTTTATATTTTCTAGGTTATTACTAGGATATTCATATCATTCAGAAAAGGCACTTGCTTTGCCAGATTGTCTTCTAGAATAGGAACAGTTTTCTGACTGTATAGCTCTCTGTTAGGTATTTTGTAACAGTCTAAAAACTTCAGACCTTGTATTTCTCTTTTCCAGAAGTTAACATGTAAGACAACAGTTTCATCAATAATATTTAAGAAAACAAAAAATAGATGTGCTGTTTCTTGTGCAGATGATTAGTCTCATCATTTATATTTTTTAAAGCAGCTTTTTAAGGATTATTTACTTCTATGTTTTGACTGCCCAAAGCTCATTTCTGTTTCAAAAATAGCTCTACTTCCCATCAGTTAGGAAGGCAGCGTAGTATAATGAAAGTTGTTTTGACTTTTTTCCAGTCTTTTTTTATTGTGGCAAATGTACATAAAATTTATCATCTTAAAACCATTTTTAAATGTAGCATTCAGTAGTATTAAATACATTCACAATGTTGTACAACAGTTACCCCCCATCCATCTCCGTAATTCTCGTAAACTGAAACTCTGCACCCATTCAGTAACTTCCCTTCCCCAGCCCCTGGCAGCTGCCATTCTACTTTCTGTCTCTGTGGGTTTGACTACTTTAGTACCTCATGTAAATGAAATAATGTTTGTCTTTTTGTGATTGTCTTATTTCACTTAGAAAGTAGCTTTAACTTTTTAATCAGATGCAATCAAAGCCTGACTCTGCTACTTCCCAGCCTTATAATGCTGGTTAAATTTCTTAAACGTTTTTGGGCTTCAGGTTTCTGCTGGTAAAATGGAGTTAATTCTGACTGTAGGAAGAACTAGCAAAAGACTAAATTTAGTAAGATGAGAGGAAAACCAAGAGAAAAGATATCCTGGAAGCCAACTGAGTGAGTCTGTCTAAGAGGGAGTGATCATCTACATCAAATACTGATCATAGGACAAGCAAAAGTAGGTCTAAGAAACGAGCATTGATTATAACAATGTTGGGCCACTGGTTTTCTTCCTGGCAGTTTTTGGTGGAATGTTAAAAGCACATACTGATTTGAATGATTTTAACTGGGAAAAAGGGAGGAGGAGACAGCATATGTAACTTCCAAGGATAATTTTTGTGTGTGTGTGTGTGTGTGTGTGTGTATGTGTGTGTGTGTGAAGAGAATGAGAAAAAAAGTGTAACTGGAGGGGGAAATGGGGTCAGGACTTTTAAATAAAGGAGATAATACCATATATATGTATACTGAAGATAAAGATCTAGTATAGAGGGAGAAAGTGATGTAGGAGAGAATTGCCAAGTAATGTCCTTGAACAGGCAAGATGATGGGGATGAGATTGAGTGTTCAGAGGGGCAATTTGTCCTACTAAATGAGAGTGTAGATGGGTGGGGGTGGGAGTTCATAGAAAGGCCTCGTTTGGTTGTTTTCTGTTTCAATGAGAAAATGGAAGTAAGAAAGGGAGGATGGAGGGTAAATGTTAGAAGTTTGAAGAGAAAGTCATGTAGAAGGGACTAGGAGAATTTAAAGTATAATTTCTTGGCGGCATAAATAGTCCATTTGAGGTAAGTGGTTGCTGAGTGATTTCCTTTAAGTTCACATGGTGTAGTAGGTTTTTCTCTGGCTGTATTTAGCTGGGTATGTATCCATAGTAGGTGGAGAGTTGGCTTAAGTGGCTTTGGGCTCATCCAAACAAATAAGGTGAAGTAAGACTCAGGCACGGAGTTTGGGGGATATGCAAGGGTGTGAGACTTCGTTTCACGTAAATATGTCAGAATGTATGGATAACAGATAAGGATTAAGGAAATAACCACAAATGAAATGAAGAGTAATCTTTCAGTATCAACTTACATTTAGTTTTTCAAATTCTCAAAAATTTTTATGCTTGGTTTGTTCAAATTGGACCCAAACAAGGTGTGGGTATTGCATTTCATTGCTGTGCCCTGTAAGTTGTATAATCCGTGTCATTTTGGTCTCCTCTTTTTCATGTCCTTTATTTTTGAAGAAATTGGATCTTTCTCATGTAGAATTTTCCATATTCTGTATCTGGTTGGCTGTATTTTTGTGGAGTTGTTTACAATTTTTTAAAAAATTTTAATTGTGGTTAAATATAACAATTTGCTGCCTTCACCATTTTTAAGTATACAGTTCAGAAGTGTTCAGTGTGTTCACGTTGTTATGTCTTGTGTTATTTTTTTTAATGTTTAGTTATTTTTGAGAGAGTGCATGCGCACAAGTGGGGAAGGGGAAGAGAGAGAGGGAGACCCAGAATCTGAAGCAGGCTCCAGGCTCTGAGCTGTCAGTGCAGAGCCCAACGTGGGGCTCGAACTCATGAACCACCAGATCATGACCTGAGCCACCCAGGCACCCCGAATGTATTATTTTTAACATATTCCTCTATCCTCTTCATTTTGTGTCAACTGGTTACCAGGAGTAGGAGGGCTTGATTTGATTCACGTTCAATTTTTTTATTTTTACTATGTTTAGATGAGGGGGCAAAATATGTCGTGTTGGCACATGAGTTTAGTCATCCTAATGATGAAATGGACCATTGTGTTGACATCTCATAGCCTGAATATCCATTTGTAATTTTTCCATTGTATTCTTTTTTCACCTAATGCTTTCATTAATCATTGGTGGTCATTGCCTCCGTCCTTTTTTTTTTTTTTTTTTTCATTTTGGGTTGTGAAATAGTGATTTTTCTAACTATTTAACTTTCTGCATTTATTAGATGGAATTCTATTAAGATTATTCCCTTATTTAGTTTTGGCCAGAAATGCAGGATAAATGCTTAATTCTTTCCCTTCTGCCACTTTTTAGGTGACTGAATTTAAAAAAAAAATTTTTTTTTTTTAATAATTATTCTTTTGATGTTCATGTTGTCTTACTTGTGGCCAATGGAAGCTTCTCCAAGCTGTCTGCTGTCACAGCATCTTTGTTAGCACCCAGCCTTGTTTTATATTTTTCTGATCCTGGACCTGCAATTCTCCATTTCTCCAAGAAGCTTCTTTTTAGTGGGAAGTGGTATTTAGAGATGATAATACGGGTACTTACTTTGAAAAGGATGTTGGTTATTTCCAGTTATTTGGTTCTTCAGAATACTGATTGCTTTTTTCAATTCAACAGGCATGCCCAAAGAAAAATACGAGCCTCCTGACCCTAGGAGGATGTACACAATTATGTCCTCTGAAGAAGCAGCAAATGGAAAGAAATCACATTGGGCAGAGCTTGAAATAAGTGGTAAGACATGCACGCATAAATTTAATGGTGTGGAAATCAAGATGGTAGAAATTAAGCTTTCTAATGCCAGTGCACTAAAGAGGCAGTGTTGTATTTTACCAGTGCTAATTATCTTAGAAGTGGGAAGGTTCAGTGGAAAGAATATGGTTTTGGTCAAAGTTCAAAACCCATTCATTGCTTATTTCAGTGTCAGTGTCCTTTTATAAAAATGGGAATGACAAGGATGAAATAAAAATGACACATGTGAACTGCCTAGTGCATAAAGGTTTGTTCTGATACTTAATTCTCTGATAAAGTAGGATTGAGCTTTTGTATTATCAAATTACAGATTTCCAGTGGGATGGGAAATGCCTGTTCTGGAATAGGTTATGTGATAGATTTGTTTCTCCTTATTTTTTTCGTTTGCTTTTCAGTCTGAGTCTCTAAGGATAGCCTTATTCAGAAACACAAAATCTTTAAAGAATTCAAAGCAGATCTCAAAGTTCCCTTCTACCTTAATGCAGTTTAGACCTAGTCAAAGAAATAGGAGAGCCCCTAGAACCAGAGCCGCAGAGATATCCCCATCATCCCTGCCGGGGGGCCTGCAGCCTCTTTTTTAATACTTCAGAGGTGGTGAAGGGATACACCTGGTTAATACCAGGTGCCTTATTCTTAAGGCAACCAGTGCTAAAGAGGTTTTGTGTTAATATTGGCCTAATATGCCTCCTCATACTTTTCTTCTATTCTGTCTTGAGTTTTGCAAGTTTTCTCCTCTTTTTCCTGACTGTCCTTTATTTTTTTTTTTTAATTTAATGCAGCAAACATACTGAACACATGCTATGTGTATAACATCTTGCCAGGTGCTGTACTAGGTATATGGAAGATACATAGGATGGAAAAAAACACAGTCCCTGCATTCTGAAGCTTATGGCATATTAGGGAGTGAGAAGAACAGAGTGCACCAATATAAGTAACTAATAGACAAAATATAATTGCCAAGACTAGGCAGGAAAATATTTACAGGAAGCAAAAAGAAAGTAATGATAGTAGTATTCTTTCCTTGTCAGCTCAAAATCTCTATGAACCTATTCAGTAAACCTAAACACTCTCCCTGGGTACCCACGCGAGTCTCTCTTGGTTTCCCTCTCTCTTTAGAGTGCTGGTGGTAAGTAAGGGGTGTTCAGTTTCATAGAGTAGGTGTGGTAGAGAGTAAAATTTCTCCCTCTTCTGTCAGATATGGCTTTCTGGATCAGGTAAGCCCAAAGGGAAACATGCTGTCTGATTTACCAGTTACCTTTAAAGCTCAGGCAGTCACCCTTTCTTGCTTTTCCTTTTTAATTTCCTCATGATTGGTATTTAACTGTATTTTTCTCTTTTTTTCAGCCTGTGTTAGTGGCTTTTGAATTATAGGTCCTTTGCATGTAGGGAAGTTTCCATTTTCTTACAATACCAGGGTAAACTAAAAAGTACTCACTTTGGTCAGTGAGATTATATCTCTGAGGTTAAGAGGATTCTCTTCCACTCTTTCCTCCTACTACCTCACTCTTCCCCCCCTTTTACCTTACGTTGAGAACTACTTGACAATTTTGAATCATTGTTTTCTGCTTACTCTGAGCTTTGGTAAGAAATCTGTATACAAGATAGGAAGGAAGAAAGGATTCCTGTGAAGTAACTTTCTTAACAAATAGTCGTATCTTTACCAAGTAACACGGAGGATAAACTGTTGGTTGAAATTGGTCTATGGAACAGGACCTTGTAATAAAGCCGCTATCAGAAAGGTCACTTTTTGTCTTAGCAGTCTTGAGTACATAAGCTCCTACATGTAGAAATTGTCAAGGCCTGAATTCAGTTCATGCAAAGACAGTTCATGTATATGCTTTAGCACCAGTTCCTTAAGATTCTGTGATGCAGAGTTCTAGGGACCTGAGGTCATTGAATCCTGGACCCACAGTTATCTCATATGCTCCTCTGGTTCCAGCGGGATGGGTGGTGAGTTCCTTTTGCCATTTGGTATTAACCAGATAAGCCAAACAGCTATTCATCATTTACTTCTTAAAGAAAACCTTTTTTATTGTAAAATGAAACACAGATAAAGAAAACCACACAGACAAATCTATTAATGAATTATTATAAGGTCAATAGCCTTGTAACCGCTATCCAGGTCAAGAATTAGAACTTTTTCACCTACCCCAGAGCCCCTTCCTTTGCCACAGCCAATTATAACCACCTCTGTGCTCTCAAAAGTAACCATTACTTTCTTTTAATCACTTCCTTTGTTTCCTTATAGTTTTAATAGTAAATTATGTATATCTAAGCAAAATAGTGATACTCTAATTCTGTCATCTTTTTTCATTAAGTGAGCTACATCTACAAACACATGCTTTCCCACACTTACTGATTAATTAGAAAAGAAAGCTTGTTTCCTTTTATTTACCAGTTTTCAGTATAAACTATCATTCTTTGATGGTGACTAATTAGGTTTTTTTAAAGTGTCATTATTAACTACGATATCTAAACATTTTAGTTTCAAACATATGTTGTGGATTGTGATTATTACTTTTATTTTGATGCTTAAATTGCCCTGTTGTCGGCCAGTGGGAGAGCTTCTTAAAGGATTTATGAGTTTTTGTCAACCCTGTCTTTGGTAGTTTCCTTGCTATCTGATATAATAAGATTTTCTTGACTCATCTTGTGTATTTACTGCCTCAAACCTGGAATTTATAATTTTTTCCAAGAAATCTTTTTTTTTTTTTTTAAGTTGGAAATGATATTTCAAGACCAAAATATCTGTTGCTACAGATGCTTGTTACTATTGGGTTGGTCACTGTTTCTAGGTCTTTTCACTGGACAGAGCTGTGAAATAAGACTATATGCATCATAGCTTTTCATCATATATGTATAGTCGTACACGTTTATGATTGAAAGATATATACTTATATGATATATACATACTTATTATAAAAATTTTTAAAAATATATGTGTACATTTACAATTAAAATATAAAAATATATTGAGACTTTTGATTCAGAATCAGAATAACAGGGATTTTAGTTAACCTTTTCTGTAATTACATGTGTATCTCCTTTAATACTGGGTGTCCTAGTTCTCAGGGACATGGAATGTTGGAATTTGAATATCCCGTAATTACTTATTTGGTTTATCCCATATTACATTGCAGTCTCAGAATAACAGTACTAAAAATACTACTACTAATATGAGTACTGAAAGCGGGTAAAACTGCTCGGAATATTATCCCCATTTCCCTCCTCACTCCCATTAAGTAGTTGTTTTCTGTCTATACTGTTAGAGTATGTAGTCATTATATACTATCAGCCTTCCCATTTAACCTGCATAATTCCCCATTTAGACTTTGTTTTGTAGGTAAGTATATATTCAGTGCCTCCCACCAGTTCGTTTATTCCTAATCATTTCGGTTTTCTGGAAGCTTGTTCTCTAGATGTTTCCTTTTAGAAAGGGCTCATGGGAGTAGTATTTTCTGTATTTCTTGCATGTTGATAACAGTTTGTGTCCTTTATATTTGAAAGTCAGTTTGGCTGAATGTAAAATTGGTGGCTCACATTTTTTCTTTAAATATTTTAAAATTTTATGGCCTTGATGCCAGTATAATTTTCTTTCTTTTATTAGTTAGTTGCTCTTTTTGCCTAGATACCCAAAGGATTTTTTTTTCTTTTTTCACCTGTAATTTTACTGGAATATATCTTGGTGTTGGTTGTTCTATCTTAATATTCTCAAGTACAGTATATAAAGAAAAAAAATTTCAAACTATACATTATTTTTAAAGAAAACTATTTCAGTATAGTTTGGATAATATTTTTTTATTATTCCAATTCCTTTGTGTTTTTTCAGAGATTTATTCTCTGAATTTGCATATTGGTCTCTTGAATCATTTTTAAAACTTAAAAAAAAATGGGGCGCCTGGGTGGCGCAGTCGGTTGGGCGTCCGGCTTCAGCCAGGTCACGATCTCGTGGTCCGGGAGTTCGAGCCCCGCGTCGGGCTCTGGGCTGATGGCTCGGAGCCTGGAGCCTGTTCCCGATTCTGTGTCTCCCTCTCTCTCTGCCCCTCCCCCGTTCATGCTCTGTCTCTCTCTGTCCCAAAAATAAATAAACGTTGAAAAAAAAAAAATTTTTTTTAAAAACTTAAAAAAAATTAAGGTATAATTTACAGTAAAATAAAAATACTGTAAAATTCACTTTACTGTTGTACAGCTTTTAAAATAAATACACAGTTGTATAACCATGACCACAGTTACAATATGAGCTTTATCATCCCCAAAAAACTTCCCCTTTTTTAAGCAGACCTCCTGACTTCCAGCCCCTGGCAGCCACTGATCTAGATTTTTGTTTTTTTAATGACTTTAATTTTTAGAGCAGTTTTAGGTTCACAGCAAATTTGACAAAGTATAGTGCATGACTCCCTCCACCTCCTGACTATCAACATCCTCTACCAGAATGATGCATTTATTACAGTTGATGAACTTGCAGTGACATGTGATCACCCAAAAGTCCATACTTTACATTAGGGTTCACTCTTGGTGTTGTACATTTTACGGGTCTAGACAAATATATAATGGAGTGTATCCACCATTATGAGTCATAGAGAATATTTTTACTGCTCTAAAAGACTTTGGTGCACTGCCAATTCATCCTCCTTTCCCTCTCCTTGAACCCTGGCAACCTGTGATCTTTTTACTGCCTCCATAGTTTTGCCTTTTCCAGAATGTCACATAGTTGGAATCATATAGTATGTATGTAGCCTTAAAGATTGGCTTCTTTCACTTAATAATATGCATTTAAGTTCCTCCATGTCTTTTCATGGCTTGATAGTTCATTTCTTTTTAGTGCTAAATAATATTCCATTGTCTGGGTTTACTACAGTTTATTTATCCGTTCATCTACAGAAGGACATCTTTGTTGTTCCAAGTTTTGGCAGTTATGAATAAAGCTGCTATAAACATCCATGTGCAGGTTTTTGTGTGGATGTAAGTTTTCAACTCCTTTGGGTAAATGCCAGGGAGTACAATTGCTGGATCATATGGTAAGAATATGTTTAGTTTTGTAAGAAAGTGCTAAACTCTTCCAAAATGTCTATATCATTTCGCATTCCCACTAGCAATGAATGAGACTTCCTATTGCTCCACATCCTTTCCAGCATTTGATGTTGCCAGTGTTCTGGATGTTGACCATTCTAAATGGTATGTGTAGTGGTATCTCATTGTTACTATTTTTAATTTTCATTTCCCTGATGACATATGATTAAGAGCATAACTTTTCTTATGCTTATATGCTAAAAAAAATCTTTTAATGTTTATTTTTGAGAGAGAGAGTGAGCACTAGTCGGAGAGAGGCCGAGAGAGAGGGAGACAGAGGATCCGAAGTGGGGTCTCCACTCTCAGAACAGAGCCCAATGTGGGGCTTGAATTAATGAACCATGAGATCATGACCTGAGGCAAAGTTGGATGTTTAACTTAACTGAGCCACCTAGGTGCCCTCTTTTGCCCGTTTTTTTTTTTTTTAATTTTTTTTTTCAATGTTTATTTATTTTTGGGACAGAGAGAGACAGAGCATGAACGGGGGAGGGGTAGAGAGAGAGGGAGACACAGAATCGGAAACAGGCTCCAGGCTCTGAGCCATCAGCCCAGAGCCTGACGCGGGGCTCGAACTCACGGACTGCGAGATCGTGACCTGGCTGAAGTCGGACGCTTAACCGACTGCGCCACCCACGCGCCCCTGCCCAGTTTTAAATTGGGTTGTTTCCTTATTGTTGAGTTTTAAGAGTTCTTTGTGTATTTGATTGACAGTCCTTTACCAAATAGGTCTTTGCAAATGCCTTCTCCCGGTCTATGACCTGTTTTTTCATTCTCTTGACAGTGGCTTTCACAGAACAGAAGTTATTAATTCTAATGAAGTCCAGCTTATTATTTCTTTCATGGATTGTGCTTTTGGTGTTATAGCTAAAAAGTCATTGCAAACCCAAATCACAATAGATTTTCTTCTGTACTATCTTCCAGGATTTTTATGGTTTTGTGTTTTACATTTAAGTCTGTGATCCATTTTGAATTCATTTTTATAAAGAGTGTGACGTATCTACTTTTTTTTTTTTTTTTGCTTGTGGATATCCAGTTACTCCTGCGCATCTGTTGGAAAAACTTTTCTCCATTGTATTGTCTTTGTTCTTTTGTCAGAGATCAGTTGACTGTATGAATGTATTGGGGTTCTGTTGATCTGTCTATTCTTTTGCCGGTACCACACTGTCTTGATGATTGTAGCTTTAGAGTAAGTCTTGAAGGCAGCTAGCATCAATCCTCCAGCTTCTTCTCCTTCAATTTTGTGTTGATTATTTTGTGATCTTTTGCCTCTGCATGTAAGGCTTTAAAATTAGTTTGTCAACATCTACAAAATAACTTGCTGTACTTTCAGTTGAGATTGCATTGAATCTATAGGTCAAGTTGAGAAGAGCTGACATCTTGATAATATTTGGTCTTCCTATTGCTGAACATGGAATATCTACCATTTATTTAATTCTTTGATTTCTTGCATCAAAGTTTTAGTTTTCCTCATACAGGTCATGTGTATATTTTATTAGATCTGTACATAAGTACAGTAAAACCTTTGTGAGTAACTTGTTCTGTGAGTGTTCTGCAAGATGAACAAACATTTCTAATAAATTTTAACTTGATAAATGAGCAGTGGCTTGCAATATGAGTCCTTCGTGATGCTGAATCTCACATGATCACAACTGAGACAAGGGTTCTTGAAATTCACTGATATACGAATGCTTTGGATTATAAGCATGTTTCTGGAACAAATTATGCTCACAAATCAAGATTTTACTGTATTTCATTTTTGGGGTGCTAATGGTATTGCTGTTTTTAATGTCAAATTCCAATTGTTCATTGCTGGTGTATAACAAAACAATTGATTCTGAACCCTTAGTTCTTCATTTATTTGTGATTTTTAAAAATTTCCTCTTTTTGTAAAAGCATACTCTTTTTGTGGTTATTCATCATTAAGTTCTTGATAGTTTAGTTTTCCTTTACTGAGTTTTTCTAATTCTTATTTATGTTTTTTTTTTTTTATCATTTCTTAATGTCAAATTTTTAGCTCCGTTTGAAATTATAAGTAGTTTTTTGAGCATGTTTGTGGTATGCTTTCCTTGTCCATAGGGAGTTTAGTTATTCTGGTAACTTTTAAAAAAACTTAATAGCTTCTATGAGATTTGACCATATAACTTTTCTGTTCATTTTTATTTAAACTTCATTTTTCTGAACTTTTAGAAGGTGTAATTCAGGATTGTTTTTCTAACTTTAGAGCTTCCTCTTCTGGTTTTTGCAGAGTGAAACTTCCTGATTCTGTTCCCTGCTCTCATTTTTAGAGAGTGTCCGTGTCCCCCCTGCCCCCCCCCCCCAGTGGGGGGCCTTGGCTGGCCAGTTTTTGGAATTCCTGGGGTCCAGACTGCTTTTTTGACTTATTGTGGACACTTTGCTCTCATAATTGAGTTGCACTAAACTCCTCCCAGCTGTGATGATGTTCTCAGCTAGATGCTTCCAGTGGATACTAGCTGGTTTCTCTCTTTTCAGTTCTTTTAGTTGGGCTTAAATCTGTTGTCATGTGATTTATTTTCCATTTTCATAATCTTTTTTTGTTGCCTTTTTCATTTTGAATTAACTCAGTATTTTTTGTAAAATTGCATTTTATCTCCTTGTTGACTAGTAAGCTATAATTCTTTGTTTAATAATGTCTAATTCTTTAGGGTTAATAATATAAAGTATATCAAGTTATATTCTATTACTTCATATTTAGTATGAGAGTTTTAACAGTCTACTTGTTTCTTTTCTCCTGGTGTTTGTGCTGTTGCTGTCATATATTTTCCTTATATGTGTTATAAATCTCACAATATATTGTTATTTTTGCTTTAAACACTGAAGTATTAGGAAAAGTTGTTTTTATTTACCCATGTACTTACTATTTCCAGTGTTCTTGATTCTTTGTGTATAGGCAAGTTTTTTTCTGTTCTCATTTTCTGTCTGATTGAAGGACTTCCCCTTAGTATTTCCTGTGGTGAAGGTATGCTTGCTGGTTTGTTCAGGTTTCATGTTTGAAAAGTCTTTTTATTTTGCCTTCTTTTTTGTAAGATAATTTTTCTGGGTATAGAATTCTGGGTTAACAGTTTTCATCTTGAAGTACTTCAAAGATCCTGTTCCATCTTTGTGCTTGCATTGTTTTTGATGAGCAGTCTGCTGTTGTTCTTACCCTTGCCTCTTTTATGTATGTCCCTTTTCTGTGGCTGCTTTAAGATTTTTTCTTTATTACTGGTTTTAAGCAATGTGATTATGATGTATTTTGGTGTCTTTTTTTTTTTCTTGTGCTTAGGTTTTGTTGAACCTCTTGGATCTGTAGGTTAATAGTTTTCAGAAAATTTGAAAGAGTTTAGGCTACTCTTTAAGTAATTTTTTATATTCTTCCCTCCACTCCCCACCTTTTTTGGAATACAGTTACAGTTAAACCTTGGTTTGTGAGTATAATTCGTTCCAGAAACATTCATGTAATCCAAAGAAAGCACTTGTCTATCAAAGCAAATTTCCACATAAGAAATAATGGAAACTCAGATGATTTGTTCCACAACCAAAAATATGCATATAAAAATGATTACAATACTGTAATATAATACAAAATAATAAAGAAAATACAAAATTATAAAGAAAAATAAACAAATTAACCTGCACTTACCTTTGAAAACCTTCATGACTGATGTGAGGTAGATGAGAGAGGAGGGTTATTGTGTAGGACGACTTCCAGTATCCCTAACGGAATCACTGTTACTCATTGGCTCAATGGAATCTTTTTCTTTTGGTGCAGCTTTAACAAGGAACCTATCCAATGACACTTGGCTTTTGTCATTGAGGATTTCTCAGAAATGGAATATTGTATTATTGTGAAACAGATTCATCACTTGCACTGCCACAGCCTTATTCAGGTGGTGCTTTTTTACAAAATTTTGGACTGTTTCCCACATTTTACACATCTCCCTAATCTCATTTGAAGTGAGGGATTCCTCCGCCTTTTCTCCTCCTTCTCTACAGATGAGATGTACATGTAGACTTCTTACAAAATCTTTCAATTTCGGCCACCCTCATACCTCATTCATGCTTCTGGATGATTTGCTTTTTTTTGTTTTAAATGTTTATTTCTGAGACAGAGACAGAGCATGAGTGGGGGAGGGGCAGAGAGAGAGGGAGACACAGAATCAGAAGCAGGCTCCAGGCTCTGAGCTGTCAGCACAGAACCTGATGTGGGGCTCGAACTCACAAACCGTGAGATCATGACCTGAGCTGAAGTTGGTCGCTCAACCAGCTGAGCCACCCAAGGCGTCCCTCCATGATGTTCTTCTTAACTTCCACTGAATCATTTCCTTCTTACAGCCTTTCTTTTCAACCTTTTTCTGCATGGGAGCCATTGTATGTGCTCTCATGGATGTTTACTACAGTGCAGTATTAATAAACTCTTGTTATATACTGTAGTTAATGTAACTGGCAGTAAGACAGAGGAAAGGGTCCCTGCAGGCAGCCTGACCTAGAATGAAGCAAAGAATTCCTAAGCTTACTCTTTTGTGGAAAAGGACTGTCCATAGGTGCTTTGAAGTGACAAAAAATACACTAGTGCCCTTCCAACATTCTAAAAGAAATCACTGATTTCTGCAAGCACCACAACCATGGGAGAGGATCACCCACAATCCTGCAATGAGAGAGAGAAAGAACCATTGGCTCAGTTGTGATCATGTGACGTTCAGCATCATATACTACTCTTATTGCAAGACATGGCTCGTTTTTCAAGTTAAAATGTGCTAGAAATGTTTGCTCATCGGTGCACCTGGGTGGCTCAGTCAGTTAAGTACCTGACTTCGGCTAGGTCATGAACTTGTGGTTCATGAGTTTGGGCCCCATGTCAGGCTCTGTGCTGATAGCTCAGATCCTGGAGCCCGCTTTGGATTCTGTCTCTCCCTCTTTCTCTCTCCCCTCTCCCACTCATGCTCTGTCTCTCTTCTCTCTCAAAAAATGAATAAACATTAAAAAAAATTTTTTTTAAAAGAAATGTTTACTTGTGGAACACTAAGAGAAGAAGTTACTCAGAATCCAAGGTTTTACTGTACTTGTATCTTGAAGTTGCCTTATAGCTCACTAATCCTGTTTATTAGTTTGTTCCTTTTTTTTCTTTTAGACAGTTTTTATTGCTGTCTTTGATTTCATTAATTTTTACAATATCTAATTTGCTGTTAATCTCATCCAGTAATAGTGTATTTTTCATAACTAGAAGTTAAAAGTGTGTTTTTTTTTTTTAATCTTCCATGCCTTTACTTAACATTTTGCCTCTACTTTTTTGAGGGTATGTAACACAGTTAAAATAACTTTTAATGTCCTTATTTGCTAATTCTGTCTTTTTAGATAGATTGGATTGGTTATGATTCCTTTTCACTTTCCCTCTACCCATTGCTCTTTTTCTTTCTCTCCTTTTGCATGTCTGGTAATTTTGTATTAGTCACATTGCATTGTGCATTTTACTTTTTTGGGTGCTTGATGGTTTTGTACTCCTATAAATACTCCTGAGCTTTGTTCTGGGATGCAGTTGAATTATTTGGAAACAGTTTGATTTTTCTCAAGATCTGCTTTAAGTACTACCTTTCTAAATTGTCTGAATTATGAAATTTTCCATCTGATGGGAACACAAACTATTCCTGGTCCTGTGTGATCTATCTAAGGTTTGTTTCCTCTGCCCTTTTCTGTTTGTCCTCCCCCATCTCTGGTCTCAGATTCTGTTCATATGCATTTGCCGATCATTACTCAGCTGAAGACTCAGGAGGATCTTCAGATCTTTAGAGCTTTCTATCTGTGTAGCTCTCTCTGGCACTTTGCCCTGTGAACTGTAGCCACCTTGATGTCCCTGGACTGACAGCTTCATCTCAATTCACATAGACCACCAGACTCCACTTGGGTTCCATCTCCCCACACCACTCTAAGGAAGCCGTCCAGGCACAACTGTCACAAAGGCTCACCTTGTCTATGTCCCATCTGTCAATGATTATTGTCCCATGCTACTTGATGTCTGATGTCTGAAACTCAATTTTTCATATATTTGTTTGGTTTTTAGTTGTTTTATTTAGGAGGGTAAATGTAGGTATGTGTCACTCTTTCTTGCCTAAAATGCAAGTCCATCATAGGTTTTTTTTTTTTTTTTCAATGTTTGTTTATTTTTGAGACAGTGCAAGTGGGACAGAGGCTCCAAAGTGGGCTCTGTGCTGACAGCAGGGAGTCTGATGTAGGGCTCAGAGCCATGAACTGCAAGGTTATGACCTGAGCTGAAGTTGATTGCTCAACCAGCCAAGCCCCCCGGTGCCCCCATCATAGTTTTTTTTTTTTTAAGATTGTGTCTGATAACTCCAATATCCAAATCTCCTGGGAGTTCTGTTTTGCTTTTTTTATTTTTCTTTTGGTTTTCAATACTTTGGTAATTTTCTTTTTTCTTTCTTTCTTCCTTTCCTTTCCTTTCCTTTCCTTTCCTTTCCTTTCCTTTCCTTCTCTCTCTCTTTCAGAAAGAGGGAGAGAGTGTGCCTATGCACATGAGCGGGGAAGGGGCAGAGAGCGAATCTTAAGGAGGCTCCACGTGAATCCTGCTGCAGAGCTTGATCTCATAGCTGTGAGATCATGACCTGAGCCAAAATGAAGAGTCAGACACTTACTTGAGCCACCCAGTCACCCCACTTTGGTGATTTTCATTGAGTTCTGGAAATTGTATGAAATGGTAGAATAATTTGATAGTCTGGATGGTGTTCTTTTTCCTTACGGGTGGATTTACTTTTGTCCTTGGGCAGGTAGTCACGGTAGGAGCAGCTGACCATAATCTAATCAAGGATTTATCTCCTTTTGTGTGGTGTTCATTGGGTTGGCTTATTGCAGGTCATACTTACTACATTTATAGATCTTCTTTTTTTTTTTTAAGTTTATTTATTTATTTTTGAGAGGAAGTATGAGCATGAGCAGGGGAGGGGCAGAAAGAGATAGCAGGAGAGAGAGAGTCCCAAGCAGGCTCTGCGCTGTCAGCATGGGAGCCCTATGCGGGGCTTGAACTCACAAATTGTGAGATCATGACCTGAGCTTAACCAACTGAGCCATCCAGGCACCCCCCTTCCCTCCCCCGCCCCCCACCACCACCATTTATAGATCCTAACTAGAATCTTGATGATTTAGCAGGGTCTTCTGTGATGGTTCCCGAATTCCTGTGTTGTTTCCCCAGCGGTGGAAGAGGGATTAAAGCTTTGCTTAGCACCTCAGCCTCTCTGCTTTCGCCTCATCTACTTGCCTTAGCTGCTTGTGATTCTGCATATTTTGCCAAAGGTAATGTGGGACCTCTCCTACCTGGTACTTCTCTTCTGAGCTCTTTGTCTCTCATCTCTTTGCTGCCTTGGTAGTTCTCTGGTGCTTTCAAATTCATTTTTGTGTTTTGTACCCAGTTTTCATCTAGTTTTTCTTTCCTTCAGTAGGGTGGTTGGTCAACAGCAAATTATTTTGTTGTTACAGGAAGCTGAAATTCAGATATATACAAATTTTTAAATTCTACGTAAAGAATCTGCAGATAACAAACAACTTTCATGTTCCTCTTGTTCTTCCATTGTGTTGTGGCAGCACTGTGACTGCCTGCTTTTGAGGTACATCTGTAGCCCAGAACAGGTACTTGTTCCAGGCCCTTGAGGCGGCAGTGCAGGTAGGGAGAGATATACTGACCAGAGTCACACTAAGGAACCTTCCAGGATATAGGAACTTAGGTCTGGACTCCTTGGGAGTCTTTTTTTTTTTTTTTTTTTTTTTTAAACTTTCAAGACTGCATGTGTCTCTAGGAGGTAGGCCTGGTCTGGCCTTTTCACTTCGCATACTTGGGGAAGCCTGTGACTCAGGACATCCACTTCTAAGAATCTGTCCAGACTCCCGGTTGGGGTGATCTCTCCAGTCCTAGACATCATGCTCTGGCGACTAAGTGTATGCTGACTCACCACTGCTACCATCTGCCCCGGGCCTTTCCTCCTCATTCTTCAAGCCCACAATACAGCTGGCATATTGGGTGTTGTTTCTCGATAGATTTCTAGCCAAGGATATATGTGGTTCAGAAGTATTGTTGCTATAGTTCTGGTGATCTGGATTTTCTTCTGAGTCTTTGGCTCTTTTGAAAATATCACTGGGAACTTACATGTATTCAGTTGCACCTTTAAGGATATCAGCTTTGCTGTGCTTCCTGCTCTGGGGAAGAAATAGCACAAGTGCCTTCAGTTTGGCAAAACCAAAGTTCAGATTTTTTTATCCACTCATACTCTTTGGTGTTGGCCACGTGCTCCTGCTCCAGCACCAGTTGGAGGTAACCACTTGAACTGGCAGATGGTGGCCAGCTAGGGCAGCGGCTCAGACTGCTCCCACAGCATGTCCTCCAGCACCTTTGCCTGCTGGGCACCCAGGAGAGTGGGTGCAGGGGCCATGGAGGGCGGGGGGTCCTCCTTGGTAGTTCTTAAATGATCTATAAATCAGGTGCCTTTAGCTGTAGGGTCACACATTAGCCTTTTCTAGTTTGTGACATTTTCTGACATTTTGAAGGCTTCCGTTGAGTTTGAGTCTAGTTTGAGTAAGCTTTCTTCATGTTTTTCCATGAAGAGTGGTAGACCATGTTGCTCAAATTCTGGATCAGGTTCTTCTGATTTTCTTTTTTACAAATTTTTTAAAATTAACATCCAAGTTAGCGTATAGTGCAACAGTGATTTCCAGAGTAGATTCCTTAATGCCCCATACCCATTTAGCCCACATCCCCCCTCCCACAAACCCTCTAGTAACCGTCTGTTCTCCATATTTAAGAGTCTTTTATGTTTTCTCCCCCTCCCTGTTTTTATATTACTTTTGCTTCCCTTCCCTTGTGTTCATCTGTTTTGTATCTTAAACTCCTCATGAGTGAAGTCCTATGATATTTGTCTTTCTCTGACTAATTTCATTTAGCATAGTACCCTATAGTTCCATCCACGTAGTTGCAAATACTGCTGTACTGTATTTGCAAATATATATATAAATATAGCAAGATTTCATTCTTTTTGATTGCTGAGTAATACTCCATTTGTGTGTGTGTGTGTGTGTGTGTGTGTGTGTGTGTGTGTGTGTACACATACATACCTACACACACAGACACATACATCTTCTTTATCCATTCATCCATCGATGAACATTTGGGCTCTTTCCATACTTTGGCTATTGTTGATCATGCTGCTAGAAACATTGGGGTGCATATGTCCCTTTGAAACAGCACACCTGTATCCCTTGGATAAATACCTAGTAGTGCAATTGCTGGATTGTAGGGTAGTTCTATTTTTAATTTTTTGAGGAACCTTCATATTGTTTTCCAGAGTGGCTGCACCAGTTTGCATTCCCACCAGCAGTACAAAAGAGATCCTCTTTCTCCACATCCTCGCTAACATCTGTTGTTGCCTGAGTTGTTAATGTGAGCCATTCTGACAGGTGTGAGGTGGGATCTCACTGTGGTTTTGATTTGTATTTCCCTAATGATGAGTGATGTTGAACATTTTTTCATGTGTCAGTTGGCCATCTGGATGTCTTCTTTGGAGAAGTGTCTCTTCATGTCTTTTGCCAATTTCTTCACTGGATTATTTGTTTTTTGGGTGTTGAGTGTGATAAGTTCTTTATAGATTTTGGATACTAACCCTTTATCTGATATGTCATTTGCAAATATCTTCTCCCATTCTGTCGGTTGCCTTTCCATTTTGCTGATTGTTTCCTTTGCTGTGCAGAAGCCTTTTATTTTGATGTGGTCCCAATAGTTCATTTTTGCTTCTGTTTCCCTTGCCTCCGGAGACGTGTTGAGTAAGAAATTGCTGCAGCAAAGATCAAAGAGACTTTTGCCTGCTTTCTCCTCGAGGATTTTGATGGCTTCCTGTCTTACATTGAGGTCTTTCATCCATTTTGAGTTTATTTTTGTGTATGGGGAAGAAAGTGGTCCAGGTTCATTTTTCTCCATGTCACTGGCCAGCTTTCCCACCACCACTTACTGAAGAGACTGTCTATCCATTGGATATTCTTTCCTGCTTTGTCAAAGATTAGTTGGCCATATGTTTGTGAGTCTATTTTTGGGTTCTGTATTCTGTTCCATTGGTCTGAGTGCCTGTTTTTGTGCCAGTATGATTTTTTTTTTAATGTTTATTTTTGAGAGAGAGAGAGAGAGAGAGAGAGAGAGAGAGAGAAAGCATGCATGAGTGAGGGTGGGGGGCAGAGAGAGAGGGAACAGAGGATCCAAAGCAGGCTCTGCACTGACAGCAGAGAGAGCCTGGCATGGGGCTCGAACTCATGAACTGTTAGATCATGACCTGAGCTGAAGTTGGACGCTTTATTGACAAAGCCACCTAGGCGTCCCAAGTTCTTCTGAATTTTTTAAAGATAGTACTACATTTAGCTCTTTTTGGTAATTGTGGTAAGTGTAACTCCAGAGTCAAGTAGCTTTCAGAATGTTAACAGCTTGTGCAGCTGTCCACCCTCTCGGTGACCCTGATGTCTACTCTAGGGAAGTCTAGAGTGGGGACAGGTAAACAAGAGAGGGGGGGAAACTCAAGTGGAGGCAGGACATGCACAATACTAGTTTTGAGGCCATCACTAACTTACTGGAAATCACTTACATGTTATTCATTTACTCTGAGACTTCTGATGTGGAAGGTGATGAGACATAAGGTTTCAGGAATCTTACAGGCTATAGAAGACTCCCACAAGAAGATAATTATAAAACCATGATAAATACAGGACAGAAAGCTTGACCTATTATATTATCTTTTCTTTAAGACGGTCTTAGCCAGCTTGGCAGGATCAGGGAAAACATCCTAGAATAGCTGACTACTGAGTTAATGATATTAGCCAGGAGAAAGTGGAGTTAAGGACATCACAGGAAAAGGGGACATGGAGAATATAAAGTATACGGTGGAAGTCTCCCTTTCATCCCCCTTTTCCCGTTATACCTCCCAGCATGCACACACGTATGCATTCATACACAGGGTTATTAGTTTCTTTTATACACCTCTGGAGTCCTTCCATACATATGTAAATACAAATATAGTTTCTTATTCCACACCGTATTTAAAAAACATTTTTTTTAATGTGTATTCATTAAATATCTCTCAGAGAGAGATAGAACATGAGCAGGGGAGGGGCATAGAGAGAGGGAGACACAGAATCTGAAGCAGGCTCCAGGCTCTGAGCTGTCAGCACAGAGCCCAACGCAGAGTTCGAACCTACAAACTGTTTAACTGACTGAGCCACCCAGGCGCCCCTCTAGAACCTACAAACTGTAAGATCATGACCTGAACTGAAGTCAGGACACTTAACCAACCGAGCCACCCAGGTGCCCCTACACCTTATTTTTAATTCAAAAGATAGTATATTATGTACAAATTTCTGCACTTTGCTTTTTTTCCCATGTAACATTGTACTGTGGAGAGATTCTAAATAATAGATAGTTCTCTTATCACTGTAATTTTTCCTCCCTCCTTCCCTCTCCCTCCTTCCCTCCTTCCCTCTCCCTCCTTCCCTCTCCCTCCTTCCCTCTCCCTCCTTCCCTCTCCCTTCCCATTTTCGAGAGAGAGAAAGAAAGAATCTCAAATAGGTTCCATGTGTGTAGCCCGATGAAGGGCTCAAGGCACCCCTGTAACTTATTTAAGTAGTACTATATTGATGTTCAGTGTATGACAAACCACTGCTACAGTGAATAACCTTGTAGATTGTTTTGCATCCTTTCTAATGTATATGTAGGTCAAAAGGGTGTATGTGTTTATAATTTTGACAGATGATAGTTGGCAACTTTTTTCAATAATGAAATTCAGAATCAACTTATCTGGTCCTGGCATTTTTATCATGATCATGTTGTTTTATAAATTAGGGTGATTTGTAGGATACTTTTTTTTTTTTTTTAATGTTTGCTTATTTTTGAGAGAGAAAGAGAGCACAAGCAGGGAGGGGCAGAAAGAGAGGGAGACACAGAATCCGAAGCAGGCTCCAGGCTCTGAGCTATCAGTGCAGTGCCCAATGTAGGTCTCAAACTCACAAACTGTAATATGACCTGAAGTCAGATGCTTAATCAACTTAGCCACCCAGGCTTCCCTATAGGATGTCTTTCCATTTGTTTTTTTGTAGAAGTCCTATATACTTCTTGGTAGATTTATTCATAGGTATTTTACCTTCTGGTTCTTCTTATGAATAGAATCTTCTGTTACTTTTTCATCTAATTATTGTATACATGCAAATTGTTTTGCATATGTTATTTTGTGCTTTGTTCTCTGTTATGCTATAAACTTTTTTATGTAACTGTTTTATTGAGATATAATTCACATATCCTATAATTCATTAAAGTGCACAGTCAGTGGGTTTTCGTTTATTCACAGGTGTGCAACCATTATCACATTCACTTTTAAAACATTTTTAGCACCCCAAAAGAAACCTTATACTCATTAGCAGTCACTTCCCATTTCCTTCTGGTCCCCTAGCCCTAGGTAGCCAGTAGTTTATTTTCTACATCTATAGATTTGCCTGTTCCAAACATTTTCTTGTGGTCTTTGTGACTGCCTTCTTAATACTTAGGATAATGTTTTCAAGATTCATCCATGTTGTAGCATGTGTTAGTACTTCATTCCTTTTAGTGGCTGAATAATGTTCCATGTGTGGATATCACACATGGAATTCTATTGTATTTATTTATCTGTGTAAAAACACACTCCTGTGTGTCTTGTCTACTCAGTACTCTACTACAATACTACTTTACTTCAACACTGGATGTGCCGGTTTTCTACACTTAAAGCAATTCTGTGACACCACCTCAGCTGGGTGTCCTATAATTGAACTCAATTCTGACACTAGTGTCGGGTACCACAAGTTAAGGGTTCAGTCCCATGGAACTGCTCCCCTCAACTTCAGACACTGGTCACAAGTCCAGGTTATCTTGTGCTTTCAGTTGAGGAGCTACAAATCCAGAGGTTCCCAGGATCATCCTCTCCTTGGGTTTAATTAATTTGCTATTATCAGCTCACAGAACCAGGAGAAGAGTTTACTTACTAGATTACTGGCTTATTATAAAACCTCAGGAACAGCCAATGGAAGAGATCCCATAGAGCAAGGTGTAGGGAACAGGTAAGAAACTTCCATGCTCTTTCCAGACCCCTCACCTTCCCCATACCTCCCTGTGTTCCCTACTCTTGAAAGCTCAGAACTCCATAGTTAACAGATTCCCTCAGAGGCTTCATTAGGCACGGTTGATTAAATCTGGTGATTGATACAACTTCTCCCCCCTCTCTTCTCCCTGGTGGTTGGGGGTGGGGGCTGGTGGGGACTGAAAATTTCAATTCTCTAATCCTGCTTGGTGTCCCTGGCAACAAGTCCCCATTTATGGGGGCATTAAAAAAGTCACCTCATTTAAGGTTAAACTCTGGTGTCCTTGAAAGGAGCACCTGTAATAAAAGACACCTTTACTGTTTTAATCACTTCAGAAATTCCAAGGATTTTAGGAGCTCCATTCTGGAAACAGAGATGAAGATCAAATGTATATTTTTTGTTATAAATCAAAGCATCACAGATTGTTTCTACTTTTTGGCTCTAAGAATAATACTGCTGTGAACATTTGTGTACAAGTTTCTTTGTAGGCATTTTCATTTCTGTCAGGTAGGTACTTAGGAGTGGAATTACTAGATCATATGGTAAATGTTTAACTTTTTGAGTAACTGCCAGACTGTTCTGAAAGTTTCTGCATCATTCTACATTCTAAACCACCTTGTACAAGGGTTACAATTTCTCCACTCCTTGGCAACAATTGTTACATATGTCTTTGGGATTTAGCCATCGTAGTGGGCATGAAAGAAGCATTGTGGCTTTGATTAGGGTTTCCTTGATGGTTCATGAAATCGAGCATCTTTGCCTGTATTTATTGACCATTTACTTATCTTCCTTGGAGATGATACAAGCTTTTGATAGAAAAAGTATGTAATGAGTGGATGGGGGAAATGTACAATGATGGTCTATTTCACTTTCATCGTAGGCAATCAAGTTTAAAAGCAAAACATGCAGTTAAAACTAAGATTTGTAACCTTTAATGTTTTTAGAATCTCTGTTAATCTTAGATCAGTTTTAGAAAATCTTTTATAGCAAACAAAAGTTCTATGGTTCCATCATTTTTTAATTTTTTTCTTTTTTTTTTTTTTAATCACATTAAGGAATCATGTATAGTTTAATTTTGTTTCCTGTTTTTTTTTTTTTTTAATATTAACACGAATGTGATATAATGGTAGTTACACCAGGTGATGGGATTTGGTATTTTTAAACAGTGTTGAATTATATAATAAGCATGTTCATTTAAAAATAAATTTATTAGGGGCGCCTGGGTGGCTCGGTTGAGCGACCAACTTCGGCTCAGGTCATGATCTCACGGTTTGTGAGTTTGAGCCCTGCATCGGGCTCTGTGCTGACAGCTCAGAACCTGGAGCTTGCTTCTGATTCTGTATCTCCCTCTCTCTCTGCCCCTCCCCCACTCATGCTCTGTCTCTCTCTGTCTCAGGAATAAATAAACGTTAAAAAAATTTTTTTAAATAATAATAAAAATAAATTTATTAACAGGGCACCTAGCTGCCTCAGTCATTTGACTCTTGATCTTGAAGTTGTGAGTTCAAGCCCCATGTTGGGTGTGGAGATTACTTAAAAATAAAATCTTTAAAAAATGAAGTTAGAAAAGTGCAAAAGGTGTAACCGGTTCGGATGTTACTGACTGAGCTTCGCAACAAACATTTCCTTTTATTAAGGTCAGTTAACCAGATGGTGGAGCTCCTTAGTGGTAGAGCACAGACTATTGTGAGTCCCCTTACCTGAGTTCAGCCCTTTCTTCATCTGCATCACACCACCTCCACTGTCATTCTGTTTTGAGCCTGATATTCTCACCTTTCTTCTTTTGCCTTTTTTCTAATACTCGCCTCAGTCTTTGCATTCTCAGGTTCTAGGCTTTTTACCTCCAGGCCTAATCTTCTTTTACTTAAACTAGATCTCTTTAATTTGAACAAGCGACATTCTTTCCTTGCATTTAAGACCTGAATTCTTTCCCAGCAAAGTTTGATGAGGGTACCTTTGCAGATGTGTTTTCCTTCACGGATTGAAACTTCCATTTGTTAACTCACATGCCCTGTTAAGGCCGTTTCCTTCCCCATCAACTTTGCTATTTTTAAATTAAGCACTATCAATGGATTTAATCTGCCAAATGTTCTCCTTAGTGCCCTTCATGTAATTTAATCGGGTCTCTCTTCTTCTTCTTAATCCAATTTGCCATTCTCACAGCACAGTCCTCTTCCTTTTGTGAAGTTTACCTTACCGTGACCCCGAAATCCTGGTCTTTAACTTCATCAGGAGTTGTGAGTGGGGAAAATTTCAAATGGCCACCATTTCCAGTTACAGTGGATTCTTGTTATTCACAGTAGTTATGTTCTATATATGGTCACCTTGAGCACGGAATTAGCAAGTACTGAAGCATTGCTCCGAAAGGAGATACATGGTTAGGTTCCTGTGAACCACTAGTCACAACACTTTTCATCAACTAGTCAATACATAAGCTTGTTTTATGTGTGTTTATGTTTAAAGACACCTTATTTAATGTATATTGTCAACTCATTAACCTTGAACTCTTGGACACTAACGAATGCCTGAGGGAAACTTAGCTCAAACACTAGACACCTCACAGCCTTGCAGCTGGCATTTCAGCCCCATGCTTTGGGGCCATTTAAAACCTCAAATTCACCCACAAAAAGCACAAATACGCAAAAAACAAATGTGCAAAAACAAATATAGCACTAAATTATGAAGAAGACACTTGTTCACATTGTGAAAAGTGGAGCAAGAAGCCAGAGTGTTACCTTGTTGGACCTCATCTGGGAACTGTTCTGGGTGACTACAGTTTTTTGCTTCTCTGTGCATGTTTGTGAATGAGTGTAACAGAAATACAAGAATTGCATTTGGAGTTACAAGTAAACTGGAGGGGATAGGGGAATTCACAGATACAGAATCTGGGAATAATGGAGATAAATATAATTCCCTTTTCTTCTAAAATGTCAGTTTTAAAGATTCAAGTCAAGATGTTTTCTTCCTTGCTTTCTCTAAATCTGCAAATGTAGAGGTAGCAATTTTGATTTCTTCATAGGGATGTTAATTATACCTGGTCCCTAGAGTTTGCTAATCGCCCCTCTGATTTGAGGGAACACTAGTTAGATTCCCCCTGTCTCTTAGTATGTAACAAATAAAGGATTCTGGATATGTTAGAATGAAATTACTTCTCAAAACACAGCTCTTAATTTAGGTCAGGATAATCTCAGCATTTCTCAAGTCACAAAGCTGCTTAAAATTGAATGCACATTTTTGGATGCAGAGGAATATGTACAATTTTATGGAGAAGTAAATAGATATCCTCAGAATTTCAAAAGGTGACTCTCTTTTATTCTCAAAAATTAGGAACCTTAATTTCTTAGGTTACATAGTTCTACCAGTAGAGTTTTAATCTAATTGAGGAATTGTGATGGGGCAAAGGATATTCACATTTAAAATTTTTAGTAGCTATTTCAGGATTGATTTCAAAATATAGTTGTGTTTTTCCCCATAATTAATGAAGGTGTCTCAACCCTCTTAGCCTTGTGAATATTGGATACTAATCTTATTTTGTTATTTGCATAAGTAGAAGTGAATACTTTGTTTAAATTTGCATATGTTTTATTATTGAAATAAACATTTTTTTTATAACTAACCCTTTTTTCTTGAGGACTTTATATTTACTGTTCTGTCCCCACACCAACTTACTAGTCACTGAAAGTTGACCGAATAAATGAATGTCATCTCTCTCTCTCTCTCTTTGTTTTTTTTTTTTTTTAAGAGAGAGAGCGGGCACTCATGCAGGGAGTGGCTGAGGGAGAGGGATAGAATCTGAAGCAGACTCCATGTCCAGCGTGGAGCCCTATGCAGATCTGTGCACGGAGCCTTATGTGGGGCTCAGTCTCACAACCACGAGATCATGACCTGGGCCGAAATCAAGAGTTAGATGCTTACCTGACTGAGCCACCTGGGTGTCCCTGAATATTATCTCTTTGGCTGCTGTACTTGTTGGCATCTCCACATTAGAGAGGTTTTAAATTTTAATGTACTCAAACCTGACAGTTTTTGGAATCTTGGGTTTGAGTTATTTTTAGAAATAATCTCTTCCATTACTTTTCTGGTTTTTTGGCATTTAGAAATTTATTTGTGTTACTTATCTGTGTATGGTAGAGATCTGATTCCTCCTTTCCCTCTCCCTTAAATCTTGTATGATTGATTTATTTAATACATGACTCCTTATACTTGATTAAAATTTTTTTTTAATGTTCATTTTTGAGAGAGAGACAGGAGTGGGGGCGGAGAGACAGGAATAGAGAGAGAATCCCAAGCAGGCCCTGCACTGTCAGTGCAGAGTCCAGTGCAGAGTCTGAACCCACAAACCATGAGATCATGACCTGAGCCAAAATGAAGAGTTGGATGCTTAACCAACTGAGCCACCCAGCCCCTCATCCTTTCTTCTTGGTTTTCTTTCTGCCTATTTTCTTGAGAATTAATTTTGTATCCTTCCTATTAAGTTGAGGTATAAAAATGTATTTCTCAAACCCTTCTACCTTTTTTTGTTGAGTGTTATCTTGAGGCTGAAACATATGTTAAGACATGTACCCAATAAGTAGTTTGTGATATTTTAAGTGCTTTATTTATTTATATTAACTATTAGCTGTGTGCTTTAGTTTTATGAACTGAAAAGTAAATAAATTTGTTTTACAAATAGGAAATGATGTGGTTTCTACTGTAATTATTACACAGTAAGGAAAAATACTTTCTTAGACCAAGATAGATTTTATTGCATAGCTGTATTGATTTAAGTTGACATGTAATAATCAGCATGTATGCAAAGTGAATAATGTGATATATTTGGACATCTATACATCCTTGAAACCATCACCACATTCAAGGGACATATCTATCATTCCCCTAAATTTGCAATTCCTTTCTCTACCTCCTTCATTTCTCTGTCCCTTCCCCCAATCCCAGGTAATCGCTGTTCTGTTTTCTTTAACCATAGGATTGGTTTACATTTTGTAGAATTTTTATTTAAAAGAGGTAATACAGTATGTACTTTTTGTTGTTGTTTAGTTTTGCTACTTATTTTGATATTCATCCATGCAGTTGGTTTTTAATAGTTCATACTTTTTATTACGGAGTAGTATCCTATTATTTGTATATGCCAGCATTTATTTATCCATTTCTTTGTTGATGAAAATATTTGATAATTTCTACAAATAAAGCTTTAGGTACACTTCTTTATAGAGGATATAACTTTCATTTTTCTTGGGCAAATACCTAAGAATGAAATTGATCATAAGGTAGGTAAGGTTTAACTTTTTAAAAACCTCAAACTATTTTGCAAAGAGGTTGTCTCATTTTACATTCTTACTAGATATCTTTGATCCATATCCTCACCAACACTTGTCAAGTCTTTTTAATTTTAGCCACTCTTTTGGGTTTGTAGTGGTATCTCATTGCAGTTTTAATTTTCATTTCCCTAATGATGCTGATGTTGAGCATTTTTTCATATGATTATTTACCAGCTGTATGTCTTCTTTGGTGAAGTGTCTATTTAGATGTTTTTCCTGTTTTGAAAATTGGATTGTTATTACTGAGTTTTGAGAGTTCTATATATAATTTCTAAAATCAGGTAGTTTTAGTCTTCCAGCTTCTTTTTCAAAGTTGTTTTGAATTTTATAAGGCCTTTGAATTTCCATGCAAATTTTAGAATCCATTTGCCATTTTCAGACATGCTGGCATTTTGATTGTGATTGTGTTGACTCTAAACCAATTTGGGGGAGATCTAATATCTTAACAACATTAAATCTTCTGATCTATGAACACTGTATATCTCTCTGCTTCTTTAGGACTTCTTTACTTGCTTTCAGGGTGTTTTGTAGTTTTTAATATATTGGTCCTACACATATTTTTGTCATATTTTCCTCTACTTTGTAATTTGGTACTAATGTAAATGTTATTGTAAATATGCTTCTGATTATGCATTGCTGTATATAAAGATAGAGTAGATATTTTGTATATTGATACTTTATCCTACAACCTTGCTAAACTCATTTATTGGTGGTATTTTTGTAGATTCTTAGGATTTTACATGATGATTGTGCCATTTGCAGATAACCATGACTTTACTTCTTTCGACTTTTTTTCTTATTGCACAGGCTAAAACTTCCAGCATAATTTTGATAGGGAGTGGTGATAGTGGACGTATCTTGCTTTGTTTCTGATCTCGGGAGGAAAGTGCTCATTCCCTTACCACTAACGTTCTTATACATACCCTTCTTCAAGATTTAGGAAGTTCTGTTCTTAGCTTACAAGCAAGCTTTTTTTTTAAAATCAGGATTTGATTTGATTAAATGCTGATTTTTAAATGTTGATTTTGTCATATGCTTTTTTACATCTGTGTATATGATTTTCTTTTCTAAAAAAGTTTTTTGAAAAATTATTTTGAATGTTTAACAAACCTTGAATTTCCTAGCGCAAGTCTTACTTGGTCATTATCTTTTTAATCTATTGTTGAATTTGATTTGTTAAAATTTTGTTAAAATTTGCATTTTTGTTCATGAAGGATTTGATTTGTAGTTTTTTTGGTACTAGTTTTATCTGGTTTTGGTATCAGAGTGATGTTGGCCACATAGAATGAGTTCGAAAGGATCTTCTTGCTTTCACATTTCTGGATCAGTTTGTGTAGAATTGTTATAGTTATTCCTTAAATATTTGGTTGTATTCACCAATGAGCCTTTCTGGTTCAAGAATTTTCTTTGTGGGAAGGTTTTTATCAAATATGTTCAGGAGTACCTGGGTGACTCAGTTAAGCGTCCTCCTTGGTTTCAGCTCAGGTCATGATCTCAAGGCTCATGAGTACAAGCCCTGCATCAGGTTCTACGCTGACAGTGTGGAGCCTTTTTGGGATATTCTGTCTCTCTCTCTCTCTCTCTCTCTCTCTCTCTCCCTCTCCCTCTCCCTCTCCCTCTCCCTCTCCCCCCCCCCCCCCCCCCGTCTCCCCCCTCTCTTTCTGCCCCTACCCTGCTTGTGCTCGTTCTCTCTTAAAATACACTTAATTAAAAAAAAAAAAACACTCATAATGTTGTGCAGCCGTCTCTACCATCCATCTCTGTAGCTCTTTTCATCTTCTAACTTGTCTTCTTTTTTGAAAGGTATTTTTACTGGGTTACTAGGTTCATAGTATTTTTTTTCTTTCAGTATATTAAAGATTTTGCTCTGCTTGTCATCTCTCTCGTACTGTTCACAAGTAAAAGTCTGCAGACATTTTATCTTTGTTTCTCTGTGTAATTATTTTTCCTTTTGCAGCTTTTAAGATTTTCTGTTTATTATTTGTTTTAAGCCATTTGATTAATGTGCCTTCCTGTAGTTTTCTTTTCTATTCTTCGTGGAGTTTTCATATACTTGGGGGTTCATTGAGCTTTTTGTGTCTAGGTTTATAGTTTTCATGAAAAATAGAAAATTTTTTGCATCTCTTCATTGTCTTCTTTTTTTTCTTTTTGGTGATAGCCCAAGATATAATTCACATAATTCATCCACTTAAATGCACATTCAGTGGTTTTGTATATTCACAGAGTTTTGCACCCATTACCACAATTAGTTTTGACAACATTTTCATTGCCTCCAAAAGAAACCCGATACATATTAGCTTTCATTTCACCTCAGCTAGCCAGACCTTGAAAGCGTTAATCTTTTTTCTGTCTGAATGGATTTGTTACTCTCCTGGACATTTCAAATAAATGGAATTATGTAATGTGTGGTCACTAGCTTTTTCCATTCAGCGAATTATTTTTAAGGTTCAATCGTGCTTTAACACGTATTAATATTTCATATGTTTGAATATACCACATTTTATTTATCTGTTGACAGACATTTGGATTGTTTCTGTTTCTTGACTCTTAAGAATAATTCTGCAGTGAGCATTTAAGTTTTTGTGTGGACATGTGTTTTTCTTTCTTTTGGGCATATTCATCGGAATGAATTGCTGGCTCATGTGGTAACTTGTATAACCTTTTTGAGGAACTGCCATACTATTTTCCAAAGTGGCTTCATTAGTTTACATTTCCACCAGCAGTATGTGAAGGTTCTAGTTTCTCTACTCCTTGCCAATACTCTTTTTTATTATAGTCATCTTAGTGGGTATGAAGTAGCGTATCATTGTTGTTTTTGATTTGCCTTTCTCTGATGGCTGGTGATAATGAGCATCTTTTCAAGTGCTTGTTGGCCACTTGTGTATCTTCTTTGGAGAAGTGCCTGTTCTTTGCCCACTTATAAATTGAATTATTTGTCTTTTCTTACTGAGTTGTATCAGTTCTTTATATATTCTAGATATAAATATCTTATTAAATTTATGACTTTCAGATAGTTTCTCCTGTGTGAACACACTTTTCACTTTGTTGATGGTGATCTTTGAGGCACAAAAGGTTTTAATTTTGAAGTACAGTTTAACATATTTTTTGTTGCTTATGCTGTTAGTGTCCTATCTAACAAACCATTGCATAATCTCAGGTCTTGAAGGTAAATGCCTCTGTTTTCTTCCAAAAGTTTTTGAGTCAGTTTTTGTATATGGTGTAAGGTAAAGGTTTAACTCTTAAAAGTTAAAACATGTGGATATCTGGTTATCTTTTGGGTTTATTTCCTAAGATATTTTTTTCTGTCCCCAACTCCCCTATTTTGGGGACTCCAATTACATATATATTAGGTTGTTTAAAGTTGTCCAAGAGTTCATGGACGTTGTGTTTTTTTTAATGTTTATTCATTTTGAGGGGTGGGGAGCACGAGTGGGGGCGGGACAGAGAGAGAATCCAAAGTAGGCTAGCACAGAACCTGAGGTGAGGCTTGGTCTCACAAACTGTGAGATCATGACCTGAGCCAAAATCGGGAGTTGGATGCTTAACCAACTGCGCCACACAGGTGCCCATGCATGTGTTTTTTTCTAGTATTTTTCTCTCTTTTCATTTTGAGTAGTTTTGTTGCTGTATTGTGAATTTTGCCCTGTTGGGCAATGCATATTTTTGTATTCCTATAACCAGTATTGAACTTTATTTTGGGATACAGTTAGGTTACTCAGAAACAGTTTAGTTCTTTTGAGGCTTGCTCTTAAACTTTCTTAGGTGAGACCAGAGCAATCTTTAGGGCTGATTTTTTTTTTTTTAATGTTTTTATTTATTTTTGAGAGAGAGAGAGACAGAGCATGAGCGGGTGAGGGGCAGAGAGAGAGGGAGACACAGAATCCGAAGCAGGCTCCGGGCCCTGAGCTGTCAGCACAGAGCCTGATGCGGGGCTCGAACTCATGGACCGTGAGATCATGACCTGAGCCAAAGTTGGACGTCTAACCAACTGAGCCACCCAGGTGCCCCTGATTTTATACCACTAATAAGTCCAGCACCTTGTGAGTTATAATACATTTCCTTCTGGTAGTTGGCAGCACTAGCTAGCTTCAGTTCTGTGTAAATGTAGGGATTGTTTTTACTTCTTTTGGGTGTTTTTCCTTCTGGCTCAGGCAATTTCTCACATGTTTATACTGATCAATACTTAGCTGAAAACTTGAGGGGGAACTTTTTCCCATCTCCAGACTTCTTTGTTTATCTCTTCCTCTCTGGTACTGTCTCTGCCTTTGTAAATTCTGGTCATCTTGGCTTCCCTGCTCCAGAACTTAGGGGAGATCACTGTGCTGCCCTTGGGATCTCCTACCTGTGCAGTCCAGGAAGCTGAGACAGTTGTAAGGCCTGCCTTGTTTGTGATCATTTGGGGATCACTCTTCTGCACTGGTTGAAGTCTAATCGCTGAAATTTGTTGATTCATATATATTGTCTGGTGTGGTAGTTGTTCAGGTAGGATAGTAAATTTGGCCTCTCTTACTCCACCTTGATTAGAAATCTTAAGATTGCTTTTTCAGCCAATAGAAAACCAGTTCTCAAAGACTAGTGTATTCCCATTACATCTGTTTGTTTCATTCTGTCTCAGACTAGATCTTAGACCATTAAAGAGATTGGAGGAAAGTTCTTAGATGGATTGTAGAAATGATTGTCATCTTACCAAGAAGTACCAAAGTACTGATTTAATGTTACATTGAAAGAGATTACTTTCTTAGTTACTGAACCCGGGGTCTACTACTGTTTGATTATGACTTCACATCTTTGATGTTTCTGGGCAAGTATTTTTGCTTGTAAATTATTCAGTACAGCTTTTGTTTAG
Organism: Prionailurus viverrinus; assembly: GCF_022837055.1. NCBI lineage: Eukaryota > Metazoa > Chordata > Mammalia > Carnivora > Felidae > Prionailurus > Prionailurus viverrinus. Next base: position 90,312,512 of record NC_062561.1, on the reverse strand, counting down.
TTATATGATTCTTGATGCAGTTATCACTTGAGTACACTGGTCTTAAAACTTTGTTAAGCTGAGAATATATGGTTTACCTTTTTTTTGCAGGCAGAATTCTTGTTTTCTAGAGTATAGATAGGAACAGCCTCCGAGAGAGGATTTGATTTTTTTTGCGTATCCAAATTGATTGTGGTGACATACTAGATTTATCATTACTATAAATCATTCATATCTTTCTTTCGTGTCATAGCTGAGGCAACCTTAAAGGATAAAGTCTTAGCTGTTGTGCTCTTAAAAAACAATGATGCATTTTAAACACTGAGATTTTTTTAGTTTGCTAAGTAGAGCTTATAACCTAATCATAGCAGTACGTTGTCCTAGAATAGGTAAGCTTTCTCCTGTTAAACCCTTCCTCACAATGTTTTGAAAGATAGATTATTATTCATTGAAACATCTAAATGTTATTTGATCCAGGGACCAAATTGTAGACAACACCATATAATCCTTTCCCCATTTTTTCCTTCTCTTACAGGAAAAGTAAGAAGCTTAAGCTCATCTTTGTGGTCACTAACTCACTTGACAGCTTTGCATCTGAGTGACAATTCCCTGTCCCGCATTCCTTCAGACATTGCCAAGCTTCACAATCTGGTGTATCTGGACCTGTCCTCTAATAAAATCCGGAGTTTACCGGCAGAACTCGGAAACATGGTATCACTCAGGTGTGCAGATTCGACTTCTTTTCTGACTTTAACCCCCTACAAACAAAATGAACACTTATTTTGCTAGGAAACTGCACTACCAATTAAATGGTATTTGAACAAGAGCAAACATAATTGTATCCCTTGTAAAGTTTTCTGGAAAAATTGAATGTCAATAAATAATAAATTAGGTAGATACATTGCCTAAAATTTGTTTTATTGCTATGTTATGTGTAATATACTTTATTCCTAAACCAAATTTTTGGATAAAGTGGGGGTAAATAAATAAAAGGCAGTTATGTTAATCCTACATATGGACTCTCCTGTTACAAACGATTGTGGTGCTTTCCTCTCTAAATTCTGGGGTACCATATTATGCTTAACACAGGGTCCAGGATACCACTGCCAAGGAATGACACCTTTTTGGCCATCCCAGGGCTTGTACGCATGATAGTAATAAAGCCTGGACTCAAAAAAAAAAGCTAGAATTAGTCACTGCATTTGGAAGACCACAGTGCAGAGTAGAGGAGTAGATAGGATATGGAGTCACACAGTTCAGTTTGGAATCCTGTGACTTTGCTATTTACAAGTTGTGTGATTTGGGGCAATCTCCTTAACTTTGCTGAGTGTTTTGTCCTCTGTAAAGTTACTGTAAAGCCTACCTAGCCAGGGCTGAGATTAGAGATACCTGAGATAATGAGTAAGAAACTACTAGCACCCTGCTGGACACATATTGTATTTAATAAATGGTAATTGCTATTTCTTTTATTATCCCTGTTTTTTTGTATGGTAGCTGGGATCCACCCAAGTTGAAAGTAAAGCTAATTTCTAGTTATTATGTTAATCCCAGTGGAAAAATCTTGCTCCATATCGTATTACTTGCCTTTTCTTTTATTCCCCTGGCTGTTTTGCTGCTTCCTACCATTTGCTGCATAGTAAAAAGGAATAAGGACCTCGTGAGAGTTTCTTTACCTTTGTTATTCCCACTCCAGCTTTTTGACATTGTTTTGGGCTTAATTACTGAGTATATACCATGACCATTTTTAATCTCCTTAAAAGACCTCCTTTCCCATGTGATATATGTGGAAATAAATGGGAACAAATTATTTAGACTTGTTTAGTTTATGGCCTCACCAGCCTCTGGTTCACTAAGTAGTAACCGAGGTTCATTTAAATTCTAAGAACCAGGGATTATACTGGTTCTTTTTTTTTTTAGAAGTAGTTCTCACCTTTAAAAATTGATAAATAAAACTTACCGCAGAAAATTGTAAGTATCTCGGTGTTGGGTCTTTGTTTCTTTTCACTACTGAAGATTCTTTTGATAGTTCCTAAAAAAATATTAATTGTTAATAAAGCTTCCATTATGTCTAATGTGAAACTTTAAAATTTGGAGAAATATTAATGGTAAACTTAATTTTGCAGCTGTCATAAGCTATTTTCAGTTGGTGCTACATGATCATTTTAAATCTCATTTAACAATTCACTTGTTAGGCTGTTTTATCATTTCCACTTTCTTAAAGTTGTGTAGTAGACTCCATATGGCTGGATCAGTGCTGCTCTTGGGCAGTCTGTGGACTGTGCCCATTTGTAAACTGTGTCATCAGCCTGCAGTGAAATAGACAACGTGTGAGAGCAGTTTTGTATCTATTGAATGTAATGCACTTTAAAAATATGACTTGTGCTTTGTTGGTCTTTTTTTTTTTTTTCTCCTCTCTTTTCTTGAATTAGAAATTTAAAAAAAAATTTTTTTAATTATTTAAAAATTAAAAATATTTTTAAAATTTTTCAGTATTTATTTTTAAGAGAGACAGTGTGAGCGGGGGAGAGGCAGAGAGAGAGACACACACAGAATCCAAAGCAGGCTCCAGGCTCTAAGCTGTCAGCAGAGAGCCTGACACAGGGCTCAAACTCATGAACTGTGAGATCATGACCTGAGCTAAAGTTGGATACTAACCCAGGTGCCCTGGTTTTCTGTTATTTTTAAAATGTTTGGTCTGTGGCAATCGGGGGTTTTTTTGTCGTGTTTTGTTTCTTTGCTACATCATTGTTTGAGAAGCACTGTATTAGACATTGGAATATAATATAAAATTTTTCATTCTGAGAAGAATATTAGAAATTATAGTGCTGATTTTAGCCATGGGTTAAAAGGTAATATATGTTCTGATGTGGAATTTTTACATCCACAGGGAACTCCATTTAAATAACAACCTGTTACGAGTTCTACCTTTTGAGCTGGGAAAACTGTTTCAGTTGCAGACTTTAGGCCTGAAAGGTATGATTTCTATATTTGTGCTTCTTGTGGTTTGTATGTTATGTCTTTGAGTCTAAAGAAGCTGTAAGAGGGGGATCTTGTTGCCAGGGATTTGCAGGCTCACTCTTCCCCAAACTTCATCAGTTTTTTAGGTACATCCCAGTGGTTTTCTCTCTTGTCCACCTGGAGACTGTCTGCTAATCTTTGTATTCCTTTTTACTCCTAGCCCGGCTTTTCTTTCTTCTATCCTTTGTTTCAGTCAGTTCAGTGTTCTGATGATACATTCCTCAGATCATACTTTATGTCATCATACTATAAATGGCTTTCTTTAAAAATTTTTTTTTATGTTTATTTATGTTTGACAGAGAGAGTGCAAGTGGGGGAGGGGAAGAGAGAGAGGGAGACACAGAATCTGAAGCAGGCTCCAGGCTCTGAGCTGTCAGCACAGAGCCAAACATGGGGCTCGAACTCATGAACTGTGAGATCATGACCTGAGCCGAAGTCAGATGCTCAACCAACTAAGCCACCCAGCCACCCTTTGGCTGAGACTCCTTAAAAGCCCTTTAAAGTTTTGTTTTAACTTTGAAAACAAAAATATAAAATGTAGCAACATCAGAATGAACAATTAATATTGTGTCACTTTTGTGTCTGTTTTCTAATACAAAGAAATAGAACATTACAGAATGTAAAAACCCTCTTTGTTCTTCTTTAGGTCCCTTTCTCATCCCAGAAGCAGCTACTGTTTTATGTCCTCTTAGTTTCAGGTTTTGTAATCTTAACAGTATTTATTTTACAAAAGTGTGTTCATTTCTCTAAGGATTCACAAACTTTATTTGACATTAGGGTCATTGGTCACACATGTCCACATTGTGTTAATGTGTATGAAAGCCTTGGAAGCGTTGGGGAGTGATAGGGCAGTCTTTGTGGCACCTTAGTTTTTGAGGATCCCTTGCTCTTTCATTTCAGAAAGATCCTCTAAAATGTTTGACCTCTAGGTTTTAGGTTTCTTTCTTCGAAATAGAGTTTCACCGATTTTTTGGACAAATCCATTACTTTTCTGAGCTTGCCCCACTCACTTGTTAACTTCTGACAACCGCTGATTTGTTCTCCATTTCTAAAACTTTGTTATTTCAGGAATATTGTGTTAGTAGAATCATGCTGTATGTAACTTGAGAATAGTTTTTTCCACTCAGGTTAATTCTTTGATGATTCTCACAGGCTGTTGCATGTTTGCTTCTTTACATTGATGAGCAGTGTTCCATGGTATGGATCAATCATGGTCTGTTTAACCAGTCACCTGTTGAAGGACATCTGGCTGGTTTCCAGTATTTGGCTATTGTGGATGAAGCAGCTATGAACAATTCTGTGTACAGATTATTATGGCACATAAGTCCTCATGTCTCTAGGATAGATACCCAGGAATGCAATTGCTTGGTCATATTTTAGTGTTGTTTAGTTTTTTAGGAATCTGCCAGACTTTTCCAGACTGGCTGTACTATTTAACATTTTCACCAGTAATGAATAAGTGATCCAGTTACTCTGAATCTTCCCCAGCTTTGGTGTTGTCACTATTGTTATTTTAGTTTTTCTGATAGATGTGCAGTGACATCTCATTGTGGTTTTAATTTGCATTTTCCTGTTAGGTAAAGATATTGCACATTTTTGCATGTCCCTACTTGTCATCTGTATGTCATCATCTGTGGAATATTCTTCATGCCTTTGCCCATGTCCTAATTGAATTGTTTTTTTACTGTTGAATTTTCAGAGTCCGTTATATTTTCTGGATACTAGGCCTTTGTCAAATATGTGATTTGCAGACATTTTTTCCCCAGTGTGTAGTCTTTTCACCCACTTAACACACCCAGTTCCAGCGCTGTGGGGCTTTCCCCCACACCAACAAGCAATTCTAGGATACCAGCTGGATGTCCTGTAATTCAACTAAATTCTGACACTACCTACCCAAAGATAGCCTCAGATTCCATGGATAAAAGGTTCAGTCCCACAGGACTGCTACTTGCCCATGCCTCCCTAACTTCAGATTCCAGTCACAAGGCCAGGTTGTCACCTGTGCTCCTGATCAAGGTTCCCGCGGCCCCCTTCTTGGGTTTGATCAGTTTGTGAGAGTGGCTCACAGTAATAAGGAAACCCGTTTACTCACAGATTCCCAATTTATTATAAAAGGATATAACTCTGGAGCAGCCAGATGGAAAAGATGAGTAGGGCAAGGTATGGGGAAAGGGCACAGAGCTTCCATGCCCTCTCCCTCTCTCCGAGAGCACCACTCTTCCCGAGTCTCTATTTGTTCACCAACCCAGAGGCTCCTTGAACCCCATGCTTTTGGGTTTCTGTGGAGGCTTCATAACATAGGCATGACTGATTAAATCATTGGCCTTGATGATTGAGCTGACTTCCAGCCCCTCCTCCTGGGGGACTGGAACTGGAAGTTCTAACCTTCCAGTCACATGGTTGGTTCCTGTCAGCCAGCCCCCATCCTCCTTTGGAGGCTGAAAGTTACTTTATTGACACAAGAGGCACCTCTACAACTTCACTTTGGAAGAAATCCTTGAATCACTTTCAGGATCTTAGGAGCTTTAGGAACAGTGGATGAAGATCAGATATGTATTTCTTATTATAAATCATGATGTTACACAGGGTCTTTTCTGTAACAAAAGGTTTTGGTTTTGATGAAGTTGTTTATCATATTTTCCTTTTATGGATCCTGTGTTTTGTGCTGAACGTTTCATGGCTTTATGTTTTACATTTAAGTCTGTGATCTGAGTTAAAATAGAGCTAAAAGAAGTAAAGGAGTAGTTCAAGTTTCATTCCTTTGTCTGTGAATGTCCAGTTGCCCTAGCACCATCTGTTGAAAAGTCTACCCGCCATTGAATTTCCTTTACACCTTTCTCTCGAATCAGTTGGACATATCTGTGTGGATCTATTTCTGGATTCTCTCGTCTTTTCCATTGATGTATTTGTCTGCCCCTTTGCCAATAGTTACTTGAAAGTTGAAATAAGGTAATTAAGTCTTGAAATAGGATAGACTGATTCCCCTACAATAGTCTTTTTCAAAATGTTTTTAGCTATTTTAGTTCCTTTGCCTTTCTATATATATTTAGAATAGTCCTGTCTATAGTTAAAAGAAATATTGCTGGGATTTTGATCAGAATAGTGTTAAACCTGTATATCAAATTAAGGGAGAATTAACATCTTTAATATGTTGAGTGTTCTGATCCGTGAATATGCCATGTCTCCTTATATTTAGAATTTTGATTTTTTTTTCATCAGTATTGTGTAGTTTTTGGTATATAAACCACATAAATGTTTTGTTAGATTTATTTCTAAGTCTTTTTGTTTGGGTTTCTTTTTTTTTTCAAGTGGTTGTAAATTATAATGTATTAAATTTTGCCTTCCATGTGTATGTTCCTGGACATAATACAATGGATTTTTTTTTTTTTTTTTAATTTCACCCATCCTCCCAACCCCCACCCCCTTCCCTCTGGCAACCACTAGTTTGTTTTCTGTACTTAAGAGTCTGGTTTTGTTTGTTTGTTCATTTGTTTTGCTTTTTAGATTCCACATATAAGTGGGATCATGTATTTGTCTTCCTCTGTCTGACTTATTTCACTTAGTATAATAACATTCCATTGTACGTACATACCACATCTTCTTTATCCATTCATCTATGGATGGATAATTGGGTTGCTTCCATATCTTCTTGGCCATAGTGAATAATGCTGCGTGGAATATTACTTAGCCATAAAAAGAGAGAAAGCGCAAGATCTTGCCATTTGTGACAACGTGGATGGATGTACAGGATATTTTATACTCAGTAAAATAAGTCAGACATGGTTCATATATCTTTTTGAATTGGATGGATTTTTATATTTTTATATTAGAGTCTTAGGAGTTGCTTTTTTTGGTATACTTAATGGTAAAATTTTGGGGAATTTTCTATGTAGAAAATTATGTCATCTGGAAATAGGGATAATTTTATTTCTTCCTTCCCAATATGTCTGCTTTTTCTTTCCTTTTCTTGACTTATCGTACTGACTAGAACTTCCAGCATCATGTTGAATAAGAGTTGTGAGAACAGACATCCCTCTTTTTCCTGATATATGGAAGTATTCTGTGTGCACTATTATGTATAACATTAGCAGTAGGTATTTTGTAGATTGTCTTTATCAATTTGAGGAAGTTTCCCTCTGCCCTTTTGCTGAGAGTTATTAATCATGAATAGGTGTTTAATTTTGTCAAATGCTTGTTTTGTATCAGTTGATGTGATTTCTTTGTTAGCCTTGTAATTGATTTTTAAATATTTTTTTTTTTAAATTTTTTTAACGTTTATTTATTTTTGAGACAGAGAGAGACAAAGCATGAACGGGGGAGGGTCAGAGAGAGGGACACACAGAATTTGAAACAGGCTCCAGGCTCTGAGCCGTCAGCCCAGAGCCCGACGCGGGGCTCGAACTCACGGACCGCGAGATCGTGACCTGGGCCGAAGTCGGCCGCTTAACCGACTGAGCCACCCAGGTGTCCCTGATTTTTAAATATTGAACCAGCCTTGCATTCCTGGAACAAATCCCACTTGGTCATGGTTATAAATCTTTTTATATATTGCTTACTTCTGTATGCTAATATTTTCTTAAGGATTTTTGACTCGATATTCATAAAGGTATTTGTCTTTAATTTTCATTTATGCTCAATTTGTCTGGTTTTGGTATCTAGGTAATGCTAGCTTTATGAAATGAATTTGAAAGTGTTCCCTCATCTTTTGTTTTCTGGAAGAGAGTCTATAGAATTAGAGTTAATTCTTAAAGTGTTTAGTAGAATTTTCCAGTGAAACATTTCGGGCCTGGAGATTTCTGGTAGTTTTTAAATTTTGAATTCATTTCCTTTAATAGGTATAGGGCTCTTTAAGTTTTGTACTGGGTGAGTGAGTACAGTTTGTGTATTTCAAGGAAATGGCCGCATTCATATATGTTGTTAAATTTATGTATCTAGAATTGTTCATGGTATTCCCTTATCCTTTTGATTTCTGTAGGGTTTATATTTTTTATATTGGTAATTTTTGTCTTCAGTTTCTTTGTGAGTCTTGGTAGAAGTTTGCCAATTTTATTGATCTTTTCAAAGAAACCGCTTTTTAAAAAAGTCCTCTTTTTCTGTTTTCAATTCATTGATTCCTATTTTTTAGTGTTTTTAATCCTTTTTGCTTTCAGTTTATTTTGCTCTTTCTAGGTTCTTCAGATGGGACTTAAATGTTTATTTTGAGAGAGGGAGCACTCAAGTGGGGTAGGGGCAGAGAGAAGAAGAGAGAGAATCCAAGCAGACTTAAGGCGGTCAGCGCAGAGTCTGATGTGGGGCTCAATCTCATGAACCATGAGATCATGACCTGCGCCGAAATAAAGAGTTGGATGCACAACTGACTAAGCCGCCCAGGCTCCCCTGAGACTTTTCCTTTTCTAATGTATACATTAGGTGCTATAAATGTCCCTCTTGGCTCTGCTTTAGCTGTGTCCAGCCACAAATTTTGTGTCCCTTGGACACTGGACAAGAATATGAATTGGGTAGAATCTTCTATAAATCTCAACTGGATCCTCTATATTAACACTAGGGTCTGTTAGATTGATGGTATTTAGAGGATTTTTTTGTCTAGTTCTTTTTGTTGTTTGTTTTTGTCTAGTTCTGTCAATTGTGAGATGAGTTCTGAAGTATCAGCATAATTGTAGATTTTTCTATTGTCCTTTCAGTTCTATCAGTTTTTGCTTAAAATATTTTTTAGTTCTTTCATTTTGTGGATGCATGTTTAGAATTGCTATGTCTTCTCCTTTATCATTACATAATGTCACTTTCTCTAGTAAATTTATTTTCTCTGAAATCAACTTTATCTGGTATTAGTCACCCTTGCTTTCCTTTTGTTAAGGTTTACATGACGTATATTTTCCCATCCTTTTCTTTTCAGCCTGCTTGTATTGTTATTGCTTTATTTAGTAGAGTTTTTAAAAATCTAAATGAAGACTACATCTGTCATGAGGATATCTTCGTGTTAGCTTTGTTGCATCTTAACTTTTGATTCTCTGATCCATTATAGTGGCTGTCCTCTTTCCCTTGTCCTCTTTCCCATTCTTCCCCGTCCAGTTTCACTTGCTTTTGATTGTCATAAAAGTGTTGATGACACAGGGCCAGATACAGAGCACTATTAGATATCTTCTAGATTGACATTAGTCCACAATAATTGTTTTCTGGATACTTCTGCAGAACGTGGTTTCAATCATTTTTATTCTTCATGTCAGAAACTGAAAAAATATTTCCTCTAGTTTGGTATCTTACTAATAACTACATATATTTTGATAGGTCTGATAATTTTGGTATGTTTTTTCACTTTTGCAATATTTTATTACCTTTCTTGGTTTCATTTTACCTTTTTAAAAAATATTTCCAGGAAATCCACTTACCCAGGATATATTGAACCTCTATCTGGAACCAGATGGAACAAGAAGGCTGCTGAACTATTTGCTTGATAATTTGGCAGGTACTGCAAAAAGAAGTAAGTGGTCATTTGCTTAAATGATTTTTTTAAGAAGATGTGTAAGAATATTACTTAATTTTGTGTTTATATTCAACTAGTTTCAACAGAACAGCCACCTCCAAGATCTTGGATTATGTTACAAGAACCGGACAGAACAAGGCCAACTGGTTGGTAGCCTTATATTTTTTTAACTTATTTTTACTTGATATTACATATCTAACAGTGTTGTTGGCATTCTTTAGATTATGGGCTGTGTTACATTTGTATGCTTGAGATTGATTTGGCTTGGGAGATCATAATAAAGACTTAATTATTGCTTACCTGACCTTTGTAATATGCTGTAGGTCTGCTGTAGAGCAATGCTTCTCAACCTCAGGCATTTTTATCCCTTGGGGGACAGTTAGCAATGTCTGGAGACATTTTTTGATTGTCACAAATAGGGGAAGTGCTACTGACGTCTCATGGTTAGAGATCAGAGATGCTGCTGAGCATGCTACAGTGCACAGCACAGCCCCCCACAGCAAAGAATTTACCCACCCGTAACGTTAGTGATGCCATTGTTAAGAAATTATGTTGAAAAGATGCCTTTGCACACTATTTTTTTTTAATTTTTTTAAATGTTTATTCATTTTTTGAGAGAGAGAGGAATGGGGGGAGGGGCAGAGAGAGAGGGAGACACAGAATCCAAAGCAGGCTCCAGGCTCTAAGCTGTCAGCACAGAGCCAAACATGGGGCTCGAACTCACGAACCGTGAGATCATGACCTGAGCTGTAGTCAGACAGCCACCCAGGCGCCCCAGCTTGCACACTATTTTTTAATTGGGCTGTAAAGAATTGATCAGACTCATTTGTTATAATAAATATACCAAAATCTTTATATTGGAAGTTTTCAAACCCTATTATGTTCCAAATGTATTTGATACTACAGAATTGTAAGACAGCTAAAGCACTTACTTGAGAGAGAAATTGAACTAATGACCCCTAATTTCCTTTTAACTTAAATTGTATGAAAATAGTTTGGGAATTACATGATGTGTATAATAGGATTTAGTCTATGATACCTTTTCCTTTTGTGTGAATTAATAATAGTTGTTCTTTAAAAGAAAATAAGCCATGCCTATTAAGAGGATTGTCAGTTTTCCACGTTGTACATTAGCAGTTAGCAAAGTGGTAGGGGGAGTATAGAAATGAGGAGCCCTGGTCTTACAGACCAAGGGACTCAAGATCTTAGTCTTTTAGCTTTGAGCCTTCTGTGGTATCTCTGTAGCATTAGATAACACATTGTGTTATAATTTGTTCACCTATCTGACCTTCCTTCCTTATCCAACTTATATCCGCTATGTCTGGCAGATAGTAGCTTTTCAATGAATATATATTGAATGAATAAAGTCAGCCTTAGCATTTAAGTGAAAACTATTGATATTAATTATGTTTTTTTTCTGCCACGTGTGTGAATAAGTAAAGTTATCTTTCCTACAGCCTTGTTTTCTGTCATGTGCTATAATGTTCTTTGTGATAAATATGCGACCCGGCAGTTATACGGCTACTGTCCATCTTGGGCACTAAATTGGGACTACAGGAAAAAGGCCATTATTCAAGAAATTTTGAACTGCAATGCTGATATCATAAGTCTTCAGGTAAGTCATCGGAACAGTGTTTAAATTGCACAGATGCCCCAGTGTTGATAAGCAAGGAGCAAAATGGGAATGCATTACCCTGACACATTTAAAGTTCCAGCTTTAGCACTTCTTAAAGTATTGGCTTTTTCTGTTTTTAGTGAATCCTGGAACATTCACTACCTGCTTCATTTAGCTGCGCTGTGCTGCCACATTAAGCAAATAGGTTATTTTGGGTTTTAGGCATTTGCTTTGACAGTTAAAATATTCATCTTTCCCTCTCAAATGCCCTTGCACACTATTTTTTAATTGGGTGGCAAATATTATTGAAACTGTGGCATTGTCAAGGTATGGTTTTGCTTTACCATCAGCAGTAATAGAGGAATTAGGACATGGTGGAAAGAGCGTTGAACCTGATGCACAGTAACTTTGTGGTCTCAGTCCTCTTCTGATAATTCATATGACCTTGGGCAAGTCACTTTCTCCCTGTGGTCTGAAAGTATGATCTGTGATGTTCCTTCTACCTCTGTTGATTCTTGTTCCCCATCTATTATAAAACATAAGAAAATATACACACATGGAGGTGTATGTCTTTCCATTATTTACTCCTAAGCAATAGGATACCAGCAGGTATCTATAAAATGACAAGTAGGGTTTCAGATAAAATATGTTGGAAAGATGTTATGTTCCTCATTGTGCATAGCAGTCCTTTGAAATTATTTGAGCCCCTCAAACTGTACACATAAAGTTAATGCGTAGGACTGATTTTTTGTCTTATGAAATAACTTTGCCATTTACAATTTTTCAGGAGGTTGAAACAGAACAGTATTACAGTTTTTTTCTGGTAGAACTGAAAGAACGTGGCTATAATGGATTCTTTAGTCCTAAATCTAGAGCTAGGACAATGTCAGAACAAGAAAGAAAACATGTCGATGGCTGTGCAATATTCTTCAAGACGGAAAAGTAAGTTCTCTTACATTTAAAAAAGAAAATTTTCTCAGTATTTGCAGGGAGTCAAGGGTGTGGAAATTAGTCGACAAATAAGAGAATGAAGCATTGTTGTTATCGCTCAGTAAAACAGTACTCTTCAATAGTTTTGTTTTAAATCATCAGAAATAATCTTGTTTTGGAGACTTGTTGAAAGTGCTGCTGTTTCTTCAGGTGTTTACTAGGGTTTAACTCCAATTGTTAATTGAAACTTCTTGTAATTAACATTCCCTCTAGGATGGTAGAGGGATTCTTAAACCCAGATTTTGGAAAAGATTTATTTAAAAATTACAAGATGGACTATTCCAACATGAAACTTACACAGAAGATGACTACCTTATCTTACATTGTAAAAGTATTTCAAGATGTTATTTGTATCAGTAACAGACGAAGAATAACTTGAAACAGATGTGGGAAGCTTGGTGTTAAGTGTGGACGATTTTCCATAATGTGATTTACTTGCCATTGTATTTGTTCAGGAAGTTCGGGAAAACTGCATTTCCCACAAAGCTAATACTTTGGTATTCCCAATTCTATGTTTGTGTGTGTGTTTTTGTTTGTGTTTTAGATTTACTTTGGTTCAGAAACACACTGTTGAATTTAATCAGCTAGCAATGGCAAATTCAGAAGGGTCTGAAGCCATGCTGAACAGAGTCATGACAAAAGATAACATTGGAGTTGCAGTACTGCTAGAACTTCGAAAGGAATTGATTGAAATGTCATGTGAGTGACCTTTTCACTTCCTGTAAAATTGACCTCCAAAATCTGATAGAAAGCAGAAAATTTGTTACATATTAATAGTCTTGTCTAACACCTGAAGAAACTCAGTGAGAATTTAAGTCCTTTCTAAAATATCCTATCCCTTTCTCTCTACCACAAAGCTTAAGATTGAGAAAGCAGTGCCCAGAAAAGTATTCCAAATTTTGAAAGGCATAAAACCAGAGGAGAAAATGGGTGTTTTTGCTCCCCACTATTTTTCACACAAAAACAATGTTGAAGTAAATATTAGTTAAAATAACTGCTCAGAGAGAAGAACTCCATACAGTCCCGTAATTTCTTAACAGCAAGGATACTCTGTAAGCTAACTTCTCTTCCTGACCTACTTGTAATCATTACTTTAAATGTCTTGCGTTTTGGATAAATGGACCACTTATTTCAAATTAAAAGTATATTTAGAGTGACCATCGTGCTGAGAACTGGAAGTTCTGTCACTTGAGGAACAGTTGGAACTAGAGATACTTAACCTGAAGAGTCAAAAATGAAGATGGAACTTGGTGACTGTATTAAACATATCTAGGAAAAAAGGCTGTAGATTTGATTTTGTGAGACTCACTTTAGGACATCTTGATGAAGCTAGAAGTTTCAAGGAGATAGCTGTTTTGGCGGAGATATAGAATGGGCTTTGTTCAAGTAGTGAATGCCCTCTACTCAAGAGTATTTACCCAGAGGCTATTCACCCAGAGGCATAGATGACTGCTTCTCAGGTTTGTGGTCCTGTTGATTGATTTAGTTGTCGGGAGATTGTTAGGTAAATTTTAGGGTCCTTTTTTGTTTGGAAACTGTAGAATCCTTTAAGAATCCTGTAAGAATATATGGGCTGATGGGCGGGTTTTGTCTATCTGTTTCTTTTCTTTTTATCTAATATAGCTGGAAAGCCCCATCTTGGAACAGAAAAACAACTTATTCTTGTGGCTAATGCTCATATGCATTGGGACCCTGAATACTCTGATGTGAAGTTGGTTCAAACTATGATGTTCCTCTCAGAAGTGAAGAACATTATTGATAAAGCCTCACGAAACCTCCAGTCCAGTGTATTGGGAGAATTTGGAACTATTCCACTGGTGTTATGTGCAGATCTTAATTCTTTGCCAGATTCTGGTAAGAAAAGTTCTTTTATATAGAATGCTTTTTTGACTTAAAATGTTTTTGTAAGGTATCATTTCTGATAATCCCAAATTTAGTCAAAATGAATATTCAGTTTGTAACGTCAACTATGAATCAGGTTTAACATATTTTGTGTGCAAATAGGGAGACTATTTTAAAAATGAGATGAAAACCTAAGAAGGAAGGACATTAATCATCTTCGATAAACACGTGGTTGATAACTTGAAAGTATGTGTGATTAGATTTCCATATCCCCAGGTGACATATAATCCAGACTCTGAGAAGGTTATTAAGACCACTTCTTTGGGATTCCAGCATGTAGTAATACAAACCAGTTTAAATTGGATATTTACAGGATTTCCGTTTTGGTGGGCTTGATTAGAAAAAATAATCCTTATGGGTGCTGGGTGGCTCAGCTGGTTAAGTGTCTGACTTTGACTCAGGTCCATGATCTCGCGGTTTGTGGGTTCAAGCCCCGTGTTGGTCTCTGTGCTGACAGCTCAGAGCTTGGAGCTTGCTTCGGATTCTGTGTCTCTTTCTCTCTCTGCCCTTCCCCCACTTGTGCTTTGTCTCTCTCTGTCTCTTAATAATAAATAAATGTTAAAAAAATTTTTTTTAATATAAAAAAAATAATAATAAACCTTAGGTGGAAATTGAGATCCTTTATTTACACAGATCGGGCAAGTGATTTGAACAACAACAACAAAAAAAAAACAAAACAAAAAACAGGGACTTGATTTTTATTACAAAGCAGAAGAATACAAAAAGGCTTATTTCTGAATACTTTTCCATTAGATAGTACAGTGAACAAGCCGTAGTTCTTATAATATCAAACTAAGTACTTATTCCTTTTTATATTTCAGCTCCTCCTTGATTATAGTCTCTCATTCACACAAAATACTTTCCCTGGCACTTGTGTATGTGTGTAAGCATGCATGCACACACATACGTCCACTTGGGTTGGTTCAGTTCACTAGTACATCACTGCCATCACGATACATGGGAGCTGTAACTATGTTAAAATTCATTTTCAGGGCAAGTAAAGGTAGCTGAGGTTCATAATTCTTTAGTCCATCTCATCAAGCTATCTGGGCATTACAGCTGCTAAAGCAGTTGACAACTATTCTCTAGTAGTTGCTGTATGTGTGTTCTGCATTCTGTTTAGCTACAAAGTATCTGAGGGGCAAAGGGAGACTCTAGTCAAATAATACATAGTAAGTCTCATTTCAGTGTTAAAAATAGTGGCAGATGCATGGGGAAGTGTCCAGCCTTGTTAACTAATGAAATGCAAAGTAAAAACTATTTGTAGAGCCCATCTAACCGGTGGCATTCTCTTATGTAGTGGGCAGTATGTATAATGGCACATTAATCCTAATCTTGGGATTTTATACCAAGTAAATAATTCAGCATAAGCAGAAACCTACATACTAAGATGTTGATTATGGTATTAATTCTTTTTAAAAAGTAGAAACAACCTGAAGTTTTTTAAGAAATAAGGAACTGGTTTAACAAATATGAAACACCAGGGCAGTTGTATTAAGCAGCCATTAAAAAAATGGTGATCGAAAAGACACGAGTTCATGTGCCACAGCAAAGTATAAAATATGCAGTATACTACGATCAAAACCATGTAAAAATGGATTTAGATAGGTTCTAGGAGACGTAAAACAACCAACCAAACATTTTAGAAAGGAGGAACGTGCTGTTTAAAGTATTTACTGTTACATTATAGTTTTGTACACTGCATATTCTACTTGACAGTGAGCAAAGGACCTGTATCTTCATTATAGGTGTTGTGGAATACTTGAGTACCGGTGGAGTAGAAACAAATCATAAAGATTTTAAGGAACTGAGATATAATGAGAGTCTTACAAACTTCAGCTGTAATGGGAAAAACGGGACAACCAATGGAAGGATCACTCATGGTTTCAAGTTGAAGAGTGCCTACGAGAGCGGTCTGATGCCTTACACAAATTACACGTTCGATTTCAAGGTGACTTTTGAGATTGAGAAACTTTTCAAACCTCCAGTTTTTTTGGAGAGTCTTGTAACTTTATTATGTCTTTAAAATGTGGATGTGTAGGGGTGCCTGGGTGGTTCAGTCGGTTGAGTGTCCGACTCTTGATTTTGACTCAGGTCATGATCCCAAGGTCGTGGGATCTAGCCCCACGTTGGTCTCCTTGCTGAGTGTGGAGCCTGCTTGGGATTCTGTCTCCCTTTCCTCTGTGCTACCGCCCTCCCCGCAACCACTCATGTGCACACATGCGTGCGCTTTCTCTTTGAACACAAGTGTGGGTGTGTGTTCAGACTGGAAGCAAGCCATCTTGAATCACTTCACAGCAGTGTTCTCTTATCACTCTTCTGTGGAATTTGATGTGATCTGTGTCCCATTCCTACTTGAGAGGTACTTGATAGAATCATTTCCAGGGTGAGAAGTCATATGAAATAATGATAGTAAATCCTGAGTTAACTGTTACTGTTTTGGGGCAGATACATTTCTTATATGCTCAGCTGTTCGGAAAGTGCTGTGTAGTATCTAATTTGGTGTCAGCTGGAGTGGCATATTTCATCTCTCATATTATAATTTAAGTGAAACTGTACTCCTCAAGTGCCAAAATGTGTTTTATATTAGCCATTTTAAAATACATCTTCTATTTATTTCATACACAGTTAACGGCTTACAATATGGAGCCTTGCCTTAGAGCTTCTCCTCATTTTTAATATCAGTGATTGTTGGGGCGCCTGGATGGCTCAGTTGGTTAAGTGTCCGACTTCGGCTCAGGTCATGATCTCGCGGTCTGTGAGTTCGAGCCCCACGTTGGGCTCTGTGCTGACCGCTCAAAGCCTGGAGCCTGTTTCAGATTCTGTGTCTTCCTCTCTCTCTGATCCTCCCCCGTTCATGCTCTCTCTCTGTCTCAAAAATAAATAAATGTTAAAAAAAATTTTTAAAAAATGATAATATTGGTGATTGTTTAGGACTTGCATTCATCTGTCCTTTTTAACCATCTTTTGAATTTCTGCTCTCCTAAATCTTAGTTTTCCATTTCTAACCTCCTGGAAAAATAATCATTCAGATTAGATTATGTGTTAGAGTGAAAATACTAGCGTTAGCTGGTTCTTAATTTTAGAGGGGGAACGCTGTTTAGACTTAGAGTTTGAAATCTTTTTAATTTGACTTTGGAGGAGCCACAGTACTGTAGATAATGATTTAACCCTGGGAACAAATGAGTGTGTCCGGTTGAAGAGAGGCTAGAGGAGACTCTGGGGAAAATGAACATGTGAACAACAGAAGAGTAATCAGAGAGAGGAAGAAAACCAGGGCAGTGTAGGAGCCTACCTGACAAGGAAAGAAGGCCTTTCTAGGGAAAGAGGAGTGTGCTTTGTGCTTCAGAAAGATGTTGGTGAAAGATGCTTCACTGGAGAGCTAGGCACAGAGACTGGAATGTGGTGAGTTGAAGAATGAGGTGATTGATAGTGAAAACCAATTTTTTAGATTTTTGTTTTAAAGAGGAGGTGAGGAGGGCACCTTCGTGGCTCAGTCAGTTAAGCATCAATTTAGACTCAGGTCATGATCTCACGGTTCATGAGTTCAAGCCCCATGTCGGGCTCTATGCTGACAGCTCAGAGCCTGGAGCCTGCTTTGGATTCTGTGTCTCCCCCCCCACCCACCCACCCACCCACTCATGCTCTGTCTCTCTCAAAAATGAATAAACATTTTTAAAAGATGTAAAGAGGAGGCGAGGCTGATAACCAAAAGGTGGGAGAGATAGGGATTTTTTCTCTCTTGTTCCTGTTGCTGATACAGAGATAGGAAGACACCTGAATGTGCTTAAATAGTTTTGGCTGAAACCATGTTGAGGAGAGGCTCAAGTTACAGGGAGGAGAGGGCAAATAGACGCCAGGTGCTGTGCTGGGTGCTGCTGAGGATGTGAAAGGCAGAGATGGCCCTGCCCTCATGGAGTTGCCAGTCTGATGGGAGAGGCAGGTCTCAACCAAGCAGATGAGTGTGTAGTTACACCTGGGGTACGCCTTAGCAAGAGAATAAACTTGGAGGTGGTAGCAGGTATTAAGTGGGTGAGGGCAGGATTCAGGAAGGTCTTTGGAAGGTGAACTCAACATGCGAAGGCTGAGAAGAAATGAACCAACTGACGTGTAGAAAGAAGAAAGTGTTCCAGGCAGAAGGAACAGTATATGTGGAGGCCCTGGGGCAAGAAAGAGCTTGGCATCTTCAAGGAATGTCTTCCCCACCCCCACCCGGAAAAAAGAAGGCTAGTGTGGTGATAGGGTAGTGAGCCTAGGAAAATATTACAAATCAAGTTAGGGCAGAGAAGCAGAGGCCATACCACGAAGGATCCTGTAGGTCTCATTAAAGATTCTAAAAAGTCCAGAAAGGAGGAAGAATGCATGATTATTATTCCTACCTAAACTGTCTTCATTCTGCTAGATTGGACATTTGGGGGACAATTTGGTTTATGTCTTCCTACCTCTCACACGCCAGCCACTTTCTTTGTTTACCAAACATGACTGTAAGGGTATGTCTTGAAAGCTCTCAGTGTTTCAGTATTCTCTTATATGAGGCTGTGTCTTTTTTTCCTTCTGTTTTTCAGGGTATAATTGACTACATCTTCTATTCTAAACCTCAACTGAACACTTTAGGCATCCTGGGACCTCTGGACCACCACTGGCTAGTTGAGAATAACATCAGCGGCTGCCCACATCCACTCATCCCCTCCGACCACTTCTCACTTTTTGCACAACTGGAGCTCTTACTGCCTTTCCTGCCCCAAGTCAACGGCATTCACCTCCCTGGCAGGAGGTAGTCAAGTACCTTCAGAGGACAACCTCAATTTCACTTGTAAACTCATAAAATCTGAATGTGGGGGAGTGAGGTATGGCCACCAGGGTTTTGTTTTGTTGTTTTCTTTTCCTTGAGGATTTGAATTTTCGATCTTGATTATTTGATAAGGATATCGTATGAAAGCCAGGTGCTAGCAACAGACAAATTCTGAGCCCAATATGCTTTATATACTGTTAGACAGGGATCGGTGTGTTTACACCTATCTTTAATTTGTTACAAGTAATTTTCCTGTTTCTTCTATCCAATGTAATATTTTCATGCCTTGAAATAGGAAAATGTTTGAACAGCATATTCTCTTTGCACAGAAATCTGTAGCACTACTTTTTTGAGGCCAGTAATAACATCCAGAGACCATTCTTCCATACTCTACTCCCTCCCTTTTCAGACTTGTTTGTAAAATAGAGACTTTGAATTTAGCCTTTATGATTGTATATGATCCACAGAAGACCTGATTTATGAAATTTTGTACTAAAAATTCAGATTTGGAAATGATTGTATTGTAAACTAAGGCTAAGTTTTTTTACTGTTTCATGTGTTATAAAGGCCAGCTTGTAAAAGAAGTTGCAACAGACTTTCTCTGCTGATGATTTGCACTGTTAGGGTTTTGTTAGCCCTTTTGTACTACTTTATTTTTAAACTGAGAACATTGCTCTTTAAATCTAAATCTGCTTAAAGCTTTGGACATTTTCTCAGACCAGAGGCAACTTATTCATGAATTCCTGGGTTTTTACAAAAACTATCTACCAGGACAGATAAGCTGAGCAGTGAATGATCTGTAGGCATTTATGGACTGAATGTAATGGTTGATATATGTACATTCTGATATTTTTTAATCTTTAACTTTTTTAAGTTAAAAAATTCCAGCTGCTTGGATACAGCTTCTTAACTCCTTTTTGAGACACTTCCTGTCCTATCTCCACTGTGCCTGCCTAAATTTGTTCTCACCAAGCACTGCCTGTGCATGCAGAGAAAATCTGTGCATCCTCTTTTATATTTTTTAAATACTGTTTTAACATTTGTGGGAATTTTATGAAAATGCTTTTGTATGAGCTGTGGCTTTTTTTCCATTGTGAAGCATTGAATATCCCATTTTGGAACATGTTCATAGGGTGGGTCCCTGGGTCTTTGCTCACCAGACCCAAGCACTGCTTCTTGGTGTCTGTCATTGCACAGTGCTGTTCGTCACCCAGAATACTACTATCATGTGAATTCTTTTTGTTTTCCATGTGTTTTTTTTTAATCATTCCTTTTTAAAAAAAAAAAAAAGAAAATAATTTTCCATTTATGAAACAGTATAAATGAGATGTATTTTCAAAACAGGTCCCTACGACAATTCTTCAGATCATTTATAAAGTGACTGAGTCATTTTAGTAGGTCAACCGAGATAAAGGTTCTGTTGTACCCTGTATTTTGCCCATAGTGCCAGTAGTAGATTAGAGATTAAAGCCAGCTTAACTTTGCAAAGGTAACTTGTATGTATTCTGTTCTCATTCATTCATTCTCTCAAAAGTCAAATGAATTCAGAGGGAACGTGGTCTAACTGCTTTTGTTTCAACTGCAGGCAGGGGAGCAAAAGGACACCATGTGAGCATTAAGAAAAAACGTTGAGATGTTCTTAATTTTTATACAGAGAATGAGTCATTTTGGATAATGACTTAAAATTTTATGAAAAATATTCAGCACTTAAATGTGCTTATTCTGTTTTTAAGAGAAAATAAAATTACATGCTGTTTAAATAAATGATTTTTTTTTCTTTTTTAAAGAATTTTCCAAAAGGTGTTGATCTTGAATCTTTGTCTGGGACCTGGTTTTTCCTTTGAGGGTTTTAAAGATTTTGTTGTGATGACTTTTTATTTTTTGCTTTTTGTTTTAAGTTGTGCTGACACCAAACACATCCAGTTTATAATCAGTACATTGGAAAGCTGGTATTACTGATGTAGAACCAATGCATAACTTTTTATGGGGTTTTTGTTTTGTTTTGTTTTATTTTTTTGTAAAGTGTGAATAAAAGGTGTGTTTACTCATTTTTCCTAAACACTGTGTTGGTAACGTGCATCATGACAATTTCCAGCGAGGGCGAGCTGGAGCTGGTTGGACTGATGAGGCAAGGGAACTGCTTTTCCTATGATCTGCATTACGTGAGAACAGGTCCAGAGAGCTTTATGGACAGGGGAGGGGAGAAGCACTTACTCATTTGTATTTGTTAACAGAGGATGTATTCTTTTTGTAGATGCTGGAACTAGAGTGCACTTGTTAGATGCTAAAGGTTTGAGCTTTACACAAAATGTTTTCATCTGTATTTGTTATTGTCTACAATATATTCGAATTTGGGGGCAGCATAGTAAGATATGAGGGCCTGTTGTGTCTCAACTATTTGTTCTTGCCTCTTCTGGGCACACTGCATTCTGTGGGCCAGTTTGAACAGCTTCTCCATCTAGTGATAAATTGAACTAAGGGTGTAGATTTACAAGTGTCACCTTCAAAAGAGAAAGAAATATTTTGGGTCCGTAGGGACTGAACAGTCACACCAAAATAGACTGATAACTTTTGTTAAGCAAAGTTTTGTGTTTTAAATCTTTTCTGTGTCCTGAGTAATTTCCAATAATCCATACTCCTTAAAATGCAATAAAAATTAGTATGTTTTCACAGTATAGACTTTTTTCAAAATTCTGTAACACATATATTTAACGTGGTGTTGCCATAATGTAATTTCAGTGTTCTTGCTGGATAAATCCATTTTATGAATGTTTTACAGAGAATTTTGGGATATGTTTTCTGTTTTTACTGATCAGAAATTTGGAGGCACTCAATTCCTTGTTGTAAATCTCTTGAAGTACATTTTACCGTATTACTGGTAATTATTTATGCTTTGAGAATTTAAATAATGTTCATCAAAATTAACTTATGGCATAATTTAAACTAAAGTTGTAGAAATTGTTGATTGAAACTTCAGTAGTTCTAGAAGACAGGCAAGGAACATCTCCAAGAAATGTGTTTTCATTCTTGATTTGGTGACAGCCAGGAAAACTTATTTTGAGTTAGCACTTTGAAACCTAAGGACATTATTAAATTGGGTGGAATGCACTTCTAAATGTTGAAATTAAAATTTCAAAGCTTTTCTAAGATTCAAGCTTTCAGTGACAAATTCCAGTTGTAGTATTCCATTTTTTACTATTTCAATTCATGGAATTCGTTTCCATAGTGACTTCTAAGGTCTTGGGGTCATGTCATCTGTAAGACAAAAGCCAACCTAGGCAAAGCAATTACAGCAGTTTGTTCTTTTAATGAACTTATCAGAGTATTCCATACAAATGCTGCAGATAATTCAAACAACACCTTTAGCAAGTGTCTCTCCCCTACTCAGAAACAGTATTTTAAGATGTTCACTTGGCTCTTCTTTTGGGTTACATAAAGTTTAATAACCGGTATGTTGAAGTAGCGTCTAAAATAGAAGATCTAGTCTTTATTCACAGTACATTATCTTGTGTAATATGCACTGGGCTAATTTGTGTTTACCGTTCATGTAACAGAACCCAGCACATTATCTGCACTAAGCTTGAAGAATGTCACATTTGCCTAGGCAGCTCTTTGATAAGGGTCATGGGAAACTGAATATGTACCTATGGACTGGTGGTAACAAGGGCTTTTACTGTTCTTTTCAGTGGAACCTTCTTGGTCAAATTGTAACTAGCTAGTATTATATTTATATACAGGGTCTCTTTTCTTTACTGATGTATTTTCCTACTCATAGCCAACCAATAAATTCAATATCTGTTTCAAATATCTTAAAAGTGTAATTTGTATAGCTGTAGTACTGAGGTTTGAGAAGAATAAGTGTTAGCAGACCATATGATTAAAATTCTGAGTCGTCTGGGACAGGGTTGTAAGTCATCCTCTGAAAGGGTGAGTGAATGGGCCGTGATATGGGAGACCATGTACTGACTGTGTTTTCTGTATAACACTCCTATCTTTGCCAAAGTTCAGTTTGATATTTGGGCAACTGATGGTCCATTTGCATTTAGGAATTTTGTTGTTGTTGTTACCAATATACCTCGTTCAATATAAGAATTAGGCTCATGTGTCTTCCGTCTTTTTTGGAAGGAGTTTGACGTATTTTAAATAAATGCTTTTAAACACGGTAACAAACATTGTGTTGGTGGGGTTATACTAATTCATTAGATGTTTTGCTTTTCATGTGCGTTATTTTATTGTATATATAAGCTTTAAAGATGGGATTTCCCAACTCTTCAGAAAAAGCCCATTTGCTTTTTGGAAACTACTTCGAACACTTGTGAGTTTTTATGTATGCTAGGAAAAGTCCTTTAAAATCAGATGACAATGAGCATTTGCCAAGACTGTCCGGTTTTTAAAGTAGGCATTTTCTACTTAATCCTTAATATGTAATTTTGTCTCTATAACAGAAAAGTCTTGTTCCTCGTAACTGTCAAGAAGTAAGTGTAAAAAAGTAAATGAAGTATTATGCCCGTGTTACTTTATAAATTCTAGTTTATGTTGTTATGCCCAGAATTCGTGATCCCCAAAGACCACTAGGGAGCCGAGTCCGATGCAAAAGCAAAGAGCCTTTATTCGAGCTAGCTCCAGCTCAATCCCCTACCTGCACCGACGCAGCGGTGAGATACCAGGGAAAGAGAGCGAGTTTCAAAAGCACAAAGGTTTTATAGGGGTCTAGGGGCAGCCGATTGGCTGGGGAAGTGGCGTGTTTTGATCAGGAAGCTTGAATGGGTGAGCGGGAGGTCACTCAAAGGGAGGAGGCGTGGTCTAGGTGAAGGACACAGAACAAGATGGAGTCGGTTGGCGTAGGCCCGCCCTTTCAATGTTCTTTAGAGGAACCAACTACCTAAGGGAACATGAAGTGAAATATATTTAGAATAAAGCTTTTTGGGTTCTAGGTAACATGTATATATGGAGAATTCCCAATTTGGGGTGTTATTTAGGTATTCACATTTTAATTGATTTTAGAATAAGCTTTCACGGGCACCTGGGTGGCTCAGTTGGTTATGTGTCCCTCTCTAGGTTTCGGTGAGTTCCAGCTGCACGTGGGGGCTATAGACTGACAGTGCAGAACTACTTGGGGAATTCTCTCTCCCTCTCTCTCTGCCCCTCCCCCCATATCTCTCAAAATATAAATAAACATAAAAAAATAAGCTTTCACAAGTACTGTAAAGACAACTTTAGTAAACATTATGTGTTAGAAGAATCATACAGAAGATAGTTTTTACTAGAATTTTACGAGAGGTTGAGAAACATTTCTCTAAGTTAATTTCTTCCAAATAAAAAACATAAAATGTTCAAAGTGGATTGCTCTCCAAATGACTCTAACTGACCAGTCTGTAGGAACTGGGAAAACTAGTGG
Organism: Prionailurus viverrinus; assembly: GCF_022837055.1. Classification (NCBI taxonomy): domain Eukaryota; kingdom Metazoa; phylum Chordata; class Mammalia; order Carnivora; family Felidae; genus Prionailurus; species Prionailurus viverrinus. Next base: position 90,288,337 of record NC_062561.1, on the reverse strand, counting down.
ATTACAAGGTGGATTGTGAACCAGTTTTCTGTGGTTTCTTTAGCAACATTAACATTTTTAATCAAGTAAGTAAGGAGATGTCAGTTTTTAAAAAAGCTGTTCAAATTCAAAAGCTGTTCAATTATATTGGGCCTGTCATAAGAAATTTTGCTCACTACACTAGTGTGACTCTGCAGAGGCGGGCAGGCTCAAAAGTTCTCAGGCCATCCTAGCACTCACTTTGAGTAAGCTGCAGGCCCCAAGGAGCCCATCAGCACAGCCGTGTCTTAGTTAATGTCGTATCCACCAGTCCTTCAGCCCTGTGAGTTCCGTGTCTACCCTGCATGGCAAACCCACTTGTAGTATCTATTTTGCAATTTTACGTAATTCTTGAAAACCTGGTCTGTTAAAGACTGAAAAGGAATGATGGCATGACCAAAGCTTTCCTTTTAATACTCCTGCTGATGCAGGTGGCTGGTTCTCAGGGCAGTGACATAGGTGTGAGGGGTATATGCTCAACACTGTGAGCTTTGTGAGTTAGCAGAACCTTCTCTCCTCGTTGATACGATGCTTGTTAGTGGTAACTTTGAACAGGCCTGATAGTGGGAGCCCTATGTCCATTTTGGTGAATCAGAGTTGTTCTTAATGTACTTTTCTTGGTCACCATACTCATCAATACTCATTTGAAATTTCTTCTTGTCAGACATTATGCTAAGATCGGAAATACAGATTTATCATCCCTGGTCTCTGACTTCAAGTTGCTCTTTGGTCATTATAATCCAATGTAACATGTGCTAAAGGTACACCAGGCATGGAGGGAGCAAATCTCTGTGTACATGAGCCTATGAAGTTTTCTAGAGGGGACCTTAGAGCTAGTTTTGAAGGATTAAGAACTTATTTCCCAGGTGAATAATAGCTACAATAAAACCCTTTGTGAAAGGTGCATAGTTATGAATAGAATGGATTTAGAACATGTGGGTCTTTCAGTGGGAAGTGCACTAGTGAGTGGCTGGGACACAGTAGATGCCTTTGGAACCTTGAGCCATAGGTGGTGAACTTAACTCTGTAGGTGGTGATAAAGAGCCACAGAAGGATTTTTAAGACCTTTGTTAATGTTTATTTTTGAGAGAGAGAGAGAGAGAGCAGAGGAGGGGCCGAGAGAGAGACACAGAACCTGAAGCAGGCGCAGGGCTCAAACTCACAAACCTTGGGATCATGACCCGAGCCGAAGTTGGACACTTAACTGACTGAGCCATCCAGGTGCCTCTAGAAGGGTTTTAAATAGGAGCAGCATTACCAGGCTTATGTTTTAGAAAGGCTGCTGTAGTAGTGCTATGGAGGGTGGATTAAAACAGTAAAACTAGGGGCGCCTGGGTGGCTCAGTCGGTTAAGCGTCCGACTTCAGCTCAGGTCATGATCTCACAGTTCGTGAATTCGAGCGCCGCTTTGGGCTCTGTGCTGACAGCCTGGAGCCTGCTTCAAATTCTATGTCTCCCTCCCTCTCTGCTCCTCCCCTGTTCATCCTCTGTTTCTCCTTCAAAAATAAATAAAAACATTAAAAATTTTTTAAAAAAACAGTAAAACTAGTTAACTGGCTTCTGTGGTCTGTAAGCTGAGGATGGCTTGCGGGGCAGTAAGAGAAGAGAAGAAAGAAAGGAGAATTTGAATTGTTCAGGAAATAGAATTAGGAAGAACCGTGATTTATCCCTCCTCATTTGTGGGTGAAAAGCAAGTTTTGTTCAGTCACTCCTTACTTTCATTAGACAAACCCTGACTCCATGTAAGAGACGTGTTTGCCTCAAAAGCAACCTGTTTTTTTTCCTCTACTGACCTCACCGAAACATTTACACAAAGAATTTTGTTTCTCAAGCTACGCTTTACTACATTTCGCATTATTTTTCATGCAGATTTTAGTCTGCAAAATAGATCCAGTGTGTCTCTCTGCTGAACAATTAAGTAATTAGTAGGCATTAAAAGATACTTTAAGGACCACCTGGGTGGCTCAGTCCATTGAGTGTCCTACTTCAGCTCGGGCCATGATCTCACGGTTCATGGGTTCATGGGTTCACGGGTCCTGCGTCGGTTGGGCTGACTGCTGACAGCTCAGAGCCTGGATCCTGCTTCAGATTCTGTGTCTCCTTCTCTCTCTGCCCTCCCCTGCTCGTGCTGTCTCTCTCTCTCTATTTCTCTCTCTCTCTAAAATAAACATTAAAATTTTTTTTAAGATACTTTAATACAGCAACACATAACAAATGGAAGGAATCCAAAAATTCCAAACCCAAGTAAGTATCCCCTCACACCGAGGATTAGACCTGTGTTCAGTCTGGTAGCCTCTGGCCACATGTGCCTTTTGAGTACTTGAAACATGGCTCATGTGACTGGAACTAAAATGTTTTTCTGTTAAATGAAACCCTATTGTGATAGGACCAAATTTCCCTGTATCTGATACATTGTGTAAGATATGAAACCACTGTATTGTGTTAGACATAAACACTTCACCAGTTGATGTCAAAGAACTGTTTCTGCCCTATTTTACTAACCAAAGTAACACTAAGATGTGTTTGAGTTCTTTATGCTGGCAACAGGAGTTACTGTGCCTGTGTAAATCATTAGTAATTGAGATCCCTTTGTTCATTTTAATATAAATTATTTTTCTGGTTTAAAAACTATGGTCAAATTACTAAATTTAAAGTCAGTAGTGATATAGATAGAAGTGAGCGAGTCCCAATAAAGACTAGACTAAAGTGTGTCATTGAATTTCATGATGAATGACAATTGCAATTTACTGCACCAGAGGAAAAGGAAAAACCTCTGTTAAAGAGAGAGGTAATAAAGTGAACATTAAGATACATTTTCTTCAAATACTTACTGAATTCAGTGTTCTGTTAACAGTCAAAAAAGAATAATAGATGAAATTAATCACCTGAAATGAAAGTCCCACAGAAAGGTGTTTTTCGTTTTTTTCTAACTATAATAGGATATGCGCTTGTAGATTTGGCCAGCTATAAAAGGGCTTGTATTCTTCCACAGGAAAAGAATTTTTTAATGGAGATATGGTATAAAAATATATTTGTTTGGAAATTTTGTTAGAAAATGAAGACAATATTTTACAAAAATGAAATACATTCAGTTATGCCAACAGTTACCTATAGAATACAAGATCTTCCTAATACTATTAAAGATAATTGGTTCAATATTTGAAAAGTTGAAAGTACTTACTAGCTTTAGAGGAGTTTTGTGATATAAAAGGCACTAACCAGTTAATACTTACTGTATGCTATTTCTTAACGGACTTCCAAATTTACCAAGAAATGGGAATTCTCGGCCTAAAATCAAACTTACAGCCTAGATATTTTTGCATCTTTTACATCTGCCAAAAATTTTCTTCTAGATACGAAGAAAAATTGTTTCTGTCACTACAGATGGTACTCTAGCTATGTTAGGTTAAAAATCAGGGTTTATCGGAATTTTTTTTTATGAGCCTTGATTTCCTTTATTGTGTTTCACCTTATGCTTATTGAAATTTCCGAAACAGACTGAAAAGTGTCATAGCTGATAAGTGTATATAATTTCAAATCAAAGAACCATCACCAGTTAAGACTATTCAGAGAGATAGAAGACAATTTAATGATCTTCTTTTACTAATAGTAGCTCATTGGTTGAATTATGAAGAAATTTTAACAATGGCTTACAGTTCTTTTAATACCAATTTAAGGTTATCTTGCAATGAAAGTAATGCTTGCCAAATATTCAGTAATCAAAAGCAAACCATATCAGTATGATACACATTTTTCTCACCAGTATCAAGCTGCATATGAGTGAACAAAAATTGAAACTCCAAGGAAAGAGTATTTGTGACCTTCACAGACGGATACAAAAAATTTATGTTGTATCATGATACAAGCCAAGAATGCTGATTATTGTACATTTTCTAACAAATTTTAATCGTAATCACATTTTGTAAGTTGGCCACTAAAACTACAAGAAAAATTTGGAACAATTTGTTGGTATCTTGGTAAGTTTAGGGTTGCTTTTCAAGAACAACTAGGCAGAAGATCAACAAGGAAATAGCATACATGAACAACACTATAAAACAAGTAGACCTAACAGACATGTATAGGACACTCTACCTAACTGTATCAGAATGCGCATTCTCCTCAAGTCCACACATGGAACATTCTCCAGTAGACCATAGGTGATGCCATAAGACAAGTCAATAAGCTTAATTGAAATTGTACAAAGTATGTCCCCTGATCATAATGAAGTGAAACTAGAAAGTTGGGAAAGTTGAAAATATGTGGAAGTTTAAAGTACACTCCTAAATACCAATGGGCCAAAGGAAAAAATCAGAAGAAAGGTCATAATAAGGACTGGAACAGAAAATAATGAAATAGAGAATAGAAAATAGATCAACAAACACAAAAGTTGATTGGAAAGATCAGGAAAATTGATGACCAAATGGGATTTATCTAAAAAATGCAAGGTTGGCTTAATATCCACACTTAATGTAATATACTTCATCAAGTAGTATAAAGGGCAATACGACAGGATCATTTCATTAGGCACAGAAAAATTCTATAACTTTTAATTTAAAAACAACAACAGAATATCAAAGAGGAATGGAAGAGAACTTCCTCAGCTGGATAAAGCGCTTTTACAAAGAACTCAAAATGGACAACCTACTTAATGGTGAGAGAGTGAAGGCTCTCCCCCTAAGATCAGAAAAAAGACAAGATGTTTACTCTTGCCACTTCTATTCAACATTATGCCAGATGCTCTAGCCAGGGAAATTAGGCAAAAAAAAGAAAGTAATAAAATCTGAGAGGAAGAAGTAAAACTATATCTGTAGATGATATGTTCTTGTATATAGAAAACTCCAGGTAATCCACATACCAAAAACCTATTAGAACTAATAAATGAATTCAGCAAGGTTAATGGAAACAAGATCAATATACAAAAATCATTGTATTTCAATTCACTAGCAATGAACAAACCAAAAATAAAATTAAGAAAGCAATTGCATTACAATAACAATAAACAATTAAATGCTTGAGAAGAAATTTAGTGAAAGAAGTGGAAGACTGGTACATTGGAAATTATAAAACATTGAAAGAAGACCTAATTAAGTGTTAAGACTTTTCATGTTCATGGACTGAAACACTACTATTGAAATGGTGATGCTCCCCAAACTGATCTACAGATTCAGTGTAGTCCCTATCAAAATTACAGCTGGCTTTTTGTTTGTTGCAGAAATTGTCAAGCTGATCTTAAAATTCATGGAAATCCAAGGAACTCCAAATAGCCAAACAATATTGAAAAAGAACAAAGTTGGAAGACTCAAACTTCCTGAGTTCAAATGTATTACAAAGCTACAATAATCAAGTGTGGTATTGGCCTAAGGATAGCATATAGATCAATGGAATTGAATTGAGAGGCCAGAAATAAACTCTTACATCTATGGTCAATTGATCTGTGACAAAAGTGCCAAGACACCTAAGTAGGGAAAGGATTAGTGTCCATAAGCAGAAGAATGAAGCTGGACCTCATTCTCACACCACGTACAAAAAGTAAAAGGAATAAAAAAAAAAATCTAAATGTAAGAGCTAAAACTATAAAATCCCCTAGGAAAAAACATGGTATAAATCTTATGACCTTGGGTTGAGCAATAGTTTCTTAGGTAAGACATCTTAAAGTGCAAGCAACCAAAGGGAGGAAAACAGATAATTAGACTTCATCAGAATGAAAAACTTCTGTGCATCAAAGGAAAAGAATGTGGAACAACAGCCCACAGAATGGGAGAAAATATTTATAAACCATGTATCTGATGAGTCTGGTCTCCAGAATATATAAAGAACACTTACAACTCAACGATGGAAAAACAACCCAATTTAAAAATGGGTAAAGGAGGGGTGCCTTGGTGGCTCAGTCGGTTAAGCGTCTGGCTTCAGCTCAGGTCATGATCTCACAGTTTGTGGGTTCAAGCCCCATGTCGGGCTCTGTAATGACAGCTCGGAGCCTGGAGCCTGCTTTGGATTCTGTGTCTCCCTCTCTGCACCTCCCCCAATCACACACACTCTCTGTCTCTCTCATAAATAAAATAAAAACATTAAAAAAGTTTTTTTTTTTTTAAATGAGTAAAGGATTTGAATAGACATTCTCCAAGAAGACTGAGTTTCTTTTTGGAGTGATAAAAATATTCTGAAATTAGATAGTAGTGATGGTTTCACAATACTGTGAATAGTCTAAAAAGCCTTTGAATTATATACTTCAAAAGGGTGAGTTTTATGGGATTTCAATTATTTGAGATTCACTCATGTTAATGCATGTAGTTGTAATAGCTGCAGTGTGATATTGCCATTGTATGAATATTCCAAATTCTACCCTTCTCTGCAGGTATCTTTGCGTTGTTTCTAGTTTTCTTTCTCCTTCCCCCAACCCTTAAAAACATTCTGGTCTGAACATTCTGGTAGGTGCCACTGTGTGCTAGCTTCTCTAGAAGGTTGGAATTGCTAGGTGTTGGGGGCATGCAACGTGATTTTTACTAGATATGCTCATTCCTGTCCAAAGTGTTTCTGCTTACTCTCCAATCAGAAGTTTATGAGATTTTTCCCATTGTTCCACAACTTTACCAATGCTTGTTTTTCTCCGACTTCGTTTTTGGCAATCTGGTGGGTATAATGGTATTTCATTGTGTTTCTGTTTATCTTTCCTTTATTAATAACAGACATATTTTTGCTATTTCAGGTTCCTCTTATGATTTTATGCCTATTGAGGACTTTGTCCTTTTCTGGTTAATTCACAGTTCTTTATGTACACAGGATGCTTACCCTTCATCAGTTAATGTGTCTTGCATAATTTCTCGGTTGTCTTTTAAATTTTTCTTAACTTTCTTAACTTTGTATTTTGAAATATTTTTCGGTTTTCAGAATGATGAACTGATTTTCTTGTGTCCTCAAAATGTTACCAAACAGGCTATTTTTTTTTTCTCTCTGTTTCAAAAACACACAGTTTAAACATATTTGATTAATGCCATCCGTTGCACTTATTACCATTACTGACGTTCAGATTACCCCATTTTTGGCCAGTGAGAGATTTATTCAGACTTTTCCCTGTGTCTTTTTGGCACCATCCTGGTCGTCTTCAGTAGCTTACTTCTATTCTGGTATGAAAAGATGTTCTAGGTTCTGGAAGAAGCCATTTCTCCAAAGACTCCTGGCTCCTTCAGTGAGAAATGGTGTCTAGAGGCCACAATCCAGGTGTGAGGATTCTCATTGCTACTTTATTTGTGAGTTTCTAGAAATTTTCAGGGGACAGAGATAAGAGATTTTTTTTCCTCTGAAGATAAAACACACCAGGTAATTATAATTACACTTTCTGTTCAAATGTTGAGCCCTAAAGTTTTTACTGAACCTTAATAATCTTATATCAGCACCTTCTTTCCACTTTGCCAGAAATCTCAAGTTTCTTCAATAACACTCAAGTAATTAATCATTCGTTATATCACAGAATATGCAGATAATAGCCTCAATATAGCAACACCACCAAGAAAAACTTGATTGTTTTTACTGTTCTCATTCTTGGGGTGTTACTCCCCCCCCCACCCTGAATGTAGAGTTAAATTACTGTATTTTCATGTTACTTGGAATAGTTTATTTATTTATTTATTTTTTACTAATCTATATGCCCAACGTGAGGCTCAAAATCATGAACCTGAGATCAAGAGTCATATGCTCTACAGACTGAGACACCCAGGTGCCCTGGAATACTCTTTGGGGATTATACCACCATGGGAAATAAAGTTAGGTTTGTTCCTCTTTTTTTATAATTTCAATTTTTAGAGTGCTTTAAAATTTTTTATTTGGTCTTTTAGAATCATGTAAAATATTTATATAGTTACCAAGTCAAATGGGCAAAAGATTTTTTAAAAATTTTTTAGTGTTTATTTTTGAGAGAGAGAGACACACACACACAGAGAATGCCAGTGGGGGAAGGGCAGAGAGAGAGAGAGACACAGAATCCAAAGCAGGCTCTAGGCTCTGAGCTGTCAGCACCAAGCCTGATGCGGGGCTCAAACTCATGAACACTGAGATCATGACCTGAGCCAAAGTCAGACACTTAACCGACTGAGTCACCCAGGTGCCCCACAAAATAGGATATTTAAGGAAATCTAGCCTTCTGCCATATTCCTTCTTTCCTTGGGATTATGGTTGGTATCTTCCCAGGAATCTGCAGGGTGGAGGAAGCTAGCTATTGCTGTTAGGCTTGGGGTTTCAAGTGTAATTCATGAACTCCCTCTTCCAGGGAGTTTTGTGATTTCCCCTCCAGTGTTTGCCTGGGAAGGCTCCAGAGATGGAAGGTAGCAGGGTCATCTCAGGACAGGGTCCTTTCCTGAACCCCCAAGCCCCCTGTCAGTTCCAAAAAGCTCCTGTAGTAGAATGGTGTTTTCCAGTAATCCCCTTGAATAATTTAATCTAGCGCATTAATTGAGGAACATATGTAATGTCCCCAGAAATTGGCTTGTGGTCATTTCAGGTCAGGTCATGTCCCCACTGCTTTCTTCACCAGAGATTCATAATGATTCATCTAATTATCGGTTCATTTTTGTCCAGACCAGAGCCTTACACAAAGACTCAGAACCCTTGAGAATCTTGGGGGCAATGGTGTTGATTAGAGATTTAAATTTAATCTGGATCCCAGTGGCTGCCTCCCCTCTTCTAGGTTGATGTGTAAACTTGTCAAAATACAGCCGCTCCCCGCCCCCCCCCCCCATTTAAAGCCCTGAATGTCCTTGTCAAAATAGGAACAGAAAAAAAGCCAGATCCATGTTTTCATATAAAATACGTACAAGTGGATTCGATTGTCCACAGTGGGTTGATAGTCAAACCAGGGAGAACCCTTCCCAGAAAGCATGAAGCAGAATTATATTTTTCCTGGAGTTATAATTTATCAATCAAAAAGGAGTTTTCTGGGAAGTTTCCCTCAAGACAGACATCAATATTCAGGCTCTGGGCACCTTCCCACAACACTGGGGATCAGTCCAGGAATGGTGGGTCTTCTGGTAGAATGGAAGGACCCAAAGTCACTAAATTATTTCAGTAATAAATTACCAGAAACCTAGAGAAAAACCAAACATGACATAGTCTTCCCTTAGTCCTGCTCCATTCCAGGAAAGAAAGCTGTCAGAGGGAAGATAACAAAACTTTCAAATATTAGCAACAAATGGCTAGATTTGGAGGGTTCTCACTGATTTCCAAGGATTAGATAATTCCCATGCTTCATTAACAATTGTGGAGTGTAACAGGTGGGGGAAAAATCCATTTTAACTAACTCTAATACTTGCCCAATCCCCATCACCTTTAATTGGTGGCTCTGAGTCACCTGCCAAATGTCAGTAGTGTCTTTCACACACATGCACGCACCCTCACATAATCTGGGGCATGGTGTACCTCCTGAGGCATAGGGACCATCCCACCTGCAGGCCCCTTTAGCACCATCACTTACAGCAGGGGGAGGAACAGGCTTTGGTATCAAGGCAAGAAGAAATCAGCCTCAAAGCTGCTCTTATCCATGTTTATTGAGAGAGTAGGGGAAGGAAGGCTGGATGTTCAGGGCTGGGCAGCAGGTCCCCAGCCTACAGATGGCAGCATCATTGTCCCCAGGCAGAGATACTCCAGCCTCCACTCAGCCAAGGTACATCAGGGACCCCTGGAAAGGAGAAGCCAAGTTTGAGTGTGCTCTCCTCCATCCCACTGCCACTGGGCACTTGAGGGCACAGATGTGACTCTGGACAGAGTCCCCAACAGGGTTATACCTTACCCCCAAGGGCCCTCAGCAGCCCCCTTGCCATTCGTATGTGGTCAACTTGGTTCCCACCCAAGGACATCCTGTTTCTGGGGGCCAGCAACGAGGATTCCCTGACATGGGGCTGGGATGCCTTTGTGGCATTTTGAGGAGCAGATCGTTCCACTCTGGGAGGATGGCTGGGGAGGACTGCCTTCACAGGGAGGGTGCACAGGGTGCCCACATTACCAGCAGAGACTTCACAGCTCCCACGGCCTCAGGGCCCAGCTCAGCCACACACTTCCTGGAACCCTCAATGAGATGTTCCACTGGGATCCCCAGGATGGTCAGGATGAACTTCAGGGGGCTGAAGCCTTTGAGAAGGGGGTTGGCCATGGCCCCTGCCCCAGCCAGAGCTGCTGTCTCAGTTATGTCTTCTGCCCCAGCCAGGGCCTCGGCCCCAGCCTCCACAGCAGGGTTGAGGTCGGTCAGAGCTGAGGCCACAGGCTTGACCATTGTGTCCATGAAGAAAGTGGCAGCTGCAAACACAAGTAGAGAAGAGCCCTCTGTCTGGACTGGGCCTCTATGGAGACCTGCCAAGGGCCTGTCTCCTCCAGGTTGTGCATGCTCCCCTAACCACCCACTGACAGCTACCCTGTCTGAGTTGGGGGAGGCCCAGCCCTGAGGAGTCCTCTGCTGGTTGGGAGAGGCAGTCATGTAAGCAGATCGCTGTGGCCCAGCAAGCAAGCAGCTGGACAGAGGGACATACAAGGTGGCTCGAGGGTGGAGGGAGGTGAAGAAAGCTCTGAGTAGGATCCAAGACAGGCTTCCCAGATGAGGGGACACCTGGGCTGTGCCTTGAAGGAAGAAGCAGAGAGCAGATGGGTAGTCCTCGACCAGGGCCAGCACTGGCATTGGCCAAAGCTTGGACAGCCTGGTGTTGGGTGAAGAGAAGAAAATAGGAATGGTGGGAATAGGAAAGGAAGTCTGAGGGCTGGAGCAGGCAGACCCCAGAGGACCTTGAAGTCCCAGGAAGGAGCAGGACATCCTTCCCAGAAGGACGAAGAGCCCAGGAGGTGGTAAGCAGAGGAGTGGCCTGGTGCCCAAGGCAGGGGCAACAGGGGACCCGAACAGAGCCTCTGCCAAGGCCCCATAGAGAAGAGCTGGGAACTAAGTCCTGCAGGCACTCACCAGGATGACTGAACAGAGCCACACAGAGCACCAGGAAGGTGGCCGTGAGCTCCATGGTGGACTGGGCTCAGTGGCTGCTCCTGGGAACAGAGACAGGCCTCGCTGTGATTCATATACCCTGTCCTCACCCCTCTCCCAGGCTGGGGCCTCACCCACCTCATCCTCCTGAGAAATGTGTTGTTTGCTCAGCTAGTAGAGCCCCAGCCAACTTCCTCCTCAGCCTGGTGGGCCCTGGGAGACCCATGCCCTGCTACACACCCAGGGCCCAAGGACTTCCTGTTGGCAGGGCCCCTGGACCAGAGGGCTGGGCTCTTCATTGAGAGCAGGAATGTAGGTTATGCTTTGTGCGCACAAGGCCCACCCAGGATGTTGCCTTTGCAGAGAGCTCTCTGTTCTGACCCCATCTGGTCCTCCAGCACTGCTGTGGGCCCTGTTGAGGAAGGGGCAAGTCCTTCCTCCTGCTGCCAGACCATGGAAATAGCATGCAGTGGGGGTCCTCTTAGCTCTTCTGGTCCTGGAGAGGCAGAGAGGAAACTCCAAGCCCACCCAGGTCAGACCTCATTCCTGGCCACCTCCCTGGTGAGGCCACAGCCAGCTACCAGTGAGAACACAAGGACCTGGGACAGTTTTCCAACTCTGCCATCAGTCTCCATACTAAGAGTTTCTTTAAAAGTCCTTACACATCTGTCACTACAGAATATGACAATGGAGGATTAGCAGAACATATTTAGCCCCATGACACAGGCTCATTGGTGGGGAGATCTGAGTTTTCACGGAGTGTCATAGAATACCGCCCCCCCACCCCCCACTTTGGTTACAAGACGGTTTTGACCTTTGCAGCATGGCGGGTCTCCAGCCACTCCTGAGCTCCCACGGCAGGCACTTTGCACCCTCTGCCTGCAGACAGCACAGGATTTATTAAGTAGCTGTGACCAGTGCGTGAACATTCGTGTGGTCTTCACACAATTCTTACACTTTGTCTTGATTGTCTGGGGGTGCTTTGCATTATCATTCTCAGTGTGGAACTAATTGCAATAGAATATACATTTCCAACTTGTAAAATTCACCTTCGGGGGATTTTTCCAAAGGGTTCCTGCTCTTGAGGCAAGGACAAGACCCAACAAGAGAGTGGGATCCAGCAGGGTAGGGGTAGGGGTAGGATCCAGCAGGGTAGGGGCTCCTGGGTGGCTCAGTCGGTTAAGCGTCCAACTTCGGCTCAGGTCATGATCTCACAGGTTGTGGTTCAAGCCCCATGTTGGGTTCTGGGCTGACAGCTCAGAGCCTGGAGCCTGCTTCGGATTCTGTGTCTTCCTCTCTCTGTGCCCCTCCCCGACTCACACTCTGTCTCTCTCTCAAAAATAAATAAACATTAAAAAAATCGAAGAAAGAAATAAACAGGAGATGTGGTTCATCCCTGCTTGGGACTGGAAGGAAGCCTTAGCAGTCACAGGGCCACCTAACTTGTCAGATTCAGGCAGCGAAAGGACCCCAGACCCACTGGGGTCTTGGGGGTGGGTGGGGGCAATGTGGAGAGAGGGAGAAGGGCAAGGTCAGGCTCTGTTCCTTGTGAACTTGAGCCATGACTTCCAAGTGGCATCTGGTTGTGGGGAATGCAGATGGGGCTGCCCTCTTGTCAAGCCCTGCATGTGGTGCATGGCTGGCTTCACCCAGACTCCATGGCTTGTGGTCACAGTGCACCCCTTGTCCACAGAGTTTGGACAGCACAACCAAACACAATTCCAAATAAGAAACAGAACAGGGCAGGATTCTGAGTTAGTGGGTCCTCAGGGCTGACTTAATTCACAGTTCTGGGACCGCACCCCGACAGCAGTCCTGACCTCATGAAGCAAAGGATGCAAAGTGACCCTGTCATTGATGGCAGGGGTCGGGAGGTGGCGATGGTCTCCACTCCTGGTCACCTACACCTTTAGCTGTCAGGGTGGGTTTACAGAAGAAAGAAAAGGATGGACCAGGTTTCCTGCAGGGGTGAGATCCCAAGCCAAGCACCACAGCCCCAGTGACCACAGCTCCTGCCAGCTGGTCCACGGCCCCTCCCAGCTGATGGTCCTGCTCATTTGGTGGGTCCACTGTTCTTCCTCTTTTGTCCAGGTGGCTGTGCTTCAGCCAGTGCTGGTCCTCTCTGCCCCGTGGCTCTTCTCTCTCAGGTACGGGCCATGGAAGCGGCCCCTCAGCCCTGCAGTCTAGGCTCTGGGCTCTGACCCAGCTTCAGGCCTCTGTGGTTTGGGGCCAAAAGGACTCCGGGGTTTTATTCTTCTCCACCATTGCTCCCTTGGGGGTTCCAAAGGGATGGCCAGAGCAAGGCAAAATTCCCTGAGTTCTTGGCCAAAACCCGTCTAATGGAACTGCAATCCCAACATTGGCCTCACCAGGGACAGATGGCTCTTCATTGAGCTTTATCTGACTTTTTTAAATGCACTAAATGACCAGGGCCCAACAAGAGAAAACCGACTGTAAGAGTTGACCCAGAATTACGGAACCAGGGATCTGAACTTTTGTGACCTTAATCCCCAGAGCCAAGCCACAGTCACTCTGTTCCCAGCTGGGCTTCCATCTTTGCATCTGGTGCCCAGGGCAAGTGCCCCCACAAATATTCATTGCATCTGAGATAAGACGTAGCAATGAAAGTATTGCATGAAGTCACATTTAACATTTTTGTATATATTTTTTCTGATATCAAACACAAGTGCCTTTTATTTTTGTGTAATGTTTATTTTTTTTTTTTGAGAGAGAGCACGCACACTAGTGGGGGAGGGGCAGAGAGAGATGGGGACAGAGCATCTAACATAGTCTCTATGCTGACAGCATTCAAACTCATGAACTGTGAGATCATGACCTGAACCAAAGTCAGATGCTTAACTGTGCCACCCAGGAGCCCTGAGTGCCTTGTATTTTTACTTGCTAAGTTTTGTCTACTAGTCTTGCTGATTCTTCCCATGGATGTCTTCACTGGGGTCATCTATAGGATGGGGACATTTATAGAGACACACCCATGTCAAGAACTGTGTCTTCCTGCTCCATTCGGGTGAGGGGGTCCCAGTGGCTGCCCCATGCTGGGAATTCCATCCAGGGAATCACCTCCTCCTGGGTTGTGTGTGTCCCTTTGTTTCCTTCAATTTCCCCAGAGGATCAAGGTCAACTTCAGGCTCCAGCCAGGATGGGGCTTGGGTAGTCATCAGCTGTGTGTGTGTGTGGAGGGGTATGTGCGGGGGTAGGGGACTTGGGGCTTCAGCTGCTCTGCTCATAGGATTATCCCTGTTTCCATCCATTGCCCAGACTCCCTATTCTGAGCCCTTTGTGGGGTGGTGTCTGCACAGACGGTGGGGTTTCCCTTCCTTGGCACTGCCAATCCCTCTACCTACCACCCCCTCACCCTGGAAATGATTGTTCTATTGTTTGTCTAATAAGGTTTAAATAATTATTATTGAGGGGCACCTGGGTGGCTTAGTCGGTTAAGCGTACACTTTGGCTCAGGTTATGACCTTACGGTCTGTGGGTTCGAGCCCATGTTGGGCTTTATGCTGACGGCTCAGGGCCTAGAGCCTGCTTTGGATTCTGTGTCTCCCTCTCTCTCTCTGCCCCTCCCCTGCTCACGCTCTCTCTCTCAAAAATGAATAAATATATTTAAAAATTTAAAAAAAATTATTATTGAGATGAGACTCATATAACATAAAATTAACCATTTCAAAGTGAACAATGTTGTGCTACCGTAACCTCTATCTAGTTCCAAGACATTTTTATCCCCTTGAAAGGAAACCCCATACCCACTAAGTAGCCCTTTCCCATTCCTGCTCCCTCTCTGGCTCTGGCCAAACCCTCAGTCCATGGCCTGTCTCTATGAATTTGCTTATTCTGGGTATGTCATATCTATGTAATCATACAACGTATGACATAGCATAATATTTTTAGGTTCATCCATGTTGTAGCCTGTGTGGTGCTTCGTTCCTTTTTATGGCCAGTTATTCTATTGTATGGACATACCACAATTTGCTTGCCCACTTATCCACTGATGAGAGCTGTTTCCACTTTTTGGTTATTGTGAATAGTGCTGCTGTGAGCATGTGTATGCAAGTATTTATTTCAGTACCTGTTTTCACTTCTTCTGGTAGATACCCAGGAATGGAAACCTGATTCCTATGGTTATTCTATGTTTAACCTATTGAGAAACCTCCAAAACTGTTTTCTATAGGAGCTGTACTGTTTTATGTGAGGTTTCCAATGTTTCCATTCTCACCAACGCTTGTTTTCTGGTCTTGGTCTTTGTTTCTGGTCTTTGTTTTCTGGTCTTTGTTTCACATCCTAGTGTGTGTGAAATTATACCTTAATTATGTTTTTATTTGCATTTCCCTAATGACTGATGGACATTTGCATATCTTCCTTGGAGAAGTTTCTACTCAAGTCCTTTGCCTGTTTTTAAACTGGGCTCTTTGTCTTTTTGTTGTGAGCTGTAAGAGTTCTTTATATATTCTGCATACTGGACCCTTATCAGATAAACAGTTTGCAAACATTTTCTCTAATTCTGTAAGTTGTTTTTTCACTTTCTTTTTTTGTTTGTGGGTGCTTTTTTTTACTTTCTTGATAGTGTTCTTTGGTGCACAGAAGTTTTCAATTTGATATCAAATTTACCTATTTTTTTTCTTTTCTTGCTTGTGCTTTTGTTGTCATATCTAAATATTCATTGCCAAAGCCAAGATTTGGTCATGAAGATTTATCCTTATATTTTCTTCTAAGAGTTTTGTGTTTTTTGCTATTACATTTAGGTTATTGGTCAATTCAATTTTGAGTTACATTAAAAAAATTTTAATGTTTATTTATTTTTGAGAGTGAGAGAAACAGAATGTGAGCAGGGGAGGGGCAGAAAGAGAGACACAGAATCTGAAGCAGGCTCCAGGCTCTGAGCTGTCAGCACAGAGCCCGATGTGGGGCTTGAACCCATGAACTGTGAGATCATGACTTGAGTTGAAGTCAGACGCTTAATTGACTGAGCCACTCAGGTGCCCCTGAGTTACATTTTGTATATGGTGTGAGGTAGGGATTCATCTGCATTCTTTTGCATGTGGGTATCCTGTTCATCCATTTTTTATCATTCAGAAATTTCTTGGCTTGTTTGTCATTTTATGACCATTTTTTTTGTCTTTGTGGGTTTACAACTTGAAACAATTATTATTAGTCTATTTTTAGTAGAAATTTGGGAGAGAGTAAAGTAAATGCATGTGCTTAATGGAAATCATAAGATTTAAATTTGCAAATGTCTCTGATGTCTTCCTACCTGCTTCATTCTCCTGGTGTCTCACTAATGGGAGCAAAACCTCATTTTTTCTGACCACTGTCAAGTCAAGCACAGAGAAAGCAAGCCCCAAGTTTTCTCAAACAAATAATGACTAAAATTGTTTTGAAATTTTCAACGATTTATTGATAAAAGACAATTCACCCTTTGGGGGAAAAATTACCAGTGTTTACAAAGTTCTATAGATGACAGAAATCCCTTGTGGGGTTTGAGAGGCCTCAGGGGTCAAGCCCCTTTCTTGTTAATCTCCCTCTGTGCAAATCTAATTCTAGAAATTAATCCTACAGACATAAACAGATATGCCAACAAAAATGCCTTGTGACAACGTCCGTGACAATTACTTGTAAAAGGAAGCAGGCCTGCAGTGTGCCTTTTGTGTTTTCCCCAGGACTTTTGCCTTGGTGTGTGGGTGTCTTCTTCCATAAATTAAAAAAAAACATGTATATATTTCATGACTACATTGATGAATCCAGGCTGGATCCATTATACATATAATTATTATTATATTATTTTTTTATTCAAAGAGAAACTAAAATGAAAACCTTCTTGTGGTCTTAAGTACATCACTGGCACTTGGCTTTGGGCCTCCTGTACGTACATGGTGGAGAAACCATCTGCCATTAGTGGAAGTAACTGGAGACAATGCATTGTCACAGAAACTGTGGGCTGTCTTCATAATGTCACTGCCAAAAATAATGAAGGAAAATATTCTTATCTGGACTGAGGTGGAGTGCTTGGGGGGGGGTCACCTGCCCCTCTGCACCACCCCCAGCAGTGATGCTGCTCGTGTGCCCTGGTGTTGATTGAGCACATGTGGCCTGGTCCATGGTCACTGCGCTGTAAAGGCAGGCACCAGGGCCCAGCTCAGGGTCCAGCTCTGCTCCTGACAATCAAGGTTTCAGGGTTCTTATCAAGTCCAATTCACGGTTACTGCCAGGTTGGGGTGCAGAGGGGTAGATGATTCTCCACACACCAGGCCCAGTCCAGATGAGGGACATTTTCCTGTGTCATTTTTTAAAAAGATTTTTAAAAATGTTTATTTTTGAGGGAGAGAGACAGAGAATGAGTGGAGGAGGGGCAGACAGAGAGGGAGACACAGAATCTGAAGCAGGTTCTAGGCTCTGAGCTGTCAGCACAGAGCCCAATGTGGGGCTCAAACTCATGAACCACGAGATCATGACCTGAGCCAAAGCCAGACACTTAACCAACTGAACCACGCAAGCGCCCCTCCTGTGTCATTTTGTTTAAAGTTTATTTATTTATTTTGAGAGAGACAGAGACAGTGTGAGCAGGGGAGGGGCAAAGAGACAGGGAGAGACAGAATCCCAAACAGGCTCTATGCTGTCAGCAGGGAGCCCGACACAGGGCAAGATCCCACAAACCATGAGATCCTAACCTGAGTGGAAAGCAAGAGTCTGACGCTTAACCAACTGAGCCACCTGGACACCCCTCCTGAGTCATTTTTGAGAGGAGCACTTTTTGTGGCATTATGGAGAGGGCCACCCTGGTCCTATTCTTTATGCTAGGAGAGCTTAGAATGGACACCTAGTTGTGTTTGCTTTGTTGGCCTCATCTGCCTCCAAGTACGCCTCATTACAGAGGCAGCTACCTGTTTCTCCGAAGTGGCTGACCAAGCACAGCCCCATGTGACTGGAGGGAATTGGCACTGGCCCAGGGCTGAGACCCCCCGCAAGCCAGGACCCCATCCAGAATTCTGCACTGGAGACCCCAGAAGTGCTGGGGGTGATCAGTGTGGGACCTTGGGACTTGACCTGTGGACACCTTCCCCTGTGCTAACAGGACTAGAAAAAGTTGACTACAGGGAAAGAACAGAGAAAAACCAGAGGCTGGAGGAGGTGGGGGCATGCAATCTGTGGGCTTCCAGCAGCCTGGCTTTTCGGCGGCATTCCAGTGGTCTCCCTACATCCCCTTCCTGGAGTTCTTTATCTTTAAAGTACCCACCCCTCCTTCCTGCATAGTGGTCAGAGTACACCTGTTCCTGGTTTCCCATGAGCCTGAACAGTGATGGTAGGTCTCCTTCCAAGGAGATTTCCAACTCCAAAGATTTCCAACTCCAAAAATACATCCCCATAGCTACCCAGCAATGTGTGTGTCATTGTGTCCCCATTTCACCACTGAGGCCAAGAGACTGGTCTCAGGCCCCTAAATCATAGTGGTCAAGGCCAGGACTTTATTGAAGCCAGACTGACCCTTCACCTCACATAGGCTTTCAGAGCCCCCTGACTACCCCCAATCCCTAGGGAACCTTTGGCAGAAGGCAGTGGTGGGGGCAGCTGAGGGTGTGTCCAGAGCCTAGGTGGCCTGCATCGTGGGGGGGTGCCTTTGCATTTGGCTCCTGATCCTGCTGCAACAATTCACCACATACTTAGTGGCTGAAACAACACACATTTATTTGCTCCCAGTCTGGAGGCTGGACTGAGCCAAAGTGTGGGCGCTGTCAGGGCCAGGCTCCCTCCAGAGGCTCTGTGGGCCTCTTCCAGCTTCTGGTGGCTGCCCAGATTCCTTGGTTTATAGTCGCACCACTCCAGTCTCTGTCTCTGTGGTCATGGAACCTCTTCCTCTTGTGTGTGTGTGTGTGTGTGTGTGTGTGTGTGTTTGTGTGTGTGTGTGTGAAACTTCTCTGCCTCCCTCCCTCTTTCTTTCTTTCTTTCTTAAGTTTATTTATTTATTTTGAGAGAGACAGAGACAGTGTGAGCAGGGGAGGGGTAGAGACAGAGGAAGAGAGAGAATCCCAAACAGGCTCAGCACTGTCAGCGCAGAGTCCGATGTGGGGCTTGAACTCACGAAACTGCGAGATCATGACCTAAGCTGAAACCAAGAATCCGACACTTAACCGCCTGAGCCACCCAGGTGCCCCTCTCTGCCTCCCTCTTTAAGATTACATACCATTGCTTGCATTCAGGGCTCACCAGATAATCCAGTCTCCTCATCTTCATTTCAAGCTAACTTTGTAACATCTGCCAATACTCTTTTTCCCCATAACATTCAAAGGCTCAGGAGATAGGACCTGGATAGTGCTGGGGTGCATGTCCACCTCCTGCCCCTGCCAGGAGCCTTCTGCCCCTGCCAGGCCAGTGGAGGGCGTCCAGAGGGTGTCACAGCCTAGCTGGCATGAGGAGAATGTGCAGGGTGGGCGGCGGCCATCAGCATCCACCTGGGCCTCCCTGAGCCCGCTCTGGCACACACACCTGCCTCCTGCTGGCAGAAGGCTGAGTAGACACTGAGGTGTGCCTCCTGCGGATGACATGGTCAGGCTGTCCTGGGCAATGTTTGCAGGACATCCTTTGAGCCAAAACAAACATCAGCTGGTTTGCTCCTCCTGGAATGAAGTGCTGAAGGTAGACAAGAGCTTGAGCAGCCCCGGGGGTGTGGGTCAGTTACTGAGTTCAGGGCTACAGAAGGACCAAGAAATCCACCAGACCTCAGAGCCAGGGATTGGGCAGTGAGCTGGCTGCTTCTGCCTGGGCCATGGCTCTAACTTCAGCAAACAACAGGCTGGGGCCACTGAGTGCTGTGCCCTCCATCCCTGAGCGTCCCCATATTCTCTTTCCATCCCCTTTTTGCCAGATCAGCATCTGGTCATGTTTGCTTTGCTGGCCTTGTCTGCCTCCAAGTCCAGAAACAGGTTTCCGAGTCCTGCCTGGTAGCTTGGCTAAGTAAATTAAGCAACTTGGAGTGGATCATGATACCAATTCCACCTGTTGGGAGGTTGGCCACTCTGAGCAGGGGGCCCAGCCCTGCCCCCCCACACTTGTGGGTGGCTGGAGCCCCCCGTTCTGGCTGGTGTCTTGATTACCATGCATCACCAGAGCTCACCAGGTTTCCAAGCCCACCTTTTGCTTTCTCTATGACAACTCACTGTGACGTGGTCCCCTTGTCGGCCACTCACATTTGGGGGCTGCTGAGGCCAGCACTGTGCAGTGTGACAGTTTGGGCTTCGGGGTGTGACTGTGAGGCTGCTCAAGCCTGAACTGCCTCTGTTTCCATCTCTGTGGCCTGTGCACACACTGCCTGGAAGCAGTGCCCTTGGTGTCCTTCCTCAATCCTCATGAGCTCCTTTCCCACGGAAGAATGGGCAAGTTCCTGAGAGGTTCCTGGATCCTGGGACCGCCCCCCGTCCCAGCTGTAGCCTGCTCTCAGAGACCCCCCAGAGGGCATGGCCTCCCTGTTTCCTTGCAGGGAGTCCTCCTGGGCCTGGGCCACCACACCAGACAACAGATGATCCCCCACTCTCCTGTCCTGAGTCATCACCATGAGGGGACAGGCAGGGACGGCCAGGGCTTTTCGGGGGACCAAGAGGCGGCCAACCCAGTGGGGCCTCAGAGTGGCTTTACCAGAAGCAGACTGGGGGCAGGGGCAGAACAGGAGGGCTGCTGGCCTCACCTGCAGGGGAGAAGGGCTGCAGTGTCCCACCCAGGAATCACACCACAAATCTATGCCATTACCCCACTTCGGGCTCCTTCCTCTTCTTCACAGCTTGGTCATCTGGGGCCCTGGGGCCCTGAGGCTCTGGGCAGTGTTCCTGCTTCCATGGGGCCTTTGCTTGGGTCAATATTGATCTGGCTTCTTCAAGTACTTCCTTCTGCCTCTTCCCAGAGCCCTGCTGCAGGGAGGGTGGGCAGGTTCGGCAGCCGGCCACAGGGTTTTTGCTGTGTGGGCTTGAGGCATGAGCAAAAGTGACAGAGAAGCTGGCCTGCATGGCTTAAGCAAAGACTGAAATTCCAGTTTCTAAGTAGCTGTCTTCTCCAGGCCTGCAGCCACCAGCCCCGTGAGGTTCCCTGGGATCTGCTGCTCTGAGTGGCTATGCTGACCACAGCAGCTGTGGCTGAGCCATGCCCTGGATACCTAGGCCCCATTTTCCTGTTTCAGCCCGGGCCAGAGTGAGCCTCAGCAATCAGGGAAGCATCCACCGGAGGGGCTGCTGGTGGTGGCTCCCTAAATGGAACGGTATGGGGTGAGGGCGCAGATAGTACCACACTCATGAGTCAGAAGAAATGTAGCC
Source organism: Prionailurus viverrinus (assembly GCF_022837055.1). NCBI lineage: Eukaryota > Metazoa > Chordata > Mammalia > Carnivora > Felidae > Prionailurus > Prionailurus viverrinus. Next base: position 90,267,059 of record NC_062561.1, on the reverse strand, counting down.
CTGAGAACATCAGCCATCTGTCTGAGGTCCTGGGCCAGTTGGTGTGTCTTCACGGTCTCCTGGACCCCTTCCCACAGCAGGTGCCCCTCGGAGCAGCCACCCACCAGGTGAGGGGTGAGAGTTGGATCAGACACCAAGGGGTGTCCCAGCCCAAACTCTGGACCAGGACCCCACCAACATGGAGAGGTACTCACTGCCATCCCAAAGTAAGGCTGGCTCGAAGCTGATTCAACAAGCTTGAGACCCAAGGGTTTAATAGCAATCCCCTCTGCTACTCCCACTCCTCAGAGGCCGTGGAGGGACCAGGATACCTGGCTGTGCCCATGGGAAGGGCAGCTGGGAAAAGGAGCTGCCTCCTTCCAGGGGGGCATGCCCAGCTGCCCCACTGCACTAGCTCTGATGGACTTGTGGCAGGGTCCAGAGCAGTGCAGAGATGTCACCCCTGGAGCCATAGCCACTTGGCTAACTGGAGCCCGTGTCCCACAGAGGGCAGTTGAGGCCTTCAGAGATCCTGCCTCACTTTCCAAATCCCTCCATTCTCTCTCTGCAGCCATCCGTCTTCAGGATTACCCCCACCCCAACATCTGGTTTATGGCAAACTTTGCTACCTCCAGTCCAGGGTCTAATCATGGGGTTTCCATCTCTCCCTGCAAATGTTGGCTCCATAAGGGCCACTGTGCACTCCCCTGTGGCCTAGCCCAGCACAGGACAGACTTGATTGCTGGGTCAGTTTCTCCTGAGCTTGGGAAAAGCAGATACACAGGGGGTGTCTGCTGACTTCCAGATCTCCCCAATTCCGTTTCGTGCAAGAGACGCATCTTCCCCTATTACCATCACTTTGACCCCAATTCTTCTCAGAACAGACTTCCCACCTCCCCTGCCTGTTCTTTTCACCGAAGGCCCACCCCACCTGCAAGTCTGCTTGCTTCTAGTGCTGGCTCTCCTCGCCCTGTTGAACTTTTCCTTCTCCCTCTGGGCCTTGGCACTTTCGAGGCCTGAGGAAGCCAGGAAGACCCCCGGGGTGTGGGTCAGGGTCTGTGTCCCATCCCGCCCTTGTCCTCCAGGCCTGCCCCGGCCCTTTGGCTCCAGGACTGAGAATGCCTTGGGTCTCAGGTGATGGGGGTACAGCAGATCTGGGAACCCACTTTTGTAGAAGATCATGTAGGAAAAGGGTTTTTTTCCCCCTGCATATCCAATGTGGATAAAGACCCAGCTCACAGCTGAGCTCCTCTTCTGCTCCTGTGTCTCTCAGAGCTATTCTCTCTTCCTTCTCAGAGCCTAGCCTCTGGTGAAGCCTGGTGCCAGCCTCCCCCACCAAGCCCTTGCCCTGCTCCCAGAAGGCACCACTCTGCTCCTTTAGGAGAATAGGGGCACCTGGGTGGCTCAGCCAGTTAAACATGTGACTCTTGATTTCGGCTCAGGTCATGATCTCATGGTTCGTGTGTTTGAGTCCTGTGTCCAGCATGGAGCCTGCTTGGAATTCTCTCTCTCTTCCTCTCCCTCTGCCCCGCCTCTGCTCACACTCTGTCCCCCTCAAAATAAATAAATACACTTAAAAAAAAAGAGACTAAGGGTAAGTCAGAGCACATCACCCCTTTATCAAAACTTTCCTCTGGCCTTAAAATAAGAAACCACATCCTAATTTTGGGCTCCCAGGCCCACTGGGATGGGCCCTGCTGGCCTCTCCTCCTCCCATCCCCTCGACCCTTCTTTCTTCTGACCTAAGCCTTCACTGCCAATCTTCCTCCCGTGAACAGCTCTGCCCACATGTCACTCCTTACAGCAGGGAGTATGGCCTGTGAATTCTGTGGGGACTGGGACTCTGCTATGTCCTGTTGCCCATGATGATGTGTGGCACCCTGGGTGTGGGTCCCTTGGCCTGCAGTGGCCATGTCAGAATGGAATCATTAGCATCAAGGGACACTCCAGTGTGCCCTTGGCCTGATGCCCCCTAAAGAAGAGGAGTCGAGGCTGATAGCAGTGTGAGGCAGGGACGGAGGGGGAGGTGGGGTGAGGGACCCAAAGGCGGAACACACTGACGGGACACCCCCAACAGTTCCCTTGTGGCTGAGTTCTCATTCACACCTGGAGACCTGTTGTGGGGAGTGGGGCTGGGCTGGGACTTTGGGACACTGAGTGCAGCCTGAGCATCCAACCCAGGTAGGAGCAGAGGATCCCAGGAGAATGAGCACAATCCTGTGGGGAACTGGGAGTGTGGTGGTTTTTAGCACATGTAGGTGTGCTTGGGGCTGGGCAACCAGGTAGGCATCCTGATGGCTGACAGCTGGGTTGAGGCATCTCTCCAGGGAACAGTGGCTAAATCCACCTGTTGGGAAAATGAATAAAGTTTTATGCCATAAGATGGCCAATGGGACTAAAACAAGCTTTGGTCTCTAGCTTAGAGACCCCTCCTCTGGTTCTTCTTCCTTTGTTTGCTGTGCGTGTGAAAATCCCCACAGATATGGAAGCTGAAAACTATAAATTACCTTCCCGCTCACATTTGGGGCTCAGATCTTTGGAGAAACGTCTCCTCTGAGCCCGCTGGTGTTAAATAAATCTCTGATCCACCAAGATCTCTAAGTGTCGCTTGGTTTTTCCTCCAGCATTCCAGCTTGGTTCCATAACATATTTGGTTCCCTGATCGGGAAACCCAACTGCGCTGGCCTGTTGTTGCCACCAGTTTGGGAGAATGGCTAGGTGGTGATGGAACAGGGGATCGCAAGGGAGAAGGTGTGCCCTGCCTGAATTTTGGCAGTCTCCCGCTCAGTCGCCTTAGGCCGGCCCCGCTCTGCTGTTCCCGCCGGACTGGAGGAGAATTGGCAGGTGAGGACCTGGACCCGACATCAGAACCGGTAAGGCTGGGGCCCAATCTAGTCAGGCCCACTTGCAAGAGTGGAAGAGGGACCTGATCACTCCCTGGAGACCTCAGAGGTCTCACAGGTAGGAATTGTATGGGAGGGAATGTAATAACCTCTGGTGTGTATGTGAATGTGGATGTGCGACTTGGTCTAGCTTGCCTATCGAGTTCGATTCTGTGGCTCCATGGGCAGGCACCCTTAAGGTCCCCAAAAGCCCATGGAGTCTGAGTGGGCCCATCTGAGATTCCATGGTGAATGGCACACAGTCTATGGCGGCATCAGAACAGTTTCCGATCGTAAGTCCCAAAGCTGAGACTGCTATGGCTGTCACCTAAGTTCCTTTGGGACATGGCCAGATGGGCATCTGACTGGTCTCCTCATTAGAGGGGGCACCCCCTATCCCTCTGTCTGTCTTTGCGACTCCACCTCATGGGAACATTATGGGGTTGGGACAGAGCAAAAAAGGGGTTGCTTGGAGGCTATGGAATTAAGATAACCCCCAGCACGTTAAGGACCCTATGTGAGTTAGAATGGCCCACTTTTGGTGTAGGAGGGCCCTCTGAGGGAATCTTGGATATCTCAATGGTCCGCTGCATCTGGCCTGTTGTCTCCGGAGACCCAGGTCACCCTGATCAATTTCCATACATCCTCCTGGCTTGAAATTGCCTGAAATCCTCTGCCTTGGGTGTGATTCATCCATAACAAGCAGAGTCAGACAAAGGTTTTAGTGGCCTTATCTGGAAACTCAAAGAAGCAACCCACCGCTCCCCTAGTGTTTGCAGGAGACCCAGGGGGAAGATCCTGTCTTTCTGCCACCTTATGACTCACCGGGCTCCCTACCCCCTGCCCCTAAGCTTGAAACTCCTCCCCTGTCTCTCCTCCTCCTCCACCGCTGCCACCACCACCGTGGCCCATCTCTCCTCCCCTCCTGACCCAGAAAACCCTCCCCAACAAGGACCAGTGGCCAGATTGTGCCCTTGGCCAGGTTCAGACACTCTCCAGATGCTGGTCCACATCCACCGGTACCAAGAGGCTCTCCTCTGCGGGGATCAGAGCAGGGGCTGAGAAGCCCATGAATATGCCCAGCAGCAAGGGGATTCCCCCAGGGATTATTATGAAATGCTATGTGAAGCTTATACCATTTGCTCCAGAGGCACAAGAGAGCCACGGCAAAAGGACGGGGAAGGTCTAGCTGCCAAAAGTGGGGAGGCCCAGAACCTCCTTAGCAGTGGGTCAGTGAGCCTACTGCAAGGAGAAAGGACATTAAAAGAATAAATGTCATAACCAGGGAAAGTCCCAGAAACCTAACTAATATCAGGAGGAACCTCAAGAAGGGGACCTTACTGGTCTGGCTGAAATAGAATCAGACTGAAGGGGACACTCTTCCTCTGCCTAATAGATGTGAGGGATTCTCCCTCATTTCCCAGGTTAACAGCTATAATTGGAGCCAACTGTGGTTAGTCTATCTCGGGATGGGGACTTTAAGGAATGTTCCCAAGCAGTTGCTTAAACTCCATTTGTTTTGGGGAAATTTCCGGTCTCCTCTGGCCTGATATGGACTCCATATTTCCACTTTGGTGGAAAAAACATGGCGTCTGCTCCTCTGAGATAAGGTTTTGAATTAGGTTTTCCTTCTCTGCCTTCTACTGGCACCTTGCCTCTTCTGCCTTCCCCTCCCCCTGCTGTTTCTGCACCAACTTGGTTGTGGTGTCCATAACTGATTCCTATACCCTCCTCAGTGCCTCACCACCATTGGCTCTTCCTCCCATCCTCAAGGTCAAGGAGTAAATTGCACTCCCTTGGACATCTAGGTCTTTTTCAAATAGAATGAATTGCTAAAGCTTTGATTACTGAACATAGCTTTGTGTTTTTAACTTCTTATTGCAGAGAAATTAAGGCTATTTGGACCTATTGGAAAACATCCTTTGTACTTAATTGGTTTGTGAATTTAACATCTAAAAAAAATTCTGGTGTAAACACCTCTCAGTTGGTTACTAAGTCCTCAACTGAAGACTAGGGTTTCCTAAGAGTTAAAGTTAAGCTTTAGAGTTAAAATTCTGCTAAGTGTATTTAAGACTGATGGAAATAAAGAAAGCAACCCTGTATGTAGGAAAGTAAGAGGTGTGTAAGAAAGATATAAGGTATGGAAATAACATTTCTGTTGAGGGTAGAAGAAAGTAATTTTGTCCTAAATGAGACTGGTTATTTGGGGAGAAATGGCTTTGGGACAAAGTTTGGAGGCAAAGGAAAGTTGTATAAGATTCATGAAGGGAAATCTTTGGAAAAGAATTTTATGTGTGCTCAGAGGGACTAAGGTTGAGATGAATGGAATTTTAAAAGTACACTGGTATAAGGTTGAATTCTGCTTTTCTCTCTGCTCAAAGACAAAGTTTTCTTGGACTGTTGATCTGCTCTTGATAAAACCATTTAAACAAGGTTTGTCTTCTGGGAAAATCAAAGTTTTAGGTTTCATCTATCAGCTCTTTGATTACTTGGTTAAAACTTCTCAATGTTAAAGGAGCTGGGTTTTGGTAACAACTATATAATGCTATATATTCACCTTTAGGATCTTTTATTGCCACCTTGGTTGAATAAATAAAGTTTTAAGATTTGTAATGATCTGTAATCCTATTTAGGATGTACTTACAACTTCCTAAGGTTTTAACAAACTTCCCAGGATTTAAATGGTAAATGAAGTCTTTTTGACCAATTAGGCCCTTTTATTTGGGATGCTAAGTTACTTGGAAAAGCACTGTCGTACAATGGTAAACCTTAGGTTGTATTGCACAGGTAAATTCTGTAACTGCCCAAATATATATGCAATTCCTAAAGTTGTAATGTTTTGATATAAGGTCATCACTTAATATTCTGATTACTTGAAGTGTTATGTGTCACAGAAATAACCGATTTTCGTTGTCAATTTCATCATAATGAACTCTCATCAGATCTTTAACAATGTCTATTTCTGAGATTTTTGTCATTTATAATTGTTTTTATTCTCTCACAAAACATGTTTCTTCTTCAAGGAGATTTATAAAAATGACTTTGGGGACAAATACAGGTATTTGACATCTTTAAGATTAATACTAAAATGGGTAAGAATTTCCAGAACTAAAAAGTTGCATTCAAATTGAACAAGAATTAGGAACATGGGATTAAATGAACTGAGGAAGATTATAGTTTGTGATTCTGGTTGAAAATATTGCTGGTTCTCTAATGTTTGCTCTTCCAGATTAAGGAAACTTTCTCTTAAGATATCTATGATATACAGAAATGTCATGAAGTATTCACGTGTAAACTGAAGCATTTACCTTTTCTCTCTACGTAACTTCCCTGAAATTCAAAAACCCTCAGTGAGTATTCTTTCTTTCATGGCAATTACAATTGTTTGTATAAGTTCAATAAGAATCTGTTCATCTTGTAACAGGTCACCATTGGAAATACTGGTTATTTTACCAAGGCTTTGAGTGGAATGTCATATTTGAGAGTGACATTCATAGACTCAGATATGACCAGACAGCTTTAAGGAACTAAGGTGGGCTTTGTAAAACATGGAGCCATAAAGCCCCTTGGAAATGTTGGCCTGATAACTTGCTTACAGAGTTCCCAGCAGCCTTACCAGGTGAGTAAAGAAGGTCACTTCCTGGCAGGTGCAGGAACCTCAGGATATCTTGGGGACCTCATGAAGAGGAATTCGCCCAATTCTGCAGGTATTGCAGGCCTGTCTGATGGCAAGTATTTAGCTTGGCTTCTGGCCTGGAGAGGCTACTAAAAGTTCAACCCAGAGATTCCTTATAAAAGGTTCCAGCAAAGCAAACTTTAAAAGATCCTCATGATTAATCGCTATTCTTGCTGAGCTTATGTAAATAATTAGGCCAGATTTGTTAAGACTGGATTTGTTCTACAAATGCATTGGTCTCAATGTGGCTATCTCTGGAAAGGGGGGTTTTAGAGAGAAAAACTATATTTCAACAGTGCACCGTTATGGATGTTAAATTCTATTCTGATTGTCTTTAAATGTTTGTTGTTTGCCTAAACTAGATAACTTGAGGTAAACTCCAGAAAAATTGTCACAGTATTTCATGTATAGACAATCTTTGTGCTTGTTATTCTATGGGGATAATAATAAGACTCCATGGGCATAAGATTATTTAAACAACTGGAAAACAGGATGGATCTCTAAATATGCAAACCATATCTTCCCTAAATCTGATCTGATAGTTACCAGAAACCCACCCCTTTTGAAGACTTGCAGGTAGACTTTACAGATATACAACCAAATAGAGGATTTAGTTTCAGGTATCACCCCATGGGTCCATCGCTCCAGAGCTGAGAAGGCCAACTCAGATGAACCCTCAACCTGGTGAAGTGATCCAGATACAGTCAACCCGCTTAAACTGACCCTCAAAAAGACACTGCCCCTGAGATCTCCAGCCCTGCTCCAGCCACACCCTGGAAGCTGGCTGGCCTGCTCATGGCAGAAACTTGAGGAATCAATGTGTGGACCAAGGCCAGGGGTTCAGATGCAACTCTGCCAGCCCTTGCCCCTTACTGGTGTCATCGCCCTGATCTTGCTTATTGCTGTCAGGCTAATAGAGACTGACATGCCATCATGTTGACTGCCATCAACAAACTGGACATGGACTGGATGGCAGACTCCCTGGGAACCTGACAAAGCCAAATAAACTCCCTGGCAGCAGTGTCCCTCCAAAATAGGCCAGCTCTCTACCTCCTCACTTCAGAAAAAGGAGGGACTTGTATCTTTCTGGGGGAGGAATGTTGCTATTTTGTAAAACAATCAGGAATAGTCAGGACTAAGGTTAAGGACCTCAAGGAAAGAATTCAACGTAGACAATGGGAAAGTATCGGTCAATGGAGAGGATGGGATCTCACACACTGGGCATCCTGGCTCCCTGCCCTGGCAGGGCCCCTGCTTTCCATAATTTTACTTGTGACCATCGGTCCCTCTATACTAACTACCCTGGTACGTTTTATTGAAAACACTGTTGCTTGTCAACTGCAGCATGTATCTTAGCCCTCTGAGGGTACCAACTCCTAGAGCTAAAAAGTGATGTCTAATAAAGATTTTAAAAAAGGCATCAAAGGGGGGAATGTTGGGGAAAATGAATAAAGTTTTACACCATAAGATGGCCAATGGGACTAAAACAAGCTCTGGTCTCTAGCTTAGAGACCCCTCTTCCGTGTTCTTCTTGCCCTGTTTGCCACGCGGGTGAAAACCTGACACAGATATGGAAGTTGACAAATATAAATTACCCTTCCCCCCTTCATTCGGAGCTCAGATCTTTGGAGAAACGGTCTCCTCTGAGCCTGCTGGTGTTAAATAAATCTCCGATCCAAGATCTCCGAGTATTGCTTGGTTTTTCTGCCAGCGTTCCAGCCTGGTTCCGTAACACAACCAATGACATCATAAAGTTAAAATGTCCAAACCCAATGGGGAAGGGGACAGTGTGGGTCTCTTCTGTAGTCACATTCAGATTAGATTTATTATAGAAGCAAAAACCACAACAAGCCCATCATTACCAACTGCCTTTGTGGGGAGGGGATCTTCCCACCAGAGTTGAAAATGAGGCCAGGACAGTGGGCATCACAGCCCGAGGAGGGGATTAGGGAACACAGAAGTCTCCCCAGCATGGGAGGGGCCTGGACAAGCAGGCATAGGACCTGGCCACAGGATAGCCTCCTCACCTTTGCTGGGCTCCTTCCTATCTGCTCCCCTGGGTGAGGTGTCCCCTGCCTGTCCCCCACATACCTGGCCCTAGCCCAAAACCAGGTTTAGGGGTCATCGCTTGCTCTCCCTCCCGAATCCCTGAGGCTACTGCTGGGCCACATTCATATGGCCAGGGTTACACCTCAATCCACAGATACCTCTATGCCAGCTGCTCACCCGGGAAGGGAAATCACACAAACATGGCAGGGGAGGGCTGTGGAGGGCCCTGCCACACATCCCTGGCTGGAGCACATCTATCTGGGGGTGATTGAAGCTGGAGTCTCAGCTCAGACCTTCCTGATCTCGGAGTCCAGATACACACTTACACCAGGGAGGTGACCTAAGTGTGCACTGCACCCCTCTGGGCCTGCCCCACTGTGTGTGATGAGGGTGGTCAAAGGCACCTGCTAGGCCCAGTGAAACTAGGGGACTTGTGGCAGCCTGGGTCGGCCTGAAGCAGCGTTTGGCCGTATTAGTCGGGGACAGAGAGTTGTGTCACTTTACCCATAAAGCAGATATTACCACGTGTTTATAGGACGCCAGGCTGGGTGCTTCCTGGATTGGGGAGAGCAGCCAGGCTTCCTGGTGGTTCCCAAGCGCCCTCTGCTGGTGGCTTTGGGGAACTGCACAGCTGGGGAGGGGACGGGGCACAGCTGCCTCTGGTGCCTGTTCCTCTGGGTAGCCTGTCCTGTGGTCTCATGGGGCTGACTCCATGAGAAGAAGGCTGGAGTCACATCTTCATAGACAGCTGGGACTTAGCTGAGAACCAATTCATTGTAACTCAAAGACTGGCATCAAATTTATTATTATCTTTTGTTAAATACTTTAGATCTTTTCAGGACACATGGTCTATAAGGGCATGGTAGGTTGTCTTCCCAGTTTTGCGTGTACAGTTATGTGACAGGAGGAGAGGTGACATAATCAGGTGATATGCACGTAGGGAGGGTACTGGGGGGCTGCCCCTGCACCTGCATCGTGAGCCTTGCCCCTCTGAGAATGGCCTCTGGACTTCCACCAGGTAAACCTGGGACTTACATCTCCCAGTCAGGTGACAGCTTAGGAGGAGGGCCGTTGGGGACAGTGAGGATTACAGTCATACGCGCATTCGATATATTTTAAAAGAACAATACACAATGGGCAGTGGGGGAGGTGTTCTGCCGGGCAAGCCCCTGCTCGCTGCACGGCCGCCTGTCCTGCAAGCGTCTCATGGGGTGGGGGTGGGATGTCAATCTCCATGGTGCTAATTGGAGAAGGGTCTCTCTCCTGCCGGAGGTAGGGGTGACTGGGCAGTGGGTGCTGGAATGGGGAGCGGGGGCCCGGGCAGAGCAGCTCCAGCCTCCAGAGGGTCCTGGTCACTTCCCTGTGAAGGCTTGACCTGCCTGAGCACCGACATTGGGCACACACCAGGGGAAGAACACAGGATTGTCCCCGGGGCCACAAGAAAGTCTGTTGATAGCCTTCCGGCATAGCACAATGCTGCTGGGTCCTCTGGGCCAGCACCAAAGACCTTCCTCAGTGGGTCCCACGGTGTTGGCTTCTCATAAGGCCGTTCACAGCTTGGAAGGTGCCTTGGGTGGCAGATGGAGGACCCAGAGGGAAGAACCAGGCATTTCTCAAGCTGGACAGCTCTGGAATATCACCTGGTTCTTCCACTTTTGGGCCAGGCAGGTGGGGCTGGAGCCCTCCTCCAGCAAAAGGTGGCCATGGTGGCCTGTGCTATGTTGGTGTGGCACCTGACTAGGGGTCAGAGACAAGAGTCGTCTAGATTCAGAAAGACCTTCCTTGGGCTCCCCTGGGACTAAAGATTTGAAAAGTAAATTCTTCACAGCAGCGCAAATAGTCTGAAGTTCTAACAAAAAAGTTCTGTTGGGTAGTTCTCAACACCCAGGGGAAGGTACCCTGTGACCCTGACACTTGGTGCTGCAGAGACCCCTGTCCCTGGAAGGGCGAGCTGTTCAGCCAGCTCAGGAGAGGACACCCCACCCCCCAATTCCTCATTTGTTGTTTGAGATGGAAGTACAAAGCTCTGTCTTCAGCCTTAGAGAGGCAAGAAAGCCATTCTCATGGGACTAGGTGCAGGGGACAGTGGGGCGGGACCTGGGAGACCACAGTACAAGTCTGGCTCCACCTCTGTCCCTGTGACTCTCAGACCTACGGAGTCCTTGTCAGAAATTGGGGAACATGCCACCACCCAGCATGGTGGGCAGGGCAATCAGGGCTGGCCCCATGGGTGTTGGGCTACATGGAATCTGAGTCTGAAGGGAAGAAGGCCCCGGGAGATCCAAAGGGTGGCCTAGGGCAGGCGTGGTGATGGAGTTTGGGGAGCCTTGGAGCCTGGGTTTTATTCTTCCTAACCAGGGAGGAGGAAATGCCTCCTGCCCCAAGCTGAAGGAGAGGAGTTCCCAGCCTGGGCCCCCTACCCTCTGCTCGCCATCCAGACATGTCCCTCCACCCGTGCCAAGGGTCAGAGCCCAGGGTCTTGGGGCCTTGCCTGGGGGCCGCCCTCAGTAACAGTCGTCTGCAAAGAAGGGTGCACGGGCAGACGGTGGGCAGTCCCCCACATCGTGTGGACCCACCAGCTCCCCATACTCGCTGTTGTAGAACACCTGGCCTCCCCGCGCCCCGCGGTCCGGCCTCCGCCGCCGCCCTTGGGTGTCAGGGTGCGCCCTGGTCGCGTCCACATTCCGGCCAGGTCCTTTACAGCTGCTGAGACAGGGAAGGTGATGGTCAGTAAGACAAGAAGACAAGAGGGACAGGACCCTAGTAGGGGGTCTGGTTGGAATCACCAGAGACATGACCAGAGCATCAAGCAAGTCCAGAGCCATCAGGAACACAGGCTTGACGCACACAACAAAGCAGGCTGATGTGAGTGTTGGCAAACACTGGAGCTTTCTCTGTCCCAAGCCTGGGTGTGGGATGATGGAGAATGCCTGCTTCATGCCTCCAGACCTATTTCTCTCCCAGACCTGCCCATCTCTGTGAACGCACCAATGCTGACTCAGTGGCTCAAGCCCCTGGGTGACATCCTTTCCTGAGCCCCTCACATCCAATCCACCCAGACGCCTGTACGTTTTAACTGCAGAATGCATCCATGCCCCTCTCTGCATGCCCTGTCCTGCTCCAGAGTCAGTGGCCACCTCAGATGCTCTGCACTAACCTGGCACACCTCTCCTCTCCCAACCCTGCCTCCCTAGGGCCTTGTCTTCAGGGATCCTTCCAGCTGGAGAATGTCCTTCTCCTGACAGACCCTCCAATGGCGTTTTGTCACTCTCAGGATGAACGCCAAGCTCCTCTCTCCCTGGCCTGGGAGGCCTTGAAGGTGCCAGCCCCAACCCCTGCGTCCTCACTGATGGTCAGATGACACTCCCCACTAAGCTCTCACTTTCTTTGAGAGTTTGCAAATGTTGCTTCATTGGTTCTGATTTTAATTTTGCTTTGCATGGTGCTAAGCCTGATGCCAGCCTGACTTTTTTTTCCTTCATAAATGACTCTGCCTGGGGCACCTGGGTGGCTCAGTCAGTTGAGTGGCTGACTTCATGATCTCAAGGTTCATGAGTTTGAGCCCCACATCGGGCTCGCTGCTGTCAGCACAGATCCTCTGTCCTCCTCTCTCTGCCCCTCCCAGCTTGCATTCTCCGAAAAATAAATAAATATTAAAAATAAATAAATAAATTACTCAGCCTTTTTGCCTGAATTTCCAGAATGTTTACCTTGAAAGTCTAACAGTTCAACTAAGCTTTGCGTCCAAGCCTACTGTTCTGGGTCAGTTTTCCTAGTCCATCTTTGGAGATGTAGATTTAGTTATTCTTTTCTAAGAGGGTTATCTTGAATTCCAAGTTTATTTTGTTAAAATTTTTTTAACGTTTATTTATTTTTGAGACAGAGAGACACAGAGCATGAACGGGGGAGGGTCAGAGAGAGAGGGAGACACAGAATCTGAAACAGGTTCCAGGCTCTGAGCTGTCAGCACAAAGCCCGACGCGGGGCTCGAACTCACGGACCGCGAGATCATGACCTGAGCCGAAGTTGGATGCTTAACCGACTGAGCCACGCAGGCGCCCTTTGAATTCCAAGTTTAAAATACTAGGTCTGTTTTACTGTCAGCATAGGCTTCCTCGGAGACTCCAATTTTACATAGATTGGATCTTTTCTACTCAACTACTACACCACCAACTTTCTTTCTCATCTTTTTTACCTCTTTGTTTTGGTTTTATTTTCTTTTGTCTTTTCATGTCCATCTTCGGTGTCTTTCTCTGCAAGGAAGAATTGATCATATCTACTGATCCTTGGGCACCCCCTCTCCAGTCTTCATTTTTGAGGGGATTTCTCTTTTATTTCAATTTCTTTCCTGAAATGTAGTCAACCACCATTTAATACTGTCACACTACCCATTTCCATCTGAGTGAGTTTCTGCTTCCTGGTGTGGCTCCTTTGTTTAATTATGTATTGAACACACTGGAGTATGTATCAGCTTTTCCTTGCTTCTTTTTTTTTGTTTTGTTTTGTTTTGAGTATTTACATCTACATTCTAATTGTTTTATTCTTGTAATAATTCTGTACGGATAGTGATTATTTTTTTCTGTTCATGATTATTCATGCTGGGATTTCCTCAGCTAGAAGTATCTGGTTATCCTATGGAAGGGGCTTGGGATATGGGTGGCTTCTGATGTTGCTTAATTTAGGAATGCTGCACTAGACCTGTGTCTGTGGTGTCACATTGAATTCCTTCAACTGCATCCTCTGCAAAGGCTCCATTCTTGTCCTGCATTGTATTGTCACCCGGAACCAACCAGTCACTTTGCTGGGAGTCCTGGGCCCCCTTGTGGTTGCTGCCACACAGCCATGCTGACTTACCACAAGCCCAGGGCTTCCATATCTTCCTCTTGCCTACACACTTGGATGAAATGCCACACTTCAGGGGGTGGATCTGTCATCCTAAGTGGCCCCTCTAAGGGCCAGGTGAGTGACCTGGAAGTGAGGACCCTATGTGGTAAGTGTGATTGGTGGTTCACAGGAGACAGGAAAGGACCAGACAGATAAGCTCCCTCCTTCTCCCTGCACAGAGCCCTTCAAGGTGCATTCTATCTTTGCACCTGTTTGGAGAATGTTCCATGTACCAAGTGAATGCACCCACCAGGTGACCTGCTGTACCTCTCGGTGGCTGGTCATGCTGTGCTTCCCAGGGAACCCCGTGAGAAGAATAGTGCTGTCACTTCTATTGTGAGGTGCAGTTCTGTAATAAATGGTTTCCTTGGGTGTGTATCTGTCTTCTGGATTCTTGCTTCTGGAGGACTCTTATCTTCTGCAACTTTCTTCCTCCTTCACTACGAAACACTCCCTTTCACAAGCAGCTCCTTCCCAAGACGGCTGCTCCTGTTGCTTCAGACTTGCCCTGGAGCCCTGCTCTCCTCCACCAGACCTCTGGCTCCTCCATTATCTCCCCAGTTTGTTTGTCTGGAGGACCTTATCACACTCCTCTCTCACGGGACAGTCCCTATTTACTCTCCCTCCACCAAGACTCAGGTTTGGCTCTGCTGGCCTTAGTGCTGAGTTCCCTACTCACAGGTAAACTTGAGTCTGTTTCTCTTGGTTACATCACAGGTATGGGCTCTGAGTGGCCTTATTTTGGGTGTTGTTTTTACGAAGATATGTGGAGATTAGAATTTAACAATCACCCTATGACTCACCCTCTTACTGAATTATCTTTTTTTGAGATTGAAAATACTGTTTGGTAAAGGGACATTAGCCAAAAACTATTTACAACAATGCAATTAGCATTAATTTTCCGAAACTAGGTTACCAATAGAGATCACCTGATGGAATCAAGAAAAACAAAAAAAGAGGCCAAGATGCATGGTATAGATGCAAGTAGTCATGGCTGGGTGTGTGATCCCACAACCACTAGCATTCACAGTGCTGCAAACACACCCTTTGCAGGCTGCTGGGAAAATATCTAATAGTTGGTTGAGTTGTAGATGTCATAAATACACCTACCAGAAAGGTGAACAATAGCATCAACTACCCTAACGTGACACAAATAAGTACTTGTGGTTTAGTGTAAAATATTCAGTGACAACCTCATTTAGTGATTAAAAAACAGCAGAGACAGAATCCATGGTTTGTTCTGGAAAATTGTGTCAGATGACCTAAAAAGGGACTCCTGAGACAGACACAGACATCAAAGGTAGAAGTGAGTGGTCTGAAGAAAGTGGAAAAGGGCAATGTCTTACAGTATTGTAGTTCCTGTCATCTATTCATCCATTCATTCATTTGTTCATTCGTTCATTTCAATGTGGGGTTTGAACTTGCGACCCCAAGATCAAGAGTTGCATGCTCCAAAAAATGAACTATTGGGACCTCATTAAAATAAAAAGCTTTTGCACAGCGAAGGAAACAATCAGCAAAATGAAAAAGCAACCAACAGAATGGGAGAAGATATTTGCAACGACATATCAGGTAAAGGGTTAGTATCCAAAATCTATAAAGAACTTATCAAACTCAACACCCAAAAAACAAATAATCCAGTGAAGAGATGGGCAAAAGACATTAACAGACACTTCTCCAAAGAAGACACATGAAAAAAAAGGCTCCATATCACTCATCATCAGGGAAATACAAATCAAAACCACAATGAGATACCACCTTACACTTGTCAGAATGGCTAACATTAACAACTTAGGCAACAACAGATGTTGACGAGGATGTGGAGAGACAGGATCTCTTTTGCACTGCTGGTGAGAATGCAAACTGGTGCAGCCACTATGGAAAACAGTATGGAGGTTCCTCAAAAAACTAAAAATAGAACTACCCTACGACCCAGCCATAGCACTACTAGGTATTTATCCAAAGGGTATGCTGTTTCGAAGGGGCACATGCACCCCAATGTTTCTAGCAGCACTATCAACAATAGCCGAAGTATGGAAAGAGCCCAAATGTTCATCGATGGATGAATGGATAAAGAAGATGTGGTATACATATACAATGGAATATTAGTTGGCAAGCAAAAAGAATGAAATCTTGCCATTTGCAACTACATGGATGGAACTGGAGGGTATTATGCTAAGTGAAATTAGTCAGAGCAAGACAAATATCATATGACCTCACTCATATGAGGACTTTAAGATACGAAACTGATGAACACAGGGGAAGGGAAGCAAAAATAATATAAAAACAAGGAGGGGACAAAACATAAGAGACTTTTAAATATGGAGAACAACCAGAGGGTTACTGGAGGGGTTGTGGGAGGGGGGATGGGCTGAATGAGTAAGGGGCATTAAGGAATCTACTCCTGAAATCACTGTTGCACTGTATGCTCACTAACTTGGATGCAAATTAAAAAAAAAAAAAAGAGTTGCATGCTCCACCAACTGAGCCAGGTAGGCACCCCCAAGTCCTGTCATTTAAACAGCTATGTACAGGGCACCTGGGTGGCTCAGTTGGTTAAGCATCTGACTCTTGGTTTCAGTTCAGGTCATAATCTCTCGATTTCATGAATTGGATCCCTGAGTCAGGCTCTGGGCTGGCATCGTGGAGCCTGCTTGGGATTCTCTCTCTCTCCCCCTCTCTCTCTGTCCCTCCCCTAGTTGTGCTGCCTCTGTCTCTCTCAAAATAAATAAATGAACTTAAACCCAGTAATGCACAAGTCAACTAGGAGAACGAATAGGTAGACATGTAACTATTTCATCTATACTCTTAAAAGATTAAACATTCAAGTTTTTTTTGGGGGGGTGGGTAGGGTGCTATCACCTTGGACAAAGGGAGGTCATCTATCTGGGTCACTTTCTGTGCAGGCACACAAGGATTTCTCTGTAACGGTATTCTTATCAAAATAGGACAGCAGCCAGCTCCAAGTCACATGATCTGTCTGTCTCCTGCTGCCACTGAGCTTAAATACTGGGGTCCTGGGATGGTGGTGGAGTCCCCTGGCTACGGGTGCGTATGTACAGTGGGCATGGTGGCTCATACTCGATTCAGCAAGAGCATTCGTCATATGGAAGGAAGGTGTAGGGGACCAGCACCAGGTATGCTGACTTTTTGAGATAGAAAATACTGTTTGGTAAAGGGACATTAGCCAAAAACTATTTACAACAATGCAATTAGCATTAATTTTCCGAAACTAGGTTACCAATAGAGATCACCTGATGGAATCAAGAAAAACAAAAAAAGAGGCCAAGATGCATGGTATAGATGCAAGTAGTCATGGCTGGGTGTGTGATCCCACAACCACTAGCATTCACAGTGCTGCAAACACACCCTTTGCAGGCTGCTGGGAAAATATCTAATAGTTGGTTGAGCCAGGATGGTGATGGGGGTGGGGGCTATTTTGGGAGGACTGGTGGCCAAAGGCCTTGAGTTCCAGAGTAGTTTGCTTTGAACACACAAAAAGGCAATAGGCAACCATGAAAGGTTTCAGGTAAGACAGTGATGGGCATACCCAGGCCCAGCTTCCCTTCCTGGCCCTTTGCAGGGAAAGAGGTTCCAGAAGCCCTACCTGAGCCCGCTTTCTTGTCTGTACCTGCTCTCCAGCTGCTCAAACTCCTCGGAGGCTAGCACCATCCCACTGTCCGTTTGGTTATCCTGTGTGCAGAGAACAAGCCGAGGCTGTAGGCCCCCCTGAAGCCCATCTGCAGGCAGCTGCCCCCTGGCCAGAACAGCATGGCACAGACCTGCACTGCTGCAGACCTAACACCTGTCCTGTGAAAAGTGAGCAGAAAACAGGTGTCCGCCCCTCACTGGAGCATGCGGGGGAGGGTCACATGTCCCTGCCATGGAGGGAGAAACTGAGGCCCAGAGGGGCCGTGCTTGGCCGGCACTCAGGAGTTGGCAAAGCCGGGATACTGCATGCTGGGGGGTCCTACAGAGTGGCCATGCAAGCGCTCAGGGTGTAGGGAGAGCAGGAACACAAGGAGAAACCGGGAGAACATTGAAAGAATCTGGCAGCTTGTAGTGGATAAAAATGGTCTTCACGGAGACACATCCCAGATTTGGCGGGGTTCTGTCACCCTTAGATGGGGCGTGACTTTCGTTTTGAATTGCATGGAGGGGAATAGCACTCTCGTCAGAGCTGGGGCCCCTCCAACATCTTCACCTGGCCCCAGGCGACATGAGCACTCACTGACCAGGCCCATCCGGAGCGAGGCTGGAATGGGAAGGTTCCTGGCTATGTGTCTTGGAAATAGGCTAAGAGGGTGAGTTTGTGCTTTTACAAAGTGGACAAGCATGGTGGGTCCACTCTGCTTGACTGAATCCGAGGACACAGCTATGTCCTGTGCCCTGTTCCCAGGCCTCCTTCTCTGGGGACACCATCCCCTTCTCTCTGGCCACATGGCTGGGGGGCCACCAAAGGGAGGCCCTGACTCAGGCTAATCCAATAATAACCATCTGAGAGGAGAAGCTGTCTTTCCACTGGGTTTCTATGCTGTGCGGAAGGAGACCCTGTGTGAGTGATGAGGGCACAGTGGGGAGCGGCTGAGGGATGGTGGCATCGCAGAGGCACACAGACCCCAACATGCCTGAGGTGCAATAGAGGACTTGACATTTCAAGGGACAGTAGGCACCCTTTCCTCAGCGACTTTCCCCTGCCAGCCTCAGGAGTTCCCAGAACCTTCTCCCAGCAGACAGAGACCAGCCACCCTGATCTGGGGTGCCCGGGCCCACTGGCCCCACTTACCACGGAGGCCTTGTAGGTTGTTGGGGTCATGGGAAATTCTTCGAATGTTTTCATCCTGGAGGAGCCCTGGGTCTGAGTCCCTCTGGCCAGGCACCCAGGAAAGGACACACAGTTGTAGTATCTGTGGGGAGAAAGCAGGGAGTGCTGAAGAAATGTGCCCCAGAAAGCTCTCTCCACCTCTCCATCTGCCCCATGTCTCCCCAGGAGGACCCAGTCCTGGGATGAGAGTATGGGCCCTGGGTGCGGTGCTGGGCTGGGTCTCCCTCGGGTGCCCCCTGCAGCCATCTACCACGCGGCCCCCCTCCACATGCTGAGTGGTGTCTCCTCTCCTGTGTGTGCAGGAGGAGAAAACCTCCTGAGGCCACTGCTGGGAAGGGCATAGGATGTGAGTGCAGAGTGCCCAGCCCCGGGGGGCAGAGGCGGGTGGTTGGCATGGAGCTGGCGAGAGATGTAGAGAGGCCTTCACCCCAGAACGGGCCTCTCTGTGCAAGGCAAGCAGTCTGGTGCAGCAAGCTGCCACCTGGCCTGTGTGTGTGGGTGTGTGTACACATGTGTGCCCATGTGCATGTCCGTGTGTGCGTGAGGATGACTGGTGGAAGGAGCCTCGTGGGCACCAGCTGGCTGTTCCTGTCTCCCAGGCCTGACCCTGCTCTATGCTGGGGCACAGGGGGTGGTGGGTTTCAGAGAAACATAAAAAGCCTTCCTGGAGTATAAACAGCCATTGGCAAGAGACATCTGATCCAGAACTCTGGGAACTTAGGCTACCGTCTGAATCCTGGATACAGATTAGTGATAGGCCTACTCTGCTCCCAGGACCCCAAATTTCAGACTAAGGGGAAGTGCCTTTAGGGGCTATGAGTGCCAGAAGCAGAGGAGGCTGGAGGGTAGAGAGAAGGACTGAAGGGGTGCAGAGAAAAGCAAAGTGGCGGTCTATATGGCCTTGAAGGGGCCCCAAAGCTAACCAGGCCCTCCAGGGAGCCACAGACCCCAGTACTGTCTTTTAAAATCACTGTGCTCTTGGGGCGCCTGGGTGGCTCAGTTGGTTAAGCATCCAACTCTTGATTTTGGCTCAGGTCATGATCTCACAGGTCGTGGGATCAAGCCCTGCATTGGGTTCCAGGCTGACGGTGCAGAGCCTGCTTGGGATTCTGTCTCCCTCTCTCCTCTGCCCCTCCTCTTTTCGCTTTTTCTCTCTCAAAATAAACAAGCAAACATTAAAAAAAATTATAAAAATAAAATCACTGTGCTCTCTGAGTTGGTCTCTCAAGTCCTTGTAGTTTGCTTTTTCTTGATGACTAACGAGAATAAAATATACCATGTCGGAACTGCTTTCTCCCTGACCAGGGGATCCCTGGACCTGAGGCAGTGTGGCTGACCTGGCTGCCAGGCTGTGCCGGTGCAGGCTTGGCGGGCTGTCCTCGGTGTCGGCCTCGGCGATGTGCAGGGCCGTGGTGGACGCCTGCAAGAAACTGCCTTCCTCCAAGCTCTGAGAGCTGTAGGGAGCCGTGCAGTCCTCCTCCTCCTGGTGGGAATGGCAAAGCCCACCAGGGTCAAACATCACTGTGTCTCCTCAGCCCCCACCCTCGCGCTCAGGACTGCTGGGGCTCCTGACCGGTGAAGTTCTGTGCAGCAAGGTGCTCTGAGGTTTAAGTGAGCCTGCCTAGCGAATTCTCCCAACAGTCTTCCCAGGTGCCCCACTTATAAGGAGGAAGACACAGCACGGGCAATCTCAACCCAGGGTCCCCTCCTTTGGGGCACAGTTGGTACTGTGGGCACAGCCCTTGCTCACGCCTCTGGACCCCAGAGCACTAGGGTGGGCTTGAGCTGGCTTTGCTTTCTGCACCCCCAGGCACATTGTGGGAGGGAGACAGAAATGAAATGTGGGTGCAGGGGGCAGGGCTTGCATACCCCCTGAAGGCCAGTCGAGGGCTCCGCATGGCCAAAGACGGGCTCTGACCATCTGCCTGATGGTCCTGGGGTTGGGGGTCAGAGGTTGCTACAGCAGGACAGGGTGGACAGAGAAGACTTACCTGTTGGCCCCTGCCCTGGAGCAGGTCCCCCAGGATCTCCACCAGCTCTGAGAACGCAGGCCTCTCTTTGGGGTCTCCTGACCAGCAGCTCAGCATGATGCCGCGTCTGTGGGTAAAGCTGGCTGCTGGCCTGTGGTCTGAGTGCACCCGCACCATCCACCAGCAGACTTCCCAGCTCCCCTAACCTTGGCCCCTCACACCCTCACTGCCTACCCTGTCTTTTCTGCCTGGGGTGGGTGGGGGAGAGCTGCCCAGGGGCCAGTGGGTGGATCAGGGGTAGAGCAATGAACTCCATCTGCAGGCCTCTACCCCAGCCTCAGGCCTGCGCCACCTCCCCAGTTCTGCTCTTTTGCATGCAACACCCCCAACCCCACCAACCCCCCAACACCTGCAGAGTCAGTGGGGAAACTCACATGGCAGGAGTGGCCAGCTCTGGGGCTCTCATCCGCGTGCCCTCTTTTAGCCGCTGACAGAACTCCTCATTGATCTGCACCCCAGGGTAGGGGGAGGCCCCTGATGGCAGGAACAGGGTGAGGCAGGGGGTGGGTGGGGAGCAGGCAGCCGGTGCTCAGTCCAGCCCCCTCAGATTGGCTTTGTCCTGGCCCTTTATGGCAGAGGGCTCATCCTGCTGCTTCCAGGCCTGGGGTGGGGGTGGGGGCTGGCCAGCACTCCTGTCCTCCTATTATAGTTCTTCATTAGGTTAAAAAAGAATGATGGATGAAAACACGGTTGCGGGGATCCCCAGGGTCAGGAAGCCACACTGAGCCAATTAAGCCAGGTTTGGCACAGTGACCCCTCTTCAGAGACACCCTCCCCAGGCATCCAATGCAATCCCTTCCTAAATCCTGTGGCTTTGCCTGCAGTACCTCGCCTCTCCTGACCACAGAAAAGATGGCCCTAAAGAGCCTCTTGGTCTCCCTCTGCCCCTGAGGGCAAGCCACACAACAGCAGGGCGATCCTTTTTATTTTTTTATTTTTTTAATGTTTATTTATTTTTGAGAGAGAGAGAGAGAGCGCGAGAGACCGAGTGCAAGTGGGGGAGGGGCAAAGGAGAGGGAGACACAGAATCCAAAGCAGGCTCCAGGCTCCAAGTTGTCAACACAGAGCCCTACATGGGGCTTGAACTCATGAACTGTGAGATCATGACCTTAGCTGAAGTTGGACGCTCAACCCACTGAGCCACCCAGGAGCCCCAGTAGGGCAATCCTTTAAACTTTTTTTTCATTTATATTTGAGGGAGAGAGAGAGAGAGAGAGAGAGAGAGAGAGCATGCACGCGCATGTGTGCCTGCATGTGAGCGGGGGAGGGGCAGAGAGAGAACAACAGAAGATCTGAAGCAGGCTCTGAGCTGGTAGCAGAGGCTTGAACTCAAGGATCGTGAGATCATGATCTGAGCCAAAGTCAGATGCTTTACTGACTGAGACATGCAGGCACCCCAGGAGTGATTCTTTTAAGACAAAACCCAGACTGCTCTTTCCCTCGCTCAAAGCTCTGATGAGCTTTGATGAGCTTTGATGAGCTTTGATGAGCTCAAAGCTTCCATGAGACTTAAATTCCAGGTCCTCACCCTGGTCAGCTCGTGCAGGGCATGGACCACCTCTCCTACCTCTTGCTGCATTTCCTGACGCCCCTTCCTCATCCCCTGCCCACCTCCGACACTCTGGGATGATGGGCCTGGTTGTCCCCTAGTCCTGGACTGCTGTCTTCCCAGGCCTGCCTGCCCTCCCCCAGCCCCATCAGCCAGGCCCTCCTCTCCAGCTCACACACAGCCCCTGTCTGTCCTCCTGTGCTCTCCAGGGCCTTGGATTTTTAGTAATAGTATTCATGGTAGTTGCTCTTTAGTTCTTTTACTTCTCCATTTGTTCACTGCCCAGCTCCACCCTAGTGTGTGTGTGTGTGGGGGGGGGTTCATCTTGGTCCCAGGGGGCCCACCCAGGGACCCACGTGGAACTCTCCTAAGTAGGTACAATCCTTGAGTCAGCACCCAGTCTCCTCCAGGACACACCCCAGCCCTTGAAGGCAGGAGTGGCATCCCCAGTGACAGGTGAGGAAGGGGCTCATCCAGGGAGGGGACGATCTGGGGGGACCTGTGAGGCCTCTCCTCTGGGACCTGCGGTAACCCCAGGGACTGCCTAGTAAACACAGGCTCTGTGCTCGCACAGACCAGAGCACACCACCCTCCACCCGCGAGAGCTGGTGCCAGGGTGGCCCACGCTGGAGGCAGAGGGGAGAGGTGGAGGGCTCTTAAGCCACTCGCCATAGAGTGACTGCTTGCTCCAGGTGCACACGTCTGAGCCGCCCAGCCCCCTGCTTCACAAGGGCTAGGGTGGTGTGACCTGGAGCCTACCATCCTGCCTCTCCCCTCCCCCACACCCTGCCGTGCACTTACCCAGGGAGAAGATCTCCCAGAGCAGCACCCCAAAGGACCACACGTCACTCTGCGTGGTGTACACTTTGTCAAAGATGCTCTCAGGGGCCATCCACTTCAGAGGCAGCCGGGCCTGGGGGAGGCAGGAGGAAGCTTGTCCCCATGGAGGGAGGGAAGAGAGGGAGAAAGCCAAACACTTGGGCAGCCCCTCTCTCACCCCCAGTCTCCCCAGAACTCTGGAGCCACACCCCAAGGAAGGCCTTTGGCCCTTCCCACCCCTTCTGTGTTCAGAAGACTCTCACACCCTATAGGTGCCTAGTGTCTTCCTTGAAGTCTTCTGCCCTGCTGCTGTTCTCCCAGGTCTGTCTGGGCCCCTTCCTGCCCCTGAGCACTCTTAGGGGGGCACTTGGAACCCCTCCTCCTCTGGACCCCAGACGCAGCCTCTAGCGGAACCGGGACCCTGCACCCCCTCACCATCCCCACCTCATCTCCTCATCTGCTCACTGGGTAGCCACTGGATGCCTGGCATCACCCCTGACCACTCCTCTTGTAGCTCCTGATGTGCCTTCCCCATCATCTGTCTCTCTAACCTCTTGTGGCCTCTACCTGGGAGCTCTGAGGGCCACAGCTCCTTCTGACTGACCTCTGCCTTCACCTCAGCACCTCTGCTCCCCTTTCCTCATGGCCTGCAGAGGGGGCTTCTGGAAGGCACACTGGACTCTCCCCTCCAGCCCCCTCTACTCACCCGTGAGTGAGAATGAAGGGCAAAAGCTTTCTGCATGGTGGCTATGCTATCAGGGTGGCCCATCACAGCCTAGACCCATCTCGCCCACTGTTCCCTCTCCAAGCATCTTCCTTTCTCCTCCGGGGGACAAACCCCTAAATTAGTGCCTGCCTGGCTGCCTCTGAGTGCCACCAATGAGACACACACTGCACCCAGCACACACAAACTTTTCTGTGACCACCCTGCACCATTCAGGGTCCACCTCTGCAGGGCAAGCATGTGGAGTCAGTCAGTGTCCACCTACTGGACAAGGACATGGGGCCAAACACAAGCTCTAGTTGGAACACCACGGTCCCTGCTCTTCAGCTCCTGTTTCTATTCCCCTGCCCCATGTGCCCTGGTGGGGCCTCTAAGGTCCCTATAGGCTCTCAGGCCTGCCATGTAGATGGCTGTGAGTCCCCCACCTGGCTCCTGGATAGGAGCTCCATGCCCCCATTGCCTGCCCTCCCTCTGTGGCCTGCACTCACACTGCCCTTGCGCACGTAGTCAGGGTCTTTGTAGATGTCGCGGGCCAGGCCGAAGTCACAGATCTTCACCACATCACTTTCTGACAGCAAGATGTTCCGAGCAGCCAGGTCTCTGTGAATACACTAGGGGCACGAGGAGGTGTGAGGGGGGTGGTCAGCACAGGTCCCTGGGGCCCACCCATGCCCGAGTCCTGCTCTTTCTTTTTTTTTAATCTTTCAAATTTTATTTATTTATCTTGAGAGAGAGAGAAGGGAGAGAGAGACAGGGACGGGGCAGAGAGAGAGGAGAGAGCAAGAATCCCAAGCAGCCTCCT
Source organism: Prionailurus viverrinus (assembly GCF_022837055.1). Taxonomy (NCBI): domain Eukaryota; kingdom Metazoa; phylum Chordata; class Mammalia; order Carnivora; family Felidae; genus Prionailurus; species Prionailurus viverrinus. The sequence continues at coordinate 90,242,840 of NC_062561.1, read as the reverse complement.
TGCCAGTGCAGAGCCTGATGTGGGGCTCGAACCCACAAACCATGAGATCATGACCTGAGCTGAAGTCAGATGCTTAACCAGCTGAACCATTCAGGTACCCCTTGGGGATAGATTTCTTGCTCCCCTGAGACTCTCCAGGGGCTCATGGAACTTTGGGGGCAGCAGAAGAGGCTGTGGAGTGGGACAGATTCACATCCAGTTCCGCTGCTGATAGCTAGAGATCTTGGGAAATCACTCTCACACTCTGGTGTCAGTTTCCTCCTCTGCAAAGTGGGAGAAACATCCCCTGACAAGTGTGTGTCTTGGTGTGCTGGTAGGTCTGCACCTTTCTCCCTTCTGAGGGGCCTGCTGGGACAGTCACCTTGCGTGAAGCGAGGAACTCCATCCCTCGGGCCACCTGGAAGCTGTAGCAGACAAGGTCTTCCATGGTCAGCGGGCTCAGCCACAGGTCCCGGGCTGCACAATGGAGTGAGGTGGGCTCATGAGGGGCCCCTTCCACAACTCCTATCTTCCACCCCTCCCCAAAGGGAGCATTTGTTCACCAACCCTGGCTGTATCCCTCCTGGTTGGGCCCCTGAAGCCCCTGGCACTAGCTCACTGGCGTGTGGGCCCCTTCTCCTGCCCCTCAGCATCCACTCTCTCTGTGACACCCACTATCTACTCCCAGAGCGGTGAATGTTGTTGCATCACAGGCCTTTGCACCTGCTACTTCTTCCTGTTTGTTCCCACCCTTGTCTGGAAGGCAAATGTCTGTACACCCAATGATGAACGAATCAAATGTCAAGTCTCTGGAAACTGCCCCTGTGGTGTCTTCCCTTCCAAAGGAAAAGCCCATTACACACTCTCCCATGTAAGCCCCTTCAGGAGGGCCCAAGTGAGGCCAGCTTATCTCACAGTCCCCTGATCATGGGTATCATCATGCCAGTCAGACTTCTCTGGGCAAGGGAAAGCCAGGCTCTTACGTTCTTGGACCGGAGGGGCCCGTCCTGCCCCGCCCTTGCCCATCAGGAGCCTGGAGAGGAGGGCCCTGTCGCTGCTTCCTGGCCTCTGGTCAGCCTTGGCGCCTTCCACCATGGCGCGGAAGCGCCTTCGCTGCTCAGGGGACTTCTCCTAGGTATGAACAAAATGGGTCTCGGGGGGGCTCCGCCACCCGCGGCAGTGGCGCTCCCCCACCCTCTAGCCCACCTTGGCATCCTTCGGGTCCCCGGCAGAGCTCGGGCCACTGGTAGGGCGCCCACTTACAGCATAGGGATTGAAGGCCTCCCGCTTGGCACGCAAGAAGTTGGAGAGATTGCCGTACTTGCAGAACTCCACGATAACCATGAGGGGGCCTAGAGCAGGGCGAGAGCGCGGCGCTCGGGGACCGACGGCAAGGTGGAGGGCGGGCACCACAGCAATGCCTCACTCCTCAGTCCTCCTGTCCCGCCCCGGACCGGCCCCGCCCATACCAAGCCCAGCAGGCCCCTCCTCTCAGGGGAAGGGGAGGGGTGGGGCACGAGCTCCTCACCATTGGGCTTGGTGCACGCCCCCAGGAGGTTGACCACGTTGAGGTGGTTGCCAATGTGGATTAGGATCTTGAGCTCCGACATCAAGGCTCGGTGCTCGCTAGCTGTGGCGCCCTCTGGAGGGGATATGGGGGCTTCGTGGGGTGTCCGGCCTGCCGCCTCCCTCCCCGGCCCCGGCCCCTAGTCCGTGCGCGTCCCTCTTCCCCACCACCGGCTTAGCTAAAGTGCAGCTAGAGCTCTCGCGCGTGAGGGCGTAGAGTCCCCAGCTCGTCCTGCTCGCCTCTTTGAGGCTGGAGTTTCGGGTGAGATTGGGAAGCATGACTCGGATCCAAGCCTCAGGCCTCCATGAAGAACCCTGGGTCAGGCTCTGGCTCTGAACCTCAGTTTCCCCTTCTGCACCACAGCTCTGCCAGCCCACCCAGAGCTGCTGCCCCTCACCGTTCCCACCACCTCCTGACCCGCAGACTCCACACCTTTCAGCATTTTCACTGCCACAGTGTCACAGCTGCTGCCCTTGTTGATTCCAAAAGCTGAGGCTTCCACCACCTTCCCGAAGGCCCCATGGCCGAGAACTCTCCCTGTGGGGGCAGGGAGCCGGCTCCAGGTGAGCTGTATGAGGGCGAGGGTGAAGAGGGATGGGCAGCAGGGGCAACCCTTGTGAGGGGCCAGGAAGGAAGGAAGGCCCAGGAGGGGGAGGAGAGGGCGCCTCTCTGCCAAACAGGAAGAGCACTGAGACCAGGAGTGGGAAGAGAGGGAGAGGAGAAGCTGACAGGAAGGCCCTGCATCCTCTCCCAGCAGGTGCGATGGGCCCACCCAGCTCAGAGCTGCAGGAAGTGACCCCGGGGGGCCTGAGAACTGAGAGCCCTGGCCAAAGTTCTTGGGATGCACGCCCAGATGGGCAGGTTGGGCCAGGTGGGGGCCAGGCATGACTTTCTGGCCTGAGAATGGAGGGATTTCAGCACTTCAGAGGCTGAAGCCCATCTGTGCAGGCAGGATAGTGTGGGTGGGGCAGGCTGGGCGATCGCCTCACCGAGGTGCAGCCGCTCCCGGGGGAACTCCCATTGGCTGGCATCATAGGACAGGTATTCACACTGCTCCTCCAGAGGCACCTCCCCAGGGTCCATGATGATGGACAGGTAGCCTGTCTTGATGTCTGCATGGGCTGGCTGGGGTGGAGGTGGGGACGACTCACTGATTTGGCCACACCACGGTCTTGGGTAAAACTTTCCCCAGGACAGATGGGATCTCCTTTGGGACTCTCAGGCAAGGAGGGGAGACTGACAACCTCTGGTGGTGTAAGAGCCCAGCATGGAGGGGTCTGAGAGGCTTCCTAGGAGGTGAGGCTTCCGGGTGAGCCAGGACGGATGAGGATTTTATTTCTTATCTTACACGCGGTGCATGGTGTAGAGAGACCCCACAAGGAGTGGTGGAGAGGCTCAGTTGGGGGAGAAACGCTCACCCTCCTCATGTTACAGAAGATGAGGAGGAGGAGGACCCAGAAGAAGACAGCGATGACCCCGGTGCCGACAAGGATCACGATCTCCATGCTGCCTTTATCTTCGGAGCCTGAGTGGGCAGAAAGGGGCTACTCTGTGTGTGTGTTTTGGGAGGGGGATGCACCCTGCGAGAAGCGCCCTGACTGGCGGGCACAACTTGAGGGAGGTGACTATGAGAAGGCGTCAAGTGCGGGTGGCAGGTGGGCGGGAGGGTGCAATGGGGAGGTTGGACCTTCCACGGCCACGCTGGCGGAGGAATTGACGCAGCCCTTGGCGTTGCACACGCTGCACAGATAGCGTCCCGCGTCTTCCTCACGCACGCGCTGTATGCTCAGTTTCTGGTTGGAGTCTGCCAGGTAGATTCCTGTATGGGGTGGGGTGGAGGTTCGAGTTCATTTTGTGTCTGGGCCCTTGACCTGGATAGCCTCTCTCTGCACCCCGCCCTTCGCCTGGATCCACCGCTTACCGGACTCTTCCTCCAGTAGCCTCTCGTCTTTGTACCACAAGATGCTGGGCACGTGCGCCCCTGCCACGGGGCACCGCATCTCCAGAGAGTCGCTCACATTCACCAGGAGATCGGTCAAGTTCTGTGTGAGCCGCGGGGCTTCCAGGGCTGAGGGTGGGGGTCGAGAGCGAGCTAAGTGGCGCTGCAGAAAGCCTCAGGGCATTCCGGGAAAGGGTCTTGCAGGGCTGGGAGCAGAGAGTGGGGACGGATTGTGCGAAGCTCAAGGAAGGATCGGGTATGAGCGCAGAGTGGGAGGGCTGTGGACCTCCACAGCAGGGGGGTGGGGTGGGGAGGAGGAACCTCAGTGGCGGCTCAGGCGCGTTCTGGGAGGGGAGAAAGGCTCTTGGGGAAACACCGCCAGCCCCCTCCTGCAGCCCTGCCCGCCTCACCCTGCACTGACAGGTACTTCTTGTGGCAGTGCTTGTCGTGGCTGCGACGGTCCTGCACCTCGCATACGTAGTCGCCTTCGTGCTCTGGAGCCACGCGGGGGATGGTCAGGCTGAGTGTGGCATGGCGCGCCCCTGGCTCCGCCTCCTCCAGGCTGGCTGCCAGCGGCGTAGCGAAGAGGTGCACGTTCTTGCAGTCGAGCAGCAGTGGGTTCCCGTGCGCATCGTGCAGCGTGGACAGGTTGAGGCGGTACCAACGCAGATGCTCGTAGGTGTAGTTGTCCGCCCGGCAGCTCAGGCGCACGTCTTGGCCCTCTAGGGGTTCTTCCGATGGCTCGGATACTATGCTGAAGCCGTCAGGGATGTCTGGGGAGGGAGGAGGAACCTCTGTGACACTGCACCCAGAGTTGGCATACCTACCTGCCTGTCCCGGTGCTCGCTCTCCCTTTCCCAGCTCTCTTTGGACTCAGCTCTCGACCAAGATGGTGCATCACGTGCATTTGGGCCGGGTGCACCACCAGGGAGAGCCCCCTTCATGCCCCTTCTCCCCAACACTGACCAGTGGGACTGGCTCCCTGAAGTCAGCCCCACCATTTCCTGCCTGTCATCCTTCTAGCTCTCTATTGCATAAACCCCAGCCCCACTGCTGTCCCTACTGCTCCTGGGAGCCCGGACCATCAGTGGGGTCCTTGTCTGCACACTTGGTGCCATCCTGTCCCATCCTCCCTCGCTGCTGATCACACTCCACCACTATCCCCTCCTTGAAACAATCTCATTGTTTCATTAGCTTGTGGCGATGCCTCGCTCCTGATTTCCTTTTGTCCCTTGGTCACACTCCTTGTCAGGCTCCTGTGGGCTCCTCTCCCCCCTCCCTCCCACAGGGTGTCCTCTCTGGCCCCATCTCTCTTCGAGGTGCCCTTATCTACATGCCTGGGCACAGTGACTGTCCTTTAATAGGCTTCTGAGCATAACTGGGGCACTAAAACATCTGAAAATCTGAGGAAACTACAGACCTTTTCCCCCCAGGAAACATGTACATGTGAGCCAGCTGCGGTGTGGGAAGGGGGTGGGAGGAGCACCAGTGGGGAGGTGCCTCCAGGGTTGGGGGCAAAGGGTGCCACTCCATCCCAGTGGACCGGCACCCCAGTTCATATGCTGATGACCTCCAAATCTATCCCTCCCACCCAGACCCAGGGGCCCACTGGGCCCCTGATGTCTCTCCTGGGTGCCTGACATCATCAGAAACTCAATGGGCCCAACTTGGGCTCCTTATCCTCTTCCAGGCCTTCTCTCCTTCCTCCTGTGCCCGCTGGTTCCTGACTCCACCCAGGCCTGTGCAAGTCACTCACTGGTCACGTAGAAGTAGATGAGCCGCTCGTCCTGGCCCACTTTGTTGAAGACCATGCACTTGTACATGGCAGACACGTTGGCATCCTGGATCACCAGCTTGCTCACCGTCTAAGCAGAATACAAGCATTTCCTGCCCAAGTTCATCCCACCCTGACCTTCCTCCCTTTCTGCAAGGAGGCAGCTGTGCCCAGCAGAGTAGTGGGGATCACTGAGGCCTGGAGCTGGAGGGGACCAAGCTCAGAGACAGGACCAGGTGGGGAGCAGAAGGTGAAGCCTTTGCACAGCACAAGCGGCTCTCTGGAAAAGTCAAGGACGAAGCTATGAACAGCATCAGCTGTGGCTGAGGTCAGAGGGCAGCATTAGGCAGGGGTACAGAGACCTCTGGGTGTAGATAGGCTGAGGCTGTGGCCATGTTGAGGAGGAGGGGACAGACCCAGTCTAGCACTGGGGCGGTCCAAGCCAGGGCTAGGATTCATGGTGTGGAGCAAGGCCAGCAGCTGGTCACTGTGTGGGACCCTTGCGATGTGTCACATTCACCCCAGGGCTGCTCACAGCACCTCTCTCTGGGCCCTGGATGGTGGCAAGGGGAGGGAATGGGTCCCAGGTCTGGAATAGGACTGGCCTGAAGGACTCTGGCCTGGGGAATAGGAAGCTTGGAGGCTGGGGGAGGAGAGGGCCATAGGCCCTGCCTACCATCCAAACACCACCACCCCCCATTCCAAGCTGGGCACTTCCTGGCCAGGCCTGGAACAGGAAGAGGCTCTGGAGGTGTGTAGGAAAACAGGAAGTGACCGTAGGAAGTGGGTGCCTTTGTTCAGTCCCTTCCCCCGCCTGGCCTCTTCTAGGCATTGCCCCCAGGCTGGGCCAGAGGCTCAGTTGCCTTCGGTGGAGACCTAGCTGACTCCAGGCCTAACCCTCCTAGCCCTGGAGCCTGTGGGTGGCTGGGGCCCAGGGCCTGGAAGGGCTGCCTTGAATCTAAGCTTCTCTGTCTAGGAAGCAGCTGGAGGTCCCCCCCCCCCCCCCATCCACGTGCAGGAAGGGGAGCTGAAGCCCAGAGACACTGCAGAAAGACCACCAACTGTCAGAGCTCGGCAGGCTTAGGGGAAATGGAGGAGGCCAGGAGAGGGCTCCTCTCTGCCTGCCTTCTCCTCCCCTATCAGTGGCATGGCTGACGCATACCTTATTCTTCCCCTCTACAAATTCGGTCCAGGTGTCCAGACTTTCAATGGGGTTCACCGCATCCTGTGTGGTCACCTCTCTCCAGTCACGGCACTGTGGCATGTGGTCTCTCTGCTGCCGCCGGCTGCTGGGAGCAAGAGGGGGCCAGGTCAGGTCAGGATATGGGCAGGGAAGGCCCCACAGAGGGTGGGGGTCGAGACTTTGTCATACTCAGGGTCATCTGCTCACACGTGTGGGGATTGGGGCTTTGTTTCTGGAACACTATCTTCTACTCTTTATGCTTATGGTCCCGTAACAACCTATCCTGTGAAGGCTGCCAGACACAGCCTTCCCCAAAGGCCGAGGCCTGCTGCCTGCGGAGCAGCACATACCTGTGGCCTCATGGCCCCCTCTATCCTGCTGTGCCCACCACCCCCTACTCAAGATGTGTCCCTTCCTGCATCCCATTCCTACATCTCCCAGGGGCAGCAGAGTCAACACTTTTGTTCTAAGAAGCCCCCTCCTCCTTCCAGAGCTGTGGCCCCTTCCTGGGCTGAGTGTGACCCCAGCACCTTTAGTCCCTTGTTGGGATATGGGTCTGGGGTCCCAAGGGAGGCTCTTGTCTACCCCCAGCAGAGCTGAGTGGGACCCTAGGGTTCTGTCAGTTGGCCTAGAGCAAAAAGGTAGAAGCATCAGAGGGAAGCAAATTTGGAAGGGCCTCGTGGTCTAGAAGAATCTCTTATGAGCCTTGGATAAAGCAGGCCACCCCTACCGAGCCTCCACCATTGATGGTCCTGTTGCTATAGCCCCTTTCCTGGTGCAGCTTCTCTGTCACTTCCTTGGGTTCCCAGCCTCCATCCTTCCCCAGCCTGTGCCCTTCCACCCTGCCCACAAGGATCTCTTGCTCAATGGCAAATGTGACCTGTGAGCCCCCCCACTCCGTGCCCTTCACTGCTCCCTAGTGCCTTCCAGACCGCTGGCTACCTTGGCACCCTCTTCTCCCATCCCCTGCTTGTCCAATTTGTCCCTGCTCTCAGCAAACTCCTTGGTCTGTCTGTCCTCCTGGTACCCAGCTCCCGTGTAGGGGCGCATGGCTCCTCAGTCGGGCGGGCAGGCTCTGCTGCTTACAGCCGTGACCTTGGGAAAGTCAGGGCCCTTCTCTGATCCTCAGTTTCTTCCTCTATAAGGGGTCATCGTGAACACTGCTCAGAAAAAGTTAACTGGGCATGATTGGTGTGCCCCAGTGCTCAATACAAGTCTCATAAAACTAGCTCACGTCTGCCCACTTGGTGCCCAGTTCCCTTTGTCCTGCAAAGGGATGATGATGCAGTTATGTGTCTTGGGGGCTTTCATTTCAAGGCGGTGGGTGGCAGCTGCACCATCCCATGTGCAGCCCAGCCTGATGGATACTAGGGAGGCTCTGAGCCTTGCTCAGGTGAGGTAAGGTCAGGGAATGGCGGTAGGGTTCGAGTTTAGAGCAGGACTCTGGGGAGGAGTGCAGGCCGTGAGTGGGGGACCCAGCCCAGGTTGAGGATGGGGCTGGGAAGCAGGGAAGGACAGGCTGGAGCCACACTCACAGGCTGCGCTGGGTGAAGGTCTTGCAGGGGGTCCATGGCCTCCAGTGCCACTGGACGCTGAGAGGAGGGGGCACCCCATAGGCAGTGCAGGTGAGGGCCTGGCGGCTGTGGCGGGAGTAGGTGCTGGGGGAGGAGGCCTCCTTCTCGTGGATGTGGGGGGGCACTGGGGACACAAGCAGACAGCTGGTCAGCAGGCCCCTGCCGTGCCCACCATTCTCTACTCAAGATGTGCCCCTTCCTGTAGAGTCCACCCAGGGACAGCAGAGTCCCCTGTCTTGTTCTAGGAAGCCCACCCTGCACCGTCCCTTCTCCCGTCCCGCCCCTGTACCGTTCACCACCAGCTCCAGGCTGATGTTGCGCCGCAGGCCGGCCGCAGAGTTCCACAGGGCGAGGGTGTAGATGCCGGCACTGGCCTCCGTCACCTCCTTGAGCACCAGGGCATGCGGACTATGGCGCCCGGACACTGACTTTCTGTCCTTGTACCTGGCCCGAGAAGGGAGTTCAGGGGCTCACGTGGACCAATACCTGCCCTGTCCTAGCATCCCTTCCCTGCCACAGCCAGGCCCCTACAGGATAACTGCAGTAGACTGTCAGGGGAGGCAGGAAGAGGCTGGTGCCAGAGTCCTGATGGGCCAGGCTGGAGTGAGAGACCCCTCCTGGACCAGACCAGGAGGCTGCTGGGAAGGGCGGCAGGGCTTCAGGCTGGGGCAGCTGCTGACTCTGCATGGAGAGCAGGTGACCTGGAGGCTATGGGGATGGTCTCCAGGCCGCACTGTCTCTCACAGACTTCAATGGTATGTACTGGGAAGGACCGGAAGTGCAGTCCTCCAGTAGCACAGACCAGACCCTTACCGCATGGGGGCTCTGCCTCACTCTCTGACCCCAGCTCTGCCCTTCCTGGAGCTTTTCAGATGCTGGGTCTTCTTGCTGCCCCCACACTCCCACCTGGGGCCTTTGTATTTGCTGTCCTTCTCCTTGCTTGGATGCTTGGTCCCCTAGACACCTGTATGGCTCCCTCTCTCCTACATTCAAATACTTACTCATTAGACAAAACTTTGCCTACTGTCCTATGAACCAGCTCCTGCCCTCTGCCCTGCTTCTCCCTGCCTGCTTCTCCTCACACTGTCCCCTTTACTGCTATGTCCCTACACTTAGAGAAATACACATCGGTGTTCAGTGTATATGCAAATAGATGTGGTTCCTCCCCAGGCCTGACCTGGGAGTGCTGCTGGCAGCTGCCTCTGCAACCCAGACTCTACCTGGAAATGGTCCTCCCTCACGCAGGTGCCTTCCCCTGGTATTCAGCCAGAGTGGTGCGGGAGAGGCACACCCTTGGTCAGAGACCAACAGTGAGGGGGGACGTAGGGGAGGAGCATGAGTCATCCAGGGTCACATAGCAGGACAGGGCAGGGCAGACCTGAGGCCATGTGGCCTGCCAGGCTCTGGTGCAAAATTCTGAGTCTGCCTCCTGCTGCGTCTGTGATCTTCGGCAACCCCCTTCATGGCCCCAAGCCCCCAGTGTCATCATCTGAAAACCGGGGAAACAAAATGCACTTTTTTGCAGGGGTCATGAGGTTGAACTGAGTTACAGCCTGTGGTGTCAGCACTGTGCTGGACACAAAGGGTGCTTCAGGAGCTGAGGGCCAGCCTGTCTGTCCACTAGATCTCTATCCATTCACTTACTCATAGCCATCACATGACAGCCTAGAAGAGTAGACCCTTGTGGGGCTGTGGTGGCTACTGTGCCTGGGGGCAGGTGCCTCAATGGACAATGGGCCCAGCTGAGCACTTCTTAGAGGCAGGTGTTGGCCAGGTGAGAGGAGAAAAACTAGATGTAGTGGGAATGATGAGAGGCAGCCAGCTGCCTGAGCCCCAGGTCTGGGCCAGACCCTGGATGGGTCAGTCTTGTTGGCCTTGGAGAGCAGGGGACAGAGCCCCAGGTATCTCCAGGAGGCTGATATGTAAGGGAGGCTCCAGGCTGCATCAGTGCCTTTTAAGACCCTGTCCCCAAAATGCTGGTCCTCTACCAGGTACTGCTAATGGACCACAAAGCCTATGGCCTTAGAGGTAGGGTTATATAAGGCCCAGGCCCACAGAATCCTGAGGCCCTCCCAGGAGAAGCCTGCTTCCAGCCTGGGACAGCCAGCACAGTGACATCCCAGCTGAGAATGTCTGGGGCCCCTGCTTGCCCAGCTCCAGGCTTTCAGAAAAGGTGATCCTGCCTGGAGGGAGGTGCCCTGGTCTGGGAAGGGCAGGGTTTCTCTGGCCAGCTGGGAAAGGATGAAGCAGAGTTCTCCCAGGAGGCTTAGTGCTCAGGTAGGAATGCCCTTCCCCTTCCCCACCTCTGTTTCCATGTGTACAATGGGGGTCAGGCTAGAGTGTGACATCCCAGGGTTGGACTGCACTGATTGCTCAGATGACCCAAGGGTGTGTGTGTGTGGGGGATGCTGTGACAACCTGAGCTCCTAGGGAGCTCTCTGGGAGCACATAGCAAGGGCGGAGCCACCACTGAGGGACCCTCCCCCTCACTGACCCTTAATACATCCTGAAGGGGAGGCCTTCTCGGGTCACAGACCAGAGCTGGGGCTCTGGAGTCTGTGGGCCTCCTGGAAACTCTTGCTTTCTGCCACACAGCTCAGGCCCAGCCCAGAGCCTGGCCCTACAACAGTCTGTGGAAACTGTGTGGCATCTCTGAACTCATGGATAGGAGGGTCCTGGCGGTGGTAACCTGTTCAGAGGGAGGCCTAAGAAACCCAAAGCCACTGCTGTAGGGCAGGCCCAAGCTCTGTGACATCCTTCAGCTGGCAGGGCCCTCAGGGACACTGAACAGTTGCAGGAATCAGATGGATAAAGCCCTACATTGTGCCCACCACACCCACTGATAACAGGAGGCTGGTGTTTGCAAGCTTTCGTAGCTTAGAAGCAACAAGAGATAACTTTCCCTCTGGCTTAAATATTGTCTTAGGTGCATGTTCCTTAGAGTGTCTTCAGAGGAGAATCCCCATAGGGGTCTCAGGGCACAGACCCTTGATGGGGAGGATGCTGCCCTTCCCGCCTTGTTGGACCTGGTGGGTAGCAAGAGGCAGGGGCCAGGGCTGGTACCATTGGAACTCCGGCGGGGGGTACGCTGCTAGCTTCACAGGCAGCTTCACCAACTCATCTCCTGCGGTGGCCTCCAGGACAGGACCCTTGAGCCACTCGACGCTGATGAAGGGCTTTTCTGCCAGATGGGAGGCATCAGTGTAAAGCTGGGGCCTGGAGTCACTGACCCAGCCCTGCCCAGGGACTCCCAGCCGTGGTCTGGCACCCCCCAGAGGACAGATGCCTGCAGACTGGGGCTCGCCCTGCCCTCTGGGGTCCACTCATTATCTTCCCTTCCCTCTGGCTGGACTCTACACTGCTCAGGTGCACCCTGACCTCTGACCTCCGCCCACACTGCACATGGACCCTTGTTCCTCAGGCTTGATGACTGACACCCAACTCAGCCCCACGCCATACCATGCACAATGACCTCAGTGCTCTCTCGGAATCGCTGGATGCCGTTGTTGGCCTCACACACATACGGGCCCAGGTCATGCTGGCTGACGTTGTGGATGGTCAGGATGCTGGAGAGCTCTGTGTGAGTCTGCTGGGAGCGCCGCTCTGGCACCCACTTACCCCGCTCTGCCTGCCCACGCCCAGGGGAAGCCCAGGGTCAGAGCAGGTGGGTTCTGGCAGAACTGAGCACCAAAGGCACATACCCCAGCCTAGCAGGGACTCTGGAAGCCTTGGACCCAGACCCAGAGTTTTCCTTAAAACTTTGCTATCAGACAGGGTAGGAAAACTTTGCTATCAGACAGGGGCTCTTGGGGCAGGACCCTCTATTCAGAGGCCAGTGTGCACCAGGCCAGGGTGGGGGTGGGCAGTGATGGACACTCCTGGGGACAGTGTGGGCAGTGAATGGGGACTCCGGGGGATGGTTCCAGTATGGCCCTGGCCGGGCTGCTGGCTTCACCTGCTTCCCTGGATAGTCCCAGTCAAAGGTGACACCCGAGTTGAACTCGGCCCACACAGTGCAGTTCAGGACCAGCTTCTCCCCAACCAGCAGCTCCAGCGACTTCTTGGGGAACAGCTGGATGTCATAGAGCTCGTTGCCTGGTGGAGACATGCACAGTGACCCCCACACCCTTCACAGGATGGCACATACAGGGTGTAGGGCACAGGGTGCCCGATGAGACCAGCTGTGGCACCTATAGCCCCATTAGCAGGAATTGGGGGATCCCCCATCCTCTTCCTGCAGTCCCCCCAGGACATGGGCAGGGGTTCCCAGGTGGGGCAGGAGGAGGGCCTGCAGCGCAGGGCAGCCCCTACCTGTGATGTGCACGAGGAACGGGTTGGACAGGAAGGCCTGGCCACCCCAGGTGGTCTCACACTGCAGGTACAGGGCGTCGCGCAGCAGTGGTGTGGGCACCCGCATACCCCGGCGGTCGTCCCACACCACCTCCTGCCCATCAGGCCGCAGTGCTGAGTTTTGCTGCAGAGACATGGTGGCTGTCAGCTCACTTCCTCCTGGCCAGACCGGGGAACTCTTTTTCCAGTGACAGAGACAGGAGGGCCAGATCCTGGGGTGGGGTTGGGGATGGGGGCTGTACCGATCGCAGCGTGACGTTGAGGCCAGGGATGGACACCAGGCAGGGCACCCACATGGAATCCTTCCTGTTGACTAGAAGCGTGTCTGGCTTGTTGATGAACGGCTGCTCCAAGTCTGAGGAGAGGGGGCAGGTTGTGGGCGGGGAGGCAGGGCTTAGGGGTTTTCTACCCAGGCAAGAGGCCCTGGGTGGCGCCCAAAGGGTGCGCAGGTTGGGGCTGGGGTGCAGCTGCTGGATGCCTCTCCAGGATCCAGCACCCTGCCCGTGCCTCCTGGGCAGCCGCGGGGCCAGCTGCTCTGGGTGCCCTCACCTCTCACGAACACGTAGGTGCTGGCCGCGGTGGTACCCTCTATGCGGGCTTTGATGTACTTGTAGTAGCAACGGTAGCTGCCCGTGTTGTTGGCGTGGGCCTCGGGCAGCAGCAGCACCTTGCAGTAGGGCCTGGTGTCCGTGCCCTCGCAGTCTCGAACAACCCCTGTGTCCTCACCGTCCTTCTCCCCCGTGGCTGGTGTCTCGTGAGCCCCTGGCCAGGCCCACTCGAGGGGGTGCTGCCCCCTGACAGAGGACACGAGAGGACAAGGGGGTTCCTGCTGCAACTCTAGGGCACAATCCCTGCGGAGCCTTCCCAGAAGTCAAGCCTTGCCTATAGCTTGTCTCACCCTGATGTTGGAACAGCCCATGGACCCAGCCCGGGGCAGGGTGCTCCTCAAGGCCCTTGGGGGCCTTTGCATGGCTCCTGGGCCTACATATTGCAGGCTGGCTTGCAAAGAAGCCTGCAAGTCATTCCTAGGGCTGCAGGGAGGATAGGAGGTCTGAGGTCTGTGTGGGTGGGCCTGGAGCCAATGGAGGGTGGCTGGGGGTGGGTGTAGGGAACCTGGGGTCCATGCAGGGTAACTTGGGGCATGGAGTGGCCTGGGGTCAGTGAGGAGTGACCCAAGGGTGGGTGCAGGGTAATCAATCTGTGGTGGGAGCAGGTGTAGCATGTCTGCAGGGCAGGGGATGGTCTATGCCTCCAGGAACCCACACCCAGACAACCAGGGAGCCCCACGAAGCCTTTAGGTCCCTTTGCCCTTGGGAGGGACTGCCTTCCAGGTTCTCCTCTACCATCTCCTGCCTTGGCCTTCTGTAGGAGGGACCGGGCCCCTGATCCCTTGGCTGAGGTATGAGTACCTGCAGGAGATGGATAGGCTGTCACTGGAGTCAATGATGTATGTCTCCTCCGTGATGTTTAGGGTTGGGGGGGTCATGGAGTAGCCACTTGCCAGACCTGGGGTGGGAGACAGGGTTAGTATGGCGCTGGATCATGAGTTCACATGGTGATGTCAGTCTGGGACTGATGGGCCTTCCCTGCCCACAAGAGCATACCCCTCTCTATGGCAGGGCTGCCTCAGCTCTTGGCCCCGGGCAGCACCTTCCAGGCCCCAAGACAACCAGGGATCTCTACCTCAGGCTGCCCCTTGCCCTTGTCCCTGGCAACAGACTGGGCCCAGCCCCCAGTGAGCTGTGACCTGACTGAATCCCAGTCTCTGGCCCCATAAGCTCACATAAGCTGGGCTGACGACATGAAGTTGATGGGAGAGACCACAGGCCTTACTCTAAATTGGGGGAGGCCTGGAGTGTGTCACCTTGGCATGGTGACCCCCACATGACTATATGAAGGGCTTTCCCTCCTAAACCCCAGACACACAGCCACTGCTTGTAAGGGGGTCCTTACATGCACAGTGTAGACCCTTCCCAAATGCCCAGAACCAAGGGCCTCCACTGCCCCTGCTGCAAACTCTGCCCATGACCTCACCCTCTCCCAGGTCCCATGGAGTTCGCCTCCTATGTCCTTGGCTCTATCTGCTTCTGTCCACCCTCGCAGCCCCCTCTGGCTGCCCCAGTATCCCCCGACACCCCTTGCCTCGTTCCTCCATCCTTCCCACAGGGCTTGACCCCAAACACACAAATAACTCTGCTTTGAAAACCCTCCTGCTGCCCTGCTGCTCATGCAGCTTCTTGCCCCCATTCTCCTTTCAGCAGGACAGCATGTGCCTATGTGTGCACATGCCCATAGGTGTGGGTCTGTGTGTGTGTGTGTGTGTGTGTGTATCTGGGGCGTGGATCTGCGTGTTTGTGAGGCTGGTGTGTAAGTGGTATGTGTGGCTTTGTGTGTGGATGTGTATGTATGTGTCTGACATGTCCATGTGTGCATGCCCATGGGCGTGTGTGAGTGTGTGTGTGAGATCCCGGTAGGGGTGGGAACAGGCCTTGGGGGAGGTCTGGACCTGGAACTCTGGCAGATGCATCCTGCCAGGACCATCGTGAGACAACAGGAAGAGAGGACTGCGTGGCTGGAGGCCCAGGGCTGTGTCCTGTCCCCCCCCGCAACCCACCGTGTCCCATGTCCCTGTCCTTCTGAGGGGCACAGCTCACTACTGACCCACAGGTCCAGCTCCTCTGTCCTTCCCTGCCCACCTCCCTGATACCAGGTGTCCTGCCCTGGCAGCTTATTGTGGGATGCGGATCCTAGAGGACCCCCACTATAGTTGGCTCTACACCACCCTGAACCCTTGACCCCCGACCCACCCTAGGGTGTAGGACAGCACACTCTGTACACTCAGATCTCATTTAAGCCTCATGTGGACAAGAAGGCCACTAGCCAGAGCCTGGCTCTCCCCTTCCCTTCCGTGCCTCCTGTTGGTCAAAACCTTCTAGGCACCACACCACAGTGGGGCATAGGCAGAAGGCCCTTACTGAGCATCTAGTCTCATTGTACTGACAGGGAAACTGGGGACCTCCAGTTGGACTGCACCATTGCTCTCAGAAAGCAACTCCCCGTCTGGCCACTGTGACCATTGCAAAGTCCCTCCTTAGCCTGAAGGTGTACCCCCTCCTGACACTCAGACCAGTGGGCTCTGCCACCAATTCCACCCTCCCCTGGGCAAGTGTTAGCACTCCCTTCACACCAGCCCCCATTGCACACCTCCAGGGCTGGTGTGTGAAGAGGGTGTCCTGCAGAAGGGAGCCTCCCCTCAGGTGGTTAGGGGCTAGGAAGAAATCCCAGGAGAGGTGGGTGTTGAAGGAGAAATGGGATTTTCCAGGTAGTGGAAAGTGAATAAAGCCACACCAAGCAGATGGCTGGCCTCTGAGCTACAGTAGAGGGAGGTCAGTGGGCTTGGGTTTGGACCTGTGAGGGAAGAAAGGATGGGCCTTCCCAGTGGATCAGTTAGGGGTGAGGCCTGAGGCTGGTGTGTGGGCACCAGAGGAGAAGTATGGCAGCCAGCACTCACCTGCCCCAGGCTTGCGCATGCCCTGTGGTGAGGCCTGTAGCATTGCCTTGGGACCCCCAGGGTCCCATTTTCTGGGGTACACATCCAGGGCACACCCCTGGCACCCCTGGCTAGGAGCTGTGGCAGATGTCAGCCAAGCTTCTTTGGCAGCAAGCTTTTGCCTCTAAGATAAAGTAGGGGCATGCCAGAACTTTCTGCCCAGTGCCCTTCTCTCCAGCTTCATCTCCTGACACATCTCTGAGAGGCACAGAGTGCTCACCATTGTCGCAAAGGGCCGGGCTTTTCATATCCTGAAGTCTTTGCTTTCACCTGTCTTTTCACCCTGGACATTTGTACTTCCTTCCCTTCTGCAGAGCCCCCTCTACAGGGCCTAGTTCACATGTCCCTTCCCTATGGTGGGGCAATCATCATTACTCAGGCAGCTTCTGCCTCCTGGGCTCCTGCTGTTAGAACGTTTATCAGACTGATTTGTGGTTTTCTGGTCACATGTGAAGAGAAGCTGTATTTTATTGATCTTCCTAAGCTCAGTTCAGAGGAGATGTACACCGAAGATTGAGGGGATTGATTCAAGAATGGTAAGATGGATGATGAACGATCAGGTGAATAAATGGATGGGTGTGGGTGGATAGATGGGAGGGTGGATGGGTGGCTGAATAGTTGGATGGATTGATGGTGGGTAGATGGATAGTGGATGGATGGAATGATGAATGAGTGGTGGGTGGATTGATGGATGGAGGGTGGATTGGTGAATGGGGCATGGTTGAGGGGTAGATGGGTAGATGGGTGGGTGGATTGTGGGTGGATGGGTGGATGGGTGGATAGGAGTGGATGGGTGGATGAATGGGTGGGGGTTGATGGGTGGATGTGGAATGGACGGGTGGACTGTGGGAGGATGAATGGATGAGAGGGTTGGTGAATGGAGGGTGGATGGGTGGATATGGGTGGATAGGTAGATGGGAGTAGATTGGGGGGTAGATGAGTCGATGGGTGGGTAGATTGTGGGTGGAAAGGTGGATGTTGGAGTGGATTGATGGATGGGGAATGAGGCCTGTAGGATCTTCCTCCATAGAGGGCACCGTACCACCAAAGGAAGCATCCATATCACTGTACTGAACAGACAGACCATCCATTTTCCTTGCCAACCCTTTTATCATCTGTGCAAGCCTCTCCTTTGTCTCCAGTACCCCTGTCTTCACTCACTTCCACCAGGCTCTGCATGCTCAGCAGACTTTGCTGTAGACCTCACCATCCTCAGCCTCAACTGAAATCTGACTTTCTGAAGCCACCCCTCTCATTGGGGCAGTACTGCTCTCCACTGCACATACCTGGCAATGAAGGGCTCCTTGTGGTCACCTCTGTTCTCTTATGGTACCACCTACTCCCCACTAAAGCTGTCATCAGCTGCTGTCGTGGTGACTTCCATTCATTCTCTGCTCCTAGCTTTCCAGCTCCTGCAACCACAACTCACACCATCCCCCATGACCTCAGAATCCACGTGGATGACTCACCAGCATCCTGGCCTTTGTGGTCTTCATCCCTACTGTCCTTCCGCCTCCTCTCAGCCACTCACTTCCTGGGCACACCCTGGAACTGGTCCTCATGAGAACTACACCATTACCAAGTGCCTGCCTTGCCCTGCTCTCCCCATCTCCTCTTGCTAGGTGCCCTTATGCCACTTCTGCTAAGTCCTTCAGCCTCATGAAAACTCCCAGTCCAGGGACCTCTTCCCATAGGCAAGGCCCCCCAAGGCCCCCCCCCCAAGGCCCCTCCCTGGCCTTGCCCTTGTCTACTGGCATAGTGCGGCCTTCAGCCCATCATCCTGATCCTTTCCTTGCCTCTCACCTTCCACCCCATCCTTGCAGCACCACCATGGCCCTCAGTGGCTCAGCACGCAGTGCAAAGCCAGAGCCCTGTGCTATTGCCCCACCCCCTTCTTTTCCTGTAGATGGATCCTAAATGAGCCCTCAGACTGAAGTTCAAGGCGTTCTTTCCTCCCTCACTCTCAGCATTAATGAAGTAAAACCATCATATGGAGATCATCTTTCCCCATCCGAACTCTACACCCCCTACCTGGGCCCTGGAAGCCCCCTGACACTCGCACTCCCAAGGCCAAGACCTCCATCTCCCATCCTATAAACAAGTCTTGCCCCACCCGCCACCACCCATTCCTTGATCCTCTATTCGCTTCCTGTGCCTGTCCCCTTTCCCCTTTCCTATTCCCCTTCACCGCAAAAGCTCTGCTTGCTGCCTTCTCCTCTTAAGTTCATCCATCCTTTCTCTGGGGTGCAGATCTCCTTCTCCTCCAACCCCCTGCTTCATGGAGCCATTGGTCAAGGCATCCCATGACCTCCATGTTATAGGACCAGTGGGTGCTCCAGGCAGAGAGCAGGGCTGCTTCCTCTTCTGCCACCTGCTGTGAGCTCACTGTACTCTTATCTTCCTCCTTCCCCTCTGCCCAGCACCACATGTACTCCCTCTCACTCTCTTCTCTGTAGGTCTCTTCCCTAAGTGTCTGGATACTTCCAGAGTCTCTACCTCCTGTCCTTCTCTCAACTCCAGCCTGAAGTATCCAGCTGCTGCTGCACTTAGCCACCTTACAGACACCCCAAGTCTGACATTTCTGATACTGAACTCCAGACTCACACCCTCTTCACCTCTGCCCAAGGTTTCTCCTTGATAGTTCCCACCTCTCCATATGGGAGCAGCTGTGGACACGCTTCTCCTCACCCTGGCCAATCACCGACCACCAAAGCATCTCAGAGCCAGCCCCTGCTGTCTCATTGGGGCCTGCCCAACTGCACTTTTCCCCAAAGTGGGCTTCTGGGCCTATTCTTGCCCTCCTTCAGTCCCCCACATAGTTGTAAGTGATACATAGGGAACAGAAAGGGGCCATATCATGCTCATGGTTAAATCCCTTCAGTGATTTCCCCTGCATTTTCAGGAAAATCCAAACTCCATGGCTAGACCCCTGATCCCTTTCCATTCCCTCTTGGGCCACCCTCACCTTGTGTTCATGTTCTCCAGCCATCATGCCCTTCAGGCTCTTCCATAATGTGCATGCTCCTTCCTGTCCCGGGGCTTTGAACACACTCCTCCTGATTTGCATCCTCTCACATGCCCTGCACAGGCTGGCTTCTTCTCACCTTAAAGCCTTAGCTTAGCCATGACCTTCTAACCCCTTCTAAAACCTAAATCCTCCTTTAATATTCATCTTAACTTTCTGGTTGCTTCCTTAATCCTTCTTGTCACAATTTGTAAATATCTTATTTACTTATTTGTTTAAGTTACGTTTTTCCATTTCCTCTACTAGACAGTAAATTTCAGTGGGGTAAGAACCAGTACAGTTTCCTTTTCTACCCCACCCCATGTCTAGCACAGCATTTGGCACAGAATCAAGACTCCATAAATACTTGTTGAATGAATAAATGGATGACCGGATAGACGGATGAATGAGTGAATGGATGGAGATATGGGTGGATGGATGGATGAAAGAAAAGATGGCTAGCTGGACTGTCAGATGGACAGACAGATGAATAGAAGGATGGATGGATAAATAGAAGTACAAATAGATGGAAAGAAGGATGGGTAAATGGATGGATGAAAGGAAGTATGGCTATGTGGAAGGACAGATGTACAGACAAATGGATAGAAGGACGGACAGATGGATGGATGGATGGATGGATGGATGGATGGATGGAAGGGTGGATGAATGGAAGGATGGGTGGATGGAAAGATGGATGAAAGGATGGAAGGGAGGATGGCTAGTTAGGAAGATAAATGGACAGACAGTGGATAGAAGGATGGATAGATGGAAGGGTGGGTGGATGGATGGATGGATGGATGGGTGATGGGTGATGGATTAAAGGGTGGAAGGAGGGATGGCTAAATAGAAGGATAGATGGACAGATGGATAGAAGGATGGATAGATGAAAGAATGGGTGGATGGACGGAAGGAAGCAAGGATGGATGAATGGATGGGTGGATGGACGGAAGGAAGCAAGGATGGGTGGTTGCATGGATGGATGGGTGGATAGAAGGATAGGTGGATGGCTTACTGGCTGGCTAAACAAACCTCAGGTTTTCCTTTAGGTTGAAACTATGTCAGACCCTGTCATTCCTCTGGAAAATGTTTCCAATTTTAAAGACCAAGCTCCCTGGTGACCATGTGTACCCCAGAATGCTCAGTAGCTAAGGCAGATTTGGTCCAATGACTGCCTTGCCCAGAGGCTCCATGCTGCCCAACCCCCACCTGCAACCCCAAAGAAGATGCATCCTTCCTGCCTGGTTGTTGTCTGTCCCCACTGTCCTTCCCTTCCCGCAGCAGGAAGCGCTGTCATCCTGGCCTCTGCTGCACTCCCCCTGCCTTCCTGTTCCTGGCCCAGGAACTGGCTTCTTCCTTCCCCTGGCTGGCGTCCCTGGCCCCCCAGCTTGCAACAGAGCAGTCAGGGCAGGCGCTGGGCCGAGGTCAGGGAGGCCAGAGTGCACACCTCCTCTTCTGTGTGCTGTCAGCAGCCTTGGGCAGTGGGGATCCTGGAGTCAGCCACAGGCAGCCGGCTGTGGGAGCAGCACACTGGGATCCTGGGTGAGGGGCGAGTCACAGGGGGCGGGGGTGTGGGAAATCCTGTGCATTAGGCACTGGCCATGACCTTGTAGTCACTGCCTCATTTGATCCTCACACAGCCTGGGAGGAAGGGAAGAATCATGAATCTAGTCGGCAATGAGGAAACTGAGTCTCCCAGCCCCATAGCACCAGCAGGCTAACAGCTGTGCAGGAGCCCAGGTCTGGAAAAGCCCAGGCCCATCCCTGCCCAGTCCTAGCCCTCACATCTCTCGGTCCCCTTCTCTCCCACCACTAACCTGAGTGCTGGCCTCTCCTCCTCCCTGCTCCCTAGCAGCCTCCTTTTTGGCCTCCAATCTGTCCCTAAGCCCAGAGGGGTGTCGTGACCTGAGGAAACCTGCACTGGACCCTCAAGGCCCTCTGGAGCTGTGCATGCCCTTGGCCTGGCCTCCAGGGTGATGCCCATCCTAACAGGCCCTGCCCTCCTTTCTGGCTTCACCTCCCAATGCTCCTGCCACAGCCAGCATCTAGTAGGTCCTTGCCCACCTCCCTGCTTGCCTCAGGTTGTACACTTTCTCCTTCCCTGCTCTCTGTGGCTGGAGAATCACTGCTCCTGCTCCAAGACACTAGGCTGAGCACATTGTCCTTACCCTGGCCCTGATCCTCTACATGGGGAGGATTTGTATCATCAGGCAGCTCCTGGGGGTCATGGCTCTGTCCTCAAGTCCAGTATGGCCAACCTGGGGATGACGTCAGGATTGTCTGTGAGCTCAGGGGTGCCCCCACACACTGCCAGAATATAGTGGTAGTGGTTATTGCATTTGATAATTTCTTCCTGCAGACACTGTCATGGTCACCCTGTGGGTGATGGAGACTATATGGCAGTAATGCCAGTCTGATCCACACACTCCTTAGCAGCTATGTCCAGACGGACAGAGGCAGCTATGGCTGCAAACTGGAGGCAAGCTGAGGGAGAAACATGGGAGACAGCCGGCCAGTTGAGGCTGGGTTTGGGGTCTCTATGCATCTGTCCTAGAGCTGAGTAGATCTGGGGAGACCTGCTCCAGGTCTCTCTCTTTCACTCTTGGCCAGAAGGCACAGGGGTGTTCAGTCCTAGAGTCCCCCCACACCTGGCCGGTAACCTCTGTGCCTCCAGAGGTCAAGGGTAGGGTCAAGAGGCCACAGTTCCCTGACCATACAGGGCTGAGATGTCTGGGATGAGAGGGGCTGTTCCCAGAACGTGCTTGGAGCCCCTTGAGCCTGGCTGTGTGCTCCACAATGCCACTCTCTGGCTGTATGGCCTTGGGTAAGTCCCTTGCTCTTTCCAAGCCCCAGTTTTCCTACTTGAGAAATGAGAATTGTTCCCAGGATTACAGGGAACCACAAATAACAATACCACATAAGAACCATAGCAAGAACAAACTGTTGCTGGCTCATGCACACTGAGCCCTTGGCTGTCACTGTCTGCTGAGTGCTTTGTATGTCACAGTTGTGGTGGTGGTGGGGGGTGTCAGAGAAAGCCATGCTGGCAGGAGGGGGTGAGCTGAAATGGGCTTTGTAGACTGAGTAGGAGTTTGTTCCAGGAGAACACACATGGCAGAGGGAATGTGCAAGGCCTGAGTATGGTTGACCTTGGATTGTCACATAGACAGAACTGATGTGGGTCAATGAGGCCACAGAAAAGGGTCCCAGGTCCCAGGCCAGCCTCAGACTTTTGGCCTTGCTCCCTGGGGTGCTGCCTTCTGGTGATGGCAGGGCTCTGAGCCCACCTTTGAGCTCCCCCACTCTCCCTGGCAGCTCTCTTGAGCTCCAGCCCTGGTTGGGGGTGGGGCTTGCTTCCAAGATGTCTCTGGCAGGGCACCCCCCAGCCCTCCTACCAAACCACACTCACCACTGGGCAGGATAGCTGGAGCCACAGGGCACACAGCTGTGGACGAGCAAGTGTCTAAAAGATAGAGAATTCCCAGTGTTGGCAAGGATGTGGGCACACAAGCACTCATCGTAATAAAAGAATATTCACGTGCTTTGACCCTCAAATTCTGCTTACCCCATACATACTATTTAGGATAATAGTAGCCAACATGGATTTAACACTTTTCTGTGTGTCTTCCCAGGACTATGCACATCACACCCCTCTAACGCCCCACTAAGGTGGGTACTATTCTTGGCATTTCGCGGGTGAGAAAACTAAAGCACAGAAGTTAACTTGTTGCTCAGAGATGATCTCTGGGGGACAGGATTATGGGAAGTTACCACTTACTCTATACAGGATCGCATTATTTGCATTTCTGCAGTTTACGAAATGTAAAGGCCTTCAGCTGATCTGACCATCTTCCTTCCTTCAGCCCTGGAAGCATTGCTCTCCCTTCCACTAGGTTTCCCATCCTAGGGACGGTCACCTGTCAGGCATTCCTGACTCTGCCCACCCCCCACAGCCCATTAGTCCATTCTCAGAGGCAGCACCAAAGGCAGGGTGGCTGGGAGCTCTGGGCCTGTCCCTCTTCTCTCCCTGCCCCCCTGGCAGAGGGCTTTGCACTTCCAGCACGCAGACATCTAGCAGAGGTTGCCTTCTGCCCGGATAGCCACATCTTGGGACTGCCCTCCTCCAGTCCCCTGCTGTCTAGCCCTCCAGTCCTCTACTGTCTGGTGTGGCCCACCACACCAGTGTCTTCCCACTGGTCCAGATCTTACCCAGTGGTTAGATTATTTTTCTAGAACACAAGTTGCTTTCCTGCCTAAAACCATTCCGCTGCTTGGCGGCAGAAGCTGAGCTCTTTGCATGGCCTTATCTAGTGCCCACTCCCTAGAGGTACATGTTGAGGCCCCTCCCCCCTGACCGGGGACCCCATTGCATGTTTCTGCAGCTCCATGCAGTGGTCAGCTCATTACATTTGACAGTTGCTTTGTGCAAGGATGAGGGAGCTAATGCTCGCCTTTAATGGTGGCATCCCCAGTATGAGACTTGGCCTGGGATTGCTGCCCACTCCCCCGAGGATCTAGGGGACAATGGGGCAGCACACAGTGTGTGGGCAGCTGTGGAGGTGAGGGATGGACATGGAGATGTCCTGTCTTGAGGTAGGCATGTTGCCCAGGGGCAGACTTGGGGGAAAGGCAACGTGTCTGTGGGGCATGTGGCTTTTGAAAGGTCTCTGGGACAATCAAGGTAAAAATGTCCAGAGGTGGTCAGAAATTTAGTTTCCCCCATGGTCTCCCCTCTAGATCCTTCCTTGGGGAACGTGGACAACCACCTGCCCCTTCTAACCCCTTGGCCCTATGCCATCTGAGACCAGATACTCTAGCACTTGACACTCTAGCACCTTGTGAGCCATTTCACCCCTCTGGCCTTAATTTCCTCATCTCCAAAATGGGCACAATAAGCCTATGACACAAAGCTAAAACTTTCACACACCCTAGGGTAAAGCAATTTGATTTACCATTTTATACTGAGGTGAGGCCCCGCTGCTGGACACTCCAAATGTGCATGTGTATGTGTGCGTGCCTGTGTGCTGCTTAATACAGAGGAATCTCCATTTGGTAGAATTTAGGGTGGCTTTGAGAATGGGGCTTTAGGTCGGGTGACGATAAGAGCTTCCCCTGGAACTGCCTGAAAGCCTGCATTCATGCCTCTGAGGCACACAGCGAGTGGGAATGAAGCCCCCTCCCACCCACCCACTTGGAACAACACCATCCTCCCTCCACCAGCCTAGAGCTCCTGGCCACCTCCCAAAGGCTGGGTGAAAGACAAGGTGTATCTAGAGTAGGAGAAAGGTCATGTGCTGAGAGCTGGGGTGTGTTGTGGGTGTGGGCTAGGCAGACATAGGGTTAGGGATGCCCTTGGGACCCCAGTGGGAAGGGTCAAGAAGTTGGTGCTTATCATCGGCAGTGCCACTGAAAGGTCAGATAAGATCTGTTTTCTAGAGGTCCCATGGGGGCAGCATGGAGGTGATTTCAGGGAGGGCGGGCTGCCTGAATCCCGCTGAGGGTGATATGGGGGGAGGGGCATGCTGGCAGATGCTGGGCTCCTGGTGCAGGGCAGCTGTGCCAGGCAGTTGCCTGGCCTGCCTGGGGTCAGGGCTCTGCTCCCTGGCGGCAGGACGGGCGGTGTTATCGGACAGCCCAGCTGGCTCAGAGGTGGCCCCCCAGCACTTCTAAATCGGGGCCGTGGGCTCCTGCCACAGGAAGAGGGAAACGCAGGCAGGATGTCCTCTCCTGTGGCCGACAAGTCCTTTCCCATGAACCCCTGCTGACCTCGCTGGACACGTGGCGGGGCTCCCCCACTCGCCACCCAGACCTGCGCCTGCTCGTGGGGCCACCTCCACCCTGGCCTGGCCTGGTGGGAGGGTGGAGGTGGCCTGAGGCTCGGGGTCCCGGCCGGGGCGTGCCTGCTCCTGCCCCACCCAGGCCCAGCCCCTGCCAGCACTGAATGCCCGCACCTTCCTGCTCCCAGACTTCTCCCTTTGGCGTGACCGGAAAACTGAGATCCCAGAGGAAGCCAGTGTCTGAAAAGGATCGAAACTCAGGAATCCCTGGCTCCAGCTGGACACGTCGGCTGCCTCTGGCTCTGAAGTCAGTGCAGGGAGTGTGAGGGACTCTCCGGACCCCTCCCTCTGCCCACCTCCCTCTCCGAGAGGCATCTCAGAGAGCCATGGGGGCCAGGCCAGGACCTAGGGGGGTTGAAATCTGCCATATGGAGGAAAACACCCAAATGACAGCAGTAGGAGTATAAGCTAGATGCAGAGAAGAACTTTCCACTTAATTTCCCTGGGTTCCCTGACTCCTCTCTGCCCTTTTACACTCAAGCGCTCCCAAATTTCCTCCTTCCTTATCTGGCCCGGGTGCATCAACTGGGATCTCCCAGGAAGTCCCGCTGGGCACCTCCACCTGGAGGACCTGCCTCCCAGGGCAGCACTTCCTCTTTCCCTACATGTGCCCCTCCTCCCATCTGGTCAACAGTCTTCACGACCCACTCTGTGGCTTAAGCCAAAGACTAGCATACATCCATCTCACCCCACCATCTCCTGCTGTCTCCTCCTCTGGTGTATTGTCCTTGCCATGGGCTCCCATCTTGTTTTGCTCCTCTGGCAATGCTTTCAGGGAACCTGACTAGGTGGCTCTCTGTCCAGAACATCCCCTTTCCAGGTGTGCTGCCGGCTCCTGCCACCTCCAACAGCCTCACCTCCCCCACCCCACCCAAGACTAGTGTCATCTGACTAACCCTGAGTCCCCACATGCCATCTGCACTTTCCTGCCTCTGAACCTTTCAGGGGTTCTTTGCCCTACTTGGAATTCCCTTCCCTGGAGTCTGCAGACCCTTTCAAGAAGCCCTGAGCTGGAAATGATGCCACCTTCCTGAGCAGCCCACAGCTCCCAGCTGGACCTCATGGGGGTCACTGAGCACCTGCATCCCTATGATACAGATACCATGCCTGTGTCCCTGCCAGTCTGGCACTCAGGAAACCCCTGCAGGATGGGGCTGGTCCAAATCCTCCCTGAGCTACCCTGAGCAGGCACCCTAGCTTGCGACGTGCACAGAACTGCAGTCTCCTTCCCTGGATCAGGGTCCCACTGCCTGGGGCAGGGTGGGGAGCTGGCCAGATCATCCTCTTGTTATGCCTCATTCTCAGTGCAGTGCCTGGTAGTGTGGGCACTGTGCTCTGTGGAGGAAGAGAGCCCTTCAGCCACAGTGACTGAGCCGGGGCCAGTGGTCCACAGGACTGAGTAAGGTGGCCCAGCCCCCACATCCTGCCTGCGCTGACTTACATCCCCCATCCCACCCCCACACCTTTGTCCAGACTTGGGTCTGGCTCAGGGCTGAGTAACAGGGACAGCAGAGAGCTGATTGGCTGGCAGGGGCCACTGTCCTTAGGCCAAGGCAGTCCTGAGCAGTCACTTGCTTCCCCTACCTGTCCCTGAGCTGATTTCCTACTGTCCAATGGCACAAACAGCCTTTCTCTAGAGGGACTCTCCTCCCTCTTGGGCCCATCTTCTGCCACTTGCCCTCTCCACAGGGACACTGCCAAGGCAAAGCTTTTTGGAACTGGACTGGGACCCCAAGCCATAAAGTCGGGCCCAAGCACAGCCCTCAAGTGCTTGCCCATTGCACTGCTATGCATGGGGAAACTGAGGTGCAGGGAGAGGAAGATAGAGCCCCAGGCCACAAAGCCAGTTAGGGGCAGAGCTGGGACAACAATCTGGTTCTAGGACTAACTGCACACGTTTGAGGGGTCAGCTTCAGGGTTCCCAAGATTCTCACCTACCAGTATTTGGCCACCCACCCTGGGTGCCCTGACACTTGGTTACATTTAAGTGTTTATGTGTCTGCTCCAGCATCACCTACCAGGCTGGGAGCTCCTCAGGGCAAATGCAGGGCTCATTTCCTACCAGCCATGCCCTGATCCAGCCTGGGCTATCTTGCTCCGCGGGCCCCTTCAGCTAACATCCTCTCTCCTCTTCACTGCCTGACTTTGGTAAGAGCCACCCGCACTCCCTGTAGGACTGGTCTCATCTGTCTTCACTCTTCCACCCCCTGGGTACACTACAGCAGGCTCTCCCAGTTCTTACACCTTGTGGTATGTTCCCTGTCTCCCGGGAAGCCTCTTCCTGTTCTAGCTTCCTCCCTGGGGTGGGGGAATCCCATCCTGGAACCTTTGCTCTGCTCTCACTCCACCTCCCCAGCCCAGCCTCTCTCTTGAGCCTCAGACACTACATGCAGCTGCCTGCTGGGTATCTCCTCAAGGTGGGGTCTCCCATTATCAGCCTGACCACCTTCACTTCTCTCCATGTTCATTCAGTCACTCAACAAGCTCACCAAATATCTGTGGGAGCCTGACCTCAGCTGGATGCAGGAGAGCAAGGAAGGACTAAAGGGCAGCCCCTCTTCTCTGACCTGCCCCAACTCAGATGTCCTCCTCCAACCTGCCTCTAGATTCATCCACACCTACTTCATCTCCCCTGTCCTCTGCCCTTCACCTTGCAGGGCATAGAGAAGAGGGCTTTGTTATCCTATAGATCTGGGTTGACCATTTCCCTTACTGCTGACCTCTGGGAACCTTGAAGAAGTTACATATGTCTTTATTCTGTGCCCCCCATCTATAAAATGGGTCTAACACTTCCTTGTGAGTTAAAACAGTTAAAACATGTAAAGCCAGTACTCAATATGGGCAGAGTTCAAAAGTAGTAAGCCCCCCATCCCCTTCTCCAGCCGTTCCAGCACTTTGCTCCCAACCACTGGGGACCCATGACCCTCCTTCCACCCTCTGATTCCCTGGGTCACTAGATCATGCGTGGACTTCTAGCACATCATCACCAAACCCCTGAGGGGTTATCCCTGACATCTCGATCCAAACATACTCCTCTGTTCCCTCCCTCATCTTCCACACTCCCTTTTCTCCAACCGCACAGGGGCAACTTCTGGTTATATTCCTTTCACAGACCGGACCCTGTCTGTCTTGCGCTTAAGATCCTTCCGTGGCTGCTGCTGCCTTATATATAGTCCAGGCTCTTGAATTTGGCCTTCAAGGCTCCTGACCCATTAAATACAGGGAGCGCTGGAATCCTGCCTCTTGCCACGCTGATCGCTCCTGAATTGCCAACTCAAGACTCCCCTCAAGTTCCCACGTGCACCTGCGCCCAATCCGCCTGACGGCTTCTGTCTCTGGCGGTCCCCGAACCGCTGTCCCGGCAATCTCTGGCCTGGGGAAGGTGGACACCTGCCCGGAGCGCCCTCTGGGGGACCGACCTCGAGCGCAGCTAGGAAGAGTCGGGAAGTGCGCACCCAGGTCTGCGGCCCCGCGGGGATTGCCGCCTCGGTCACCGGGGTACTGTCCCCGTTGCGCGAGGGTCTGAGGGCAGAGCCGTGCAGCGCCGGGACTCCGCCGGGGAGGTAGTAAGCAAGCGAAGGATCCTATCTGCGAATGCCGTGCGATGGGGCCGGGCTCCAAGGGAGCTGAGCCACAGACAGTGGAAGGTGGTCGAGGACCCCGAGCACAGTCCCTCCGGTGCGGTGCAGACGGTGCCCGGTCCCTGACCCGGCTTCAGTCTCCGCCCGCCCTTTCCTGATCCCGGAGGGCCCTGGCCCTAACTGCCGTGCTCCATCGGCGTCTGTATCCCCGGGCTCCCAGCCCCGTCTCCCCTGCTGCCCCAGGCTCCCGGGGGTCCAGTGCCCCCCCACCCCATCCCTCGTCTCCCCGGGGAAGTATCCCCCCCTCGCGGCCAGCCGCGCACTCGGGCGGGCGGCGGGCTCACCGCGCTCGCCGTCGAGCAGTCCGAGGCAGAGCCACAGGCGCAGGCACAGCGCGGCTTCCCGCTGCATCTCCGGCCGCTGCGGCGCGGGTCAGACCTGCGCCGCCGCCGCTTCGGGCTCGGTGTGTGAGCGCGCGGCCAGGGCGCGGGCGGGGCTGGGGCCAGGCCGCGGGCGGGGCGGGGTCCCGGCGGACCCCCTAGGGGGTGGGGCCAGGCCCGTCGGACCGCCCCTCGCACCTATCAGTCCCGCCCCCTGGCCGGGTGGAGCTTGCCCGCTAGATCCGAGGTACCCGTGTGGCTCAGCGGCTTGGAGGCTGGTTAGTGTCCTCCTTCGGAGTCCGTGGCCGCCCTACAGCCCCCCGGGACCCCTGTGGGAGGACAGAGAATGCAAATAATGCACCGGTCCTTCACTGCGCGCTGCAAAGGGAATGAACCCCGCAGCGGTCAAGGTTAGACAAAATGTAACGGGGTGTAAAATTTTTCTGTAATTTCCTTTAATCAGTAAATACAGTGTTTAAAGTAATAAAAATACAAAGCAATGAATACAGTATGTCAAATCTTCGAGAACATTCGGTAAGCTTTGTGTGGATGGAGGCTGCACCCTTGGGCGAGACATCCAGTGTTAACAAACCTCCTCCCTACAGGCACCGCCTCCTCTTTAGATCTTCCCCAAATAGTTTTACTCTGAGCTCATTCATAAGTCCTTGTATCAGGTGACGCTTTACTCTCTGACTTGGCAACCCTCTCACAGACTTCCTTTCTCTTTTCAGTTCTGTCTCTAGAATTTTCCTATTTAAAAATAAATCCCATGATGATGACTATCGCAGCCTTCCCTCCCCCGCTTTTATTCACACTTCAGTCCCCCCGTCCCCACGCAAAAGTCCATTCATCCTGGCCAAAAACCAAGACCAGATTGTTGATAACAACCATAACCAATCTCAACTGAGAGTAATAATTAAATGTTAGAAATTTGTGATAATTCAGATGATTTAAAAAATTATGTTGGAGGAACCCCGCAACCAAATAGATGAAGTTAGACTTTTTCTCAACTATATATTGATTTTATTCCAATATTTTTAGTTTGAAAATAAAAACTTGTTGTAAGATATAGCACACATAAAAAGTATATATCAGTGTATTATAAGTGTTAATTTAAAATCTGCCTACACCACCCGGATCAGAGCATATAGAATGGCAGGAGCATTCCAGAAGTCCCCACCCTTTCCCGTCACAAACCCCTCCCATCCATCCTCCGTGACCCACCAGTCCTGGCCTTATCATTTCCCTGCTTCTGTTTATCTTGTTATTACCCAAAAACATGTTTTGGCTGTTTTAAAACTTTATTTAAATTGATTCATCCCATATATTCTTTTGTTCACCATCTTTTGTGTGATACATGTACCACGATGATGACCTCGGCTTCACTCATTTTCATAGCTGTGGTGATAACCACAATTAATCTGTCCCTTTACTGTTGAGTTGAGTTTGAGTTGTTACCAGTTCCCAACTTTTGCTGCTAGGAACATACTTGTGTATGTTTCTTGGTGTACATGTGCCTGTTCTCTAAACATGTGACTAGGAGTGAAACTGCTAGGTTAGAGAGTGTGTATCTTCAACTTTGCTGGACAGTAACAGCTATTTTTTTGTTGTTGTTGTTGTTATTTGTACTATTTTGCACTCCACAGCAGTGTAATTAGTTCCCTGTACTCTGTATCTTCACTGGCACAGTATTGTCAGTTTTGATTTCTTAAATTTAGCCATTCTGGTTGGCTTATAGGGGCAATCTCATTATGGTTTTCATTAGCTTTCCCCTTATTACTGTTGAAGCTGAACACATTTTTATAATTGACCATTTAAATTTTAAGTTGTTTGCTCTTTACCACTGTCTGTTGTCTTTTTCTTACTGATTTGTAGAAGTTCTTTATATATTCTGGATATGAGCCCTTTGCCAGTTTTGGATATTATTGCTGTGCAACAGATTACTCCAAAGTGTAGTGATATAAAACAGCAACCATTTTATTTTGCTTAGGCTTTTGAAAGGCAGAAATTTGAGAAGGAGTTGGCTGGGTAATTCTTGCCTGGGGTCTCTCATGAAGTTGCTATCAGCTATCCAAAGGCTTGATTGGGTTGGACAGTTGGCAGGTGATGCTGGTTGTTGCCTGGGAACTCACCTGGGGCTGTCAACCAGCATCCACGGCCATTCCAGCATGGCAACCTCAGAATAGTAGAGCTGGCTTCCCCAGATAAGTACCCCAAGAGAACCAGCTGGAAGCTACATGGTCTCAAAGTGGTAGTTACAGCCTCCTGGGGAGACATACTATCCAGCTTTTAGATAGGGAGAGGCAAGGTCACACTGACGAAGAGCATGTGGGAAGGGAGATACTGTTGAGCCATCTTTGGAAAATACACTTGGCCACAATGTGCTGCTGGAATCCTCTCTCCCATTCAGTATCTTTTCACCCTCTTAATGGTGTCTTTTTTGGGGGGAGAGTGGGAAGGATGTGAGACAAAGGATCTTAAATTTAATGCAGAACCCTTATGATTTATTTTCCTTATGGTTGTGCTATTTGTATCCTTTTAAAGAAATCTCTTTCTTGCATGAAGATATTTACTATTTTTTTATCATTTACAATTTTTTTTTGAAAATTGAAAAAAAAATTTAATGTTTATTTTTGAGAGAGAGAGAGAGGCAGAGAGAGAGAGAGAGACAGAATGCCAGTGGGGGAGGGGCAGAGAGAGAGAGAGAGAGAGAGGGAGACACAGAATCTGAAGCAGGCTCCAGGCTCTGAGCTGAGACATTGTCTGAGACATTGTCTCATTGTCTGAGACAGACAATGTCTCTGCATTGTCAGTACAGAGCCCAATGAGAGGCTCCATCTCACGAACCCGTGAGATCATGACCTAAGCTGAAATCAAGTGTCAGAGACTCAACTAACTGAACCACCCAGGTGCCCCCAGGGTGGTTAGTCCTCTTACATTCAAAGTGATTGTTGATGTGGCCAGGTTTAAATTTGCCACCTTGATATCATGCTTTGGTTTCCTATTCATCGCATCTGTCTTTTGTTTCTTGTTTTGTCTTTCTCTTTTTTGGACTGAGTACTTCTGTGGTTTCATTTTATCTCTTTTGTTGGCTTATTAGCCATAACTCTTTGTTTTCTGACTTTAGAGGTTGCGTTAGGGTTTATGGTATATATCTTTAACTCATATTAGTCTACCTTCAAGTGATAATATACTGCTTCACATTGTTGATGGAAATTTGAATTGTTACCGGTTTCCATTTTTTGCTGCTAGGAACATGCTTGTATATGTTTCTTGGTGTACATGTGCCTGTTCTCTAAACATGTGGCTAGGAGTGAAACTGTTAGGTCAGAGAGTATATTCTTCAACTTTGCTGGACAGTAACACCTATTTTTTTGCAATAGTTTACCTCCATTCTCCTCTCTCAGCTTTGATGCAATTGTTGTCATTCATTTTACTTGCTCCTATCATAAGCCCCACAACACCTGATCATTCCTTTTGTCTAGTCACTTATCTTTCAAAGACATTTAAATAATAAGAAAACATGTTGTATATTTATCATTTCTGATCTGTCAACATTAGGTATCATTTTATTTCTACCCATAGGACCTCTTTTTTTTTTAACATTTCTTTCAGTGTGAGTCTGCTAGTGATGAATTCTCTCAGGTTTTGTAGGTCTGAAAAGTCTTTATTACTTCTATCTTCTTCTGGGACTCTAATTACAAGAATACCAGATCATTTGATATTTCCCATAGTTTTCCAAGACTTATTTTTTAGCCTTTTTACTTAAAAAAATTTTTTTAATGTTTATTTATTTTTGAAACAGAGAGAGACAGAGCATGAACGGGGGAGGGGTAGAGAGAGAGGGAGACACAGAATCGGAAGCAGCCTCCAGGCTCTGAGCCATCAGCCCAGAGCCCGACGCGGGGCTCAGACTCACGGACCGCGAGATCGTGACCTGAG
Organism: Prionailurus viverrinus; assembly: GCF_022837055.1. Classification (NCBI taxonomy): domain Eukaryota; kingdom Metazoa; phylum Chordata; class Mammalia; order Carnivora; family Felidae; genus Prionailurus; species Prionailurus viverrinus. Next base: position 90,210,183 of record NC_062561.1, on the reverse strand, counting down.
CTGAAGTCGGACGCTCAACCGACTGAGCCACCCAGGCGACCCTAGCCTTTTTATTTTTAAAAAATTGGGGTAAAATGCACATAACAGAAACTTTACTATCTTAACTCTTTTTAAGTCCAGCAGCATTAACACTCACATTGTTGTGCCATCATCCCCATTGTCCATAAACAATAACTCCCCTCTCATCTTCCCCTCAACCTCTGGAAACCATCACAGATGTATTTTCCATCTGTATAAATTTGATGACTCTAGGTACTTCTTATAATTGGAATCATACAGTATTTGTCCTTTTGTAACTTATTTGTCCTTATTTCACTCAGCATAATTTTCTCAATGTTCATCTATGTTGTTTGTAGCATGTGTCAGAATTTCATTCCTTCTTAAGGCTGAATATCATTCTATTGTGTGTATACAACATTTTGCTTATCCATTCATCTGTTGATGTACACATGGGTTGCTTCTACCTTTTGGCTATTGTGAATAATGCTGTTATGAATGAGTGTGAAAATACCTTTTTGAGTCCCTGATTTATGTACATTGCTTTGGGTATACACCTAAGGGAATTACCGGCTCATATGATAACTTTATTTTTAATTTTTTAAGGAACTTCCATACTGTTTTACAGCAGCTACATCATTTTAGTCTCCTATCAACAGTACACACAGATTCCAATTTCTCCACATTCTCACCAACACTTGTGATTTTCTGTGTTTTTCCTTCGGTAGTAGCCATCTAATGGTTGTGAGGTGGTATCTTATTATGATTTTAATTTGTATTTTCCTATTAGTTAATGGTGTTGAGCATCTTTTTATGTCTTTATTGGCCATTTGTACATCTTTTTTGGAGGAATGTCTATTTAAGTCCTTTGCCATTAAAAATTTTTTTCTTTTAGCCTATTTTTCTAGTGTATTTCAGTTTGATGGTTTTTACTGATTTTTCAAGTTCCCTGGTTTCTTTTTTCTGCTAATCTTCTATTAGGTATTTTCATTTCTTTTTTTTTATATATATTAACTTGTTTTATTTTTTATTTTTTTAAATTTACATCCAAATTAGTTAGCATATAGTGCAACAATGATTTCAGGAGTAGATTCCTTACTGCCCCTTACCCATTTAGCCCACCCCCCTCCCACAACACCCCCCCTCGCCAGTAACCCTCAGTTTGTTCTCCATATTTATGATTCTCTTCTGTTTTGTCCCCCTCCCTGTTTTTATATTATTTTTGCTTCCCTTCCCTTATGTTCATCTGTTTTGTCTCTTAAAGTCCTCATGAGTGAAGCCATATGATTTTGTCTTTCTCTGACTAATTTCACTTAGCGTAATACCCTCCAGTTCCATCCACGTAGTTGCAAATGGCAAGATTTCATTCTTTTTGATTGCTGAGAAATGCTCCATTATATATATATATATATATACCAACCTTCTTTATCCATTCATCCATCAGTGGACATTTGGGCTCTTTCCATACTTTGGCTATTGTTGATAGTGTTGCTATAAACATGGGGATGCATGTGTCCCTTCGAAACAGCATACCTGTATCCCATAGATAAATGCCTAGTAGTGCAATTGCTGGGTCGTAGGGTAGTTCTATTTTTAGTTTTTTGAGGAACCTCCATACTGTTTTCCAGAGTGGCTGCACCAGCTTGCATTCCCACCAAAAATGCAAAAGAGATCCTCTTTTTCCTCATCCTCACCAACATCTGTTGTTGGCTGAGTTGTTAATGTTAGCCATTCTGACAGGTGTAAGGTGGTATCTCATTGTGGTTTTGATTTGTATTTCCCTGATGATGAGTGATGTTGAACATTTTTTCATGTGTTGGTTGGCCATCTGGATGTCTTCCTTGGAGAAGTGTCTTTTCATGTCTTTTGCCCATTTCTTCACTGGATTATTTGTTTTTTGGGTGTTGAGTTTGATAAGTTCTTTATAGATTTTGGATACTAACCCTTTATCTGATATGTCGTTTGCAAATATCTTCTCCCATTCTGTTGGTTGCCTTTTCATTTTGCTGATTGTTTCTTTCGCTGTGCAGAAAACTTTATTTTTATGAGGTCCCAGTAGTTCATTTTTGCTTTTGTTTCCCTTGCTTCCAGAGACGTGTTGACTAAGAAGTTGCTGTGGCCAAGGTCAAAGAGGCTTTTGCCTGCTTTCTCCTTGAGGATTTGATGGCTTTCTGTCTTACATTGAGGTCTTTCATCCATTTTGAGTTTATTTTTGTGTATGGTGTAACAAAGTGGTCCAGGTTCATTTTTCTGCAGGTTGCTGTCCAGTTTTCCCAGCACCACTTGCTGAAGAGACTGTCTTTATTCCATTGGATATTCTTTCCTGCTTTGTCGAAGATTAGTTGGCCATACGTTTGTGGGTCCATTTCTGGGTTCTCTATTCTGTTCCGTTGATCTGAGTGTCTGTTCTTGTGCCAGTACCATACTGTCTTGATGATTACAGCTTTGTAGTATAGCTTGAAGTCTGGGGTTGTGATGCCTCCTGAATAGCCAAAGCAATCTTGAAAAAAAATTTTTTTAATGTTTATTTATTTTTTGAGACAGAGAGAGACAGAGTGTGAGTTGGGGAGGAGCAGAGAGAGAGGGAGACACAGAATCTGAAACAGGCTTCAGGTTCTGAGCTGTCAGCACAGAGCTTGATGCAGGGCTCGAACCCATGAACCATGAGATCATGACCTGAGGCAAAGTCAGACACTCAACCAACTGAGCCACCCAGGCACCCCAAAGAGAAAAATCTTTAAAGCAGCCAGAGAAAAATGAATCATCACCTACAGGAATTCCCTGTAAGATTAACAGTTGACTTCTCAGCAGAAACAATGGATGCCAGAGGACACTCAGATGACATATTCAAAGTGTTCAAAGAAAAAAACCCTGTCAACCAAGAATCCCATAGGTAATATAACTCTCTTTCAAAAATGAAGACATAATAAAGACATTCCTGATAAATAAAATCTGAGAGAATTTGCTGCCAGAAAATTCACCTTACAAAAAATACTGCAGAATTTCTCCAGGCTGGAAGTAAGTGATCACAGATAATAATTTAATTTCATGTGAAAAAACAAAGAACACCAATAACAGTAATTATAAAAGACAGTTCAAATGAATATTTCCTTTCCTTTATACTCCTAACAGATTTAAAAACAATTATATAAAATAATATGTATGTAATTACTTGTTGATCCTTTAAAATATAGAAATGTAACATATTTGCAATAATAACATAAGGGAGGAGAGTGTGAGCAAAGCTGTACTGAGTTGAAGACATAACTCTGGGTAGTAAGTAGAAGCCACAGTAACATATAAAGAAATCCAGAAATGGTAAACAAAAAGGCTAAAGTGACAGAAGCTATAACTGTATACTTGATCCCCTTTTTTATCTCAGCTTCTTTTTTTTTTTAAAGTTTATTTTGAGAGAGAGAGGGAGCGAGCACATGTGAGCAAGCAGTGGTGGGGAAGGGGCATAGAGAGAGGGGAAGAGAGAATCCCAAGCAGACTCTATGCTGTCAGTGAAGAACCTGATGTGGGCTTGATCCCATGAACTATGAAATCACAACCTAAGCAGAAATCAAGAGTTGGATGGTTAACTGACTAAGCCACCCAGGTGCCTCTCAGCTTCTTTAAAAGATAAAACTAACAAGAAGATGTGGCATATATACACAATGGAATATATTCAACCATAAAAAAGAATCAAAAAAGAATGAAATCTTGCCTTTTGAAACAACATGGATAGAGCCAGAGGGCAAAATGCTAAGTGAAATATGCCAGGCAGAGAAAGACAAATACCGTATGATTTCACTCATATGTGGAATTTAAGAAAGAAAACAAATGAACAAAGGACAAAAAAGGAGAGAGACAAACCAAGAGACAGACTCTTAAAGAGCAAACTTATGGTTACTAGAGGGGATGTGGGTGGGGGGATGAGTGAAATAGGTGATGGGGATTAAAGAATACACTTATCATAATGAGCACTGAGTAATGTATAGAGTTGTTGAATCGCTAGATTGTCCACCTGAAACTAACATAATATGTTAGTTGTATGTTAGCCATACTGGAATTAAAATAAACATTTAATTAAAAAATTAAAGACATAAAATTATGTAAAGTTCTAATTAAAAACTTAAATTTTTAACAGTGTATTCTATTTGTAACAGGGATGGAATATGTCTAACTATAATACCACACAAAAAAAGGGTATATCCTATATCTTACTGGGATTGAGTCAGTACAAATATGAGTAGATTCTGATTGGTCAAGATGTACGTGTAAGCCCAAGAGCAATCACTAAGGAAATAACAACAACAAAAAAGTTTAAAAAATCATTAAATAAATTAAAGTTACATAAGAAGATATTATTGCAAAAGAGAATAGAATAGCAATAGAAGAAGAAAATAGAAGAACAAAAAATACACGAGACATATAGAAAACAGGAAAAATGAGATGGTAAACAAACCCATCTATATCAATAATAATAAATGTGAATGGATTGAATAATCTATTCAAAAGATAGAGGTGATCAGACTGTACAAAAATAAGACCCAACAATATGATGTCTATAGGATACACACTTTAGATTCAAAGATACAAATGGATTGAATGTAAAAGGCTAGAAAAAGATACATCATGCAAACAGCAGCCATACAAAACCTGGTGTGGCTGGGCTAATATCAGTCAAAATAATCTTTAAAACAAATGATGTTACTAGAGATAAACAGGAACATTTTATTATGGTAAAAGGGTCAATCCATCATGAAGATATAGTAATTATAAAAAAAATGCACCTAACAACAGAGCATTAAAATATATGAATCAAAACCTGACACAATAAAGGAAGAAATAGTCTATTAACTGCAGGGTTGGATACTTTAAACCCTACTTTTAATAATGGATAGAACAACTAGACACAAGATTGACAAGGAAATCGAAGACTTGAATGACACTAAAACCAGTTGGATCCATAGGATCTATAGAACACTCAAACTTTCAATAGCAGAAACATACATTCTTCTCAAGTGCACAAGTGAGAGCCCCCGAGGAAGCCATATGCTAGGCTATAAAGCAAATTTCAATAAATGTAAAAGAATTGAAATTAGACAAAGTATGCTAACTACAATAGATTGAAATGAAAAATCAACTACAGAGAGAAATTTGGGAAACTCACACACATGTGGAAATTAAACAACACATTTCTAAATACCCAATGGTCCAAGAAGAAATCAAAAAGGAAATTAGCAAATACTTTGAGGTCAATGACATAAAGACACAACATACAAAACGTATGGGATGCAGCTAAGGTAATAGCTGTAAATGCCTATATTAGAAAAGAACAAAGATCTCACTAGTAACCTAACCTTCTGCCCTAAGACCCTAGAAAAAGAAGAACACACTAAGCCTTATGAAAGAAGATGAAAGGAAATAATAAGATCCAGGGGGAAATTAATGAAATTGAGAATAGAAAAACAATATAGAAAATTAATGAAGCAAAAAGTTAATTTTACGAAGAAAATTGACAATACTGACAAACCTTTAGCTAGATTGACTAAGAGAAAAGGAGACAATGCAAATTAGAATAAAAAAATGAAATATGAGACATTACCAGTGACCTTACAAGAAGAAAAAGGAGCATGAAGGAATAGTATGAAAAATTGTATGCCAGTAAATTACATAACTGAAGTGAAATGTACAAATTCCTAGAAATATACAAACTACCAAAATTGACTTCAGGAAAGAATAGATAATCTGAATATACCTGGAGTAAGTAAAGAGATTGAATTAGGAACCAAATAAACTACCCACAAGGAAAATACCTAGGCCCAGATAGCTTCAGTGGTATATTCAATGAAACATTTAAAGAATTAATACCAATTGTTCACAAACCCTCCTAAGACACATCCTAACTCATTCTATGAAGCCATTATTACCTTGATACCAAAACAAAACAAAACAAAAACATCATAAGGAAAGAAAACCACACCCTAATATTTTCTATGAATATAGATGCAATAATCCTCAACAAAATACTAACAACTAATATCTATCAACATGTAAAAGTAACTATACATTATGACCAAGAGGGATTCATTCCAGTATTGCAAGGTTAGTTTAACATTTGACAATCAATTAGTGTACTGCACATTTCAAGAGGCTAAAAAAAATAATCCACAACATTATATCAATTGATGCAGAAAATGCATTTGACAAAATTCAGTACCTTTTTGTGATAAAAGCACTAAAAGAATAGGAATAGGTTCACCTGAACCACACATGTGACCATTTGAAAATGAAATTAAGAAAACAATTGTATGTACATATAAACAAAATGCTTAGGAATAAATTTAACAAAACAAGTTAAAAAATTATACCCTGAAAACTACAAGATATTACTGAAACTTTAAAGATTTAAATAAATGGAATGATAGTTCATGTTTTAGGATTGGAATTGTGAAGATGACAGTAATATTAATTAATATTGTGAAAATAACAATACTTCCCAGACTGACTATAGATTCAAGGTAATTCCCATAAAATTCCTTTTTATAGATGTTGACAGGCTGGTTCTAAAACCCAAGGTACCCAGAATTGCAAACAATCTTGAAAAAGAAAAAAAAAGATGGAGGACTCACGACTTTTTGTCTTCAAAATTTTCCATAAAGCAACAATAATCCAGACAGCATAGCAGTGGCATAATGTAGACATAAAGATCAATAGGGTAGAATTAAAAGTCTAGCAATAAACTTATTTGTATATGGTCAATTGATTTTTAAGAGGGACCCACTGATTTTTGGCATGGGTGCCAAGATCATTCCATGGGAAAGGAATAGTCTCTTCAGCAAACAGTGCTCAGATATTTGGACAGCTACATGCAAAAGAATGAAGTTGGACCTTTTCCTTACACCATATACAAAAATTAACTCAAAGTGTATCAAGACCTAAATGTGAGAACCAGAACTGTAAAATTCTTGAAAGAAAACATAGGGGTAAATCTTTGTGACTTTTTAAAAAAATTTTTTTTAACGTTTATTTATTTTTGAGACAGAGCATGAACAGGGGAGGGTCAGAGAGAGGGAGACACAGAATCTGAAACAGGCTCCAGGCTCCGAGCTGTCAGCACAGAGCCCGATGCGGGGCTCCAACTCACGGACCGTAAGATCGTGACCTGAGCCGAAGTCGGCCGCTCAACCGACTGAGCCACCCAGGCGCCCCTGTGACTTTTGATTTGGTAAATGATTCTTAGATCTGACACCAAATGCACAAGCAACAGAAGAAAAACATGGATAAACTGGGATTTATTAAAATTAAGAAATTTTGTACACCAAAAGGCATGAGCAAAAGCATGAAAAAACAGATTATAGAATGGGAGAAAATATTTTCAAATCATATACCTGATAAGGCACTTGTATCTAGAATCTATAAAGAACTCTTTGGGGCATCTGAGTGGCTCATTCAGTTAAACATCCAATCTTGATTTTGGCTCAGGTCATACTCTCATGGGTTCATTGGTTTGAGCCCCATAATGAGCTCTGTGCTTACAGTGTGGAGCCTGCTTGGGATTCTCTGCCTCCCTCTCTCTCTCCATCCCACCCACCCCCACTCATGCTCTCTCTCTCTCTCTCTCTCTCTCTCAAAAAATAATTCTTACAGCTCAGTAATAACAAGACAATTCAATTAAACATGGGCAAAAGATCTAAATAGACACTTCTCCAAAGAAGAGCTACAAGTGGCCAATAATAACACGAAAGATGCTCAACATCATTAGTCATCAAGGTAATGCAAATCAAAACCACCATGAGAAGCTACTTCACACCTACTAGGATGGCCATGATCAAAACAATGAACAATAACAAGTTTTGGTGAGGAAGGGAAGAAACTGGAATTCCCACATACTTCTGGTGGGAACTACTTTGGAAACTATTCAGCAGTTCCTCAAAAAGTTAAACAGAGTTACCATATGACCCAAGAATTTCACTGGTGTGTATATATTCAAGAGAAATGAAAACATATGTCCACAAAAATATGTAAACAAATGTTCATAGCAGCATTATTCAGAATAACCCAAAGGTGAAACAACTCATTTCTACCAACTGATGAATGGGGAAGTTAAATGGGGTTATATCCATACGGTGGAATATTGTTCTGCTATGAAAAGGAATGAAGTAATGATACATACTACAATATGATAGTAGTTGCTTAAGGCTGGTGCAAGGGAGCATAGGAGAATGATAGTGAAAGAGTACTAGTTTTCTTGTTTTTTTTTAATGTTTATTGATTTTTTAGAGAGAGAGATAGAGCACGAGTGGGGGAGGGGTCAGAGAGAGAGGGGGACACAGAATCTAAAGCAGGCTCCAGGCTTTGAGACTGTCAACACAGAACCTGACCTGGGACTTGAACCAGTGAACCGTGAGATCATGACCTGAGCTGAAGTTGGATGCTTAACTAACTGGGCCACCCAGGCACTCCCTACTAGATTTTTTTTTTAAAAATTTATTTATTTTTTAATTTACATCCAAGTTAGTTAGTATATAGTGCAACAATGATTTCAGGAGTAGATTCCTTAATGCCCCTTACCCATTTGGCCTGTTCCCCCTCCAGCAACCCTCTGTTTGTTCTCTATATTTAAGAGTCTCTTAAGTTTTGTCCCCCTCCCTGTTTTTATATTAAATTTGCTTCCCTTCCCTTAGGTGCATCTGTTGTGTATCTTAAAGTCTTCATATGAGTGAAGTGATATGATATTTGTCTTTCTCTGACTGACTAATTTCACTTAACCTAATACCCTCTAGTTCCATCCACATAATTGCAAATGGCCAGATTTCATTCTTTTTGGTTGCCAAGCAATACTCCATTGTATCTCTCTCTCTCTCTCTCTCTCTCTCTATATATATATATATATATATATCACATCTTCTTTATCAATTCGTCCATCGATGGACATTTGGGCTCTTTCCATACTTTGGCTATTGTTGATAGTGCTACTATAAACATTGGGGTGCATGTGCCCCTTTGAAACAGCATACCTGTATTCCCTACTAGGTTTCTTTTTAATGTTATAAAACCTAAAATTGATTCTGGTGATGGATGCACAACTGTCTGAATATGCAAAGAGGCATTGAATTATATACTTTAAATGGATGAATTGTATAGTATGTGAATTAGTAGCACAGTTTTATACACACTAAATGGTTAAGGAGTAGATAAATACTTCAGTAAATATGGCATTTTACCCTGAATAAAATTCAAGGTTGCTTGTGGAAATGGTTGTTGGAAGCATTGCAGTTTGAGTCGGTGTGAAGTGATGGAAGGGAGATTATCTGAAATCAGATGGAATTGGAAGTTGTTACACCACATATGAATGGATATGGCTCATAAAACACATGGTGAGGTAAGGTGGCTGCTAGGTGTTGGAGGTATGTTTCTTTGTGCTTTTATGCACTTCTATATGGCTGAGTCAGCTGGGAGTGGGTACATTTTCTACATTTACTAATATTTCTTGAAAATGAAATCACACAAGAGCAAATGCAAAATGTGTGCTATGGTCAAATTGTTTCCTAATATATCAATTGTGTTGAATAAAATTCAAATATTCAAAATAAGTCTTTTATAGCATAACTGACTGTAACTATTCCCTTATGTTTAAAATATTTGATAAACACCATTTAGTTGACTTAAGAAAGAAACTAGGCTGACAACCTGACATTAGTGCCTTTACATTTAATGTAATGAGTAAGATATTTGGGTTTATGTCTATCATCTTGCCATTCATTTCCCATTTGTCCTATCTTTTTGTTGTTAATTTATTTCTTCTTTCTTATTTTTTATGGACCAATTGAATGCTTTAAATAGATTTTATTTTTTAGAGTAATTTTAGGTTTGTAGCAAAATTGAGCAGAAGCTCCAGAGATTTCCCATATACTCCCTGCTTCCACACATGTGTAGCCTTTCCCATTATCAACATCCTCCACCAGGTCAGTACATTTGTTACAATTCGTGAACATACATTGACACATTGTCACCCAAAGTGACAATAGTTGTTACTAGGGTTTAACGATTTGTACATTCTATGGGTTTAGACAAATATCCACTATGACATATTAGTTTGCACTACAAATCCTCTGTGCTCTGCCTGTTCAACCTTCCCTACCCCCTAACCCCTGGCAACAACTGATCTTTGCATTGTCTCAATAGTTTTACCTTTTCCAGAATGTCACATAGTTAGAATCATACAGTGTGTAGCCTTTTCAGATTGGGTTCTTTCACTTAGTGATATGCATTTAAGATTTCTCTGTATCTTTTAATGGCTTGATAGCTCATTTCTTTTCAGTGCTGAATAATATTCCATTGTCTGAAAGTACCACAGTTTATTTATCCATTCACCTGCTGAAGGACATCTTGGTTGCTTTTGGGTTTGGGCAATGATGAATAAAACTGCTATAAACATATGTGTGCAAGTTTTTGTGTGGGCATAAGTTTTCAACTTCTTGTTGAATCATGTGGTAAGTGTATGTTTAGTTTGAAAAAACCCACCAAACTTCCTTTCAAAATTGGCTATACTATCTTGCATTCCCATCAACAATCAATGAGAGTTCCTATTGTTCCATGTCATCCCCAGCATTTGGTGTTATCAGTATTCTGAATTTTGGCCATTCTGATAGGTGTGTAGGTATTTCATTGTTGTTTTAATTTGCAATTCCTTGATGACATACAATGTGGATCATCTTTTCATGTGTTTACTTGCCATCCATATATCTGTTCAAGTTTTTGGCTCCTTTTTAAATTTGGTTGTTTTTATTATTGAGTTTTAAGTGTTCTTTTTATATTTTGGTTGACAGTTCTTTATCAGATGTGTCTTTTGCAAATATTTTCTGCCAGTCTGTGACTTGTCTTACTGTTCTCTTCACAATTGCCTTTCACAAAGCAGAAAATTTTAAGTTTAATGAAATCTGATTTTTTCCTTTATGGACCATGCTTTTGGTGTTGCATCTAAAAAGTAACCACTATTCCTGGGGCCATCTAGGTTTTCTCCTGTGTTATCTTCTAGTAGTTTTATAGTTTTGCATTTTACATGTAGGCCAATGCTCCATTTTGAGTTAATTTTTGTGAGGAGTGTAAGGTCTATGTTTGGATTTATTTTTATGCATGTGGATGTCTAATTGTTCCAACACCTTTTGTTGAAAAGACTCTTTTCCATTGTACTGCCTTGGCTCCTTTGTCAAAGATCAGTTGACTCTATTTAGGTTCCATGGCTCTATTTATCTATTCTTTTGCTAATACACACTGTCTGGATTACTGTAGCTTTATAATAAGTCTTGAAGTTAGGTAATGTCAGATATCTGGCTTTGTTCTTCAAAATCCAGTTGGCTATTCTGGGTCTTTTGCCTCTCCACTTAAACTTTAACACCAGCTTATCCATATCCACAAAATAACTTGTTGGGAGTTTGAATTGGATTGCATTGAGTCGTAGCTCAAGTTGGGTTAAGTGTTTTTTATTATTACATATTTTCTCTTCTATTAATGTGGCAGGTAGATTGCAAAGATGGCCACCATCCCTTACTTGTTCCTATGTCCATGCACTTTTGCTATGTAACTTTGAAGCTTCTTCCATCAAAAGTTGACGTTGATTTCTTATCTCCTTGATTCTCCTGTCTTATTTTAGCCAAGAGAATTTCTCTTTACACTCTTAGAACCTACCACCACTGTGGCATGTACATGTTAAGGATAGTCTGCTGGATTATAGAAAGCAGAGGAATCACCAAATAATAACTCTGGTCTGACTTTGAAATTAAATGTTTTAAAGCTCAGAACAGAGGTAAGTGTTGGGGAAGATGGCAGAGTAGGAGAACGCTAAGCTCAACCTGTCCCATGTTTACAACTAGATATCATCCACATCCAAGTCAATAAGCCAGAGAGTGATCCAAAGACTGGCAGAACAAACTCCATAACTAAATATAGAGGAGAAGTGCAGGTGAAAGGTTAGGAAGATCAAGGGTACCTGGTTGGCTCAGTTGGTACAGCATATGATTCTTGATCTCAAGGTCATGAGTTCGAGTCCCATGTTGGACAGGGAGTCTACTAAAAAAAGAGAAAGATTAGAGGAATGTCAGAGAGGCAAAGGGAGGCTGCCGACATCAGAGAGGGAGCTGCATGTGTGAAGAGGGCAGAGAAAAGGGCCCTTACACCCAGGAGCTCATATGGGGAAGACTAATCCCCATAATGTTTGGCCTTTAATACCAGAGGGGCTGAATTCTGTGAGTTTGTAAAACCAGTGGGACACCCAAAGCCTGGAGCTTTGAAAGTCAGACAACTGAGCACTCGTGGGTGGGGGAGGGTGAGTGACAGCTGGGTCGCTGCCCTTAAAGAGATAGCAGCCTGTGTCGAGAGGCAACATAAAAACAACAGTGTACATAATGCCAGGGCAAACCAGGACAGATCTGTTCATACTGATTTTTCAGCATGTTGGGGGGACTTCTCTGAAAATGAAATAGCTGACAGGTGCCATTTTCCTTCCCTGACCTCCAGCACAAACACAGAACCACCTGCAGGAGGTGGCGTTGCACAGACACTTGTCTCAGCCCAGGGCTCAGGGCAAATTTTATTAAAGCTGCATGTGCACCCTGCCCAGCCATAACACAGTGCCCAACTGCCATGCTCCCAGCCACTGTCGTAAGCTGCACCCACTTAGGCGTACAGTGGCAACTGCATACAGCACCCAGCTGCCCCACCACACCCAGACTTGTGTCCCCAACCACTCTGGCATGTAGCCCCCAGCCACTGCAGTGCTTCAGGGGATCTGGCATAAGACTAGTGGCCCAACACAAACTTTGTTAAACACTGCCACTCTGCACGCATGTTCCCTAGTGCACACACCCCCTCAGACTTGGCTTGCATGGGTCCCACTAATATCACAGAGAGCAGGCATAGCCCACAACAGGCAGAGAGTCAGTGCAGATGGCTGCACTGAAAGGAAAAGTGACAGACACAACAACAGGGCATAAGCAACACAAATAGATTACTCTCCTGAAGTGCCAGGTTCTGGTGAACAGGGGACACTGCACTGCAGGGCACTCCAGGACCTCATCTGCATTAAAGTCACAACTCTGAGAGCAGAAAACATAGCTGACTTTCTTAAATATTTTTTAAGTGTACTTATTTATTTGAGGGAGAGAGAGAATGAGAAAGCTGGGGAGGGGCAGAGAGAGAGGGAGAGAGAATCCCAAGCAGGCTCCACACTGTCAGTGAAGAGCCCGATGCAGGACTTGAACTCACAAACCATGAGATCATGACCTGAGCTGATCTCAAGAGTTGGATGCTTAACTGACTGAGCCACCCAGGTGCCCCAACATAGCTTACTTTCTTAGCACAGAGAAACAGACACAGAGAGGCAGACAAAATGAAGAGACAGAGAAATTTATCACAAATGAAAGAATAGGACAAGGACATAGCCAGAGATCTAAGTGACACAGATATAAATAACATGACTAATAGAGAATTTAAAGCAATAATAATAATAAGGATACTCACTGGACTTGAGAAAATACTGAAAAACATGAGTGAGACCCTTAACACAGAAATAAGAAATAACATAGCAGAAATAAAGCTCAATAAATGAAATGAGAAACATGATTCATGGATTGAACAACAGGCTGGAATAAGTAGAAGAATGAATTAATGACCTAAAAGGCAGAGTAATGGAAAGTAATCCAGCTGAAAAAAAAGAGAAAAAAGAATTACACAAAACAAGATTAGATTTAGGAAACTCAGTGACTCCATTAAATGTAACAACAGTTGTATTATAGCAGTCTCAGAAGAAAAAGAGAGAGAAAAGGGAGTAGAAAATTTATTTGAAGAAATTCTATCTGAAAACTTCCCTAATCTGGGGAAGGAAGCGGACATCAAGTTCCAGGAGGCACAGAGAATGCCCATCAAAATCAACAGAAGCAGACCCACACCAAGACATATTGTTATTAAATTTGCAAAATATAAAGAAAAAATCTGTAAAAACAGAAAAAGTATTCAGCAACTTACAAGGAAAAACCCATAAGGCTAGCAGGAGATTTTTGAACAGAAACTTTGCAAGCCAGAAAGGTATTCAGCATGATATATTCGACATGCTGAATAGGAAAAATCTGCAGCCAAGAATACTTTATTTAGCAAGCCTACCATTCAGAATAGAAGAAAAGATAAAGATTTTCCTAGACAAACAAAAACTAAAGGAGTTCATATCCACTGAACTAGCCCTGCAAGAAATATTAAAAGGGACTGTTTGAGTGGAAAGAGAGAGCAAAAGTGACAGTATAAAGGCAGGAAACACAAAAACAGTAAAAACTAACATTTCTGTAAAAAAATAGGTCAAGGAACTCACAAAAAAAGGATATGAAGTATAATAACATATACCTAAAATGTGGGGGGGGGGGAGGGAGGAGAAAAGAATGGGTTCAAATTTAAATGACCATTCAACTTGATATAGACTGCTATGTGCAGAAGAGGTTATATACAAACCTAATGGTAACCGTATATCAAAAACCGCTAGTAGATATAAAAAGAATAAAGGGAAAGAATTCCAGATATATCAGTAAAGAAAATTAGCAAAATGTGAAAGAGAGAAAGAAAGGATCAGAGAAAATCTTTAAAAATAGCCACAAAACAAGTAATAAAATGGCAATAAATACATATCTATTGGCAAATACTTTGTAAATAGACTAAATGCTTCAATCAAAAGACATGGGGTAACAAAATGGATTAAAAAAACCACAAGACCTGTCTATATGCGGCCTATAAGAGACTCACTTCAAACCTAAAGACACCTGCAGATTGAAAATGATGGAGAAACATAGATCATGCATATGGATGTTAAAAGAAAGCTTGAGTGGCAACATGTGAGACAAAATAGACTTTAAAACAAAGACTGTAACAAGAGACAAAGGAGGACACTATATACTAATAAAGGGGACAATCCAAAAAGAAAAAAATAACAATTTTAAATATTTATGCACCCAACATAAGGAACCCAAATACATGAAATAGTTAATAACAAACATAAAGGAACTAATGAATAATAATACAATAATAGTAGGAGACTTTAACACCCCATTTGCATCAATGGACAGATAATCTAAACAGAAAATCAAGAAGGAAACAATGATTTTGAATGACACTGGACCAGATGGACTTAACAGATATATTCAGAACATTTCATCCTAAAACAGCAGAATACACATTCTTTTCAAGTGCACTCAGAACATTCTCCAGAATAGGGGTGCCTGGGTGGCTCAGTCAGTTAAGCAGCTGACTTTGGCCTGCGTCATGATCTCATGGGTCATGGGTTCAAGCCCTGTGTCTGGCTCTGTGCTAACAGCTCAGAGCCTGCTTCAGATTCTGTCTCTACCTCTCTCTCTGCCCCTCTCCTGCTCACTCTCTCTCTCTCAAAAATAAACATTAAATTTTTTTAAAAGAATGTTCTCCAGAATAGATCACAGATTAACCCACAAAAGAAGCCTCAAAAAATTTAAGAAGATTGAAGTCATACCATGCATCTTTTCTCACCACAATGATATGAAATTGGAAGTCCGACACAAAAAATCTGGAAGGACCACAAATGCATGGAGGTTAAATAACATGCTACTAAACAATGAGTGAGTCAACCAGGAAATCAAAGAGGAAATTAAAAAATACATGGAAACAAATGAAAATGAAAGCACGGTAGTCCAAAATCTTTGGGATGCAACAAAGTGGTTCGAAGAGGAAAGTTCATAGCAATACAGGTCTACCTCAAGAAGAGAGAAAAATCTCAAATAAACAACTAACCTGATACCTAAAGGAGCTAGGAAAAGAAGAACAAATAAAACCCAAAACCAGCAGAAGGAAAGAAATAACAATATAGATTATAGCAGAAATAAATGATACAGAAACTAAAAAATAATAGAACAGATCAATGATACCAGAATCTGGTTCTCTGAAAAAATTAATCAAATTGATAAACCTCTAACCATACTTACCATAAGAAAAGAGAAAGGACCCAAATAAATTCACAAATGAGAGAGGAGAAATAACTAACACCATATAAGTGCAAACAATTATAAGAGAATATTTATGAAAAACAATATGTCATAAAAATGGACAACCTGGAAGAAATGAATAAATTCCTAGAAACATATAAACTACCAAAACCGAAACAGGCAGAAATAGAAAACTTGAACAGACCAATAACCAGTAAAGAAATTGAGTCAGTAATCAAAAATCTCCCAACAATAGGGGCGCCTGGGTGGCGCAGTCAGTTAAGCGTCCGACTTTGGCCAGGTCACAATCTCGCGGTGGGTGAGTTCGAGCCCCGCGTCAGGCTCTGGGCTGATGGCTCAGAGCCTGGAGCCTGTTTCTGATTCTGTGTCTCCCTCTCTCTCTGCCCCTCCCCCGTTCATGCTCTGTCTCTCTCTGTCCCAAAAATAAATAAACCCAAAAATAAATAAACGTTGAAAAAAAAAATCTCCCAACAATAAAGTCCAAGTCCAGATAGCTTCACAGGCAAATTCTGTGAAACATCTAAAGAAGAGTTAATACCTATTCTCAAACTATTCCAAAAAAATTGAAATAGAAGGAAAACTTCCAAATTCATTCTATGAGGCCAACATTATCCTGATACCAAAACTGGATACAGATACCACTAAAAAAGAGAACTACAGGCCAATATCTCTGATAAATGTAGATACATGTATCCTCAACAAAATACTAGCAAACTGTATCCAACAATACATAAAAAAAAAATCATTTGCCATGATCAATTGGGATTGATTCCTGAATTGTAAGGGTGGTTCCATTTTCCAAATCAATCAATGTGATACATCATATTAATAAAAGAAAGGATAAGAACTACATGATCATTTTAATAAATGCATAAAAAGCATTTGACAAGTACAACATTCATTCATGATAAAAACCCTCAACAAAGGGTTAGAGGGAACATAACTCAACATAATAAAGACCATCTATGAAAAAACCCACAGCCAATATCATCCTTAATGGGAAGAAACTGAACGCTTTTTCCCTAAGGTGAAGAATAAATGAGGATGTCCATTCTCACCAATTCTATTCAACATAGTACTTGAAGTCCTAGCCTCAGCAATCAGACAACAAAAAGAAATAAAAGACATCCAAATTAGCAAGGAAGAAGTCAAACTTTTACTATTTGCAGATGACATGATACTCTATGTAGAAAACCCAAAAAACTCCACCAAAAAATTTCTAGAACTAATACATGAATTCAGCAAAGCTGCAGGATGTAAAATCAATGTACATAAATCTATTGCATTTCTATACACCAATAATGAAGCAGCAGAAAAAGAAATCACAGAATGGAGCCCACTTACACTTGCATCCATAACCACAAGATACCTAGGAATGAATCTAACCAAAGAGGTAAAAGACCTGTATTCTGAAAACTATAGGACACTTATGAAAGAAATTGAAGATGACACAAAGAAATGGAATATTCCATGCTCATGGATTAGAACAAACATTGTTAAAATGTCTGTACTACCCAAAGCAATCTGTAGATTTAATGCAATCCCTATCAAAATACTACCAGAATTTTTCACAGACTAGAACAAACAATTATAAAATTTGTATGGAACCATAAAAAAGCCTTGCATAGCCAAAGCAGTCTTGAAAAAGAAAAGCAAAGCTGGAGATGTCACATTTATAGACTTTAAGTTATATTACAAAACTGTAGTCCTCAAGATAGTATGGTACTGGCACAAAAATAGACACATAGTCAATGGAATAGAATTGAAAACCCAGAAGTGAACCCACAACTGTGTGGTCAATTAATCTTTAACAAAGTAGGAAAGAATATCCAGTGGAAAAAAAGTCTTTTCAATAAGTGGTGCTGGGAAAACTGGACAGCTGCATACAAAAGAATGAAAGTTAGACTACTTTCTTACACCATACACAACAATAAATTAAAAATGGATGAAAGACCTAAATGTGGGATGGGAAACCATCAAAATCCTAGAGGAGAACACAGGCAGTAACTTCTTTGACATCAGCTATATCTTCTTTCTAGATATGTCTCCTGAGGCAAGAGAAACAAAAGCAAAAAATAAACTGTTGGGACTTTATCAAAATAAAAAGCTTCTGCACAACAAAGGAAACAACCAACAGAATTAAAAGTCAACCTACGGACTGGGAGAAGATATTTGCAAATGGCATATTCGATTCAGGGTTTGTATCTAAAATATATAAAGAACTTATAAAACTCAACACCCCAAAGCCAAATTATCCAATTAAAAGTGGGCAGAAGACATGAAAAAACATTTCTCCAAAGAAGACATACAGATGGCTAACAGACATATGAAAAGATGTTCACCATCACTCATCATCAGGGAAATACAAATCAAAACCACTACGAGATACCACCTCACACCTGTCAGAATGGCTAAAATTAACAACACAGGAAACAACAGATGTTGGCAAGGATGTGGAGAAAGAGGAACCCTCTTACACTATTGGTGGGAATGCAAATTGGTGTAGCCGCTCTACAAAAACAGTATGGAGGTTCCCCAAAAAGTTAAAGATAAAACCAGGCTACAATCCAGCAATTGCACTACTGTGGGTATTTACCTAAGGAACACAAAAACACTAATTCAGAGGGATACATGCACCCCTACGTTTATAGAAGCATTGTCTACAATAGACAAATTATGGAAGCATCCAAAGTGTCGATCGACAGATAAATAAAGAAGAGGTGGCATATATATACAATGGAATATTATTCAGACATAAAGAAGAATGAAGTCTTGCCATTTGCTACATGGTGGATGGAGCTAGAAAGTCTTACGCTAAGTGAAATAAGTCAGTCAGAGAAAGACAAATACCATATAGTTTCACTTATGTGGAATTAAAGAAACAAAACAAAAGATCATAGGGGAAAAAAAGGAGAATCAAACCAAGAAACAGACTCTTCACTATAGAGAACAAACTGATGGTCACCAGAGGAGAGATGGGTGGGGGAATGGATTAAATAGGTGATAGGGATTAAGAAGTGTACTTGGGATGAGCATAGGGTGATGTATGGAAGTGCTGAATCACTATATTGTACACCCCAAACTAATATTACACTGTATATTAACTATCTGGAATGAGAATAAAAACTTAAAAAAATAATCAAGCTCAGAGTAGAGAAACCACCTGAAAACTAGTCAGCTTTTGATTTCCAAGTGTTAGAATGAAATTTTGGGTTGAACTCCAGAAAGGCCAAGAATAGAAGACTCAGACCACAGAATTTAAAAAATGAAGGCACAAAATAGGGAAGTAGCTATGATATAAGAACCATTTTTCCGAGGAGAGACATGTGTATCATAGGTAGACAGGAAGAAGTGTAGGGACCCAAGTCTGATGAGGCCTGGATTCTCAGGGGTATGTGGTGTCCCCAGTAATTGGGCCTTGGCCCAGGAAGGTGGTCTTGAGATGATGGTTGGGGGCTACTTAAGGGCACAGAGGCAGTGCCATATTCTGGAGGTTGCCTGGAAATAACATGAGCACCAAAGATAAGCCCATGTCCAGCACACTGCTGTTGGTCCTGTGGAGAGTAGACAAGAAAAGGCTGAGGGAGATGCCCCGAGTGACAGGCCCAAGGCATCCTCCAGGGAAGGCCCCATGCAGTGCATGCCAGGAATGTTGAAGAGAGGTCCTGGAATTGGTTTCTATAAGACCTGTAGCAGGTGTGGCCTGGAGGAGCCAGGGTCACGACAGGAGGTAATGGCACCAGGCCAGCCAGCCGCATGGCAGTGATTACATACAGGGGAGACCCTAACTCTGCCCAGAGCTGTTGAAGAGTGGAGAGTGAACCCTGGGGAGCCTCTACAACCTCCCCAAACTTAGATCACCCTCAGGGATGAGGGGAGCTGATGGAGAATTGGGGGAACCTTGACATGCCAAGCATTTACCCAAAGGAGCCTGAGTTAGCTTGAGAGGAACTGAGATTCAAGTCAGAAATGACTAAAGGGACATGTAGGCACAAGTGTGTTTACAGAATCTGTGGAAACAGAGGATGTTGTCCAGTAGTAACTTCATTCAATTATGGATAAAGAGCCATGCGTTTATGTGCCTCTGAGTTACAATGTGTCCATGTCAAAACTTCCGCATTTGTGAGACAGAGAAAAGCTCAAGAAGGGATTTGGTTAAGTAAGTTAATTTAGCTTCACATCATGAAATCCCAGATAGCCATTAAAAGGTGGTGCTTGCTTTATATGCACTAACTTGGGGAGATGCCCTTGAGATATGATTAACTGAAAAAAAGTACAAATGACAGAGCAAACATTGTCCCTTTAAGTGAGAGAAAGGAAGGCAGATGGGGACACAGGTGGGAAGGATGAATAGATCTCAGGACCTGCCAATTGAGACACTGCCTCATGGTCAGGGTGCTGCTGTTCCACTCTTCAGGGCCCACCTGAATGGAGGAAGAGGAAGATGCCCAGGTGGAGCCCCTCCCCCTACACACACCAGCAGCCCTGACGCCACCCTACAGGCCACCCTACCTGCTCATCCTCATTCCCTCCCACTGCACAGGGCACAATTGTGATTTTGTTTACCCCTGAGATTGGCCTACATGGGGATAGTACTGGTACTCAAACACCTAATGGGCTATCGTGGAGAACAGGATTTGATTTCTTCCATCTGTCTCTGGTGGAGGGCAACTTAGGAACACAGTCTTTTTGAATGGTTCCAGTTTTCTAAAGGCCCTGCATAGTTGAAACCATATATTTATCAAGGTTAATTTTTCTGTATTTTCTCTTCTCCACATTGTCTCTTTTACCTCACAGACTCTCTGGCATTATAGCATGTCATACTGTAGTGGAAGTTTCATTGGCTTCATAACATTGTAGCACATGTAATTTCAAGCACTGATTCTTATTTGTGTTTCTCAGCTCTGGCACTAATGTTGCCACCTAATGAATGTGGTACACTACTGTGGTACTTCTGGGAAACACAGCTTACAGTATGATAAGAATTTTAAAATAGTATAGTCACATTGTAGAAAGAAATAAAAAGAAAGAAAGAAAGAAAGAGGGAAAAGGAAGGAAGAAGGAAGGAAAGAAACAAAAGAAAGGGAGGGAGAGAGGGAGAAAGAAAAAGAAAGAAAGAAAGAGGGAAAAGGAAGGAAGAAGGAAGGAAGGAAAGAAAGAAAAGAAAGGGAGGGAGAGAGAGGGAGAAAGCAAGCAAGCAAGCAAGCAAGCATAGTCAGAGACCACTTGCAGGTGACATGTGGGGATATTGCAGCCTGGGTTTCAAGATCCTAAGCAACTGAAGCAAAAATTTGGTTACTTCCTAAAGGGCGCCACCGTGTGGCTATATTGTGCTGTGTGGCCATGAACCTAAAACTGCTTACCTATAAAAATCACTGGATCTTGAGAAACTCAACAGAAGACCACAGGGGAAGGGAAGGGGTAAAAAATAGTTATAGAGAGGGAGGCAAACCATAAGAGACTCTTAAATACAGAGAAAAAACTGAGGGTTGATGGGGGGGTGGGGGAGAGGGGAAAATGGGTGATGGGCATTGAGGAGGGCACTTGGGATGAGCACTGGGTGTTGTATGTAAGCAATGAACCACGGGAATCTACCCCCAAAACCAAAAGCACACTTTACACACTGTATGTTAGCCAATTTGACAATAAGTTATATTAAAATAAATAAATATTAAAAATTAAGAAAATCACTGCCATTCACAATGATGTGCATGGAACGTATTATGCTAAGTGACATAAGTCAGTCATAGAAAGACAAATACCTTATGATTTCACTCATATGTGGAATTTAAGGAATGCAATTATGACGAACACAGGATAATATATGGAAGTGTTGAATCACTACATTGTACTCCTGAAACTAATATTACACCGTGTGATAGCTAACTGGAATTTAAATAAAAACTTAACCAAAAAAGTCCAGAAACATAAAAAAATCCAGAAACATAAGAAAAAAATCACTGTCCCAATATTTTTTTTAATTTAGAAGGATTCACATTATTTTTAAAAACCGTGCACAAAGAGAGGACTTATGAATGATTTTTAGCATGCAATTTCAAATTCACATAATTTATACCTATGGAGAAGAGCATACTTAGGGAGAGACGAGCTGCACTACTTTGAAGAAGAGCTGTGTAGACAATGTGAGTCAAGAGGGTCCATCTTTCCCCTTTCCACCGGTGCTTGGGTGCTTGTGCCTAGAGAAGAAAACCCCTCTTTAAGATAGGTGACCAATCCATGGGGCGCCTGGGTGATGCAGTTGGTTGAGCGTCCGACTTCAGCCAGGTCACGATCTCGCGGTCCGTGAGTTCGAGCCCCGCGTCAGGCTCTGGGCTGATAGCTCAGAGCCTGGAGCCTGTTTCCGATTCTGTGTCTCCCTCTCTCTCTGCCCCTCCCCCGTTCATGCTCTGTCTCTCTCTGTCCCAAAAATAAATAAACGTTGAAAAAAAAATTTTTAAAAGATAGGTGACCAATCCAGTTATATTTTACTGAGTGCTGACTGGCCAGCCCCCATGGTAAGTACTCCATGCATTTATTTATTTGCTTATTCATTCAGTAGTGACACCTTGCACTCCTACTATGTGACAGGATCTCAGGATATAGGGGTGAATGAGTAGGAGCTCCTTGCTCCTTTGTAATCTATTGGCCTCACCACAACTCTGTGAGGTAGGTACTATATTCATCTTCACTTTTCTTATTGGAAACTGACTTGCCCCATAGCATTACTCTGTCGCTAGTTTGGACATGCCCCTGCCACCTATGGTCCCAAGTAGAGGCCATCTCTTTGGGGATGCATCATGCAATCAGGAAGGACCACAGAGGTGAGGAGCACTGCCTGGTATGCCAGATCTCCACACACCTCCATTATCTATGGATTTTCTACTTACTTGCTTATGCAAGAAGGACCCATTAGGCTTGTATAAGGAGCTCTTGGAGACACATGTATGAATGACCTCTCAGGGCTACTCAGTGGGAACTTTAAGTTGGAAGGGCCGTGAGAGGTGATAGCTTGTCCTCTGACCTTGCACAGTACCCTCTGCATGGGACCTCTGCTTTGGCTTGCATCGTTTCAGTGATAGGGGCTCAGCCCTTATAAAGCAGCTGGTGAAACAAGCCAAGCTTCCCTTTATATATGAAGAAAACCACAGAAGACCCATGATGAAATGAATCTTTTACTCATGAAATTAAGACTTACTTATTTCTTTGCAAAAAATGCAAAATACTTAAAATATGGAAATTGAGTTGCCTCCTCAGACCCTCAGAACTGTCAAGCTAGGACCTGTTTGAAAGTTGCATATGAGCTAGGTCTGTTTCTGGGCTCTCTGCTCTATTCTATTGGTCTATTCATCTAACTCTGTGCGAAACCATCCTCATCATTATGGCATAATCAGGAACAATCAGGAATAAATCCTGATGTCTGGTATAGCAAATCACATCCCTTTAGGCTTTTTTGGAAGTGTCTTGGTGATTCCAAAAATTTTTTTTGAATATAGGTTTTATTATTATATAGGTCTGGCTAGGCCAACAGATGATGAAGTCATTGCCATTGAAAAGATCCCAGGAAGAGGGTACATGCTGTCACACTAAGGGGCCACAGAGGGAATCATAGGGTCAGCAGATTTAGGATTGACTAGTTTGAATAATTTTAGGGGGCTCTGGATGAGATTAGAGCAGGTGGCAGAGTGTGAAAGCCAATAAAGGAGGTGGTTGGGGGTGGTCTCTGGGTTATGTGGTTCGCATATGAAAGATGCATTCTCTCTCCTGGGAGTTGTTCACTGTCTCTGGGAATTGGCTGACCCTGGGAGGGGGAGCCCCTCTGGCGTCCCCATGACTCCAGATGTCAAAACACCAGAACCCAGAAAATAAAAGACACCATTAATACTGTACCCATTTAAAGCTTTATTCTAAAATTTAGTTACAATAAAATTTCGTGATATGCAGTTTTGTAAATTTCATCTAATGCTTAGATGGGTGTATCAACTACCCTAATCATGATACACAATTTTATCATTTGCCCAAATTCCTTTATGCTGTCCTGCAGCCCCAACACCTGGCAACCACTAATGTAATTTGCCTTTTTCAGAATATTGTACAATGCAATCATGCAAGAGTTAGGTAGGCCTTAGAAGTGGCTTCTTTTACATAGCATAAGGCTTTTGAGATTCATCTAAGTTATTGTATCCATAATTCATTCCTTTTTGTTGAGGTAGAATTCACATAACAAAATTCACAATTTTAATCATTTTGAAGCGTACTGTTTAGTGGGACTTAGTACTTTATAATGTCATGCAACCATCACCTATATCTAGTTCTATAACATTTTCATCTCCCCAAAAGGAGATACTTTCTTTATAAAGCAGGCATCCTGAATCCCCCTCTCCTCATCGTCTGGCAACCACAAATCTGCTTTGGGTCTCTGTAATTTGCTTGTTCTAGATATTCATAGAAATAGAACCATGCAGTCTGTGGACTTTTGTGTCTGGCTTCTTTCACTTAGCATTGCTTTTGAGGTTCATCCATTTTGTAGCACATATCAGAACTTCATTCCTTTTTGTGACTGAATTGTATTTTATTGTATGGATAGACTGAATATTTATCCATTCATCTGTTGATGGCCTTTGAGGGTGTGTTCACCTTTTGTCTACTGTGAATAATGCTGCTATGAACATATGTGTACATGTATGTGTTTGAGGGCCTGTTTTCAATTCTTTTGGGCACATGCTTAGGAGTGGAATTGCTGGGTCTATGGTAATTCTAACTTAATTTGTTAAGGCACCATCAAACTGCTTCCCATAGCAGCTGTGCCATTTTACATTCCTGCTAGTAATGTATGAGGGCTCCAATTTCTCCATGTGTTGGCCAACACTTGACATTTTTTGTTTTGTTGATTATGGCCATCCTAGTGGGTGTGCAGTGGTATTTTATTGTGGTTTTGACTTGCATTTCCCAAATGACTAATCACATCGAGCATCTTTTCATAAGCTTGTTGGTCATTTGTATATCTTTTTTGGGAAAATGTCTATTCCACCTCCCTTGTCCATTTTTTTAAATTGAGTATTTTGTCTTTTTGTTATTGAGTCAAAGGAGTCTTTTATATATTTCGGATACTAGAACCTTGTCAAGATATATGATTCCCAAATATTTTCACCCATTCTTTGTTTTTTTCTTTTAATGTTTATTTACCTTTGAGACAGACAGAGAGACACAGTGTGAGCAGGGGAGGGGCAGGGAGAGAGGGAGACACAGAATCCGAAGCAAGCTCCAGGCTCCAAGCTGTCAGCACAGAGCCCAACCCCGGTCTCGAACTCACTAACTGTGAGATCATGACCTGAGCTGAAGTCAGATGTTCAACTGACTGAGCCACCCAGGCACCCCTCTTTACTAGTTTTAAAATCTGACTCAGAACTAATAAATACTTGTTGTATTTTCTATTATTTTCCCCAGGATATAATTCTTTTATGACCTCATTTGAAATATTTAGTTAATGAATATATCTGGGGTTCATTTGGCATATAAATTGTAGAGTTAACATAACTATTTTTGCTGAATTGTTATATATTTACCACAACACTTCCCACTACTCTATACCTACTTCCTTTTTATTTTTTTTTTTAAATTTTTTTTTTCAACGTTTATTTATTTTTGGGACAGAGAGAGACAGAGCATGAACGGGGGAGGGGCAGAGAGAGAGGGAGACACAGAATCGGAAACAGGCTCCAGGCTCTGAGCTATCAGCCCAGAGCCTGACGCGGGGCTCGAACTCACGGACCGCGAGATCGTGACCTGGCTGAAGTCGGACGCTTAACCGACTGCGCCACCCAGGCGCCCCCCTACTTCCTTTTTAAATAAGCTTACTGTACAAAAAAAAAAAGAATACACATATATCATCATCTTTTTTTTTGTTTGTTTGGTTTTCCACTCTGTTACTGTACTCTGTATTTCTACTTTTGTACTAGTGTCAAAAGCTTTAAGGTTTGTTGTTTTATAATATGCTGTAATATCTGCTCTTATCTGGGTGGTCTTTTGCTATCTACTTCTAGTACATTTTTTTAAAGGAATTTTAGAATCATTGTGTTAAAAACATCCTTTGAGGATTTAGATTTCAATTTCATTTGGTTTGGTTGCATTTAAAAATGTATTTACATCTTGGTAATTGTGATTATTTAATATTCCTCTCCCTGTACTTGATTTTTGTCTATTTCTTCTAATACAATTTTGAAGGTTTTTTTTAATAAAAAATGACTGACTTTTAAAAATTAATTGATCATATGTGTGGGTATGTTTTTGGACTTCATTGATCTATTTGTGTATTTTTATATCAATGACAAACTGCCTTGAATCCTATGGTTTTTTAAAAAGTCCTGAAATCAGATAGTGCAAGTCTTCCAATTTTGTTCATCTTTTTGAAATGTATTTTGGCTCTCCTAAGTCTTTTGCATCTCCATATGAAACAGGTCATCATTTTCTATTAAAAAAAAAAGCCTGTTGAAATTTAAATTTAGATTGCATTAGATCTATAGACCATTTGGGGAAGAACTGATACCTTAACAATATTTCATCTTCAGGTCAATCAACTGAGAGGCTTTCTTTCTTTCTTTCTTTCTTTCTTTCTTTCTTTCTTAATTATTTATTTCTCTTAGCAATGTTTTGTAGTTTTCAGTGTGCGGGTCATATGTATTTATTATCAGACTTATTTGCAAGTTTAAAAAGTTTATTTAATTTAATTTTTTAAAAGTTTGTATTTAAATTCCAATTAGTTAACTTATGGTGTAATATTAGTTTCAGGTGTACAATACAGTGATTCAACACTTGCATACAACACTAAGTGCTCATCACAACAAGCACATTTCTTACTCCCCATCACCTATTTCACCTATCGCCCCCCCCCCCACTTCCCCTCTGGTAACCATCAGTTTGTTCTCTGTAGTTAAGAGTCTGTTTCTTGATTTCTTAATTTCAATTCCAGTGTTTTTTATTTATTTTATTTCATCTGTTTTATCATTTTTGTTGATTTTTATATTTTGAATTCCAATGGTCTTTGTGAGTCCATAGAAATATAATTAATTTTTGTTTATTGATTTGGTATGGTGCAACATTGCTAAAGTCACTTATTTCTAGTAGTTTTTGGTAGATTCCACTGGAATTTCTACGTAAAAGATTATGTCATCTGCGAATAAAGAGTTTTACTTCTTTTAAAATCTAAATGGAAATCTTTATCTTGAGTTATTATACTTTCTAGAGCCTTTAATGCAATGTTGAATATAACTTGTGTAAGGAGATATCCTTGCCTTGTTTCTGATTATAGAGGATAGCATTTAGTCTTTCACTATTAAGTGTGACACTATTAAGCAGTCACACCAGAGGCTGCACACTACAGGGAAAGCTGAGTTTAAAGGAAAGTCACTGAAAAAACAAAAAAGAGTAAAAACAACATTCCCTAGGGGACCAAAATTCAGAATTACTTCAATATGATATTTACAGTTTCCAGTATTCAAAAAAATCTATACAATCTATACAAAAAAAATCTATACAAAGAAACAGGAACATGTGACTTATAATAGGAAAAAAGTTAGGTAATAGAAATTGTCTTTAGAGGACCCAGATGTTGAAATTAGTAAACATATTTCAAAGCTGTTAGTATAAATATGTCCAAAGAACTAAAGAAAACCATATTTAAACAATTAAAGAAAATTATGACAATAATCCATCAGATGGAGACTATCATTAAAGAGGTAAAGATTATTTAAAAAACAGATGAAAATTCTGTAATTAAAAATAAAATGACTGGTATGAAAAATTTCTAGAGGTGCTCTAGATTTGAGCTGGCAGGAAAAAGAATCAATACCTTAAAGACAGAAGAACAGAGATTATGCAATCTGAAAAACAAAAGTTAAAACAATGAAGAAAAAGAAAAAGAGCCTCAGAGTCTTGTGGGACACAACTAAGCATAATGGGAGTACCAGAAGAAGAAAAAGATTGAAGGACAGAAAAACAAAACAAAACAAAAAAACCCTCAAGTAATATTGGCCAAAAATGTCCCAAAATATTTGATGAAAAATAATCCATACATCCAAGAAGTTCAATGAACCCCATGTTGGATATATTCAGTCATCCACATGGTCCCCTCATCATCAAATTGTTGAAAGCTAAAGATAGTGAGAGAGTTTTGAAAGCAACAAGATAAAGCTAACTCCTCAGAAACAACAGAGGACACATGTGTGTGATAATATATTCAGTGTGATGAAACCACTCAGCTAAGAATCTTATACTGAGCAAAAATATTTTTCAAAAATGAAGATGAAATAAAGGCATTCCCAGATAAACAAAAATGAATAAATTAACTGTTAGCAGACCTGCATTACCAGAAATAGTTTAGCAAGTTTTTTTTTTCAATGTGAAAATAAGCAACACCAGACAGTAAATGAAGAAAGAACAAATATCAATAAAAGCAATTATGTAGATAATTATAAAACAGTATAATTATATATTTTCTCCTTTTTCTCTTATGTTATTTAAAAATAAGTGTGTAAGACAATAATTATAAAATTGTATTGTTGCTTTTTAGCATATAAAGGAACATATATATTATCTATATCAATAATAGTACAAAGTGGGAGGTAGAGATGAAGCTATAGATTTTTTTTTCTTTTCAAATTTTTATTTAAATTCATTAGTTAACATACAGTGCAATATTGGTTTCAGGAGTAGAATTCAGTGATTCATAACTTACATATAACACCCAGTGCTCATCATAACAGGTACCCCTTTTTTTTAAATGCTTATTTACTTTTGAGAGAGAAAGAGCGAGAGAGAGAGAGAGTGAGCAGGAGAGTGGCAGAGAGAGAGGGAGACACAATCCAAAGCAGGAACCCAACTCAGGGGTCCAACCCACAAACTGTGAGATCATGACTACAGCCGAAGTCAGACTGAGCCACAGGCGCTCCAACAGGTACCCTCTTCACTACCCATCACCTGGGGCATCTGGGTGGCCTAGTCAGTTAAGTGTACAACTCATTATCTTATGGTTCTTATCTTATGGTTCATGAGTTTGAGCCCTGCACTGGGCTCTGCACTCCTGCCTGGGATTCTCTCTCTCCCTCTCTCTCTGTCAACGCCACCCCCACCACATGCTCTTTCTCTCTCTCAAAAATAAATAAATAAACTGAAAAAAGTACCCATCACCCATCTAGCCCATCCCCCACCCACCTCCCTCCATCAGCCCACAGTTTGTTCTCTATCTTTAAGAGTCTGTTATGGTTTGCTTCCCCTTCTCCTTTTTCTTCCCCCACTCCCATATGTTCATCTGTTTTGTTTCTTAAATTCCATATATGAGTGAAATCACATGGTATTTGTCTTTCTTTGACTTATTTTGCTTCACATGATGCTCTCTAGCTGTATCCATGTTGTTGCAAATGGCAAGATTTCATTCTTTTTGATGGCTGAATAATGTTGCATGGTATATATATACCACATCTTCTTTATGCACTCATCTATGGACACTTGGGCTGCTTCCATAATTTGGCTGTTGTAAATAATGCTGGTATAAACGTAGGGGTGCATGTATCTTTTTGAATTAGTGTTTTTATACTTTTTGGGTAAATATCCAATAGTGCAAATCCTAGGTCATAGGTTAAGTTCTATTTTTAATTTTTTTTTGAGGAACCTCCTTACTGTTTTCCACAATGGTTGCACCAATTTGCATACCCACCAACAAAAGCGAGGGGGTTCCTTTTTTCTCCACATCCTTGCCAACACTTGTGTTTTTGACATTAGCCATTTTGACAGGTGTGAGGTGATATGTCATTGTAGTTTACATTTGCATTTCCCTGATGATGAGTGATGTTGAGCATCTTTTCATGGGTCTTTTGGGCATCTGGATGTCTTCTTTGGAGAAATGTCTGTTCATGTCATCTGCCCATTTTAATTGGATTATTTGTTTTTTTTGAGTGTTGAGTTGTATCAATTCGTTATTTGTTTTGGATACTAGCCTCTTATTGGATATGTCATTTTCAAATATCTTCTTCCATTCAGTAGGTTGTCTTTTAGTTTTAATTTTTTTTAATGTTTATTTATTTTTGAAGGAGAGAGAGACAGAGTGCAAGTGGGGGAGAGGCAGAGAGAGGGAGACACAGAATCAGAAGCAGGCTCCAGGCTCCGAACTGTCAGTACAGAGCCTGATGTGGGGCTCGAACTCACGAACTGTGAGATCATGACCTGAGCCAAAGTTGGACGCTCAACCGACTGAGCCACCCAGGCACCCCATTGTCTTTTAGTTTTATTGATTATCTACTTAGCTGTGAAGAAATATTTTATTGATGTAGTTCTAATAGTTTATTTTTGCTTTTATTTCCCTTGCCTCAGGAGATATATCTAGAAAAATGTTGCTATGGCCAATGTCAGAGAGATTACTGTCTGTGCTCTTTTCAAGGATTTTTATGGTTTCAGGTCTCACATATAAGTCTTTAATTCATTTTCAGTTTGTTTTTGTGTATGGTGTAAAAAAGTGGCCCAGTTTCTTTCTTTCTTTCTTTTTTTTTTTTTTTGCATGTTGCTGTCCAGTTTTCCTAGCACCATTTGTTGAACAGACTGTCTTTTTCCCATTGGATATTCTTTCCTGCTTTGTTAAAGACTAATTGTCCATATAATAGTGGGTTTGTTTCTGGGTTTTCTGTTCTATTCCACTGATCTATGTGTTTATTTTTGTGCTGCTACCATTGTTTTAATTACTACCGCTTTGTAATATAACTTGAAATCTGGAATTGTGATGCCTCCACTTTTGTTTTTCTTTCTCAAGATTGCTTTGGCTATTCAGGGTCTTTTATACTTCCCAAGTTTAAAACTTGTTACAAAGCTACAGTAATCAGACAGTTTGATAGTGGCATAAGAAAAGAGATACAGGCCTGTGGAATAGAATTGAGAGGCCCAGAAATAAACTCTTACATTTATGATTAATTGATTTTGAACAAAGGTGTCAACACAATTCAGTGGGGGTAAAGGATAGTCTTTTCAATAAATAATGCAGGACATCTGGGTGGCTCAGTCACTTAAGTGTCCGACTTCAGCTCAGGACATGATCTCATGGTTCGTGAGTTCGTGCCCCGAATTGGGCTCTGTACTGACAGTTCAGAGCCTGGAGATTGCTTCGGATTCTGTGTCACCCTCTCTCTCTACCCCTTGCCTGTTCACACTCTGTCTCTCTCTCTCTCAAAAATAAATAAGCATTAAAAAAATTATAAATAATGCTAGTACATCTGGATAGCCACATGCAAAAAGATGACTTTGGACAATTACTTCACATAACACACAAAAGTTAATTTAAAATATATCATATACCTAAATGTAAGAGCTAAAGCGACACGATTTCTAGATACAAAAAACAAAAACACAAGAGCAAACCTTTGAAACCTTGTATGTAGGAAAAATCCTCACTCTTCCTTCTGTGTGTTTCTCCATTACTCTCACATGGCTACCACAGTCACATTTCTGACACCTGATGTGTGTGGGATTTCCCAACACCCAGCAATTCTGTGACACAAGCTGTGTTTCCTACCATTTAATTCCACTCTGACACTATCTACCTGGAGATAGAGTCAGATCCCACAGGTTAAGGGCTCAGTCCCACAACACTGCCCCCACTTTAGATGCTAACTGCAAGTAGTAAGTCCCTAGGTTACCCACAACTTCTGTCCAAGTTGGCTATAGATCAGAGGTTCCCATCACCCCCTTCCTCTTTGATTTGATTACTTGCTAGAACAGCTCACAGAACTCAGTGAAACACTTATGTTTACTGGTTTTTTATATAATAAAGGATATAATAAAGGACATGGATGAACTGCCAGATAAGGAGATACATTAGGCAAGATCTGGAAGGGTCCTGAGAGCAGAAGCTTCTGTCCTCACAGAGTTGGATCACATCACCCTCCTGGTATATGGTTGTGTTCACTGACCTCAAAGCTCTCCACACCCTTACTATAGGGATTTTATGGAGTTTTCTTTACCTAGCCATGATAAATTATTAACTACATTTCCAGCTCCTCTCCCCTCTCTGGAGAAATATGAACTTTAAAAGTTCTCCTCATGAAATCTCAGATGAATATGAGGAATATGTTATTGCAAACTGGAACTTGAACAATCCTGAACTTGGCCAAACTATGTTTCCATGTGTTGTGAAAAGTAGAAATTGTAAGTGTTGAACTTGGATATTTGGTTGAGGATATTTCCAAGAAAAATGTTGAAAGCATGGATTGCATTCTCCTGACTGCTTATAGTGAAATGTGAGAGGAGAGAAATCATTGAAAAAGGAATTGTCAAGCAAAAAGGAGCCAGAATGTGAAGATTCGAAAAATTGTTTATCTATATTGCAAAAAATGAGAAGCTGTGCTCATAGAGAACACCATGTGTGGCTGAACAACCTCCATTACAGAGATTGTGGGTGTGGAACATGTGGATTCAATCAACCATCTCAGTAGAAGCACTGTAGCTTGGATTGAGGAGGGCCAGAGGTGGGATGAAATGAAGAAAGCCCATCAAACTTCTGGAATTCCACAGGCAGGAAATGGAATGGCATAGCTCTCTGGATGTGAACATGCATCATCCTTCAGTAACACAGAAAAATGACCCCAAAAGGAGCTCAGAGGTCAGCAGGGCTGCCACTGCCCCCATGGGTTTAGAGGGCAAATGCCCAGGCAGCAAGACTGTCTCCTTCATTCTAGAGGGTTTGGGGCTGCAGCTCAGGGCTGAGGGAGCAGGGCCACTACCTTGGCTGGTCTGGAGGACAGAACATTTAAGCCAAAGAGGATTATTCTCTAGCCTTAAAATCTGGTGGAATTTCCCACAAAAGCATCTTGAGATTAGCTGCATATATTCACGTTGATAAATGAGTTCTGTAGAAGTATTGCAGGCTGAAGAAGCAAAGATGTGAATTCTAGTGCTGATGTTGATATAATAAACTAAATATATGAATAACTTACAAATCTAATGGAATTTGTCCTGCTAGGTTTTGGGCTTGCTTAGGACCTGTTACCCTTCTTCCTTCCAATTTCTTTTTTTTTTGGGAATGAAAATGTCTATCTTATGTCTGTCTTACCGTTGTATTTTGTAAACAGATAACTTGTTTGTTTTCACTGTTTCAATACTAGAGAAGAATTTTGCCTTAAGATGAACCGTACCTCTAATCTCACCCATACCTGATTTAGATGCTATTCAGGTGGTATTTTGGACTTAAAGTTGATGCTGGGATAGGTTAAGACTTTTGTGGTTGTTGCGATAAGGCAAATGTATTTTGCATGGGTGGACATGAATTTTGGAGAACCAAAGGATAGAGTGCTATGGGTTAAATTGTGTCTTTGTACAATTCACACTTTGAGGCCCTGAGTACCTCAGAATGTGAATGTACTTGGAGATAGAGTTTTCGAAGTGGTAATTAAGGTTAAATGAGGTCACTGGGGTGGGTTCTAATCTGACATGACTTGTTCTTATAAGAAGAAGAGGCTAGGACACACACATACACAAAAGAAACAACATGTGAGGGGCACCTGGTGACTCAGTCAGTTAAGTGTCTGACTTTGGCTCAAGGTCATGATCTCATGGTTTGTGAGTTCAAGCCCTGCTTTGGACTTTGTGCTGACAGCTCAGAGTCTGGAGCCTGCTTTGGATTCTGTGTCCTCCCCTCTCTCTGCCCCTCCCTCATTCACATTCTGTCTCTCTCTCTCAAAAATAAATAGACATGAAAAAAATCAAAAATTAAATAAAGAAGAAAAGAAAGAAAGACCATTGTGAGCACACAGGGAAGAGACAGTCATCTACAAGCCAAGGAGAGAGGCCTCAGAAGAAATCCACTCTGCCGACAAGTTGATCTCAGCATTATGAGCAAATAAGTTTCTGTTTAAGCCAAAAAACCAGTAATAAAGTATTAATACATGTTACTACATAGATGGCCCTCAAAAATATTATGCTGAGTGAAAGAAACTCAACACAAAAGAACACATATTGTAAGAGTTTGTTTATATGAAATGTCTAGAAAAAGCAAATTTACAGAGACAGTGGTTGCCTGGGTCTGGGAGTAAGAATGGGGAGTGATTGCAAACAGGCACAAGTTTTCTTTTTGGGTTAACAGAAATGTTATAAACTTAGATTTTGGCGAAAGTTACATACTTTGTAAAGATACTAAAAATTCTTGAAGTGTAATCTTAATATCAGTAAATTTTATGGTGTGTACATTATGTCTCAATAAAGCTGTTTAAAAATTAATGGTTGAAAAGAATTATTCAACATGGTATTTGTTGGATCACAGAAATATTATGTTTTACTTTATTGTGTCTACACAATAAAGATTTCTTTCTTTTAAAACTTTTTTTAAAAATTTATTTCTGAGAGACAGAGAGAGACAGAATGCAAGCAGGGGGGGTGGTGAGTGGGGGGGGGGAGAGAGAGAGAGAGAGAGAGAGAGAGAGAGAGAGAGAATCTGAAGCAGGCTCCAGGCTCTGAGCTGTCCGCACAGAGCCCGAAGTGAGGCTTGAACCCATAAACCATGAAATCCTGACCTGAGCTGAAGTCAGATCTCAACTGACTGAGCCACCCAGGTGCCCCAAGATTTATTTCTTTAACAGAGTAGAGGGCTACCTTTAAACACCTAGGATAATTTCATTCATATTGTAGTATCATGGGTGTTTCCTCTTTTTTTATTTTAAAAAGGGCGTTGAAGCACAAGAGGCTGATGAAACACTGGGAGGTTGAAAAGTCAATATTGTCAACATTTTTTTGCATAAGAATGAAGGTCCAATTCCTGGGTTTTAGAAACCGTTTGTATATCTCATTAATGTACATCCCTTTAGATATAGGTTATATAGAATCATATTTTCTTCTGTTTGCTGAGAGGAGTACAGATTGTCACAACTACTTTGAAAAACTACTTGGTCTAATAAAAGGACTTGGGTCATTCACTAAGTGATAATAATCAAAATGCAGGCAAAAAGATTTAAAAAACAACAACAAAGAAGTGGGGGTAATTATTAGAACATCAAAAATTTTTAAATAGTCTAAGTATTCCAAAGTGTGTCCCATCGAACTAATCGTATTAACTTCAGTCAGAGTGTTTGTAAGGGAGCTGACTTCTGAGTTCCACCTCGCATTGCCAGGTCATGTCTCTTATCCCATAGACTCAGACTTATTAGAAAAGAAAGACACAAAGGCCTACAGGATCTGTTAAGGTGCAGAAAACAAAGATTAGGGTGAAGAAAAGCCTGACCTTGAAAACAGGGATCAAATTTTAGGCCCAGATAATATTGCTCTTAGGTGTCTAAAATGATATCAAGTTGCTACCTCTAAGTTCTGATTTTTTTAATCCAATGTATTCTTTTTTATTGAGATATGATGGACAGACATTTTATTTCAGGTGTATAACATAATGATTGGATATTTGGATATATTGCAAAATAATCACCACAGCAAGTCTAATCAACACCTATCACCATTCATAGTTACGGAATTTTTCTCTTGTGGTAAGAACTTTTAAGACTTAGTTTCTTAATGACTTTGAAATATGCAATGAATATAATTTATTGTCAAATTGGCTTATATACGACACCCAGTGCTCATCCCAACAAGTGCCCTCCTCAATGCCCATCACCCATTTCCCCCTCCCTCCCACCTCCCATCCACTCTCAGTTTGTTATCTGTATTTAATAGTTTCTTGTGGTTTGTCTCCCTCCCTCCCTGTTTGTCTCTATTTTTTTCCCCTTCCCTTCTCCCATGGTCTTCTGTTCAGTTTCTCAAGATCTACATATGAGTGAAAACATACGATATCCGTCTTTCTCTGAGTGATTTATTTCATTCAACATAATACCTTCGGGTTCCATCCACATTGCTGCAAATGGCATGATTTCATTCTCATTGCCAAGTAGTATTCCATTGAATATATAAACCACATCTTTATCCATTCATCAATTGATGGACATTTAGCCTCTTTCTATCATTTGGCTATTGTTGAAAGTGCTGCTATAAACATTGGGGTACAAGTGCCCCTATGCATCGGCACTCCTGTATCCCTTGGGTAAATTCCTAGCAGTGCTAGTGCTGGATCATAGGGTAGCTCTATTTTTAATTTTTTGAGGAACCTCCGCACTGTTTTCCAGAGCGGCTGCACCAGTTTGCATTCCCATCAACAGTGCAAGAGGGTTCCCATTTCTCCACATCCTCACCAGCATCTGTAGTTTCCTGATTTGTTCGTTTTCGCCACTCTGACTGGTGTGAGGTGGTATCTCAGTGTGGTTTTGATTTGTATTTCCCTGATGATGAGTGACGTTAAGCATCTTTTCATGTGTCTGTTGGCCATCTGGATGTCTTCCTTGGAAAAGTGTCTATTCATGTCTTCTGCCCATTTCTTCACTGGATTATTTGTTTTTTTGGGTGTTCAGTTTGGTAAGTTTTTTTTTGGATTTTGGACACTAGCCCTTTATCCAGTATGTCATTTGCAAATATCTTTTCCCATTCCATCAGTTGCCTTTTAGTTTTGTTGATTGTTTCCTTTGTAGTGCAGAAGATTTTTATGTTGATGAGGTCCCAATAGTTCATTTTTTTGCTTTTAATTCCCTTGCGTTTGGAGATGTGCCAAGTAAGAAATTGCTGCTGCTGAGGTCGAAGAGGTTTTTGCCTGCTTTCTCCTCTAGGGTTTTGATGGTTTCCTTCTCAAATTTAGGTCTGTCATCCATTTTGAGTTTATTTTTGTGTATGGTGTAAGAAGGTGGTCTAGTTTCATTCTTCTGCATGTTCTCCCAGCACCATTTGCTAAAAAGACTGTCTTTTTTCCATTGGATGCTCTTTCCTGTTTTGTCAAAAATTAGTTGGCCATACATTTGTGGGTCTAATTCTATGTTCTGTATTCTATTCCATTGGTCTATGTGTCTGTTTTTTGTGCCAATACCATAATGTCTTGATGGTTACAGCTTTGTAGTACAGGCTAAAGTCTGGGATTGTGATACCTCCCACTTTGGTTTTCTTCCTCAATATTACTTTAGCTATTCAGGGTCTTTTGTGGTTCCATACAAATTTTAGGATTGTTTGTTCTAGCTTTGAGAGAATGCTGGTGTAATTTTGATTGTTATTGCACTGTGTAGATGGCCTTGGATAGTACTGACATTTTAACAATATTTATTCTTCCAATCCATGAGCATGGAATGTTTTGCTATTTCTTTGTGTCTTCTTCAATTTCCTTCATAAGCTTTCTATAGTCTTCGGTGTATACATTTTTCACCTCTTTGGTAAGGTTTATTGCTAGGTATTTTACGGTTTTTGGTGCAATTGTAAATGGGATCAATTCCTTGATTTCCTTTTCTGTTGCTTCATTATTGGTGTATAAAAATGCAACTGATTTCTGTACATTGATTTTGTACCCTGCAACTTTGCTGAATTCATATATCGGTTCTAGGAGTCTTTTGGGTTTTCCATGTAGAGTATCATGTCGTCTGTGAAAAGTGAAAGTTTGACTTCTTCTTTGCCTATTTCATGCCTTTTACTTCATTTTGTTGTCTGATTGCTGATGCTAGGACTTCCAACACTATGTTAAACAACAATGGTGAGAGAGGACATCACCAACCAACAATGGTGAGAATGGAGATCATGACCTGAGGTGAGGTCGGATGCTTAACCAACTGAGCCAACCAGGTGCCTCTGATTTTTTTTTTTAACAAAAAATTTAAAAAAAAATTTTTTTTTACATTTATTTATTTTTGAGAAACAGAGTGAGACAAAGCGTGAGCGGGGGAGGAGCAGAGAGAGAAGGAGACACAGAATGTGAAGCAGCCTCCAGGCTCTGAGCAAGCGGTCAGCACAGACCCTGATGTGGGGCTCCAACCCACAAACTGTGAGATCATGACCTGAGCCGAAGTCGGAGGCTCAACCGACTGAGCCACCCAGGTGTCCCATAACAAAAATTTTTTTTAACGTCTATTTATTTTCGAGAGACAGAGCATGAGCGGGGGAGCAGCAGAGAGAGAGGGAGACAGAATCTGAAGCAGGCTCTAGGCTCTGAGCTGTCAGCACAAAGCCAGTGGTGGGGCTTGAACCCAGGAACTGTGAGATCATGACCTGAGCCAGTCAGGTGCCCCTACAAGTTCTGATTTTATAAAATGTGTCTAGAATCCTTACTTCCCAGGAAAAGGGAAGGAGAGACAAGAAGGAGTAGCTGGAAAGTCAGGTTCTAGGGAAAGGGAAGAGGGTAGGTTAGGGACTCCACTCTGGTGTCCCACGCCTAGCCAGTTCCCTCCTGGGGTCCTCCCGCCTCCTGAACACTCAGGTGGTTGTACCATCCCTTAGGATCTAGGCACCACAGATTCTGAGTGGTTTGACCTCTGGGTTTGGGGGGCTAGAGTAAGCACAGGTAGACCCCGGTATTGACTCTGAATCTCCGGATTGGAGGGAACACTCCTGAGCCTGGAGCCGTTCCTGGGTTCTGGGAACCATGGTGTTGCACCTTCCCCACCCCCAAAGGAACTGGGGCCTGGCTGATGAAGGGCGGCTGTGCCCGCAATGGGCTGGTCTATTTCGTGCCTTTGATGAGAAGCAGGGGTTGGGAAGCGACCTGGGTGCGCGCGCCCATCCCTCGTGCAGTACTCGCGCGCCCCTTTCTTTGTTCACACGTTCCAAGGACGCGTCATAGGCGGCACACCCAACAGTGTGCGCTTTGCCTGGCCCCTTTGGCAGCTAACGGAAACCTGAGCCACTGACTTCATTTGAAGGACCCGACCTTGCAGAAGTGCTCCTCATGGGCAGTTACCTGAGCCGGCCCCGCCCTCGGCCGCTGTCCCCTTCTCTGCTAGGCGGGGACCCGCCCGAGACGCTTGAGAGCCTCGGGCCCGCGCACCCAGCCCGCAGTGTTCCTCCGACTTGCCGGGTTCACTCGGCGGCCCCGACCCTGGACCTAACTCGCAGGCCGTCATGCGAGAATCTTGTGGCTTCACCCCGTCGTCGTCGGTACCGTCGGCGGTTTGCCATAGTCCATCTGCGGCAATATCCAATCCAGCAGGCCCGGTGTTTATTTCTGGGGGTCTTTTCCTCAGTGCCCCACACCCGCCATCCGAAGCCTGTGCTGTCTGCCTGCAGGTCCAAGATGTTCTGCACTTCAGTGATCCTGAAGATGGCATCTGCTAAGGGCAAGCTGACGCTGCGTTTGGCTCTGAAGGAGACAGTCCTCTGTATGTGGTCTTCACTGTCTAGTCACCTCCCAAATCCTTGTGTAAGGGACACCTTGATGAGGGCCCTCGAAGAGAATGGTCAAGCGAAAGCCAAAGAAGAGAAAGACCTGACCTCCCTGGTTGAGAGCAGGGAAGAGCTGGCAAAGCCTGGAAAAGGGCACCCAGTCCCCAAGAGGCAGGATGATCTGAGAGGGGATGCCGAGTGCAGTGGGAGCATGCAGTCAGCATTTAGGTGCCTGATGGTCAACGGAGTCCTCTCTTCCTTTGTGCCCAGGCCGGGGCCTCTGAAGAG
Organism: Prionailurus viverrinus; assembly: GCF_022837055.1. Classification (NCBI taxonomy): domain Eukaryota; kingdom Metazoa; phylum Chordata; class Mammalia; order Carnivora; family Felidae; genus Prionailurus; species Prionailurus viverrinus. The sequence goes on along the minus strand of NC_062561.1, from coordinate 90,170,701 downwards.
AGACTTCTGTTCTACCAGCTTAGAAGACAGCTTGATTAGGAAATCCCACACCTGCTTTTTGAGCTCCTGCAGCAAACGCAATGCCATCACCAGTTCTTACAGCTCCACTCGAGGGTTCCCACCGCTGCCGAGGAGCTTCCCAGGCACAGCTGGGATCCGAGGCCCAGCCTCATACCAGCCCCAAGTGGCCGCAAAGAAAGCCAGTGAGGAAAGCTATCATTCTAGCTCTTCAGCCTCAGTAGAACCACAAAGGAAGATCAAGCATGAAAATGTTGCAGATGCACCTTCTGGGCAGAAGCAAAGTTTGAGGGATCGCTCACCTCTACCTGACAGCTCCAGGCCCCGGAAGCGCAAGCGTCCTCTGCTGTTGTCCTCTAGGCGACATGACTCACTGATCCTGCTCCCACCACCCCAGGTGGGTTATCGAGTCACTGCTGAAGACCTTGACTTAGAGAAGAGAGCTGCGATCCAGTGGATCAACAAGGCCTTGGAAGGGTAAGACTGAGGCCATCTCCAACTGTAGCGCCCCTCAGCTTTCCTGTTTGTCCATACCCGCCTGTGGCAGGCACTCCCTCCTCCAGCTCCCAGCACTAATTCACAGCAGAAAACTTCTGGCAGATGCAGAACTCCCCAGGCCCAGTGGCCTTCCCATAGTTGGATGGAGGGGCACCTCCATGGGCTGTTTTTCTTGGTTCTCTCTAAACCTTTGCCTTACTTGGCTTGGCTATAAGAAAGGGGTCCTCCTTTCCCTGGTACACCAGGGTTTATTCCCCAGTACTTTGTGCAGGGCCTCACTGGTTCTTTGGAGGAGCATTGTAGGAAACCATCAAAGTTCTGCTATGCCCAGGGCACTGTGCCTGTGGGCCAACTACCCCCATCCAGTAGGTTAGCTGTCTCCATAGAGACAATGTTTCATTCCCATTGTCTTTCTGCCTGATGTGTCCCTAGAAATTGGGTGGCTGGAGCTTGTTAGGCCGGCCCACCCAGTGATCCCTGCAACCGAAGAACAAGATTTGGACCAGTTTTTCTCCAGGCAGGAGCAGGCAAGACAGCCTTCAGTCTTTCTCTTTCTACATATGAACACTTGGTACCAAATAAACATTCAATAAATGAACAAAGTTTTATATGTCACACACATATATAGTCGTATATATTTATATGTTATATATGTTTTATATAGTCATATATAATATATATGTATATAATATGTATTATGTGTATTGTTAGATGTATTATATATATTACATAATTTACTATCTGTAATGTACATAATATATATGTAATGCATATGTATAATATGTATATATAACATACTACATATGTATAATGTATAATATATAATTATTATACATAATAATAGAACATACAATTAATATAAAATGTATGCATACATTATATACATATGTAATATATGTATATATAGGTGATATATATAATAATTCTTGTACATACAAAATGTATATAATATGTGTAATATATACAAAATATACAATATGTATCATATAATAATACATATTGAATACATATGTGATTTTTTGTTATGCCAAATGTTCCATGTCTTTTCTCTGAACATAATGGAGGAAAAATTGACTCGTACAAGTAGCTGGTCTTAACTGTGTCAGGTTTTCTGTGGCTCAGCTGATGGGAAAGCAGCACCACTTTATGCCTCTAGACACTAACTCCTGATTTTTGAATTTGAGACCATGAGGTGGCAACCCATGCACCAGCCTTTTCCCTCTTTTGTGTCTCACAGGCTCACCCGACATCACTCTGGGCTTGATCATGCCTACTGTATGTTATGAAATGGCTGTGACAACTTAGTCTTTTTTAAAATTTTTAAATTGGATGCAACTGTAGACTTACAGGACAGTTACAAAGTTACAGAGAATCCCCATCTAGTCTTCACTGAACTTCTCCTAATGTTAATATCTTACAGAACAATGGTTGAAACCAGGAAACTGACACTGATATGATGCTATTAGCTAAACTTCAGACTTTAATTGGATTTTCCTAGTTTTTCTAGTAAAGTTTTCTTTCTGTCCCAGTATCAGTCCAGAATCTCAAATTTGATTTAGTCGTCATGTCTCCTGAGTCTCCTCCCAACTGACCATCTCTCTGTCTTAATATCTTGTGTAACCTTGATATGTCTGAAGAGTACTGGTTAGGTATTTTGTAGAATTTCCCTCAATCTGGATTTCTCTTTTTTCTCGTAAGAACATTGAGGTTAGGATTTTGAAGAAAAATCTTAGGTGATGTACCCTTCTCAGCACGTCACCTCAAGGGTACATAATATCCATATATCTTACTATGGGAAATATTAGCCTTGATCACCTGGTTAAGGTGATGTATACCAGAGTTCTCCATTGGATAGTTATTTTTCCCTGTGTAATAAATATTTGAGGGGGGAAATCATACTTTGATGCTACCAAAAAATTCTGTTTGTCCTTGAACTTTGCATCAGTGGATCTTGCCTACAGCAATTATTATTGTGCTGTTTTATAAAAAATTTTTAATGTTTTTTTATTATTTATTTTTGAGGGAGAGACAGAGTGTGAGCAGGGAAGGGGCAGAGAGAGAGGGGGAGACACAGAATCTGAAGCAGGTTCCAGGCTCATACCTGTCAGCATGCAGGGCTCAAACCCACCAACCATGAGATCGTGACCTGAGCTGAAGTCAGACACTTAACCGACTGATCCACCCAGGTGCCCCCAAAACACTGCTTTTAAGAATCACTTGGTTCAGCTCCTTTCAGCTTCCTTTAAGTGAGGTTATGTGATTCATTTGTATCACACTTAGATTCATTTCTCACAGTCTGCATTCCATTTCGGGTTCTCCTAACAGTTTAACAATCTAGTTGATTTTAATTTGCAAACAGTGAATCTCACTCTTTTTGGTGTGCAGTTTGCTTATATTTTGTTGAGTACTTCTGTGTCTGAGTATTCTGTGTTTGAGTATCCATGAGAGATATTGGTCTGAAATTTTATTTTCTTGTGCTCTTTTTGTCTGGCTTTGATATCAGAGTAATATTGCTCACATAGAATGAGCTGGAAGGGTTCCCTCCTATATATCTGGAAGAATTTGTAGAAGGATTGGTATAATTTCTTCTTTTTTTTTAAAAATTTTTTTTTCAACGTTTATTTATTTTTCGGACAGAGAGAGACAGAGCATGAACGGGGGAGGGGCAGAGAGAGAGGGAGACACAGAATCGGAAACAGGCTCCAGGCTCCGAGCCATCAGCCCAGAGCCTGACGCGGGGCTCGAACTCAGGGACCGTGAGATCGTGACCTGGCTGAAGTCGGACGCTTAACCGACTGCACCACCCAGGTGCCCCAGGATTGGTATAATTTCTTCTTGAAATGTTTGGGAGGATTTACCAATGGAGCCATCTGGGCCTGGGTTTCTATGGGAAGATTTAAAAATTACTAATTCAATATCTTGCTGTAGGCCTACTAAGGTTTTCTAATTCTTCTTGAATCAGTTTCAGTAGCTGGTGTCTTTCTGGGAATCTGCCCATTTCATGTAAGTTGTCTAATGTGTTGGCATAAAATTGTCCATTGTATTTCCTTATAATCTTAATATTTGTAAGGTAGAAAATGATACCCTCTCTTCAATTTCTAATTTTCTTAGTGACTTTACTCTGTATCTCCACCTAAATGTCTCCCATTCTCATTCTTGCTTTCTTTTTGGTCAGTGTATCTAAACGTTGTTAATTGTGTTGATTTTTTGTGGTTTTTATTGCTGTTTTCTATTTTTGTTGTTAATTTAGGTTCTAATCTTTATTATTTAATTCTTTCTGCTTCCTTTGGGTTTAGTTTGCTCTTCTCTTAGAAGTTTCTTAAGGTGGAAGATTAGGGATTTGAGACCTTTCTCTTCTGTAATTTAGGCATTTTAAGCTATAAATTCGCCTTTTTAATGGCATTAGAATAATGTTGAAACTATGTTTGGATGACATTCAGTTCAATATATGTTCTAATTTCTATTATGATTTTTTTCTTTTACCCTAAGTTTAGAAGTATGTTCTTTAATTTCCAAATATTTGGGGATTTTTGCACATTTCTTTCTGGTTTTGATTTATAAGTTTATTCCACTGTTATCTTAAACCTACATTTAATGATTTCAATCCTTTTAAATTTGTTGGGGCATTTTTTATGGCCAACCATATGCTCTATTTTGGAAAATGTTCCATAGGTATTTAAAAAAAGGTATATTCTACTGTTTGGGGGCAGAGTGTTCAATCAATGTCAAGTTGAGTTGTTGGATAGTGTTGTCCAAAACTTAAAAATAAGTCTTTTAGGGGACCCTGGCTGGCTCAGTCGGTTGAGCGTCTGACTTCAGCTCATGGTTTGTGAGTTCGAGCCCTGTGTCGTCTCTGTGCTGACAGCTCAGAACCTGGAGTCTCTGTGCTGACAGCTCAGAGCCTGGAGCCTGCTTCCAATTCTGTCTCCCTCTCTGTCCCTCTGTCCTTCTCCCCCTCACACTCTGTCTCTATCTCTCAAAAATAAATAAACGTTAAAAAAATTAAAAAAATGTCTTTTTATTCTTGGTGATTTCCTGTCTAATTTTTCTATCAGCTATTGAAAATGGAGGCTTAAAATACTCAGCTATAATTGTCTTATTGTCTGTTTTACATTTCAATTCTGTAAGTTTTGGCTGTGTGGATGTTGGAGCTCTGTTGTTAGCTGCACATAAGTTTTAAATTGTGATAGCTTCCTGATTATTGATCATTTTATCATTATGAAATGTCCCTCTTTCTCTTTTGTAATATTTTTAGACTTAAAGTTAGCTTTGCCAAATATTGTTACAGTTAATCCAGCTCTTATGGATACTGTTTACAATTAATATATTTTTCCATTCTTTTAATTTGAATTTGTTTTTATACTTGAATCTAAGCTGTATCTCTTATAGCCCAGCATATAATGGGTCTTGCTATTTAAAATCCAGTCTCTGTTCTTTTATTTGTACTTTTTAATCTATCCACATTTATTGTAATTATTGCCATGGTTGGGTTTACTTTTTCCATTTTGCTACTTATTTTCTATTTATCTCGTGTGTGGTTTTTGTTTTTTGTTTTTTGCTTCTCTGTTGCTCCTTTACTACCTTTGTGCTAAATAGATTTTTTTTAGTGTATAATTTTAATCTCCTCTCTTCCCTCTTTATTTTTACTATTTTTGAGTTATTTTCATAGTGGTTTCTCTAAGAATTACAATATGCATCTTACATTTTCAAATATCTACCTCCTTACATGCAGACGACAAATAAATACATGAAAAGATATTTAACACCATTAGCTGGTAAGGAAATGCAAATTAAAACCACAATGAGCTATTACTACATGCCTATGAGAATGGCTAAAATAAGTAGTGATGATATCAAGTGCTGTGAAGATGCTAGGTCATTCATACATTGATAGTCAAAATGCAAAATGATACAGCCACTCTAGAAAACAGTTTGGCAGTTCCTTTGAAAACCAAAAGTGGACTTACCATTTGACTGAGCAGTTGTACTCATGGCCATTTATCACAAAGAAATGAAAACTTATTTCCATGAGAAAACATGTTCACCAATGTTTATAGCAGCCTTATACCTGATATCTCAAAACTGTAAACTACCCAAAAGTCCTTCAATGGGTGAATGGTTAAACAACTATGTACATCATTCTATGAAATACTATTCAGCAATAAAAATAAACGAGGAACACCTGGGTGGCTCAGTCAGTTAAGTGTCTCCCCTTTCTCTCCACCCCTCCCTGATCACTCTGTCTCTCAAAAATAAATAAATGTTAAAAAAATGAACTATTGATATACGCAATTTAGATGGACCTCAAGAGAATTATGATGAGTGAATAAAGTCAGTCTCCAAAGGTTACATAGCATATGATTCCATTTATGTAACATTCTTGAAATAATAAAAGTATGGAAATAGAGAATAGATTAGTAGTTGACAAGGGTCAGGCATGGGGTGGATATATATGGCTATGAAGAGATGTCACAAGGGAGGCTTTTGGTGATAGATTAGTTCTGCATATTGATTGTGGTGGTTACACAAATCTGCATAGACATTGTAATTGAATTGCATAGAAATACACACACATAAATACATGTAAAATAATGAAAAATGAGTAAACTTTGTAGATTGTACCAATGTAATTTTTCTTGTTTTTATGTTGTTCTATGGTTATACAGGTATTGTGATTGGGGGAAATTGACTAAAGGGTACATACAAACTCCCTGTACCTTACCCCCAAATTTGCTGGCAAACATAAAATTATATCAAAATAAAATGTAAAGGAAGTATATCTCAGATTAATATGAATTAATTGATTAATACTAATTTATTTCCAGTAAATAACATAAATTTTGCTCCAACATAGATATATTATTTTTCCTCTCTGAGAGACTATTGGATGTTTATATGTTATAAGCCCAGGTTGATAATTATTATTTTGTAAACTTATGCCTTTTAAATCAGTTTCTTCATGATAAGAGCTAAGATGATGGAGTAGTAGGAGGACCCTATGCTTACCTTGTCCCTCGAACACAGCGAAATGAGTATCAAATCATTCTGAACACCCAACAAATAGATCTGAGGACTGAGAGAGCAGACCGCACAATTAGTGGGAGAGAAGAGACTACATCATGGAAGATAGGAGGTGCAGAGATGTGATTTGAGGAACAAAAGGATCTCAGGTGCTGCAGAGGAGAGGGAGCCCTGATCACAGAGGAGAGAGAGCAGCACAAAGGAGATTGCACAAAGAAAACACTTCCCCAAGGCTATTTACTGGGAAAAGGAGAGGGACTGATTATTTGAGTTTTTACAACTAGCAGAGCTCAAAGACTGGAGTTCTAGAGGTCCACACCCTGGCTGGTGTTGAATCTGGCAGGCACTACAGTGATCCAGTGGAGAAGGCAAGGAGAGGGCTGGGAGCAGATGGTGTGATCTGAGAATCCCTCAGATCCTCGCTGAAAATAAATGATATAGAAGATAATAATAATAATAATAATAATAATAATAATAATAATAAAACAAGTAGAACAGGTCAATGAGACTAGGAGCTGATTCCTTGACTTAATAAAATTGGTAACCCCAGCTTTATCAAAAAGAAAAGAGAAAGGACCCAAATAATAAAACCATTAGTGAGAGAGGAGAAATCATAACCAACAGAAATACAATTATAAGAGAATATTATGAAAAATTCTATGTCATCAAATTGGGCAATCTGGAAGAAGTGGATAAATTCCTAGGAACATATAAACCACCAAAACTGAAACAGAAAGAAACAAAATTTGAACAGACTGATAACCAGCAAAGAAATTGAATCAGAAATCAAAAATCTCCTAACAAAAAAAATTACAGGGCCGGATGGCTTCCTAGGGGACTTCTATGAAACATTTAAAAAAAGAGTGAAAATGTATTCTTCTGAAACTGTTCTAAGAAATAGAAATGGCAGGAAAACTTCCAAACTCATTCTACAAGGCCATAACTACCTTGATTCCAAAACCAAAGACCCCACTAAAAAAGTGAATTATAGGCCAATACTCATGATGAACACGGATGCAAAAACTCATAACAAGTTACTACACATTAAATCCAACAGTACATTAAAGGAATCATTCACCACAATCAACTGAGACTTATTCCTTGGCTGTAAGTTTGGTTCAATATTCACAAATCAATCAATGTGATATACCACATTAATAAATGAAAGGATAAGAACCATATGATCCTCTCAATAGATGCAAACATAGGTTCAAAAGCATTTGACAAAGTACAGCATCCATTCTTGATAAAACCCTCAGCAAAGGGATGTTAAAGGGGACTCTGAGTATAAAAGAAAGGCCATAAGTAAGAATTAGAAAAATAAGAAGTATAAAAGGAGTAAAAATAAGGATATCAGTCAAGGGACTCACAAAATAAAAGGACATAAACTATGACACCATATACCTAAAACGTGGGGAGAAGAGTAAAGAATGGGTTCAAACTTAAGTGACCATCAACTTAAGATAGACTGCTGTATGCAGAAGATGTTATACACACTTAATGGTAACCACAAATCAAAAACCAGTAGTAGATATGCAAAAAATGAAGAGAAAGTCATCCAGGTATGTCACTAAAGACAGCAAACTTATGGTGAGAGAAGATAGCATGGAAAGAAAGGAACAGAGAAAATCCACAAAAAGAAACACAAAACAAATAACAAGATGGCAATAAGTACATACCTATTATAATTGTTTTTAATGTAAATGTACTAAATGCTCCAATTAAGAGACATAGGGTGATAGACTGGATAAAAAAAAAAAATAAAAGCCATCTATATGTTGCCTACAAGAGACTCATGTAAGACCCTAACAACACATGCATATTGAAAGTGAAGGGATGCAGAAGCATTTATCATGCAAATGGATGTGAAAAGAAAAGCAGGGGTAGCAATACTTATATGAGAAAAAATTGACTTTAAAACAAAGACAGTAACAAGAGATAAAGAAGGACACTATATAATCATTAAGGAGACAATCCAAAGAGAAGGCATAACAATTGTATGTATGCACCCAACATGTCAGCACCCAAACACATAAAATGGTTAATGACAAATATAAGGGACCTAACTGATAGTAACACAATAATAGTAGGGGGTACCCCACTTACATTGATGGACAGATCATTCAGACAGAAAATCAACCAAGAAATGGTGGCTTTGAATGACACAGTAGACTATACGGATTTAATAGATATATTCAGAGCATTTCATCCTATAACAGCACAATACACATTCTTTTCACCAGCACACAAAACATTCTCCAGAATAGATGACATATTAGTCACAAAACAAGTCTCAACAATTTCAAAAAGATCAAATTATACCATGCATCTTTTCTGACCACAATGCAATGAAATTAGAAATCAACCACAAAAAAAATTCTGGAAAGAGCACAAATATTTGGAGTTTAAATAACATGCTACTAAACAATGAATAGTTCAGTGAAGAAATGAAAGAGGAAATAAAAAAATACATGCAGACAAATGAAAATGAAAACATAGTAGTCCAAAACCCTTGGGATACAGCAAAAGTGGTTCTAAGAGGGAAATTAATAGCAATACAGGCCTACCTCAAGAAGCAAGACAAATGTCAAATAAAAAATCTAAACTTACACCTAATGAACTATAAAAAGAACAACAAACAAAGCCTAAAGCCAGCAAAAGGGAAATCATAAAGATTAGAGCATAAATAATCAATGAAGCCAACAGCTTGTTCTCTGAAAAGATCAACAAAATTAATAGCTTCTACCCAGACTCATCAAAAGAGAAAGGGAAGGAGGGAGGGAGGCAGAGTGAGAGAGAGAGAGAGAAAGAGAGAGAGAGAGAGAGAGAGAGAGGACTCAAAAAAACCCAGAAATTAAAGAGGAGAAATAACAACCAACACCACAGAAATACAAAGGATTTTAAGAAAATTTTATGAAAAAATATATGCCAACAAACTGGACAACCTAGAAGAAATAGATAAATTTGTAGAAAGATATAAACTACCAGAACTGAGTCAAGAAGAAATAGAAAATCTGATTAGACAGATTACCAGCAAGGTAATATTTTCCAAAATATAGAAGAGGAAAGATCACTTCCAAATTCATTCTATGAGGCCAACGTTACCCTGATTCCAAAACCAGATAAAGATACCACATAAAAAGAGAACCACAGGCTAATATCTCTAATGAACATAAATGTAAAAATCCTCAAAATTATATTAAACTGAACCCAACAATATATTTTTAAAAATTCACCATGATCAAGTGGTATTTATTTCTGGGATGCTAGTGTGTTTTAATATTTTCAAATCAATCAATGTAATACATCACATTAATAAGAGAAAGGACAAAAACCATACGATCACTTCCATAACTGCAGAAAAAGCATTTGAAAAAGCGTAAGATACACTCATGACAAAACCCTCAACAAAGTATTTAGAGGGAACATACCTCAACATAATAAAGGCCTTTTATGAAAAACCCATATCTAACACCATAGACAAAGGTGAAAAATTGACAGCTTTTCCTCCACGGTCAGGAACAAGATGGGGCTGTCCACTCTCACCAGTTATCCAGCGTAGTACTAGAAGTCCTAACCACAGCAATCAGACAAGAGAAAGGAATAAAAGGTGTCCAAATTGGTAAAGATGAAGTAAAACTTTCACTATTTGCAGATGACCTGATACTATATATACAGAAAACTCCAAAATCTACTAGAACTGATAAATGAATTAATCAAGGTCACAGGATACAAAATTAATGTACAGAAATCCACTGCATTTCTATATGCCAATAATGAAGCAGGAGAAGAGAAATTAAGAAAGCAATCCCATTTACAGTAGCACTAAAAGTAATAAGATACTTAGGAATAAATTTAACCAAAGGGGTGAAATTGAAATTGAAGATGACACAAAGAAATGGAAAGTAATTCCATGCTCATGAATTGGAAGAACCAATATTATTAAAATGTCTATACTACCCAAAGCAATCTACACATTTAATGCAACCCCTATCAAAATACAAATGGCATTTTTCACAGAACTAGAACAAACAATCCTAAAACTTGTATGGAACCACAAAAGACCCCAAATACCAAAGCAATCTTTGAAAAAAAAAAAGAAAAAGAAAAAAGAAAACAGGAAACATCACAATTCTACACTTCAAGTTATATTACAAAGCTACAGTAATCAAAACAGTATGGTACTGGCACAAAAATAGAAACATAGATCAATGGAACAGAATATTAAGCCCAGAAATGAACCTGTAATTATATGGTCAATTAATCTTCAACAAAGGAGACAAGACTATTCAATGGGAAAAAGACATTCTCTTTAACAAAAGGTGTTTGGAAAACTGGACAGCTACATCCAAAAGAATGAAATTGGACCACTTTTTTTTTTTTACAGCATACACAAAAATAAACTCAGAATAGATTAAGAATTTAAATGTGAGACCGGAAATCATAAAGATCCCAGATGAGAGCACAGGCAGTAATTTCTCTGACATCAGCCACAGTGACATCTTTCTAGATAAATCTCTTGAAGCAAAGGAAATAAAAGCAAAAATAAAATATTAGTATTACATCAAAATAAAGAAGTTTCTGCACAGCAAAGGAAACAACAAAACTAAAAGACAACCTATGGAATGGGAGAAGATATTTGCGATATAAGAGATATTCACTGAAAAGGAAAAAAATAAAACTCCATTTCCAAATGGCATGATGGTCTGTATAGAAAATCCCAGGAAAATCTACAAAATAAATCCTCCTGAAGCAAATTATTGAGCTTGACCTGCTCTCAGGATACAAGATCAATACACAAAAATGAGTTTCATTTCTATATACTAATGGTGAATAGGTAGAAACTAAAATCAAAGCCACAATAACACACTTACAATTTCTTCAGAGAAAACAAAATACTGAGGTATAAATCAAACAAGATATGCACAGGATCTGTGAGATAAAAATAAAAAATGCAAATGGAAGAAATAAAAGATGATCTAAATTCTTGGAGAGACCTACCACATGAAAGGACCAAAAATCTCAACATAATAAACATGTCATATCTCTCTGAATTCATTTATAGGGGTTTTTTTTTTTTGCTTGCTTATTTGTTTGTTTGTTGGGTTTTTAAATGTTTTTAAGTTTTAATTCCAATGTAGTTAACATACAATGTTACATTTGTTTCAGGTGTACAGTATAGCGATTCAACAATTCTATATACTACTCAGTGCTCAACAAGGTGTATACTCTTAATCCCCTTTACCAATTTCACCCATCTCCCCACCCACTTCCCCTCTACTAACCATCTCTTCTCTATAGTTTGTTGATTTTATTTTTTTCAGAAAAGTGGGGTTTTGCTTAATTTTCTCTATTTTCCTGTTTCAATTTCATTGGCTGCTGCTTTTGTCTTTAATAATTCTTTCCTTCTGCTTTCTTGGTATTTATTTTTATTTTTTTCTAATTTCTGGAGGTAGGAACTTAGATTATTGAGTTCTGTTGAGTTCTGTTTTTTTTTTAATGTTTGTTTTTGAGAGAGAGAGAGAGAGAGAGAGAAAGAGACAGAGTGTGAGCAGGGGAGGGTCAGAGAGAGAGGGAGACACAGAATCCAAAGCAGGCTCCAGGCTGTGAGCTGTAAACACAGAGCCCGATGTGGGGCTCAAACCCGTGAATGGTGAGATTATGACCTGAGCCAAAGTCAAACGCCCAACTGACTGAGCCACCCAGGTACTTAGTGAATTCTGTTTTCTAAAGTAAGCATTTGTTGCTATAAGTACCTCTCTCAGCACTGCTTTGGCTACATCCCACAAATTTTGATAAGTTGTGCTTTCATTTACATTCAATACATTATATATATATTTTTTTCCTGTGGGACTTTCTCTTTGACTCATGAATTATTTAGAAGTATGACATCTAATTTCCAAATATTTGAAGATTTTTTTGTTCACTTTCTGTAATTTATTTCTAGCTTTATGCTAGTATGGTCAGAGAACCTTCTGTATGAGTTCTACTCTTTTAAATTTGTTAAGGTTTATTTTATGGTCCTCCTTAAGTGTTATCTTGATAATTGTTCTATGGATGTCAGAAAAGAATGTGTATTTTACTATTTTTGGAGTATTTTACAAATGTCCATCAAGTTCTTTTTCTTTATAGCATTGCTGAATTCTTCTATTTTGCTGATTTTCTGTTTAATTTTATCAATTGATAAATGAGGACTGAAACCCCCAACTATACTTGTGAATTTGTCTATTCTTTTGGTTCTTTCAGTTTTTTGCTTCATGTAGTTTGGTTTTTTTTTTTAATTTTTTAAATGTTTATTTATTTTGAGTGACAGAGTGCGAGTGGGGGAGGGTCAGAGAGAGAGGGAGACACAGAATTCGAAGTAGGCTCCAGGCTCTGAGCTGTCAGCACAGAGTCTGATGCAGGGCTTGAACTCAACCTGAGCTTAAGTCAGATGCTTAACCGACTGAGCCACCCAGGCGCCCCATGCTTCATGTATTTTGAAGCTTTATTGTTTGATACATACACCTTTAGAATTGCTGTATCTTCTTGGTGGATAGGTCCTTTTGTTGTTACGTAATGTCCCTATTTATCCCTACTTACTTTCTTTGCACCAAAGTCTACTTTATCTGATGTTAATATATCCCTTTCTGATTAAAAAAATAATGTTTGCATGCTTTGTCCTTTTCCTTTCTAGCATAGGTATGTCATTATGTTTGAGGTGAGTTTTTGCAGGCAAACTACGTTTAGGTCTGCCAAACTCTGTCTTTCAATTTGTGTATTCAGACAATAGACATTTAAAGTAATTATTGGCATATTCGGGCATGGTTCTGTCCTTTTATTATTTGTTGTCTGTTTCCTATATTTATCGTTCTTCTGCTACTTTTTCCTTCTATCCTGTAAGTTAGCTGAACATTTTTAGAGTTCCATTTTGACTGATTTATAGTGTTCTCCAGCATATTACTTTTTGTGTAGTTTTCGTAGTAGTTGTTCTAGTTATAATCATACATATATGTAATCACAGCCTACTGGTGTTGATGTCTTATCACTTCAAGTGAAATGTAGAAACTTTACCTACCTTTACCCTTCCACTTTAAAAAATATAATTATTTCCACTATATACTTTAAGTACCACATCAGATGGTGTTATAACTTCTGCTTCAACCATAAAATATGATTAAAGAAACTCATGAACTGAAGGATTGTGTATTATATTTACATCCAGTTTTATCATTTTCTTTCTATTTGGAGATCTTCCTGTAGCCGGTATTTAAGACTAGGTCTGTTAGCAATAAATTCTCTTAGTTTTCCTTGTTTTAGGATATCATTATTTCTTATTCACTCTTGAAGGAAGGACATGGGATTCAAAATTGACAGTTCTCTGCTTTCAACGCCTGAAAGATGTGTCTTTTCTTTTTAGCCTCCATTGTTTTAGATGAGAAATCTGTTGTCGTTCTAATTGGTGCTCTCTTCAATGCAATATCCTGCTTCTTTCTGGTTGTTTTAAAGTTGTTTCCCTTTTTGGGGCACCTGGGGGGTTTAGCCAGTTTAGCATCTGACTAGATTTCAGTTCAGGTCATGATCTCGAAGTGGTGAAATCAAGCCCTGCATCAAGCCCCAAGTTGGACTGTGAGCATGGAGCCTGCTTAAGATTCTCTCTCTCTCTCTCTCTCTCTCTCTCTCTCTCTCTCTCTCTCCCCCTCCCTGCCTCCCTCCATACCTCCCTCCCTCTCCCTCTCTCTGCCCCTCCCCTGCTCATGCTCACTCTCTCTCAAAATAAATAAACACTAAAAAAACAAATAAAATTGTTTCCTTGTTAGTTTTCAGAAGTTTAGTTTTGCTGTGTCTCGGCATGGATTTTTCTTTTCTTGTTATCCTTTTTGGGAATTGTTCAGCTTCTTGAATCTGTAGAATTATGTCTTTTGCCAAATTTGGGACTTTCAGCCATTATTTCTTCCAATACATGTTTATTTCCACACGTTGTCCTCTCCTTCTTCTGGGGCTCTGATAATATAAATTCTATGAATGCTAGACCTCCTTTTTCTTTAGTCTTTTAAGTTCCCGAGGATCTTTCACACACTCTTCCCCCCTTTTTTTGGTCTACTGTGTTCTCTTTACTCAGATTGGGTAAATTCTACTCATTTGTTTTCATTGATTCTGTTCTCTGTCATCTTCACTTACTATTGAGTCTATCTAGCAAGTTTTTAAACGTTAGTTATTTTATTTCAGATGTATAATTTCCACTTAAGGTTTTGGAGAAGTTAAAATGGCAGAATAGTGGGAGTTATGCTGAGCTTGCCTCGTCCTTCCAACACAGCTAGATCATCATCAAATTATTTTTAACAACTAGGAAATCAACCGAAGGATTAAGAAAATAATCTGTACAATTGGAGTGGGAGAACATGGCAGATGTGAGGTTCAGAGCTATTAATTGGGGGAAAGGAAAGTCTCAGTACCACAGCAGGAAGGGAAACTTTTTCATGGAGAGTGGTCAGGAAGAGAGGGAGAGAGTGGTGGGGAAGGAATGACTTGTAGGATTCACACAAGACCCCATAGTGTGTGGATCCCCTGGGTCGCACTAAGAGATATTGCTTCCTTTCCCGGTGTATATTTGGAAGAGGGCTTTTGTTTGTTTGTTTTTGGTTTTGTCTCTTCAAGGACAATAGTCCTGTTGGGAGCCATTGAGTGGCCATTCAATAGCAGGGAGTTGCTATGGTAGCACCTGCAGATGGTAGACATACTGGTTGCAGCTTTTTGCTGTTCACTGCAGTAGACTCCAGCCACTTGGCTTGCCTTGTGTGACTGCTTTTCTGGAACAGAGGCACACAGAGACTGCAAATAACCTGATCACAGCTTTTCACTGTGTGCCACAATATATTCCAGTCACTGTGAGCGTGCCATGTGACTACTTTTCTGGGACAGGCCAGTGAAAGGCAGAGGAAGAGAGCAGGTCTGCTCCAGGCCTGGCCCTTTAAGATTTGGGGTTTTGAATCACAGTCACCAGCCAGAGATAAAACACAGGAGAACTGTGGTGCTGGGTGTGCCAACTTCCAGGTACAGACAGGTTAAGGACAGGGATTTGACAAAAGCCTAGGACGCTTTTCTGTAAGGGCCACCTGAACAGAGGTGAGTTCCCCTCCCATGGGATTAAAGGGTGAAGTGATGCCATCTTCCATCTACTCCCCAATCCCAGCAACATCAGGCTTCAGAGGGAAGCACAGCGCCATCTAGTGGAGGCTGAAGTCTCTTACATCAAGCCCCACCCCCTGCATCCTGGAAGTGTTTCCATGACACACGTCAGCCTGAGAGTCAGTGATGCAGGACCTTCCGGCAAAGACGAGCACAAACAACTCCCTTGTACCAAGTCTACAGATCGTAGTGTTGCAAAGTTTCAGCTCGAAGGAAAATACGATCTAACTTCAGTTTTACCGTTATTCTTTATTTTATTATTTTTCATTTATTTTCTTGTTTTTTAAATTCCTTTTTTTATTATTATTATTTTTATTTATACATTTTATATATATACATATTCTTTTAATTTTATTGTTTCTTGTTTTTATTATATTTTGTTATATATATGCATATATATATGCATATATATATATTTTTTGAAGTTTATTTATTTTTGAAGTTTATTTATTTTGAGACAAAGACAGAGTGTGAACAGGGGAGGCGCAGAGAAAGAGAGGGAGAGTGACAATCGCAAGCAGGCCCCGCACTGTCAGCATAGAGCTTGATGCGGGGTTCAAATTAAAAAACTGTGAGATCATGACCTGAGCTGAAACCAAGAGTAGGATGCTTAACCTACTGAACCACTCAGGCACCCCTATTTTATTTTCTTATATTTTATTTTATTTTTGGATCTAGATTTCTTTAGCAAGTAGACCAAAACACATACAGGATCTAGGCGGTTTTTTGTTTGCTTGTTTTTCTTTTTATTTCTTTATTTTTTTTCTTCTTTTCTTTTCCGGACAAAATAACAAGATGGAGAAATTCATCCCAAAATAAAGAACAGTAGACTTCAAGTTGTGTTACAAAGCTGTAATCATCAAGACAGTATGGTACTGGCACAAGAACAGACATTAAGATCAATGGAACAGAATAGAGAACCCAGAAATGGACCCACAAACGTATGGCCAACTAATCTTTGACAAAGCGGGAAAGAATATCCAATGGAATAAAGACAGTCTCTTCAGCAACTGGTGCTAGGAAAACTGGACAGCAACCTGCAGAAAAATGAACCTGGACCACTTTCTTACACCATACACAAAAATAAACTCAAAATGGATGAAAGACCTCAATGTAAGACAGGAAGCATCAAAATCCTCGAGGAGAAAGCAGGCAAAAACCTCTTTGACCTTGGCCATAGCAACTTCTTAGTCAACACGTCTCCGGAAGCAAGGGAAACAAAAGCAAACATGAACTACTGGGACCTCATCAAAATAAAAAGCTTCTGCACAGCAAAGGAAACAATCAGCAAAATGAAAAGGCAACCAACAGAATGGGAGAAGATATTTGCAAGCTACATATCAGATAAAGGATTAGTGTCCAAAATCTATAAAGAACTTATCAAACTCAACACCCAAAAAACAAACAATCCAGTGAAGAGATGGGCAAAAGACATGAATAAACACTTCTCCAAAGAAGACATCCAGATAGCCAACCGACACATGAACAAATGCTCCACATCACTCATCATCAGGGAAATACAAATCAAAACCACAGTGAGATGCCACCTCACACCTGTCAGAATGGCTAACATTAACAACTCAGGCAACAATACATGTTGGCGAGGATGCAGAGAGAGAGGATCTCTTTTGCACTGCTGGTGGGAATGCTAGCTGGTGTAGCCACTCTGGAAAACAGTATGGAGGTTCCTCAAAAAAATTAAAAATAGAACTACCCTATGGCCCAGCAATTACACTACTAGGTATTTATCCAAGGGATACAGGTATGTTGTTTTGAAGGGGCACATGCACCCCAATGTTTATAGTAGCACTATCCACAATAGCCAAAGTATGGAAAGAGCCCAAATGCCCCTCAATGGATGAATGGATAAAGAAGATGTGGTATATATATACAATGGAGTATTACTCGGCAATCAAAAAGAATGAAATCTTGCCATTTACAACTACATGGATGGAACTGGAAGGTATTATTCTAAGAGAAATTAGTCATTCAGAGAAAGACAAATATCATAAGACTTCACTCATATGAGGACTTTAAGATGCAGAACAGATAAACATAATGGAAGGGAAGCAAAAATAACATAAAAACGGAGGGGGACAAAGCATAAGAGAACAAACTGAGGGTTACTGGAGGGGTTGTGGGAGGGGGGATGGGCTAAATGGGTAAAGGGCATTAAGGAATACACTTCTGAAATCATTGTTGCACTATATGCTAACTAACTTGGATGTAAATTTAAAAAATAAATTAAATAAAATGGTAAAAAAATTTAAAAAAAGAAAGAAAGAGCAGGCAGTAGAACTCACAGCCAGGGATTTAATCAATACAGATATAAGTAAGATGTCTGAACTAGAATTTAAAACCATGATTACAAGGATACTAGCTGGGCTTGAAAAAAGGCATAGAAGATGCTAGAGAATCCCTTTCTGCAGAGATAGAAGAACTAAAATCTAGTCATGCTGAAATTAAAAATGGTATAATTGAGATTCAATCTCTAATGGATGCCATGATGGCAAGGATGGATGAAGCAGAGTAATAAATCAGTGACACAGAAGATAAAATTATGGAAAATAATGAAGCTGAAAAGAGTGGGAAACAAGGCAAAAGACCCATAATACAAGACATAGAGGGAACTCAGTGACTTATTAAGAGGAAAACAATTATATCATAGGAGTCCCAGAAAATGAAGAGACACAAAAAGGGGCAGGAGGTGTATGTGAACAAATTATAGCTGAAAACTTTCCTAATCTGGGGAGGACACAGACATCAAAATCCAGAAGCACAGACAACTCCCTTTAAGTTCAAGAAAAGCTGACGATTACCAAGGAATATCATAGTCAAATTTACAAATACACAGACAAGGAAATAATCGTGAAAACAAGGGGAAAAAAACCTTACCTACAAGGCAAGAGAGATCGGTTCACAGCAGATCTGTCTACAGAAACTTGGCAGGCCACAAGGGAATGGCAGGATATATTCAACATGCCGAATGGGAAAAATATGCAGCCAAGAATTCTTTATCCAGCAGGGCTGTCATTCAGAATGGAAGGAGAGATAAAGAGTTTCCCAGACAAACAAAACTAAAGGAGTTCATGACCAGTAATCCAGCCCTGCAAGAAATTTAAATGAGACAGTGAGACTCTTTCAGTGGAGAAAAAACAAAACAAAACAAAAGACCAAAAGCAACAATGACTAGAAAGGACCAGAGAACATCACCAGAAACACCAGTTCTACAGACAACACAATGTTCATATTTTTCAATAATCACTCTGAGTGTAAATGGACTAAATGTTCCAATCAAAAGACATAAGGTATCAGAATGGGTTAAAAAAAAAAACCAGGATCCATTTATATGCTGCCTACAAGAGCCTCATTTTAGACCTAAAGACACCTGCAGATGGAAAGTGAGGGGATGGAGAACCATCTATCATGCTAATGGACATTAAAAGGAAAGCCAGAGTAGCCATATTTATAGCAGATAAACTAGATTTTAAAACAAAGACTGTATCAAGAGATGAAGAAGGGCATTATATCATAATTAAGGTGTCTACTTATCAAGAAGATTTAAGAATTATAAATAATTATGCCTCTAACTTGAAAGCAGTCTAATATATAAATCATTAATAACAAACACAAAGAAACTTATTGACAGTAACACAATAACAGTAGGGAACTTCAACACCTCATTCACAGCAATGGACAGATCATCCAAGCAGAAAGTCAACAAGGAAATAATGGCTTTGTGTAACACACTGTACCAGATGGACTTAATAAATATATTCAGAACATTTCATTCTAAAGCAGCAGAATACACATTCTTCTTAAATGCAAATGGAACATTCTCCATAAAGATCATATACTGGGTCACAAATCAGCACTCAACAAGTACAAAAAGATCAAGATCATCCATGCATATTTTCAGGTCACAACACTATGAAACTTGAAGTTAACTACGAGAAAAAATTTGGAAAGCCCTCAAATACATGGAGGTTAAAGAACATCCTACTAAAGAATGAATGGGTTAACCAGAAAATTAAAGAAGAAATAAATAAATACATGGAAGCAAATGAAAATGAAAACACGACAGTCCAAACCCTTTGGGATGAAGCAAAGACAGTCCTAAGAGGAAAGTACATTGCAATTCAGGCCTATCTCAAGAAGCAAGAAAGGTCCCAAATATACAACCTAATCTTACACCTAAAGGAGGTAGAAAAGGAAAAGCAAATAAAGCCTAAAGCCAGCAGAAGAGGGGAAATAATGAAGATTAGAGCAGAAATAAATGATATAGAAACAAACAAAAAACCTCGAGTAGAACATATCAGTGAAACTAAGAGCTAGTTCTTTGAAAGGATAAAATTAATAAACCCTTAGCCAGATATATAAAAAAGAAAATAAAAAGGACACAAATAGATAAAATAATGAGTAAAAAAAGACAGATCACAACCAATACCACAGAAATACAAACAATTATAAGAGAATACTATGAAATATTATATGCTAACAAATTGGGCAATCTGGAAGAAATGTACAAATTCCTAGACACTCACAAACTATCAAAACTGAAACAGGAAGAAACAGAAAATTTGAACAGACCTATAACCAGCAAATAAATTGAATCAGTAATCAAAAATCTGCCAACAAACAAGAGTCCTGGGTCAGATGGCTTCCCAGAGGCATTCCACCAGACATTTAAAGTAGAGTTAACACCTATTGTTCTCAAACTGTTCCAAAAGAAGAGAATGGAAGTAAAACTTTCAAACTCATTCTATGAAACCAGCCTTACATTGATCCCAAAACCAGACAAAGATCCCACTAAAGTGGAGAGTTATGGGCCAATATCCCTAATGAACACGATGTAAAAATTCTCAAGATGCTGGCCAATCAATTTCAACAGTATATTAAAATAATTATTCACCACGATCAACTGGGCTACAGGGCTGCTTCAATATTTGTATATCAATCAAGATACACCTCATTAATAAAAGAAAGGATAAGAATTCTATGGTCCTGACAATAGATACAGAAAAAATTTTGACAAAATACAGAATTCCTTCTTGATAAAAACGCTCAAGAAAGTATGGATAGATGGAACATACCTCAACATCATAAAAGCCATATATGAAAGATCCACATCTAATACAATCCTCAATGGGGAAAAACTGAAAGCCTTTTTCCCTATACTGAGGAATGAGACAAAGACGTCCACTCTCATCATTACTATTAGCCTCAGTAATAAGAAAACAAAAAGAAATAAAAGGCATCCAAATCAGCAGAGAAGAAGTAAAACTTTCACTATTTCACTATTTCCATGTAGAGACATGTACTCTACATGGAAAACCTGAAAGACTCCATCAAAAAATTTCTGGTACTGATACATGAATTCAGGAAAGTTGCAGGATATAAAATCACTGTACAGAAATTGGTGCATTTATGTATACCAATAATGAAGCAACAGAAAGAGAAATCAAGGTATTAATCCCATTTACAATTGCATCCAAAACTGTAAGACATCTAGAGAAA
Organism: Prionailurus viverrinus; assembly: GCF_022837055.1. Classification (NCBI taxonomy): domain Eukaryota; kingdom Metazoa; phylum Chordata; class Mammalia; order Carnivora; family Felidae; genus Prionailurus; species Prionailurus viverrinus. Next base: position 90,149,479 of record NC_062561.1, on the reverse strand, counting down.
AACCTAACCAAAGATGTAAAAGATCTCTACACCTGAAAATTATAGAATGCTTGTGAAAGAAATTGAAGAAGACACAAAGAAATGGAAAAAGTTCCATGCTCATGGATTGGAAGAACAAACATTTTTAAAATGTCTAAACTACCCAAAGCAATCTACACATTTAATGCAATCCCTATCAAGATACCAACAGCATATTTTGCACAGCTAGAACAAACAATCCTAAAATTTGTATTTAACCACAAAAGACCCATATAGCCAAAATAACCCTGAAAAAGAAAAAAAACTGGAGGCATCATGATTCTGGAATTCAAGCTATACTAAAAAAACTCTAATGATGAAAACAGTATGGTATTGGCCCCCAAACAGACACATTAATCAATGGAACAGAATAGAAAACCCAGAAATGGACCCAGAACTATATAGTCAACTAATCTTTGACAAAAGAGGAAAGACTCTCCAATGGAAAGAAGACGGTCTCTTCAACAAATGTTTCTGGGAACATGGATGCCATGACATGCAGAAGAATGAATCTGGACCACTTTCTTACACCATACATAAAAATAAATTCAAAATGGATGAAAGACCTAAATGTAAGACAGGAAACCATCAAAATCCTAAAGGAGAATATAGGCAGCAACATGTTTGACCTTGGCTGGAGCAACCTCTTACTAGACATGTCACCAAAGGCAAGGGAAACAAAAGTAAACATGAACTATTGGTATTTCATCAAAATAAAAAGCTCTGCACAGTGAAGGAAAAAATCAAAGGCAAACAAAAATCAAAAACAAATCTAAAAGGCAGCCTATGGAATGGGAGAAGATATTTGCAAATGACATATCTGATCAAGGGTTGGTATCCATAATCTATGAAGAACTTATCAAACTCAAAACCAAACAACCCAGCTATGAAATGGGCAGAAGACATGGACAGTTTTCAAAAGAAGGCATCCAGATGGCTAACAGACACATGAAAAGATGCTCAACATCACTTCTTATCAGGGAAATACAAATTAAAACCATGATTAGATACCACCTCACACCTGTAAGAACGGCTAAAGTTAAAAACATAGAAACAACAGCTGTTGGCAAGGATGCAGAGAAACAGGAACCCTCTGGCACTGTTGGTGGGAATGCAAACTGGTGCAGCCTTTCTGGAGAACTGTATGGAGGTTCCTCAAAACACCAAAAGTAGAACTGCCCTACAATTCAGCAATTGTACTAGTCAGAATTTACCCAAAGGATACAAAAATATGGATTTGAAGGGGGTACAGGCAACGTTTATGGCAGCATTACAAACAATAGCCAAACTGTGGAGAGAGTCCTAATGTCCACTGACTGATGAATAAAGAGGAAGTGGGGTGTGTGTGTGTACACACACAATGGAATATTACTCAACTATCAAAAAGAATGAAATCTCGCCATTTGTAATTACATGGTTGGAGCTAGAATGTATTATGCTAAGCAAAATAAGTCCATCAGAGAAAGACAAATACCATATGTTTTCACTCATATGTAGAATTTAAGGAACAAAACAGATGAACATATGAGATGGTGGTAGGGAGGAAGAGAAGAGAAGGAAACAAACCACAAGAAACAAACCACAGACCAAACTGTGGGTTGATGGAGGGAAGTGGGTGGGGGATGGACTAGATGGGTTAGGGGTATTAAGGAGTGCACATGTTATGAGCACTGGCTGTTGTATGTAAGTAAGTGATGGATCACTGAATTCTACTCCTGAAACAAATACTGCACTGTATGTTAACTAAAATTTAAATTTAAAAAATTCTTCTTGGTTCTCTCCCCCCCCCATTTTTTTCTTTTAAAAATAACTTCTATTTTATTGCTTAAAATTTTAGTCTTTTTTTTTATTTGTTTCAAGAGAGAATTTGTAATTTATTATTGATGCATATTTATGATGACTGCTTTAAAATATTTAACATTCCATCATCTTACTCATCCTGGTTTTGGTGTCAGCAAACTCTTTTATTCAAATTGTGATTTCACTGGTTCTTGGTATGAGGAATGATTTTTCTGTTATATCCTCAATGTTTTGGTTATGTTGTTAAGAGACTCTTTATCCTATTTCAATATTCTATTTAGAAGGTAGTTTTGCTGTTTAAGGTTAGCCTGTATGTTCTGACCTATTTTTGTGAGCTTGACAGTTTAATTCCAGAGACTTGCAATGTTATTCTGTTCTGCTTTATTCTTCTGGGGCTCCTGGGACTTCTTGATTCTGCTAGTACTCTCTGTGGGGACAGTGAGTGTTCACTGGGTTGCCTGGTATCCCTGAGCTACCTCCTGTTGAAGATAGGGTATCAGTAGCCATTTCTTTGAGGTCTTCTTATGCCACTGTTAAAGGGCAAAGAGACAAAGGGCTTTGCTGCTGCTGCTGCTGCTGCTGCTGCTGTTGCTGTCATGGGCAGTTGGGGTTGTTTGCTGATGACTCAGCTGTAGAGTGAGGGTTGAATCTCTCCATACAGTCTTGTTGGGCTTCTCTATTCTTGTCCTTTGGCCAGAGACAGCAGGATTTTATTGTCGTTGTTGTTGTTGTTGGTGGTGGTGGTGGTGTTGTTTTGTATATGCCCATTGGTGGTTCTAGGTTCTAGAACCCAGGTTCTTGGTTCTGGCACGAAGTCCTGGATTTATGAGAAATTAACACACACACACACCCATACACAAGGAATTTGTCATATGTCATTCCTCCTGTTCCTAGTTAGTCCACTTTCATTTTGCCAGTCTTCAGAGTCTTTTTTATTGCTATCTGCATAATTTCTGAGGTGTTTTGTTCCATTAGAGGGGAGACACAGGGAACAGTAGTAAGTTTATACCATCTTGTTATGGTTCTGGTGTCTCTAACATTGCTTTTTGAGGAGAGGCTTTGCTGACCACCCCACTCTGCCACTGTGGAAGTCCCATACCCAAACCAGTTTGACTGTAAATTTGCTGACAAAAGTCTCATTTATTCCATATTTGTATCCTCCTCTGAAGGATCCTAACACAGTCCCAATACCCATCAGCTGTTCCCATTAATTAAAAAATAACAATTTTTATACATGTGTGTTTTAAATGGGTAAAGATACTAATTACATTACATAATTATACATTTCTGGGATCATTTTTCCTGTATTCTAAGCCTGTTCTCTAGGCTCACTTTTGTTCTTTCTGATACTATTATTAAATAGTTCCTTTAAGTGAGGCTGTATGGGAGTAAGTTCTCTTATTTTATATCTACTATGACTTTTTTAGCCCTTACTTTTGAAAGATAATGTAGATAGGTATAAGGTTTTTAGGTTGATACATAAATCCCCTTACCACCTTTATATTAGGGCATGGTTATGTGAAGACACTATAAGTTTTGAGTCTGTTGGCCAAGTACATTCCCATGGATAAGATTTTGTGTTCTTGTGTCAGCGTCAGTCATTCAAATGTGGACTCATATGTGTGTTGGGTAAGTTACTAATCCTCTGTTTACTTACAGATAAAATAAGGATAATCATAAGTGAGAGTTACAGAGTGCTTATATAAGTCCTCCTCTATGTCAAGTGCTTTGTGTCTAATACCCTTTTTATTATTTATGTTGTTACTATTATTTTTTTCTCTTTTACAGATGATGGAGCTAATATCCAGAGCAAACTTGAGGACAGTGACATCATGACTCATCTGCATATGAGCTGACCCTCAAATCTGAGTACATATAGTGTACTCTGTACTTGTAGTGCAATATTCCATTCCATGTAGTGTCATTTTGATACTTAAATAAGATAATCATCTAAAGTGCTAACTGTTGTATCTGACTTATACTTGTATTCAGTACATGTTATCCCTTATGATTTCCTCCCCTTCTTCTGGCCACATCTGTGAGCCCACAGCCTTTTAGAGAATCCTCTCATTTCCCCTTGGCTATCATGGGAATGCTCATGTGTTGGCTGAGGTGATGGCCCAGATACTTCTTGACTCCTCATTCCCCAGGGTTCCAACAGTGGTGCTGTCTTCCATGTAGAGCCTGGGGAAAGCGCCACTTCTTCCTCCCATATTTACTCTCTGTGTCATGCCATGGAAGCATCTGTATTTATGTACAGAGCATCATAAAACCTCTCTTCAGTAACACCATGGGCTTCTCCATAGGTGCTCAGCTCAGTATGTGGGATCAGGTTTTGGACAGATGACAGTCTGGTGTCCTCCACATAACCTTTTCCTTCTCTCTTGCCTCTAACCCCCCCAAATTTCCCTTGTCTTCCCATCCCACTGTACCACTACCAGTCACTCATCTTCTCCATTGCTAGCTTTACTGAATCCAATTTAATTTCCTGCTCTAGGATAGTGAGAGCCAAAGGGAAGAGCTTCAACACTTCAAGATGAAAGAGAATGAGGTGCCTGAGACCTGAATCAGAAATAAGTCCTAAAAGAGGAGAGGAAGGCTGAGGCAAGGTGCGCTACCAACACCAGAGCAGAGGGTTCTGTGAGGCCAGTGCCAGAGGAGGGCTAGATTCTTCTAGATTGGGACAGAGACGGATCTGCTGAGTGGAGTGCCTAGTGTTAGGTAGAGAATATATCCCCCAGGTGTCTTTCAAGGGTACTAAGGAGAAGGAGGTCCTGTAGCAGCACATCTTGGGCTAGAGTCATTCACTGTGGAATGACAGACGTGAGACAGGTACAATATGACCCTTGTTGGTTAGTGTTGGAATCTGGCATTTGTTGACTACTGCTGATGCCTAGCATCAGGGGATGGTGGCACCAGGGCACTGGGAAAATTGCTGTGGCCAGAACTCCTGGTCCTTCCTCCAACAGTGATCAAATAGATACACAACAAGCAGGCCCTCAGCTCAGGGCCTCAAGATGTAATGGATGATTCAGAGGACATGCTAAATCCCACATGGCTTACATGTAAGGGGACCGTCTATCACAACTTGGGAGACCTGGACTCCTGGAGGAGGCAAGGGCTGACCTGAGAGAGGGGTCCCCACTGCTCCCACCTCTGAATGGTCTCCTGAAAAAAACACAACGTCTGGCTTCTGCAGGTGAGACCCTCTCCCAGTAGCCTTAGGTTTATTATCTGAGATGCTGCATTTTGTGTTGTGTTCTATTTTGTCTGTTGTGGCCATGAGTGGCAGGACCTGGATCTTTCCTGAAGGATGTGGATATCATTTGTATTTCACATCTTATAAATCAAGGTGTCCACAGACAAGTGACTGGATGTGGAAATGTGGACAAGAACCAGGAAGAAGATGGAAGCTGGGGGACCAGTGGTTACTTCTCTGTTAAGTCAGTGGAGTAAAAAGACACCCTTCTTTTATAATGCAGCTTTAAAAAGTCTTATTTTTCCCCCATCCTCCCTGCATTTATCCAATGTTAACAATATTCTTATATGAATGTATACACATAAATGGCACACAGAAAAAGTTGTTCATCATTTGTTTTACGAAAATGGGGTTATAATGTATGCCTTCTCTGCCTCTTTGGAACACATCTGAGAGATCTACATGAATCAGTTAATAGAGATCTAGCACATCCCTTTTAAGACCCTAATCCTGGGGCACCTGGGTGGGTCAGTTTGTTAAGTGTCTGACTTCAGCTCAGGTCATGCGTCCGACTTCAGCTCAGGTCATGATCTCATGGTTCATGGGTTCAAGCCCAGCATTTGGCTCTGTGCTGACAGCTGGAGCCTGGAGCCTGCTTTGGATTCTGTGTCTCCCTCTTTCTCTGCTTGAGCTCTGTCTCTCTCTCTCTCAAAATAAATAAACATTAAAACAATAATAATAATAATAATAATAATAAAAAGACTCTAATCCCGAGAGTCATCTTAACCCTAAAGTACCAACCTAAGCCCTAATCGTAAGATCTTAAATTTAAGGCCCTAACTCGAATCTTAACATTAGGGTCCTCACCTGAACCCTAATCCCCATGCCCTAATCCTATAAACCCCAAGAGTGACTCTGAGGCCCTTGTCCATGGTGGAGATAAACTGCAATCTACCTCCTCATTATTAAAGAGTACAGGAAATTTTTTTGCTTAATAACATCTTTGAATGTGATCTTTACTTAGTGATTATTTCCTCAGAATAGATATCCAGGAATGAGATTATGGTGTCTAAGGGTAGATATATTCTAATGCTATGGAACGTTGCCAAATTGTTTTCCAAAACGGACTGAAAGATGTTTCCTTTTGTGATGTGTGAGAGGACCTGTATCACCAACCAGATATAGGATTTATCACCTCCATCTTTTCTCCATTTGAAGTAGCCATTGACCAGAAGTCGGTGGGAGAACAGGTCGCCGCCCCTTCATTCCTAAACCTAAAAAGGTTTAGGGGCGCCGAGGAACTCCTCCTGAGGTCCCTATCAGCAAAGGAGACTCCAACCCCATGCTAAAGTTCTCAGAGGATCCCTGTGTGCCGTCCCCTGGAAATGAATGAGGCCCTAGAAGAGCGTCAGACAAGGAGAGGCTGTAGGTTCATCACAGAGTAAGGGAGAGGGATGGTCTCCTGGTGCCACTCAGGCCAGGGCGCCCATTCCCAGCGCTCACGGACATATACCCTATTATCTTCGCGGTCAGACCTCTGGAGTCCCTAAATGAGCCGGACCTGATCAGGCCAGAGGGCGCTGCGGATAGCGGCCGTTTCTCTGAGTGAGCTTCCGTGCACCTTGAAACAGTGGGGGCATATCTGTTTCATTATGGGTAGAAAACCCAACACGGAAGAATCTGGCAATTAAGAACAGGGGCCAGAACCCGCAGGGGCAAAGGAAGCAAGGAAGGGGACTCAGAGAAGGCGAAAGAGGGATACAGGAAAGAGGAATCGGAGAGAGGCAGAAGGAAGCAAGGGAGCTGGCAGGGCGCCCCTCTCCGGGGTCTGGGAATCGGGGCTTGGGGTCAAGTACTGTTGCATCCCCAGCCTCAGCCGGGAGCAAGCTGGCTGCCGGGCAGAATGCGTCTCTGGGCAGGACGCAGAGAAGGACCAATCAGGAGAGCGGGTTCCGAGATCATTTGCATATGCACCGCCCCCTGGGGCACTCCCTCAGGGCGCCACCTCTGTGCTAACCTAACCGACCCAACTGTAGTGGGGGACTTCCTGTGCTTGGGCAAAAGCTGAGTTCCCAACCCGGGGGAGCGCTCCCAGAAGGACCCTAAGAGGGGTCGTCTGCGGACAGCAATGCTCCTTCCATTAAGACACAGAGCAGACTCATTTATTTTATCTTACTTTTTTTCTTTCTTTTTTTTTTGAGAGAATTACAGAGTTCCAGCAGGGGAGGGGCAGAAAGAGAGGGAGACAACAGAATCCAAAGCAGGCTCCAGGCTCTGAGCTGACAGTACAGAGCCCAGAGGTGGGGGCTCGAACTCACAAACCGTGAGATCATGACCTGAGATCACAAACCTGAGCTCATGAGTGGAAGTCAGACACTTAACTGATTGAGACACCCACACACCACAGAGCAGACTCATTTAAAAAGCATAGTGAAAATGGAGAAAAGTGGAGAAATTCTAGGGAAGAAAATGGGGAGAAGAGGCTAAAAGGAGGATGGCAGCATGAAGAGGGCAGGAGAAAAAATAAAGGCGGGGCCACCTGTCTCTACACAAGGGCTTGGGTGACAGGTGCCTCTTTGCGGTAACGGTAACGGTGGGTCGGTAACGGTGGGTCGGTGGGTGGGTCGGTGGGTGAGGGCTTGGCGGTCTCAGTGACCAGGCTCTTCCGGTTGGAATCCTACTCTCTGGGGAGAAGGGAAGTCAAGGACAGGAAGGAGTTGGGGTTTGGGGGAACGGTGGCCATTTAGTGCCCACTGGGGGTTCTAGGAGGTTTGGCTTAGCTCTAAGGGCAGAAGAGAGAGTGAGAAGCAGAGCAGTGGAAACTCCAGTGGACCCGAGGGAGACTCTTATCCAGCTCTGCTTGTCCAGCATGAAAACATTCAACCCTGGAGGGGGATCCTGGAGAGGATGGCTCCGATCCCTGGGAACACTCCCCCACTCTGTCCCTGGTCTTCCATTTCAGTCTTACTTTCCTATGGAAGGCCAAATCTTCTAATGTATTGATCTGTCCTGTGCTGTGGGACAGATGTTCCCTCCTGCTGTCTAGGGGGAAATTCCAAGGTGTTTCTAAGGTTTTGAAGCTGAACACTGTCTTACTCATCTTTAAACGGAGACATTAATCAGGGAATCCTGGTTTCAGGGCAGCTTGAATTCATCTCTGGTCCCCTTCACCATTTCGAGTTCAGCAGGGGTCCCACTGGCAAGGCAGCTGCAGACCAGCAGGCAGGGCCTGGCTAACTTGCCAAGGTCTGGGGCTCTGCTGGGTATGGGTGTAGAGAAGAGAGCTCCCCAGGCCAAATGAGAGCCTGGCTGACAGCAACAAGGAGGTTTAGGGCAGATCAGAGGCCGCTGCCTCCAGGCACCTTGAGAGCAGCCTGCCTACTATCCCCTGGGGTTGGGGGCTGAATGTGTGAGTTTCCTGTTGCCACTGGAACAAAGTGCCACAAGCTTAGTGGCTTAAAACAACACACATCATTCTCTCACAGTTCTGGAGGTTAGGAGTTTTACTGTGTTAAAGTCAATGCGCTGCAGGGCTGCTTCCTTCTGGAAGGTCTGAGGTGAAAATCCATTTACTTGCCCTTTCCAGCCTCTAGCAGCTGTCTGTATTCTATTTGCCTTGTGGCCCTTTTCTCCATCTCCAAATCACACCTCTTCAGTCTCTGCTTCCACCATCACACTTAGTTCTGATGGATTCCTCCTCCCTCCCTCTTACTAGGGCATGCAGCCTGTCCCGATAATCCAGAACAATCTCCCCATCTCCAAAATCTTTAACTTGGTCACTTCTTCAAAGCCCTTTTGCCATTTAAGGTAATATATCCCCAGGTTCTGGGATTCAGGATGTGGACATATTCGCAGGCCCATCATTTAGCCTACACAGAAGGCTTGATGGGCTTTCCCATCCCAGGAAACTGAAGATCCAGAACTGCTGCTAGCTCACAGAGGACCGGTTCTCTGTAACCCAAGGCCTGTGGGAGGCAGCCTTTGTAAGCAGAGACTTGGGGGCCAAGGGTGCTAGGCAGAGATGTCTCACAAAGGCACACATGCTGTTGACAGTCTCCTAGCCAGAACTGGACTCATGACTTTTTTTTTTTTCCTGGATGGAGGAGGGTATTTAGCTGGGGCTCCCATATCCAACCCTACCCACAGGCTGCTTGCTCCTACCTCCAGCTTGAGTGAGGGCAGGAACACAGCTCCCACCCCTCCCCTTACTCCCTCCTTTCACCTCTTCTATTTACTCTTCCTCTTACACTTCCCTTCCTAGACTTTCTCATGTGGATCATCTGGTCTCCTCCCTCCCCTGAGACCCTGATCCTACTCTTGGTCTTGCCTCTCCCTAAGGCCCCTACCTGGTTACCCTACCAGGAGAGGAAACCAGGGACACACAAGCCCTAGGGGGCAGACTGATGACTCTGGGGCTCAAGGTCTCCAGGACTTCAGGAGGAGCTATCACTGCCCTCTCCCCAAGCCTGACACCCTGCTTTGCTTCCATGGATGCTCCTCTCCAAGCCCCGCACAGCTGCACTTGGGCTTTGGGGCCCCAAACCTCCATCTGGGATCTGCTGTGGGGCCTAGTCAATAGACCCCACTCAACTTACCAGCTGAAACTGCCATGTCCCCTCCTATACCTTTATCCTTACCATTGCACTTGAATTCTAGTCATTCTCCCACTGCCTTGAGGACACGGGCTCTGTCTCATTCACTTTTACACCCAAAGTACATTGAGGACCCCATTATGTGAATAGGGAAACTGAGGCAGCAGGAGGAGGGCTCATGGCTATTGGTAGTATTCTGTGGGGGCTTGAATGCCAGCTCATTGAACAGCCTTTCCTGAGATGTCTGTGGATTCCTTTATCCTGGGCAGTCAAGAGACCTTCTGCTTGGGGTGGGGGAAGGAGGCAGCAAAGGCCTTGTCCAGAGATAGGGTCCTCCTGAAGATGAGCATTCTACCCCGGGGCAGGGATTCAGGATCCACACTGATGGATGGTGGGATGGTACTCAAGGTTACAGATACCAGGGACTGCCTGGGAGACAAGGAATGCCTCTCTTGAGTCTTGCTGGAGCTGTATTCAGTAGGGCAGACCGGCCTGTAACGGGAGATTCAGTTCCAGGACTCCGACTGGGATTTGAGCCTTATCCTGGTCCCTGAAGGCTCACGTATCTGAGGACCCCGCTCCCCCCAGGACTCCTCCCATCCTCCACCTTCTCAGTGTATTTAACCTCCTGGAACAAAATATTGATGCCGGCAGATACCTTACAGGTGCCTCACTAAAGGGTGAGTAATAATTTTTGCTCTATGGATTCCTGCCTAACTGATGACTCATGCATTGCCAGGATGAGGGGAGCCCCAAGGGGAAGCGGAAGGCTCAGGCTTCTGCCACTGCCTATTCCTCCTTACCTGGAAATGACTGCATGGAGCTAGAGCACCATTGTCTCATGCATGCCCCCAGTTTCTGCTGGTGGCCAACTTATATATCTGGGGGGAGGGGAGACCAAAGTCTCAGAGTTCCTAGGGGGACACCCATGTCAGGTAGCTTTTGCACAGGGACCAGGCACCTTGGGAGGCTGGATCATAGCAGCAGCCTCATCATTGCCAACCTCACCCCTCCAGGGACTGGCTCCCTTAGGGAAGCCATCTTTAGATGTGGCTGACTGCAGAAGCTGGGTCAGACTGAGGTTTGATTGCGAAGACAATTTTGTTTTTTGAGTTGTGGCTTCCATCTGGTTGTCTGGTTGTCTTTCTCTTTATGGTGTTGGTGATCATTGGTGATTATTGCTTACATCTCAGTTTTCATGTGTAAATGCAAAGTAGTGATAGTCTATCATTCTTTCTCCAATTATTGGCTGAGATACTGCTATAAATCCAACCATCCCCTCATCAGGTACCTGGCTGCTTTTCTCTGTTTCACTCAACTTCACCCTATCTAGGAGTCCTCTTGACTCTCATTTTCTTCACCTTGAACATATAATCTAATGATTTATGATTCTAATAATCTTATGAATCTATGATTTATGTCAAAATCATAAAATTTGACATTTATGTCTCCTAAATATTCCTAAATTCCCTCAGGTATATCCAGATCTTACACTGCTATGGATATGAATATGGATAGGGATATGATTTTTAGATAAATTCCCCTCTGATAATTTCCTCACTAAAATAATAAATGCATGTCTTAAGGTAACCTTGCATATCCCAGTGGTACCTGTATGGCAGAGTGGGAAATCCAGACTATATGACGAGTACATGACTTGTCCAAGACACAGCTTTGGAACATACAGTTGATCTCATTTTGACTTCCTATTCCTTCCAGCATGTCCCTGGAGCCAAGGGTCAGTAATGGTTTTCTGTGCTGTGCCTCAAAGAGGGAGATCATGTTGTGAGCTTACTTGGTATCCCTACTTTATCTTGACAATGTTTTGCTTGTTAGTCTCTGATTATTAATTTCTTATTCTTTTTTTTCCCAGAGAACCCAACACCCCATCAATTGGGCCTCACTCTTTTTAAATAATTTTTAGATTTTTTAATGTTTATTACTTTTTAAATTTTATTTGTTTTTATTGTTTTATTTTTTAAATTTACATCTGTTAGCATATAGTACAACAATGATTTCAGGAGTGGATTCCTTAATGCCTTTACCCATTTAGCCCATCCTCCTCCCACAACTCTTCCAGTAACCCTCTGTTTGTTCTCCATATGTAAAAGTCTCTTATGTTTTCTCCCCCTCCCTGTTTTTATATTATTTTGCTTCCTTTCCCTTATGTTCATCTGTTCTGCATCTTAAAGTCCTCATATGAGTGAAGTCATATGATATTTGTCTTCCTCTGACTAATTTCACTTAGCATAATACACTCCAGCTCCATCCACATAGTTGCAAATGGCAAGATTTCATTCTTTTTGATTGCCGAGTAATACTCCATTGTATATATATACCACATCTTCTTTATCCGTTCATCCATCAAGGGGCATCTGGGCTCTTTCCATACTTTGGCTATCATTGATAGTGCTGCTACAAACACTGGGGTGCATGTGCCCCTTCGAAACAACATACCTGTATCCCTTGGATAAATACCTAGTATTTAGGGTAGTTCTATTTAATTTTTTGAGGAACCTCCATTTGTTTTCCAGAGTGGCTGCACCAGCTTGCATTCCCACCAGCAGTGCAAAAGAGATCCTCTCTCTCTGCATCCTCGCCAACATCTGTTGTTGCCTGTGTTGTTAATGTTAGCCATTCTGACAGGTGTGAGGTGGGATCTCATTGTGGTTTTGATTTGTATTTCCCTGATGATGAGTGATGTTGAGCATTTTTTCATGCGTTGGTTGGCCCTCTGGATGTCTTCTTTGGAGAAGTGTCTATTCATGTCTTTTGCCCATCTCTTCACTGGATTATTTGTTTTTTGGGTGTTGAATTTGATAAGTTCTTTATAGATTTTGGGCACTAACCCTTTAACTGATATGTCGTTTCCAAATATCTTCTCCCATTCTGTTGGTTGCCTTTTAGTTTTGCTGATTGTTTCCCTTGCTGTGCAGAAGCTTCTTATTTTGATGAGGTCCCAGTAGTTCATGTTTGCTTTTGTTTCCCTTGCTTCCAGAGACGTGTTGACTAAGAAGTTGCTGTGGCCAAGGTCAAAGAGGTTTTTGCCTGCTTTCTCCTCGAGGATTTTGATGCTTCCTGTCTTACATTGAGGTCTTTCATCCATTTTGAGTTTATTTTTGGGTATGGTGTAAGAAAGTGGTCCAGGTTCATTTTTCTGCAGGTTGCTGTCCAGTTTTCCCAGCACCAGTTGCTGAAGAGACTGTCTTTATTCCATTGGATATTCTTTCCCGCTTTGTCAAAGATTAGTTGGCCATACATTTGTGGCTCCATTTCTGGGTTCTCTATTCTCTTCCGTTGATCTGAGTGTCTGTTCTTGTGCCAGTACCATACTGTCTTGATAATTACAGCTTTGTAATACAGCATGCAGTCTGGGATTGTGATGCCTCCTTCTTTAGTTTTCTTTTTCAAGGTTGCTTTGGCTATTCAGGGTCTTTTCTGGTTCCATACAAATTTTAGGATTGTTTGTTCTAGCTCTGTGAAGAATGCTGGTGTTATTTTGATAGGGATTGCATTGAATATGTAGATTGCTTTGGGTAATATCGACATTTTAACAGTATTTGTTCTTTCTATCCAGGAGCACGGGATATTTTTCCATTTTTTTTGTCTTCTTCAATTTCTTTCATAAGCTTTCTATAGTTTTCAGCATATAGGTTTTCATCTCTTTGGTTAGATTTATTCCTAGGTACTTTATGGTTTTTGGTGCAATTGTACATGGGATCGATTCCTTGATTTCTCTTTCTGTTGCTTCATTGTTGGTGTGTAGGAATGCAACCGATTTCTGTGCATTTTATATCCTGGATCAGTTCTAGAAGTTTTTTGGTGGAATCTTTTTTTTTTATAGCATTTATAGTGTGAACATTTATTTTACTTTAATTTCATTTTTTATTTATTAAAATTTACATCCAAATTAGTTAGCATATAGTAAAACAATGATTTCAGGAGTAGATTCCTTAATGCCCCTTACCCATTTAGCCCATCCCCCCTTCCACAATCCCTCCAGTAACCCTCAGTTTGTTCTCCATATTTATGAGTTTCTTCTGTTTTGTCTCCCTCCCTGTTTTTATATTTTGTTTTTGTTTTTTTTATATATTTTTGTTTTTATGTTTTATATTACTTTTGTTTCCCTTCCCTTATGTTCATCTGTTTTGTCTCTTAAAGTCCTCATATGAGTGAATTCATATGATTTTTGTCTTTCTCTGACTAATTTCACTTAGCATAATACCCTCCAGTTCCATTCATGTAGTTGTAAATGGCAAGATTTCATTCTTTTTGATTGCCAGGTAATACTCCATTGTGTGTGTGTGTGTATAAAATGTGGTGTGTGTGCGTATATATATACGCACATATATATATATACATACATATACACATATACATATATATACGCATATACACACACACACATATATATATATGTGTATATATATATATATATATATATATGCACACACACACATTTTCTTTATCCATTCATCCATCAATGGACGGACATTTGGGCTCTTTCCATACTTTGGCTATTGTTGATAGTGCTGCTATAAACATTGGGGTGCATGTGTCCCGTTGAAACAGCACACCTGTATCCCGTAGCTAAATGCCCAGTAGTGCAATTGCTGGGTCGTAGGGTAGTTCTATTTTTAGTTTTTTGAGGAACCTCCATACTGTTTTCCAGAGTGGCTGCACCAGCTTGCATTCCCAAGTTTTTGGTGGAATCTTTTGGGTTTATCATATTGACTATCATGTCATCTGTGAAGAGTGAAAGTTTGACCTCCTTCTGGCCGATTTGGATGCTTTTTATTTTTTTGTGTTGTCTGATTGCTGAGGCTAAGACTTCCAATACTATGTTGAATAACAGTGGCGAGAGTGGACATCCCTGTCTTGTTCCTGACCTTAAGGGGAAACCTCTCAGTTTTTCCCCATTGAGGATGATATTAGCGTTGGGTCTTTCATATATCGCTTTTATGACCTGGAGGTATGATCCTTCTATCCCTACTTTCTTGAAAGTTTTTATCAGGAAAGGATGCCGTATTTTGTTAAATGCTTTCTCTGCATCTATTGAGAGGATCAAGTGGTTCTTGTCCTTTCTTTTATTGATGTGATGAATCACATTGATTGTATTTCAGATATTGAACCAGCCCTGCATCCCAGGTATAAATCAGACTTGGTCATGGTGAATAATTTTTCTAATGTATTGTTGGATCCAGTTGGCTAATATCTTGTTGAGGATTTTTGCATCCATGTTCATCAGGGAAATTGGTCTATAGTTGTTTTTAGTGGAGTCTCTGGTTTTGGAAAATGTTTATTATTTTTGAGAGAGAGAGAGAGAGAGAGAGAGAGAGAGAGAGAGAATGAGTGCAAGAGATGCAGAGAGGGAAGTGGACAGAGGATCCAAAGACGGCTTTGTGGTGATAGCAGAGAGCCCAACGTGGGGCTCAAACCCATGAACCATGAGATCATGACTGAAGCCAAAGTTGGACACTTAATAATGAACTGAGCCACCCAGGTGCCCATTAATTTCTGATTAATTCTTAATTATTATAATTGCGAAGTGTAAAAACAAAATGCAAGAAAAGTGAATGAAAGAGATAGAAACAGAGGCAGAGCCCCACTGAGAGAGAAAAAAGGTCAGGGTGTAGTAAAACAAGGTAGATTTATAGCCAAGAGTTTTCCTAGAGACAAAGAGGGACACTCCATAATAATGAGTCAGTTCATTAGGAAGATATAACAGTTTTAAATATATATACATATAATCATAGAGCTTTAAAATACATAAAAACCTGAAAAATTAAGGGAGAAATAAATAAATTCACAATTATAATTGCAGACTTTAAACAGTAGAACAAGGTACAAAACTATGAAGTATATGGTAGGTCACAGTGACAGCATCCATTACCTGAATTCACATTCATTTCTACAACAATATCTTCAAGGAATGCAGAATACACATGTTTTTCAAGCGCACATGTGTCATTCAGCGATACAGACCATATGGCAGGCCATAAACAAGTCTTAAGAGACTCCAAGCAATTGAAATCCTACAAAAAAATCCAAGAAAAGCACAGAACATTTGGAAATTGCAAAACTCACTAGAAAATAACCCATGGGTTGAGGAAGAAATCACAGGGTAAATGAGAAAATAGTTTAGACCCAATGAAAACATAACATATTGAAATTTGTGGAATGCGGTTAAAGCATTGAGGGAAATTTATAACTTAAAATGCTTATATTGGGAAAAAAGAAATGATCAAAGCTCCCACCTTAGGAAGTTAGCAAAAGAAGGCAAATTAAATGCCAAGCAAGTAAAAGAAAAGAAATTATAAAGATTAAAGTAGAAATTAAAAGAAATAGAGATGAAGGATAGAGAGAAAAAACCAATAAAATTACAACTCTTACTTGGAATGTATCAATAAATGCACCAAGGTGCTGTCTAGATCAAAACTGACAAGGGAGGCCTGGGTGTATCCAACTTTTGATTTTGGCTCAGGTCATGATCTCAGGGATATGAGATCAAGCTCTGGGCTCTGATCTGGGTGTGGAGCCTGCTTGAGACGGTCTCCTCTCTCTGTCCCTTTCCCATGCTTGTGAGCTCTCTTAAACACACACACACACACACACACACACACACACACACACACACACAACAAACAAACAAAAAACAACCAACTTCAACCCTCCCCAAAAACTGACACAAGGGAAAAAAGAAAAGTCCATATAGTTCTACAATCTACTGAAGATATTACATTTATAATTATAAACATCCTCACAAAATTTCCAGATTCAAGTAGTTTCATTTAAAGAAGAAATAATATCTATCCTACCTGTATTCTTTCCCTCCCCTCTCCCTCCCTTTCCATTCTTTGGCATCTCAGTGGCCAGTGTTGAAGAAATATCCTTGTATGTACTCCTTACCTATGACTACTACGGAATAGCTTTCTAGGAGTGTGATGGTTGAGCACGTTATTTTCTATATTTTAAGTGTTAATTTCTATTTCCAGATTGCTTTCCATTTTACAATTGCACCTTCAATATGGGAGAGTACACTTGACTGCACACCACTGCATCACCACTTGCCATATGGGTCTTTATGCTTTTTCATTTTGTATCAGTTTGATAGGCTTAAGTAAGGTGATGTCTCATCATTTTATCCTAATTTCAACTTGCATTTCTCCACTAGTAGGAAAGTCCTTTTCAGATATGTGCTTGTTATTTTGTTGAGCTCCTCTGTGAATAGGATACCCAGATGCTTTGACTGCTTTTCTCTTTTGTTTTCGATTTGAAAGATCCGTATGCTGTATATTATTGATATTATCCACGTACCTGACATACACACATACCCATTTTCCCCAGTCTATCTTTTCTTCCCACGTTATCATATTTTTGCCTCTCATGCTTTTTATGAGTTTAAAAATTTATTACATGGTTAATAAACGGCTTTTGTGTTTAAAATTTGGTTTGTCCTGGGGCCCCTGGGTGGCTCAGTCAGTTAAGTGACCGACTCTTGATTTTGGTTCAGGTCATGATCTCGCCATTGGTGGGTTCGAGTCCCGCATCCAGCTCTGTGCTGACAGTGTGGAGTCTGCGTGGGATTCTCTGTCTCCCTCTCTCTCTCTGCCCCTCCCCTGCTTGCACACACTCTCTCTCAAAAATAAATAAACATATAAAGAGTCCCAACAGGAAAAAGAGGGAGGCAGGAGAGTGAGGTCAGAGTCAGAGAAGGAGAAGTCACTGGATGACACTGGAAGCAGATGTTGGGGTGATGCAGGTGTTGGGCTTCAAAGGTGCAAGGAGCCAAGAGTGGAGGAATTCAGATAGCCTCTTGAAGCTGGAAAAGGAAACAGAATGGGTTTTCCTTTAGATCTTTCAGAAGGAACACAGCTCTGCTGACAACTGATTTTAGTTTTGTAAGACAAGTCTGACTGCTGACCTCCAGACTGTGTGGTAACAAATTTGTGGTTTTTTTTTTAAAGTTTATTTTGAGAGAGACAGAGAGAACGTGAGTTGGGGAAGGGCAGAGAAAGGGAGAGAGAGAGAATCCCAAGCTGAGTCCGTGATGTCAGTGCGTAGAGCCTGACCTGGGGCTCAAACTCACAAACCATGAGATTATGACCTGAGCCAAATCAAGAGTCAGATGCTTACTTAATTATGGAGTTTGCAGAATCCTAAGATCTGCCATCTGCAAACTGGAGACCCAGGAAAGCTGGTGGTGTAATTTAGTTGGACTCTCAAGGCCTGAGAACCAACGAAGCCAATGGTGCAGATTCCAGTCTAGGTCTGAAGGTCTGTGAACCAGGAGCCCTGAGGGCAGAAGATACATGCCTTAGCTCAGCAATATGGTAGAAAAGGGGTGAATTCCTCGTTCCTCTGCTTTTTGCTCCAGCAAGGCCCTGAAGGGATTGTATGATGCCCACCCACATGGGGGAGGGCAATCTACTTCACTGAGTCTGCTGATTCAAATGTAAATCTAATCCAGAAACACACATGTTCCCAGACACATTCAGAAACAATGTTTAATCTGGGCACCCCATGGCCAGGTGAATTGACACATGAAATTAACCATCACCAGGGCTCTTCACTTTTTGGCAGTTGTTCTACAAAAACAGTTTATTTTTCTTCAGATTTTTTTCCCCATGGGTGTAGACAGGTGTCATTTATTTTCTGAAAACACATATATCATATATACAAAGATATAAGGTGTGGTGCATGCAGAGATGTCTACTACCTATCAAGGAGGACTTGTCACTCATCTGGGAGGAGTTTGTTTAGTGGACAGCCCCAGGCTATGGGTTTCAGCAGCTGGCTTCGGCTGCAGAGAGATGCCTCCTGAGGTCAGGCTCTTCCCTGGCAGCACCTTCCTGTGCCTGGGAGAGGTATGGGTATAAAGATCTGGTCACCTGGTATTGACCTAGCTAACTCTGATGGATCCTGCTTGTTCTGGAGTCCCTGTCAGCTGGCTGAGGTTTTGTTAGCCCTGCATTATGGTTTGACTTTTCCCTCTACCCAAACCCACTTTTCCTTGCTTGCTTTCATAGACGTTTATCCCTAGTTGCTTCCCTTCCTACCCATGGTCTCTCCATCATCTGCTCTGAAGGACCTCGCTTGTTACAAACTGTATGTATTCTTTTAAACCCTGTTTCCAGTTAATTTAGCCATTTCAATGTTTGTAGCCGTTTCAATGACAAAATACTCACAGCACCATTTTAAATAATTGCATAGTGGTCCATTATATGGCTCTTATTTAATGCATTTAAACAATTGCATGTTTTTCTTAATTTTGCTATGATAACCAATGATTCTGTGTAATCCTTTACTACCCCCTTTCCTGCTTGTCATAAATTTAAGGATTAATCCCTACAAAAGGAATAGCTAGATCAAAGTGGTTGCACTTCTAAGCTTTTTGATTCCTTGTTCCAAAAGGTTACCAGGAAGAGCATCTCATTTTTAATCTCCCATCTGGCAATTTATGATGGGTGTTATATATTTTTATAACACTTCCCAGTCTGGTAGGAGAAACAATGTTCCATTGTTCTAATTTGTTCCTACACTACTCATAAACCCAGCTGTTTCTGTGATTCTCCAATTACGAGTTTCACCATTTTGTGAGGTTTTCTCATTATCTTCGAAGTAACCAAACATTAACCACAAGGGGGCGCTGTTCCTCTGTCAATGTCCTGCGGTTGTACATTCTCCAGCTGCCTTTCTGAGCCAGGACTGAAAAGTTCCAAGCAGGGTTTACAGAGAATAAGTAAACAGCATTAATACCCACAGGCGGAGACTCTGGTTTCTTAAGTCGTTTTTTCAACCCTGGTCAGTTACATCTCTGGTCAGTTACATCTCAGGCGGGGACCCTGAGCCTGCAAAGGGGACATGTCCGCGCCTTCTGCTCACGGTCCCTAGAGTACCTAGGGCAAGTCTCAGTAAAGAACCCCAGTACCCCACCCGCCAGCTCTGGGGGGCGCCCCCAGGGGTCGTGTGCAGGGCAGCGCTCCAGGAGCTCTGTCTACAGGGCCTCAAGTGTGCCCAGTCAAGGGTGCAGATGAGGCTCTGTTATCAGGAGGTTATGAGGGGCAACCAAAGGGTTAGGGGTCTGCACTCGGACCTCTTCAGTATGGGAAGAGGGCAGCAGGATCTGAGTGGAGCGATCACGCCCCCACCCCCCCTTTCCCGCAGCTGCCCGACCTCAGCTCCGCTCTGCTGTGCACTGGTCCTGGAAGAAATGAAGTCTCCCTGGGGTCCTGCCTGGGTCTGAGTCCGAGGCCGCCAGGTGCGCGAGCTGGGAAGGGCCGGGTGGGGGGTGCCAGCGAGCTCTGAGATGGGCAGCATGGCGGAGATCATGGGGGGCATCAAATAGCTGGGGTTCTGCTAATGCTGGACGCAATACGGTTGGAACCACAGATGGTCTGACTTGCCTGCCCTCGTTCCAGGCTCCAGACTCCTCCCATTCTCGCCTCTGTCCCCAGGCTCTCTTCCCTACACATTCTACTTCACCCCATTCTGCAGTGTTGGGTCTCCTCTCAGAGGGCCTGGGCTCAGGCCCCGCTTCGTTCCCTGACCGGTGGATTATCAGAGTGGATAACTGTCTGGCTGAGAGACCGCAGGGACTAGAGGCCATTCTGAGTCAACTCCGGGTGGGTTATCCCTTTAGGGGCTGTCTTTGTCCAGTACCAATAACCCTGCCTCCAGGCTAAGAGGCGGCAAAGGGCCTATTGCGAGATAGGCACGACAGGAAGTTATTTCAGGGAAGCTGGCCCTCAGAGGCCCTTATGGCCATTATCCGGGTTTCCCCGAGAGAAGGCAGACCTGGGGTACTTGCATGGATCACCCTCCCAAGCACTGAAGAGAGGACCAGTCTCCAGCTTCGGAATTGGGGAGGGTGGCGGAGGGCACCAGCATAGTCCACTTCGCAGGGAGAGTGAGTCCCCGCTCCCAGAAGCTGGGTTGAGTGGCACCAACAGTGGGTGCTTCGAAAAAACACTTCGCGCGCCAAGAGAGTGGGCTCTTCGTCCTGGGTCTACCTTGTAATGGCTGACCTCGACGATGCAGCTTTACCTTTTCCAACCTCAGTTTCCGGAAGTAACGTGGCAGCCCATGGGGCTAATAGGGAGGTTCAAGACCCACCCCGAGGTAATCCGGAACAAACTTAACCAACCCCGTCGCCTTGTTGGAGAAAGCGCCTGCGCAGGCGCGCTGGACACGTCCGCCCAAAGCCTGGCAGATGGAAGCGACCGCAAGGGCCCCTGGGGAGTGTAGTCTGTGCCGAGAAGGGGTAAGAAGAGGCGGAGCTTCACTGAGAGCCTACCCCGGCCGTGTTTAGAAAAAACAGCGGATGAGCCACCAGTGGCTGTGGTTCAGGAGGCGTGGCTTTGTCTTTTCCGCGGCGCCGGCGGCAATCCCTGTGCTCAAAGGATTCTGGGTACTGTGGTCCTGGTCCCTTGGAAAGCAGGGCTTTGATGGGTGCTGGCCCACCCAGCCTTTGGCCGCGTGGCGGGAGTGAGTCTGGGGGAAGGGGAAGATAGTTGGGAGTGGCTAGGGTTGGGTCTCTGGCAAGGCTTAGGGTTGCTTTCCCAAATTGTTCTTTTTATTTGTGGGTGTGGGTGGGTAAACAACTCGCAGCTGGAGGAATGAATTTGAGGAGTGAATTAGAGGAATGAATAAGGGGTGATGTGAGGCTCGGCGGTGAATCCTAGGGTTGCAGGGCACGTCTCCGGCCCCGGCAGGGGCCCCAGGATTGCGGAGCCACGCTCTTCTTTTGAGGCCGGGTGGCGTGCGGGACCATTCTAGGCCACTGTAGTGGTGGCAGTGGTGGCACGTCTCTAGTTCTCTCTTCACGTGGTATTTGGGGCTTAAGTTGGAAGACCTTAGGGGTTTTGTGGTGTTGACATAGTCTTGGTTTGGGAGCAAACATCCCCTGGTGGTGGTTAGGGGCGCTGTGACTCCTGTGGGAGGGGAGGTGCGTGAAACCTGGGCGGTGTGGTGGTGGTGGAGCTCTAACCTGACTGATGTCAAGGTGTTTGGCAGAAGCTGGCAGGGCCCGTCGCACTGGGAAAGGGGTGCTGTTTGGTCATGGAGATTTTGGGATTGGAACAAAGGGGATTTTGGAGAGTGGAACAAAGTTTGGCTTAGAGGAAACTGCTGAATATTCCCAGGTGCGAATGGGTTGGGGTGGGAGTAGGTCCCTTTACACGCGTGTTTTTGGGTGATCAGGGCAACTTCTCTTTCTCCAGGCTTGCTGTCCCATGGTTTGTTGCTGGTGGGGGATATTGGCATGGTTCAAACGTCTTTGGGTTTGGCTGGAAACCTGGATGACCCAGTTGGTTTGCCTGGCTCTGCTTTAGACAGTGGCTCTTAATTAACTGGCCACTCCCAGGGTTAGGACTGTGAGGTTGGTGGTGGCTGGGTGGGGGAGGTAGGGTGGTGGCCCCTGGGTCCAGGCCTCTTTGTCACAGCCCCTGGTGGCTGTTAGATGGCACCTGATTTACAAATACAGGCATCACTGGTGGACTTCAGGCATTGGAATCTTTATTTTTAACCTTATATTATGGAAAACATTCAAACATTCACTTTAGTAGAGAAAATAATAGAAGGTCTCCTTATGACTCTATCTCCCAGACCCTACACTTATCAACTCATGCATGGCCAACCTTGTATCCAAACCCCCAACCTTACTTAAGGACTGGCTCACAGGTTGACAGGTTAAGTGCATGGCCTTTTACAGAGCTCAGCCACTTTTTAGCTAAACTAATTTGAGCAAGATACATGACTTTAACTGTGCTTGGTTTCTTTATCTGTAAAGAGTGGATGGTAAATAGGACTGTTCAGAGGCCTGAATGAGGCAAGCCACATACAGTGACCGAACAGTCTTTGGTATATAGTAAGTATTCAGAGTGTTAACTTTTTTTTTTAACTTTTTTAATGTTTTATTTATTTTTGAGAGAGAGAGAGAGACAGAAAGAGAGAGAGAGAGACAGAGTGTGAGTGGGGGAGGGGCAGAGAGAGAGGGAGACACAGAATCTGAAGACACAGAATCTGAAGACACAGAATCTGAGCTGTCAGCACAGAGTCTGATGTGGGGCTCAAACTCATGGACTGTGAGATGGCGACCTGAGCTGAAGTCAGATGCTTAACTCACTAAGCCCCCCAGGTGCCCCCTCAGGAAACAGACTCTTAATTGTAGAGAACAATGTGATGGTTACCAAAGTAGACAGCCATGGCAGGATGGGTGAAATAGGTGACGGGCATTAAAGAGGGTACTTGTGATGAGCACTGGGTGTTGTATGTAAGTGTTGAATCACTATATTGTACATCTGAAACACTGTACATTAACTGGAATTTAAATAAAAACTTAAAAGCAAAAGCAATAAACAGAACAGAAACCCCTATTCATCCAATATGAATTGGCACACATTATGACCAGGTTCTAGTCTGGAATGCTGGATTTTTAATTTTTGATTTGTAAAAAATTGGAGAAGAGTCTTAGAATTGCTGTGGGCATCTGAAGTCAAATCCTTTCAGTAATCAGGCCCTGGACCATCTCTGTCTTTTGAATGTCCACATGTCCTTAGTGGTCCTCACATTGTTTTGAGGCTGGACACTTCAATTCAGATTTAGTTTACACATTATATTTGAGGGGAGATTGTCCCTCCAGACCAAGCAACTTTTGTGCCACTCAGTCACTGTTTTTATAAGGAAGTTCCCTGTGGACATTTCCACCTATGGTTTGTTATCTTCAATAGGAGAAAACAGTGTGTCAGATATTTATATCATAAAATAAGTGTAGGCAAAAAGGCTGACTATAATTACAGCTATTTATAGAATGGCTTCTGCTGCTTACGTGAAAGATTCCCAGTCTGACTAACACTTAGAAACTCTACTGGTATGAATTTTCTGGGTTTCAGTTATGGGTAAAAGAGGAAAGAAAAATCATTTTTGTAGAGGATTTATTGGTGGGATACAGAGCTTTTGTTGGAAACCTGCCACATGTGTTTTGGAGGGGCAAGTCTTCAGATCGGAGGAGTGGCTGCTTCATCTAGGACCGCTCTGACAAAAACTGCTTTCTCTTGAGCAGAACCAAGCCAGAAATCCATTTCTGTGTTGATTGCCCTCTGGCTTTCTGCAGTCAACCTTTCCTCAGCCAAAATGTTTGGCTCAGCCATCCCCCTAGGATCGTCCCAGTCTTGGGTGCAGGAAACCACCTCCAGCCAGGGGATATTTGCCAAGAGGATCCAAAGGCACAAGAACAAGTTTCTGCACAAACCCACTAGAGTGGCCAAGCAGAAGCACATGAGACAGAAGGCACCGAGTCCTTGTTATGGAGGACAAGTAAAAGCAGAGGGTCCTAGCAGCACTTTACAGCCCAGCCCTGGGACAGCCTCTACACCTTAGAGAAGGAACTAGATAAGCAGAGTGGCAGGCACAGAGCCCAGCCTGGTAAAGAGGGCAATCCCTGAGGAGACAGAGGGCTGAAGGGGGTAGACTTTTCAGGATGTGGACCAGTCAGTTGGGCAGAGTGTGAGAGGGATCTTAGCCAGCAGTTAAACCTCCCTTGTATGGGGCACATTCAGAGGAGAGGCCCTTATGGGCAGGCTTTGGCAACGAGTCATCCCTCTGGAGACCCCAGGGGATGCATGTGAGGGAGCGGCCCTGCGTGTGCCTTGAGTGTGGGTGAAGCTGCAGTTGGAAGTCAAATCTTTGCAGAAATCAGAGGTCACACTTAGGGGACAAGTGTTTTCTGTGCTGTGAGTATAGATGGATTTTTACTGAGAAGTTGACCCTCATAGCACATCCAAGGATGCATTTAGGGTAGAAGTCTTCTGTGTGTAGAGGTGTGAGCATGGCTTTAGACAGCTGTCGATCCTTGTGAAACACCACAGAGTACACTTGAAGCAGAAGTCCTTTCTGTGCAGGGAGTATGGACAGGGCTTCTGGCTGAGGTTCGGGGTCCTCAGGCACCAGTACACACATGTGGCTGTGCTGTGCCTTCTGTGCACGGAGTGTGGGTGTGGCTTCAGCTGTAAGTCAGCCCTGGTCAGACCTCAGGGAACATACTTGGGATAGAAACGCTTTGTGTGCAGGGTATGTGGGCTTCAGCTCTAAAGGGGGAAGGTCTCTTCAGACACCAGAGAACACACTGGGGGAAAGAGCAGTGGCCCTTTGTGTGTAGGGAATGAGTGAAAAGTTTTAGCTGAAAGGTGGCCCTTTCAGACACCAGCAGACACTTAGGAGAGAAGCCCTTTGTGTCTAAGAAGTGTGGGTGAGGCTTCAGCCTGAAGTCAAATCTCGTCACACATCAGAGGAAACACTAGTGGGAGTGTTGCGGAGGCTTTAGACGGAAGCAAGTCTTAGGGCGCCTGGGTGGCTCAGTTGGTTAAGCATCCGACTTTGGCTCAGGTCATGACCTCATAGTTCTTGAGTTTAAGCCCTGCATCGGGTTTGGTGCTGACAGCTTGGAGCCTGCTTCAGATTTTGTGTCCCTCTCTCTCTGCCCCTCCCCCATTTGCACTCTGTCTCTCTCCCTCAAAAATAAACATTAAAAAAATTAAAAAAAATTTTTTCTAGGTGGAAGCAAGTCTTTGTCAGACATAGAATGTGCTCAGGGGAGAAACAGTCTGCATGCAGTGTGGATGGATGGGGCTTTATTTAGAAGTCACATCTTAGGATATACAGAGGACAATTTGGTCATCACTACCCCCACTGCAGGATAGAGATGCTTCAGTATCAGTTTCCTGGCCCTCTACATGCCCTGTGGATGTGAACATGGCATGGGAAGCAGTAGAAAAATGGGGTTTTTCTTGTCAAGGAGATAGTCAAACTGTGGTCTGATTTTTCTCTCTGGGTCATTTGTTGTAACAAACATGAGTTCTTTATAGAACTGTAAGTGTACAATTCATTTATTTGTCTGTGAGGACAGAGGACATCAGGACTAGCATAGAGGACTCAAACTCAGCCTTTGTTTCCTCCAAGAAATTGAACTCCTGAGAAATGAGTCCAGAGTCACATTTGTATATTCGTTATAGAACCCAATAATGCAGAGACATGGAAGAGAGTTCCAGGTGTGGGAGACAGGTCTCCTGGAGGCTCTTGTCTTTCCATTTGGATGAGCTTTTCAAGGTTTGTTTAACAAGCAGCTTCCGCAGAGGTGCCTGCGTGGCTCAGTTGGTTAAGCATCCAACTTCGGCTCAGGTCATCATCTGACAGTACGTGGGTTTGAGGCCTGCATTGGGCTCTGTGCTGACAGCTCAGAACCTGGAGGCTGCTTTGGTTTCTGTGTCTCCCTCTCTCTCTGTCCCTCCCCTGCTCACACTCTGTTTCTCTCTCTCAAAAATAAATAAACATTAAAAAAAAATAAAAACAACAAAAAAAAACAAGCAGCTTTGCAGTGTCTTCCTCTGGAGCAGAAAGAAGATTTGTTTGGTTTCCAGGATAATAGAGAATATATTTCTCCAGGACAAAGTGTGGGTAGGTTTGCTTGTAGCCCCTGTAAAAAGATTGGGGATTTTCTAGGCTTGGAGATTCTCAGCTGTGACACAAACCCATTGTGACCTATCCACCTGATCCCATCCTCCATGTCACTTGGGGCATAGGGGGAACCATGAGCAGGAAGCTCATGTTGTCTGTTGTGTCATGAGTAATAAAATCTCTTTTCTATGGCCCTGGAGTCTGGGGTCTTCTACCAGAATCCATGAAACTGGCAAGCTAGAGTATGATGAAGTCTGATTTTTCATATACTTTTTTTTAAAGGGGGTGTGATTTAAAAAAAAAAAACACTTTATTGAGATGTAATTCACATACCATAAAAGTCACCCTTTTAAAGTGTACAATATTTTCAGTATATTCACAGAGTTGTGCACCCCTGCATCCAAGAAATAAATCCCACTTAATTGTGGTGACTAATTCTTTTAATGTACTGTTGAATTCAGTTTGCTAGTATCTTGTTGAGAATTGGTCTGCAATCTCCTTTTCAGTGGGAAATTGGTCTGCAATCTCCTTTTTAGTGGGGTCTTTGGTTTTGGAATCAAGGTAATGCTGGCCTTGCAGAATGAGTTTGGAGTTTTCCTTTCATTTCTTCTTCTTCTTTTGTTTGTTTGTTTGTTTTTGGAATACATTTCAAAAGAATAACTATTAATTCTTCTTCAAATATTTAGTAGCATTCCCCTGGGAAGCCATCTAGCTCTGGACTCTTGTTTGTTGGGAGAATTTTGATTACTGATTCTTTACTGGTTGTGGGTCTCTCTAACTTTTCTGTTTCTTCCTGTTTCAGTTTTGGTAGTTATAGGTTTCTAGGAATTTATTCATTTCTTCCAGGTTGCCCAATTTGTTGGCATATAATTGCTCATAATAGTTTCCTATAATTGTAATTCTGTGGTGTTGGTTGTGATCTCTCCTTTTTCATTTGTGATTTTTTCTATTTGGGTCTTTTCCTTTTTCTTTTTGATAATTCTAGCTAGGGGTTTATCAATTTTGTTAATTCTTTCAAAGAACCAGCTCCTAGACTTGTTAATCTGTTCTGGATTTTTTTTTTTATTTCGACATCATTTGTTTCTGCTCTAATCTTTATTATCTTCATTCATCTACTGGTTTTGGCTTTATTTGCTGTTCTTTCTCCAGCTTGTTTAGGTGTCAGGTTAGGTTGTGTATTGGAGACTTTTCTTCCATCTTTAGGAAGGCCTGAATTACTATATACTTTCCTCTTATGACTGCCTTTGCTGCATACCAAAGGTTTTGGACTGTTCTGCTTTTATTTTCATCAGCTTCTGTGTATTTTTAAATTTCTTCTTCAATTTCCTGTTTAGCCCATTCATTCTTTAGTAAGATGTTGTTTAATCTCCATGCATTGGTGATCCCTCCAAATTCCTTCTTGTGATTGACTTCAAGTTTCATAGTGTTGTGGTCTGAAAATATGCATGGTATCATTGCAATATTTTTCTACTGGTTGAGGCTTCATTTGTGACCCAGTATGTGATCTATTCTGGAGAATGTTCCATGTGCACTCAAGAAGAATGTGTATTCTGCTGCTTTAGGTTGAAATGCTCTGAATATATATGTCAAGTCAATCTGGTCCATTGTGTCATTCAAAGCCATTGTTTCCTTGTTGATTTTCTGCTTAGGTGATCTGTCCATTGTTGTAAGTGGGGTGTTAATGTCCCCTACTATTATGATATAGTGCTCTTCTTCATCTCTTATTACAATCTTTGTTGTAAAATCTGGTTTGTCTGATATATGTATGGCTACTCCAGCTTTCTTTTGATGTCCATTAGCATGATAGATAGTTCTCCATCCCCCCACTTTCAACCTGGGGGTGTCTTTGGGTCTAAAATCAACTCTTGTAAGCAGGATATAAATGGATCTTTTTTTTTTTTATCCATTATGATACCCGATGTCTTTTGATTGGAGCAGTTAGTCTATTTACATTCAGAATAATTATTGACAGATATGAATTTAGTGCCATTGTATTATCTGTAAAGTTGAATTCTTTTAGATTGTTTTTGTTCTTTTTTTGTCTTTGTTGCTTTTGGTCTCTCTTCTGTTCTCACTGTTTCTTGTGGAGCTGGTTTAGTGTTCATGAACTCATTTGGTTTTTGCTTGTCTTGGAAACTCTATCTCTCTTTCTATTCTGAATGACAGCCTCACTGGATAAAGAATTTTTGGCTGCATGTTTTTCCCATTTAGCCTGTTAAATATATCATGACACTCCCTTTTGGCCTGCCAAGGTCTGTGGACAGGTCTACTGCTAACCTTACGTATCTACCATTGTAGGTTAAGGGCCTTTCATCCATAGGTGCTTTCAGAACTCTCTTTTTAAATTTGTATTTTGCAAGTTTCACTATGATATGTTTTGGTGTTGACCTGTTTTTGTTGATTTTGAGGGGAGTTCTCCATGCCTCTCAGACTGAATGCCTGTTTACTTCCTCAGATTAGGGAAGTTCTCAGTTATAATTTGTTCAAAGAAAGCTTCTGTTCCTTTTCCCCACTCTTCTTTTGGGACTACTATGATACAGATATTACTGTGGTTCATATAATCGCTGATTTATCTATGTCTGTATTCATGATCTAATAGTTTTATTTTCCTCTCCTTTTCAGCTTCATTATTTTTTATAGTTTTATTTTCAATATCACCTATTCAACCCTCATACTTCTTCCATCCTTATTGTGATTACATCCAGTTTTTATATTTTATACATTCAGTTATAGAATTTTTTATTTCAGTTTGACTAGTTTTTAGGTCTTTTATTTCTGCAACAAGGATTTCCTTGGAGTCTTCTATGTTTCTTTCAAGCCCAGCTAGTATTCTTATGACTATTATTCTAAATTCTTGTTGAGATATATTACTTATATCTGTTTTGAGCAAATCCCTGGCTGTGGTTTCTTCTTGATCTTTCCTTGGTGTAGAATTCCTCTGTCTTGTCATTTTGTCTAGGTGCCTGTATTTTGCGTGTTATGAAAGCTTGTTATATTTCCTGCCCCTGAGTGTAATGCCATATGAAGAAGGAATCATACACCATCAAGGGCCTGGCACCTCAGAGTTTTCTAGTGTATGCTGTGTGCACTCTGTCCTGTGATTTGGCTGCTCTTTGCCCCAGTCAGTACTCTACAGAGTTCCTCCTTGCATACAGTGAGGAGTGTTTGGATCTTTAGGTGTGGTTTGATTTATTTGTTAAAATAAGCCTGATTAAAAAAAAAAAGCCTCATCCAAGAAAGAAAAGGTGAAGAAACAACAACAAAAAAACCCCAAATATACAAACAAAAACTATGCACCTAATTCCAAAGAAAAAGAACACAAAAAAGAAGAAGAAACAGGGAAGGGGAGAAAAAGAAGCCTGTTGCAAAAAATGAGAAAATGAAATAAAAAACAAATGAACAAAGAAACTGTAAATCTGATTAAAAAAAATAATAAGCCTGGTCCTATTTCCACCAGAACTGAAGAACTGAAGCTTACACTTTGGAGCACTCTATGATCAGTAGACTTGGTGCATGAGGACGGCTCTTTGTTGGTATGCTGGGGGATAGGCCTGCTGTGCTGGCTCATAGTCAGACCTACTCTTATAAAGATGATCCTGTAGAGTGCAGTGGGGTGGGGCTTGGTGTAAGCAGCTCCAGCCTGGATGGGTGGGCACTCTGTTACTCACTGAAGTCCATCCATTCTGGTGAGCAGGAGAAGGTGGTGTCACCCTGCTGTCCCATTCTGGGTGGGGGAACTGGCATCCACCACTGTTCAGGTACCCCTCACAGACAAGTGAACAGTCTTTTCTCCTGTGTTCCAGACTTCTGTCAGATCCCTGTCCTTAATTAACCCTTCTGTGCCCAGGACATTGACACACCTGGAGCCTCAGGTCTCTTGTATTTTGTCACTAGCATGTGACGGGGATTCAAAATTCCAAGTATTAAAGGACTTGGCAAGGTGAGGACCTGCTCCCCACCTCTGGAGGAGAGTCTTGCAGCACTAAGCCTAGTGATATTCTAGGCTTAGTGCTATTCTAGGCTATTCTGTCCCAGGAAATGCATCTCACAGCCACATAAGTGCCTGGAATTTATGGTGAGCACAGTGAAAAGCTGTGACCACTTTATCAGCCCTCTGTACATGCCTTTGTTCCCTGTTGTTGAACAGCCACTCAAAAGTGCCACCCGGGTCTTTTGTCCTTGGAGGGGCTATGTACCCTCTTCCAAATGCACTCAGGGAAGGGGAACTTTCTCTCTGAGTGTGACCCAGGGGATATCCACATCACACTGTCCCCAATCCACTCCCAGGCTTCCCCTCCTCCCCAGGAGCACCGCTGTCCTTGTGGATCTACTCCAGCAGACTTCCAAAAACTCAGAATTTCAGCCCCACTGTTTGCCAAAACTTGTGATATTCAGTTCCTCATGATTCCTGTCGATGGTTGTGGGGAGTGTTTTTCTTGACAAACCTGACATGCTGCTCTCTCTTCCCCCACCTCTCTCTTCTCTGCAAAAAGGGTTCCCACTCCTCTGCACCACCATGGCTTTTTTCACCCCCAAATCCCTTCCCCACACCATGAACCTGCCATGTTCTATCCCTCAAATTTTGCATATTGTTCTCTTAATCCTCAGATTTATTTCCTAGGTGTTAAAATGATTTCATGTTGATCTAGCTGTGTTCGAGATTAGCCCAGGGTCCCCCTACCACACTGCCATCTTATTCCCTCCTCATAACTTAGAGTTTTTTGAATATATAAACAAAGCTGACAAACCTTTATCGAGATTAAGAAAAAAAGAGGTAAGGCTCAAATAAAAAAATCAGAAATAGAAGGTGGGAAGGGGACATTAAAACTGATGCCATAGAAATAAAAAATAATTTGAATACTATAAACAATCATATGCCAACAAATTGGATAACTTGAAGAATGGATAAATTTCTAGTATCAACCCACAAATATTGATTCATTAAGAAATAAAAATATTTGAACAAATTTATAACAAGTAAGGAGATTGAATCAGTAATC
This sequence comes from Prionailurus viverrinus, assembly GCF_022837055.1. NCBI lineage: Eukaryota > Metazoa > Chordata > Mammalia > Carnivora > Felidae > Prionailurus > Prionailurus viverrinus. The sequence continues at coordinate 90,118,418 of NC_062561.1, read as the reverse complement.
AACCCAACAAAGAAAAGCCTAGTACCAGATGGCTTCTAGGAGGATTCTACCCAACAGTTGAAGAAGAATTAAACTGATTTGCAAAATCTTACTAAAAATTGAAGAGTAGGGAACAGTCCTAAAATTATTTTATGAGGCCATCAGTACCCTGATATGAAAGCCAGACAAAGACAGTATAAGAAAAGGAAATATGGATTGATGTCCTGGATGAATTGTAATGCAAAAACATCAACAAAATTCTTACCAAACTGAATCCAATAGCACATTTAAAGGATTATACACCATGACAAAGTGGAATTTATTCCTGGGACATAAGCATGGTTCTACATACAAAAATAAATCAATGTAAATATACCACATTAATTTAGAGAAGCCAAAAACTACATTATCTCAGTTGATGCAGAAAAAAACTTGACAAAATTCACCCTTTCATGATAAAAGCACTCAACAAACTAGGAATAGGACACTGTCAACATAATAAAGGCCTTGTATGAAAAGTCCACAGCTGACATCATATACAATGGTGAGGAGTGAAAACTATTCTAAGAACAGGCAACGGTGCCCACTCTTGCCACTTCTGTTCAACATAGTACTGGAAATCCTAGCCAGAACTATCAGACAAGAAAAAATAAAAGGAAATTGGAAAGAAATAAGTAAAATGATCTTTGCAGATGCCACGATCTTGTATGTTGAAAGCCTAAAGAATCCACTAATAAACTCTTACAACTAATGAACAAATTCAACAAAGTTTCAGGATACAGTACACTCAAAAAGTAGTTGTGTTTCTATATACTAAAAATGAAAAATCTGTCGTAGACTCTGGGTCTAAAGTTCTCTCTTGTCTAGCAAGAGAGCAGGATACAGGATGAGAACATGAGAGATGGCTAATGTCTGGGAAAAGACAAGAGCCCCGAATAAGAGTCCTTTCCCCTTTTTTTATTAGGATCAGAAGGCTTACAAACATGGTGATGGCCGTGAACAAAGAGACAATGAATCTGTGAACATTAACTTGAGGATGTGAGGGAAAGGGGGTCTTGAAGATATTCAGGGTTAGGGGTTTGGGTTAATACAAAACAAATACCTAATGCCGGGCAGTCTGGTGGAAGGTTGTTTACAGTGACATAAGGCACTACCTCTGTTCATCTTAGCTAGTCTAGGGGATGAGACAGGTAGGGGAAATAGCCTCAGAGTTAACAAGGCACCTTTTCTTTCATTAATCATTTCTGCTCTGGGCTGCTTCACCTGCAGTGCAGCGGTCCGTAGCCCAATTTACCTGTTTACCTCTCTTGGTCCTTTCTTCCTGTGAAAGCAGCTTTCTGCTATAGTACTAAATTGGGGGGTGCTTCCATCCTGAATATCTAACCTTGCTTATTTCATATACCTATGTTCTATATTGGTGCCTTTGCACCGTCCTATTTTTGGGCCTTTGCCCCTCCCTCTCTATTCTGGGGGCTCTGCACCCCCTTTCTGTTCTGGGGTGCCTTTCACCTCCCTATTCTTGGTTGCCTTGTCTTGATTACCCAAACTTGGGTGTGAGCATCCTATGGCTTTCAATTCTTTATGCCTTGCTAACCCATTGGTGTAAGCCCAGGGAGTTTGTAAGCTGATTCCCCACAGTTCCCCCTTTTTGTTTTTCTTTCTTTCTTTTTTTTTTTTTTTAGTTTCGTGTTTGAGGACTGTCATGATGAGCTCCTGGTCCTTCTTTTGCTTTTGGATGGCTTGGAGGGTGATTCTGCAAAGACATAAAAAGAGACACAGTAAAAGCATTCTGCTTCCCAAAGTTATCCAGAATTTGAGATGGGTGCTAGCCATAAGTGAGAAAGGATTTAGGTCGCGCCACATTTCCCAGGAATCAGCCCATTCATTTTTAAGCTGATCCTCTGCATATTGTAGCTGTTAGCGCAAAGTCATATCTAAATCTTTTATATTGTCAGAGAGATAGGAAGACAGGACACTGCGAAGGTGTGTCTGGACAGCATCCAAAGCTTGGGAGTGATTAGAAGGAATGCCAGTCATGCAGATATGCTGGTAGAGTCACAGAGCAGTTTAGAGTGGAGGAACAAGTATTCTTGTCTTTTCCCAATAAATTCCATTGCAGCCTCAAGAGCTTTGAGGTGGGCCAAAGCTTGTTTATCAATGGAAGTTTGGCTTATAAATTCTTTGGTAGTGTTGACTATAAATTTATTAAGGACATGGAACGTTTGGATAGTATGATGCAGATTGACTGCAGTTACAGTGGCAGAGGTGATAACACCTACTGCTGCGAGGATGCCCATGATTAACAGGCCAAAAAATCTTTTTTTTCCTTCAGCAGAGTGCCAGTGTTGAATAAGCTTGGAAAGTGCACCTAGTCCTGATGGATGTATATACGGTACAGTGCTATTAACAGGAACCCAGGTTGAGATGCAGTAAGTACTAATAAAAGGAGATATTTAATTGGGTGATGTTATCATTACTTATTTTTAAAAATTTTTTTAAATGAAATTTATTGTCAAATTGGTTTCCATACAACACCCAGTGCTCATCCCAAAAGGTGCCCTCCTCAATACCCATCACCCACCCTTCCCCTCCCTCCCACCCCCTATCAACCCTCAGTTTGTTCTCAGTCTTTAATAGTCTCTTATGCTTTGGCTCTCTCCCTCTCTAACCTCTTTTTTTTTTTCCTTTCCCTCCCCCATGGTCTTCTGTTAAGTTTCTCAGGATCCACATAAGAGTGAAAACATATGGTATCTGTCTTTCTCTGTATGACTTATTTCACTTAACATAACACTCTCCAGTTCCATCCACGTTGCTACAAAGGGCCATATTTCATTCTTTCTCATTGCCACATAGTATTCCATTGTGTATATAAACCACAATTTCTCTATCCATTCATCAGTTGATGGACATTTAGGCTCTTTCCATAATTTGGCTATTGTTGAGAGTACTGCTATAAACATTGGGGTACAAGTGCCCAATGCATCAGCACTCCTGTATTCCTTGGGTAAATTCCTAGCAGTGCTATTGCTGGGTCATAGGGTAGGTCTATTTTTAATTTTTTGTTATCATTACTTATACAGGACATAAACCAGCCTTGGGAGGTAGAGATATTAAATTATTTTCTAGTTGTTGGCTCTGTAAGGTGGAGGTAGCAAAGAGAATGTAGAGAGAAAGGACACAAATAGTGGTCCGTGTAAATTGGTTATTGTACAGGGAGGCCCAAGTTAGGTTAGCATGTTGTTTTACATAAATTTCTCTGTGGCTAATAGTACAAATAAAGAAGGGAAGACCTAGCTTCTAAAGATTAACAAGCCAAGGCTTTTTTTTTTTTTTTTCAAGCCAAGGTCCTTTTAATTTCTCCTTATGTGCAGAAATTATAGGGCCGGACAAGGCTCCGTTTTTCCAAGAATTATCCTCCCTACTAGGCTGGCCAAAGGATATGGTCTTATTGAATATTTTGTTTCAAGATGTCCTCTAGGACTCCTGTCAATAATAGTCCAATTACCCCAGTGAAGATTATGCTCAGTCTCTCCATAACAGGTTGTCCAAGGAATATTATTCCAGGGGTGGTCTGAATATTTGAGACTAGAGCAAGCTATAACATTAGGAGTATGAAATATGCTTGTTTTTTTTGAGGTATATCAAAGCTTATGGCTGAGAAAAAGGGAAAATTTTCTGGCCTTGTAGAAGTTATGGGCTGTGCATGCAAAAGCCAGCTGATTTTTAGTTTGAGGCAAGCAGAAAAGTTGTTGAGTTTAGTAACACACATAGGAGGTGCTGAAGTAAGCCACCATTGAGGTCTTGGCATATAAAGTCAATGCTCTTGTTCAGTTTGGAAGGGCGGGTTAAGATTGGCTCCTTCCATGAACTTTGTCATTATTGCTAATAGGAATATCTCAGGCTAGGAGTGTTAAGCTATCAAGTATAGGTGGGTTAAGGAGATGAACCCAATATGAATATTGAGCTTGGCCTGGACAAATGAGGGGAAAGGAGTAGAATCAGGCTTACACATATTGAAGTTTTATTAATGACAGAAATCATGGCCATCATATGTGAATTAGGGGTATATGCAATATCGTTGTGTTGTAAGAGGATGTCGGCTTGGTTAGACATGCATTTAAGGATTCCCCATGTTATATCAGGGGCAAGGACTTGCATTTGTGGAGTGGCTTCAGGATGAGGAGTCCGTGGAGAGGCTTCTTCCATCTTGAAAAAAGGGGGCCAGTGGCTGCTCACTCAGAGTCATTCTCTGGAAGTGTTGGTTCATTGGAAGATATCCTGGAGGTCTCCATGATGCCATGGTAAGGCTTCACCAAACAAGAGAAGTCCAGAATCTGAAAGAACAGAAGCATATCTTTGACCCTAGATGAGAAGTTTGTGGGCCAGTCCATTAGGGCCCCCCTTCAGGGGTTTTGCATGGCACCATAGGGTGAGAGGGTTTATCTTATTTTGAAGAATGTCACTCAGCTGCAGTTAGTCCTTGAATGTTGAGATTTAAAAAGTTAAGAGTAATCCTAGCAAGATCAAGAAGGAGCTGAGGTTGTAATGCAGACAACCAGGGGTATCTCCCATTTTTTGTTTTTTAACATGTTTTTGAGCATATCATGTGCTCATTTTACAACTGTTTGGCCTGGTGGATTATAAGGAATGGTTAATTCTAACCAAGGCTTAAGTAAAACAACTTGAAAGGGTGTGTTGTCCTGTTGTTTTACCCTTTTTGTTAAAATTATTTATTTGCTTATTTATCACCATTAACAATAATGTATTTTTTTTGTGTGTGGTTGTTGTAGGATGTACTAATTTTATTTTTGCTCAGCAGTAACTTACATATTGATCATTGGCCATTGAGGGAGGGGGCTAAAGAGCCAAAGTTAAGGTCTATTTTCCTGTCTTTTTTAGTAATACCCATATAAGTATGTTTCAGTCACGTGGATACCCATTTATGGCATACAATGGGATAAGTTTAGTAAAATGGCTCCCTTGTATCTTAGTAAAAGCCCTTCATATATTATCCATCCCTTATATGGCATCCATTCCTTTGCCAAACAGGAACAACGCAAATGTGGAGGATTTGGAGGCTGCATGAAAAGTATTGTTATCATTTTCCCAGCCTTTGGATCAAAGGAGAAGGAATCTTTATTTTAACCCTGTGTACTTTTAAAAACCATTTATTTTAACCTTAGTCCATCCTGACCACACATAAAATTCCTTTTTAAAGATTTTCCCTCATGAACCTTTTACAACTTTTCTTTGCACTTAGATTTTGTCCCAACCCGTTTTTCTCAAAATAGCCAGTCTCATTTAAGACAAAATTACTTTATTTTACCTTTAACAAAAATATATTTCCATTTATTATATCTTTCTTTTGTATCTCCTACTTTTCCACATAACAGAGTTGCTTTTGTTATTTTTGCCCCAGTTTTAACTACACTTAGCAGAATTTTAACTCTTAGAAACTTTAGTCTCCAGTGAAAACCTAAGTAGTGACCAATTGTGAATTATTTGTTACATGAGAAAAATTTTTGGGGGGCACCTGGGTGGCTCAGTCAGTTAAGGGTCAGACTTCAGCTCGTCATGATCTCATAGTTCGTGAGTTCAAGCACCACATCAGGCTCTGTGCTGACAACTTGGAGCCTAGAGCCTGCTATGGATTCTGTGTCTCCCTCTCTCTCTGCCCCTTCCTGATCACATTCTGTCTCTCTCTCTCAAAAATAAGTAAACCTTAAAAAAAAAATTGGGGGCACCTGTGTGGCTCAGTCAGTTAAGCAACTGACTTCAGTTCAGGTCATGATCTCATGGTTCTTGGGTTCAAGCCCCATGTCAGGCTCTGTGCTGACAGGTTAGAGCCTGGAGCCTGCTTCAGATTTTGTGTCTCCATCTCTCTCTGTCTCTCCCCTGTTAGCTCTCTCTCTCTCTGTCTCTCAAAAATAAATAAACGTTAAAAATTTTTTTAAAAAAATTAAAAAAATATTTTTAGGTGGTAGACTTATGAATCCATTAAGCATAAAGCATGGATTTAAATATTCTCAGTTTATTTATTTATTCATTTATTTATTATAAGAAGTCAGAAGCATAAACCTATTTAGTAAGCAATGCTTCAGCATTCCATTTGATTTGAAAGAAGCCTAAATGTCCAAAGAACTTAATTCAATTTACCATTCAAGCAAAATGTTAAAGTTTTAGGCTGCCAAAGACCCTGAAATCTGTCTTAACAATTATCCATGAAAACTATGAGGCAAAGTTAACCATTACTTTAAGTCATCCTTTTGCTAACAAATTGGAACAGAGATAAAGTGAGCTTATTTGACCTTTAGTCAACCTTAGTAGAATAAAGTTCTATAATTTAAAAGACATGCCTGTCTTAATAATAGTTTATCTGTGCCCCCTTGAAAGTTTACCATTGTTAATTTTTTCCCCCATGGAACCAGTGAGGAAATTTAAAGTTTAAGGGGGTGTTTTTTGCCTTTTGACAGAGTGGGGAGCAAGGAGCAGCATGTTGTCTGAGGCATTGAAGAGCCAGATTTGCAGGCCACACCCCAGGCAGTGCAGAAACAGGAGGAAGGGGAAGGGAAGGCAGAAAAGGTGAGGTGCTGCCTAGAGGCCAGAAGGCAGACTGAGGCATTGAGGGCAGAGAAAAGAGTTCACATGGTCCTAAAGCCTATCACCTCAGATAGATGAGCAGATACTGATTCTTGTTTTGTTTTGTATTATTTGTTTTGTTTTGTTTTGTTTTGTTTTGTTTTCCACTAATGGAATTAGGCAGTCCATGTTGGGCCAGAGAAGACAGGGAAGTTCCCTGAAACAAACGGAGTTTCGGCAGCTGCTTGGGAATATTCCTTAAAATCTCTATCCTGAGGTAGACTAGCCAGAGACAGTCAGCTTATCATGATTATTAATCCAGGGAATGAATGAAGGAGAAGCCCTCACATATAGTTAGAGTAATGAGAGTGTATAGAGAGAAACAGTAAGATAGTGTTAGAATCCCCTATATTAGGGATGGCCTGTGTAAAATCCACTGCACTATTTCAGTGCATTGTTTTATTTGACAGTGATTGGAAGTTGGGCTCACTGCCTTGTTTGGGGATACTGCCCCTTGTCAGACAGTTGTTTAAAAGACACCTGAATAGCAGTGACAAAGTTCTGCAAAGCAGGAGTCATGCAAGCATCATTAAACTCTTGAGCACAGACAGCACACTGGGCTGGGGTCTGAATGATGCTCATAAGAGAGCCCTAGTCCCAGGCATACATGGAATGAGTGCCACAAATATTTTCTAAAATACCGATTGTAAAAGGGCTGTGATGGACATACAGGTGAACTGATTTTTGCAATTCTTTTACAATAGGAAAGACCAGCCTTTCATGGCCCATTTTGCCTGACAATGGGAAACAGCTGGAATTTACCAGCCTTGTGGGGTTTTTAAATGTACTTTTGCAGTGGGGTGAGGACTTTATCAGAGCTAGTCGGTGAGGTTTTCAGAGGCTCCATATCGTCCCACCCTTCTGGGGGAGGAGGAGTATCTTCTGGCTGTAAAGGAGCCAGAGGCTCTAGTCCAGTCAGTTCAGTCTGACTTTTTAAATAACTCTAGGTCTTCATATACACAGTCTGAGCTCAAGCAGGGAAGGGTGGTGCGGATGATGGACCGGGTGAGGATTACTTTAGAGGGGACGTTAGCCCCTTTAGAATGCCTGGCCTTTACTGTTTTTCCTACTCATTCTCACACTTTAAGGGAACCAAGGGCAATTTTGTTGGACAGCCAATAATCTAAGGAGAGCCTTATAATTTAGACTAGTCCCTGCTGTCTCCTAGGGACTGAAGAATTTGAATATAGCACTTTTGTTCAGAGGCTAGGGAGTTTCCCATGATAGATCTCTCAAAAGTTCTGCAGCAGCGAATCCTAATATAGTTTCACTTTATCCCTTACCTTGTCAGGTAGAGACTGTACCCAGTGCATTTTTTTCTTGGAGCTCCTTAACCATTCCCCGGTGTCCTGCAGTCCTTCTGTGGCACCATCTGGCCACGTGGGCTCCTTGCCCATTTCAGCCCATAGTCCCCTTTCCTCTATCACGTCGGGGTCACCATCTGTCATAGACTCTGGGTCTAAAAAAATCCAGAAAGTAAATTAAAAAAAACCTTTACAATAGTACCAAAAGAATAAAATACTTTGGAATAAGCCGAGCTGGTGAACAATCTGTACACTGAAAGTATAAAACATTCTGAAACAAAGGATTTAAGATGGTGAAGTAGGGGAACTCTGGGCTTTCCTCATCCCTCAAACACAGCTGTGTTTAGGTCAGATCACTTGGAACACCCAGGAAACCCATCTGCACACTGGCAGAAGGGTCTCCATGGTTAGAGGGAGACAGTGTGGCAGGTGTGAGGTGTGTGGAAGTGAATTGGGAGAGGAGAGGGAGCCCTTTCTGTAGAGAGGCAAAAGGGAGAGAAAGAGAGAAAGGTGCAGAGAGTGCAGTGTTAACTTTGCATAAGCAGAAAACCTCTTGGGACCACGGAATATGGAGTGAGAGGTACTGAGCATTGCAGGTTTTTTGTTTTTTGTTTTGTTTGTTTGTTTGTTTTTTGCAAAGAGCGTGTAGAGCTCAAACTCTGAGGATTTGGAAGGGCATGACTTTCTCTGATATGGAGCTGTGGCAGGAGCTCCTGGAGAGGAGGGAGCAGGCCCCAGGGTGCATAGTACAGTGTAGGAATCTCCTGAGAACACTGGAGGAGAACATTCCCCTTCCTGGAGTACTTTTGGAAGAGAGTATATTGCATCTTCAAGGACAAAAGACCCTTTAGGCACCAGCAAAAGGCCTTTCATAAGCAGGGGACAGAGGTGCCCACAGAGGGCAGATAACCTGGTTGCTGCTGCTATTAGCAGTGATACACCATGGATTCTGAGCAAGGCAAAGGTGTGGAAATGTTTTTCTGGGATAAAGGACATCAGACAAGGTGCAGAGTGGCTCTACTCTTGACAAGGGGAGCAGGTCTGCATGGCGCTTGGTCCTTTACAATTTTGTGTTTTGAATCCCAGCCTCTCGCCAAAGAAAGACTCAGGTGAGCTGTGGTGCAGTGGATGCTGCCTGCCATTGCTATTCTGTGAGGGATTTATGAACGGGGGGGGGGGGGGGGGGGGGAGGCGGGGGCGGAGGCGGGGGGAGGTTGTGAAGTCCCCTGTCCTGGAACAAAAGAGTGGGGTGTCTCCAATTTCCCCCTCAACACCAACACAATGGGACTTCAGAGAGCAACATAGCAGCCATGAGTGAAGGCAGGATCCACTTACATTGAATCCGCTCCCCTATGTCTGCAACTACTTATTTATGGGGGCAGGACTGACTCTGAGCCAGTGTAGAAGGCCTTTCATCCAGAAGACCAGTACAGGCCGCACCCTGCATGCACCAAGTGTACTGAAAATAGAGTGCTTCAAAGCATTACCTGAAGTTCTGGTGGAAATAGGACTACGCTTACCCCCTTTTCTTTTGTTTCCTTTAGAATCAGGCTTATAGTTTTTTGTTAGTTATCTGCTTTTTCATTTCTTTTTTTCTTTCTATTTTTTCTTTTTTTTTTTTTATTTTTATTTTTTTTTTTCTGAAATTTATTGACAAATTGGTTTCCATACAACACCCAGTGCTCATCCCAAAAGGTGCCCTCCTCAATACCCATCACCCACCCTCTCCTCCCTCCCACCCCCCATCAACCCTCAGTTTGTTCTCAGTTTTTAACAGTCTCTTATGCTTTGGCTCTCTCCCTTTCTAACCTCTTTTTTTTTTTTTTTCCTTCCCCTCCCCCATGGGTTCCTGTTAAGTTTCTCAGGATCCACATAAGAGTGAGACCATATGGTATCTGTCTTTCTCTGTATGGCTTATTTCACTTAGCATCACACTCTCCAGTTCCATCCACGTTGCTACAAAAGGCCATATTTCATTTTTTCTCATTGCCATGTAATATTCCATTGTGTATATAAACCACAATTTCTTTATCCATTCATCAGTTGATGGACATTTAGGCTCTTTCCATAATTTGGCTATTGTTGAGAGTGCTGCTATGAACATTGGGGTACAAGTGGCCCTATGCATCAGTGCTCCTGTATCCCTTGGATAAATTCCTAGCAGTGCTATTGCTGGGTCATAGGGTAGGTCTATTTTTAATTTTCTGAGGAACCTCCACACTGCTTTCCAGAGCGGCTGCACCAATTTGCATTCCCACCAACAGTGCAAGAGGGTTCCCGTTTCTCCACATCCTCTCCAGCATCTATAGTCTCCTGATTTGTTCATTTTGGCCACTCTGACTGGCGTGAGGTGATACCTGAGTGTGGTTTTGATTTGTATTTCCCTGATAAGGAGCGACGCTGAACATCTTTTCATGTGTCTGTTGGCCATCCGGATGTCTTCTTTAGAGAAGTGTCTATTCATGTTTTCTGCCCATTTCTTCACTGGGTTATTTGTTTTTCGGGTGTGGAGTTTGGTGAGCTCTTTATAGATTTTGGATACTAGCCCTTTGTCCGATATGTCATTTGCAAATATCTTTTCCCATTCCGTTGGTTGCCTTTTAGTTTTGTTGGTTGTTTCCTTTGCTGTGCAGAAGCTTTTTATCTTCATAAGGTCCCAGTAATTCACTTTTGCTTTTAATTCCCTTGCCTTTGGGGATGTGTCGAGTAAGAGATTGCTACGGCTGAGGTCAGAGAGGTCTTTTCCTGCTTTCTCCTCAGGGTTTTGATGGTTTCCTGTCTCACATTTAGGTCCTTTATCCATTTTGAGTTTATTTTTGTGAATGGTGTGAGAAAGTGGTCTAGTTTCAACCTTCTGCATGTTGCTGTCCAGTTCTCCCAGCACCATTTGTTAAAGAGGCTGTCTTTTTTCCATTGGATGTTCTTTCCTGCTTTGTCAAAGATGAGTTGGCCATACGTTTGTGGGTCTAGTTCTGGGGTTTCTATTCTATTCCATTGGTCTATGTGTCTGTTTTGGTGCCAATACCATGCTGTCTTGATGATGACAGCTTTGTAGTAGAGGCTAAAGTCTGGGATTGTGATGCCTCCTGCTTTGGTCTTCTTCTTCAAAATTCCTTTGGCTATTCGGGGCCTTTTGTGGTTCCATATGAATTTTAGGATTGCTTGTTCTAGTTTCGAGAAGAATGCTGGTGCAATTCTGATTGGGATTGCATTGAATGTGTAGATAGCTTTGGGTAGTATTGACATTTTGACAATATTTATTTTTCCAATCCATGAGCAGGGAATGTCTTTCCATTTCTTTAAATCTTCTTCAATTTCCTTCAGAAGCTTTCTATAGTTTTCAGCATACAGATCCTTTACATCTTTGGTTAGATTTATTCCTAGGTATTTTATGCTTCTTGGTGCAATTGTGAATGGGATCATTTTCTTTATTTGTCTTTCTGTTGCTTCATTGTTAGTGTATAAGAATGCAACTGATTTCTGTACATTGATTTTGTAGCCTGCAACTTTGCTGAATTCCTGTATCAGTTCTAGCAGACTTTTGGTGGAGTCTATCGGATTTTCCATGTATAATATCATGTCATCTGCAAAAAGCGAAAGCTTGACTTCATCTTTGCCAATTTTGATGCCTTTGATTTCCTTTTGTTGTCTGATTGCTGATGCTAGAACTTCCAGCACTATGTTAAACAGCAGCGGTGAGAGTGGGCATCCTTGTCGTGTTCCTGATCTCAGGGAAAAAGCTTTCAGTTTTTCCCCGTTGAGGATGATGTTAGCTGTGGGCTTTTCATAAATGGCTTTTATGATCTTTAAGTATGTTCCTTCTATCCCGACTTTCTCAAGGGTTTTTATTAAGAAAGGGTGCTGGATTTTGTCGAAGGCCTTTTCTGCATCGATTGACAGGATCATATGGTTCTTCTCTCTTTTTTTGTTAATGTGATGTATCACGTTGATTGATTTGCGAATGTTGAACCAGCCCTGCATCCCAGGAATGAATCCCACTTGATCATGGTGAATAATTCTTTTTATATGCCGTTGAATTCGATTTGCTAGTATCTTATTGAGAATTTTTGCATCCATATTCATCAGGGATATTGGCCTGTAGTTCTCTTTTTTTACTGGGTCTCTGTCTGGTTTAGGAATCAAAGTAATACTGGCTTCATAGAATGAGTCTGGAAGTTTTCCTTCCCTTTCTATTTCTTGGAATAGCTTGAGAAGGATAGGTATTATCTCTGCTTTAAACGTCTGGTAGAACTCCCCTGGGAAGCCATCTGGTCCTGGACTCTTATTTGTTGGGAGATTTTTGATAACCGATTCAATTTCTTCGCTGGTTATGGGTCTGTTCAAGCTTTCTATTTCCTCCTGATTGAGTTTTGGAAGCGTGTGGGTGTTCAGGAATTCGTCCATTTCTTCCAGGTTGTCCAATTTGTTGGCATATAAGTTTTCATAGTATTCCCTGATAATTGTTTGTATCTCTGAGGGATTGGTTGTAATAGTTCCATTTTCATTCATGATTTTATCTATTTGGGTCATCTCCCTTTTCTTTTTGAGAAGCCTGGCTAGAGGTTTGTCAATTTTGTTTATTTTTTCAAAAAACCAACTCTTGGTTTCGTTGATCTGCTCTACAGTTTTTTTAGTTTCTATATTGTTTATTTCTGCTCTGATCTTTATTATTTCTCTTCTTCTGCTGGGCTTAGGCTGCCTTTGCTGTTCTGCTTCTAGTTCCTTTAGGTGTGCTGTTAGATTTTGTATTTGGGATTTTTCTTGTTTCTTGAGATAGGCCTGGATTGCAATGTATTTTCCTCTCAGGACTGCCTTCGCTGCGTCCCAAAGCGTTTGGATTGTTGTATTTTCATTTTCGTTTGTTTCCATATATTTTTTAATTTCTTCTCTAATTGCCTGGTTGACCCACTCATTCGTTAGTAGGGTGTTCTTTAACCTCCATGCTTTTGGAGGTTTTCCAGACTTTTTCCTGTGGTTGATTTCAAGCTTCATGGCATTGTGGTCTGAAAGTAAGCATGGTATAATTTCAATTCTTGTAAACTTATGAAGGGCTGTTTTGTGACCCAGTATATGATCTATCTTGGAGAATGTTCCATGTGCACTCGAGAAGAAAGTATATTCTGTTGCTTTGGGATGCAGAGTTCTAAATATATCTGTCAAGTCCATCTCATCCAATGTCTCATTCAGGGCCCTTGTTTCTTTATTGACCGTGTGTCTAGTTGATCTATCCATTTCTGTAAGTGGTATATTAAAGTCCCCTGCAATTACCACATTCTTATCAATAAGGTTGCTTATGTTTATGAGTAATTGTTTTATATATTTGGGGGCTCCGGTATTCGGTGCATAGACATTGATAATTGTTAGCTCTTCCTGATGGATAGACCCTGTAACTATTATATAATGTCCTTCTTCATCTCTTGTTACAGCCTTTAATTTAAAGTCTAGTTTGTCTGATATAAGTATGGCTACTCCAGCTTTCTTTTGGCTTCCAGTCGCATGATAAATAGTTCTCCATCCCCTCACTCTCAATCTAAAGGTGTCCTCAGGTCTAAAATGAGTCTCTTGTAGACAGCAAATAGATGGGTCTTGTTTTTTTATCCATTCTGATACCCTATGTCTTTTGGTTGGCGCATTTAATCCATTTACATTCAGTGTTATTATAGAAAGATACGGGTTTAGAGTCATTGTGATGTCTGTATGTTTTATGCTTGCAGTGATGTCTCTGGGACTTTGTCTCACAGGGTCCCCCTTAGGATCTCTTGTAGGGCTGGTTTAGTGGTGACAAATTCCTTCAGTTTTTGTTTGTTTGGGAAGACCTTTATCTCTCCTTCTATTCTAAATGACAGACTTCCTGGATAAAGGATTCTCGGCTGCATATTTTTTCTGTCTAGCACCCTGAAAATCTCGTGCCAATTCTTTCTGGCCTGCCAAGTTTCAAAAGAGAGATCAGTCACGAGTCTTATAGGTCTCCCTTTATATGTGAGGGCACGTTTACCCCTTGCTGCTTTCAGAGTTTTCTCTTTATCCTTGTATTTTGCCAGTTTCACTATGATATGTCGTGCAGAAGATCGATTCAAGTTACGTCTGAAGGGAGTTCTCTGTGCCTCTTGGATTTCAATGCCTTTTTCCTTCCCCAGTTCAGGGAAGTTCTCAGCTATTATTTCTTCAAGTACCCCTTCAGCACCTTTCCCTCTCTCTTCCTCCTCTGGGATACCAATTATGCGTATATTATTTCTTTTTAGTGTATCACTTAATTCTCTAATTTTCCCCTCATACTCCTGGATTTTTTTATCTCTCTTTTTCTCAGCTTCCTCTTTTTCCATAACTTTATCTTCTAGTTCACCTATTCTCTCCTCTGCCTCTTCAAGCCGAGCTGTGGTGGTTTCCATTTTGTTATGCATTTCGTTTAAAGCGTTTTTCAGCTCCTCGTGACTGTTCCTTAGTCCCTTGATCTCTGTAGCAAGAGATTCTCTGCTGTCCTGTATACTGTTTTCAAGCCCAGTGATTAATTTTATGACTATTATTCTAAATTCACTTTCTGTTATATTATTTAAATCCTTTTTGATCAGCTCATTAGCTGTTGTTATTTCCTGGAGATTCTTCTGAGGGGAGTTCTTCCGCTTGGTCATTTTGGATAGTCCCTGGCGTGGTGAGGACCTGCAGGGCACTTCCCCTGTGCTGTGGTGTATACCTGGAGTTGGTGGGCGGGGCCGCAGTCAGACCTGATGTCTGCCCCCAGCCCACTGCTGGGGCCACAGTCAGACTGGTGTGTGCCTTCTCTTCCCCTCTCCTAGGGGCGGGATTCACTGTGGGGTGGTGTGGCTCGTCTGGGCTACTTGCACCCTGCCAGGCTTGTGATGCTGGGGATCTGGCGTATTAGCTGGGGTGGGTAGGCAAGGTGCTCGGGGGCAGGAGGGGCAGGCTTAGATCGCTTCTCCTTAGGTGATCCACTTCAGGAGGGGCCCTGTGGCAGCGGGAGGGAGTCAGATCCGCTGCCGGAGGTTTGGCTCCGCAGAAGCGCAGAGTTGGGTGTTTGCGCGGAGCGAGCAAGTTCCCTGGCAGGAACCGGTTCCCTTTGGGATTTCGGCTGGGGGATGGGCGGGGGAAATGGCGCTGGCGAGCGCCTTTGTTCCCCACCAAACTGAGCTCTGTTGTCAGGGGGCTCAGCAGCTCTCCCTCCCTTTGTCCTCCAGCCTTCCCGCTTTCCGAGCAGAGCTGTTAATTTCTGACCTCCCAGACGCTAAGTCGCGCTTGCTGTCGGAACACAGTCCGCCCGGCCCCTCCGCTTTTGCAAGCCCGACTCGGGGGCTCTGCTTGGCCGGCGAGCCGCCCCTCCGCCCCGGCTCCCTCCCGCCAGTCCGTGGAGCGCGCACCGCCTCGCCGCCCTTCCTACCCTCTTCCGTGGGCCTCTCGTCTGCGTTTGGCTCCGGCGACTCTGTTCTGCTAATCCTCTGGCGGTTTTCTGGGTTATTTAGGCAGGTGTAGATGGAATCTAAGTGATCAGCAGGACGTGCGGTGAGCCCAGCGTCCTCCTAAGCCGCCATCTTGCCGCAACTCTCTATTTTTTCTTTTTGATCAGACTTTTTTTTTTTCCTTTTTCTTTCTCCCCACCCCCCGTTTTTCTTTGGAATCAGGCTTAAAGTTTTTTGATTCCTTTTTTTTTTTGTTCTTTTTCCTTCTCTCTCTCTCTCGAATCAGGTTTTTTTTCCCCTCTTTTTTTCCACAGGCTTATTTTAACAAAAAAATAAAAATAAAAGCACACCTAGTTAAAGGTCCAAACATTGCCCACTGCAAGCAAGGAGGAGCTCTTCAGAGGACTGACCAGTGGGAAAGAACAGCCAAAACACAAAAGCACTGTGCACACAGCATATAGCAGAACACGTCCTGGAGTCCCAGGTCCTGGACAGTGTATGACCCTTTCTTAATATAGCATTATCTCAGATGCAGGAAACATAACAAGCTTTCAAAGCATGCAAAAGATAGAAACTTCACCCAAATGACAAGATTGAGGAATTCTTCCCAAAAGAAAGGTCAAGAAGAAATCACAGAGACTTGCTCAAAACAAATATAAGCAATATATATGAACTAGAATTTAGAGCAACAGTCACAACACTACTAGTTGGGCTTGAAAAAAAGTCTCTCTTAATGTAAATAGACTAAGTGTTCCAATCAAAGGAAATAGGGTATCAGGGATGCCTGGGTGGCTCAGTTGGTTAAGCATCCAACTTTGGCTCAGGTCATGATCTATGGTTTGTGGGTTTGGGCCCTGCATCTGGCTCTGTGTTGACAGTTCAGAGTCGGGAGCCTGCTTTGGAATCTGTGTCTTCCTCTCTCTCTTCTCCTCTCATGCTCATGCTCTCTCTCTCTCTCTCTCTCTCTCTCTCAAAAATAAATATATATATTAAAACAAAACAAAACAAAAAAGAAATAGGATATCAGAATGGATAAGAAAACCAAGATCTGTCTATATGCTGCCTACAAGAGACTCATTTTAGATCTAGAGACGCCTACAGATTTAAAGTGAGGAAATGGAGAACTATCACGCTAATGGACATCAAAAGAAAGCTAGGGTAACCATACTTATATCAGACAAACTAAATTTTTATTTTTTTAAGTTTATTTATTTTGAGAGAGAGAGAGAGAGACAGCAAGCAGGAGAGGGGCAGAGACAGAGGGAGAAAGAGAATCCCAAGCAGTCTCCTCACTGTGCAGAGCCTAACATAGGGTTCAAATTCACAAACATGAGACCATGACCTGAGCCGAGATCAAGAGTCAGACACTTACCTGATTGAGCCAACCAGGCACCCCTCAGACAAACTAGATTTTTATAACAAAGACTGTAGAGGACTCTGGGGGGCTCAGTCAGGTAAGTGTCCCACTCTTGGTTTCGGCTCAGGTCATGATTCTGGGGTCCTGGGATCAAGCCTCAAATTCTGCACTGAGCATGGAGCCTGCTTAGGATTCTTTCTCTTTCCCTCTGCCTCTCTCCCCTGCATGTGCTCACTCTCTCTAAAAATACTACTAATAAAGTAAAGCAAAGACTAACAGGAGATGAAGAAGGGCATTATATCATAATTAAGGGGTCTATCCATCAAGAGGATCTAACAATTGTAAATATATGCCCCCCCCATTTGAAACACCCAAATATATGAAACAATTAGTAACAAACTAAAAAACCTCATTGATAATAATACAATAATAGTAGGGGACTTTAACACCCCACTTACAGCAATAAACAGATTGTCTAAGCAGAAAATCAACAAGGAAACAATGGCTTTGAAAGTCAGAGTGGACTAGATGGACTGTTTCATCCTAAAGCAGCAGAATACACATTCTTCTTGAGTGCATATGGAACATTCTCCAGAATAG
Source organism: Prionailurus viverrinus (assembly GCF_022837055.1). Lineage (NCBI taxonomy): Eukaryota > Metazoa > Chordata > Mammalia > Carnivora > Felidae > Prionailurus > Prionailurus viverrinus. The sequence continues at coordinate 90,101,127 of NC_062561.1, read as the reverse complement.
ATCACATACTGGGTCACAAGTCAGCCCTCAAAAAGTATAAAAATGTGGAAATCATACCATGCATATTTTCAGTTCACAATGCTATGAAACTTGATGTTAACCATAAGAAAAAACTTGGAAAGCCCTTAAATACATGGTTAAAGAGCATCCTACTAAAGAATGAATGGGTTAGCTAGAGAATTAAATAAACAACAACAACAACAACAAAACACATGGAAGCAAATAAAAATGAAAACACGGCAGTCCAAACTCTGTGGGATGCTGCAAAGGCAGATCTAAGAGGAAAGTATATTGCAATTCAGGCCTATCTCAAGAGGCAAGAAAGGCCCAAAATACACATTCCAACCTTACATCTAAAAGAGCTACAAAAGGACCAGAAAATAAAGCCTAAGCCCAGCAGAAGAAGAGAAATAATAAATATTAGAGCAGAAAGAAATGAAATAGAAGCAAAACAAAAACAAAACAAAACAAAAAAACACCCACAGTAGAACAGATCAATAAAACTAAGAGCTGATTCTTTGAAAAAAAAATTAAAATAAAATTGATAGGAAAAAGTCTGGAAAACCTCCAAAAGCATGGAGGTTAAAGAACACCCTACTAAAGAATGAGTGGGTCAACCAGGCAATTAGAGAAGAAATTAAAAAATATATGGAAACAAACGAAAATGAAAATACAACAATCCAAACGCTTTGGGATGCAGCGAAGGCAGTCCTGAGAGGAAAATACATTGCAATCCAGGCCTATCTCAAGAAACAAGAAAAATCCCAAATACAAAATCTAACAGCACACCTAAAGGAAATAGAAGCAGAACAGCAAAGGCAGCCTAAACCCAGCAGAAGAAGAGAAATAATAAAGATCAGAGCAGAAATAAACAATATAGAATCTAAAAAAACTGCAGAGCAGATCAATGAAACCAAGAGTTGGTTTTTTGAAAAAATAAACAAAATTGACAAACCTCTAGCCAGGCTTCTCAAAAAGAAAAGGGAGATGACCCAAATAGATACAATCATGAATGAAAATGGAATGATTACAACCAATCCCTCAGAGATACAAACAATTATCAGGGAATACTATGAAAAATTATATGCCAACAAATTGGACAACCTGGAAGAAATGGACAAATTCCTAAACACCCACACTCTTCCAAAACTCAATCAGGAGGAAATAGAAAGCTTGAACAGACCCATAACCAGGGAAGAAATTGAATCGGTTATCAAAAATCTCCCAACAAATAAGAGTCCAGGACCAGATGGCTTCCCAGGGGAGTTCTACCAGACATTTAAAGCAGAGATAATACCTATCCTTCTCAAGCTATTCCAAGAAATAGAAAGGGAAGGAAAACTTCCAGACTCATTCTATGAAGCCAGTATTACTTTGATTCCTAAACCAGACAGAGACCCAGTAAAAAAAGAGAACTACAGGCCAATATCCCTGATGAATATGGATGCAAAAATTTTCAATAAGATACTAGCAAGTCGAATTCAATGGCATATAAAAAGAATTATTCACCATGATCAAGTAGGATTCATTCCTGGGATTCAGGGCTGGTTGAACATTCGCAAATCAATCAACGTGATACATCACATTAACAACAAAAAAAAGAGAAGAACCATATGATCCTGTCAATCGATGCAGAAAAGGCCTTTGACAAAATCCAGCACCCTTTCTTAATAAAAACCCTTGAGAAAGTCGGGATAGAAGGAACATACTTAAAGATCATAAAAGCCATTTATGAAAAGCCCACAGCTAACATCATCCTCAACGGGGAAAAACTGAGAGCTTTTTCCCTGAGATCAGGAACACGACAGGGATGCCCACTCTCACCGCTGTTGTTTAACATAGTGCTGGAAGTTCTAGCATCAGCAATCAGACAACAAAAGGAAATCAAAGGCATCAAAATTGGCACAGATGAAGTCAAGCTTTCGCTTTTTGCAGATGACATGATATTATACATGGAAAATCCGATAGACTCCACCAAAAGTCTGCTAGAACTGATACATGAATTCAGCAAAGTTGCAGGATACAAAATCAATGTACAGAAATCAGTTGCATTCTTATATACTAACAATGAAGCAACAGAAAGACAAATAAAGAAAATGATCCCATTCACAATTGCACCAAGAAGCATAAAATACCTAGGAATAAATCTAACCAAAGATGTAAAGGATCTGTATGCTTAAAACTATAGAAAGCTTATGAAGGTAATTGAAGAAGATTTAAAGAAATGGAAAGACATTCCCTGCTCATGGATTGGAAGAATAAATATTGTCAAAATGTCAATACTACCCAAAGCTATCTACACATTCAATGCAATCCCAATCAAAATTGCACCAGCATTCTTCTCGAAACTAGAACAAGCCATCCTAAAATTCATATGGAACCACAAAAGGCCCCAAATAGCCAAAGTAATTTTGAAGAAGAAGACCAAAGCAGGAGGCATCACAATCCCAGACTTTAGCCTCTACTACAAAGCTGTCATCATCAAGACAGCATGGTATTGGCACCAAAACAGACACATAGACCAATGGAATAGAATAGAAACCCCAGAACTAGACCCACAAACGTATGGCCTTTGACAAAGCAGGAAAGAACATCCAATGGAAAAAAGACAGTCTCTTTAACAAATGGTGCTGGGAGAACTGGACAGCAACATGCAGAAGGTTGAAACTAGACCACTTTCTCACACCATTCATAAAAATAAACTCAAAACGGATAAAGGACCTGAATGTGAGACAGGAAACCATCAAAACCTTAGAGGAGAAAGCAGGAAAAGACCTCTCTGACCTCAGCCGTAGCAATCTCTTACTCGACACATCCCCAAAGGCAAGGGAATTAAAAGCAAAAGTGAGTTACTGGGACCTTATGAAGATGAAAAGCTTCTGCACAGCCAAGGAAACAACCAACAAAACTAAAAGGCAACCAACGGAATGGGAAAAGATATTTGCAAATGACATATCGGACAAAGGGCTAGTATCCAAAATCTATGAAAAGCTCACCAAACTCCACACCCGAAAAACAAATAACCCAGTGAAGAAATGGGCAGAAAACATGAATAGACACTTCTCTAAAGAAGACATCCGGATGGCCAACAGACACATGAAAAGATGTTCAACGTCGCTCCTTATCAGGGAAATACAAATCAAAACCACACTCAGATATCACCTCACTCCAGAGTGGCTAAAATGAACAAATCAGGAGACTATAGATGCTGGAGAGGATGTGGAGAAACGGGAACCCTCTTGCACTGTTGGTGGGAATGCAAATTGGTGCAGCAGCTCTGGAAAGCAGTGTGGAGGTTCCTCAGAAAATTAAAAATAGACCTACCCTATGACCCAGCAATAGCACTGCTAGGAATTTATTCAAGGGATACAGGAGTACTGATGCATAGGGGCACTTGTACCCCAATGTTTATAGCAGCACTCTCAACAATAGCCAAATTATGGAAAGAGCCTAAATGTCCATCAACTGATGAATGGATAAAGAAATTGTGGTTTATATACACAATGGAATACTACGTGGCAATGAGAAAAAATGAAATATGGCCTTTTGTAGCAACGTGGATGGAACTGGAGAGTGTGATGCTAAGTGAAATAAGCCATACAGAGAAAGACAGATACCATATGGTTTCACTCTTATGTGGATCCTGAGAAACTTAACAGGAACCCATGGGGGAGGGGAAGGGAAAAAAAAAGAGGTTAGAGTGGGAGACAGCCAAAGCATAAGAGACTGTTAAAAACTGAGAACAAACTGAGGGTTGATGTGGGGTGGGAGGGAGGGGAGGGTGGGTGATGTGTATTGAGGAGGGCACCTTTTGGGATGAGCACTGGGTGTTGTATGGAAACCAATTTGACAATAAATTTCATATATTCAAAAAAATAAAATAGAATTGATAAACCCCTAGCCAGACTTATCAAAAGAAAAGAGAAAGGACCCAAATAGATAAAATAACAAATGAAAGGGAGGAGATCACAACCAACACGACAGAAATACAATTATAAGAGAGTACTATGAAAATTATATGCCAACAAACTGGGCAACCTGGAAGAAATGGAAAAATTTCTAGAAACTTAGAAACAACCAAAACTGAAACAGGAAGCAACAGAAAATATTAACAGGCCCATAACCAGCAAAGCAATTGAATCAATAATCAAAAATCTCACAACAAACAAGAGTCCTGGGTCAGATGGCTTTCTGGGGTATTCTAATAGACATTTAAAGAAGAGTTAATACCTATTCTTCTCAAATTGTTTCCCCAAAAAATGGGAATGAAAGGAAACTTCCAAACTCATTCTTTGAGGCCAGTATTACCTTAAATCCAAAAGCAGACAAAAACCCCACTAAAAAGGAAAATTACAGTCCAATATCCCTGATGAACCTGGATGCAAAAATTCTCAACAAGATACTAGCAAATCAAATTCAACATTACACTGAAATAATTATTCACCATGATTAAGTGGGATTTATTCGTGGGGTGCAGGGCTGGCTTAATATTCACAAATCAATCAATGTGATACACCACATTAATAAAAGAAAGAATAAGAACCATATGATACTGTCAATAGATGCAGAAAAAACATTAAACAAAATACAGCATCCATTCTTGATAAAAACCCTCGACAAAGTAGGGATAGATGGAACATACCTCAACATCATAAAGGCCATATTTGAAAGATCCTAAGCTAATATCATCCTCAATGGGGAAAAACTGAGAGCCTTTCCTCTATGGTTAGGAGTAAGACAGGGATACCCACTCTTACCATTCAACATAGTACTAGAAGTCTTAGCCGCAGCACTCAGACAACAAAAAGATATAAAGGGCATACAAATCAGCAAGGAAGAAGTCAAACATTCAATATTCGTAGATGACATGATATTCTATGTAGAAAACCCAAAAGTCTCCACCAAAAAATTGCTAGAAATAATACATGAATTCAGCAAAATCACAGGATATAAAATCAATGTGTAGAAATCTGTTTGCATTTCTATACACCCATACCAAAGCAGCAGAAAAAGTAATAAAGGGATCAGTCCCATTTATAATTGCACCAAAACCATTAAGACACCTAGGAATAAACCTAATGAAAGAGATAACATACCTGTATTCTGAAAACTATAGAACACTTATGAAAGAAATTGAAAAGGACACAAAGAATTGGAAATGTATTCCATTCTCATGGATTGGAAGAACAAAGATTGTTAAAACATCTATACTACTCAAAGTAATCTACACATTTAATGCAATCCCAATCAAAATAGTTGCAGCATTCTTTGCATAGGTAGAACAAACAATCCTAAACTTTGTATCAAATTAAAAAGACCATAATAGCTAAAGCAATCTTGAAAAAGATAAACAAAATTTGATGCTTCATGATTCAAGATTTCAAGCTATATTACAGATCTGTAGTCATCAAAAGAATTTGGGTCTGGCACAAAAACAGACACACATGTCACTGCAAAAGGATAAAAAACCAGAAATGGACCCACATCTTCAACAAAGCGGGAAGAATAACCAATGATAAAAAGACAGTGTCTTCAACAAATGGTGATGGAAAAATTTCATGGCGTCATGCAGAAGAATGAAAGTGGACCACTTTCTTAGACCATACACAAAAATAAATCCAAAATGGATGCAAGGCTTAAATGTGAGACAGGAAATCATGAAAATTCTAGAGTAGAACACAGAGAACAATCTCTTTGACTTCGGCTGGAACAACTTCTTTTTTTTTTTAATATAATTTATTGACAAATTGGTTTCCATACAACACCCAGTGCTCATCCCAACAAGTACCTGCCTCAATGCCCATCACCTACTTTTCTCTGTCCCCCACCCCCATCAACCCTCAGTTTTTTTAGTATCCAAGTCTCTTATGGTTTGCCTTTCTCCCTCTGTATAACTTTTTTCCCCCTTCCCCTCCCCCATGGTCTTCTGTTAAATTTCTCAAGATCCACATACGAATGAAAATATATGGTATCTGTCTTTCTTTCACTGACTTATTTCACTTAGCTTAATAGCCTCCAGTTCCATCCATGTTGCTGCAAATGGCCAGATTTCATTTTTTCTCATTGCCAAGTAGTATTCCATTGTATATAACATCTTCTTTATCCATTCATCAGTTGATGGACATTTAGGCTCTTTTCATAATTTGGCTATTGTTGAAAGTGCTGCTATAAACATTGGGGTACATGTGCCCCTATGCATCAGCACTCCTGTATCCCTTGGGTAAATTCCTAGCATTGCTATTTCTGGGTCATACGGTAGCTCTACTTTTAACTTTTTGAGGAACCTCCACGCTGTTTTCCAGAGTGGCTGCACCAGCTTACATTCCCACCAACAGTGCAAGAGGGTTCCTGTTTCTCCACATTCTTGCCAGCATCTATAGTCTCCTGATGTGTTCATTTTAGCCACTCTGACTGGTGTGAGGTGGTATCTCAGTGTGGTTTTGATTTATATTTCACTGATGAGGAGTGATGTTGAGCATCTTTTCAAATGTCTGTTGGCCATCTGGATGTCTTCTTTAGAAAAGTGTCTATTCATGTCTTCTGCCCATTCTTCACTGGATTATTTCTTTTTTGGGTGTGGAGTTTGGTGAGTACTTTATAGGTTTTGGATACTAGCCCTGTATCCAATATGCCATGTGCAAATATATTTTCCCATTCCGTCGGTTGCCTTTTAGTTTTATTGATTATTTCCTTTGCATTGCAGAGGATTTTTTTTTATCTTGATGAGGTCCCAATAGTTCATTTTTGCTTTTAATTCCCTTGCCTTTGGAGATGTGTTGAGTAAGAAATTGCTGTGGCTGAGGTCAAAGAGGTTGTTGCTTGCTTTCTCCTCTAGGGTTTTGACTTTTTCCTGTCTCACATTCAGATCCTTTATCCATTTTGAGTTTATTTTTGTGTATGGTGTAAGAAAGTGGTCTAGTTTCATTCTTCTGCATGTTGTTGTCCAGTTGTCCCAGCACCATTTGTTAAAGAGACTGTCTGTTTTCCATTGATATTCTTTCTTGCTTTGTCAAAGATTAGTTGCCCATACATTTGTGGGTCCAATTCTGTAGTCTCTATTCTATTCCATTGGTCTATGTGTATGTTTTTGTGCCAATACCATACTGTCTTGATGATTACAGCTTTGTAGTGAGGATGAAGTCTGGGATTGTGATACCTCCCACTTTGGTTTTCTTCTTCAATATTACTTTGGTTATTTGGGATCTTTTGTGGTTCCATATTAAAAAAATTATTCACCATGATCAAGAGGGATTCACTCCTGGGCTCAGGGCTGGTTAAATATTCACAAATAAATCATTGTGATACATCACATTAATAAAAAAAAGATAGGAACCATATGATCCTGTCAATCGATGCAGAAAAAGCATTTGACAAACTACAGCATCGTTTCTTAATAAAAACCCTCAAGAAAGTCAGGATAGAAGGAACATACTTTAACATCATAAAAGCCATTTATGAAAAGCCCATAGCTAATATCATCCTCAATGGGGAAAAACTGAGAGCTTTCCCCCTGACATCAGGAATGCAACAGTGATATCCACTCTTACCTCTGTTGTTTAACATAGTGTTGGAAGTGCTAGCATCAGCAATCAGACAACAAAAGGAAATCAAAGGCATCAAAATTGGCAAAGATGAAGTTAAGGTTTCATTTTTTGCAGATGACATGATATTATACACGAAAAACCCAATAGACTCCACCAATAGTCTCCTAGAACTGACACATGAATTCAGCAAAGTCGCAGGGTACAAAATCAATGTACAGAAATTGGTTGCATGTATACACTGATAATGAAGCAGCAGAAAGTGAAATAAAGAAATGGATGCCATTCATAATTGTACCAAGAACCATAAAATACCTAGGAATAAACTTAACCAAAGTTGTAAAAGATCTGTATGCTGAAAAGTATAGAAAGCTTATGAAGGAAATTGAAGAAAACACAATGAAATGGGAAAACAGTCCATGCTCATGGATTGGAAGAATAAATATTGTCAAAATGTCAATACTACCCAAAGCAATCTACACATTCAATGCAATCCCAATCAAAATTGCACCAGCATTCTTCTCAAAGCTAGAACAAACAATCCTAAATTTTTATGGAACCAGAAAAGGCCCCGAATAGCCAAAGTAATATTGAGGAAGAAAACCAACGCGGGAGGCATCACAATCCCAGAGTTTAGCCTCTACTGGAACAACTTCTTACTAGACACATTGCTTAACGCAAGGGAAACAAAAGCAAACATGAGCTATTGGGACTTCATCAAGATAAAAATCCTCTGCATAGCAAAGGAAACAATCAACAAATCTAAAAGGCAGCCTAAGGAATGGGGAGAATATATTTAAAAATAACATATTTGATAAAGGTTAGTGTCCAAAATGTATAAATAACTTATCAAACTCAACATCCTGAAAACAAACATCACAGTTAAGAAATGGGCAGAAGACATGAATAGACACTTTTCCACAGAAGACATCCAGATGGCTAACAGACACATGAAAAGATGGTCAATATCACTCTTTATCAGGGAGGTACAAATCAAAACCATGATGAGATACCACCTCACACCTGCCACAATGGGTAAAATTAACACACAAGAAACAATAGGAGTTGGTAAGGATGTGGAGAAAGGCGAACCCTGTTGTACTGTTGGTGGGAATGAAAACTGGTGCAGCCACTCTGAAGAACAGTATGGAGGTTCCTCAAGAAACTAAAAATAGAACTATGCTACCATCCAGCAATTGCACTATTAGGTGTTTACTCAAGGGATACAAAAATATATTTGAAGGGGTACATGCTCCCCAATGTTTATGGCAGCATTATCAACAGTAGCCAAAGTATGGAGGGAGGGAGCCTAAATGTGCATCAACTGATGACTGGATAAAGACAAACTGGTATATATATATATATATATATATATATATATATATATATATATATATGTATGTATATCTCAGCCATCAAAAAGAATGAAATCTTGGCATTTGCAACAATGTGAATGCAACAATGTGAATAGAATGTATTATGCCTTGTGAATTAAGTCAGTCAGAGAAAGACAAATACCATATGATTTCGCACCTAAGTGGAATTTAAGATACAAAACAGGTGAATATATAAGCATCAGGGGGAAAAGAGAAGAGAGGGAAACAAATTACAAAAGTCTCAATAATAGAAAACAAACTTCGGTTGACAGAGAGAGGCTGGTGGGAGATGGGATAGATGGGTGATGGGTATTAAGGAGGGCAATTATGATGAGCACTGGGTGTTGTACGTAAGTGATGGATCACTGACACCAATATTGCACTGTGTGTTATCTAACTAAAATTTAAATAAATTTTAAAAAAGAAACAAAATTGTGTTGTTTTATGCCAAAAAAAATGTAGGATAAAAAGTATTATGTAAATGTGTCAGATGGTTAATAAAACTGCTTTGTTTTTCTGGAAAAATATATTCTTAAATAAATAAACACAAATAAAGGGAAAAGTATTTGTTGTTCACTGGGAGACTTGCTATTGTTAGGAAGTCCATTCTCCCAAAGTGATCTACAGATTCATAGCAATCCCTATCAAATTCCCAAAGGCATTTTTTGTAGAACTAGAGAAATCTCTCCTGAATTTCATATGGAATCTCAAGGGCCTCTGAATAGCCAAAACAATCTTGAAAAAGAAAGACCAATTTGGGAGTCTTCATATTTCAAGATTTCAAAGCATATTCCAAAGCTATAGTAATCAAGAGAGTGTGGTATTAGTATAAATAATAATAATAAAAATAACAAAACATAAATAATAAATAATTATCCATTAGACCAATGGATTAGAATAGAAAGCCTAAAGTTAAAACCTGCGAATATGGTCAAATGATTTTTGACAAGGGTACCAACACCACCCAATGGGGAAAGGCTACTGTCTTCAACAGATGATGTGGGGAAAACTGGACAACCACTGGCAAAATAATGAAAATTAGTCCTTAGGTCACATCATATACAAACATTAAGTCAAAATGGATTAAGGACTTAAACCTAAGACCACTAGAAAAGTCTTAGAAGTATATGTAGGGGAATAGCTTCATGACATTGAATTTCACAATGATTTCTTGGATATGACACCAAAACCATAGGTGACAAAAGCAAAAACTAGACAAATGGGACTACGTCAAATTTTAAAAATTCTGCACATTAAAGGAAATAATCAAGAGTGAAAAGGTAACATATGGAATGGGAGAAAATATTTGCAAAGTGTATATCTGAGAAGGGGTTAATATTCAGGATGTATAAAGAACTACAACTCAACAACAAACCAAATAACCATTTAAAAAATGGGCAAAGGATTCGAATAGATATTTCATCAAAGAAGATATACAAGTGACCAACAAGGATGTGAAAAGGTGCTTAACATTAGTAATAATTAGAGAAATATAAATCAAACCTACAATGAGCTATTGTCTCACACTCATTGTATGAAAAGAAAAGAAAAAGAAAAAAACAACTGTTGTTAAGATGTGGAAAATTTGAACTGTTGTGCATTGTTGGTAGGATATAAAATGGTGCAGCTGCTATGGGAAACATTATGACAGGTCCTCAAAAAAGTTACAAATGAATTACTGTGTGATCCAGCAATCCCACTGCTGTGTATATATCCAAAAGAATTGAAATCAGGATCTTGAAGAGAAATTTGCATTACATGTTTATTGCAGCATTATTCACAATTAGCTAAGAGGTAGGAGCTAACCAAATAGCCATCTTTGGATGAATGGATAAAGAAAATGTGGTATATACATACAATGCATGTATGAATACCTTGTATAAAGTCTCAACAAGGAAGGAAATCCTGTCACATTCTGCCTTGTGGATGAACCTTGGTAACATTATGCTAAATCAAAGAAACCAGTTACAAAAAGACAAATACTGTGTGATTTCATTTATATGAAGTAGCTAAAGTAGTCAAACTAATAGAAACAGGATGATTTCCAGGGTATAGTGGGAGGAGGAAATGGGGAGTTTTTGTTCAATTGGCATAGAGTTTTAGTTTTGTGATATGAAAAAATTCTAGAGATCTGTTGCATTATTATGCATACTTATGGACATACTTAACTGTCTAGAACTGTTCATGTAACAGTAGGTAATATGGCAAATTTTATGTTATGTGTTTTTTTTAACCACAATTAAACAAAAAAACAAAAAACAAAAACACTACTGAAGCTTGCTCAAGAAGGAATAGATAGCCTGAATAGCCATAAGAAATTAAAATCCCACACAGTAAACTCCAGGCACAGATGGGTTCATTAGTGAATCTTATTAAACATCTCGGGAAGAAATAACACCACCAGTTATGTTCCAACTTTTCCAAAAAAAAAAAAAAATGAAGGGAAAAGAGTACTTTGTAACTCATCTCATGAGGCTGGCATTATCTTTGTAAATCAGACAGACTTTAGAAGAAAACTCAGACCAATATCTCTCGTTAACATAGACGGAAAATTCTGAACACAATTTTAGCAAATCAAATCCAACAATATATTAGAAAGATAATGCATCATGACCATGTGGGGCTTGTCCCACATTGATTAAGGGTTGGCAGGAGTAAAAATCAATCAGGGTGCCTGGGTGGTTTAGTTGGTTAAGCCTCCAACTTTGTCTCAGGTCAAGATCTCATAGTTTGTGAGCTTAAGCCCCCAGGTTGTGATCTGTGCTGGCAGCTCAGAGCCTGGAGCCTGCTTCAGATTCTGTGTCTCCCTCTCTCTCTGCCCCTCCCCCCTCTCGCACTCTATCTCTCTCCCTCTCTCTCTCTCAAAAATAGACATTAAAATTTTGCTTAAAAGATTAAAATTCAATCAATATAATTCACATTAATCTTTTAAAAATTATTTCAGATGCAGAAAAATCACTTGTCATTATCCAACATCCAATCACAATAAAAAGTCTCAGCAAACCACAAATAGAAGGGAACTTCTTTAATCTGATAAAGGTCATCTGCGAAAAAATTTCAACAATATCATATGTAATGGTAAAAGACTAAATACCTTCCTTACCCCTAAGATTAGGGACAATACGTGGATGTCCACTTTCACCACTTCTCTCCAACATTCTACTGGAAATTCAAATTAGTGTAATCAGGCAAAAAAAAAAAAATCCATATTGGAAAGGAAGAAATAAACTATGTTCACAGGAAACATGATTATCTATGTAGAAAATCTAGTGGGTTCCACAAAATAGCTATTGAGACTGAGTTTGGGGAGAATAAAGAATAATATATAAAGTCAATTGCATTTCTATAAAATAGCAACAAACAATAAGAAATTAAAAACAAAAAATCAAAACCATTTACAAGAGTACCAAAAATATGAAATACTTAGGGATAAATGATAAAAGATAGAAAAGGTTTATATACTAAAAAAATATAGAGAAATTAAATGTGGGGAATAAGCTTAGGAATCCCTCGGGATTTACACAAATGGGTTAACAAAGCATAAAGAAGTACAAAGCCATAGGATGCTCACACCCAAGTTTGGGTAAATAAGATTAGGCGAATAAGGATAGAGAAGGGGGCTTAAGCCCCCAGAATAAAGGGGGGCTGGAGCCCCCAGAATAAAGTAGGGAGGGGCAAATCGCCCAAAATAGGGAGGGGCAAAGGCCCCAATATAGAACATAAGTATATGAAATAAACAAGATTAAGTATTCAGGGCGGAAGCACTCCCAATTTAGTACTATAGCAGAAAGCTGATTTCATAGGAAGGAAGGACCAAGATAGGTAAACAGGTAAATTGGGCTACAGACTGCCATTCTGCGTTGCAGGGTGAAGTTGCCCAGAGTGGAGATGATTAACAAAAGAAAGGTGCCTTGTTAAGTCTGAGGTCACATGTCCTACCTGTCTCATCCCCTAGACTACCTAAGATAAACAGACGTGGTGCCTCATGTTCGCTGTAAACAACCTTCTACTGGCTGCCTGGCACCAGGATTTTGTTTTGTATTAACCCAAACCACTAACCCCAAATATCTTCACGACCCCCTTTTCCTCACATCCTCAGTTAATGTTCACAGATTCATTGTCTCTTTGTTCACGTCCATCACCATGTTTGTAAGCCTTCTGATCCTAACAAAAATGGGGCAAGGACCCTTATTTGGGGCTCTTGTCTTTTCTCAGACATTAGCCATCTCTTGGCTTTTCATCCTGTGTCCCACTCTCTTGCTAGACAAGAGAGAATTTAGATCCAGAGTCTATGACAATTAAAGACCTAAATAAATAGATTAACATATTTTGTTCATGGATCATTAGTTAAGATTATACTTTTCTGCAAATTGTTCTATAGTTTCAATGCAATTCACAAGAAATTTGAATTTTTTTTGGTAGAAATTGAGAAAATGACTTTAGAATTTATTTGGAAAGTATAGAAAGGCAAAGGCACTAGAATAGCCAAAACAGTTCTGAAAAAGTACAGTCAGAGAACTCACATTTCCAAATTTTAAGACTTAATAAGGTACAATAATAAAAATGGTGGGGGTATTGGTTAAAGAATGGGCACGTAGATTGGTAGAACAGAAACTTGCACCACTGATGTTCCATAAAGACAATTCAGTAGAAGACAGATAGTTTTATCTGTTCACAAATTGTGCTAGAATACCTGGACACCCGTACTTAAAAAATGAGCAATATGTACCTCACACTTTGCATAAAAATAACTCAAAATGAGTCAGGCTTAATTATATACAATGACAAATACAATTATATTTACATAAAATTATAAAACTGCTAGCAGAAAATGTAAGAAAATTTTCATGACCTTGACTTTAGATATGAGTTTTTAGGTACAGTAAAAAAAAAAAAAAAAAAAAAAGCACAATCCATGGAAGAAAAAATAATTGCACCTTATGAAAATTAAATCTTAAAGGGAAAAAAAGTCACCAAATGCCAGTGTGTGATCTCTCTCACTCCACCCCACCTACAGCCACCCAACCTCAGTGGTGAGCAAAGTCAGACTGAGAACAACTGAGGGGCAGAAGAGGGAGGCTGGTGAAGGCCCTAAGATTAAATCTTAATGTCCAAGATATAAAAAACATCCATGAAATAAAAATATTTTTTAAATATCCCAATATTATATAAATTAATACGAGAAAATTAAGTTTACCCAGAACTACTTCAGAAAACCAAGAGATAAGATTTCACATGTATGAAGTGAAGATCCCTCTAACCTCTGAGAAAGTCTATTACAAATGTGCAACATAACCACACTGAAGGGGATCTGGAATAAAAAACAACAATACACACACTTAAGTAAATTTAGAAAATAGTTATTATTTTGACTGCATAATATAAAGCTAAAGACAAAAAGAACTGTATACAAATGCTGTACTTCTCACAGGAATATGGTTTGGAAATACTATAATTACTTCAGGTGTATTCTAGGGTTGAATAAATAGAGGTGTATATGTGTGCATGGATTCATAGATATACATTTTCTAGCTCTGTCTGCTGAGAGGGCCTAAGACCAACTCCAACAGCAGTGAGCACATCTACTGACCAGATCTTGGTTTCTATGTTGCATTCCCCAGTAAAAGAAAATGGGGTTTGTTGGAGAAGTGGTTGATTCCAGGGCTGGGGCAGGGAATGTACAAAATGATCTTAAAATATCCTGTGGTGCCAGAAAATAAGTACTTGAAAAAGGATGGTAGGGGCGCCTGGGTGGCTTGGTCGGTTAAGCATCCGACTTCGGCTCAGGTCATGATCTCATGGTCCGTGAGTTCGAGCCCCGCGCCGGGCTCTGTGCTGACAGCTCAGAGCCTGGAGCCTGTTTCAGATTCTGTGTGTGTGTCTCTCTCTGCCCCTCCCCTGTTCATGCTCTGTCTCTCTCTGTCTCAAAAATAAATAAACGTTAAAAAAAAATTTTTGAAAAAAAAAAAAAGGATGGTAATTTTCAAAGAAACTGAAACTAAAGATGAATGGCTCCTAATTACCTATGAAACAATCTGAGTAACAAAATAAGAAATGATAGTACGGTATTATAACTCACAGAGTAAAATAAACATCACTGAGTCCATGTTGATATAAAAAATTGAATAAATAAATGGGAGAGAGCAGAAGTTTTCCTTACAGGCAAATTTAAATGATACATGTTGAAGAAATGAAAGGCCTACAAAATCATCACTAGACAAAGGCCACAAGATTAATTGTTTCAGGAAAGATCTGGTGATGAATGATGAAACCAGTGAGCAAAAGTTTTAGGAGAAACAGGTATTTTCATATTATCAAAGCTATCCCATAATTACAAAGGAGAAACTAAGTTTACAGTGAAGAAACCCAGCAGAGGCCACCATAGCCAAGTGAAGGACATCACCCAAAAGGGACATATCATGTACCCCCAGATATGAGGTGCTGAGAATACATCACTTCTGTGGTACTCTTCAAAAAAATGCATAATCTCAGGGTGTCTGGATGGCTCAGTCGATTAAGTGTTGGACCCTTGATTTTGGCTCAGGTCATGAGATCGAGACCCGAGTAGGGGTCTGTGTTGACAGTGTGGAGCCTGCTTGGGGTTCTCTCTCTCCCTCTCTCTCTGCCCCTCCCCTGGTTGTGTGCAACTCTAACTCAAAATAAATATATAAACTAAAAAAAAATTTAAAAATGCATAACCTCAGGAGAAAACAACTGATAAACTATAATTAAGAGGCACTCCACAAATAGCCAATCAACCAATACTCATCAAAAGCTTCAAGGTCATGAAAGACAAGAAAATACTTAGGAACTGTCATAGACTAGAGGGGATAAAGAAGCCATAATAATTAAATTCATTCTGGAATACTGGATTGGGTCCTGAAACAGAAAAAGAACATTAGGAGGAAAAACTGGTGAAATTTGAATAAGATTTGTGGCAGTAGTAGTGCACCAATATTAATGTCCTGGTTTTGATAATTTTACTATGGTTGTACAAATTTTCACATTAGAGGAAACTGAATGAAAGGCATACATGAACTCTTCACTATCTCTGCAAATTTTCTCTAAGATTGTTGTTAAATAAAAAGTTAAACAGCTGTAAAAAGCTAAACCTTAAAATGTACAGCTAAAAGAATAAAAGATAAGCCACAGACTAGGAGAAAAATTTGACAAATGTATTTAGTAAAGGACTTCTGGAATACTAAAATAATGGAAGTCTTGTTTTAATTTAAATTTTAGTTGATTAACATACACTGCAATATTGGTTTCAGGAGTAGAAGTCAGTGATTCATTACTTACATACAAATAACTGAAGTCTTAACAATAATAAAATCTAATCTAAAAATGGGCAAGAGATCTGAACATTTACTACCAAAGTAGATCTATGAATGGCAAGTAAGAGTATAAGAATATGCTCAATATCATTTGTTATTTTGGAAAATTCAAATTAAAACAACAATGAGACACCACTATCTACCTATTAGAATGGCTGAAATCCAAAAAAATGACAGTATCAAATGTTGGTGAGGGTGCAGAATAATAGGGACTTTCATTCATTACACCCAGAAGGTGGGAAATGTAGAATGGTACAATCACTTTGGAAGACAGTTTGACAGTTTCCTATGAAGGTAAACATAGGCTTATTACATGACCTGACAATCATGATCCTAGTATCTTTTTCCTTAATATATTTTATTTGAAAATTAGACATGTTACTTTTTATAAATTTAAGGTGTACAGTGTTTTACTTTGATATATTTATATATTTAACATGATTGCCATTGAAGCAATATTTATCACATTATGTTATTATATAACAATATTATGTCTATAATGCTTATACTATCCATTAGATCTCTATGAATTATTTACTACTTTTTATAAATTTGTGACCTTAAATACCATCAGTGTTATGCCCCCACCTCTCATTTCCTGGTAACCACCATTTTACTCTGCTTTTTTCTTTTTTCTTTTTTTATACGTTTTATTTTTCTAGATTCCACATATAAGTGATATCATACACTATTTCTCTTTGTCTGACTTATCTTGTTTAGCATAGATGCTCAAGGTCCACCCATGTTGTCACAAATGATGGGATATCCTTTTTCTCATGACTGAATAATATTCCATTGTGTATATATACCACATCTTTTTAATCTGGTTATCCATTGATAGGCATTTGCATTGTTTCCATATCTTGGCTAATGTGAATAAACACGTGATAAACATGGGTATGCAGATATCTCATTTAAATTCTGTTTTCATTTCCTTTGGGTATATACCCAAAGTGGAATTGCTGGGTCATATGTTAGATCTATTTTTTAATTTTTTTGAGGAACATTAGGAGTTGAACCAATTACATTCCCATCAACATTGTATAAGTGTTGCCTTTCACCATATCATGGCCAGTGCCTTTTGTTTCTTCTCTTTGTGATGATAGACATTTTAACAGGAGTGAAGTGATATCTTACTGGGGTTTTGATTTGCATTGGTGATTAGTGATGTTGAGCATCTTTTCATGTGCCTATTGAGCATTTTGATGTCTTTTTTAGAAAATGTCTATTCAGTTCTGCCCATTTTTTAATCATATTGTTTATTTTTTATAAAGTTATGTTCTTTATATATATTGGATATTAGCCTTTATCTAATATATGGTTTGCAAAATTTTTCTCCCATTTGGTAGGCTGTTTCATTTTTTAATTGTTTCTCTTGCTATGCAGAAGCTTTTGAGTTTGATGTAGTCCCATTTATTGACTTTTGCTTTTGTTGTTTGGGCTTATGGTACCATGTCCAAAAAAAAATTACCCAAACTAATATAAGTGAGCTTCTTTCCTATATTTTTGTCTAGGAGTGTTACAGTGTTAAGTCTTATGTTTAAGTCTTTGATCCATTTTGAGTTAATTTTTGTGAGTGGTGTGAGAAGTTCCAGTTTCATTGTTCTGCACATGTTTCTCCAGTTTTCACAGCACTAGCTGTTGAAGAGAGTATGCTTTTCCCATTAGGTTCTTGGCTTTCTTGTTGAATATTAAGTGTAGATATGCTGGTATTTATTTCTTGTCTCTCTATTCTGTTCCACTCATCTACGTGTCTTATGGTATCAGTACCATATTGTTTTATTACTATGGCTTTGTAGAATAGTTTGATATCAGGAATTATGATAAGTCCAGCTTTGTTATTTTTTTTAAAGTTTTTATTTAAATTACAGGTAGTTAACATACAGTGTAATATTAGTTTCAGGTGAGTAATTTAGTTATTTAACACTTATATAAAATGCCTGTGCTTACCACAACGCATACAATCCTTAATCCCCATCACCTACCCAACCCATACCCATACCCACCTTCCCTCTGGAAACCATTAGTTTGTTCTCTATAGTTAAGAATCTGTTTTTTGGTTTGCTTCTCTTTTTATCCCCCCATGATCATTTGTGTTGTTTCTTAAATTCCACATAGTGAAATCATATGATATTTGTCTTTCTCTGACTTATTTCACTTAGCATAATACTCCTTAGCTCCATCTATGTTATTGAAAATAGCAAGATTTCATTCTTTTTATGACTCAGTAATATTCCACTGTATATATACACGAAATCTTTTTTATCTATTCATCAATCAGTAGACATTTGGGTTTATTCCATAATTCAGCTATTGTAGATAATGCTGCTATAAACATCAGGGTGCATGTATTCCTTCGATTTAGTATTTTCATATTCTTTGGCTTAATACTTAGTAGTACAGTTTTGCTAGGTCATAAGGTAGCTCAATTTTTAACTTCTCCACTGTTCTCCAGAGTGGCTTCATGAGTTAGCATTTCCACCAACAGGGCAGAAGGGTTCCCTTTTCTCCACATCCTCACCAACACCTGTTGTTTCTTGTGTTGATTTTAACCATTCTGACAGGTGTGAGGTGATATTTCATTATAATTTTGATTTGCATTTCCCAGATGTTAAGTGATGTTGAGAATCTTTTAATGGGTCTGTTGGCCATCTGTATGTCTTCTTTGGATAAATATCTATTCATATCCTCTACCTATTTTTAATTGGATTACTTGTTTTTGGGAGTTGAGTTTTAGAAGTTCTTTATATATTTTGGACACTAACCCTTTATTAGATATGTCATTTGCAAATATGTTCTCCCATTCTGAAGGTTGCCTTTTAGTTTTGTTGAGTGTTTGCTTTGCTGTGCAGAAGGTTTTTATTTTGATGAAGTCCCAGTAGTTTATTTTTGCCTTTGTTTCCATTGCCTCAGGAGACATATCTAGAAAGAAGTTGCTATGGCTGATGTCAAAGAGGTTATTGCCTGTGTTCTTTATTTAAGATTTTGATGATCTCCTGTCTCACATTTAGGTCTTTAATTCATTTTAAATTTGTTTTGTGTATGGTGTAAGAAAAATGGTCCTGTTTCATTCTTTTGCATGTTTCTCTTCAGTTTTCCCAGCACCATTTGTTGAAGACATAGTCTTTCTTCCATTGGGTCTTTTTTCTTGCTTTGTCAAAGATTAATTGCTCATATAGTTGTGGGTTCATTTCTGTTTTTTCTATTTTGCTCCATTGATCTATGTGTCTGTTTTTATGCCAATATCTTAGTGCCTTGACCTCTACAGCTTTGTAATATTTGAAGTCCAGAATTCTGATGCCTCCAGCTTGTCTTTTCTTTTTCAAGATTGCTTTGGCTATTCAAGGTCTTTTGTTGTTCTAAAATACAAATTTTAGAATTGTTTGTTCTAGCTCTACGAAAAATGCTGTTGGCATTTTGACAGGCGTTGCATTAAATATTTAGATTTCTTTGGGTAGTATAGACATTATAACACCATTTGTTCTTCCAATCCATGAGCATGGAATATTTTTCCATTTCTTTGTGTCATCTTCAATTTCTTTCATCAGTGTTTTATAGTTTTCAGAGTACAGATCTTTCACCTCTTTGGTTAGGTTTATTCATAGTTATCTTATGGTTTTGGTGCAATTGTAAATGGGGGTTGATTCCTTAATTTCTCTTCCTTCTGTTTTAGTGTATAGAAATGCAAGAGATTCTGTATATTGATTTTGTATCCTGAAACTTTACTGAATTCATTTATCAGTTCTAGCAATTTTTTTGGTGGAGTCTTTCAGGTTTTTATATATAGAGTATCATATCATCTGCAAATAGTGAAAGTTTTACTTCTTTCTTGCTGAGTTGGATGCCTTTTATTTCTTTTTGTTGTCTCATTGCTATGGCTAGAACTTCCAATACTATTTTAAATAACAGTGGTGAGAGTGGAGCTCCCTTTTGTGTTCCTGATCATAGAGGAAAACCCCATTAAGGATGATATTAACTGTGGGTTTTTTGGTATATGTCCTTCAGTATATTATGTATGTTTCCTTTAACTCCTATTTTGTTGGAAGTTTTTATCATGAATGAATGTTGTACTTTGTCAAAATCTTTTTCTGCACCTATTGAAGGGATCATAGAATTCTTATGCTTTCTTTTATTAATGTGATGTATCACATTGATTTATTTGTGAATTTTGAACCACCCTAGCAGCCCAGGAATAAATCCCACTTGATTATGGTGGATAATTCTCTTAGTGTACTGTTGGATTGGTTTTGCTAGCATTTTGTTTATTAATTAATTAATTAATTAATTAATTCATTCATTCATTCATTCATTCATCTAGCTAGCTAGTATTTTATTGAGAAACTTTGCATCCATGTTCATCAGTCTATTGGCCAGTAGTTCTCCTTTTTAGTAAAGTTTTTATCTGGTTTTGGTATCAGGGTAATGCTGGCCTCATAGCATGAATTTGGAAGTTTTCCTCCCTTTTCTATTTTTGGAGTAGTTTAAGAAGTAGTTTGGTAAAATTCACCTGTGAAACTCTGGCCCTGGACTTTTGTTTGTTGGGAGATTTTTGATTACTGATTCAATTTCTGTGCTGATTATTGTTACACTCAAGTTTTCTGTCTTTCTGTTTCAGTTTTGGTAGTTTATATGTTTCTAGGAATTTATCATTTCTTTCAGGGTGTCCAATTTGTTGGTATATAGTTTTCATGATATTCTCTTATAGTTGTTTGTGTTTCTGTGGTGTTGATTGTTACGTCTCCTCTCTCATTTGTGATTTTATTTATTTGCGTTTGTTCTCTTTTTGGTAAGTCTGACTAGGGGGTTATCAATTTTATTAATTTTTTCAAAGAACCAGCTTCTGGCCCCATTGATCTATTGTTTTTTGTTTTTGTTTCCATATTATTTATTTCTGCTGTTGTCTTTATTATTTCCCTTCTGTTGGATTTAGGCTTTGTTTATGTTCTTTTCCTGTCTCCTTTAGGTGTAAGGTTAGGTTGTTTATTTGAGATTTTTCTTGCTTCCTTAGGTATGCCTGTAATGCTAGTACTTCCTTCTTAACCATTTTTACTGCATCCCAACTGCTTTGAACCATTGTGTTTTCATTTTCATTTGTTTCCATGTATTTTTTTAAATTTCTTATTTGATTTCCTGGTGGACCCATTCATTGTTTAATAGCATGTTGTTTAACCTCCATGTATTTGTGGTCTTTCCAATTTTTTTCCTGTGGTTGATTTCAAGTTTCACAGCATTGTAGTCAGAAAATATGCATGGTATGATCTCACTCTGTACTTGTTGAGGCCTGATTTATGACCTAGTATGTGGTCTATTTTGGAGGATGTCCCATGTACACTTGAACATAATGTGTCTTCTGCTGCTTTAGTGTGGAACGTTCTGAATATATCTGTTAAGTCCATCTGGGCCAGTGTGTCATTTAAAGCCATTATTTTCCTGTTGGTTTTCTGCTTAGATGATCTATCCATTGTTGTAAGTGGGGTATTAATGTCCCCTGCTATTATTGTATTATTATCAATGAGTTCCTTTATTTTATTAATTATTTTATATATTTGGGTGTTTTCATGTTGAGTACATAAATATTTGTAATTGTTAAATCTTCTTATTGGGTTGTCCCCTTTATTATCGATTATTTATCTCTTGTTACGTTCTTTATTTTAAAGTCTAGTTTTTCTGATATAAGTATTGCTAATCTGGCTTTCCTTTGATGTCCACATGCATGATAAAAGTTTCTCCATCCCCTCTCTTTCAATCTGCAGTTGTATTTAGGTCTAGAATGAATCTCTTATAGGCAGCATAGAGATGAGTTTTGCTTTTTTATCCATTCTGACACCCCATGTCTTTTGATTGGAGCATTTAGTCCATTTACATTCAGAGTACTTATTGATAGATATGTACTTCTTTTCTTTTTTTTTTTAATTTTTTTTAACATTTATTTATTTTTGAGACAGAGAGAGACAGAGCATGAACGGGGGGAGGGCCAGAGAGAGAGGGAGACACAGAATCTGAAGCAGGCTCCAGGCTCTGAGCTGTCAGCACAGAGCCTGATGTGGGGCTCGAAGTCACGGACCATGAGATCGTGACCTGAGCGAAGTCGGACGCTCAACTGACTGAGCCACCCAGCCGCCCCTCTATGTACTTATTTTCATTTTGTTACTTGTTTTGTGGTTGTTTCTGGAGATTTTCTATGATCCTTTCTCATCTTTGTCACGTTTGTTCTTTCCTTTCCACTCAAGGAGTCCCCTTTAATATTTTTTGCAGGGCTGGTTTGGTGGTCATGAGCTCCTTTAGTTTTGTTTGTGAAACTTTTTATCTCTTTTTCTATTCTGAATGCCAGCCTTGCTAGATAGAGTATTCTTGGCTACAGATTTTTCTCAGTCAGCACGTTGAATATATCACACTACTCCCTTCTTGTTTACTAAGTTTCTGCTGAGAGATATTCTACTAACTTTATTGGTCTTCCCTTATAAATTAAAGATGTCTTTTGTCTTGATGCTGTAAAGATTTTTTCGCTATCACTATAGTTTGCAAATTTCTTTACAATAAGTCTTTGTGTTGGCCTGCTTTTGTTGATTTTGTTGGGAGTTTTCTGTGTCTCCTGGACGTGGATGTATGTGTCTTTCCCCAGATTAAGGATGTTTTCAGCTGTGAGTTCCTCAAATAAATTTTCTGCCATCTCTTCTCCCTTCTTCTTCTTCTCCTCCTCCTCCTCCTCCTCCTTCTTTTTCCTCTTCTTCTCCTAGGATGCCTATAATTTGAATGTTATTATGTTTAAAGGAGTCACTGAGTTCACTATGTCTATTCTCATGTTTCATATTTCTTTTTTCTCTCTTTCGTTCAGCTTTCCTATTTTCCATTATTTTACCTTCAATATCACTTATTCATTCCTCTGCTTCTTCCAGTTTTTTATTCATGCATCAAGGTTGTTTCCAGTCTCAGTTATTGCATTTTTCATTTCTGATTATTTTTTAACTTTTTAAATCTCTGTGGTAAGGGTCTCCCTGATGTCTTCCACTCTTCTCAAGCCCAGTGATTGTTGCTTTATGATTGTTGCTTTAAATTCTCCATTAGGCATATTAATTATGTCTGTTTTGATTAGATCTCTTGCTGTGTCCTTATCTTGTTCTTTCATTTGGGATGAATTCCTTTATCTTGGCTTTTTGTCTAAATCTCTGCCTACTTCTATGTGTTAGAAAAGCCAGTTATATCTGCTGCTCCTGTAAGTGATGGCCTTATTAAGAGGAGGTCATGTAGTGTCCAGGGGTTGGCATTTAAGAAAGTGCCTCTGCTGTGTGCTGAGTGCACTCTACTGTTGTTTTTTGGCTGCTCTATCCTTCAGGCCAGTTGTCTGCAGAGGCTCTCCTTGCCCGCAGTGTGTAGTGGTTGGTCCTTGGCCAGAATTTGGTGTGTTTTAGCCACGTTGCTTTGGTTGGCTTGTTAAATGAATCATGATACTATTTCTGTTAGAATTGAAGCCCCGTAGAACTCTGTGATTAGGAGACTTGACATGGCAAGGTTTCAGCTTGTCTTCTGGGAAAGAGGCCTGTGGCAATGGGACTGTAGCAAGCTTGACTGAGAGGGGCAGTCCCACCAGAGTGCAAGGGTTGTAGGACTTGGTGTAAACAGATTAGGCAGCCAGTGTTGACACTACACTGGTTACAATAGGTAGCTCTGTGTTTGTGCTGGGGGCGGGGGAGGACAATGGGGTCTGAATGCTACATCTCAGCGAAGCACTCTGAGAAGAGCCAATAATCTCCCTTCTATGTTTCCCAGGCATTTTTCAGATTGCTGTTTCCACACTGTATGTATCTGGGCTGTTTGCCTGTCCTCTCTTCCGGAGTAGCACAGTGGCCTCCAGGCTCTAATCCAGCCAAGTCTGCTGCTCTTAAAACAACAGGCTTTAGGGACATGGTGTGGACAAGAGCTTGTGCTGGTATTCTGGGGGAGAGGCCCACTGTGCTGGGACAGAGGCAAACTTGTCTGAGAAGGGCAGTCTTGCCAGAAAGGGGGACTGGGCTTGGTGTAAGCAAGTTAGGCAGCCAATGTTGTGCTATGTTGTTTCCAGCAGGTGGCTCTGTGTTCATGCTGAGTGGTTGGGGAGGGAAATGGTGCCTGCTGGCTTTTTGTCCCCAGAGAGGCCTCTCTGTGAAAGCTGCCTCTCAGGGAGGCACTCCTAGAGGAGTGAATAATCTCCCCTCTGACCCAGGGATTCTTCAGAATGCTGTTTCCAGGCTGACCCTGGTTGTCTGCCTTCTCTCCAGGAGGAGACTAGTACCCTTTGGACTCTACCCCAGCAAAGCCTACTGACCTTTAAAGCTCCAGTGTTAAGTCCCTAGGTTGCAAGAACTCATGAAAATTATCCCCTCTCATTTCCCCAGCTAATGGCTCTAGGGAAATGTTCTTGTGCATTCCTCTGTGTTCTTTTCTCTCCTTTCTCTGCCGCCATGGCTCCTTCCCCTCTATACTCTCTCCTTTTTCTGAGACCATGGCTCCATCCCCTCTGCAGCACGCAGGCTCCATTCAGTTTCTCTTGCAAACCATGGTTCCACACTTCCTAACTTCTTTGATGTGGCTTCTTCTCTCCCTATTGCTGTGGTGTTTGTTCTGTTAGTCTTCTGGTTGATTTCTGGGGTATTTATTTAGAATTATTTGGTAGTTATCTACTAGTGTTCAAAGGAGGAGAGGAGCCTCGGATCCTCCGAATCCATCGCCATCTTAGCTCCCCTCACTATTATTTTCCTAGGATTGTTGTGGCTAATTGTAGTCTTTTGCAATATGTTCCACACATATTTTAGGATTGTTTCCCAAAAACAAAAGGCCCCCGTCTACTTCTCTTCTTCTGGTAGGTATACCCATTATTTTCATGGTAGCTCCTCTTTTAAAAAATTTTTTAAAAAATGTTTATTTACTTTTGAGAGAGGGAGATAGAATCCAAAGCAGGCTCCAGGCTCTGAGCTGTTAGCACAGAGCCCGATGTGGGGCTCAAACCCACGAACTGTGAGATCATGACCTGAGCCAAAGTTGGACACTCAATCGACTGAGCCACCCAGGTGCCCCTTTATGGTAGCTCTTATAATGGAGTGTGATAGCTCTCATAGGGTTTCTCCAGTTCTTTGAAATCTTACTTCTCTCTCTTCTTCCTGAATCATTTCTAGATTCTTATCTTCCAGATTACTTTTTCTGTCTTCCATCTGATCTGCTCTATTCTGTGCTTTTGAATGTATTCTTCACCTCATGCATTGAATTATTCAGTTCCAGAGTTTCTGTTTGGTTCTTTTTTTTAAATTATGTTTTTAATTTTAATTCCAGTGTATTAGTTTCAGGTTATACAGTGTTATATTAGTTTCAGGTGTACTATATAGTGATTCAACAGTTCTGTACATTACTCAGTGCTCATCATGATAATGTACTCTTTAATGTTTGGTTCTTCTTTAAAATTTCAGTCTCTTTGGTAAAGTACTCCTGTTCTTTATTTATTTATGAGTTCATTGACCTGCATTTCTGAGTTTTCTTGTAGCTCATTCAATTTCTTCATAGGAGCTATTTTTAAGAATTTATTTATTTATTTTGAGAGAAAGAGAGAGAGACGTGAGAGAATGTGCACAAGCAGGGAAGGGACAGAGAGAGAGAGGGGGGGAGTAAGGGACAGAGAGAGAATCCCAAGCTGGTTCCCTGCTGTCAGTGAGGAGTCCCAGGAGGAATTCAGTCCCACAAACCACAAGATCATGACCTGAACCAAAACTAAGAATTGGATGTTTAATCAACTGAGTCATTCAGGCACCCCCAGAGCTATTTTTAATACTATATCAGATCCCAATATTCTGTGACTTTGAGTTTGATTGCTGGATAATTTTCTTTCCTTTTTTTGTGGTACAGTATTACTATGATTTTTCATGGTGTTTGATGAGATAGAGGTGCCTCCACCAGTGCATTTGAAACAGTGAACAACTTTTTTTACTTAGGTAAAGCTTTGTTTACTTTGATTCTAACAGTTCAACAGGTTGGCAATTGGAAGCCTTTCTTTTGTTTTCTAGCAGATGGCACTATAGCACAAGTTTTTGGTTTTTCCTTTCTGATTTGCCTTCTAGCTATATATTTGGGAGCCTGCACTTCCCACCCTCCTCTCTCTTGTGCAGAGGTTTCACTGGTGCTCTTGCAGTCACTGCTTGTGCCCTCAGAGTGGCAGGTGCTGTTGCTGCAGAGGTTGCTGGTTCAGGAAAGGGCAAGGGTCATGGGTGCCACTATTGCTGGAACCTACTGGAGTCATGGTGGCTTCTGTGGCTACTTCCCCAGTTATGTTGCCTTTATGAGATCCAATACACCCACTTTCTGATGTACAGGTGTATGGATATCTCCAAGATCCTGGTGTGTTATGCTGAAGAACCTTCATTGGGTTATGGATGACTTAGTAGTTGTAAATTGAAGAAGAGAGACATAGGAAGCAACTCACATTGCCATGATGTTGAGGTCACTCATCATCCTTGCATTTACCCAAGTGATGGCCCAGAAGAGATGCTCAACATTCTGCTTAGAGCTCATTGGCCAAAATTAGTCACATGGCCAGGCTGGCTGCAGGGGAGTGCAGACGTGGCCTCCTGTTTTTCCAGGAAAAAACCCGACAGAAACCAGTGAGTGGTAATTGGAGGTCTGTCCAGAAGACAGTGCTGAGGATTAATGCTGAGAGTTCTTATTGTTGATCTGGCTGGGGGAGGAAAGCCTTGATAGGCATATTTTCTTACATTCTGCCTTTCTCCAACATGGTTGGGCAAAGGCCAGAAATAGGCCTATAATCAAGATGTTACAGAAATATCTGGGCACCTGGGTGGCTCAGTCAGGTAAGTGTCTGGCTCTTGGTTTCAGTTCACGTCATGATCTCATGGTTTGTGAGATAGAGCCCCATGTCTGGCTCTGCGCTGATAACATGGAGCCTGCTTGGGATTCTCTCTCTCTCTCTCTCTCTCTCTCTCTCTCTGCCACTCCACCCCCTCTCTCAAAGTAAATAAATAAACATTAAAAAAAGATGTTATAGAAATATCATTTCAGGGATGGCAGATTTAAAATTTTTTCTCTGAAAGAGGTATTCAGTTGACACCAAGCCTACAGGTCTGAGTTGGGATAAAGTGAGTTGCTGAGCCAATGCCGAGAGCATTGTCCACAAGGTGGGACCTTGGTCACAGGCCAAGGAGGTCAGGACACTGGGCACAGTGTTCAGG
The DNA here is from genome assembly GCF_022837055.1 of Prionailurus viverrinus. NCBI lineage: Eukaryota > Metazoa > Chordata > Mammalia > Carnivora > Felidae > Prionailurus > Prionailurus viverrinus. Next base: position 90,073,669 of record NC_062561.1, on the reverse strand, counting down.
AGCCAAGGTCTCACAGAGTGGTAAGCAATTGGGAGATTAGCAGACACTATGCTGGAGTTAAAGGTGGTTATAAGAAAAGATGCTGTAAAATAACGGGAAGATGTAGGCTGTGCCCAAAGCAGACTGATCAGACATAATGCTGTGTCTGGGGGATCAGCAGACCTTGTACTGGTGGCTAAATGTGGTGACAAGGCCTGGAGATATGAGCTAATCGTGAGTCAGCACTGGGAGACTGGCCTTGCCCCACTTTGACTCTGTCTTCAACCAGATAGATGCAGAGGCCAGGTTTGAAGTGATGAATCCTGGATTTAAAGAGCTCAGGTAGGATCTGTATGTCCTCTACCCCATGGGCCCTCATCAGTGCCTTCAGCTCCCTAGTTGACTCCATCTTTGGCCAATGCCACACTTTCCCATCATTGGAGTGTAGGTGGGATACTCCATCATGCTCAAGCTGGTATCAATGAACTGGGAGCTAAGCACCTGGGTTCCAGGTAGGGCTTCTCCCTCTGTGGGACTCAGTCTCCCCACCTGAGATAGAACCAGGGGATGGCAGATCCAAAGTTCTTCAGACACTATGTGATATTGCAAGGAGGACCTGGGTCTTCATGAGCTGTCTTTTTCAACCTATTTACCTCTCTGAATGTTAGCATTTTTATTTATAATATAAGAATAGTAATAACCCTTATGGTAAAGGGTTTTTAGGCGAATAAGATGGATAAAACACAAAAAGTACCATGTTACATGTCAATTATATTTCAATAAAAATAAATTTAAAAAATAAATGGGATAATAAAGTGAATAATATTCTGATAATGTAGATAAATTGAAGGAAATGTTTTATTTTAGTGCTTATTAATCATAAAATATTTCAGATTGACAAAAGTTATAAGGAGTAAACACCTGTGATGGTTAATTTTCTGTGTCAACTTGAGTGGGCTAAGGGATGCCCAGATATCTGGTTAAGTATTATTTCCGGGTGTGTCTGAGAGGGTATCCCTGGAAGAGATTTGCATTTGAATTGGTTGGCTGGATAAAGTTGATGGCCCTCCTCAGTGTGGGTGGATATCATCCCATACATTGAAGGATACATTTGTGCTGGATAGAACAAAAAAGTGGTAGAAGGTTGAATTTGCTCTGCTTGAGTACTGAAATGGGACATCAGTCTTCTGCACTTACTGCTCCTGATTCTTAATGCCTTCAGACTTGGACTGGGCATCTACATTATTGACTCTCTGTCTTCAAACTATGCCGCTGGTTTCCTGGGTCTCTAGCTTGCAGACAGTAGATCATGATACTTCTCAGCCTCCATAGTCATGTGGTATAATACCTTCTAATAAATCTTTTTTATACATAAATATACACATATACATACAAAGATAAATATCCTATTGGTTCTGTTTCTCTAGAGAACCCTGACTAATAAAATATCTATACATCATGATCTAACTTTTTTGTTAATGTGTATTTATTTTTGAGAGAAAGAGCGTGAGCAGGGGAAGGGCAGAGAGAGAGGGAGACACAGAATCTGAAGCAGGCTCCAGGCTCTGAGCTGTCAGCACAGAGCTGGACATGAGGTCCGAAACCACGAACTGTGAACTCACGACCTGAGTCGAAGTTGGGTGCTTAACCCACTAAGCCACCCAGGTGCCCCATGATCTAACTTCTTAGAATGTAAAACATGAAGTTCCAGATAAAATCCCCCTTGTTATCCTTCCTGATCATATCCCCTTTCCACCTCAACTCTAAAGCCCACTCCCAAAAGTAACAACTCCTGAATTTTGTGTTTATCCTGCCCACATTTTTCTTTTTGTTTTTTAATTTTCTTTTTTTCCCCAAGTTTTTATTTAAATTCCAGTTAGTTAACATACAGTGTAATATTAGTTTCTTAGCATACAGTGTAATATTAGTTTCATGTGTGGGATTTAGTGATTCATCACTTACATATAATACCCACTGCTCATCACAAGTGCACTCCTTAACACCCACCAGCTATTTAATCCATCACCCCACCTATCTTCCTTCCAGCAAGCCTCAGTTTGTTCTCTCTAGTTAAGAGTCTGCGTATATGGTTTGCCTTTTTCCCTTGCCCCCATGTTCCTTGTTATGTTTCTTAAATTCCACATATGAGTGAAGTCATATGGCATCTGTCTTTCTTTGACTGAGTTATTTTGCTAAGCATAATACTCTCTATCTCCATTCACGTTGTTGTAAATGGCAAGATTTCATTCTTTTTTATGTTTGAGTAATATTCCAGTGTGTGTGTGTGTGTGTGTGTGTGTGTGTGTGTGTATACATATATACCACATCTTCTTTATTCATTTATCAGTGGACACTTGGGCTGCTTCCATAGTTTGGGTATTGTTGATAATGCTGCTATAAACATCAGGGAGCATTTATCCCTTTTAATCAGTATTTTTGTATCCTTTGTGTAAACACCTAGTAGTGCAATTTCTGGATCATAGAGTAGTTTTATTATATTATATTTATTTTCGTGATAGCTTATGTTTCCACGTTAATTTTACAAAAGTATAATTCATACATTAAATTTTATAAATATGTTACACTGTAAGCATTCTTTTCAACTATTACTTTATGCCTAGAAAAAATTTATAGAATACTTCTAAATTGATTCTCAGAATGTTATCTTAGTAAAATAGTGGTTGTAAATAAACTCAAAACATTTCCAAGAACTTTTTATTTTTTTTCCTAAATTATTACAAAGTCTCTTTAGTTGCAGCAGAAGGCTGTGGGATATCTATTACATCACTACTGTCCCTCTGAAAAGGGATTTCTCATCTTTGAATACGCATAGATCAGTATGGAGATGGTACTTTCAGTTTTAATCAGCATCCAAGGGTGGATGGGTAGCAAGATGAGAGAAAACCAGTGGTAATCTCTAGTCTCATGCTTTTCTCATATATGTATCACCAGGAGTAGGATCATGTGAGTAACCTTGGTTTCAGGAGCACATACAGTCCTATTGTGGAGACTGGTCCTATTGGCATGCTGGATTGCCTTGTGCTGTCTGTAAAAGAGCATCACCATGTGGACACTGATCTAGGTCATGAAGAACATACATAGGAAATATCATAGGAACATGGCATTTAGGAATGCCAATGCCTGGTAAGGTCCAAACTGCTTGGTTTTACAATAAGTATGGTGATACCAAGGACTAATATTAGTGGTGCTGCTATGGTTACTGTTGTTTTAATCATCTTAATATAGATTGGCATGTTGATGATCCATAAGAAAAGGAAATAGGGCATCCATGTTAAAATTTTGAGCTTGAGATAGGGAATCCATGTTAAGATTTTGAGTTTGAGCTATGCCTACTTAGAGTTACTAGGACTGATAGTAATGGTCTGAAAGGTACTTAGAAAATAAATTGTTCACACAAAAAGACCCAGGAAACTAAAAGAATATCACAGCTTTACAACCAAAATTATTTAAAAAAATATGTCTAATTCTGAAGGCCAACATTTCATCTGTTATGATATTTGGCAAAATACATGGGTGAGGTCGTGTCTGCAGACCTTTGAATGGCTGTCTTATGAAAGTTTATATGTATAACAAAAAAGCTCATTGAGTTCCCAAGTAACCCAAGGTCAATTTTAGAGATTGAGAAAATCTTCAAAATCATGTCCATTTAAAACATTGTCCTGGGACTCCTGGGTAGCTCAGTCGGTTGAACGTCTGACTTCGGCTCAGGTCATGATCTCACAGTCCGTGAGTTCGAGCCCCACATCAGGCTCTGTGCCGACAGCTCAGAGCCTGGAGCCTGCTTCAGAGTCTGTGTCTCCCTCTCTCTCTGCACCTTCCTTGCTCATACTTTGTCTCTCTCTCTCTCTCTCTAAAAAGTAAACATTAAAAAAAACAAAAAAAAAACAAAAAAGCAAAAAAAACATTCTCCTCATGACTTTCTTATATCTTTAGAGTGCAGCCAGGACAACCTAAAAAGTAAGAAATATATTTTAAGATGAAAAATTAGACATAGCTAAGCCTTGAGAAATTAAAATCAGATTTGATGTTTCATTATTGGTGTATAGAAATGCAACAGATTTCTGTACATTGATTTTGTATTCATGATTTTACTCAATTAGTTCTAGCAGGTTTTTTTTTTGGTGGAGTCTTTTGGGCTTTCTATATAGAATATTATATCATCTGCAAATAGTGAAGGTTTGACTTCTTTCTTGCTGATCTGGATGCCTTTTATTTCTTGGTGTTGTCTGATTGCTGAAGCTAAGACTTCCAGTACTATGTTAAATAGTGGACATCCCTGTCATATTCCTGACCATAGACAAAAAGTTCTCAGTTTTTTCCCATTGAGAATGACATTAGCTGTGGGTCTTTTGTATATGGCCTATGTTAATTTGAGATGTGTTCCCTCTAAACTTACTTTATAATTTTTTAATGTTTATTTATTTTTGAGAGACAGAGAGAGACAGAGCATGAGCAAGGGAGGGGCAGAGAGGGAGACACAGAATCCAAAGCAGGCTCCAGGCTCTGAGCCGTCAGCACAGAGCCCAATGTGGAGCTCAAACCCATGAATTGTGAGATCATGACCTGAGCTGAAGTCAGATGCTTAACTGACTGAGTCACTCAGGCGCCCCTTCTCTAAACCTACTTTGTTGAGGATTTTTATCATGGATAGATGTTGTACTTTGTCCGATGTTTTTTCTGAATCTACTGAAATGATAACAAGGTTCTTATCTTTTATTTTTTAATTGTTATTCAAATTCTTGTTAGTTAACATGCAGTGTAATATTAGTTTCAGGTGTACAATTTAGTGATTCAACATTTTCATATATTAAACCGTGCTTATCACAAGTGACCTCCTTAATCCCTGTCAACTATTTAACCCATGCCCCTCTCTGGTAACCATCAGTTTGTTCTCTCTGTAATTAAGAGTCTGTTTCTTGGTTTGCCTTTCTCTCTTTGTTTCCTTTTTGTGCATTTGCTTTGTTTCTTACATTCCACATATGAGTGAAATAATATGGTGTTTGTCTTTCTCTTACTTATTTCCTTTAGCATAATTTGCTCTAGCTCCATCCACATCATTGCAAATGTCAAGATTTCATTCTTTTTTTATAGCTGAATAAGATCTCTATCTATCTATCTATCTATCTATCTATCTATCTGCCACATCTTTATCCATCCATCACTCAGCGGACACTTGTGCTGTTTCCATGGTTTGGCTATTGTAGATAATGCTGCTATAAACACTGGAGTGAATGTATCACTTTGAATTAGTATTTTTGTATCCTTTGGGTAAATACCTAGTACAATTGCTGGATAATAAGTTAGTTCTATTTTTAAAGTTTTAAGGGACCTCCATACTGTTTTCCAGAGTGGCTGCATATGTTTGCATACTTGCCAACCGTGTAAGAACGTTCCTCTTTCTCCATATCCTTGCCAACACTTGTTATTTCTTGTGCTGTTGATTTGGAAAAATATCTCTTCATATCTTCTGCCTATTTATATTTATATTTATTTATTTATTTTACTTTTTAAAATGTTGATGTATTTTTGAGAGAGAGAGAGAGAGAGAGAGAGAGAGAGAGAGAGAGAATGAGCAGTGGAGGGGCAGAGGGAGAGAGGGAGACACAGAATCCAATTAAGCGGGGCTCGAACTTGTGAACTATGACATATGACCTGAGCCAAAGTCAGACACTTAAGTGACTGAGCCACACAGGTGCTTCATCTTCTGCCCATTTTTAAATTGGATTATTCATATGGGGGATTATTTGAGTTTTATAAGTTCTTTATATATTTTGGATAATAACCCTTTATTAGATATGTCATTTGTAAATATCTTCTCACATTCCATAGGTTGCCTTTTAGTTTTGTTGATTGTTTCTTTTACTGTGCAGAAGCTTTTTATTTTGATGAAGTCCCAATAGTTTATTTTTGCCTTTGTTTCCCTTGCCTCAGGAGACATATCTGGAAAGACGTTGCTATGACCGATGTCAAAGAAGTTACTGCTGATGTTCTCTTGTAGGATTTTTATGGTTTCAGCTCTCACATTTAGGTCTTTAATCCATTTTTAGTTTATTTTTGTGTATGATGTCAGAAAGTAGTCCAGTTTCATTTTTTGCATGTTGCTGTCCTGTTTTCCCAACACCATTTTTTTTGAAGAGACATTCCCTTTTCCATTGGATGTTCTTTCCTCCTTTGTAAAAGATTAATTGGCTGTATAGTATGGGTTCATTTCTGGGTTTTCTATTCTCTTCCATTGATCTGTGTGTCTATTTTTGTGCCGGTATGATACTGTTTTGATCACTACTGCTTTGTAATGTAACTTGAAGTCTGGAATTGTGATGCTTCCAGCTTTTCCTTTCATTTTCAATATTGCTTTTGCTATGTAGGATGTTTTGTGGTTTCATACAAATTTTAAGATTGTTTGTTCTAGTTCTGTGAAAAAGGTTGGTATTTTGATAGGGATTGTATTAAATGTGTAGATTGCTTTGGGTAGTATAGACATTTTAATAGATGCAGAAGAAGCATTTGACTAGGAAAACATCCATTTATGATAAAAGTCCTCAAAAAGTAGGGATAAAGGGAACATACCTCAATATAATAAAAGCTATCTATAAAAAACCCATGCTAACATCATCCTAAATGGAGAAAAACTGAGAGCTTTTCCTTTATGGTCATGGACAAGACATGAATATCACTCTCACCATTTTTATTGAACATAGTACTGGGAGTACTAGCCACAGCAGTCAGAGATCACAAGTAAATAACGGACATTCAAAAATGGCAAGGAAGAAGTAAAATTTTCACTATTTTCAGCTGACATGATACTGCACATAGAAAACCTGAAAGATTCCACCAAAAAATTAATACAAAAATTTAGTAAAGTCATAGGATACAAAGTCAGTATACAGAAATCTGTTATATTTCTATAAACCAATAATGAAGCATACAAAATAAGTTAAGGAATCAATCTCATTTACAATTGTACCAAAAACAATAGGATACCTAGGAATAAACCTAACCAAAGAAGTGAAAGATCTGTATTCTGGAAACTATAAAACACTGATGAGAGAAATTGAAGATGACACCAAAAAATGGAAAGATATTCCATGCTCATGAAGAACAAATACTGTTAAAATACCTGTTCTACCCAAAGCAGTATTTACATTTAATGTAATTTTTATCTTTTTAAAAAATAGGACACACTTTTTAATTTATATTTTATGAATAGGTTTTCCAAATAGGTTTTCTGTACATTTTGTTTTAGTATGTAGTACAGTTAAAGGACTTTCTAAGGCCAATTATTTTTAAGAACTCTAAGTAAGGTAAAATCAGAGAAATTTATTAATTGAATCATTTGGGATAACTAAGTTGTTTAAGGTTATAGCAATCAAAATAAGATATTTTGCAAATGCACAGAATATGATTTATTTTATTTCCCAAAAATTAGTGTTAATTTTCTTTGACCATCATAGTTCAATATGCTTTGGGTAAGCTAGTTAATACCAGATGAACTGGGTTTTCCCATTCCTAGGTTTGAAACTAAGAGTTTGTAACAACATGGATGGACCTAGGTAGTATAAGTGAAATAAGTCAGTCTTATGTGGAATTTAAGAAACAAAACAAATGTACAAATAAAAAAAGAGACAAATAAAATACTAGACTCTTAAAGTAAGCCCCTTCTCTTTAATAAATACTGAACTAAAAATTTGATTCCTGAGGTACCATAGAAATGGCAAACGTTATTCTCAATCATGTGGCTACTTTCTACTTAGCTTCTTAGTCTCTTTCCTTAAACATTGCAAGAACTGACTGTGGCTCAGTCAGTTAAGTGTCCGACTTTGGCTCAGGTCATGATCTCGTGGTTCATGAGTCCAAGCCCTGAGTTGGGCTCTATGTTGACAGCTCAGAGCCTGGAAGCTGCTTCAGATTCTGTGTCTTCCTCTCTCTCTACCCCTCTCCCACTTGTGCATGCTCTCTCTCTCTCTTTCTCAAAAATAAACATTAAGAAAAAAATAAAAAAACAAAACAAAAAACATTGCAAGAACTGATTAATTCCTTAGGGTAAATATGGATTACTTTTCAGGGTCATCCTACGTTTTGGAATTCCTGTCACTCAAATCCTGGCTGTCTTAGGAGCTTGACCTCCAATTTTGTCTCTTTGGTGCTATGAGGTCACCAAAAGCTCTCCTGGCTTTTCTACTCATTAAAAGAGGTTTTCAATACATCCATAGTTTTTGTCTCATGTCAATGTTTAGAATAATTCCCATGGGGAAAAGTTTCTCATAAGTTATTAGACCATTACCATGCAGTTCTTTCTACTCTATGATCTTGATTTTTCAAATACTGGTCATTAACAGTTTTTTCAAAGATTTATTTTGTTTTGCTTTATTTTTAGCTTTACTGGGTTCCAGTATGGCTCTTCTAAAACTACTCTATCATGGCCAGAAGTAGAAGTTTGTATTAATTATCTCTGACAATTACTGATTCTATTTTAGGTATTTTGTTATTTCTTAGTTTTTTACTTCCTTTTTAACAATATCACCAAGAAAATGATTTTAAGTGATGTGATATTCAGAATTTTTTCTATGCTACATAGTTTTGGTTTTGTGGTAACTCATTGATGCTTGTGATCTATACTAATATCTTATTAATTCATGCTTAACAAAGAACTCCACAAATGGGATTATGTGGACCTTGGCTAATATGTTAATTAAAATTTTTAGGAGAACCCAGAGCCAAAATATTCTTTTAGATTACAAAATATTCTGGATGATGGGTATAATATGTTTCCCAAGGGAAAAAAGAATTTTCTATTTGCCCAACATATTTACTGAATATATTCCAGGTCATTACCACCAGTCCCAGCAACTGCCACCTAGCAGAGATCAAATCAAAGCATCGGTTTTTATTTTTCCCTTGTTTCTCTTGTTTTGGGCTATCAATATGCTAACTAATATCCCAGACATACAAAAGAATGTGGATATAAACATTTTTTTGTTGGGTGTAGTTATCTAAATATTATACGTCAGCAGGGAATATGGTTCTTGGTACAATTGTAAATGGTTTGATTTCTTGATTTCTCTTTGTGTTGCTTCATTATTGGTGTACAGAAATGCAACCTATTTCTGTACATTAATTTTGTGTCCTGAAACTTTGCTGAATTCATGTATCAGTTCTAGCAGACTTTTGGTGGAGTCTTTCAGGTTTTCCATGTAGAGTATCATGTCATCTGCAAAAAGTGAAAATTTGATTTCTTCTTTGCCAAATTTGATGTCTTTTATTTCATTTTATTGTTTGATTGCTTATACTAGGACTTTCAACACTGTTAAACAATAGTGGTGAGAGTGGACATGCCTGTTGTGTTCCTGATCTCAGGAGGAAAGCTCTCAGTTTTTCCCCATTGAGGATGATACTAGCTGTGGGCTTTTCATATATGGCTTTTGTGATGTTTAGGTATGTTCTTACTGTCCCAACTTTCTTGAGGGTTTTTATTAAGAAAGAATGCTGTATTTTGTCAAATGCTTTTTCTGCATCTATTGGCAGGATCATATGGTTCTTATCCTTTCTTTTATTAATGTGATGTATCACACTGATTGATTTGCAAATATTGAACCCTGCATCCCAGGAATGAATGCCACTTGATCATGGTGAATAATTCTTTTTATGTGCTGTTGAATTCAATTTGCTAGTGTCTTGTTGAAAATTTTTGCATCCATGTTCATCAGGGATATTGGCCTGTAATTCTCCTTTTTTTGTAGGGTCTCTGTCTGGTTTGGGAATCAAGGTAATGCTGGCTTCGTAGAATGAGTTCTGAAGCTTTCTTTCCATTTCTATTTTTCCAGAACAGCTAGAGAAGGATAGGTATTAACTCTGCTTTAAATATCTGGTAGAGATGAGGAGGAGCCAGGATGGCGGAACAGCATGGAAGTTTTTTGTGTGTCTCGCATCCATGAAATACAACCAGACCAACACTAAACCATCCTGCACACCTAGAAAACTGACTGGAGGATTAACACAACAATCTGCACAACCTGAACCACAGAATTCAGCAGGTATGCAGCATGGAGAGGTGAACTTGGGGAGTGAGAAGCCACGGCAGGCAGGGAGGTGCATTTGCAGGTGGAGAGAGGACAGAGATTGGGGGGGGTGGGTGGGAGAAAATACTGGAAAAGCACCCCTCCCCAAAAACAGCTGGAGAGAAAGTGGAAAATTGGAAACAGCTGCAGGGACTAAACTAAAAAGGGAAAAAGGAGAAAGGAGAAAAGAAAGGGTTTAAATTCCATTAAGACTGTAAACAAGGGGAGCACAAAGGCTGCAACTCTGCAGCTTGATACCTGGCGGTGCTCTGGTGGGAAGGGTGAATCCCCAGGAGCAGAGTGGGGTCTGGGAGGTTATTGGGCCACACAGGGACAAGTGGTTACACTGCTGGAAGGACATTTGGTAGAGACTGTTGAAGCCACCTGATCCCAGCAGATCCCAGAGAATGGCCACATTTGCTGGTGCTGGAAAAAGGTTGTTAAGGGTGAAGCCTGGTGCCAGATGTGTGTTGTGATTTTTCATAATCCCTGAAAGCTGCTGCTACACTATCTCACGAACTTTTTCTGGGGCAGGCTGGCACCTGGCTGTAGTCTCAGGTACTGGCAGCAACAGGGTCCAGCAAGCGTTCCTGGTTGCAGCTGACATTAGGCGTTTGCTTGGTGAGACCCTCCCACAGAGGGGCGGGATGGGTCAAAGCTGCAGTCCTTCAGAAGTAAGGGGCCGGGGAACACAGCCGCATCTGAGACAAAACTTGGGAGACAGGAACTACCTGGGGCTTTTTTTCACAAAAACCGGGGAGTGGATGAAAGCTGAAGACAAAGGAAGGGTGTGCAATTGCTGAGCGGGGAGAGCAGAGTTCCAGTACTAGAGACTGGGTAGCTGGGTGGTGCCATTTTCACTGCTTCTGCACATGTGCTTTCCCACCTACGAATGCCACAACACTCCACCCCAGTAGGCTAGCAGAGCCATCTAGTGGAGAACGGAGCCATTACACTGAGCCCTGCCCAAATGGGCCAATCTCGATCTTCAAGAACACAAGTCTCACCGCTTGCTTAGTTTAAGGACTATAAAGTGCTTCATAGTCTGACTTCTAGGGAAAACAAAGTAATTTTGGTCCTATTTCAATCTGTTAGCAGGTCCATGTATTCAATTCTTTCTTTCTTTTTCTTTTTCACTTGTTTTCTTTTTCTTGAATACAGAAAAAGAAAAATTTATTTTTATTTTCAATTTTTATTAAAAATATTTTTAACTTATTTACTATATTTTTTACTTTTGTGTAAATTTTTTCAAATTCTATTTTACTTCCATCATTTTATTTTAGTCTACTTCAGTGTATTCAGTTTTTCAAATTTTCAAACGATTTCCTTTTTTTTTACATTCTTTTTCTTTTTTCTTTTTTTTCTTGAGTCAGAAAGAGAAAAACTTCATTTTTACTTTCAATTTCTATTAAAATATTTTTCTTTAATTTTTTACTATATTTTTTACTTTTATGTATAACTTTTCAAATTTTATTTTACTTCCATCATTTTATTTTAGTCTACTACAGAATACTCACTTTTTAAAATTTTCAAATGATTTCCTTTTTATTTTTTCTCTTTTTTCTTTTTCATTTCTTTTTCTTGAATACAGAAAGAGAAAAAATTCATTTTTTAAAATTTTTATTAAAAATATTTTTCTTTAATTTTTCTACTATATTCTTTACATTTGTGTAAATTTTTTCAAATTCTATTTTACTCCCATCATTTCATTTTAATCTACTTCAGTGTATTCATTTTTTCAAATTCTCAAACGATTTCCTTTTTTTCCTTTCCCCCTTTTTTTTCCTCTAATCTGTCAAACCACTTTCAACACCTAGACCAAAACACACATAGGATCTAGCATCATTTATTCAATTTCGTGTGTGTGTGTGTGTGTGTGTGTGTGTTTAATTTTAATATTTTTTTAATTTTAATTTTTTTATTTCAATTTTTCTACCTCATTAATTCCTTTTCTCCCTTCAAAATAACAAAATGAAGGAATTCACCCCAAAAGAAAGAGCACAAAGGAACGACAGCCAGGGATTTAACCAACACAGATACAAGCAAGATATCTGAACCAGAATTTAGAATCATGATAATAAGAATACTAGCTGGAGTCAAAAATAGATTAGAATCCCTTTCTGCAGAGATAAATGAAGTAAAAACTAGTCAGAATGAAATAAAAAATTCTATAACAGCTGCAATCACGGGTGGATGCTGCAGCAGCAAGGATGGATGAGGCAGAACAGAGAATCAGTGAGATAGAAGACACAGAGAATAATGAAGCAGAAAAAAAGAGGGAGATTAAGGCAAAAGAGCACAATTTAAGAATTAGAGACATCAGTGACTCATTAAAAAGGAACAACATCAGAATCATAGGGGTCCCAGAAGAGGAAGAGAGAGAAATGGGGGTAGAAGGGTTATGTGAGCAAAAAATAGTGGAACACTTTCCTAACCTGGGGAAAGACACAGACATCAAAATCCAGGAAGCTCAGCGGACCCCCTTTAGATTAAACAAAAACCGACTATCAACAAGGCTTATCATAGTCAAATTCACGAAATACTCAGGCAAGGAGAGAATCATGAAAGCAACAAGGGAAAAAAAAGTCCCTAACCTACAAGGAAAGACAGATCAGGTTTGTAGCAGAACTATCCACAGAAACTTGGGAGGCCAGAAATGAGTGGCAGGATATATTCAATGTGCTGAATCAGAAAAATATGCAGCCAAGAATGCTTTATCCAGCAAGGCTGTCATTCAAAATAGGAGAGATAAAAAGTTTCCCAGACAAACAAAAATTAAAGGAGTCTGTGATTACTAAAGCAGCCCTGCAAGAAATTTTAAGGGGGACTTTCTGAGGGGAGAAAAGATGAAAATATAAACAAACAAACAAACAAATACCAAAAGAAACAAAGATTAGTAAAGGCCAGAGAACACCACCACAAACTCCAACTGTACAAGCATCATAATGGCAATAAATTCATATCTTTCAGTAGTCACTCTAAATGTCAATGGACTCAATGCTCCAATCAAAAGATATAGGGCAACAGAATGGATAAGAAAACAAGATCCATCTATACACTGTTTACAAGAGACCCACTTTAGACCTAAAGATTCAGATTGAAAATACGGGGATTCTTATCTACCATGCTAATGGTCAACAAAAGAAAACCGGAGTATCCATAGTTATAACAGACAATCTAGACTTTAAAGACTGTATCAATAGATGCAGAAGGGCATTATATCATAATCAAGGGGTCTATCCACCAAGAAGACCTAACAATTGTGAACATTTATGTGCCAAATGTGACAGTACCCACATATATAAATCAATTAATCACAAACATAAAGAAACTCATCGATAGTAATACCATAATAGTAGGAGACTTCAACACCCCACTCACAGCAATGGACAGATCATCTAATCAAAAAATCAACAAGGAAACAATGCTTTGAATGTCACACTGGACCAGATGGACTTAACCAGATATATTCAGAACATTTTGACCTAAAGCAGCAGGATACACATTCTTCTCCAGTGCACATGGAATGTTCTCCAGAATAGACCATATCCTGGGACCCAAATCAGCCCTAAGTAAGTACAAAAAGATCGAGATCATACCATGCATATTTTGAGACCACAATGTTATGAAACTCGAAATCAACCACAAGAAAAAATTTAGAAAGGTAAAAAATATTTGGAGACTGAAGAACATCCTACTAAAGGATGAATGGGCTAACCAAGAAGTTAAAGAGGAAATTAATAAGTATATGGAAGACACTGAAAATGATAACACCACAACCCAAAACCGCTGGGATGCAGCAAATGCGGTCATAAGAGGAAAGTATATAGCAATCCAGGCTTCCTAAAGAAGGAAGAAAGATCTCAGATACGCAACCTAACCTTACACCTCAAGGAGCTGGAAAAAGAACAGCGAATAAAACCTAAAACCAGCAGAAGACAGGAAATAGTAAAGACTAGAGCAGAAATTAATGCTACCAAAACAAACAAACAAAAAAAACCCAGTAGAACAGATCAATGAAACCAGAAGCTGGTTCTTTGAAAGAATTAACAACATTGATAAACCACTAGCCAGTCTGATCAAAAAGAAAAAGGAAAGGATGCAAATACATAAAATCAAAAATGAAAAAGGAGAGATCACAACCAACACAGCAGAAATAAAACCAATAATAAGAGGATATTATGAGCAATTATATGCCAATAAAATGGGCAATGTGGAAGAAATGGACAAATTCCTAGAAACATATACACTACCAAAACTGCAACAGGAAGAAATAGAAAATTTTGAACAGACCCATAACCAGTAAGGAAATTTAATTAGTAATCAAAAGTCTGCCAAAAAAACAAGAGCCAAAGGGCCAGATGGCTTTCCGGGGGAATTCTACCAAACATTTAAGGAAGAGTTAACACCTATTCTCTTGAAACTGTTCCAAAAAATAGAAATGGAAGGAAAACTTCCAAACTCTTTCTATGAAGCCAGCATTATCTTCATTCCAAAACCAGAGACCCCACTAAAAAGGAGAACAATAGATCAATTTTCCTGATGAACATGGATGCAAAAATCCTCAACAAGATATTAGCCAACCGGCTCCAATACTACATTTGAAAAATTATTCACCACGACCAAGTGGGATTTATACCTGGGATGCAGGGCTGGTTCAGTACCCAGAAAGCAATCAGTGTGATTCATCACATCAGTAAAAGAAAGGACAAGAACCATATAATCCTCTCAAGAGATGCAGAGAAAGCATTTGACAAAATACAGCATCCTTTCTTGATAAAAACCCTCAAGAAAGTAGGGATAGAAGGAGCATACCTTGAGATCATAAAAGCCATATATGGACGACCCAATGCTAATATCATCCTCAATGGGGAAAAACTGAGAGCTTTCCCCCTAAGGTCAGGAACAAGACAGGGATGTCTACTCTCGCCACTGTTATTCAACATAGTATTGGAAGTCTTAGCCTCTGCAATCAGACAACACAAAGAAATAAAAGGCATCCAAAACAGCCAGGAGGAGGTCAAACTTCACTCTTCTCAGATAACATGATACTCTATATGGAATACCCAAAAGATTCCACCAAAAAACTTCTAGAACTGATTCATGAATTCAGCAAGGTTGCAGGATATAAAATCAACACACAGAAATCAGTTGCATTCCTATACACCAACAATGAAGCGACAGAAACAAATCAAGGAATCGATCCCACTTACAGTTGCACCAAAAACTATAAAATACCTAAGAATAAATCTAACCAAAGAGGTGAAAAATCTATACACTGAAAACTGTAGAAAGGTTATGAAGGAAATTGAAGAAAACACAAAAAAAATCGAAAAAGATTCCATGCTCCTGGATAGGAAGAACAAATATTGTTAAAATGTCGATACTACCCAAAGCAATCTACTATTCAATGCAATCCCTATCAAAGTAACACCAGCATTCTTCACAGAGCTAGGAAAAATAATCCTAAAATTTGTATGGAACCAGAAAAGACCCAGAATAGACAAAGCAATCTTGAAAAAGAAAACCAAAGCAGGAGACATCATAATCCCGGACTTCAAACTGTATTACAAAGCTGTAATCATCAAGACAGTATGGTACTGGGACAAGAACAGACAGATCAATGGAACAGAATAGATAACCCAAAAATGGACCCACAAATGTATGGCCAACTAATCTTTGACAAAGCAGGAACAAATATCCAATGGAATAAAGACAGTGTTTTCAGCAAGTGGTGCTGGGAAAACTGGACAGCGACATGCAGAAGAATGAGCCTGGACCACTTTCTTACACCATACACAAAAAAACCCTCAAAATGGATGAAAGACATCAATGTAAGACAGGAAGCCATCAAAATCCTCGAGGAGAAAGCAGGTAAAAACCTCTTTGACCTTGGCCACAGCAACTTCTTAACACGTCTCCAGAGGCAAGGGAGACCAAAGCAAAAATGAACTATTGGGACCTCATCAAAATAGAAAGCTTCTTCACAGCAAAGGAAACAATCAGCAAAACTAAAAGGCAACTGAGAGAAGAAACTGAGGGTTACTGGAGGGTTTTTGGGAGGCTGGATGGGGTAAAAGGGATAAGTGGCACTAAGGAATCTACTCTGAAATCATTGTTCACTATATGCTACCTAATTTGGATGTAAATTTAAAAATAAATAAATAAATAAATAAATACATAAATAAATAAATAAATGTCTGGTAGAATTCCCCTGGGAATCCATCTGGACCAGGACTCTTATTTGTTGGGAGATTTTTGATAACTGATTCAATTTCTTTACTAGTTATGTGTCTGTTCAAATTTTTCTATTTCTTTCTGTTTGAGTTTTGGTAGTGTGTGTGTGTGTCTAGGAATTTGTCCATTTCTTGTGGTTTGTCCATTTGCCAGTTTGTTGGCATATAATTTTTCATAATATTCTCTGATAATTGTTTGTATTTCTGATGGGTTGGTTGTGATATGTCTAATATCACTTGTGATTTTATCTATTTAGGTTCTCTCTCTTTTTGAGAAGTCTGGCTAGGGGTTTATCAACTTGCTTTATTTTTTCAAAAAACCAGCTCTTAGTTTCACTGAACTGTTCTACTATTGTTTTGGATTCTATATTGTTTACTTCTGCTCTGCTCTTTATTATTTTTCTTCTTCTGCTGGCCTTGGGGTTTCTTTCCTATTCTGCTCATAGGCCCTTTAGGTGTGCTGTTAGATTTTGTATTTGGGATTTTTATTGTTTCTTGAGATAGGCCTGGACTGCAATGTATTTTCCTCTTAGGACTGCTTTGCTGCATCCCAAAGGGTTTCAACTGTTGTATTTCAATTTTCATTTGCTTCCATATATTTTTAAAATTTCTTCTTTGACTGGTTGACCCATTCATTCTTTAGTAGGATTTTCTTTAACCTCCAGGGATTTGAGGCTTTCCAACCTTTTTCCTGTGGTTGATTTCCAGTTTCATATCATTGTGATCTGGAAATTTGCATGGTATGATCTCAATTCTTTTATATTTATTGAGGGCTGTTTTGTGACTCAGTATGTGATCTATCTTGGAGAATGTTCCATGTGCACTTGAGAAGAATGTGTATTCTGCTTCTTTAGGATGAGAAGTTCTGAATATATCTGTCAAGTCCATCTGGTCCAGTGTATCATTCATGGCCATTGTTTCTTTATTGATTTTCTGCCTCAATGATCTGCCCATTGTTGTAAGTGGAGTATTAAAATCACCTGCAATTACTATATTCTTATCAATAAGATTGCTTATATTCATGATTAATTGATGTATATATTTGGGTGCTTGCAAATTGTGTGCATAAACATTTATCGCTGTTACCTCTTCTTGATGGATAGCCTCTAATTATTATATAATACCCTTCTTCATCTCTTGTTACAGTTTTTAGTTTAAAATCTAGTTTGTCTGATATAAATATGGCTACTCCAGCTTTCTTTTGACTTCCAGTAGCATGATAGATGGTTATCCATCCCCTCACTTTCAATCTGAAGGTGGCTTCAGGCCTAAAATGGGTCTCTTGTAGACAGCATATAGATGGGCTTTGTTTTTTATCCATTTTGATATGTGGTTTTGGAGCATTTAGTCCATTTATATTTAGCGTTTTATTGAAAAATATGGATTTAGTGTCATTGTGTTATCTGTAGGCTTCATGCTTGTGGTGTGTCTCTGGTCCTTTGTAGTCTTTGCAACATTCCACTCACAGAGTCCACCTTAGGATCTCTTGTAGGGCTTGTTTAATGGTTAATGAACTCCTTCAGTTTTTGTTTGTGTAGGAAAACCTTTATCTTTCCTTATATTCTGAATGACAGCCTTGCTGGATAAATGATCCTTGGCTGCATATTTTTCCTATTCAGAACCTTGAATATTTCCTGACACTCCCTTCTGGCCTGCCAAATTCAGTTGACGGGTCTGCTACTACCCTTATGTGTTTACCCTTGTAGGTTAAGGCCCGTTTGTCCCTAGCTGCTTTCAGAATTCTCTCTTTATCTTTGTATTTTGCCAGTTTCACTATGATATGTCATGGAGAAGATTGGTTCCTGTTACATCTGAAGGGAGTTCTCTGCCTCCTGGATTTCAATGTCTTCTTTCCTCAGATTGGGGAAGTTCTCAGCTATGATTTGTTTAAGTATACTTTCTGTCCCTTTCTATCTCTTCTTCTTCTTCCAAAACTCCTAGGATATGGATATTATTATCTCTGATTCTCCCTTGTGGTCTACTAGTTTTTTATTTCTCTTTTTCCCCGCTTCATAATTTTCGATAATTTATCTTCTGTTTCCCTTAATCTCTCTCTTCTGGAACTCCTATGATATGGATATTATTATGTTTCATTAAATCACTTAGTTCTCTAATTCTCCTCTTGTGTTCTAGAATTTTTTAAATCTTTCTTTATTTCAGCTTCATCTTTTTCCATCATTTTATCTTCTATTTCACTTTTCTCCCCTCTGCCTCTTCAATCCTTGCTGTCAACACATTTAGTTTATTTTGCACCTCACTTCAATATTTATTTATTCATCATGACTATATTTTAGTTCCTTGTTCTCTGCAGCAATAGTTTCTCTTCTGTCTTCTATCCTTTTTCAAGCCCAGATATTAATCTTATGACTATTAATCTAAATTCTTGCTCAGTTATATTGGTTATATCTGTTTTGAGCAATTTTTAGCTGTCATTTCTTCCTGGAATTTTTTTGAGGAGAATTCTTTCATTTCATCATTTTGGCCTGTTTTCTGTCCCTTATATGTTTTAAAAACTTGTTATGTGTCCTTCACCTGTGAACACTACTATATTAAAGAGGCATCATAAACTGTCCAGGGCCTGGCCCTTCAGGAGGTGTTTTTTGGAGTGTGTTACTTGCTCTGTGTTGTTGTGACTCTGGTTGCTTTATCTCCCTACTCGTAGTGATTGTTTGGACCCTCCACCAGGTGTTTTTTGATTTGTTCATTGAAGTAACCCTAGGAAAAAAAAATTTAAAAAAAAATGGGGGTTGGTGGTGGTGGAAAAGGCCTTATCCCATAAAAAGAGAGAAATGACAGGGGCTGGAAAAAAGAAAATAAAAGAAAATTGACCAGGCAGAGAAACTATATGGCTTAATTCAGAGAGAGAGAGGAAAATAAAGGAGAACAGGTGTAAAACGAATAGATTAAATATGTCTGCTTAAACAAACCAATAGCCAGAATAACCAGACAAGAGATAGGGAGAAATAAGGAGAAAGGGAGAAAATATATAGTAAGAATTGTCCAAGAATTAGATCAGAAAATGCAAAACCTCTGGGTTTCTTGGAACCAGTGGCAGTGCTGGTCTGGAGGAGGGGCTATCTGCTTGGTCAGCGTCAATCCGGCTCTGGTAGATACACAGTTACCAGCTGTGGAGGGGCGTGGTCTTGTGTAGGCGGGTCCCGCCTACACTGTGCCCCCTTGTTTGTTCCCTGAAGCCCCACCTTGTTGGTGATGGCAAGAAAAATGCCAACACCCCAGTCTCTTCTCCCCAGACTGGGTGTCCCAAACCCTGTTCAGGCCATCCTCACAGTGCTGCACAGGCGCAAGTGGGCCGTGTTTTTTGTTTTGTTTTGTTTTTTGTTTTTTTTTTTGCTCCAGTCTCCATTGTCTCCATGGCAATCCTCTGGGATTCAAACCCCAATGTCTTAAAGGATCCTGCTCCATGCACTCCGGTTCCTGGGAAGTGCCACTCCCCCAATGATGAAGGGCCTTTGGCTCCTCACAGTGCCGGGCGTGCACAAAGGAGGTGGTTTGTCCCATTCTGTCGGCTCCCATGCCTCCTTAGTGCTTGGCTGGGATTCAAATCCTGATGTCTTAAGGGATCCCCCTCCACATTTCTTGGTTCAGGAAAGTGCTGCTCCACCCCACCAATAAAGGGCCTCTGGCTGGTGGGCACAGGCAGTCTTTGTCCTTTGAACGGTTATTTACCTTCTTCCCACAGCACTGGAGGGAGGGGATTGCTTTCCCACACTGGACTGCACTTATGAGCTAGTTACCTAGCCCAGGGCTGGCTCCCCTCCTCCCCAGGTGCACAAACAAGGCAGCTGGCCCCGTCTGGAGAAAGCCCTGCAGTTAGACATTGTATCTTTCTCCATTTTTTTCCAATTCCTGGTCCACGGTTTTTCTCTTATCCAAATACAATCCTACACTTCCACAGCCTCTCTTTCTCTTCCTTTTGTCTCTCCACAAAAGGGGATCCCTCCCCTCCATGCCTATGCTGCCCATTTTATCTTTCCCAGTTGGCAATCACGCATCATGCACCTACGGCTGACCAGGTTGTTCCCATGGGCCTCTGGAGATGTCTCTGTCACTCTGCAGCTCCGACTCTTGGAATTCCAAGTCCTCTGTCCTCAACACTGCTGTGTTTGAGAGGAGAGGGAACTTTGGGTCTCCCTACTTCTCCTCCACGTTGGATCTCTCCAGCCGCTAGCCTCAGTAACCTTGTGGGAACCACAGCGCTTAGAAGAAGTGCCCCCCCACCCACCATCAACAGAGAATAATGTTCAATTTATGAGAAGCGAAGAAAGCCTCACAAACTATCCTCTGTCTTGGGCGTGTTCTGTTTTTATTTCTTCAGGCAATTCTTTCTTCATTATACTCTTGGTATTTACATGAGAATTTTACTTGACAGGGCATCAGGGTCTTTTTCTCTGCAGGTACCCAACCCTCTGCTCTTTGATGCTGATCAACAGTAACAGCAGAATTCCCAAACTGTGAGATGCTCTTACTAGGATTAAAACCTCTCCACTTATAAAGTAGTCATGGATGTCACACCCAGACTTTTTGTTGCATCTGAAGATTCTATGAGGAGAAGACTCCCATTTCAAGGTGAGAGCCTGCTTGGAGAATTTAATGAAGACTGGCTTCTTTCACTTAGCCATATTAACTTAAGCTTCATCCATTTTTTTGTTTGGCTTGCTGGCCTTAAAAAAATTGCTAAATATGGATGTGCCAGTTTCCTTATCATTTACCTATTGAAGGACATGTTGCTTACTTCTAGTTTTGGGTGATTAACAATAAAAGCTGGTATCAACAATCACATGCAGGTTTTTTGCGTGGGTGTAAGGTTTGAAATCAGGTAAATATCTAGTAATGCGATTGCTGGGTCACATTATAAGGTGATGTTTAGCTGGGCCTTTTACTTTTTAAACTGAAAATACTAATTGACTGGATACAACTGAGTTTTTGAAAACAAGATGTCTGCATAGTGAGTAAATAGCCTCAATACAGAGGAAATTATTGTATTATTGAAGATCATGATAATTTTTATTGGGTAAATTGAATAATGTAACAGAAAACATTTTGCAAACTAGCTTTATTTTATTGTTACTCCTCCAAACTATCTTATTTGTGTAAATGCAACCAAAAAATCACTGCTATAAATACCATACTTAGTAGTAGTAGTAGTAGTAGTAAAATGACACACTATTACAAATAAGGAATCTGCCTCATTTGATTTTTGGCTTTTCCTTTTCTTTTGTTCTCCAACAGTGTCTGCTTTATTCTTCATATTCAAACTAATAAAATTCTGCATAAATGCACCAAGCATTTAATAACATGTTTCTTAATATAGACATTTTTTAACTTCAGAGGAGATGTGGAGAAATAGGCTTTAGTGCCTCAGTAGCTCCATCCCCCTATGCTACTTTTACCTTATTCCTAAGCCCCTCACTATCTTACAATAATTGATCACTTTGGGGCTCTTCCTCCAGAGATGT
Source organism: Prionailurus viverrinus (assembly GCF_022837055.1). Classification (NCBI taxonomy): domain Eukaryota; kingdom Metazoa; phylum Chordata; class Mammalia; order Carnivora; family Felidae; genus Prionailurus; species Prionailurus viverrinus. The sequence continues at coordinate 90,051,901 of NC_062561.1, read as the reverse complement.
TTCTGCAGAGTAAACAAGTGAAGTTTGCAGTGGCTTTTAAACGTGGGGACACCACGTTTCTCAAAGCTCCCTAGGCACTTGCTATAAAAGCTGCCTGCAACTACGAACTAAGTCTTTTGGACAGGCAGAAAGAACTCCCAGCCACCAGGTCAAATCAATGTCTTCTGGGTCTTTGGGCACAATGGACAGGATTTCAGCTGAGAGGTGCCAGAAACCGATTTAGCTAATAGAAACCCTAACCATACTAGATATACATTACCCTTGGTCCATTACAGAACCCCTTTTAAAAAAAAATGTTTATTTATTTTTGATAGAGGAAGACAGAGGATCTGAAGCAGGCTCCGTGCTGACAGCAAGGAGCCCAGTGTGGGGGTCTACTCACAAACCTTGAGATAATCTGAGCCAAACTCGGATGCTTAAGCAGCTGAGCTGCACAGATGTCCCTTCCCTTTTTTTTTTTAAGACTCAAGATAATTTATTGGCCCCCCCACCCCTCCAGTAAGGAAATGAAAAGAGGATAAGTACATGATTTGGGTGCATATAAGCATTTCTGAAAGCAGGACAAAACCAAGTAGTTTGTGGGCTAGAGCAGAAAACAGTAATAGTAAGAGAAGCAAAGGAAGGTGCTGGCAGTTTTTGCCAAATCCCACTTTGCATCTTTGGTCCTAACTTGCTGTGTGGCAGATACATTTTACTCCATTTGAAGGTTTGATAGTCTTGGCAAGGAGAAAACTCTGTTATGCATCTTTCTGCTTTGGCAGTGATTTTGTTTATAGCAGGGAAAAGGGACCTGTGTGTCTGAGACAGCCCTAACATAGCTTCCCTTCTCCTCTCCCCAAGAGTTCAGATCTCACACCCACACTAGGACTTTAAGTGGATGATAAAGAGCATGACAAGAACATGACTTTTAACACACCAGACTGAAAACTGTGTGTGGAGGTGAGTATTGTTTGCTTTCAATTGCTCTGAATGCCAGGTTGTAGCTAGTAAGGACTGAAAAGCCAAGACTGTTCTTGTGAGCACCAAAATCAGACTTTCTATATTGGCATAAAACTAGGTTATTAATGCTTTTAAGGTTCTAGGAAGTTTTTTTTTTCTTAATTAAAAGGACACTTCAGCTTATAAAGATGACCCCTGGGGATGAACCCTCAATCTTTCCTCCCCTCTATCATTCTGACTGATCAAGATTGGCAGTGGTTTTGGTGAATAACTGTTAGCTCCCCCTTTTCTCTTCACTCAGTAAACATTTAGTGAATGCCCGGTATGTGCCAGGCATTGGGAATGATAACTACAAAGGGATTATATGCATAGCTACTTACAATAATACAGGCAGTGTTGTATGATAGTTTAGTGATCATGAACTTTGGAACCAGTGAGTTCTGACTTCAAGTCCTAGTTCTACCAAGTATTGGGGATGTGGACTTGGCCTTAGGATGAAGTCATCATAGGCTTTAGTTTTCTACTCTGCAAAATGGGGCAGTGATATTAACGACCTCAGAGATTATGTATGAATATAAAATAAAGCAATGCACATAAAGCACTTCATACATTGCAAGCTTGAGAAATGTTACCATTATTCCTATTATTCCATGTTACTATTATTAATTATCTATGGGATAACAGTTTAACTTTGTAGGTATAATCTTTTGTAATTTTCAAGATAACCCTATGAAAAGAATATTATGATATTGTTATTTTCATATTACAGATGAGTAAACCAAGAGCATAAAGGTTAAAGACCTTCTCAAGTTTATACATGTAGTAAGTGGTTGATCCATGATTCAGACAGAGTCCTTGATTTCATGTTCAAGTTCCCTGAGTTGATTCAAACAAGAATCACTTAGTGAGTTAATCTATCGTCAATTATGATGAATTTAACATCATCATTGGTTCTTTCCTTTATCAATTAAAAAATGCTTATTTATTTATTTTGAGAGAGGGAGACAGAGAGAAAGAGAGAGAGAGACAGAGAGAGACAGAGAGAGAGAGAGAGAGAGAATGACCAGGGGAGAGGCAGAGAGAGAGAGGGAATCCCAAGCAGGCTCTGCATTGTCAGCACAGAGCCGGATGTGGAGGCTCTATCCTACAAACTGAGAGATTATGACCTGAGTTGAAATCAAGAGTTGGACTCTTAATTGATTAAGGCACCCTGGAGCCCCATCCTTTATCAAATTTTAGCAAACCTCTCCAACTCCCTGATGAAGTTGTTCCTCTTATTGCAATTAATTCCTTTCTCTTCACCATTACTGCTTTTCTCTTGTCTCCTTAATTCTCCCAGTGGAAAATTTGAACAGTTTTCTATAAGAAAGACACTGATTGGTAGTTTTTAGTTTGATTATCATGATATAAAAAAATAAAAAGCGATTGTCAGATCATTTTTATTACAGCTGGCTCTTGTAATATTTAAAGACTTCAAAACAGTCAAAAGAAAGGAAGAATTGAGCTTTCTCCAGCTGTATATGGGTTTTTGTTCCAGGTCTCTGTTTGCCAAGTTAATATTACTCAGATTTATAATATATGTCAGGCCTGCTTCCAGGAAGAACATGAAATTATTTGCAATTAAAAGCATAACAACTTGCAAAGTCTTCGTTGGCCCTGGAGCTGATTGAGACACAGAATCTCATGATGGCAAGATGCTGGTTTAGACAACAGATGTATGGAATTCAGGCTCAAATGGCTACAGATAGAAGATGGGGTAAACCTGGGTGTGTGAGGCAGATGGGATGCAGTGAAGACTGAGAACTGGAGACAAATGTCTGCTTAAAATTTATCTCCAGTAAATTATCATCTTAGATGAATATTGGCTTGGTGCTACTAGTCACAAACTTTTAAATGAGGTACTAGAAATTATAGTTTAACAAAATCCCCTAATTTTAAAAGTTTTATCTGAGTCAAACAAAATAGGAGTTTCCAGCTTTGGTTCAAAGGTCACACACTTGAGATCTGTGGACAGATATTAACTGACTATACACTTATCACTTGCCAGGCACTTGACAATTGATGGAGATTTAATGATGAACAAAATAAATGTTCCTGTTTCCTCCCTGTTGCATCTCTGAGCTCCATCCCCAGGGTGTCTGGGAACCCAATCTTTCACTTATAAATTGGCTCTCCCATTACATCCCTTGTGTACCCCTCTTGCCTCTGTGTAATCCCAAATTACTCCCACTTAATTTTACATCCCCTATCTCCTCTCTTTTGTTCTAATTTTCATTATGGATTTTTAAATTTAAGTATCAATTGGTAAAAAATTATTCACCCTTACAGTATGTAAAACATTCCCTGTCAAATTTGTGTAACCAGTAATTCTAATGAAGCAAGATGACTGTGGACAAGGACACTAAGGGCTTTGTATATACATCAGGGCCCGGCCCTTACCATCTCAATATGCTCTGTGCAAAGGCATGAATAAGAGTGTAGCTAATGATCTGTATACCAATGGAGAGATGAGATACTGTTGCAAGGAGGAAGGCTAGTATCATTAAGAACAAGTCTTTCTGAACACAATGTGATTAGTAGAGGAGAAAATAAAATTTGAAAGACCTGGATATCTCAAAGCTTCTTGGAGTCAGTGGCAATCTATCTCGAAAGTAACCCTATGATGTATTTCTATTTAACAGAAGAGGGACAACTGGAGAAATCACAGAAAGAATCAACATGGAAATTATTCGTTACATGTATGGAAATAACCTTTTGCCTATTTGATTTTTCCTTCAACTTCTATTCAAGTGGAGTGAATTTGTTATCTAATTTTGATTTCTTTCTTGGTACCTTTATTTATAACTACTATTTAAGATAAGTGCTTAAATTAATTTACCCTCTTGCTCATTTATTTGAGATTTGTTGCCTTATTATCACTTGACTTTCCTGAAAGGTATGGACAGAAGCTACCTCCAAAAAGTGGACGTCCCACAAAATTTTGTCCCACGAAACTGAGTGTCCCACTGCCTCTAGTACATAAGGACCAGTATTTTAAAATGAATCTCTCTGCCTTATATTTGACTCTAATGTTATAGAGGGTGGGAAAGATTCAATCATATGTAGTATTTATAAGAAAATGATTTTTTAAATGGTTGTATGATTCTTGGAGTATTCATCCAGAATAGTTTCATCCACATGAAAAATTAAACAGGTCAGGAGAGTAAAGAGGAGGGGAGAGAATTTGCAAATATTCATTTGAAATAAGCAGTAGTCTGAGTCTGAAACCATCCCCTTCCAACAGGAAAGGGTGTTTTAAAGTACCTGCCCCATCACATTAATAGGTGTGCAGATGGGAGACTTCAACAGAGCTACTTGGAGATTTCACTAATTGCATATTTTAGTTGGGAGTGCACAGAGTGAACCAGGGGCAGAAAAACCAGAAAATTCTGGGGGATGAGAAAAGTGCCAATAGCTTCTACAGTGGTAGATTCAAGAAAGTCTTGGCTGCTGCAATGTTTTTGAGACAAATGATGGAAGAGACTTTCCTGTGTGTTGGAGGAGGATGGTGGTGAAGGGAGAGTTAGTGCAGGGTTGTCCTGAGTCTAATCCATTAGAGCCACCAGAGGGACAAAAGGAAAAAGTAGCATGATGCTGGGAGAGAATGCTGGATCTCCAGAAGCTGCAAAAGGTGATGTAAGCTTCATGGGAGATGCACCAGTCCAGGCTGGGGACCCACAGGCCCATTGTCCCAGTAAAGAGGCTTATAAGAACCCACCACTTTTCCCATGAGAGAAGAGTCAGCTCTTTAAACACCTCCCAGGCTCAGATTGGAAGAGTAAGAACTTTTTTGTAACTCTTTTCCTCCCCCTTTGCATGGCCCAAACAGGAAGACCCTATGGCCCTACTGTCATGCTGTCAGAGAAAGGGTGGGGAGAGAGAGAAGCTGCCCACAGCCCATCCCTCAAGCACAAGGGGTTACCTGGAAGGAGTGATAGCTGGTGGAGGACAAGACTGAATGCTAAGTGAGGCTTTCAGTTGTTGGTATTCATGGGATTGGGTTTTCAAATTAGTGGATTTAGATTCTGTTTGTAACTGAAATTGGTTGTGATACATTTATTACTGTGGAGGTCATGTATCTGCTGGAGTTTTCATCCAGTTGCAGGGGGAAATAGATGGAAAAGACAAGAGAAAACAAAAATGTAGAATTTAGGTCACATCTAAGGACCCATGCTTGTCCTTTAAATCCATTATGTGTATTAATTACCCACTTATTATTCTTAAATCCCACAACAGAGGGTGTGGGATCTCCTGAAGTGATAGGGCTGAAGAGGAGATGGAAACAGCTAATGAGAGCACAGGTGGGGATTTCATCTTAGTGGGCTTCTCTGAGCGGCCCAAGTTAGAGCTGATCCTCTCTCTCTTTGTCCTGATGTTCTACACCATAACTCTTGTGGGCAACATGGCCATAATCCTACTCTCTATCCTGGATGCTGGACTTCATACACCCATGTACTTCTTCCTCAGAAACCTCTCTGTGCTTGACCTCTGCTTCACCACCAGCATTGTGCCCCAGATGCTGGTGAACATGTGGGGAGGTAACAAAAAGATCAGCTATGCTGGCTGCATGGTCCAGTACTGGGTGGCCTTGGCACTTGGCTCCACAGAGTGTGTGCTCCTTGCGGTGATGGCAGTTGATCGCTATTTTGCAGTTTGCTGGCCTCTACACTATACCTCCATCATGCACCCCAGGCTGTGCCACCTCCTGGCAGCAGCTTCCTGGTCCTCTGGTTTTGCTAACTCCTTTCTCCAGTCCTCAATGGCCATGGTGCTGCCTCTATGTGGAAACCGGCGTGTGGACCATTTCTTCTGTGAACTATTGATCATTGTTAAACTCTCCTGCGTTGATACTGGCCCGACAGAATCTAAAATGTTTATTGCCCGGCTAATCATCCTAGGCATGCCTGTCTCCATCATCCTGACCACTTACGTGTGCATCGCCAGGGCAGTAGTAAAAATGCGCTCAGCAGAGGGAAGGAAAAAGGCCTTTAGGACCTGTGCCTCCCACCTAATAGTAGTCTCACTCTTCTATGGGACCATTATGTTTTTGTATCTGCAGCCCAAGGACAACTACTCCCAGGACCAGAGCAAAGCACTGGCAGTGCTTTACATGATTCTTGCACCCACACTCAACCCTCTGGTCTACACACTGAGGAATAAGGATGTGAAGAAAGCAGTCAGGAACTTGATGGGGATGGAGCAGGTATAGGGAGATCAAGAATGGGAAGAAAGGTGAGGCAACCACTGGCGACACAACTTGTGGTGTACTTGCTTTAACTGCGCTTGTTTTATGTTTCTGTGAGGGGGTTGGAAAATCTGCTGTGTGCTCTTCTCTAGCTATTCCTGGGATCTTTACAGGGTGGGGACTCACCAGAAGGAAACCTAACCATCCCTTAAAGGAACCTCTGGCCAAGGCAATCTCCCCTGGCAAGTAATTCTGTGTCCCACTGTTAATGTTTTTCTATTTTCAATGCATGGTTACTAGCTTATTCAAATGCCACCAAACATACTCCTAGATGTTACAATAGCACCGATGATCACTCTGCTACATTTATTAAGCAGCTACATGGCCATAGAAGTTTCTTCATTTTCTCCATCACCACTTTCACTATACCATCATCAAAACAGTTGGGAAAATGGAGGATTTAGTCAGTAACATACAATGCAATACTTGTCCATCATGAATGAGTATATGTGGAACAAGAAAAAAGAATAAGAATCAAGTAGACAGAGACTACACAGTATACCAAGGATCCTGTTTCCTAGAATTGAAAGGAGTACCATGACTTCAAGGCAAGGCTTTAGGACATGCACATTTTATCTAATTTAGTGTTTGAATAATAAGAATAAACATGTTCGCTTGCTGGAGCTATAAGACAGTTTGTAAATTTTAAAATCACAAAAAAAACTGAATAAAGAGAACTGTGAGTTAAGTAGAGACAAGGCAACTGATGTCAATGAGATTCTAAACAGAATTATCTGCTTACTTTCATAGGAGAGAAGTGCAGAATTAAAAAGCACTATTTGAGTACAGAAGTGAAAGCAAAAGGAGTCAGGGGGCTTGATTTGCACAGCTACATCCAATGGTTTTCACACAACAATGATCCGTGGTTCCAAATCCACATTGGCATTAACAAGTTGCTCAGTAATTCTGTGGCCTAATATGGGACCCAAGTGCATCCTAATTTTCTGAAGTTTGTCTCAGCGTATAATGACATATCTTTGTAAGAGGAAGTCTGCATTAATTAAAACAAGACTTGAGAAAAACACCCTCTCATTTTCAGAAGAGCACAGTCTTTTCTTATGTGGTTCTGGATGTCATGCTATTATGACCAGCTACGATAGACTGGAGGCATTACTTTCTTAAATTGCTCATCCGTGTGCTTAGAAAGGAGCCTAACACTCTGTAAATAATTAATAGGTTGAATGAATGAATGGACTGAATGAATGCATGGATATGGGAAGATGTCAAAGTTTAGAATGCTACATGCAACATTTCATTCTATAGGATGAGCATTTTGTATTGGCAAGTGACTAAAGGTGCAGATTGAAAATAAAATTATCATATATATGACCAGCTGCAGCCATGTCTACTGAACTCCACTGTAATAACCACACTAAATCACAATAGGCAGGGATTAGTCCAAATAAAAATCATTACTTCAAAGGGAGAAAAAAAAACTGTAGTGTTTTAACAGCTTTTCAATTAGAGCAGTGGTTCTCAACAAGAGGCAGTTTTGCACCACTCCCACTCTTGCAGGGGATGCTTGCAATGTCTAGAGACATTTTTGGTGATCACAACCTAGGAGGGAGGTATTACTGGCATCTCGTAAGTAGAGACCAGGGATGCTGCTAAATATTGTACAATGCACAGGATAGTCTTCTACAACAAAGAACTATCCAGTCCCAAATGTCAACAGCGCTGAGGTTGAGAAGCCCTAAATTAGAGAAATAAATATTATGGATGTTCTGATCAAAGACATAACACTTATGAAGGCCACATATTCATGACAGTAGGTAAATTGATATCATTTGAGTTTTTATGAAGCCAGTGATCACTCGGTGTCAGAAAGGGTCTAACTAGGAAAATAGAAACAACTTTAAATATTTACAATGGAGGCCATTTAATGCAGAGCATTGGTGACACAAGTGATAAAAAAACTGCAAATCCAAACAGGAGATACTGAGGAAACCCTGAGATTAGTAACAGTATGAAGTTGCTAACATCCCTAGACTTAAGATAGAAGGAGAGTTGGTATTAGAAGAACCCAAGGGGCAGGGTCATCTGGAAGAAACTGCAACCAACATGGCAGGCCACTCTTGCAGGAACAGGAGCAGCCTTCCTCTACTACTGCCTGAGGTGCCAGCTGAAGTGGACTTGGAGGGGCTACTAGCTCACCTTATCCCTTTATTCTCTCCCCAGATATTCTATGGATATGGGAACCAAGGAAATACAGCCTGCAGGTTCATTAGCACCTCATCCCATCCCCACTCTACCCCACCACAAACTAAATAGATCAAGGAAGGGCAATAACTGTATCTGGAGATCAATACGCTTAGGGTTGTTACCATTAATCTTTATTACATTCTGCATCCATTCTTACCTTCTATGAATATTTCCTCTCATAGAAAATTCAGGCCCTTACCTTCATAGGCAACTCCCCACCTCTCTCCAGCAAGGGGGCCACATGTCCTGCAAGTTTTGTGTCCATCTCAAGCCCGTTATTTCAGGACTGTCCACTGTACTTTTCATCTCATCTGAGTAACTTCTCAGGGTTGATGGTCTATAAATAGAATAGAAAATAATTGGCTAATATAGACATAAAAATATCCATAACAGCCACAGTCTTCATTCCTGTAATGAGTCATGAGACCACTGCTGGTATTGATTTCAATCACATGATTTTATGATCCAGTTCATGTTATTTTTGCTTTCAAACACTACCTGGTCTACCAACCTTTTGTTTCTGGAAGCTATGAGCCTTTGTTGGACTGTCATAGTTTTTGAATGACGCTATCAAACATGGCAGTACTAAGACTTACCCAGAGAATTCCTTGGGTTCTAAACATAGTGTTTCTTATCCTCATTGTATAGGATGCAACACATCCTATACATGGGTTGCATACATGCAACCCATATAAAAAACCAATACTCTTAACTAATTGTCAGTTCAATGGAGTCATGGCATGAGGGCCCACCACACCAGGTGAGGTCATAACCATTGTGTCCTCTTGTTAACACACTTATCTTTTGAGAAATAAGCCCTCAAGAGCAGCACAGTTTAAGGTTGTGGGGATGGAAAGAAAAACTTAAGTGGGATATTAGCTGATGAAAGTATTCACACTCATTTCTGCTCCTTGATTCCCAGACCCATGTATTCCTTCTTTGGGGAAAAAGTATACTAGATATACAAAGCATATAATACATGATATATATACCCATAGGATGTTACATCAAAGCTGATGAGATAACATTTTTTTCAGTAGGTCATCCAAATTGTCTACCAGGGTACTTACTTCTAGATATTGTGGAACACGGAAAGAACAATGCCTTTTATGGACATGAAGTCATTGTTACATTTTTGTTATGTTGAAATGAGCTTGGAAGGGTGCTATGTGGAATACCATGATGATGAATGAGGCATTCCTTAAGTCCACAGATAATGATGCAGAAGCATAGCAGAGAAGGAAGGCAAATCCATATGTAGAATATGTCCTGTTACAGTGATGAAAATTTTTATGTTGGAATAAACCTGCCCTTAGAAAGATAGCTTGAGGATTCAGAAAATGACAGATAGGGCTCCATGTAAAACTTTAGTTTTTGCAGTGAATGCCCTCACATCTAGTGGTAGGCAGATCAACATAGTAAGGAAAAATCTATGCCACTGAGCCTGTGCATAGCTTCCATTCCCAGCCCCCCTGCCAATTTATACACAGGCCCACTGAATAACTATTGGAGTGGCTGAAGAAAGAGGCTGACTGATATCCACCCACATACTCAGAAATATTCTCACCTCCTGTGCCTCTTCTTAGAAGCTTCTCTATATATACCTTCCTCAGGGCCCATTAACAATCTGGGATTTGTTTCTTGAAAAGAAAATGTCAGAAGAGGATATGACTTTGCACTAAAACCCTAAGACTTTTTGTGTTATTTACCTATTGGGCTTTTTCAGAGGATCTACCCAGAATCCCTATTTGCCCTAACTTATGAAACATTGGAGTTGGATCTATTAGTCCTTAAAACCCACGTGGAAGACTGGCTTTTACTGTAGCCTGTATTTTCCATACAGCATTGAGACAGTCATGTGGACTAATGGGGGGGGGGGAGGGGAAAGCCTGGAGCAACGTAACCAAATATGGCATATCTTGCATTCCAAATCCAAAGTGGCTCAGCCACTGCTGTGACTCTTTCTTACAGGTAACTGTTCAAGTGTAGCACCTTTTTTTCACTTTAGGAGATTTAGGGGATATCTATTCATGCTCTACATGAATGAATGCTGCATTTCTTCCTTGAAATGATAGGCTCATGGGTCCTATCTCCTACCTGTTGTCATGCATGTATTTTATGAAGGCATAAGATACTCACAATTCAATGCATATCAGATCCATCTGGCCTGATGTCTAGTGGACAGCACAATGTACTGTAAGATTTTATTTGATCAGGGTTTCTATGGACTATATTTTGACAGAAGACAGAAGAGTTGAGATACCTCTGAGGAAACATGATAAAAATATACTGCTGTCCATTTCAAGTGAAATTGTACTGTTTTTGACAATCCTTGCTGATTTATATGGAGAAATTCTTATTTTCCACACAAGGAGCTGTGTTGATTTGCTCTAGCAAAGATGCCAAATATTCCACAGAAGCTACAATTTTTGTAACTTCCTGATTAACTTTAGGTAATCTATATTTGTTCCACAAGACCCAGTGGCCTTGGCATTAGGTAAACAAGCAAGTTAAATGGAAACAGGACAGTGATGATCCCTCTCCTATATTTAATGATGGTTGTAATCCCTGCAATTTTTACCAGACTTGCAATACTGGTTTTCTCTATGATTTTACTATAGAGAAATACTTCTAGGGGCTTCAACTTGGTTTTCTTGCCAAATTAGCTCTCCTTCCATATGCATTTATGTGAAAGAATATTTCCTTCAACTGTGTATTCAAGACCAGGAGAAATAAACACAGAATTAATCTATGCATGCACTAGACCAACTTTGACATGGATTTGGCCCAAACTCTATTTATCACATGACTTCTAGAAGTTCCCAGACTGGCCCTTCAAATTTGCATATTTTCCTTTGTCTAATGCAGAGTCACTGGTAAGTAATTGCAGATCCCTTTAAGGAAAGGTAAGAGACCTCTATGCTTCATTACCTTAATCTATAAAATGATAATTCCAATGTTTCACGTTTTTTAAATAGTCTTGAGGTATTTCTTTAACACTTACCATGTCATGAATTCATAGGAAGTGGGTTCCAGCAGCTCAGCCTCCTTTAGTTTTCACAAAGTATTCTTCTCTGGATGGAGTAGGCTTGCCTTTCAGTTGAAACCAAGTACCTTTCTCTTTGGCTTCTTCCGATTTCTGATCATTTTTCTCCACATATTTCGGGTAGTTATCTCAGCTCTTTGAGTGTTTAATATGCTCAATATGTACATTAATTTTCTTGGCAAGAATCTTGCCCTTAACTTGTTTGTTTACATCAATGCCAACAGCATCTGGGTGACACTGTAGACTCTTCTAGTTTTGCCATGTTAACATTTGTGAGGCACTCCTTTTTGAACAGTGCCCATTCCCTTGTGTCTACAATATCACTTTTCTTGTAGATTCACATATATGTGGACAAAGGAACAACTCCAACTCCTTTTTCTAAAAGGCCTAGAGAATATAGTGGGTGCCTCCCCTCTTTCCCTTTGTGTTGGTCATTTTGGCGAATTATTGGAAGATGGTGGTCTGGCCAAAAGGCAATAACAATTTATTTTTTTAATTTTTAATTTTTTTGTCTTTAGCATATTCCTATTACAACATTTTAGTAATTATTGCTATAAGTAGTTGTGTTTTTAAATTAAGTTTTTATTTTAATTCCAGTTAGTTAATATTCAGTGTAATATTAGTTTCAGGTGTACATATAGTGATTCAACACTTCCATACAACACCATGTGCTCATCACAAGTGCACTCCTTAATTCCCATAAACTGTTTAACCTATCCTCCCACCTGCCTCCCCTCTGGTAATCATCAGTTTGTTCTTTATAGTTAAGAGTCAGTGTTCTAGGGGTGCCTGGGTGGCTCAGTCGGTTAAGTGTCTGACTTCAGCTCAGGTCATGACCTTGTGGTCCATGAGTTTGAGGCCCGCATTGGGCTCTGTGCTGACAGCTCAGAGCCAGGAGCCTGCTTTGGATTCTGTGTCCTCCCCTCTCTCTGCCCTTCCCCCTCTTGCACTCTGTCTCTCTCTCTCAAAGATAAACAAACATTAAAAAAATCAGTGTTCTATAGTTTTCAGAGTACAGATCTTTCACCTATTTGGCTAGGTTTATTACTAGGGATCTTATGGTTTTGGTGCAATTGTAAATGGGGGTTGATTCCTTAATTTTTTCTTTCTTCTGTTTCATTATTGGTGTATAGAAATGCAACAGAAATGCATCTGTACATTGATTTTATATTTTGTTATTTTACCTGAAATCACTTACCAGTTCTAGCAGTTTTTTGTGGAGGCTTTCAGGTTTTCTACATAGAATATCATATCATCTGCAAATAGTGAAAGTTTTACTTCTTCCTTGCTGACTTGGATACCTTTTATTTCTTTGTTTTGTCTCATTGCTGTGGCTAGGATTTCCAATACTATGTTTGATAACAGTGGTGACAGTGTTCCTGACCACAGAGGAAAAGTTCTGAGTTTTTCCCCATTGAGGATGATGTTACCTGTGGTTTTTCATAAATGGCCTTTATGATCTTGAGGTGTGTTCCCTCTAACCCTACTTTATTAAGGGTTTTTATGATGAATGGATGTTGGACTTTGTCAAATGCTTTTTCTGCATGTATTAAAATGGTCATATGGTTCTTATCCTTTCTCTTATTGATTTGATGTATCATGTTGATTGATTTGCGAATATTGAACAACCTTGCAACCCATTGATCAACTTAAATGATTCTTTTAATGTACTGTTGGATTGAATTTGCTAGTATTTTGTGAATTTTTGCATCCATGTTCATTAGGGATATTGGCCTGTAGTTCTCTTTTCTTTTTTTTTTTTGTAGTGTCTTTATCTGGTTTTAGTATTAGGGTAATGCTGATCTTGTAGATTGAATCTGGAAGTTTTTCTTCCATTTCTTTTTCTTTTTTTTTTTTTTTTGGAATAGTTTGAGAACATGCATTAACTATTCTTTTTTTTAATATATGAAATTTATTGTCAAATTGGTTTCCATACAACACCCAGTACTCATCCCAAAAGATGCCCTCTTCAATGCCCATCACCTACCTTCTCCTTCCTCCCACCCCCCATCAACTCTCAGTTTGTTCTCAGTTTTTAACAATCTCTTATGCTTTGGGTCTCTCCCACTCTAACCTCTTTTTTTTTCCTTCCCCTCCCCCATGGGTTTCTGTTAAGTTTCTCAGGATCCACACAAGAGTGAAACCATATGGTATCTGTTTTTCTCTGTATGGCTTATTTCACTTAGCATCACACTCTCCAGTTCCATCCACATTGCTACAAACGGCCATATTTCATTCTTTCTCATTGCCACGTAGTACTCCATTGTGTATATAAACCACAATTTCTTTATCCACTCATCAGTTGATGGACATTTAGGCTGTTTCCACAATTTGGCTATTGTTGAAAGTGCTGCTGTAGACATTGGGGTACAAGTGCCCCTATGCATCAACACTCCTGTATCCCTTGGGTAAATTCCTAGTAGTGCTATTGCTGTCTCTTGCCCACTTTTAAATCAGATTTATGTTTTTGTGGTAAGTTGCATAAGTTTTTTGTATATTTTGGATATTAACCCCTTATCTGATATTTCATTTGCAAGTACCTTCTCCCATCCAGAAGGTTGCCTTTCTGTTTTGATGATGGTTGCCTTCACTGTGCAAAGGCTTTTATATTGATGTAAGCCCAATAGTTTATTTTTACTTTTCTTTCTCTTTCCTGAAAAGACATATCCATAAATATGTTGTTAAGGCTGATGTCTGCAGGAATTTTGTGGTTTCACATATCACATTAGGCTTTAATCCATTAGTTTTGTGTATGGCTTGAGAAAGTGCTCCAATTTCATTATTTTACATGCAGCTGTCTAGTTTTTCAAAACCATTTATTGGAAGGATTATCTTTTCCTCATCATATAGTCTTGCCTCCTTAATTGACCATATGGTTCAGGCTTATTTCTGGGCACTCTATTCTGTTCCATTCATCTCTCTATTTTTCTGCCAGTAGCATGCTGCTTTAATTACTGTAACTTTGTAGTATGTCTTAAAATCTAGAATTGTGTGCTGCCCAGCTTAGTTCTTTCTCAATATTTCTTTAGTTATTCAAGGTGTTTTGTGGTTTTGATAAAATTTTAGTATTACTTGTTCTAGTTCCATGAAAAGCGCTATTAGAATTTCGACAAAGATTGCATTGACTGTATAGATTGCTTTGAGTAGTATCGTCATTTTATTTATTTAATTTTCAAAGTTTATTTATTTATTTTGAGAGAGAGAGAATGAATCAATGAATGAATAAGTGGGTCAGAGGAGCAGAGGGAGAGAGGAAAAGAATCCCAGGCAGGCTCCATGTTCAGCATGAAGACTGATTCTGGGCTTGATCCCTCCAACTGTGAGATCATGACCTGAGCTGAGACCAAGAGTTGGAAGCTCAACTGACTGAACCACCTAGGTGTCCCAGTATGGACATTTTAACCATATTAATTCTTCTGGGCGCCTGGGTGGTCAGTTGACTGAGCGTCCTGCTTCGGCTCAGGTCATGATCTCACAGCTCGTGAGTTCGAGCCCCGCGTCGGGCTCTGTGCTCGCAGCTCAGAGCCTGGAGCCTGCTTCTGATTCTGTGTCTCCCTCTCTCTCTGCTCCATCCCCACTAATGCTCTGTCTCTCTCTGTCTTAAAAATAAATAAAACATAAAATAAATTTAAAAAACATGTTAATTCTTCCAATCTATTAGCATGGTGTGTGTGTGTGTGTGTGTGTGTGTAATTTTTTTGAAAAATACACTTATGTTCTCACATTTCTGGAGGTTGAAGGTCCAAGAGCAAGGTACCTGTAGGGTTGATTTCTTTTGAGACCTATCTCTTTGACTTGAAGATGATCACCCTCTTGCTGCTTCTTCAGATAATTGTCTCACTGTGCATATGTGCCCCTGGAATCTCTTGGACTGTATGTACTAATCAACTCTTTTTAAAAACTTTTTATTTAAATTCCAGTTAACATACAGTGTGATATTACTTTCAGGTTTACTGAAACACTTCCTGCATCACCCAGTGCTCATCACAAGTGTACTTCTTAATCCCTATACACTATTTCGCCCAATCCCAACACCCACCTCCCCTCTGGTAACCATCAGTTTGTTCTCTATAGTTAAGAGTCTGTTTCTTGGTTTGCCTCTCTCTATTTATTTTAATTGTAGCATTATCTAAAATAGCTCAGTGTTGGAAACAGCTCAAGTGTTCATCAACTGATAAATGCATAAAGAAGATGTGGTTATATATACACAATGGAATATTACCAGCCATAAAATGGAATATATATACACAATGGAATATTGTATATATACAATGGAATATTACCAGCCATAATGAAATCTTGCCATTTGCAATGAGTGGATTGAGCTAGAGAGTATTATGCTAAGTGAAGCAAGTCAGTGAAAGACAAATAGCATATGATTTCACTCATATGTGCAATTTATGTAGCATGGTATATCTTTCCATTCGACTATGTCATGTTCAATTTCTTTCAACATATTATAGTTTTCAGAGTATAGATCCAGACTTTTGGTTGTTAAAACTTGTTTTTATTATTAATTCAATTTCATGAGTAATAATCAGTCTGTTGAAAATTTCTATTTCTTCTTGGTTCATATTAGAAATGTGTGTGTGTGTGTTTACATTTATCCATTCTTTCTAGATTGAAAAGTTTGTTGACATATAATATTTTCTTACAATCCTTTGTGTGTCAGTTATTTTTCCTGCCTCATTTCTGATTTTATTTATTTGACTCCTCTGTCTTTTTTTATTGATGAGTCTGGCTTGAGATTTGTCAGTTTTGTTGTATTTTGAAAGAATCAGCTCTTGGTTTTATTGAAATTTTCTATTTCTATTTCAGTCCCTATTTCATTTATTTCTGCTTGAATCTTTATTATTTCCACTTTCTACTAGATTTGGGCACTATTTGTTCTTCATTTTCTACTTCCTTTAGGTGTAAAGTTAGGTTGTTTATTTGAGATTTTTCTTGTTTCTAGAGAAGGCCTGTATTGCTATAAACTTCCCTTTTAGAACTGCTTTTGCAAGGATTTTTGATCATTGAGTTTTCATTTTCATTTGTCTCCACATATTTTTTGGTTTTCTCTTTGATTTCTTTGTTGATCCAGTTATTGTGTAGTAGCATGTTGCATATCTTCACATCTTTTTTTCCCCCAGTTTTTTTTCTTGTAGTTTATGTCTCATTTTATACTGTTATCATCAGAAAAGGTGCTCAACATGATTTTAATCTTCTTAAGTTTATAGGGCCACTGCTTTTGTGGCCTAATATGTGATCTACTATGGAAAATGTTTCTTGTACACTTGAAAAGAATGTGCATTCTGTTGTTTTTGAATGAAATGTTCTGCATATCTCTGCTATGTCCATCTGGTCTGGTGTTCCATTTATAACCACCGTTTCCTTGTTGACTTTCTGCCTGGAGGATCTATCTGTAGATATAAGTGGGGTGTTGAAGTCTTCTATTATTATTTATTACTGTCAATTTTTCCCTATAAGTCTTTAACTGTTGCATTATGTATTTAGGTTCTTCTCTGTTGGGTGCATAGATATTTACAATTGTTATAAACTCTTGTTGTATTGATGCCTTCATCACTATGGAGTGTCCTTCTTTGTCTCTTGCTATAGTCTTTGTTTTAAAGTCTATTTTGTCTGATAAAAATATTGCTAACCTGCCTTATTCTTTTTTTTTAACTTCCATTTGAATGGAATATGTTTTTCCAGCTCCTCATTTTCAACCTTGATGGTTCTTTAGGTCCAAAATGAGTCTCTTATAGGCAACACATAGATGGGTGTTTTAAAAAATTCATTTAGTCACCTTGTATCTTTGATGGAACACCTAGCTCATTTACATTTAAGGTAAGTATTGATAGACATGTACTTATTGTCATTTTGTTCATTGTTTTCTGGTTGTTTGGTAGCTCTGCCCTCTTCTTCTCTTTCTCTCTTCTTTTGTGGTTTATTGGCTTTTCTTATGTTAAGCTTGGCTTTCTTTCTCTTTATTGTTTCTGTATCTAACACGGGCTTTTGATTCATCATTACCACTAGGTTTATGTATAACACCTTATTTGTATAGCAGTCTATATTAAATTGATGGTCACCTAAGTTCAGAGTCTAAAAGAACTAAATTTTTATGGAGTTATTATTCTAACTGTATTCAATTTTAGGGCAGATATTTCTTCCGAGTTAATTTATCCCTTTATCATTATTATAGTTATCTCCATCATAACCACATAATTTTGTCTCATATTTTATATGTTTAATTTAGCTTTATGTCAATTAGCCTACTGTAGTTTTTTTTCCTTTTTAATTTCAATCTTTGAGTGTCTTCATGCATTAGTTATTTCTATTGTAAAAAGAATGTAGTTGAATTGTGTTACATAATTAGTAAATCTTTGTATTCTGGCTCTAACCCCCAGTTTTCTCTTTCCCAAGGAGCTTTGAAGCACAGAGGTCTGTGCTGTAAGAGTCACAAATGTGCTGAGAGCAGCTGCACTTTTAGCATGAAGCTTACTACTTTTTCATCAGATTAACTTTATATTTATTTGAGGCAGTTATTAAAAATTGTTTATGAGAATTTTACTGAGAATTTTGACTGTTTTCAAGAAAAAATTAATTTTCTATTTATCATTCTGTGATATATAAGAATTGCTAAGTACTTTGATAAAAGTATAACACTGCCCACATAAAAATATTAGCTATTGACACAACAATATGCTTATACAAAATAGAATGTGTAAGAATTCAAGAAATACTTCTAGTGATGTAAATAGATACAAAATTGTGCACA
This sequence comes from Prionailurus viverrinus, assembly GCF_022837055.1. Classification (NCBI taxonomy): domain Eukaryota; kingdom Metazoa; phylum Chordata; class Mammalia; order Carnivora; family Felidae; genus Prionailurus; species Prionailurus viverrinus. Next base: position 90,033,670 of record NC_062561.1, on the reverse strand, counting down.
CACAAGGTAACATGGGGTTTTATGAAGTATTTGAGAATGGGCAATACTTTTGTGCTCTGGGGAATGGTGATCAGTATTCACAGAGTGAAGGGAGCATGGTTATGTACACTTATATATCACACTCCATGATTAAACTAGACATAATCAGCAGCATATGGTAAATTCAAGCATTGTTTGGATCCAAAATATACAACAGTGCAGATATAAAATTTTTTGTCTAGTGAAGGCAGTCCAGCATAATCCAGCAATTGTAGTTACTGTACTTTAACTGATAGATATGTCTCATTATGGAGGAACTCTTAGAAATAAGGGTATCCAAGTAATCATAGGTATGAATTTTTGACAATAATTTTAGGAAAGGACAAAGAGTGCTCTGGCTAGGTGCAACAGTTCCAAACATTTCATTACATGTATCTAATCATTTATTTTCTCTGTTCACTTCGATGATTTGAAGAAATTCCCAAAGTAAAAATTATTAATGCATTCTCAGAATTTTACCTCACTAAAATTATGGAGTGGGAACATCTAATCACATGCCCCTTTGTATCTGAGAAGTGTGTGAGGGTGTTCGAGACTCTGAGAGAACCGTCTCATATTTACAAAAGCACAGTTCAGAAATGATCATCTGTTATTACTTTTGAGCAACACAAATGGAAAAATCGCTGGCAAACAACAGGAGAAAAAAAATAATGATGTTCTGTAATCCTTGTACATTATAGCTGTACATTATGTAAATAGTAAGGCAGCTGATAGTCCAGTAAAAGAAAACAAAGCAGCTCACCAGTGCCAGGATTGTGTGGGTGGCCTTGGTTTCAGGAGAGGGTCTTGGGCAGAGGCTGGTCTTGTGGAGATGCTGGATTACCTTGTGATGTGTGAAGAGGAACTTTACCGCTACACATTTGAGTAGATCATAAGGAACATACACAGGAAATCTCATAAGACCTTGCCCCCTAGAAAAGCAGTCTGTGGAAGGAGATCAGACTTTTTCCCACTATGTCAGAGAAAACACTTGTCCGATCCCAGTAGTGTTGTACGGGGCCACAGCACTTATGAGGACATGGATGTAGATTAACATGTTGGTGATCCAGAAAGAAAAGAAGACAGGAAAAATGTATGAGGAGATTTTGGGTTGAGCCCCGCCCACCTAGAGTTGCTGGGAATGATAATTATGGCTTGAAAAATACTCAGGGAAGATGTGGTGCAGAGGGAAAGACCCCAGGTGACTCTGTATAGGTACAGCACTGCCTTGCAACCAATGTCATCCAGAAATTTCTTACTCCAAAGGCATTCATTATTTCTGGGATTGCACTGAAAAGAATTGTCATGACATTAGATAAAGTTAAATGGGTAAATATCAAGTTTATAGGTTTCTTTGTATGGGGCTGGGCAAGAACGTGTTGATGAATAACACCACTAGCAATGTATTTCCAATAAAACCAATTCCAGTTTGAGACAGAAAGAACATTCCTAAAATAGGCTCATTTGAAATCATTATAATAATTGGCTCTTATACTATGGATCGTCTCCTCCACAACTCAAGAGGGCACTGAAATGATTTTTAAGCCTAATGGAAATAATAGAACTCTAAGAAGATTCCATGATGTATGATCACTCTGAGCAGAAGATTGTGTGAATGTTCTGTAACAATATTGAGGAAATTAATAATCAGTTTCGGAGGTAAATGTCAGGAATTGTAAAAGTTACTTCACAGAAACATTAGGGTTAAGACAAACATGCTTATTTATAAAAAAACTTCTCAAAAAAAAACTTCTCAAAAATAACTTGAATTTCCCAAGGGAAAATATTTATGCATTAAAAACAATATTTATACGATTTTATGTTCTATGTATATGTTCTGAACTTCATTTCTATATTTTGAAAGCATTTCAATCTATTGTCATGAACCACAGAAAATTTTAATGTATTTTAATGTCAACTATTATGTTGCTACTATAGTTGGCATTCATCATTTTTTATTATTATTTTTTATTAGTTTTCTTTATTTTTGAGAGGCAGAGAGAGACAGAGTGTGAGTGGGGGAGGGGCAGAAAGAGAGGGAGCCACAAAATCTGAAGCAGGCTCCAGGCTCTGAGCTGTCAGCACAGAGCCCGATGTGGGCCCAAACTCACTAACCGTGAGATCATGACCTGAGCTGAAGTGGGTCGCTCAACTGACTGAGCCACCCAGGCACCCCGACATTCATCATTTTTGTTGTCATTCATCAGAAGAAGACTCCATCCCCAGAGTCACATCCTACCATCAGGCTCTGTAAATGCCTCTTTCTGACCCTACTGCTCATGTTTCCCCAACTCCAATATCCTACCAATGTACACAGTAAATATATTTCAGTACATGGGTCAATTCATTGCATCCTGAAAATTCACTTCATTTCTTCATTCTACCCTGAAGCCACTGCTTCAGTTGAGACTCTCTCAGGTAGTGGAATCTTTGTCTCCCCTCCACTCCTTTTTACCAGGCTTGTATGTAACAACATTCTCTTTGATCACTAGCATTTGCAGATAATTTTCCATCCCTCCAGCTTTGAAACATTTGCTATCAGTCTATATCCATCACAGTGCCTGTAGAAATAATCTGCTGACTCAAGTCACCCACCTCCATGGCTCCTGACTTAGTATGATACTTCCCAACTCAACCCATGTTATGTCTTAGTGATTGTAGATCCACGCCAATGGGTTAGCATGATAGCCTCAGTCTCTGACATTTGTGATCTCCTCTCTTCCAACACTCCTGGCTCACCTGCGACCCCCTCCTCTCTCTTTTGCTTACACACTAGCTGTTGTCATTACCAATATAGTAAACTTATTATGTCATTTTCAAGCCTCACATTGCCCTATTACCAGCTATTTCCACTTAGTCTATCTAATCTTTGACTTTAATATTACTTTGTTATCATCAGGGTCTGAAAATCTTGACTCTCCATAACTTTGTCACAACTTCTCCTTACCTAAACTTCCACAAGCCAGCATTATAATCACTTCCTGCAAAAATATGTGATTCCATCCTTTTTTTCCCCACTTCACACTCCTCATCACATGAAAGACAACTTGCATTAAATCTAGCATTTTTCCTCGTCCATGGCATCCTGGTCAGATAAACATGGATGGAGAAAAACATAAAACAGTGTATGTGAAGTTATACCAAATTCCTCAATACTAAGTCCGGTGGGCTTCTTTCTCTTCCCAGAACACATAGAAATTTTTGATAGCATTTCTACTGTATTCACTTTCTCACTTCCCTTGATCACTATTTAATAACATTTTCTCTATTCTCAAAACACCAACATATGCTCTGCCAGTGTCGTTTTTTTTTTTTTTTTTTTTTTTTTTCTCAACATTTTTATTTATTTCTGGGACAGAGAGAGACAGAGCATGAACGGGGGAGGGGCAGAGAGAGAGGGAGACACAGAATCGGAAACAGGCTCCAGGCTCCGAGCCATCAGCCCAGAGCCTGACGCGGGGCTCGAACTCACGGACCGCGAGATCGTGACCTGGCTGAAGTCGGACGCCCAACCGACTGCGCCACCCAGGCGCCCCTCTGCCAGTGTCGTTTTGATGCCATGTTGCATATTTTTATCGATATATATTTGATGTGTAGTAGTATGACAGTGTTAGGTGTACTACATAAAATTTTATATTTGTATATATCACAAAATGATCACCACAATAATTCTGGTTAACATCCATCACCACACATAGTTATAAATTTTCTTCCTTGTTATGACAACATTTAAGATCTACTCTTTTAGCAGCTTTCAAATATACACACTATACTAACTATACTAACTATAGCCATAACTATTACTATAACTATAGCCATACTAACTATAGCCATTACTAACTATAGCCATAACACTGCAAATTATAGCTCCATAATTTATTTCTTTTATAACAGGAACTTTGTACCTTTTTACCATGTCAGCTATTTCTCCAATCTCCTGAACCTCACCTCAGGCAAACACCAATCTGTTCTTTTTATCTATAAATTCAGTGGGATAAGTTTTAAATTTTTTGATTGCACATATAGCTGAGATCATACAGGGCTTGTTTTTCACGCTCTGACTTATTTTATGTGGCATCATGTCCTCAAGGTTCATCCAGGTTTTCACAGATGCAAGAATTCTATTTTTAATGGCTGAATAATATTCCATTGTATTCAATGAATTCCATTGATCATATCTATCTATCTATCTATCACCTATCTTTTATCTATCATCTATCTATATCTGTATAACTTTATTTTATTTATTCATTCAACCATTAGTGAACTTCATATTTCATTTAGAAAAGAAATCAGTGAAAAGACTCCTTCAAAATAATCCCACCACTACATCATACCTTTTTTATATCCTTGCTGAGAAAAGCACCCTTCTCCTCTGGTACTGTGAATGAATTGTCTATGTTTCTAATTATAGCTAATCCATCCACTTGTGCAATAAATCTGGAACTCTCCTTCTTGCTAAGACCCTCTCTTCTGTTATTCCTTTACCTCATGCCTTATAAAAAAATGTTTCCCTCCACATGCAAATGTACTGCCTTTCTTGCACATTTCTTAAGTCATTGCTCTCTTCCTGTTGAGGGATACGCCTCTAATCACCTTTACTCCCTGTCTCCAGTTTCTCACATCTCAGTTGCTCTTGATCCCGGGAAGTGCTGGACTAGAAAAATGTCTGTAAGTTCTTCCTTTCGTTGTAATGGGATGTGTGGTTCCAATCAAGAGATAGCCTTTTCCTTTGCACCTTGAATATAGGTTGGCCTTTGACACACTTTGGCAAGTCAGTGTGGGGTAAATGTGACACAACCAGGCTCTTGATAAATGCCTGCAGGCAAGCCTTGCTCTTTGCCCATCATACCACCTTGTGAAACAGCCTATCCTATTAGAGGATGAGCAAGACATATGGAAGATATTTTCAGCTAATTTCCAGAATTTTATGTGAGACCATTGCATTCTAAGGAAAATTAGAACCCATATGGGACACCAGTCATTTTCTAGTCAAGATATGCCCACACTCTCATGAGAGAGTTCACAAAGAAGTGAAAGGGGTGAGACTCAAAAGTCACACATGGTCTGATTCCGTTTATATGAAATATCCAAACATGCATAAATCTGTAGACAGAAAGCAGACATTGGTTTCCAGGGAATGGAGGGAGGGAGGAGAGAGGAGTGACTGGGGATTCTGTGGTTTTCTTTGGGAGTGATGAAATGTTTCGAAGCTTAATGTGAGCTGTGGTTGCACAACATTGCAAATGTAGGTTCCACTGAATGGCACAAAATAAGATGGCTAATGTTATGTTTTGCTAATTTCATCTCAATAATGTATATAAATATACATATAAATAATGTAAGCTATATACACCAAGGTATAAAGAGAATAATATATCATAAACACTTTAAATTTCTCAGATATTCTAAGATGCCTTATATTTAAGAAATCTATTAACATAATTGTCCATACTAATGCCTGAAACATGAAAGGCACATGATATTTTAGCAAGAAAGGTACACTCATGTATATTTAACATGCATTTATGACAAAATAAAACCCTATCGTATATTGTAAATACAAAGAAGATTTTAAATTTATGCAAGAAAGATAGCTAATATAAACATAGAACAAACAATAAATTATGGTACCCAACTAATTCTCTTTTAAGTGAGAAGTGTAAGTGCACTGCCTATTATGTCCCCGTTTTTTATTGCATTGGGGCTCTTAACATATGTGGAAAAGAATTAAAAGAAGGATAAGCATTCCAAAAACCAAAAATGTGATTGTTCTTATTAATTGATGATAATATGGTCTACACTGAAAATAAGTTTAAAACTCTAGAGAAAAATATTACAGTAGGTAGCACAGCTACTTATTTTAACAGGTATTTCCATAGATAATGTAATTTTAGAAACTATAAGATTTAGGATGACAATAACAGTGTGAGGTAACTTCAAATTTATGTGAGAATTTCTATAATAAACTGCAGAAGTCAATTGAAAACTGTTAAGACAGAAATAGTAGTAGCACATAGGATGTTTATAAATCAGAATACCCAATATCATGAAGTGCCACATGTCAACCATATTTAAAACTCATTGCAACTGCCCACAAAATCTAAATCACTTTCTTACATTGACTTGGAAAATTTGTATGTAAATTTTGTTTTTGAGATCAGAGACAAGAGGCAAGAAACATGAACAGGAAAACAAGGCAGTAAAAATTGCACATATTTTTGTGATGAACACTGCATGTTGTATGGAAGTGCTCAGTACACCTGAAACTAATATTACACTGTGTGTTAACTAACTTGTGTTAAGATTTGTTTTTAATGTTTATTTTTGAGAGAGAGAGAGAGAGAGAAAGAGAGAGAGAGTGCGCTACCCAGGAGGGGCAGGGAGAGAGGGAGACACAGAATCTGAAGCAGGCTCCAGGCTCTGAGCTGTCAGCACAGAGTCATGATGTGGGGCTGGAACCCGCAAACTGTGAGATCATGACCTGAGCCAAAGTCCAACGCTTATCTGAGCTACCCAGGTGCCACAACTAACTTGGTTTTAAATAAAAACTTCTAAAACATAAAAAATAAAAATAATAAAAATAAAATAAAAAGCAATGTTTAAATAAATTAATAGATCAGTGGAAGAGATGAAAGAAAATAGAGAGAAAGGGAATAGAAATTAAGAGACAATGTTTAATCAAGGTGGAAAGGTAAAGAGAAATAATAAATATGAAGGTACAAGTAGAATTAAAAAAGACAAAAGGATGAGAGTAGTGGCATGCCAGCAGGGAAATCAGCTAAAGAAAACAAGGGAAAGAGAGAAAAAAAATACAATTGAAAACAAGCAAGAAAATAAAGAAAATTGTGCAAATAAAAAAGCACAGAGAAAGGATTGTAGAAAAAATGAAGCCTAATAATAAATAAAAAATATTAGGATACATATCAGAATAATTAAAAAACATGAAATGGGGAATTTTAGGAAAGCAAGAAAAAAGAATAATGTGTGAGAAGCTTTGGTTTCTAAGTAAGAATTTGATATGAGAATAATTTAGATAGTATTGTGGAGACCCGTTGAATTCTCCAAGTTAATGTGATTTTATTTTTATTTTTATTTTATTTTTAACTCCCAAGTGAATATTACTTTAGAGCAAACACATTTGAGATTCAACGGCTGCAGGAATAAGCCTCCTAGAGGCTTTCCTTTATCACTAAAGTCAGGAACGACTGAGAAAGAAACTTTTATAAATTCCCTTCTCTGATGGTGTTTTATGGTCCTGAGAAAGAAAGAAAATACTACTTGCACCTGCATAAAAAGTGATTATACAAATTTCTTATCTTTTATTTGTTCTCTTCAAAACCCATTTATTCTTACCATAGAAGCCTTTCTCTCCCCTCTTTCTTTTTTTGAGGTTGAGTATATGAACTCCTATTTTAGCCATTTATGAGCTACTTCTTTTATGAACTCCCATAAGCATGTGAATAATTTTTTTTTTGCTTTTTCTCTTGTTCTTCTTTTATTGATTTAATTTGCAGGCCCTCATAACCAACATAAGAGGGTAGAGGAAGAGGCTTTTCTCCTCAGCATGATCGGTAAGAAATAGTAAAACTCAAAAAGGATATAAATTTATGTAATCTAAAAATCAGAAGGCACTCACAAGTAGAGAAATATTATGACAAAGCAATGGAAAGTAGAGAAATGACACCAACACAATAGAGACAAGAATGAGAAAATAAAAGGAAAGGAGGTTTTTACCATATGTGGAAAGCAATGGAGAAATGAATTAAAAAAACTAATATTCAGTTAATGTAAGGAGTCGTGAGTTTTAAAGGAAAGAGGAGGCAAGAAGAGAAGAGGGCATGATATAAAGAGAGAGGAAGAAAAGGAGACACCAACAGCAGACACTAAAGATGGGAAAGGGTAGACTGAAGTAAGAAGAGAAAAAGAAAGAAGAATGAATAAACACAACATAACTTTATACTAACTTGTGTAAATAAGAATGAGAGAAGAAAACTTTTACTGGAAATGCTTCTTAAATAAATGCAGCTGTTTATGTTTCAAGTTAGTTTTTGAATCTGAATTTTACATAAAAAAAATATGTGAGGTCTGGACTGAAGTAAAATCCTTGATTTTCATACATCTTCATATTTTTTGCCATACAAAATGGGTTTATACAATTATTTTTAGTGACTTATTAATAAGTTTTCCAAAAGAGATTCAGAAGAATTGTGATTGAGAGGGACAATATACAGGACAGATTCAGAGCAAAAAAACTTAGTTTGAATATTCAAAAATTTTGGATCTTAGAATATTAGCATATATGTCAGAATAGAATAGGTATGAGTGGTCATTCATACTCTGATGGAGATGGTAGTAATGCATGAAATGGTTTCATGTTAAGAATGTAAATGATTATAGAAAGGAATATAATATAAGCACTTAACAGAAGGGAGTGAAAGAAGGAAGAAATGAAATGTCAAAAGTAGAAGAGAAGAGGAAAAGCAGGGAGCAAGTCAGGAGTACATTTAAAATAGAATTGCAAAATGGGGCATCTGGGTGGCTTAGTCGGTTGGGCGTCCGACTTCAGCTCAGGTCATGATCTTGCAGTCTGTGTGTTCAAGCCCCGCATTGGGCTCTGTGCTCAGAGCCTAGAGCCTGTTTCAGATTCTGTGTTTCCCTCTCTCTCTGACCCTCCCCCATTCATGCTCTGTCTCTCTCTGTCTCAAAAATAAATAAACGTAAAAAAAAATTAAAATAAATAGAATTGCAAAAACAATAAATAAATTAACGATTGAGGGGTGCCTGCCCCTGGGTGGCTCAGTCAGTTAAATGTCTGACTCAACTTCAGCTCAGGTGATGATCTCATGGTTTGTGAGTTCCAGCCCCCATCAGGCTCTGCACTGACAGCGTGGAGCCTGTCTGGGATTCTCTCTCTCCCTCTCTCTCTCTGCCCCTGTCCCCCACTCTCTCCCTCTCTCTCTCAAAATAAATAAACTTAAAAAAATTAATCAAGGGGTGATAAATGAGAACTTTTGAGAACAACCACGAAAGATGGAAGATAGTAAAGGTATAAACAAAAAAATATTGATTAATTAAAAAAATACAAATATTAACATAAAAGATAAGTTTGAAGACTGTAAGAGAAATAATAAGTAATTTTAATCACAACACTGAGAATTATAAAGGAAGAGCAATGACAGGAGAATTCAGCAAAATAAAAAGAGGAATAAGAAAGACTGATGAGGGAAATGGAATAGTAAAGAAACGATAAGAAAAAGAAAAGGATACAGGAGTGTGGGTGCAGAAACACAGAGAAAGGAGACTTACCTTTAAGCACAGGCAAAGTATTCAGCAGAAAATGTACTTGACATAAGAAAGGATTAAGGAACCAAAATTCCTGCAAAGAATGGCCAGGTCTCTCCCTGCATGCAAGAGCTGCACACAGGGAGGGGACTTACTGAGTCTGAGCTCCTCAGCAGTTCAGGAGGCACCTCTGATGGGCTCCAGCTGGATGCAGCTGCCTGGATCCAGGGCTATGAGGGGCGGGTTGCTTCATCCCCAAGGACTGAAAAAACCCATTTGTGCACAGTGAACTTTCTGATTTGTCCAGAGGAATCACAAATTACTCTGTGAGTTGCAGAGGGTTCTCTTGATAAATTTGGAAGTGTTTTTAATCATAGTCAGCACCTGAGGTCACAAACATCTCTTCTAATTTTCAAAGAAGTTATTCTGAGGAGTTCTAGAAGACTAGAGGAGAAAGTAAACTCAGAGTGTTCATTGTTTTCACCCGCTAGAAAGCAGGGTGTTTTTGTTTGTTTAATCTAGTCAAAGTACAGCCATCCAGAGAGTAATTTCTTTCCTCAGACACTTTAGTATTGATCCATAATTTATGTTGGAGCATCTAAACCTCTATTGATTCAATTAAAAAGAAATATAAGTGCTAAGGTTCTGGGGCTACTAAACCAACTGAATTTTTAATTGAAAACCTAATACATATAAGTGCTTTAATTAATGTAACTATATAATTAAAGCAATTTATTGTTTTTTTTTAATTTTCCTTGTGTAAATTTGTGCAATTTGTACAGTTGTCAAAATCTTGCATTTTGTAAAAAAGCAATCAGCCTGAAAAATAAATGACCCCGAAATTCATTTTGTGTCTAGTTTAATGAGATAAGGGCTGAGCTCAGAATTTTTTGTACAAAACTATCAACACAGGGGCACCTGGGTAGGTCAGCAGGTTGAGTGACCCTCTCTTGATTTCAGATCAAGTCGTGATCCCAGGGTGGTGGGATGGAACCCTGTGATGGCTCTGTGCTGAGCATGCAGTGCTTAAGATTCTCTCTCTCTCCCCCTCTGCTCTTCTCCCGCTCACATGCTCTCTGTCTCTCTCTAAAAATTATATATATATATATATATATATATATATCAACAGAATCAGTGAGTTCCTATTTTGGAGTTTAACAGAATTTTATTCTAAGCTAATGTTGTGACTTCTGGGAAAGTAGAGCTTCTTTCCTGTTCCCATCCCTGGAGTGTACCCCCTTCTTTAGTAAGACAGGCACCTGACTCCAATATCAGACCTAAAAATGCCATCTCTTATCTCTATTAATCATTCGACAACTATTTACTCAGTGTTCAGGTTTCAATATTCAAGGTTTTTGTTTAAATTTAATGTTTATTTATTTTCAAGAGAGTGTGTGTGCACAAGTGGGGGAGGGGCAGAGAGAGTGGGGGACAGAGGATTTGAAGTGGGTTCTGCACTGACAGCAGCGATGTGGGGCTTGAACATAGGAACTGTGACATCATGTCCTGAGCCAAAGTCAGATGCTTAACTGACAGGCACCCCTTAATATCCAAGGTTTTAAAAGTCATTGATAATTCATGTGACTAAATATTATTTATAAGCCTGTACTTCCAGATGTAGGCCATACATCAGTAAACAAAGGAGACACAATTAATACTTTAAGTGTGATCCTATTTTTCATGCAAGCAGCATAATAGCATGTTGGAATGTAAATGAAGGATAAAAGGTTTGCTGGTGGAGGTAAGACGCTAGAACGTTGAAAGTAGTGGTCAGGAAGGACACTGTCTTGGAGATGAGGTTTCAGCAAACTCTTAAGGAAGTCAGGAAAAGGGCATAAGGGAATCTGCGAGGGGAGCACTGCAGCCAGAGGAAGAGACACATCAGCTGGTGAGGGCACAGGGGGGATGTGAGGGCATGGGAAGGATTCAGCAGGCCAGGTCATGTCTGGTTTAGTAAGCCATTAAAAGGCTTACTTTTGCCATTATTCTGAGAAAAATTGATGGACATACATAATTTTTGCCAATCGTGACCTGGGCTGGGATGGTGCTAGTCTTCTCTTTTCATGTTGTCATCCTTTAGATTATAAATTCTGTGGTCATTTTACAAGCTTCAGTCCCCTACATAGTGCCCCCTAGATGGCACAGTCCCTTTAGCTCAATGGATTTTTCAAGAATCACTTAATGGGCCTCTCCCCTCATTTGCTACCACTACTGAGCTTGCATTATTTGTTCCAGCAACAGATCTACTTGAGGATCCAAAGACAGATGTACCTAACTGCTTCATTCTTTTGTCTTTGTTCATGATCTCCTTTTGACCTGGAAGGCTTTTCCTTCTTCCAATTTGCCCAGCTCATTCCAACTCATCCTTCAAGCCTCACTTAGACCTCATTTCCTCCATGAAAGTCTTTCATGGTAACCCAGACTGGGCCATGGAGCTCTAGCTTGTACCCCAGCATCAGAACAACTCTTTGTGTGACATGGTAGTTTGTGACACTAACCAAGTGGGCAATTCTGAGCAGTTGAGCATCTGACTAATGTTTGACAGCATAGACGTGGGTGACTCCCTGAGGAAAGGCTGGTGCTCCACTCTACAATTCACTCCAAGTCCAGTTTGAAAGGGAAAATAATATCCCCGCAAAGTTTTGGGAATTTGGGAGTGTGCCACAGCATGAAAGGAAGATACCGTGCAACACAGAAGAAAGACTAGGTTGGTCTTGTTTCTTGTTTCCAGAATGTCTTGGGATGACAGCCAAATTGCCAATGTGCCTTCCAGGAAAGTACAATAGTAGCTTATATAGGCACTTTCATTATGAAATGAGAGATGATGGCTGTGTCCTGTGTGGTCTGTGGCCAGAATCTGACACAACAATACACATCTTGGCAGGTGCAGGCATGGACAGGTAACAACACCTGGAGGTCAGCCTGGCCAACATCAAGATATTACAAAGTCTCTGAAAATTTAGGCCTAGTCATGAGGGTTAGGAAAAGAAAAATCCTGAGTATGCTAAGATTACTTGGAATTTCCTTAAGGAATATGAACTCAGAATGGAAATTAAATTCAGTAATGAAAAAATAGTAACTCAATCTTCTTCACACATCTGAGAAGGCAGCCTCAGATTTATAATGATTTTCTTTTAATATTTATGTCCCAGAGCCTATGGCGACACCAGGTACATCAAAATCACTCATCAAAGTTTCTTAAATGCACTGTCCACATGCCTCCAGAAGACAACCTCTTCCTGAAACCAGTTAGTGTTCAGAATAGGAGAGGAGGATGGGGAGACTCTCTATCAGCATCATCACAGAGTGAGGGAAAGAAATGGAATTTCAGGGGAGGGAAGCAGGGAGATCTGCACACTTGAAGCCCAGGGATGTGGAGCAATGGCAGTGAATAGGCTTTCTATGTGAGTGGGAGTGATCTTGGGCATCTTACATGATATTTTGTTGGGGGGGAAAAGATTGAGCAAGATCAACATTCCTGCAGGCAGAAGAAACTATTACTTTCTATGGAATTAATAATCCGTAATCCTAAAAACACTTTAATCCAATCACAGTTAAATATAAAAATTGAAAGAATAAAAGAAAATATGTTAAGGGAAATTTGAGATGGAATAAACTTTTACTGACATGACCTTTTTGAAAATTCAAAGTTCTGTCCTAGTTATATCTCAATGAGATAAGAGAAATTGAATTAAACAGTTTTTATATTCAGTAACTACAAGGGTATAATGGACAAAGGTCTCTCAGCCCAAGTTCTTCTTGAAGTAGAATAGTAAGCACCCCCATCTGTTGTAAATTAAGTATCATTCTGATTAAGTATGGGCCAAAGACCATCAAGATGTCTTTATAATTATTATCATTGTTATTATCATTTTATTATTATTATTATCATATCTCAGTATAGTTAACATACAGGTGTACAGTATAGTGTTTCAATACTTCCGTATATTAGGTGAATACTAATTCCAGGTATAAAATATAGTGTTTCAACACCTCTGGACATCACCAGTGCTCATCACAAGTGCACTCCTTAATGAGCTGAAACCAAGAGTCGGACTCTTAACCAACTGAGCCACCCAGGCACCCCTCTTCTGCCCATTTTTAATTGGATTATTTGTTTTGGGGGTGTTGAATTGTACCAGTTCTTTTTATATTTTGGATAGTAATATTTCATCGTTTATGTCGTTTGAAAATATCTTCTCTGAGGGAAGAGGAAGATGGCGGCGTAGGAGGACGCTGGGCTCACTGTGCGTCCTGCTGATCACTTAGATTCCACCTACACCTGCCTAAATAACCCAGAAAACCGCCAGAGGATTAGCAGAACGGATTCGCTGGAGCCAAACGCAGACGAGAGGCCCACGGAAGAGGGTAGGAAGGGCGGCGAGGCGGTGCGCGCTCCATGTACTGGTGGGAGGGAGCCGGGGCGGAGGGGCGGCTCGCTGGCCAAGCAGAGCCCCCGAGTCTGGCTTGCAAAAGCAGAGGGGCCTGATGGACTGTGTTCCGACAGCAAGCGCGACTTAGTGTCTGGGAGGTCATAAGTAAACAGCTCTGCTCAGAAAGCGGGAAGGCTGGAGGACAAAGGGAGGGAGAGCTGCTGAGCCCCCAGACGACAGAGCTCAGTTTGGCAGGGAACAAAGGCGCCCGCCAGCGCCATCTCCCCCGCCCATCCCCCAGCCAAAATCCCAAAGAGAACCAGTTCCTGCCAGGGAACTTGCTCGCTCCGCGCAAAAACGCAACTCTGTGCTTCTGCGGAGCCAAACCTCCGGCAGCGGATCTGACTCCCTCCTGCTGCCACAGGGCCCCTCCTGAAGTGGATCACCTAAGAAGAAGTGAGCTAAGCCTGCCCCTCCTGCCCCTGTGCAACTTGCCTACCCACCCCAGCTAATTCGCCAGATCCCCAGCATCACAAGCCTGGCAGTGTGCAAGTAGCCCAGACAGGCCAGGCCACCCCACAGTGAATCCCGCCCCTAGGAGAGGGGAAGAGAAGGCACACAGCAGTCTGACTGTGGCCCCAGCGGTGGGCTGGGGGCAGACATCAGGTCTGACTGCGGCTCCGCCCACCAACTCCAGTTATACACCACAGCACAGAAGTGCCCTGCAGGTCCTCACCACGCCAGGGACTATCCAAAATGACCAAGCAGAAGAATTCCCTTCAGAAGAATCTCCAGGAAACAACAACAGCTAATGAGCTGATCAAAAAGGACTTAAATACTATAACAGAAAGTGAATTTAGAATAATAGTCATAAAATTAATTCCTGGGCTTGAAAACAGTATACAGGACAGCAGAGAATCTCTGGCTACAGAGATCAAGGGACTAAGGAACAGTCACGAGGAGCTGAAAAACGCTTTAAACGAAATGCATAACAAAATGGGAACCACCACGGCTCGGATTGAAGAGGCAGAGGAGAGAATAGGTGAACTAGAAGATAAAGTTATAGAAAAAGAGGAAGCTGAGAAAAAGAGAGATAAAAAAAATCCAGGAGTATGAGGGGAAAATTAGAGAACTAAGTGATACACTAAAAAGAAATAATATACGCATAATTGGTATCCCAGAGGAGGAAGAGAGAGGGAAAGGTGCTGAAGGGGTACTTGAAGAAATAATAGCTGAGAACTTCCCTGAACTGGGGAAGGAAAAAGGCATTGAAATCCAAGAGGCACAGAGAACTCCCTTCAGACCTAACTTGAATCGATCTTCTGCACGACATATCATAGTGAAACTGGCAAAATACAAGGATAAAGAGAAAATTCTGAAAGCAGCAAGGGGTAAACGTGCCCTCACATATAAAGGGAGACCTATAAGACTCGTGACTGATCTCTCTTTTAAAACGTGGCAGGCCAGAAAGAATTGGCAAGAGATCTTCAGTGTGCTAGACAGAAAAAATATGCAGCCGAGAATCCTTTATCCAGCAAGTCTGTCATTTAGAATAGAAGGAGAGATAAAGGTCTTTCCAAACAAACAAAAACTGAAGGAATTTGTCACCACTAAACCAGCCCTGCAAGAGATCCTAAGGGGGACCCTGTGAGACAAAGTACCAGAGACATCACTATAAGCATAAAACATACAGACATCACAATGACTCTAAACCCGTATCTTTCTATAATAACACTGAATGTAAATGGATTAAATGCGCCAACCAAAAGACATAGGGTATCAGAATGGATAAAAAACAAGACCCATCTATTTTCTGTCTACAAGAGACTCATTTGAGACCTGAGGACACCTTTAGATTGAGAGTGAGGGGATGGAGAACTATTTCTCATGCTACTGGAAGCCAAAAGAAAGCTGGAGTAGCCATACTTATATCAGACAAACTAGACTTTAAATTAAAGGCTGTAACAAGAGATGAAGAAGGACATTATATAATAGTTACAGGGTCTATCCACCAGGAAGAGCTAACAATTATAAATGTCTATGCACCGAATACCGGAGCCCCCAAATATATAAAACAATTACCCATAAACATAAGCAACCTTATTGATAAGAATGTGGTAATTGCAGGGGACTTTAACACCCCACTTACAGAAATGGATAGATCATCTAGACACACGGTCAATAAAGAAACAAAGGCCCTGAATGAGACATTGGATCAGATGGACTTGACAGATATATTTAGAACTCTGCATCCCAGAGCAACAGAATATACTTTCCTCTCGAGTGCACATGGAACATTCTCCAAGATAGATCATATACTGGGTCACAAAACAGCCCTTCATAAGTTTACCAGAATTATACCATGCATACTTTCAGACCACAATGCTATGAAGCTTGAAATCAACCACAGGAAAAAGTCTGGCAAACCTCCAAAAGCATGGAGGTTAAAGAACACCCTACTAAAGAATGAGTGGGTCAACCAGGCAATTAGAGAAGAAATTAAAAAATATATGGAAACAAACGAAAATGAAAATACAACAATCCAAACGCTTTGGGACGCAGCGAAGGCAGTCCTGAGAGGAAAATACATTGCAATCCAGGCCTATCTCAAGAAACAAGAAAAATCCCAAATACAAAATCTAACAGCACACCTAAAGGAACTAGAAGCAGAACAGCAAAGGCAGCCTAAACCCAGCAGAAGAAGAGAAATAATAAAGATCAGAGCAGAAATAAACAATATAGAATCTAAAAAAACTGTAGAGCAGATCAACGAAACCAAGAGTTGGTTTTTTGAAAAAATAAACAAAATTGACAATCCTCTAGCCAGGCTTCTCAAAAAGAAAAGGGAGATGACCCAAATAGATACAATCATGAATGAAAATGGAATGATTACAACCAATCCCTCAGAGATACAAACAATTATCAGGGAATACTATGAAAAATTATATGCCCACAAATTGGAAAACCCGTAAGAAATGGACAAATTCCTGAACACCCACACTCTTCCAAAACTCAATCAGGAGGGAATAAAAAGCTTGAACAGACCCATAACCAGCGAAGAAATTGAATCGGTTATCAAAAATCTCCCAACAAATAAGAGTCCAGGACCAGATGGCTTCCCAGGGGAGTTCTACCAGACGTTTAAAGCAGAGATAATACCTATCCTTCTCAAGCTATTCCAAGAAATAGAAAGGGAAGGAAAACTTCCAGACTCATTCTATGAAGCCAGTATTACTTTGATTCCTAAACCAGACAGAGACCCAGTAACAAAAGAGAACTACAGGCCAATATCCCTGATGAATATGGATGCAAAAATTCTCAATAAGATACTAGCAAATCGAATTCAACGGCATATAAAAAGAATTATTCACCATGATCAAGTGGGATTCATTCCTGGGATGCAGGGCTGGTTCAACATTCGCAAATCAATCAACGTGATACATCACATTAACAAAAAAAAAAAGAGAAGAACCATATGATCAAAAGGCCTTTGACAAAATCCAGCATGCTTTCTTAATAAAAACCCTTGAGAAAGTCGGGATAGAAGGAACATACTTAAAGATCATAAAAGCCATTTATGAAAAGCCCACAGCTAACATCATCCTCAACAGGGAAAAACTGAGAGCTTTTTCCCTGAGATCAGGAACACGACAGGGATGCCCACTCTCACTGCTGTTGTTTAACATAGTGCTGGAAGTTCTAGCATCAGCAATCAGACAACAAAAGGAAATCAAAGGCATCAAAATTGGCAAAGATGAAGTCAAGCTTTTGTTTTTTGCAGATGACATGATATTATACATGGAAAATCCGATAGACTCCACCAAAACTCTACTAGAACTGATCCATGAATTCAGCAAAGTTGCAGGATACAAAATCAATGTACAGAAATCAGTTGCATTCTTATACACTAACAATGAAGCAACAGAAAGACAAATAAAGAAACTGATCCCATTCACAATTGCACCAAGAAGCATAAAATACCTAGGAATAAATCTAACCAAAGATGTAAAGGATCTGTATGCTGAAAACTATAGAAAGCTTATGAAGGTAATTGAAGAAGATTTAAAGAAATGGAAAGACATTCCCTGCTCATGGATTGGAAGAATAAATATTGTCAAAATGTCAATACTACCCAAAGCTATCTACACATTCAATGCAATCCCAATCAAAATTGCACCAGCATTCTTCTCGAAACTAGAACAAGCCATCCTAAAATTCATATGGAACCACAAAAGGCCCCGAATAGCCAAAGTAATTCTGAAAAAGAAGACCAAAGCAGGAGGCATCACAATCCCAGACTTTAGCCTCTACTACAAAGCTGTCATCATGAAGACAGCATGGTATTGGCACAAAAACAGACACATACACCAATGGAATAGAATAGAAACCCCAGAACTAGACCCACAAACGTATGGCCAACTCATCTTTGACAAAGCAGGAAAGAACATCCAATGGAAAAAAGACAGTCTCTTTAACAAATGGTGCTGGGAGAACTGGACAGCAACATGCAGAAGGTTGAAACTAGACCACTTTCTCACACCATTCACAAAAATAAACTCAAAACGGATAAAGGACCTGAATGTGAGACAGGAAACCATCAAAACCTTAGAGGAGAAAGCAGGAAAAGACCTCTCTGACCTCAGCCGTAGCAATCTCTTACTCGACACATCCCCAAAGGCAAGGGAATTAAAAGCAAAAGTGAATTACTGGGACCTTATGAAGATAAAAAGCTTCTGCACAGCCAAGGAAACAACCAACAAAACTAAAAGGCAACCAACGGAATGGGAAAAGATATTCGCAAATGACATATCGGACAAAGGGCTAGTATCCAAAATCTATAAAGAGCTCACCAAACTCCACACCCGAAAAACAAATAACCCAGTGAAGAAATGGGCAGAAAACATGAATAGACACTTCTCTAAAGAAGACATCCGGATGGCCAACAGGCACATGAAAAGATGTTCAGCGTCGCTCCTTATCAGGGAAATACAAATCAAAACCACACTCAGGTATCACCTCACGCCAGTCAGAGTGGCCAAAATGAACAAATCAGGATACTATAGATGCTGGAGAGGATGTGGAGAAATGGGAACCCTCTTGCACTGTTGGTGGGAATGCAAACTGGTGCAGCCACTCTGGAAAGCAGTGTGGAGGTTCCTCAGAAAATTAAAAATAGACCTACCCTATGACCCAGCAATAGCACTGCTAGGAATTTATCCAAGGGATACAGGAGTACTGATGCATAGGGGCACTTGTACCCCAATGTTTATAGCAGCACTCTCAACAATAGCCAAATTATGGAAAGAGCCTAAATGTCCATCAACTGATGAATGGATAAAGAAATTGTGGTTTATATACACAATGGAATACTACGTGGCAATGAGAAAAAATGAAATATGGCCTTTTGTAGCAACGTAGATGGAACTGGAGAGTGTGATGCTAAGTGAAATAAGCCATACAGAGAAAGACAGATACCGTATGTGTTCACTCTTATGTGGATCCTGAGAAACTTAACAGGAACCCATGGGGGAGGGGAAGGAAAAAAAAAAGAGGTTAGAATGGGAGAGAGCCAAAGCATAAGAGACTGTTGAAAACTGAGAACAAACTGAGGGTTGATGGGGGGTGGGAGGGAGGAGAGGGTGGATGATGGGTATTGAGGAGGGCACCTTTTGGGATGAGCACTGGGTGTTGTATGGAAACCAATTTGTCAATAAATTTCATTAAAAAAAAAGATGCATGGTATAACTTAGATCTTTTTGAAATAGAAGAAACTTGTTTTATCATCTAATATGTAGTTTCTGGAGAGTGTTTCATGTGCAACTGACATGTGTATTCTGCTGTTTTAGAATGCAATGTTCTTAATACATCTATTAAATCCATCTGGTCCAGGGTGTCCTTTAAAGCCACTGTGTCAGTGTTGATTTTCTGTTGAAATTATCCGTCCATTGATGTAAGTGGGTGTTGTCACCCCCTACTATTATTGTATTGCTATCAATTATTTCCTTTGTATATGTTATTAACACTTTTATTGTAGGGGATAAGCTTAGGAATCCCCTGGGCTTACACCAATGGGTTAACAAGCATAAAGAAATACAAAGTCATAAAATGCTCACACCCGAGTTTGGGTAAGTCAGATTGGCACCCCAAGAATAGGGGGTGCAAAGACATCCCTAGAATAGGGAGGTGCAAAGTTTCCAGGATTAGCGAGGTGCAAAGGCACCCCAAAATAGAGAGGGGTGCAGAGCCCCCAAAATAGAGAGGCAAAGGCCTAAAATAGAAATGGTGCAAAGTACCATCTATCCAGTACATAGATATATGAAATAAACAAGATTAGATATTCAGGGTGGAAGCACCCCCAATTTAGTACTATAGCAGAAAATATGCTTTCATAGGAGAATAGGGCCAGGTTAGGTAAATTGGTGAATTGGACTATGGACTGCTGCACTGCAAGCAAAGCAGCCCAGAGCAGAGATGGTTAACAAAAGAAAAGGAGCCTTGTCAACCCTGAGTTTATTCTCCCTATCTGTCTCATCCCTTAGGCTAGCAAAGATAAACAGAGGTACTGCCTCATGTCCGCTGTAAACAACCTTCCTCCCCATTGCCTGGTTCCCGGATTTTATTTTGCATAAACCCAAATCCCTAACCACCAATATGTTCAAGTTTTTATGTTTTTGGGTGCTCCTAGATATATATACCTAATATAGGTTATGCTTTAGTGTTGCATTGTCCCCTTAATGATTATATAGTGTCTTTAGTTGTCGCTTATTACAGTATTGTTTTAAAATAAAATTTGTCTGTTATAAGTATGGCTACCCTGGTTTTCTTTTGACTTACATTTCCATGATAAATGTTTCTCCATCCCCTCATTTTCAATCTTTAGGTGTCTTTAGGTGAAATGAGTCTCTTATAGGCAGCATAAAGGTGGATGTTTTTAAAAAAATCTATTTCGTCACTCTATGTCTTTTGATAGGAGCATTTAGTCCATTTATATCAAAAGCAGTTATTGACATGTATATATTTATTGCCATTTTGTTACTTGTTTCTTCCTTCCCTTGCTCTCTTCTCTCATCATAAGTTTGCTTTCTTTAGTGATATACTTGGATTTCTTTCTCTTTATTCTTTGCATATCTATTACTGGTTTTTGATTTGAAGTTAACATTATGTTTTTGAATAACATCTTATGCATATCTATCAAAAGTTGATGGTCTCTTAAGTTTGAAAACATTTTTACTTGCCCCCTCCCCATTTTAGGCATATGGTGTCATATGTTATATCTTTTTTATTTTGTGAGTCCCTTGACTGATTTTTATAAATATGGTGTACTTATTTTTACTGCTTTTATGCTTTCTACTTTTCTTACTCTTACTTATGGTCTTTTCTTTCCACTGAAAGAGTCCCCTTTAACATTTCTTTTTGGGCTGCTTTGGCCATCATGAACTCCTTTAACTTTTGTTTGTCTAGGTAACACTATTTCTTCTATTCTGAAAGATACCCTTGCTGAATAGGGTATTCTTGATTGCAGATTTTTTTGTTCAGCACTTTGGATATATCATGCCACTCTGTTCTGACCTGCAAAGTCTCTGATGAAAAAAGTGCAGAGAGCCTTTTGGGGTCTCCTTTGCATATAACTGTTTTCTTTCCACTTGCCTCTTCTTTTTTAAGATTATTCATTTATTTTGAGAAAGGGAGGGGAAGGGAGAGTGAGGGAGAAAGGGAGAGAGAGTATCCCAGGCAGGCTCCTTGCAGTCAGTGCAGAGCCTGACATGAGGCTTGAACTCACAAACCATGAGATCATTACCTGAACCAAAACTAAGAGGTAGTTTAACTTACTGAGCCACCCAGGTGTCACCCTCTTGCTGCTTTTAAAATTCTTTTTACTACTGCTTTTTTGAATTTTGATTATTATGTATCTTGAAGTGTACCTCCTTTGGGTTGATTTTGTTGAGGAAATCTCTGTAGCTCCTGGATCTGAACCTCCTTCCCCAGATTCAGGAATTAAAAAAAAAATTTATGTCTTAATTCTACTTTGAAAGAGAGACAGAGTGCAAGCAGGGGTAGGGTGTAGAGAGGGGGAGACACAGAATCCGAAGCGGGCTCCAGGCTCTGAGCTATCAGCACAGAGTTCAACATGGGGCTGGAACTCACAGACTGCGAGACCATGACCTGAGCTGAAGTTAAATGCTTAACCGACTGAGCCACCCAGGCACCACAATTCACGAATTTTTCAGTTATTATTTCTTCAGATAAATTTTCTGCCCCCTCTTCTCTATCTGCTCCTTCCAAGATCCCTATAATGTGAATGTTATTATGGTTGATGGTGTCACTGAATTCTCTAAATCTATTCTTATCTTGCACATTTTTTTCTTTTTGTCTTTTGAGTTTATTTATTTAATTTATTTATTTAATATTGAAAATAATTTATTGTCAAATTGGTTTCCATACAACCCCCAGTACTCATCCCAACAGGTGCCCTCCTCAATGCCCATCACACACTTTCCCCTCTTCCCCATCCCCCATCAACCCTCAGTTTGTTTTCAGTATTTAAGAGTCTCTTATGGTTTGCCTCCCTCCCTCTCTGTAACTTTTTTTCCCCCTTCCCCTCCACCATGGTCTTCTGTTAAATTTTTCAGGATCCACATATGAGTGAAAACACATGGTATCTGTCTTTCTCTGCCTGACATATTTCACTTAGCGTAATACCCTCCAGTTCCATCCACGTTGCTGCAAATGGCCAGATTTCATTCTTTCTCATTGCCAAGTAGTATTCCATTGTATATATAAACCACAACTTCTTTACCCATTCGTCAGTTGATGGACATTTAGGGTCTTTTCATAATTTGGCTATTGTTGAAAGTGCTGCTGTAAACATTGGGGTACATGTGCCCCTATGCATCAGCACTCCTGTAGCCCTTGGGTAAATTCCTAGCAGTGCTATTGCTGGGTCAGAGGGTAGCTCTAGCATTCCCACCAACAGTGCAAGAGGGTTCCCATTTCTCCACATCCTCACCAGCATCTGTAGTTTCCTGATTTGTTCATTTTAGCCACTCTGACTGGTGTGAAGTGGTATCGGAGTGTGGTTTTGATTTGTATTACTCTGATGAGGAGTGACATTGAGCATCTTTTCATGTGTCTGTTGGCCTATTTTTTTCTATCACTTGCTCACCTTGATTACTTTCACTTACTCTGTCCTCTAGGTCACTGATCTTTTCTTCTGCTTCCTCTGGTCTACTATTTATTCCATCTAATGTATTTTTTTTTTTAATTTTTTTTTTCAACGTTTATTTATTTTTGGGACAGAGAGAGACAGAGCATGAACGGGGGAGGGGCAGAGAGAGAGAGGGAGACACAGAATCGGAAACAGGCTCCAGGCTCTGAGCCATCAGCCCCAGAGCCTGACACGGGGCTCGAACTCACGGACTGCGAGATCGTGACCTGGCTGAAGTCGGACGCTTAACCGACTGCGCCACCCAGGCGCCCCTTTCTAATGTATTTTTAATATCACTTATTGTGTTCTTCATCTCTGATAGTTTTTTTCTAATCTGTTTGTTAAGGGTTTCATTGATGTCCTCTACTCTTTTCTCAAGACCAGTGAGTATCATTTTGATCATTCAAATTCTTTATCATACATATTACTTATATCCATTTCATTTAGCTCTCTTGCTATGATTTTGTCCTTTTCTTTAATGTGGGTTATATTCCTCTGTCTCCTCATTTTATCTAACTCTCTATTTTTATGTATTAAGAAAGTCAGTTTCATCTCCTGTTCCTGAATATAGAGAGTGGGGTGCACAGTTTTAACAATGCGGTGCTCATTCTTAGCCACAGGGCATGTCCCTATGTTGCTGAGAACAGGGTTGGCCAAGGCCACTCTTCAAAGCATGCATGCATGGGGTGTGCAGTTTTAATGAGGTGCACTTCCCCTAAACTACACAGAAAGGAGATCGTGTTTACCATGTTTGCACTGGTCTTCTGGGGGAGGGGCCCACAGCAGCAGAACTGAGGCATGCCCAGCAGTAGGGACTGGGCACAGTGTAATATGTTAAGTAGTGAATGACAGCAACAAACTAGTGCCACACTCGACTCCATGTTTATGCTTGGGGGCAGAGGGCGAAATGGCACCTGGCAGCTCTTTTGTTCCTGGAGTTGTCTCTCAGTGATTTCTGGCCCTCTTGGACATGCTCTATGATTAGTAAATATCTGTCCCTTCTGAATGCCCCAGGTGTTGTTCAAATTGCTGTTTATGTGCTGTATCAGCATGGGCTTGTATTGTGCTATCTCTTTCTTTCTTTTTTTAAATCTTTTTATTTATTATCATTTTTTAATTTTAACTTGTTTTATTTTTTATTTTTTAAAATTTACATCCAAATTAGTTAGCATATAGTGCAACAATGATTTCAGGAGTAGATTCCTTAGTGCCTCTTATTGTGCTATCTCTTTAAAGGTGGATCTAGTTTCCTATTGCCCTCTCAGCTCTCCCAGAGCTGAGCCTGGTGATTTTTTAAAGTTTCAGGCTTTAATCCTGCTGGTTGTAAGGACTCTGAAAATTTGGCCCAGCTAGTTTTCAAGAGATTCTTCTTCCTGGGGTACAGGCTTCCTGGTGTGATAGTCTGTTTCTCACCCCTCTCCCCACCTGTGGCTCCTTCCCTTGCAGGCATGGCCATGGCTCATTTAGCTCCCCACCACATCTCTGCCCTTCCTATCCTCTTCAATGTGGCCTCTTCTCTACGTTTAGTTGTGGGGTTTGTTCTGCCAGTCTTTAGGTCATTTTCTGGGTTATTCACACTGATTTAATGTTATCTAGTTGTATCCACAGGATGAGGTGAACTGAAGGTCTTCTTATTTCACCATCTTCCCCACACAAAGCTATAGATACTTCAAGTTTTTAATAAATTTTTAGTCTAATATAAATGTTTCCTTTTTAGTTTCAATCTTTTAGTGCATCAGTTATTTCTATTGTGAAAAGAATGTGAGTGAACTGTGTTACCTCATCAATCTCTAATCTGTGGCTTCAATTTTCAGTTTATCTTTCCCAAGAAGTTATGAAGTTCAGAGGTCTGTGCTGTAAGATTAATACATGTGCTGAGAGCAGCTGCATTTTCAAAATTCATTTTATTCTTGTTTTCCTAATCAGAAGTTTCCTTACATTTTTTTTTACTTTTTTAACATTTATTTATTTTTGAGAGACAGAAAGAGACAGAGAGAGACAGAGCATGAGAAGGGGAGGGGCAGAGAGATGGAGACACAGAATTCAAAGCAGGCTCCAGGCTCTGAGCTGTCAGCACAGAGCCTGATGAGGGCCTTGAACTCACAAACTGTGATGACCTGATCATGACCTGATCTGAGGTTAGACAACCAACTGAGCCACCCAAGCACCCCTCCTTACATTTGTTTAAACACAGTTCTTAATGAAAAAAAAAGTTTAAATATTATACTGAGATTTTAGCTGTTTTCTAGAAGATTTTTTCAGGTTTTCTAATATATCATAGTGTTATGTCTCAGAAGTGCTAAATATTTCTTCATAAAAGTGCAAAGCTTCAAAAAAAATCTGCCACAATATAGAATGTATGTCTTCAAAAAACAAAATGTACATTTAAGGAATACTTCTAATGGTGCTAACAGATACAAAGATGTACAAATAGAAAGCCAAGTGTTTTTCACTAAGCATTTGAGAATAATACATTTGGCTTTGAAGACACTTGGTTATTCAGTGGAGTAGGGAAAGTATGGTTATATTTAGTTACATCATTATCCATGATTTAACCAGATATAATCAACAGCATATAGTAGCCTCAAGTATTGTTGGCTTCTAAAGTACACAACAATGTAGATATAACATAATTTTGTCTAATGAAGGCTGTCTAGCATATACCAGCAAGGGTAGTTGCTATAACTCATCTAATACCTATGTCACATTAGGGAAGATGTCTCAAACTGGAAGCATCCAAATAATGAGAAGAATAATTTTTTTACAATCATTTTAGAAAAGGTAAAATAGTGCCCCATTCAGGTGCAATATGTTTTATTTTATGAGTATTGTCATTTATCTCCATATGTTCATTAAGCTGGATGGTTTGAAGAAATGGCCAAAGTAAAAATTATTTATACCCTTGCAGAATTCTACCTTACTAAAATCTTAATGTGGGAAAATGTAATCACATGGCTCTTGTGTCAAAGAAGTTTGTGAGGGCGTTCAAACCTCTAAGGGACATAGACTGTGGTGAGGACTTTCTCGTTTTTGCAAAGTTACAGTTCAGAAATGATCGTCTATTATTATTTTTGATCAGCACAAAAGGGCAGATTGCTGGATAACAAGAGGAGAGAAAAATAGTAATGTTCTCCAGACTTTGTACATTATGCCTGTAAATTATGTAAATGGTAAGGCAAGTGTTGGTCCAGTAAAAGAAAACAAAGCAGCTCACCAGTGCCAGGATTGTGTGGGTGGCCCTGGTTTCAGGAGATGGTCTTGGGCAGAGGCTGGTCCTATGGACATGCTGGACTGTCTTGCGATGTATGAAGAGAAAGTTTACCATGTACATACTGGTCCAGATCATGAGGCAAATACACAGAATATCTCGTAAGACCATACCCCCTAGAAAAGCAGCCTCCTGAAGTTTATCAGGTTCTCTCCCACTACAGTATGTCAGTGAATACACTTGTCCAACTTCACTGATGTTGTAGGGGCCCACAGCAGTTATGATGACACGGACGTAGATCAGCATGTTGATGATCCAGAAAGAAAAGAAGGCAGGAAAAAGGTACATGGAGACTTTGGGTTTGAGCCATGCCCACCTAGAGTTGCTAGGAGTGATAATTATGGCCTGAAAAATACTCAGGAAAGACGTGGTGCAGAGGGAGACACCCCGTGTGACTCTGTAGATGTACAGCACTGCCTTACAACCAATGTCATCCAGAAAATTTCTTACCCCAAAAGCATTTATTATTTCTGGAATCACACTGGAAAGAATTGTCATGATATTAGCTAAAGTTAAATGGGTGCATATCAAATCTATAGGCTTTTTGGAGGAGGGCTGAAATAAAGTGTTGATGTTTAACATGAGTAATAATGTGTTTCCAATAAAACCAATCCCAAATTGAAAGAGAAAAAATATTCCCAAAATAGTATCACTTGAAACTATTATATTCATGGCCTCTTCTACTCTGGATAGACTCCTCAACAGCCTAAAAAGAGGCAGAAAATGATCTGTAAGCTTGATAGAAATAACAGGACTCTATGGAAAGCCCTTGAGATATGATCAATCTTGGCAGTAGGTTGTGCAAATATTCTATAAGAGTATTCAGGAAATTAAGAATTGGTTCTAGAGGCATATGTCAAGGATTATTGATGTCACTTCAGGGGAGTATTAGGTTTGAGACAAAACATGCCTTATTTATAAAAACATTACTCTAATTCTGAGAAATAAACTGACTATCCTGAAGGACAATTTTTTTATTCATGAAAAACAATATTTCAGATTTATGGAGATTTTATTTAAGTTCTGGGTATGTATTCTGAATTACATTTTATAATTTTAATGCTTTTCAATCTTCTATCATAAACAACAGAAAATTACTAATGTATTTTAATGTTTATTATTTCATTTCTACCATATTTAACCCATATTATTATCACTATATTGTTATCACCATATTGTTACACTTCTGGTGTAATTATTCACCAGAAGAACTCCATCCCTAGAGTTTCTCATGACCATCAGGCTCTGTAAATTCCTTTTTTCTGGCCCTTTCAGCATGCTTCCCCAAGTCCAAGACCTTTCCAATGCACATGATGAATATCAGATCAGCTCATGGGTCAGTTCATTGCATCTGCCATCTCTGTACTGAAAATTCACTTCCTGTCTTTGTTCTACCTGGAAGTCACTGCTTCTCCAGCATCTCTCTCAAGTAGTGCGATCTTTCTCTCCTCTGTCTCCTATATCACTAGTCCTGTAAGTGAGAATGTTCTCTTTGATACCAGGCATATTCAGATAATTCTCCATTACTCCAGTTTTGAAACATTTGTCATCATTCTTTGTGGAAGTAATCTACTGACCCAAGTCACTCCCCTCAGTAGCTAGTGACTCATTGTGACTGTTCCCAACTCAAATTCTGTCATGTTCTTGGAGATTTCCCATACAGATGATCAGTGCAATATTCCTAGCCTCTCACATTTGTGATCTCTCTTCCAACACTTTTACTGCCCCCAACCACATCCACTTTTTCTCCTGTTCAAATACTAGAGTTGTCATTACAAATATTGTAGACTCATTGTGTTTCTCATTCTCCTACTACCAACTATTTGCAGCTTACTTTATCTAATCTCTAACTCCAGTATTACTTTGACATCATCAGTGTCTGAGAAACATTGATCTCTTTACTCTCCACAACCCTCCCAGAGCCTCTCCTTCTTACCTGAACTTCCACAATCCAAGGTCATCATCACTTCTTGAAAAAATAGCTGATTCCACTGATTTATTTTTCCTACTTCATAGAACTCACCATGGAAAAATATCAACTCCTGTTAAATCTAATATTCTGTCTCATTCATGGCATCATGCTCAGATAATCAAGGCTGGAGTAAAACACAAAATATGTTAACTACACTCATGTCAAATCCTTCACTACTAAGGTCCAGTGAACTTTTATTTTCAGCAGGAATCACACTAAATTTTCTAGAGTATTCCTTGGGTATTCACTTTGTCACTCATCTTGATGACTACTTCATAACTTCTTTATTTTTAAACTGCCAACCTATCCTCTCCCAATCTCACATTCAATTGATGACAAATTGCACATTTTTAATTGAGATATAATGGACATGAAAGTTTATGTTAGTTTCAGATGTATAACATGTGACTTGATATTTTTATATACAGTTGACTCTTCAAAAGCAGATTTGAAGTCCCTGAGTGCACTTATATGTGGATTTTTAAAAGTACAATACTGTGAATGTATTTCTAGTTTTGTAAATGTATTACTAATCATTTTCTTAATAACATTTTTCTTCTCTAACTTGCTTTATCATAAGAATACAGTATATAATGCATGTATGATACAACATATGTGTTAATTGATTGTGTTATCAGTAAAGCTTCTGACCAACAGTTCGTGACTAACAGTCAAATTTAGGGGTGTCAAAATTTATATGCATATTTTCAACTGCATGGGGGTTCAGTGCCCTAATCACTATGTTGTTCAAATGTAAATTGTATTGCAAATTGATCACTACAGCAACTCTAGTTAACATTCATCATCACATATAGTTACTACTTTTTTCTTGTGATGAGAAATTTTATTTACTCTCTTAGCAACCTCAGATATACAATATATTATTACTAACTATCATCACCCCCTTGCTGTACACTGCATCCACAGGACTTATTCTTTTATAACAGGAAGTTCATACCTTTTGTCCCCCTTCACCCATTTTACCTACCCTTCAACCCCTTTTATAGCAGCCACCAATCTGTTCTTTGTATCAATGGATCTTTTTTTATATACCACATATAAGTGAGATCACACAGTATTTGTCTTTCTTTATCTGACTTACATTAGGTTCTATTCATGTTGTCTTAAAATTTTTTTAACATTTATTCATTTTTGAGAGATAGAGACAGAGCATGAGCGGAGAAGGGGCAGAGAGAGGGAGACACAGAATATAAAGCAGGTTCCAGGCTCTGAGCTGTCAGCACAGAGCCCGACGCGAGGCTTGAACTCACGACCTATGAAATCATGACCTGAGCTGAAGTCGGATGCTCAACTGACTGAGCCACCCAGGCGCCACTCTATTCATGTTGTCTTAAATGGCAAGATTTCCTTTTTACTGACTGAATAAAATTCCATTGTGAATAAGATCCATTTTTATAAATACTTGTAAATAAATGTACATATACATTTTTATTCATTTATTGATACACTGCATACTTCATTTAGAAAATTAAAATAAGCAAAAGATTATTTCCCAAAAAACTTGCCACAACATTAATTTCTTTCTCTGTATATTTGTCATTCTACCCTGGTGCTGTGAATGAATTGCCAAGGCTCTTTATCATAGCTAATCCATCCATTTGTGCAATAAATCTGAGGTTCCCTTTTCTGCTTAAGACTCCAATCTTTCATTATTCTTCTCTCTTACACCCATTATCAAAATTTCCCTATCAACATGCAGATGTAGTGTATTTCTTGCACATTTTTTGAGTCATTTCTACCCTTCATTTGAGCAATATTCCTGCATGTAATTATCTCAGTTTGTCTCCAGTTTCTCACATCTCATTTGCTCTTGGTCCCAGAATGTGGTAGACTGCAAAAATACCTATGAATTTTTCCCTATGTAGACATTGTAATGTGTTTTTCTCCATCCCTTGAATATGGTTTAGCCTTTGACTTGCTTTGCCATTCATTGTGGAGCAAACATAATACAAACAGAATCTGGATAAGTGCCTTCATGTGGGGCTTGCTCTCCTGTGAACATATGAAGCATCCTAGCTTATTAGGTTATTAGAAAATGAGCAGAGGTGCTTGAGTGGTGCAGTCAGTTAAGCATCCAACTTCAGCTCAGGTCATGATCTCATGGTTGATGGGTTCAAGCCCTGCATTGGAATCTCTGATGATAGCTCAGAGCCTGGAGCCTGCTTCAAATTCTGTGTCTCCCTCTCTCTCTGCCCCTCCCCGCTACTTTCTCTCAAAAATAAATAAACATTTAAAAAATTTAAAAAAAAGAAAAAGAAAATAAGCAACCACATGGAGGAAATCTTAAGCCAAATCCAGAATTATATGTGAAGGTATTCCACTCCAAGAAACATCAAGACCCATATGAAACACTAGCCATCCTTTAGCCTACTACCTACATGACCGCATTTGCAAGACCAATCTGAACAAAGCAAAAGAAGCTAGAATCAAAAACTCATGTATTGCATAAATTCATTTATATGAAATATCCTAAAATATATAAATTCCTAAATCTGTAGACAGCAGACTTGTGGTTGCAACGGCTAAAGACAGCGAGGACAAAGGAGTGACTGTGGAGTCTAGGGCTTTCTTTTCAGGTGATGAAACGCTTTGAAACTTAATAAAAGTAGTAAAACATTTAAAATGTTATGAATCCGACCGAATAGCACACTTAAACATGGTTTATTTTTATGTTATGCTAATTTAATGTCAATAAAATATATAAATATACATATAAATGATGAAACTATGAATCAAAGTATAAACAAGTACAATATTTTGTGAACAGTTTGGATTTTCTCCAAAATGTTAAAATGTCTTAGCTTTAGAAAATGTATTAAAGAAAGTCTCATATTAACATCTTTTTTTAAGTTTATTTATTTATTTATTGAGAGAGAGAGGATCCTAAGCAGGGACACTGTCAGCATGGAGCCCAAACCCAAAGGTAGTTGCGGGGGCGGGGGTACTGGACCCACCAACCATGAAATCATGATCTGAGCTGAAACCAAGAATCAGGTGCTCAACCAACTGAGCCACCTAGGCAGCCCCTCCATATTAATATCTTAAAGAAGAAAGACACATGACTATCTCATTAAATGGGTAAGAAACATTCGTATATATTTAATATTTGTTTATTATAAATATATAATTCCTTAGTATATTATAAATATAAAGGAGATTATTGACTTTATGCAAGGTAGTTAGCTAATATAAACATAGAACTAATAAATGAAGCCCAATGCTCTTTTAAATCAATAGTGTTAGAAGTGTACCAACTGTCATGTCCACACATTATATTGCATTTTAGCTCCTAATATATGTGGTAAATAAACAAATGAAAAAGAATAAGCATTCTAGAAAATGAAAAGATGTAACTGTCATTATTCACTGATTATAAGATGGTCGACACTGAAAATAAGTTTGAAAACCTAGAGAAAAGTATTAAATTGATAACATAGCTCATTATTTTGGAAGTTAATTTCTTTATACAGTGTAATTTTAGAAAATTTAGGATTAATAATAATACTATGAAATAATCTTAAATTTGTGTAAGAATTTCTTGGATAAAATTATACAAATCTGTTGAAAGTTGTTAAGAAAGAAAAAATTCTCCATAGAACATTTGTAAATCATAATACCCTACATCACAAAGTGACGGTTCTCAGCAATATTGAAAATTTAACACTATTTTCAACAAAATCTAAACTCTTTTGTTACATTGAGTTTGAGAGTTTGTTTCTAAAATCTTGTTTGTTAGATCAGGAGAGAATGAAGAACTAAGAAAGAGAAACAAGGCTTTATTGAAGAGAATGTTTAAAATAAATAAGAAGGAGAATTAAAATCAGGAGACAATTGTTAATCAAAATGGAAAAGAAAAGAGGGGGACAATGAATATGAAGGTACAAGTGCAAATAGAAACAGAACAGGAGAGAACAAAGGTATTGCCATCTCAGCCAGGAAATCAGCTGAACAGAATGAGCAGGAAAAGAGAAAGAAAAGCAAGTGAGGGCAGTCAAGAACCTAAGGAAAATTGTGGAAATAAAAAAAGGCACAGGTGAAAAAAAAAAAAAGATTATGGAAAAAGTTAAGCCTAACATGACATAGAAAATATATAAGGATATATAGCATTATATAGGCATTATATATAGCATTATATATATAAAGCATTAAATTAGGGATTTTAGGAAATCAAGAAAAAGAAAAATTTTTTAGAAGCATTGGTTTTCTAAGAAATTGCTACCAATTAGATAGGATTGTGGCTGACTCTCAGAAAATTACTTTAAACTAAAGATATTTGAGATTCAACAGACATAGGGATGACTCTCAGAAAATTACTTTACACTAAAGACATTTGAGATTCAACAGATATAGGGGTGGGGAAGCCTGCTAGGAGCTTCTATGTAACTAAAACTAGAAACTTCTGGAAATGACACTGTTATAAATTCCCTTCTCTGGTGACTTGAGAAAGATGGAAAATGGCACTCACACCTGCATAGACAATGATCATCACAAAATTTCTTGTCTTCTGTTTGTTCCCCTAGAAACCAATTTGTTCTTCTCATAGAAGGCTTTTCTTCCCCCTTCCCAGTTTTTTTGAAGTTAGTTATATAAACTCTTGATTTTAGCCATTCATGAGCTAAACTCTTGTGAGCTCCCACAGAAACATGAATAAATTTGGGGTTTCATCTCCCATTCAACTGTCTTTTGTCAGCTTAGGTTGCATGCTCCCATATCCAACATAAGGGAGTAGAGGAAAAAGATATCCTCCCTAAAAGGAATAACAAAAAGTCTTAAAACTTAGACATAAATTTGTGTAATTTAAATAACAGGAAGCCTTTACAAGTGACAGAAATTGAATGGCAGAGCAACAGAAAATAGAGAAATGAAAAAATATACATACCA
The DNA here is from genome assembly GCF_022837055.1 of Prionailurus viverrinus. Taxonomy (NCBI): domain Eukaryota; kingdom Metazoa; phylum Chordata; class Mammalia; order Carnivora; family Felidae; genus Prionailurus; species Prionailurus viverrinus. Next base: position 90,000,647 of record NC_062561.1, on the reverse strand, counting down.
AAAGGAGAAAGTAAATAAGTTATTATAGTAAGTGGAAAAACGGACACATGAATTAAAAATCAATGATTTAATCAACAAAAGAGTTGTAAGGATAGAGGAAGTGAGGAGGAAAGAAAAGTGGACATGATAAAAAAAAAAAGAAGCCATAGTAACAGAAACAAAAGATGAGAGTCGGGGAGACTAAAATAATAAAGAGAAAAGAAAAAAAGAATATCCTTGAATATTATTAAATTAGAATGTTTTCAAAATATTTTAGAGTGAAAACATTCACAGATGAATAAGGGAAAGTAATTAATTTGGACAGAGGAAAAAGGATTTAAATACTGAAAGGTGAAAAAAGAAAAACCTGAATAAATGATGAGTGAATTGGATAGTGAATAGAAGGCAATGAACGTCAAGTTAATAGAGAAGACAAAAACACACACGTTAGAGATGAAGGGTAGAGGAGACATGATTAAAAATCTATTTGTGAAGGCAGATTATTTTAAATAAATAAGATACAGGAGTCTGAGAGCAGAAGAGATAACAGGAAACAGGAATGGTGTGGTAAATAAAATGAGTAGTAGGAAACTGCCAATGATTAACAAAAAAATAAGAAATTGAACAAGAGTAAGAATTTCACAGCTATGAGTAGGAGTATACACTGAAGAGAAGAGGGTGAACGGGACAAGAGAAAGATGACACGAAAGGAAGCAAAGTGCATATAAAACGATCAAACAAATTTATCCACTGGTAAAGCTAGAGCTCCCTGGGCTGTTATCAGACATCAGCAAAGCATGCAGGTCTTCAAGCTTTCCTGCTTGTTTCCAGAAACTTCTGGAACTATCTGACCCAAGTTCTCTCTGGCCGTCACTCCCTGGGGACTTATGTCCACAGTCCTCTGAGGGAGCATTGGTTCTCTCTCACCACTTTGCAATTATGGCCTAGAACTGGGGGAGCTTTCTGTAGGCTCTTCTTGTCCATTTTTCTAAGTCAGTCTCCCAATCCCTAAGGTGATGTCATGAGGCCATTCTAGGAACCTCATGTTTGCCTATAATGCATTAAAAGAAATAACTGCTCACAAGTTATTACACTGATGTAAATCTTTAAGTATTCTTTTGAATAGTTAATTCTGACATGGTGGTATTTGACCTGTTACATAATATATTGTATGGTCTCCCACAATTGAATGCATTTGTGTATGAATTAAATATTTTATTTCATTCCTTTTACTTGTTAACATAAGCACAAACTTCCCTTTCATATTTCCAGTAAAAGGTTGACCTAATGTATTGACCTACATTAGGTCAACATTAGTTGACCTAATGACTGAAATCATCATTGATCACTCTATTTTCCTCTTAAGCAAAATGTGTTTGTGTAATATCTTTGAGTGTCTATGATACAGTTAAGTGATTGCTTTTGAACTGACTCTTAGTAATATTATCTGTAATCCTGATAAAAAGAATATAAATTTATTGAAGCTAGTATAAATCAGAATCATAGAAGCAAAATTATATTGGAAATGCACTTTTTTACAGCAGTTGTTTATTTTTCAAATAAGTTTATGAACCTGACCTTGAGAATACTGCAGTCTGTAGAAAATAATACACACACACACACACACACACACAAACACATAAAATTTGAAATAACTTAAAATTTTTATAGCAAATTTCCTTGGTCTTTCTTACAGATCCAAATTGTATGCCACACAATATTGGTCCTTAAAATTGTTTTTAATAACATTAATTAAACTTTCCAAAGAGAGTTTTAGAAGAATTGTACATAAAAGAAAAAATATACAAGAAAGAATCATAGAGATGAAATTTTTGAGTTTTAGAAATCAGAAGATGTGCAAGAGTAAACAGAATACATATGAATAACACAAAATAATGGTGAGTAATATGTGAAAGGCATTATAAAAGGATGAAAAAAGATTATGGAAGACTCCATAAACTATGGAAAGAAATGACAGAAAAGAATGAAATACATATTTTTAAATTGATAGAATGGAGGCATGGAATAAAGAAAGGGCTGGCAGATAAGAGGAAAAATAAGATGGAATTCAAGAGGAAATTAAAACCGGAGTTTCATAAGCAATAAATAAATTAAAGGCAGAGAAAGGAAAAACTGGTAAGATCATGGAGGGTAGAAGATTAGTTAGGATATAAACAAGTATAAAAAGCTTATAAATTAAAATTAAGTATAAATGAAAAGAAATGAAAGGGAGAAAACAGCAGAGTAAAAGGAGTAACACAAAAGAAAGACAGTAAAAATGGAATAGAAAAAAAATAAGGAAAAAGGGGTACAGGAGTGTGGGTGCAGAAACACAGAGAAAGGAGACTTACCTTTAAGCACAGGCAAAGTATTCAGCAGAAAATGTACTTGACATAAGAAAGGATTAGGGAACCAAAATTCCTGCAAAGAATGGCCAGGTCTCTCCCTGCATGCAAGAGCTGCACACAGGGAGGGGACTTACTGAGTCTGAGCTCCTCAGCAGTTCAGGAGGCACCTCTGATGGGCTCCAGCTGGATGCAGCTGCCTGGATCCAGGGCTATGAGGGGCGGGTTGCTTCATCCCCAAGGACTGAAAAAACCCATTTGTGCACAGTGAACTTTCTGATTTGTCCAGAGGAATCACAAATTACTCTGTGAGTTGCAGAGGGTTCTCTTGATAAATTTGGAAGTGTTTTTAATCATAGTCAGCACCTGAGGTCACAAACATCTCTTCTAATTTTCAAAGAAGTTATTCTGAGGAGTTCTAGAAGACTAGAGGAGAAAGTAAACTCAGAGTGTTCATTGTTTTCACCCGCTAGAAAGCAGGGTGTTTTTGTTTGTTTAATCTAGTCAAAGTACAGCCATCCAGAGAGTAATTTCTTTCCTCAGACACTTTAGTATTGATCCATAATTTATGTTGGAGCATCCAGACCTCTATTGATTCAATTAAAAAGAAATATAAGTGCTAAGGTTCTGGGGCTACTAAACCAACTGAATTTTTAATTGAACCCCTAATATGTAATAGGAACTTTAATTAATAGGAATGTGTAATGTAAGCAATTTTTCTATGGTTTTTATTTTTCTTTTTGCAATCAGTACACTTACTGAAATATTACATTTTTAAATTAACCAATAAGCTTGATAAACAAAATGAAGCTGACATTCATGTAGTGCCCAGGCCAATGAGAAAAGTGCTGACCTCAGATTTTTTTTTTTTTTTTTTGGTACAAAAATATCAAGAGAATAAGTGAGTTCCTTCTTGGAAAGTGAGTTTAACAGAGTTTGATCCTATGCTTCCCATGCTGATGCTGTGCCTTCTGGGAAGGTAGAGATTCATTCCTATTCACATTCTTGCAGTGTACCCTCTTCTTTAAAAACACAGGCACCCGACGCCAAAGCATCAAACCTAAAGTACCACTCTCTTGTCTCAGTTAATCATTTGACAACTATTTCCTGAGTGTCCAACTCTGAATCTCTGAGGTTTTAACAGTCATCAATAATTCATTGTTAGATATCATCCATAAGTCAGCACTCCTCAGCTTTTGGTCATGTATCAGTGATCAAAAGTATACAAATGAGGGTTAAATGTGCTCATATTTTTCAGTGAAAGAGGCACAACATTTAGCAGGTTAGAAAACAGGGGCGCCTGGGTGGCGCAGTCGGGGTGGCTAAGTGTCCGACTTCAGCCAGGTCACGATCTCGCGGTCCGGGAGTTCGAGCCCCGCGTCAGGCTCTGGGCTGATGGCTCAGAGCCTGGAGCCTGTTTCCAATTCTGTGTCTCCCTCTCTCTCTGCCCCTCCCCTGTTCATGCTCTGTCTCTCTCTGTCCCAAAAATAAATAAACGTTGAAAAAAAAATAAATGTAGGATAAAATGGTTTCCTGGTGCAGGCAGGCAGGAGGATTTGTATTTTGAAAGGAGTGGTCAGGAAGGGACCTGTCTTGAAGATGAGGTTTCAGCCAAGACTGAAGGAAGTCAGGAAAAAGGAATCAGGGAATCTGGGAGGAAGAGACACATCAGCTGGTGAGGGCACAGGGGGTGATGTGAGGGCATGGGGAGGGATCAGCATGCCAGGTCAATGTCTGGTTTACTGAGCCATTAAAAGGCTTACTTTTGCCATTATTCTCAGAAAAATTGATGTACATACATAATTTTTGCCAGTTGTGACCTGTTGTATGTTCTATTTTCACAGAATTATTCTGGCTGCTGTGTTGATCTTGGAGTGTAGTGGAGAAAAGATATATGCAGGAGAACCAGTGAAGAGGTTTTGGAATAATCCCCGTGAGATATGGGGGTTTTGAGACAGGACAGAATGGTAGTTTGGATTCTGGATTGTTTTAAAAATGCAGCCAATCAGGTTTTCCTGATGGAGTAGATGTGGAGTGGATGAGTGGATGGAGGATGGCTCCAGTGTTCTTCCCTGGGTGCACTGAAGGAAAGGATTGCCACAGTCTCTAATGGGGAGGTGAGAGGAGCAGGTGTAGGATGTGATATCCAGAGTGAAGTTTGGGACCAGTTCAGTTTCAGACGTCTAATACAGATCCTCATGGAGATGTCGTATAGGCGGTTGGATATATGATTGTTGATGTGGGTAAAGCATGTGGGCAAAGGCAAGTCAGTGTGGGCCTATCAGTTGTAGCTGCTGTAAAACCACATTACTGGATGCAAGCGCCAAGGAGTGACTGCGGAGAGAGCAGACAAGGGTGTGAAAAGGTCAGCATAAAAGAGGGACCCAGCACAGGAGCCTGAGAAGGAGTGATCGGTGAAGAATGTTCTTCCAGTGGGGGCGCCTGGGTGGCGCAGTCGGTTAAGCGTCCGACTTCAGTCAGGTCACGATCTCGCGCTCCGTGAGCTCGAGCCCCGCGTCAGGCTCTGGGCTGATGGCTCAGAGCCTGGAGCCTGTTTCCGATTCTGTGTCTCCCTCTCTCTCTCTGCCCCTCCCCTGTTCATGCTCTGTCTCTCTCTGTCCCAAAAATAAATAAACGTTGAAAAAAAAAATTAAAAAAAAAAAAAAGAATGTTCTTCCAGTGGAAGGAATGAGCAAGAGTAAATGGAAGAAGAATATAGAAAAACATGCAGGGGCGCCTGGGTGGCTCAGTCGGTTAAGCAGCCGACTTCAGCTCAGGTCATGATCTCGCGGTTCATGAGTTCGAGCCCCGCGTCGGGCTCTGTGCTGACAGCTCAGAGCCTAGAGCCTGTTTCAGATTCTGTGTCTCCCTCTCTCTGACCCTCCCCCGTTCATGCTTTGTCTCTCTCTGTCTCAAAAATAAATAAACGTTAAAAAAACAAAGAAAAACATGCAGTTAAAAATTACATCGGGATTAGCAACATACGCTTTAGAGTGATTGTAAGAGCAGTTTTGTATTTTGCTGATATTGTAAGGAATATAGACCTGGAGTAGAAACAACTTTCAAAGGATCTTTCCTGCACCTATAAAGGGGAGAAGACATGTTGGATGGCATTTGAAGAAGAAGAGAAATCTAGATAGTACTTTTTTACACTTTATTTTAAAAACAAATTTAAAATTTTGAGGGGGTTGCGGCAAGATGGCGGCTTAGGAGGACGCTGGGCTCACCGCACGTCCTGCTGATCACTTAGATTCCATCTACACCTGCCTAAATAACCCAGAAAACCGCCAGAAGATTAGCAGAACGGAGTCGCCGGAGCCAAACGCAGACGAGAGGCCCACGGAAGAGGGTAGGAAGGGCGGCGAGGCGGTGCGCGCTCCACGGACTGGCGGGAGGGAGCCGGGGTGGAGGGGTGGCTCGCTGGCCAAGCAGAGCCCCCGAGTCTGGCTGGCAAAAGCGGAGGGGCCTGACGGACTGTGTTCCCACAACAAGCGCGACTTAGCGTCTGGGAGGTCATAAGTTAACAGCTCTGCTCGGAAAGCGGGAAGGCTGGAGGACAAAGGGAGGGAGAGCTGCTGAGCCCCCTGACAACAGAGCTCAGTTTGGTGGGGAACAAAGGCGCTCGCCAGCGCCATTTCCCCCGCCCATCCCCCAGCCGAAATCCCAAAGGGAACCGGTTCCTGCCAGGGAACTTGCTCGCTCCGCGCAAACACCCAACTCTGCGCTTCTGCGGAGCCAAACCTCCGGCAGCGGATCTGACTCCCTCCCGCTGCCACAGGGCCCCTCCTGAAGTGGATCACCTAAGGAGAAGCGATCTAAGCCTGCCCCTCCTGCCCCCGAGCACCTTGCCTACCCACCCCAGCTAATACGCCAGATCCCCAGCATCACAAGCCTGGCAGGGTGCAAGTAGCCCAGATGAGCCACACCACCCCACAGTGAATCCCGCCCCTAGGAGAGGGGAAGAGAAGGCACACACCAGTCTGACTGTGGCCCCAGTGGTGGGCTGGGGGCAGACATCAGGTCTGACTGCGGCCCCGCCCACCAACTCCAGTTATACACCACAGCACAGGGGAAGTGCCCTGCAGGTCCTCACCACGCCAGGGACTATCCAAAATGATCAAGCGGAAGAATTCCCCTCAGAAGAATCTCCAGGAAATAACAACAGCTAATGAGCTGATCAAAAAGGATTTAAATAACATAACAGAAAGTGAATTTAGAATAATAGTCATAAAATTAATTGCTGGGCTTGAAAACAGTATACAGGACAGCAGAGAATCTCTTGCTACAGAGATCAAGGGACTAAGGAACAGTCACGAGGAGCTGAAAAACGCTTTAAACGAAATGCATAACAAAATGGAAACCACCACAGCTCGGCTTGAAGAGGCAGAGGAGAGAATAGGTGAACTAGAAGATAAAGTTATAGAAAAAGAGGAAGCTGAGAAAAAGAGAGATAAAAAAATCCAGGAGTATGAGGGGAAAATTAGAGAACTAAGTGATACACTAAAAAGAAATAATATACGCATAATTGGTATCCCAGAGGAGGAAGAGAGAGGGAAAGGTGCTGAAGGGGTACTTGAAGAAATAATAGCTGAGAACTTCCCTGAACTGGGGAAGGAAAAAGGCATTGAAATCCAAGAGGCACAGAGAACTCCCTTCAGACCTAACTTGAATCGATCTTCTGCACGACATATCATAGTGAAACTGGCAAAATACAAGGATAAAGAGAAAACTCTGAAAGCAGCAAGGGATAAACGTGCCCTCACATATAAAGGGAGACCTATAAGACTCGTGACTGATCTCTCTTTTAAAACGTGGCAGGCCAGAAAGAATTGGCAAGAGATCTTCAGTGTGCTAGACAGAAAAAATATGCAGCCGAGAATCCTTTATCCAGCAAGTCTGTCATTTAGAATAGAAGGAGAGATAAAGGTCTTCCCAAACAAACAAAAACTGAAGGAAATTGTAACCACTAAACCAGCCCTACAAGAGATCCTAAGGGGGACCCTGTGAGACAAAGTCCCAGAGACATCACTATAAGCATAAAACATACAGACATCACAATGACTCTAAACCCGTATCTTTCTATAATAACACTGAATGTAAATGGATTAAATGCGCCAACCAAAAGACATAGGCTATCAGAATGGATAAAAAAACAAGACCCATCTATTTGCTGTCTACAAGAGACTCATTTGAGACCTGAGGACACCTTTAGATTGAGAGTGAGGGGATGGAGAACTATTTATCATGCGACTGGAAGCCAAAAGAAAGCTGGAGTAGCCATACTTATATCAGACAAACTAGACTTTAAATTAAAGGCTGTAACAAGAGATGAAAAGGACATTATATAATAGTTACAGGGTCTATCCATCAGGAAGAGCTAACAATTATAAATGTCTATGCGCCGAATACCGGAGCCCCCAAATATATAAAACAATTACTCATAAACATAAGCAACCTTATAGATAAGAATGTGGTAATTGCAGGGGACTTTAATACACCACTTACAGAAATGGATAGATCATCTAGACACACGGTCAATAAAGAAACAAGGGCCCTGAATGAGACATTGGATCAGATGGACTTGACAGATATATTTAGAACTCTTCATCCCAGAGCAACAGAATATACTTTCTTCTCGAGTGCACATGGAACATTCTCCAAGATAGATCATATACTGGGTCACAAAACAGCCCTTCATAAGTTTACCAGAATTGAAATTATACCATGCTTACTTTCAGACCACAATGCTATGAAGCTTGAAATCAACCACAGAAAAAAGTCTGGCAAACCTCCAAAAGCATGGAGGTTAAAGAACACCCTACTAACGAATGAGTGGGTCAACCAGGCAATTAGAGAAGAAATTAAAAAATATATGGAAACAAACGAAAATGAAAATACAACAATCCAAACGCTTTGGGACGCAGCGAAGGCAGTCCTGAGAGGAAAATACATTGCAATCCAGACCTATCTCAAGAAACAAGAAAAATCCCAAATACAAAATCTAACAGCACACCTAAAGGAACTAGAGGCAGAACAGCAAAGGCAGCCTAAGCCCAGCAGAAGAAGAGAAATAATAAAGATCAGAGCAGAAATAAACAATATAGAAACTAAAAAAACTGTAGAGCAGATCAACAAAACCAAGAGTTGGTTTTTTGAAAAAATAAACAAAATTGACAAACCTCTAGCCAGGCTTCTCAAAAAGAAAAGGGAGATGACCCAAATAGATAAAATCATGAATGAAAATGGAATGATTACAACCAATCCCTCAGAGATACAAACAATTATCAGGGAATACTATGAAAAATTATATGCCAACAAATTGGACAACCTGGAAGAAATGGACAAATTCCTGAACACCCACACTCTTCCAAAACTCAATCAGGAGGAAATAGAAAGCTTGAGCAGACCCATAACCAGCGAAGAAATTGAATCGGTTATCAAAAATCTCCCAAAAATAAGAGTCCAGGACCAGATGGCTTCCCAGGGGAGTTCTACCAGACGTTTAAAGCAGAGATAATACCTATCCTTCTCAAGCTATTCCAAGAAATAGAAAGGGAAGGAAAACTTCCAGACTCATTCTATGAAGCCAGTATTACTTTGATTCCTAAACCAGACAGAGACCCAGTAACAAAAGAGAACTACAGGCCAATATCCCTGATGAATATGGATGCAAAAATTCTCAATAAGATACTAGCAAATCGAATTCAACGGCATATAAAAAGAATTATTCACCATGATCAAGTGGGATTCATTCCTGGGATGCAGGGCTGGTTCAACATTCGCAAATCAATCAACGTGATACATCACATTAACAAAAAAAAAGAGAAGAACCATATGATCCTGTCAATCGATGCAGAAAAGGCCTTCGACAAAATCCAGCACCCTTTCTTAATAAAAACCCTTGAGAAAGTCGGGATAGAAGGAACATACCTAAAGATCATAAAAGCCATTTATGAAAAGCCCACAGCTAACATCATCCTCAATGGGGAAAAACTGAGAGCTTTTTCCCTGAGATCAGGAACACGACAAGGATGCCCACTGTCACCACTGCTGTTTAACATAGTGCTGGAAGTTCTAGCATCAGCAATCAGACAACAAAAGGAAATCAAAGGCATCCAAATTGGCAAAGATGAAGTCAAGCTTTCGCTTTTTGCAGATGACATGATATTATACATGAAAAATCCGATAGACTCCACCAAACGTCTGCTAGAACTGATCCATGAATTCAGCAAAGTTGCAGGATACAAAATCAATGTACAGAAATCAGTTGCATTCTTATACACTAACAATGAAGCAACAGAAAGACAAATAAAGAAACTGATCCCATTCACAATTGCACCAAGAAGCATAAAATACCTAGGAATAAATCTAACCAAAGATGTAAAGGATCTGTATGCTGAAAACTATAGAAAGCTTATGAAGGAAATTGAAGAAGACTTAAAGAAATGGAAAGACATTCCCTGCTCATGGATTGGAAAAATAAATATTGTCAAAATGTCAATACTACCCAAAGCTATCTACACATTCAATGCAATCCCAATCAAAATTGCACCAGCATTCTTCTCGAAACTAGAACAAGCAATCCTAAAATTCATATGGAACCACAAAAGGCCCCGAATAGCCAAAGGAATTTTGAAGAAGAAGACCAAAGCAGGAGGCATCACAATCCCAGACTTTAGCCTCTACTACAAAGCTGTCATCATGAAGACAGCATGGTATTGGCACCAAAACAGACACATAGACCAATGGAATAGAATAGAAACCCCAGAACTAGACCCACAAACGTATGGCCAACTCATCTTTGACAAAGCAGGAAAGAACATCCAATGGAAAAAAGACAGCCTCTTTAACAAATGGTGCTGGGAGAACTGGACAGCAACATGCAGAAGGTTGAAACTAGACCACTTTCTCACACCATTCACAAAAATAAACTCAAAATGGATAAAGGACCTAAATGTGAGACAGGAAACAATCAAAACCTTAGAGGAGAAAGCAGGAAAAGACCTCTCTGACCTCAGCCGTAGCAATCTCTTACTCGACACATCCCCAAAGGCAAGGGAATTAAAAGCAAAAGTGAATTACTGGGACCTTATGAAGATAAAAAGCTTCTGCACAGCTAAGGAAACAACCAACAAAACTAAAAGGCAACCAACGGAATGGGAAAAGATATTCGCAAATGACATATCGGACAAAGGGCTAGTATCCAAAATCTATAAAGAGCTCACCAAACTCCACACCCGAAAAACAAATAACCCAGTGAAGAAATGGGCAGAAAACATGAATAGACACTTCTCTAAAGAAGACATCCGGATGGCCAACAGGCACATGAAAAGATGTTCAGCGTCGCTCCTTATCAGGGAAATACAAATCAAAACCACACTCAGATATCACCTCACGCCAGTCAGAGTGGCCAAAATGAACAAATCAGGAGACTATAGATGCTGGAGAGGATGTGGAGAAACGGGAACCCTCTTGCACTGTTGGTGGGAATGCAAATTGGTGCAGCCGCCCTGGAAAGCAGTGTGGAGGTTCCTCAGAAAATTAAAAATAGACCTACCCTATGACCCAGCAATAGCACTGCTAGGAATTTATCCAAGGGATACAGGAGCACTGATGCATAGGGCCACTTGTACCCCAATGTTTATAGCAGCACTCTCAACAATAGCCAAATTATGGAAAGAGCCTAAATGTCCATCAACTGATGAATGGATAAAGAAATTGTGGTTTATATACACAATGGAATACTACGTGGCAATGAGAAAAAATGAAATATGGCCTTTTGTAGCAACGTGGATGGAACTGGAGAGTGTGATGCTAAGTGAAATAAGCCATACAGAGAAAGACAGATACCATATGGTTTCACTCTTATGTGGATCCTGAGAAACTTAACAGGAATCCATGGGGGAGGGGAAGGGAAAAAAAAAAAGTGTTTAGAATGGGAGAGAGCCAAAGCATAAGAGACTGTTAAAAACTGAGAACAAACTGAGGGTTGATGGGGGGTGGGAGGGAGGAGAGGGTGGGTGATGGGTATTGAGGAGGGCACCTTTTAGGATGAGCACTGGGTGTTGTATGGAAACCAATTTGTCAATAAATTTCATAAAAAAATAAATAAAAATAAAATAATAATAAATGAATAAAAATTAAAAAAAAGGAAAAAAAAATAAATAAAATTTTGAAATTCCAGTATAATAAACATTAGTATCAGGTGTAAAATAAAGCAGACTGGCTAAATCGGTGATGGAATTAAGGAGGGCACTTGTTTGGATGAGCACTGGGTGTTATATAAAAATGATGAGTCACTGGATTCTACTCCTGAAACCATTACTGCACCATATGTTAACTAACTTGTATTAAACAAGTAAATAAATTTAAACAAGTAAATAAATAAAAATAAATGCAGCTCTCTCCCTGGTATCTCACCGCTGCGTCAGTGCAGTTAGGCATCAGCAAATTAATGACAGGAGAGAGGAGGCCCCTGCTCTTGGGCACCCGCAGGAACTTACTCCAGCTCCAGACACACCGTAAACACTTTCATCTAACGGAAGATAAGCTGTGAAATCGGATTTCTGAACCACAAGACACTTTTGTAAAAACTGCATTCCATGCCAGGCCTGAAATGTTCCAAAGCTCAGTTCGCTATCAGCATCCCAGGTGGTGCAATTAATAAAGAGCTAGCGTGGGGCCACTGGCACAAACAAGGCAGCTCCTTAGAACCTGAACTTCCTATTTGTTCCATTCCTTGGGTAGATAACACATGTTAATTACTCTGGAGGGGAGTCAGGAATAAATTCAAAACAGGCACCCATTTGCCCATGTGCCTGGTGGACATTTCCAGTCAACCTGAAGCCTTCCGGTTGCTCTATGTTCCCTGGTTTTGTTAGAACATTCTATCTGGTCTCGCTGGATCAAGCTCTCCTCTCCAGATCGCCCTATATGGGGAACTGAAAATAATCCTCGCTTCAATGAAATTATTTTGGCGAGGAGAGAGGGAAGATGGCAGCGTAGGAGGACGCTGGGCTCACCGTGTGTCCTGCTGATCACTTAGATTCCACCTACACCTGCCTAAATAACCCAGAAAACCGCCAGAGGATTAGCAGAACGGAGTCTCTGGAGCCAAGTGCAGACGAGAGGCCCACGGAAGAGATAAGAAGGGCAGAGAGGCGGTACGCGCTCCACGGGCTGGCAGAGGGAGCCGGGTCTGAGGGGCAGCCCGCGGGCCAAGCAGAGCCCCCGAGTCTGGCTTGCAAAAGCAGAGGGGCCAGACGGAGTGTGTTCCTACAAAAAGAGGGACTTGACATCTGGAAGGTTATAAGCTAACAGCTCTGCTCGGAGAATGGGAGGGCTGGAGGACAACAGAAGGGAGAGTAGCTGAGCCCCGGGACAACAGAGCTCAGTTTGGCAGGGAACAAAGGCCCATGCCAGTGCCATCTCTCTTGCCCATCCCCCATCCAAAATCCCAAAGGGAACCAGTTCCTGCCAGGGAACTTGCTCGCTCCGCACAAACACCCAAACTGTGCTTCTGCGGAGCCAAACCTCCCGCAGCGGATCTGACTCCCTCCCGCTGCCACAGGGCCCCTCCTGAAGTGGATCACCTAAGGAGAAGCGAGCTAAGCCTGCCCCTCCTGCCCCCCATGCACCTTGCCTACCCACCCCAACTAATACGCCAGATCCCCAGCATCACAAGTCTGGCAGTGTGCAAGTAGCCCAGACAGGCCAGGCCACCCCCACAGTGAATCCCGCCCCTAGGAGAGGCGAAGAGAGGCACACACCAGTCTGACTGTGGCCCCAGTGGTGGGCTGGGGGCAGACATCAGGTCTGACTGCGGCCCCGCCCACCAACTCCAGTTATACACCACAGCACAGGGGAAGTGCCCTGCAGGTCCTCACCACTCCAGGGACTATCCAAAATGACCAAGCAGAAGAATTCCCCTCAGAAGAATCTCCAGGAAATAACAACAGCTAATGAGCTGATCAAAAAGGACTTAAATACTATAACAGAAAGTGAATTTAGAATAATAGTCATAAAATTAATTCCTGGGCTTGAAAACAGTATACAGGACAGCAGAGAATCTCTGGCTACAGAGATCAAGGGACTAAGGAACAGTCACGAGGAGCTGAAAAACGCTTTAAACGAAATGCATAACAAAATGGGAACCACCACGGCTCGGATTGAAGAGGCAGAGGAGAGAATAAGTGAACTAGAAGATAAAGTTATGGAAAAAGAGGAAGCTGAGAGAAAGAGAGATAAAAAAATCCAGGAGTATGAGGGGAAAATTAGAGAACTAAGTGATACACTAAAAAGAAATAATATACTCATAATTGGTATCCCAGAGGAGGAAGAGAGAGGGAAAGGTGCTGAAGGGGTACTTGAAGAAATAATAGCTGAGAACTTCCCTGAACTGGGGAAGGAAAAAGGCATTGAAATCCAAGAGGCACAGAGAACTCCCTTCAGACCTAACTTGAATCGATCTTCTGCACGACATATCATAGTGAAACTGGCAAAATACAAGGATAAAGAGAAAACTCTGAAAGCAGCAAGGGATAAACGTGCCCTCACATATAAAGGGAGACCTATAAGACTCGTGACTGATCTCTCTTTTAAAACGTGGCAGGCCAGAAAGAATTGGCAAGAGATCTTCAGTGTGCTAGACAGAAAAAATATGCAGCCGAGAATCCTTTATCCAGCAAGTCTGTCATTTAGAATAGAAGGAGAGATAAAGGTCTTCCCAAACAAACAAAAACTGAAGGAAATTGTAACCACTAAACCAGCCCTACAAGAGATCCTAAGGGGGACCCTGTGAGACAAAGTCCCAGAGACATCACTGCAAGCATAAAACATACAGACATCACAATGACTCTAAACCCGTATCTTTCTATAATAACACTGAATGTAAACGGATTAAATGTGCCAACCAAAAGACATAGGGTATCAGAATGGATAAAAAAACAAGACCCATCTATTTGCTGTCTACAAGAGACTCATTTGAGACCTGAGGACACCTTTAGATTGAGAGTGAGGGGATGGAGAACTATTTATCATGCGACTGGAAGCCAAAAGAAAGCTGGAGTAGCCATACTTATATCAGACAAACTAGACTTTAAATTAAAGGCTGTAACAAGAGATGAAGAAGGGCATTATATAATAATTACAGGGTCTATCCATCAGGAAGAGCTACCAATTATAAATGTCTATGCGCCGAATACCGGAGCCCCCAAATATATAAAACAATTACTCATAAACATAAGCAACCTTATAGATAAGAATGTGGTAATTGCAGGGGACTTTAATACCCCACTTACAGAAATGGATAGATCATCTAGACACACGGTCAATAAAGAAACAAAGGCCCTGAATGAGACATTGGATCAGATGGACTTGACAGATATATTTAGAACTCTGCATCCCAAAGCAACAGAATATACTTTCCTCTCGAGTGCTCATGGAACATTCTCCAAGATAGATCATATACTGGGTCACAAAACAGCCCTTCATAACTTTACCAGAATTGAAATTATACCATGCATACTTTCAGACCACAATGCTATGAAGCTTGAAATCAACCACAGGAAAAAGTCTGGCAAACCTCCAAAAGCATGGAGGTTAAAGAACACCCTACTAAAGAATGAGTGGGTCAACCAGGCAATTAGAGAAGAAATTAAAAAATATATGGAAACAAACGAAAATGAAAATACAACAATCCAAACGCTTTGGGACGCAGCGAAGGCAGTCCTGAGAGGAAAATACATTGCAATCCAGGCCTATCTCAAGAAACAAGAAAAATCCCAAATACAAAATCTAACAGCACACCTAAAGGAACTAGAGGCAGCACAGCAAAGGCAGCCTAAGCCCAGCAGAAGAATAAAAATAATAAAGATCAGAGCAGAAATAAACAATATAGAATCTAAAAAAACTGTAGAGCAGATCAACAAAACCAAGAGTTGGTTTTTTGAAAAAATAAACAAAATTGACAAACCTCTGGCCAGGCTTCTCAAAAGAAAAGGGAGATGACCCAAATAGATAAAATCATGAATGAAAATGGAATGATTACAACCAATCCCTCAGAGATACAAACAATTATCAGGGAATACTATGAAAAATTATATGCCCACAAATTGGACAACCTGGAAGAAATGGACAAATTCCTAAACACCCACACTCTTCCAAAACTCAATCAGGAGGAAATAGAAAGCTTGAACAGACCCATAACCAGCGAAGAAATTGAATCGGTTATCAAAAATCTCCCAACAAATAAGAGTCCAGGACCAGATGGCTTCCCAGGGGAGTTCTACCAGACGTTTAAAGCAGAGATAATACCTATCCTTCTCAAGCTATTCCAAGAAATAGAAAGGGAAGGAAAACTTCCAGACTCATTCTATGAAGCCAGTATTACTTTGATTCCTAAACCAGACAGAGACCCAGTAACAAAAGAGAACTACAGGCCAATATCCCTGATGAATATGGATGCAACAATTCTCAATAAGATACTAACAAATCGAATTCAACGGCATATGAAAAGAATTATTCACCATGACCAAGTGGGATTCATTCCTGGGATGCAGGGCTGGTTCAACATTCGCAAATCAATCAACATGATACATCACATTAACAAAAAAAAAGAGAAGAACCATATGATCCTGTCAATCGATGCAGAAAAGGCCTTCGACAAAATCCAGCACCCTTTCTTAATAAAAACCCTTGAGAAAGTCGGGATAGAAGGAACATACTTAAAGACCATAAAAGCCATTTGTGAAAAGCCCACAGCTAACATCATCCTCAACGGGGAAAAACTGGGAGCTTTTTCCCTGAGATCAGGAACACGACAGGGATGCCCATTCTCACCGCTGTTGTTTAACATAGTGCTGGAAGTTCTAGCATCAGCAATCAGAAAACAAAAGGAAATCAAAGCCATCAAAGTTAGCAAAGATGAAGTCAAGCTTTTGCTTTTTGCAGATGACATGATATTATATATGGAAAATCTGATAGACTCCACCAAAAGTCTGCAGAACTGATACATGAATTCAGCAAAGTTGCAGGATACAAAATCAATGTACAGAAATCAGTTGCATTCTTATACACTAACAATGAAGCAACAGAAAGACAAAAAAGAAACTGATCCCATTCACAATTGCACCAAGAAGCATAAAATACCTAGGAATAAATCTAACCAAAGATGTAAAAGAGCTGTATGCTGAAAACTATAGAAAACTTATGAAGGTAATTGAAGAAGATTTAAAGAAATGGAAAGACATCCCCTGCTCATGGATCGGAAGAATAAATATTGTCAAAATGTCAATACTACCCAAAGCTATCTACACATTCAATGCAATCCCAATCAAAATTGCACCAGCATTCTTCTCGAAACTAGAACAAGCAATCCTAAAATTCATATGGAACCACAAAAGGCCCCGAATAGCCAAAGGAATTTTAAAGAAGAAGACCAAAGCAGGAGGCATCACAATCCCAGACTTTAGCCTCTACTACAAAGCTGTCATCATCAAGACAGCATGGTATTGGCACCAAAACAGACACATAGACCAATGGAATAGAATAGAAACCCCAGAACTAGACCCACAAACGTATGGCCAACTCATCTTTGACAAAGCAGGAAAGAACATCCAATGGAAAAAAGACAGCCTCTTTAACAAATGGTGCTGGGAGAACTGGACAGCAACATGCAGAAGGTTGAAACTAGACCACTTTCTCACACCATTCACAAAAATAAACTCAAAATGGATAAAGGACCTAAATGTGAGACAGGAAACCATCAAAACCTTAGAGGAGAAAGCAGGAAAAGACCTCTCTGACCTCAGCCGTAGCAATCTCTTACTCGACACATCCCCAAAGGCAAGGGAATTAAAAGCAAAAGTGAATTACTGGGACCTTATGAAGATAAAAAGCTTCTGCACAGCTAAGGAAACAACCAACGAAACTAAAAGGCAACCAACGGAATGGGAAAAGATATTCGCAAATGACATATCGGACAAAGGGCTAGTATCCAAAATCTATAAAGAGCTCACCAAACTCCACACCCGAAAAACAAATAACCCAGTGAAGAAATGGGCAGAAAACATGAATAGACACTTCTCTAAAGAAGACATCCGGATGGCCAACAGGCACATGAAAAGATGTTCAACGTCGCTCCTTATCAGGGAAATACAAATCAAAACCACACTCAGATATCACCTCACGCCAGTCAGAGTGGCCAAAATGAACAAATCAGGAGACTATAGATGCTGGAGAGGATGTGGAGAAACGGGAACCCTCTTGCACTGTTGGTGGGAATGCAAATTGGTGCAGCCGCTCTGGAAAGCAGTGTGGAGGTTCCTCAGAAAATTAAAAATAGACCTACTCTATGACCCAGCAATAGCACTGCTAGGAATTTATCCAAGGGATACAGGAGTACTGATGCATAGGGGCATTTGTACCCTAATCTTTATAGCAGCACTCTCAACAATAGCCAAATTATGGAAAGAGCCTAAATGTCCATCAACTGATGAATGGATAAAGAAATTGTGGTTTTATACACAATGGAATACTACGTGGCAATGAGAAAGAATGAAATATGGCCGTTTGTAGCAATGTGGATGGAACTGGAGAGTGTGATGCTAAGTGAAATAAGCCATACAGAGAAAGACAGATACCATATGTGTTCACTCTTATGTGGATCCTGAGAAACTTAACAGAAACCCATGGAGGAGGGGAAGGAAAAAAAAAAAAAAAAAGAGGTTAGAGTGGGAGAGAGCCAAAGCATAAGAGACTGTTAAAAACTGAGAACAAACTGAGGGTTGATGGGGGGTGGGAGGGAGGGGAGGGTGGGTGATGGGTATTGAGGAGGGCACCTTTTGGGATGAGCACTGGTTGTTGTATGGAAACCAATTTGACAATGAATTTCATATATTAAAAAAAAAGAAGAAGAACAGAAGAGTATTTGCTGTATCAGATAACATTTATTTGAATTCTGTAGTATCTAAGACAGTTGGGTGCTAGACCAGCTGACCCACAGAAAGAGACACAGAGCCCTGTATAGGGTTCAGGTATGTGTGGAATTCTGTTGCATGGGAGAAGTTCAGTGGATGTCAGAGGGAACTATCTAGTAAGTGGAGCTGACAAACCTGTTCTCTATATGGACAGAGGTTACTGAATCTCTACTTACATCACTATTATAATAAACTCCAGATTAATTAATTAAATTAATTAATTTGGCATTTAATACCTAAATCTGAAATGGAAACTGTAGAAGAAAATATAGTTCTTCCTAGATAAAGATTCCTTAAATGTGATGATGAATGAAGATACCCAGATGACATCTGTATTAAACAGACTGACCAATGTGATTCCTCTGACTATATCGGAATGAAAATTTTCTCTTCATGGAAACAAATACAAAAAGAAAACTTAAAAATCTCCATAGATCTGGAGAAGATATTTGCACACATGTAATCACTAAGGATTAATGGAAAGAAGGTATTTTTAAAATTCCAGAATCACTAAGAAAAACTGAAAAAATGCAGCATGGAAGTGGGCAAAAGACATGAACAAATTTCTCAGAAAAAGAAATAGTTTGGTCAAAAGAGAGAGAGAGAAAGAGAGAGAGAGAAATATAGATTCACTAATAACGAGGCAAATGCACATCTGTGTACTATGAAATTACATTGTATACTGATTAAATTGCAAATTTAAAACTCTGGACAATATCAGGTATTGGTGATAATGTACTTTGATATAATTTCTGAAAGATGGAAGCTGAAAATTTAATTCAGTGCCATCACTTTGAAGAAACAATATGGCTAAATCTTTTTAAATTGTATATTCAAGTGCCTTAGGACTTAGGTTCCACTCCTAATACTATACCAAAGACTCACTCTTCAAAATTGTACAAGAAACATATGGACATGTGCTCCTAACAACATTTTTCATAATTGTTCAAAATGAGAGTCTAAGCATTGACAGGGAATGGATAAATAAATTGAGCTACATAGAATTTAAAAGAATAAACCACAAATATATACAGAGGAATTAATCTTTTAGGGTAGTATTGAGATTAATTAAATACCAAGAATGAGGAAAATTCCCCTTAAATAAAGTTTCAAGAAACTAAACCATTTATTGGTTAAGCACGCATATGTAAGTGATAGTGCACAAATAAAAGAAAGGAATCATAAATGTGTACTTCATGAAATTGTTCTCCAGGGCTGTGGACAGAAATGGAGTGAATAGGAACAGAAAGGGAGGTATAAGCTGTTAGAGATATTCTATTCCTTTGTATGATTATTTAGTGTATAGGTGATCATTATATTACATAAGAAAGTAAAATATTTAAAACAGAAAAATAGCTCAGTTCTTTTCAAATTCTTGCTGTGCATATTCTTTTGTGTGTAGTCAGTCATGATTCTCTCCATCCTGCCATATTTTGGGGACCTCAGAGAAATATTCTCTATCTTACAAAGAGACAGAATCAATTCTATGATGGCAGAAAGACTGAGAAATTATTCAGGGAGGAAGTAGGGGGCAAGAAAGACTAAAATTCCAGAAACAACTACAAGGCAAAGATGCAGACCCACACAGGAACTTGACAACTAGCTTGGATGCAGATGAACACACATAGACGGCAAATTACAGCCCTCTGTAGTAAGGTAAGAAATACCTGAGACTCAGGTACCCTGACAGTGATGGGTTGTTTTTTTTTTGTACTGAGTGACAGAAAGCTCCCACTTGGGGGCTCCGCAGAGCTTGGCTACTTCTCAGCAGTGTATGATAATCATTCTGGGGCTGGGCCCTGTTTGGTTGGCTCTGGTCTGTGGTGTCTGCAGCACCCAGTGGGCTGGGGCCTGATGCCCCCCCAGGTGCACACCTCAAAGTCTAGAGTCAGACTTGCTAACAGACAGAAAAATGCCTGTATCCTGAGATTAACACATATTTGGGTGCATATGTACACACACTAAAACTGGCATTTATTAGAAAGTGCCTCATGCCTAAACCCTTGTTTGTTTCTTTGTTTGTTTATTTAAAGCTTTATAGGCTTAGGGTGGAATTTAAGTGTCAGTGATGTCATAAAGGAGTAAAATCACAACCCACAGTTTGCAAGAGACTGGATAGAGGGAGATGAGAGTAATAAGCTATAATCGAATCTGGGAGTGAGTAGGTGGGGTGGGATTTAGGAATATTATGAAGAACAAGTAGAACTGCAAATCTACCTGCTGCCCAGCTTCAAACTGACCACGTATTAGGATAGACATGCACAGACTCACAACCACGAGCACAAAAATTATGCAATTACTATAAATGACTGAGGACAGAGACAGCACATAGGCACTTGGCAAATTACCTCAGTGGTCATTTGCAAAGAGCTTTGCTGCTGAGACCAAGCTCTCAGCTCCTTCTCCTCTGGTCATTAGTGGCCACAGTACTCAGTGGCCTGGGGCCTGATGCCCTGAGTGCACACCTCACAGTCCACAGTCAAACCTTCTGGTCCTGTGTCCCCCTGTGATCACATGACCCTTCCTCAAGACAAGTGGGTAAGAACAGATGTGCAATACTCACTTTGGGGCCCTTATCAAGTGGAATTGTTCCCTGGCCATAAGCACAGCTGCTGCCTCTGCAGGTGAAACACTTTATCAGCCACATAAGAGGTCTGCAGACCTCTGCTAGGCTCCTTCTCCCACATGGAGCAGGAATCCATGGTAGAATATGGAGCCCATGAGAGGCAAACAAAAATTGCAGACTGCACTTGGGGTCACAGTGCAAAACTTTTCTAAGTTTGGGTTTTTCTCTCCAGGCTAGTCCACCTCTTAGACAACTGATATGGTTTGGAACTGGGCCCAGGCAAATTCACAAGGTCCAAGCAGGCAATCAAATTGAGTCTTTTTTGGGGTGTACCACCTCCTCTTATTCATACGTTTTCAAGAAGTGTCAATCTATCTGATATTTGTACAATCATCCTTTCAACACCTAAAGGCCTATCCAGAAAGCTGAGTGCAAGGCCTCCATCTGACACCAGACTAGGACTGGGGATCTGAGTAATCAAGGCAGGGACAGGAGTGAGAGGAAGGAGGATAGGCATATCTAGGGTTGTCTAGAGCCGTCAGTCCATGGTTGGACAAGCATTTTTCAGGCAGTGTTTATCTGCCTGAAATGCCTTCTACAAGCTTGCTAACTATAAGCAGTTGCTGAGGTGGAATAAATAGATGTGGTCCTTTCTTACCCCACACATTTGAGTAAGTCTTCAGGTTGCCATTGGATGAAGGCTCTGAAACTTTGATATGAGGGCATGACACATGCTGGAAAGGGCAAGTAGTCATGGAGATCAGCATGGTCTCTGAAATGTACGACACAAAACAGACACTTCCTGTTTGGTGACAGAAGGAATGGCTCAGGAAATATCCTGTCGCCTGGTTTCACTCAGGTGAGTAGGTCCAGTTAGTCTAATAAACAATCTCCAGACTCATAGAATTGAAATCTCCCCTTCTATGGCTCAGTCCCTCCTCCAACTGAGACACCTGCATCAAGGACAGGAAAAGTCAGCTTCTCTCATCTTTCTTCTTCCTACCACCTCCATTACACAGAATGGGGTAGCTCAGGGGAACAAGAGTACTAGGAATGAAGCACATATGTGGTACAGGTGCGATCCTGCTGATGGTTCGGGGTGATGAATGTCCCTCAGGTAGGAGGGACCATCTGGGGCTCACTCACACTGGCATCCCTCTTGGGATATTGGGGACAGGCACAGTTCAAACCTGTTGGTTCCCTACCTCCTTAGTGTCAGACAAAGAAGGGCAGTCCAGCCTCTTTCTCTGGAGATCATCAGAGCTAGGAAAGCCAATGTCCAGCCCTTATTGTTGTCTTAAAGGGAAAACACATTCCTTGCAAAAAATTGTCTTCTTTTCTCCTAGGTTGTTAGCTATGCTCTTCTGACACAGGGGAGGGATCAAGGGTTGTGATGCCATGTTCACAGTCTCTTAGCTGCATAAGAGTTTTACACCTTGTTGTGGACATTAGCAATCTTGGCAGACACTTTGTAAAGCGGACCCTCTCTATCACCCTGTTACAGTCACAAGATCCCTCCCTGTGTCTCCTGACTGCAAACATGCTGAGTTTTTTTCCCTTCTGCTCCCGTATGAGAATGAGGGCATGACCATCACTGAGAGGTTAAATAGATGTCCAGAGTCATCCAATCAGTAGTGACCATGCTGGGACTCAAGCCTTCACCTGGTGGGGGCAGGTGCATTGACACCAGGGGAGGTCATAGCTAGGGTCAGAAAGAAAACTCCACAGTGGATGTAGCATCTGCACTCTGATCTCAGCGGGTGGAAGCCAGTGAGCCCCTGAGGTAGACATGTTGGGCAACCACAGGAAACGATTTTATTGGCAGTGTGTGCACCTGTCTGAGGGGCTACCCTCACAGAGGCTGCATGTGGACTTCTTAGTGGTATGGGCCCAGTCATTCATGCAGATCCTGCATTTTCCCTGCCCTCCAGATTAGAAGTGAACCTGGGGCATCAGCTTTTTGAGAACTGGAGTGATTTCTAGGAATAGACACTGAAACTGGTCTTATCTGCATTCCTTCCTCCTGGAGCTGGGGCCTTTCTGACTCCTTTATATAGAAATAATTGAACTCTGAGCAGGAGTGGTGCTAGTGCAGAAAATACTACAAAATTCCACTGTCCTTCCAGCTCCTCTTCCCTCCTTCTCGCTAGGCTCTTCCTAGTACAACCCCACCCCAACACATTTCTTTCATCCTTCTGGAACAACTGGGACCTATAACCAGTTCTGGATGGTCCCAGAGGGTACTGTCTCTGCCTGAGGGCTGAACCCTATCCCAGGGAGGGGTAACTTTATACGAAGACAATACTATCTGCTGTGTTATGGTAAACTGCTGCTTTCTGGAGCAGGTAAGTGAAAGGCTACAACCCAACTTTCCTAATAACCCTGTTAGCACAAAAACATGAAAGGTAGAGCCTGACACCAGGGTAGGAGAGCTTGGGGACTGGATTATCCATTTTAGTGAGTATTTGCTGCAGGGACCCTCTCTGACATTCTTCAGGGACTGAATTTAGAACGCAATCTCCTTGTCTGCTCCAAACCCATCCAGCTCTCCAGTGTGGAAACAATGTGTCTCTCATCATCTTCCCAGGTTATTTCTGGCCTGCTCAGCACCATGCACATGGAGCATGTGAGGTTTGTTATACTTTTCTGGGATAAATCAGGATATTGATTTCCTCTTAGCCTTTCCCTGTGATGATCAGATAACACACCTGGGGCTTTAACCCACATTGGGTTTTGTGCTGACAAAAGTCCTTGTTGCTTCAGGCTTCACATCTGGTACAAGGTGGGTCCCAGTTCTCTGTGAGTCTCTCTGGTTGGTTCTCAGGATAATTAGGCCAGGTGTGACCTGCATATCACCCTGAATGGGAAGTCCACTAACAAGTGTCTTCATTCTGTGTCTTAGGTGGTGAAATGTGTTTTATGAGTATGATCAGCATTTTTGAAAAAGTTAACTGATTATAACAAATGAGAGTAGAACAAACACCAATTTTGTGGTGAAACACTTTTTCCGATTAGTGGTGTGTGTGTGTGTGTGTGTGTGTGTGTCCATTGTGTACTTAGTTTTTGTGTGGAACTAAGAGATGCATATATTACTGCTGGTCTCATTGAGAAGACTTTGGAAGACTTGCTCACAGTTCTGTTTCTCCATCTAAGCACCCCTGCCCTCTCTAGTTGAACCTGCTCCCTGGGCTCCCTCCATAAGGGCCTATGTCCCTTTCTGAAGGGGACCTTCAACTACTCTTCAGAGATGGATACCAGAGGAATAACATGAGTAGGGTCTGCAAAGAAAGGAGAATGGAGGCCACTTGCATCCCAGGCTGATCTTTGATGGCCTCTCTCAACCTCTGGGTTAGTGCTCTACCCTCAGTGTCCTAGAGGCTCACCTATACAAACACTTGCACACTGGCCACTGCTGGAGAGCCCTGCAACTTCTTGCTAAGTTGCCTGGCCCCAAACTGGCCTGGTGGGGAAATATGCATGCAGAAATGCACTGGAAGGCACTGGGCCTAGGGCTTGGTCAGGTGTTGTGTGAATGTCTGAATAACACCAGGACACAAAGCATGAACCAGAAGAGCAGGAAGTGGGGACTGTGAGGTCTCATCACCTTCTTTAACAGGACCCAACACAAGTTCTCAGGTGAGCATAAAGGTGCAAAGTCCATGGATGGGTCAGACATGGTCACAGAAATGGTGTGAAAAAGTGTAGTGTTGTGCTGACATCCCACACCCACCTCAGGGTCCTCGTATTCTGTCCTAGCCACTACTTGCTATCATCAGGGATGTGGAGGAGCTCGCAATAGACTTTAGAACTAAAAGTTATTTGTTTGTCAGCAGTAAATTAAGGATATACAAAAATATATTGTGCTTCCTTCATCTAACAAAAGTGTACCAAGTATCTGCTGGCAGCTAAGGTCACAGGAAAACGAACCTAATGGAATTATTTTATTAAAAGTTCCAAGACCCAATTGTGTATTTCTATACCAAGCATTTAACATGAGATCTACAAGTACTTTCTAGGACTTTACCCCTTCGTTTGTGTCAGTCTCAGCCTATTGATAGTGGTGTTAGTGTCTGGAAATGACTGGGGCACTCACTTGGGCCCCTAATACTTGTGGCTATCCAGCATAGACATTTCCCCTGGCCATAGCCAATGCTGTGGCTGGTCTGGCCCTTGTGCTTCTTATTATGATTGCAAGACACACCACAGCAAAAACCACCAAGGAACTTTCAAAAATAAGTTGCATTACTCACAGGTGCTGGAGTGTACATGGCAGGCATAGGGACACACAGTGAGGCTGAGCGATGAGGACTTGTGATTCTATCTTTATTGGGGCTAAAAGTGGGATGTCTAGGGTTTGGGAATTCACTCTCTCTTGGTACATTTAAAACATAAGGGTGGTGCCTAAAACATGGGAAGGGAAAAGCAAAGTGACTCAGGTGGTCAGTTTATGAAGACATCCAGGGCTTTCAAAGAAGAGAATATCATGGGTGGAGTGACCAGGCTCTTTATCCAGTTGTATAGTTGGTAACATGTTTATTTTAACTGGATGTCTTGGAAAAGATGCCTTGGCATCAATGTCACATATGTACTTTACAAGAAAACAAGCCAATTATTGGTGACTTATACTATACTCATTGAGGATATCAACTTTTTTCAGTGACCTAATAGAGAAGTCAGGGTGATATGGGTGCATGTAGAGGTGATGACGGGATTTAGACAAATCAGAGGAAGAATTCAAGGGGTCCTGTCCTGTTCATGTCTTTTCTGGCTGGCCTGAGCACAGGGGACTGCTGATAAGAACATTGATCCTTTCCCAGCCCATACTAGGGACAAGCTTAGATGCCAGCAGAATCCATAGCATGGTCAGGGGCAGAAGAACCTTCTTTACACAACCAAGTCAGTGAGCAAATAACTCACCCAGGAGATTATCTCCTTGGAACCAGGATGACACATAAGGCCTCTGGGAACCTCCTTGTCCCCCACAAACAAAAACCCAAGTTTTTTGAGGAAGGGACAAGAGAGGTCTTGGAACCAGGATGACACATAAGGCCTCTGGGAACCTCCTTGTCCCCCACAAACAAAAACCCAAGTTTTTTGAGGAAGGGACAAGAGAGGTCTTAAATATTTTGATGCAATGGCAAGGGAAGCATACTCTTAGGAAATTTAGATAAAAGAGGCCTTACAGCCTTTCCTATTTCCTCCACTAACCCTTCCTCATCCTCCACTACTGCCCTTGTGAGCAAAGTATATAGTGTCCTCAAAGATGACAAACACTGAATTCCAATTTGGTGGATAAGAGGTAAAGGGTGAGGAGAATCAGAATTGAGCCTGAGGAGAAGATGGTAATCCAGACACCACTAAAATACCTTCCACTGGCTACCACTCCCATTCCAGAAGACTCCACTAGTCTGATCCAGCCCAGGGTTCCATCTTTCTGGCTTCTAGCCAACTTTGTTTATGTGTGCTCTGCCCACCACTAAGTTATTCATTCCTTCACCAACCTCAGGGTACCTCCACTCCCCGCAGGAGGTGGCACCATCCTTGCTGACCTATTGTACCTCTAGTCTGTCACAGGGGCCCATAGTATAGGACCCTGAAGATTTTATGGGCACGGACCTCAGGAGATCCTGGTCCCCAAGCAAATGGGATGGTGATGACATAATTTTCCCATTAACTTCTTTCCCTCTGAACTTCCAGAATCCACTAATCATTTCATTCAACATTTCTATCTCCCTTTGGGTGTCAAGTTTCCAGGAAGTTTCTGAGAACTGGGGACACAGTGGAATTTTTCCTCACACTTACAAATAAGTGAGTTTTCTTTAATGTGGAGTAAGGATGGGAGTTTAGAGAGAACTATGATTTCCATTCTCTCTCCAAATTAGGAAGTGTTTTTCAGGGAGGGGTCAATGGCAGTTGATAGCAATAAGTGGACCCCCATCCCCAAGGAAGCATCTCAGCATCTAGCAATGCCTGAGGCTATGGTACTGGAGATTTAGCATTATGTAGGATTGTCCTCTCCTTCTGTCTAGACAGAAACAGAGAATCACACTAAAGGTTTAAATATTGGATTTGAGGTATTTTCTCATATGTAAGACAATGTTTCTTCATCTGTAACCAGGAATTATAATATTGCTTAACTAATAGAGTTTGAAGATTAATTAAGAAAATGCATACAAAACACCGAGTCCAGACAGACTCACAAACATAGTACCATCATACACTGTAATAAAAGTTGGAGGGAGTAAGAAAAAACAGAGGACTGTCTTCCTCAGAGATCCTAGTAAGACAAGAAAGGATTCACTGAGAGGTGCTAGGAGCCCTGCTGAGAGCTTCACCTGGATCATACCATGAAACCCTCACTGGAGTCTTGTGATGTGGCTCCCATGCTGCATAGAGAAAACTGGGGAGTTTTCATTGTGAAAAAGTTCACATTGCCTTGAATGGAGCTTGTGTCTTGGTCCATTACTTCCATGGGGAAGGTGAGTCTAGGTCTTGGAGATGGTTGTAGCCAGAGAAGTCTGGGGAGCAATGAAACAAGCATGATCCACCCCAGAGGGAGCTAGCTTGGTTGCCCCAAGGAGAAGAGCGTGAAGTTGCATCACAAGGCCTACAGATAGGTGTGAAACATATACCACTGTGGGGTCAGTGGGCATTTTGGGGCAGAACCAGGCCATGTGGGTTTGAGGGTGGGTCTCCAACAGTTTCACATGTTCCCATAGGCTGGTCTTGTAGGCAGCCTTTCATGGAACAGAAGGGCCCCATGGAGTTCTCAGGGAGTTCCCAAAGAAGTGGTTTTGAATTTTAAAAATGTTCACTCATGCACATCAAAGTAGTAGCTTTTTATGGAAAATTAGCAAGTAGGTACTCACTACTTGTGGAATTGTGAAAACCCATCAGCCAATATCACTGTGTGTGTAGCATGAGGAAGAGAGTCCACTAGGTAATCCCAGAAAATTCTTCCTAATCTTGCCCTATAAAATGCCTGCAATCTCACTGTAGGGTTAAGTCTACAAGAGATACTTACATTCACAGAAGAGCTTACATACTTATAATAACAACAGCAAAAATGATGAACAATCAAGCACAAACATAAATGCTAATTTAAAATTGGTAGGAAATTATTTGGAAAGTTTGTGGTAACTTAGATGTTCAAGTTGAAAAGACACAGGCATTTCTTAGGTATGCACTTATTGAAAGATATCAAATTTTTTATAAAGAAATGTTCTGAGAGGAAATAAAATGCACTTTTTATGTATTAAATTTAGTTTTTAGTTTTTTCTTCTTTTTCCTTTTTTAAATAAATTTAAATGTTAGTTTGCTAACATACAGAGCAATATTGGTTTCAGGAGTAAAGTTCAGTGATTCATCACTTACATATGACACCCAGTGCTATCACAAGTGCCCTCCTTAGTGCCCATCACCCATCTAGCCCATCTTCCACCCTCATTCCTTCATAAATCCATAGTTTGGTCTCTATCATTAAGAGTCTCTTGTGGTGTGTTTTTTTGCTCTCTTCTTTTCACCTTCCTCTTCCCATATGTTCATTTGTTTTGTTTCTTAAATTATACATATGAGTGAAATCATATGGTATTTGTCTTTCACTGATTGACATATTTTACTTAGCAGACTATATTCTAGCTCCATACATGTCATTGCAACTGGAAATATTTCATTCTTTTTGTTCTTTTTGATGGCTGATTAATATTCCATTGTATATATACACAACACCTTCTTTCTCCATCATCAGTCAATAGACATTAGGTCTCTCTCCATAGTTTGCCTATTGTTGACTATGCTGCTATAAGCACTGGGGCACACATACCCTTTCTAATCAGTATTTTTGTATCCTTTGGGTAAATACCTAATAGTGCAATTGATAGATCGATCATAGGGTAGTTCTATTTTTAGCTTCTTGAAGAACCTCCATACTGTTCTCAAGAGTACAACAGTCTTCATTCCCACCAACAGTGCAAGAGGGTTTCCCCTTTCTCCACATCCTTACCAACATCTGTTGTTTCTTGTGTTGTTAATTTTAGCCATTATGACAGTTGTGAGGTGGTATCTCATCATGGTTTGTATTTCCCTGATGATGAGTGATGTTGAGCATTCTTCTCATGTAACTGTTGGCCATCTGGATGTCTTCTTTGGAAAGGTGTCTATTCATGTCCTCTGCCCATTTCTTAACTAGGTTATTTGTTTGGGTGTTGAATTTGATAATTTCTTTATAAATTTTGGATACTAACCCTTTATCAGATATGTCATTTGCAAATATCTTTCCCATTCTGTAGGCTGGATTTTAGTTTGTTGATTGTTTCCTTCACTGCACAGAAGCTTTTTATCTTGATGAAGTCTCAATAGTTCATGTTTGCTTTTTTACCTTTGCCTTCAGTATCGTGTCTAGTAAGAAGTTGCTCTTGGCTGAGGTCAAAAAGGCTTATGCCTGTGTTCCTCTCCAGGATTTTGATGGTTTCCTGTCTTACTTTTAGGTCTTTCTTCCATTTTCAATTTATTTTTGTGTATAGTGTAAGAAAGTGGCCCAGTTTCATTTTTCTGCATGTTGCCCTCCAGTTCTCTCAACACCACTTGTTGGAGAGACTGTCTTCTTTCCAATAAGTGTTATTCCTGCCTTGTCCAAGATGAGTTGGCTATATAGTTGGGGGTCCATTTCTGGGTTTTCTATTCTGATCCATTGATATGTGTCTGTTTTTGTACAAGTATCATACTGTCTTGATGGCTACAGCTTTTGTAATATAGCTTGAAATACACAATAGTGATGCCTCCAGTTTTGGTTTTCTTTTTCAGGATTGTTTTGGCTATTTGGGCTCTTTTGTGGTTACATAAAAATTGTTTGTTCTAACTCTGTGAAAAATACCAGCGGTATTTTGATACAGATTGCGTTAAATATGTAGGTTGTTTTGGGTGGTATAGACATTATAACAATGTTTGTTATCCAATGACTGAGTATGGAATAATTTCCATTTCTTTCCCTTCAATTTCTTTCATAAGTGTTCTATGATTTTCAGGATATAAATCTCTTACCTCTTTAGCTATGTTTATTCTTAGGTATCATTGTTTTTGGTGCAAGTCCAAATGGTATTGATTCCTTGATTTCTTTTTCCATGGCTTTGCTATTGGTGCATAGAAATACAACAGATTTCTGCATGTTGATTTTATGTCCTGCAACTTTTCTGAATTCATGTATTAGTTCTAGAAATTTTTTTATGAAGTCTTTCAGGTTTTCTACATACAGTATCATGTCATCACAAATAGTGAAAGTTAAACTTCTTCCTGTCCAATTTGGATG
The DNA here is from genome assembly GCF_022837055.1 of Prionailurus viverrinus. Taxonomy (NCBI): domain Eukaryota; kingdom Metazoa; phylum Chordata; class Mammalia; order Carnivora; family Felidae; genus Prionailurus; species Prionailurus viverrinus. Next base: position 89,970,476 of record NC_062561.1, on the reverse strand, counting down.
CCCTTTATTTCTATTTGTTGTCTGATTGCTGAGGCTAAGACTTCCAGTACTATGTTAAATAGTAATGGTGACAGTGGACATCCTTCTCTTATTCCTGACTGTAGCCTTTCCCATTAAGGATATTAGCTGTGGGTCTTTCGAATATGGCCTTTATGATGTTGAGGTATGTTTCATCTATTCCTACTTTGTTGAGGAGAGTGTTTTCAAAGGTATGGGTAAGATGGAGAAAGACCACCAAGAGAATGTGTTGATTTCAGGGCAAAGAGAAGTAGGGGAGTGACTCCCAAAAGAACTGAAAGAGCAGGAAGAGGTGCAGGTTGTTGGCCTCTGAAGATGGCATCTGTATACAACTTTGGCTGCAAAAGTGGGTGGCCATCTAACAAAATAAAGAAAATCATACCCTGTCACCATTTTTCTTTCCTTCAATCCTCTGCCAGTGCTGTTGATTTGCCAAATTCCAATAGCATCAAGAGGGTGAGAGGCTCCTCAGTCATGGTTCATGCAGATCAGGCAGTTAGGATGCCTAACAGGGTAGAGATGGGCAAAGTGGATCTGGAGAGGAAAGACATAGTCATCCCTATATTGAAAATAACAGCAAAGCAAGTGTATGCCAAAGCCATTAGTACAGGAAATGCCAAAGGACTGATCCAAATGGCAATTCTGAACAGTTACTGTATAAGCATAAAGCAATGCTCAACACCTATGTTGTTCATTTCGTACACTTTTCCAGACATATACTTGAATTAGGTATGAGTATCCCATTGCTCTGAGCTAAGCTACTCATCATTGTCCATATACTCTCAGTTCCCAAAACTTCTTCTTCATCAGCCCTCTCACAGATGATTCATTGATCAAAGGACCAAGACACAGACTTAAATTTCTCCCTCTCTTTCATTCTTACCACACCAAAAAGTATGCAAATCCTGTTAGTTCAATGTGTTTCATATATCATACATATAATCCCTCCCCTGAGCACCATTTCTCACCTGGACTGTTGCAGTTCCTTGTCACCTCACATCCCCGCAACCCATTTCCCATATCACCCAGAGACTGGTTTAAATAACCCTCATCTGGGAAGGGTGACCAACATTCTGATAGGGCTGGAATAGTCCTAGTTTTCTCTTTTCACAGTATCGTCTTTTAGATGATAAATTCTGTTTTCTCTTTTCAGAGTATCGTCTTTTAGATGATAAATTCCTTATGAGCCTCAGTCCCCTACATAGTGCCCCCTAGATGGCACAGTCTCTTTAGCTCAATGGATTATCCAAGAATAAGTTAGTTGGCCCCTCCCCTCATTCCCTACCACTTCTGAGTTTGCAGTCTCGGTTCCAACAGCAGGTCTATTTACAGTTCTCCAGATGTACCTAGATGCCTCATACTTTTTTTAATGTTTACTTATTTTGGGGGGGGGAGGACAGAAAGGGGGAGACATAGAATCCTAAGCAGGCTCCAGACTCTGAGCTTTCAGCACAGATCCTGATGTGGGGCTTGAACTCACAAACTGTGAGATCATGACCTAAGCTGAAGTCATATGTTTAACCGACTGAGCCACCCAAGTGCCCCTTGATGCCTCATTCTTTTGTGTCTTTGTTCATGATATCCTTTTGACCTGGAAGACTTTCCCTCTTCCATTTGCCTAACTCATTCCAATTCATCCTTCAAACCTCACTTAGAACTCATTTTCTTCATGAAAGCCTTTCATGATAATCCAGACTAGGCCATGGAGCTTTGGCTTGTACCCTCTAATCAGAACGACCTTTGTGTCACATGAGTTTGTGACATTTATCAAGTAGGCAATTATGAGCACTTGAGCACCTGACTAATCTTTTGAGAGCATGGACATGAGTGACTTCCTGAGAAAGATCTGGTGCCCCACTCTGCAACCTCCTTCCAAGTTCAGCTTAAAATGGAAAATAATAACATTCTCCACACAGTTTTGGGGAGTTTTGGAGTGTGCCATGGCATGAAAGGAAGATACTATGCAAGACCAAAAAAAGACTAAGATTGTCTTGTTTTTCAAGATTCCATACTGTCTCGGGATGACAGCCCAATTGCTGATGTGCCTTCCAGGGAAGTAAATTAGTAGCTGAGATAGGGACTTTCATTCTGAAATGAAGGGTGATGGGTTATATCTTGTGTAGTCTGTGGCCAGAATCTGACACAAGAATGGACATCTTGGCAGATGCAGGCATGGACAGTTAACAACACCTGGAGATCGCCTGGCCAACATCACAACATTATATAGTCTCTGAAAACTTAGATCCAATCCTGATTGTTAGGAAAGGGGAGCCCCTGATATAGCTGAGATTATCCAGAATTCCTTTATGGAATGTGGATTCAGAATAGACATTAAATTCAGTAATGGAACTTATAGTAACTCAAACTGCTTCACACATCTCAGAAGATGGCCTCAGATTTTTAACTTTTTTAATATCTATGTTCCAGAGCCTATGGCACCCTTGAACATCAAAAGTACCAAACACAAATTTCTTCAGCTACAATCCTCACATGCCACCAGATGATGCTCCCCTACCTGAAACCTCTTAGTGTTCAGAATAGGAGAGGAAGGTGGGAAGACTCTCTACCAGAATCTCCCCAGAGTGGAGGAAGGAAATGGAATTACAGGGGAAGGAGGGAAGGAGACCTGCACACTTGATGCCAGAGATGTGTACCAGTGGGAGTGAATAGGCTTTTAGTTTAGGTGGAACTGGTGATATGCACCTTCAGTGATATTTGTGGGAAAAAAGTTTGAACAAGATCAAGGTTCCTGGAGTCAAAAGAAACAGCGTTACCTTGTATTGAATTAATAATGCATAAACTCTAAAAACACTTTAATCCAACCACAGTTCAATATAAAGATTGAAAGCATAATGATATTTATTTTAAAAGAACATTCAGGTGGAATAAACTTGTAATGACACAACCTCATTGAGAATTCAAAGTTCAGTCCAAATTATCTCAGTGCATCAAGAAAAATTAAGTAGTGTTTGCTTTCAGTGACCGTAAGGTCACTCATTCCAAGTTATTCTTGTAGCAAAATAGTATGCATATATAATCTGTAGTAAACTATTGTTCTGATTAAATATGGGACAAAGACCATCTAGATGTTTATTTTTATTATTATTAATATTATTATTTTAGTTCCAGTATAGTTAATATACAGTGTTACATTAGTTACAGGTGTCCAGTATAGTGAATCAACACTTCTATACAACACCCAGCGCTCATTAGGAAAAGTGCACTTCTTAATCCCCATCCCTTGTTCACCCATCTCCCTACCCACCTCCCCAGAAGTAATAATCAGTTTATTCTTTATTGTTGAGTATTTTTCTTTTTTTTTTTTTTTTGACTTGTGGTCTCTCTCTCCTTTTTTCCACCTTTGCTGATTTTTGTTTTTTTTAATTCCACATATGAGTGAATTTACAGGGTATTTGTTTTTCTGTGACTGACTTATTTCACTTAGCATTATACTCTCTAGCTCCATCTATATAATTGTAAATGCAAGATTTTATTCTTTTTTGTGGATGAATAATATTCTATTGTATGTATATATGACTTCTTCTGTATCCATTAATCTATCAATGGACACTTGGGCTGCTTCATAATCTGGCTCTTATAAATAATACTGCTATAAACATTGAGGTGCATCTAACCCTTTTATTTAGTGTTTTTGTATTTCTTGGGTAAATATCCAGTAGTACAATTACTGGATCATTGTGTAGTTCTAATTTTACCATTTGAGGAATCTCCATACTGTTTTCTAGAGTGGCTGCATCAGTTTACATTCCCACCATGAGTGCATTAGGGTTCCTTTTTCTCCTCATCAATGCTTTATTTTATTTTTACTTATTTTATTTTACTTTAGCCATTCTGACAGGTGTAAGGTTAAATCTCATTATATCTTTAATTTGTATGTCTGTGATGATGAGTGATGTCGAGAATCTTTTCATGTGTCCGTAGGCCATCTTCATGTCTTCTTTGGAGAAATAGCTTCTGTCAATTTTTTAAATTGGATTATTTGTTTTGGGGAATTGAGTTTTATAACTTCTTTATATATTTTGGATACTAACCCTTTATCAGATATGTCACTTGGAAATATCTTCTCTCATTAAGTAGGTTGCCTTTTAGTCTTGTTGACTATTTCCTTTGCTGTGCAAAAGATTTTTTTTTTTTTGGATGTAGTCCCAGTAGTTAATTTTTGCTTTAGTTTCTCTTGCCTCAGGAGACCAAAAAAAAAAAAAATGTTGCTATGGTAGGTGTCAAAAATATTACTATCTGAGCTTTCTTCTAGGATTTTATGGTTTCAGTTTCTTAAATTTGTGTCTTTAATACATTTTGAGTTTATTTTTGTGTGTGATGTGAGAAGGTGGTACAGTTTCATTTTTTTACATGGAACTAACAAATTTTCTCAACACCATTTATTGAAGAGACTGTCTTTTTCCCATTGCATAGGTAAATTGAGCATATAATTGTGAGTTTATTTCTGTGGTCTCTATTCTATTCCATTGATCTTGTGTCTATTTTTGTTACTGTACCATATTGTTTTGATTATTATGCTTCCTACTTTATCTTGAAATCTGGAATTGTCATATTTCCAGCTTTTTTCTTTTATTTTTAAAGTTTAATTGGGCTGTTCAGGGCTTTTTGTGGTTCCAATTTTAAGATTTTAGGACTGTTCTAGGATTTTATTTACTTCCCCATATCCAGACTCTATTTTTATCACTTGCTTTTCCTGTGTTTCTCTTTGGGTGTCCAAACCAAAACCCCAGTTATACCCCTATCCACATTTGACAGTGCCTATCTGGATCATAGTTCTTTGTGATACTTTGACCTCAGCTTACACGCTGCCCAGTTTAGATACTTCATCCAGAGCAATAAGAATTTAGCGATCAAAACAAAACGAAACAAAAAAATCCAAGAGTGTGCTAATCTATGAAAAGGTAAGAATACCTACCTAATAAAGAATAGAAAGCTTACCAATGGGAGTATGGTGATTTTGTTTTGTTCAAGGACCTTGGTTTGTGATCCAGTCCTCTTCACTCATTTACTATTTCATTTGTTCATTTGACATTAATTGAATGGTCACAACATGTGAAGATGAAGGCTTCTCCATTAGCAGCCCTCAGCCATTGCCTGAATACTTTGACATGAGCCCTAAGGATATTTTAAGGAATAAAAGGAACCAAGTCCCTGTCCACATTGAACTTTACTTCCTAGTGGAGAAGTACAAGAAATAGGGGAGAAATTAAAAGCTCACATAGAGTCTGGTGGTGCTCGTGCTATGAAAAAGAATAGAGAACTGTGCATGGAAAAGAAGTATATTTCAAATTGGTAGTCAGCAAAAGCCTCTCTGAAGACCTGACAGTTGAGCAGGCACAAAGTGTGAATATATATGGGAGGTGTGTCCCACGTGGAAGGAATGGCAAATGCTAAGGCCATGAAAATTCAAGAGCTTGCCATGTCCATTGACTAATGTATGGGCCTCTGGGGTGCAATAGAGTGACCAATGGGAATGTGGCAGGAAAGAAAGGCTTAGAAGTAATCAGGGACCACGTGATGTAGGACACTAGAGAACATGGTATTTGCTACAGAATTTATTTTAAGTATGATTGGAAGGAATGAAGGAGAGAAGAAAGAAAGAAAGAAAGAAAGAAAGAAAGAAAGAAATCAAAAATCCAGGCCCATATCTTTTCACTAGTAAATTATACTAAACATTTAAGGAAGAAATAGTACTAGTTCTACACAAGTTCTTCCAGTAGAGAAGGGCACTCCTTCCAACTCATTTCATGAGGCCAATATACCCCATACCAAACCAAAGAAATAAAACACAATTACAACAGAAGACTAAAGAAGCAATACCAATAATAATACTCAACAAACTGTTAGCAATGCAATTTCAGCAATATAGGAAAAGATGATACATCACAACCAAGTGAAATTGTCTCCAGGAATGCAAAGCTCTTTGAGCACTGAAAAAAATCAATTACTATAATTCATGGGGTTAGCAGATGCAGAAAAACCCTTGACAATTTCAATAGATTCAGGAAAACATATCATAATACTTACCATCTATTTACTATTAAAAAAAGTTTCATCAAACTAGGAATAGAACTTCCTTAACTTAATTAAATACCCTTCATATTAACAAACAAACAAACAAAAGAACCTTCAGTTAACATTCTTAATCATGAAGGACAAGTGTTTTCCCCTAACATCAAGAACAAGACAAGGATATCCTCTCACCACTCTATAATACATGCTGCTTGAAGTCTTAGCTTGTACAATTAGATAAGAATTTTAAAAGGGATATTTACCAGAACAGAAGAAATAGATCTATCTCTGTTTATAGGAGATGTAATTTTTCACATTAAAGAATTACAACAAATTCATAAAAAGCCCTTAAACAAATGAGTGGAAATGTCACAAAATATAAGGTCATATTACAAATGTATTCCTGAATTCCAATGATGAAAAATAGGAATTTGAAATTTGTAAAAATAAATTGTAATAGCATTAAATAAATAAAATATCTTGTATAAACAACAAAGTAAGAGGAGGAGCTCTACACTGAAAACTACAAAATACTGGTGAAACAAATAAAAGAAGATTCAAATACAAAGAAATCCCAATTGTGTTCATAGATGAAAGGATCAGTAATGTGATGAGGTCAATTTTTTCCAATTATATCTATAATTCTAAACAATCCCAATCAAAATCCCAGCAAGCTTCGTTGATAGATATAGACAAGCTAATTATAAAATTATATAGGGAAGACAAAAAAAACAATATACAAAACAATTTTAAAAGAAATAAATTTTGAAGGCTCACACCTTATTCTTAATTATTTCTAATACTTAATAAAAATTTTTCATAACTGGGACATTGTGGTATTGAGGAAAGGATAGATATACACAATAATGTAATAGAATAGAGAGGACAGAAATTGATCTATATAAATATATCTCACATTTTCTGTATCCATTTATCCATTGATGAACACTCAGTTGTTTTCATGTCTTGGCTGTTGTAAATAATGATGCAATGAACATGGGGGTGCATATATCTCTTCAACTTAGTGTTTTTCATTATTTTTGGTTGAATATCCAGAAGGGGAGTTCCTGGATCATATGGTACTTCTATTTTTACTTTCTGAGGATGCTTCATATGTTTTCCATAGTGACTGAATCAATTCCCGTTCCCACCAACAGTGCACAAGATATCCTTTTTCTGCACATCTATGTCAAAGCTTATTATTTCTAGTCCTTCTGATAATAGCCATTCTAAAAGATGTGTGGTACTCTTTCATTGTGTTTTTGATTTGCATTTTCCTGGAGAGTAGGGATGTTAAGGATCTTAATATATACTTGTAGGCCATCTGTATAAGTCTTTGGAGAAATCCAGATTCTCTGCACATATTTTAATCAGATTTATTTTTTTTGTCATTGGTTGAGTTGTATGAAATTATAAAAAATGTATTTTTGGATATTAAACTCTTATAAGATATGATTTAAAAATATATTCTCCTTTCAGTAAATTGCTTTTTCATTTTGCTAATTTCCTTTGCTATGCTAATGCTCTTTAATTTGATGTAATCCCACTTGTTTATTTTTGCTTGTGCTGCCTTGTTTTTGGAGTTAGATCCAAAAAATCATGGCCAAGATTGATGTCAGGGAGCATACCACATACGTTTTCTTCTAGGAGTCTTATGGTTTCAGTTCTTAAACTCAAGTCTTTGATCCATTTTGAGTTAGTTTTTGTTTATGGTATAATAATCTAGTTTCATTCTTCTGCATGTATCTATCTTATTTGCCCAATACCATTTATTAAAAAGATCATTTTTACCCCATTGTATATTCTTCTGTTCTTTGTCATAAATAAATTGACCATATATTCTTGGGTTTATTTCTGGGTACTCTGTTATGTTTCTAGGTCTATGTGTTTGCTGTTATGCCAATACCATACTGTTTTGATTATTATAGCTTTGTAATATAGTTTGAAATCAGGATGTGTGATGTCTCCAGTTTGTTCTTTGTTGAGATTGCTTTGACAACGCAGGTTCTTTTACAGTTACATACCAATCTTGGTTCTCTTTCTGTGAAAAATGCAGGGATTGAATGGAATCAATAGATTGCACTGGGTGGTATGGTCATTTTAATAATATCAGGTATTCTATTTCATGAGCAAAGAATGTCTTAAATTTGCTTGTGTCTTCTTCACTTTCTTACATCAATGTCTAAGAGCTTTCAGTGCACATGTCTTCCACCTTCTTGGTTAAATTTATCCCTAGGTATTTTATTCTTTTTTTTCCCTCAAATGCAACCAAATAACTTTTGCTGCTGAAACTGATGTACGATATTTTTATTGAAGTATCATTCACATAGAGTGTTATATTAATTTCAGGTGTACAATAAATGAGTCAACAATTCTATACGTTTATCAGTACTCATCACAATAATCTTATTTATCTATTTTACTAGTCACTGAACTCACCTCCCCTCTGGCAACCAACAATTTATTTTCTGTGTTTAAGTGTCTTTCTTCTTTTAATCATTTGTTTGTTTGTTTTACTTGTTTAATTCTACATGTGAGTGAAATTATGTGGTATTTGTCTTTCTCCCTCTAGGTACAACCATGTTATTCAAATGGCAAGATCTCATTCTTTTTTATGGCCAAGTAATATTCCTGTGTGTGTGTGTGTGTGTGTGTGTGTGTGTGTGTCTTCTGTATCCATTCCTCCATTCATCTAAAGAAGGTATTTTATTTATTTTTTTATGCAGTTAAAATTGGGATTGTGCTCTTAATTTGTCTTTCAACTAATTCATTTTTAGTGTACTTAAGTGCAACAGATTTTTGTATACTCGTTTTGTATCTTGAAACTTCACTAAATTTGTTTATTAGTTCTAACAGTTTTTGGTAGGATCTTCAGTGTTTACTTACTTCATGATTTGAATGATTTTTATGTCTTCTTGCTTGATTGCTATGACTATAACTTCCAGTACTATTTTGAATAGAATTGGTGTGAGTAGGCATCCTTGTCTTGTTCCTGATCTTGAGCAAAATATTTCTGCTTTTATCTGTTGAGTACAATGTCAGCTATAGGCTTGTCTTATATGGCTTTTATACACAATTTGTTGAACATTTTTACCATGAAAAGGAATTGAATTTTCTCAAATGCTTTTTCTGCTTCAACTGAAATGACCACTTGTGTTTTTTTTTTTGAGTTAAATAGAAATGTATATATTTTTTATTTTTATTTTTTTTATTTATTTTTTTAATATGAAATTTCTTGTCAAATTGGTTTCCATACAAAACCCAGTGCTCATCCAAACAGATGCCCTCCTCAATGCCCATCAGCCACTTTCCCCTCCCTCCCACCTCCCATCAACCCTTAGTTTATTCTGTTTTTAAGAATCTCATTATTTGCCTCCTTCCCTCTCTGTAACTTTTTTCCCCTTCCCCTCCCCCATGGTCTTCTGTCAAGTTTCTCAGGATCCACATAAGAGTGAAAACATATGGTATCTGTCTTTCTCTGTATGACTTATTTCACTTAGCATCACACTCTCCACTTCCATCCACGTTGCTACAAAAGGCCATATTTCATTCTTTCTCATTGCCAAGTAGTATTCTATTGTGTATATAAACCACAATTTCTTTATCAATTCATCAGTTGATGGACATTTAAGCTCTTTCCATAATTTGGCTATTGTTAAAAGTGCTGCTATAAAAATTGCTGTACAAGTGCCCCTATACATCAGCACTCCTTGCTGGGTCATAGATAGATCTATTTTTAATTTTTTTTGAGAAACCTCCACACTGTTTTTCAGAGTGGCCGCACCTGTTTGCATTCCCACCAACAGTGCAAGAGGGTTCCCATTCCTCCACATCCTCTCCAGCATCTATAGCCTCCTGATTTATTCATTTTAGCCACTCTGACTGTCGTGAGGTGATATCTGAGTGTGGTTTTGATTTGTACTTCCCTGATGACGAGGGACTTTGAGCATCTTTTCATGTGCCTGTTGGCCATCCGGATGTCTTCTTTAGAGAAGTGTCTATTCATGTTTTCTGCCCATTTCTTCACTGGATTATTTGTTTTTTGGGTGTGGAGTTTGGTGAGTTCTTTATAGATTTTGGATACTAACCTTTTGTCCAATATGTGATTAAATGACAATATGTTTTTATCCATTATTCTGTTTAGGTGGCATATTATGTACACTGATTTGCTCATATAAAATTAGGCTTGCATCTTAAGGATAAATACAACTGTCCCTGATGTATGATCCTTTTGATATGCTGTTGTATTTAGTTTTCTAGCATTTTGGTGAAAAAATTTACATCTATATTCATTAGGGATACTGGCATTAATTTTTTTTGTTGCAATTTTTGAAAAAAATTGTAATTTTGTTGTTGTTGTTCTCAAGGAAGTTAACATGCAGTGTAGTCTTGGCTTCATGAGTAGAATCTAATGATTCATCACTTACATATAACATCCAGTGTTCTTCCAACATTGCCATCTTTAATGCCTATAATTTTGTTTGTCTTCTAGTATCTGGTTTTAGTCCAAATGAAATTCTGGCCTTGTAAAAAGAGTTTGAACATATTTCTTGCATTCAATTTTTAGAAGAGCTTGAGAAGAGTTGGTATTTGTTCTTCTTTAAAGGTTTTATAGAAGTCATACAGAGAAAGACAGATACCATATGTTTTCATTCTTATGTGGATCCTGAGAAACTTAACAGAAGACCATGGGGGAGGGGAAAGGGGGAAAAAAGAGAGGGAGGGAGGCAAACCATAAGAGACTCTTAAAGACTGAGAATAAACTGAGGGTTGATGGGGGGTGAGAGGGAGGGCAGGGTGGGTGATGGGCATTGAGGAGGGCACCTGTTGGGATGAGCACTGGGTGTTGTATGGAAACAAATTTGACAAGAAATCTCATATTTAAAAAAAAATTCTTTATTTAGAGTCTTTATCATTGGTTCAATATCTTTCATCATTATCTGGATGTATAGGTTTTTTGTAATCGTCCCTGAGTGAGTCTTGATAGTTGTATGTTTCCAGGAACTTATCCATTTCTTCTAGAAAATCCAATCTTTGGGCATATAAATTACTTTATATTTTTATCAATTGTTTCCAATTTATTTATTTGGGCCTTATCTTTTTTCTCAGTCTAGCTTAAGATTTGTCAATTTTGTATATCCTTTTTAAAAATGAGCTCTTAGTTTAATCATTATTTTCTATTGTTTTTCTTGACTTTAATTCATTTCTTTCTCTTCTGATGTTGATTTCCTTCTTTCTGCTTGCTTTTGGCTTAGTTTTTTCTTCTTTTTCTATTTCTTTGACGTGTAAAAGTAGGGCTTTTTTGAGATATTTCTTCTTTCCTAATGGAAGAAGTTATCACTATAAATACCTCTCTTTCAACTGTTTTTTCTGCGGCACATACATTTTGGTATGATGTGTGTTCATTATGCCTGTTCAAGACATTTTTTCATTTCCCTTTTGATTTCCCACCGACCCATTTGTTGTGAGGAGCATGTTGCTTAATATGCACACATTTGTGAATTTTCTTTTCAAAACTCTTCCTCCTGGTTTCATTAATTACTTTGTTTTTTGTTTTTTTTTCAATATGTGAAGTTTATTGTCAAATTGGTTTCCATACAACACCCAGTGCTCATTCCAAAAGGTGCCCTCCTCAATACCCATCACCCACCCTCTCCTCCCTCCCACCCCCCAACCCTCAGTTTGTTCTGTTTTTAAGAGTCCCTTATGCTTTGGCTCTCTTCCACTCTAACCTCCTTTTTTTTTCCTTCCCCTCCCCCATGGGTGTCTGTTAAATTTCTCAGGATCCACATAAGAGTGAAAGCATATGGTATCTGTCTTTCTCTGTATGGCTTATTTCACTTAGCATAACACTCTCCAGTTCCATCCATGTTGCTACAAAGGGCCATATTTCATTCTTTCTCATTGTCACGTAGTACTCCATTGTGTATATAAACCACAATGGAGTACTACGTGGCAATGAGAAAGAATCATTAATTACTTTGAATGTAAATAGACTAAAGCTCAAATAAATAGACACAGAACAATGGAATGGATAAAAAGTATTTATATGCTGCCTAGAAGAGACTCATCTTATACCTAAATACATATGCAGATTGAAAGTGAGGGATGGAGAAGCATTTATAATGAACATGGATGCAAATACTAAGCTCGTATACCAATAGTTATATAAACAAAATAGACTTAAAAACAAAGTCTATAACAAAAAAAAACAAAGAATAACACTATATAGTCATAAACAAAATAATTCAACAAGGAGACATAATGATTGTAAATATTTATGCACCTAACATGAGAACACAAAAATACATAAAGCAGCTAAAAACAAACATAAAGGAAGCAACTAATCATAATACAATAATGATAGGTAACTTTAACACCCTACTTATATCAATAGACAGATCATGAAAACAGAGTATCAACAAGGAAAGCATGGCTCTGAATGACACACTGGACTAGATGGATTTCTATATATTCAAAATATTCCACACTAAAACATCAGAATACACATTCTTTTCAATACACATGGAATGTTCTCCAGATTAGATCACATATTAGGCAACAAAACAATTATCAACACATTTCAAAAGATTGAAGTCATACCATGCACCTTTTCTGATCACGCTGTTATGAAACTAGAAATCAACCATGAGGAAAAAAATCTGGAAAGAGCACATGTACATGGAGGTAAATAACATGTTATTACAGAATGAAAGAGTCAACCAAGAAATCAAAGAGGAAATAAAAAAGGACATGGGGATAAATGAAACTTAACAGACAGTGGCCCCAAATCTTTGGAACACAGCAAAAGCAGTTCTAAGACTTAAGTTTATATCAATAAAGGCTTACCCCAAGATTCAAGAAAATCTCAAATAAACAACTCTTACACTTAGAGGAGCTAGAAAAGAAGAACAGATAAAACCCTCAAACAGTGGAAGGAATGAAATAATGTAGACTACAGCAGAAATATATGAAACAAAATTCTGAAACCAATAGAAAAAGCTCAATGAAACCAGAATCAGGTGCTTTAAAAAATATCAACAAAGTTGATAAACCTTTAGCCAGACTCATCAGAAAAAAAGAGGGGTGTTCACATAAACAAAATCAGAAATTAAAGAGGAGTGACACTGCAAAATGCAAAGGATTTTAATAGAATATTATGAAAAATTATGTGCCAAGAATTTGGATAGCATAGAATAGGATAAATTCCAAGAAATATGTAACCTCCCAAAGCCAGATCAGGAAAAAATAGAAAATCTGAACACATAGATTCCCAGCAGTGAAATTGAATTAGTAATCAAAATACTCCCAACAAACAAAAGGACAAAAGAATTCATAGGAGAATTCTTGCAAGTATTTAAAGAAGAGTAAATAACTGTTCTTCTCTAACAATTATAAAAAAATAAAAGAGGAAAGTAAACTTCCAAATTCATTCTATAAAGCCAGCATTACCCTGATACAAAAATGAGATAAAGACACCAAAAATGAAGGGAGGGGGGGAGAGAGAAAGAGAGAGAGAGAGAATGAGAGAGAGAACTGCAGGCCAATATCTCTGATGAACATAGATGCAAAAGTCCTCACAAAATATTAGCAAGCCAAATCCAACAATACATTACAAATATTATTCACCATGATCAAGTGGGATATATTCCTAGATGCAAGTGTGATTCAATATATGTAAATCATTCAAAGTAACAATCAATAAAATATATCACATGAATAAAAGAAATAATAAAAATCATACTATCATTTCAATGGATACAGAAAAAACATTGGCAAAGTACTATGTACACTCATATTAAAGACCCTCTACAAAGTTTGTTTAGAGGGACCAAACCTCAACATAATAAAGCCTATATATGAAAAACCCACAGCAAACATTACACACAATGGTAAAAACTGAGAGTGTTTCCTCTAAGGTCAGGAACAGGACAAGGTTGTCTACTCTCATTACTTTTATTCAACATAGCACTGGAAGTCCTAGCCACAGCAAGCAGACAAGAAAAAGGAATAAAATACATCCAAGTTGGTAAGGAAGAAGTTCAACTTTCACTTATTTGTAGATGGCATAATACTATATAAAGAAAACCCTGAAGACTCCACCAACAAAACTAGAATTGATAAATGAATTCTGTAAAGTGGCAGAATACAAAATCAGTGTACAAAAATCCATTGAATTTCTATAGCTAATAAGAAAGCAGCAGAAAGAGAAGTTATAAAAATAATCCCATTTACAATTTCACCAAAAATAATAAAATACTTAGGAATAAACTTAACTAAAGAGGTGGAAGACCCACACCCTGAAAACTATAAAACACTGATGAAAGAAACTGAAGGTAACACAAACAAATGGAAACATATTTCATGTTCAAGCATTGGAAGAACAAATACTGCTAAAATGTCCATATAATGCATAACAATATACAGATTTAATGCAATCCCTGTCAAAATACCAACTGCATTTTTCACAGATGGAACAAGCAATGCTAAAATTTGTATGGAACCACAAAAGACCTCAATAGCCAAAGTAATCTTGAAAAAGAAAAACCAAGCTAGAGGTGTTTTAGATTTCAAGTGATACTACAAAGTGGTAGTAATTAAAACAGTATGGTACTGGCACAAAAATAGACACAATATAAATGAAACAGAATTGAAAGCCCAGAAATAAACCCACAAGTATATGGTCAATTAATGTACAACTGAGGCAGGAATATGCAAAGGGAAAAAGCAGTGTTTCAACAAATGGTTTCAGGAAACTGGACAGTGACATGCAAAAGAATGAGACTGGATCACTTTTTACACCATACACAAAAATAAACTCATAATAAAGATCTAAATGTTATTCCTGAAACAATAAAACTTCTAAAAAAAACTAGGGGTGCCTGGGTGGCTCAGTCAGTTAAGTCTCTTACTCTTGATTTCAGCTCAGGTCGTGGTTCATGAGATTGATCCTGGCATCAGGGTCTATGTTGACAGCATGGAGCCTGCTTGGGATTCTCTCTCTCCCTCTCTTTGTCCCTCCCCTGCTTATTCTGTCTCTTCTTCTCAAAATAAATAAATAAACATAAAAAACTCCTAAAAATATATGCAGTAATCGCTTGGACATCTCCCTTAGCAACATGTTTGTGAACCTGTCACTACAGGCAGGGCAAACCAAAGCAAAGATAAATTATTGTGACTACAACAAAATAAAAAAACTTTTGGGGTGCCTGGTTGGCTCAGCTTGTTGAGTGCCAGACTTCTGCTCAGGTCATGATCTTCTGGTTTGTGAGTTTTAGCCCCACACAAGGCTCACTGCTATCTGTGCAGAGCCTGCTTAAGATCCTCTGTTCCCCTCTCTCTCTGCTTCTTCTCTGCTCATTCTCTCTCTCTCTCTCTCTCTCTAAAATAAATAAACATAAAAAAACTTTTGCACAGGGAAGGAAACTGTAAACAAACACTTAGCAACCCAGTAAATGGGAGACAATATTTGCAAATAATATATATAATAAGGGGACAATACAGAAAATGTATACAGAACGTACACAATTCAACACCCAAAAAAAAAAAATCCAATATAAAAATGGGCAGATGACCTGAATAGACATTAATTCCCCCGGGGGAAAAAAAACTCAAACAAAAACATACAAATGACCAATAGATAAGATGTTCAACATTACTACTCCTCAGAGAAATGCATATCAAAACCATAATGAGATAACTTCTTACACCAGTCGGGAAGACTAGTATCAAAAAGATGAAAAGCAAGTGTTGGTGAATATGTGAAAAGAAGGGAACTATCACGCACTGTTGCAGGAATGTAAATTGTTGCAACCAGTGTAGAAAACTTTATGGAGTTTCCTTAAAAGATTAAAAATACAAATACCTTTTAATCTAGTAATTCCACTATTAGCATTTAAACACTAATTCAAAAGATATGTGCACCTCTATGTTTATTGCAACATTGCTTACAATAGTGAAAATATGAAAACAATCCAAGTGTGCACTGATAGATGAATAGATATAGAAGATGTAGTGTGTGTAATATACATCTACACACACACACACACACACACACACACACACACACTGGAATATTACCCATAAAAAATTATAGCTTGCCATTTTGTGACAAAATGGATGGAAATAGGAGGTATTATACTAAGTGAAATTAAGCCAGAAAGGGAAAGGTAACTGTTACATAATTTTACTTACACGTGGATTCTAAAGAAACAAAAAAAACAAAAGAACAACAAAACAGACTGTGAAATACAGAGAACAAACTGTTAGTTTCCAGAGAGGGGGTAGGTAGTGGGAAAGGTAAATGAATAAAGGAGATTAAGAATCACAAACTTCCAGTTATAAAGTAAATAAGTCAGAGAGATGAATAGCACACTATAGGAAATACAGTCAATAATATTGTAATAATGTTGTATAGTGACAGATAGTGCCTGCACTTATTGTGGTAAGCTTTGAGTAACATATAAAATTATTGACTAAATATGTTGTGTACCTGAATCTATTATAATGTTTTATGTTAATTATTCTTCAATCAAAATATGGTGGTGGGGGGGGCAGATAAACTCCACGTTGGAAGAGGGAGTTGCTCTTTTCAGGGGCTCAGGAGAGTGTACTGGGCTGATAGCAGGTCCCATTTCATTTGTTCTTTTTTTGGCACTTTGGGGTGCCTGCGTTGCTCATTGGGTAAGCGACTGACTTGATTTTGCCTCAGGTCATGATCTCGGGGTCATGAGATAGAGCCCCACTTCAGGCTCTGTGCTGAGCATGGAGCCTGCTTGAGATCCTCCTTCTCCTTCTGCTCCACTCCTGCTCTCTCTCTCTCTTTCTCTTTCTCTCTCCTCAAAATAAGTTAGCATTTAAAAAAATGAAATGACAGCTTTATTGAACTATAGTTCACACAGTACTTATTTCTTAAACTATTTGCCAGTGGAAGAGATGTTTGTTTGAAAAGATATTAATAAAAATATTTTTCACAGGAGGAACTTTGAGAAAGACAACTAAAGAAAATAAAAACACTAATTCAAAAAGATATGTGCACCTCTGTTTATTGCAACATTATTTACAAGAGTAAAAACATGGAATATTTCTCATCTATAAAAATTACAAAATAGAAAATGAAGAACCCAAGGTGCAGGACATTGTGTAGGGAATGATGCCATTTTTGTAAGAAGTAGAAAATAGATAGTGCATATTTGCTCCTGTGTTCATTAAATGGACCTGTAAGGATGACACCGTCCCTCTGGTACAGAAACTTGATGAATAGCTATTTTGTGTCATGGGACATATTACTGCATACATCTTATTGCTCTTGAATTATAAACTACCCAGTATATTTCTATTCAACAAAATATGAAAAAAATTAAAATTAGCCAGAATCTGGCTGCCCAGGACACAGGGTTACTCCCTATTCAGTTTACACCACAACTGAGTATACTACTTTTTAATTCCTGCACTAACTACCCAGAGTTAGCAAAGACTCCCCACGTTTCAGGGCTCAGTCTTTCAGAACACTCCCCTCACTTCAGACACTAGCTGCACATTTGTGGATTCACTAGGTCACTTGGACCTCCAACCAACTGTCTATAAATGTGAGAGATTCTTGGGGCGCCTGGGTGGTGCAGTTGGTTAAGCGTCCGACTTCAGCCAGGTCACGATCTCGCGGTCCCTGAGTTTGAGCCCCGCGTCAGGCTCTGGGCTGATGGCTCAGAGCCTGGAGCCTGTTTCCAATTCTGTGTCTCCCTCTCTCTCTGCCCCTCCCCCGTTCATGCTCTGTCTCTCTCTGTCCCAAAAATAAAATAAACGTTGAAAAAAAAAATTTTTTTTAAATAAATGTGAGAGGTTCTATAACCCCCTTGGCCTTGATAATTCATTAGAATGATTCACATAAGTCAGAAAAGTTTTATACTGACAAGTACAGTTTTATTTAAAGGGATACATATAGGGTTAGATCTGGGAGGGAGTACACAGCTTCCATGCCTCTCCCCATGAAATCAGGGCACACCACCTTCCCAGAACATCAGTGCAAACATCAAAAATCTCTGAGCCTTAGTGTCCAGAGATTTTTTTAAAA
The DNA here is from genome assembly GCF_022837055.1 of Prionailurus viverrinus. Classification (NCBI taxonomy): domain Eukaryota; kingdom Metazoa; phylum Chordata; class Mammalia; order Carnivora; family Felidae; genus Prionailurus; species Prionailurus viverrinus. The sequence goes on along the minus strand of NC_062561.1, from coordinate 89,952,355 downwards.
TTACATTTTCATTACAAATACATGATTGATTAAATTATTGAACACTTGATTGAACTCAATCTAACAGTTCCTTTAGTCAGCCAACTAACTAAAACAACACACGTACAATAAAAAGAACATAATGTTAACCCACAGTAGGTGGTAATTGAATAATGAGCAGCTGCAGGTGTACCAAAATTCCGCTGGGAATAGCTATGAGTTCTCTGGGGACAAACATAATTTTTCTAGGATAATGGACCTGAGAAGTTAGATATTGATGGTAGAGTGTTTTCACAATTTTACGCAAGTCTTTCCTGGAAAGTCTAATCATAGTTTGAGTCATTTTAAATGCATACTATGGTGGGTGAATAACAAAAAAAGAGGGTTTGCCAGGGAGTCGGGAAGAAATCAAGTAGCTGTCCTGTGTTTCCCAAAGCCCTGATGGTTCAATATACAGCCATTGTTTACCCATCCTATTTTCTCTGATTCAGAAGCGGAGTGTTGCTATATTACCCTGACATCAGGATGGCAAAATCTCACAATGAGGAGACATTTTAGTGGCAACAGAATGGATTTTATCTGCATGTGACACAGTCTTTGTAAATTTTTGCTGGCTGTCTTTGCATGTAAGTCAGCTGAGGTATTTTCCTGATACTGTGGTTCAGTCCTTTTAGTGTATACCTGTTTTGATGACAGCAATTTCAGAACATAAGAGCGTAATTACAAGTGATAACTTTAAACTAGGACATATCAAATCTTAAGGAATTTCACATAATTTATAGAACATTTATATACCTATACAAATACAACATAAAACAGAGGATCTTTGTTTTCTAAGATCACTTAAATGGTAAGAAAACTTTCACAACCTATTACCAAAGGTAGATAAAATGTTAAAAAAAAAAAAGAATGTCTTCTTTAACAGATAGGAAACCAAATGCTAATTCTGCACCAGTTTACTTTTGCATTAAAACATATTTATTCCATTGTTAGTGCTGATCATGCATAAAAGTTTTTTCCAAAGATTCGTTTTCATAAGCTTTCTACAACTTTCTTTTCCTTCAAATAAAAGTGTTTCTCCAGCCCACATGCATTTTGTTTTTACCAAAAGCACATATCCTACTTTTCTTTGATTGAGATGTTTCCTTTTTTTTTTTTTTTTTTTTTTTTTAGTTTTTAGTAGCATTAACCACACACATTAATTAGAGTTTTTAACCTTTAGAAAACTTAATTTCTGGTGAAAACTAAGTAGTAAGCATGAGTTTACTGTGTGTTAGACCAGTGTTCCTTAGATTGGTAAATTTATAAATACACTTATAACTTCTAGAAGCATGTGCTTTTTTAATAGTACAATTTTTCCACACAGTGTGCCAAAAAAAATTATCATCAGACTTACATTAATCTTTAGTTTCTCACTAATAAATAAGCCAAAATTAGAGATACCTATGTTCAATAATGTTTCATTATTTTATTTTTTTATATGATCTAGACATTTAATGAATTTAATTTAAATCATTGTTCAGTCTAACTCAACAAAATTTTAAGGTTTTAGTTTATCAAAAATATTTCAGAAATGATTTAAAAGTTTGCCTAATTTTTTAAAATATTTAATTTATATCTAAAAATTAACTTACATCTATGTAATTTACATGTTCTTAACAGTTAAGCTTAGACTACCCATGAGTAATCAAAGGTCATGAGACGTCAAAGTCGATCTAAGGATTTTTACTTAGATTTTTTAAACCTAAGCTATTTTTATTTTCATTTTATTATTTTTAAGCTCTCTATCTTAATTCCATTATAGTTAACTAGAGTGTTATACTAGTTTCAGGTGTACAATATAGTCATTCAACAATTCTATACATGAATCAGTGCTCATCCTGTTAACTGTACCCTTTTTTGTTCCCCCCTTTCTCCCACCCACTTCCCCTCTGGTAACTTTTGGTTTGTTCTCTGTAATTAAGAGTCTGTTTCTTGGTCTCTCTCTCTCTCTCTCTCTCTCTCTTTTTATTCCCATGTCTCATTTGTTTCATTTCTTAAATTCCACATGCGAGTGAAATAATATGCTACTTGTCTTTCACTAAGTGACGTATTTCCCCTAGCATTAAACTCTTTAGCTCTATCCATGTCATTGCAAATGATGATTTAAATCTTTTAGCCTGAATAATATCCCATTATATATATATATATATATATATATATACCACATCTTCTTTATCCATTCATCTAGTGATGGACACTTGGGTCTGATTCCATTATTTGGCTCTTATAAATAATGCTGTTAGAAACAGAGTACATGTATCCTTTTGAATTAGTGTTTTTGTATTTTGGGGGTAAATACCCTTTAGTCCAATTACTGGATCATAGGGTATTTCTATTTTTAACTTTTTCAGGAATCTCTATACTGTCTTCCATTGTAGCTGCAACAGTTCGCACTCCCACCAACAGTGCAAGAGGGTTCCCTTTTCTCCACATCCTTGCTAACACTTCTTGTTTCTTGTGTTTTTGATTTTAGCTATTCTGACGGGTGTGAGGTAATATCTCATTGTAGTTTTGATTTGCATTTCCCTACTGATGCGTGGTATTGAGCATCTTTTCCAGTGTCTGTTGGCCTTCTGGGTGTCTTCTTTGGAGAAATGCCTGTTCATGTCTTCTGCCTATTTTTAAACTGGATTATTTGTTTTGGGTGTGTTGAATTGTATCATTTTCTATGTATCTTGGATACTAACCCTTTATTGAAAATGTCAATAGATGGTATCATCTCCCATTCAGTAGGCTGTCTTTTAGTTTTGTTGAGAGTTTCCTTCATTGTGCACAAGCTTTTTATTTTAATGTAGTCTCAATAGTGTGGGGTGTTTTTTTTTTTTGCATTTATTTCTTTTGCCTCATAAGACATGTATAGAAAAATGTGCTACAGCCAATGTCAGAGACATTACTGCCTGTGCTTCCTTCTAGGATACTTAGGGTTTTAGGATTTTATGGACTTAGCTTTTAATGCACTTGAGGGTTTTTTTTGTGTGTGTGTGTGTGTATCATGTAAGAAAGTGGTTGAGTTCCATTCTTTTGCATGTTGCTGTCCAGTTTTCCCAAGTATGTTTGTTGAAAAGACTGTCTTTATCCAGTGGATATTCTTTCCTGCTTTGGAAAAGATTAATCAACCTTATATTGTGGGTTTCTTTCGAGTTTTCCAGTCCGTTCAACTGATACATGTGTCTATTTTTGTGCCAGTACAATACTTGATTACTATAGCTTTGAAATACAACTTTAAGTCCAGAATTTAGCATTCTGGTCATGCTGGCCAAAGCACCAGACATATAAGATGACGATATCTTGGACCCTCTATATAAAATGTTTGCAGCTAAAGACTTTGTGAATGTCACTGATGCTGAATGGAGCAGCTCAGCCCTGTTTGAGTTCCTGACCCATGAAATTCTAAGATGTAGTGAACAGTTCCTTATTTTAAGCCACCAAGTTTTGGGATAGCTTGTTTTGAAAAAATAGGTCATTGAAGTAATTGTAGATACTGACTAGGTTGTAGATGTTAATTTCATGAAAGCATTGAAGAGAACCTGCTATCCAATGACTCCCAGTTTATCATTGGAAGAGTCTTATTTGACACAAAGATAGACACTTAGATCAGTGGAACAGAATAGAGAACCCAGAAATGGACCCACAAGTGTACGGCCAACTAAGCTTTAACAAAGCAAGAAAGAATATCCAATGGAAAAAAGACAGTTTCTTCAGCAAATGGTGCTAGGAAAACTGGACAGCAACATGGAGAAAAATAAACTTGGACCACTTTCTTACACCATACACAAAACTAAACTCAAAATGGATGAAAGGCTTAAGTGTAGGACAAGAAGCCATCAAAATCCTGGAGAAGAAAGCAGGCAAAAACCTCTTTGATCTAGGCTGCAGCAACTTCTTCCTCAACATGACTCTGGAGGCAAGGGAAATAAAAGCAAATATGAACTATTGGGACCTCATTAAGGTAAATCCTTCTGCACAGCAAAGGAAAAAAAATCAGCAAAACTAAAAGGCAACCGATGGAATGGGAGAAGTTATTTGCAAATGACCGATCAGATAAAGGGTTAGTATCCAAAATCTATAAAGAACTTATCAAACTCAACTCCTAAAAAACAAATAATCCAGTGAAGAAATGGGCAAAAGACATGAATAGACACTTTTCCAAAGAGGACATCCAGATGGCTAACAGACACATGAAAAAATGCTCCACATCACTCACCATCAGAGAAATACAAATCAAAACCAGAATGAGATACCACCTCACACCTGTCAGAATGGCTAACATTAACAACTCAGGCAACAACAGATGTTGGCAAGGATGCAGAGAAGAAGGATTTCTTTTGTGCTTCTGGTGGGAATGCAAACTGGGTGCAGCCACTCTGGCAAACAGTATGGAGGTTCCCCCAAAAATTAAAAATAGAACTACCCTATGACCAGGCAATTGCACTACTAGGTATTTATCCAAGGGATACAGGTGTGCTGTTTTGAAGGGGCACATGCACCCCAGTGTTTATAGCAGTGCTATCGACAACAGCCAAAGTATGGAAAGAGCCCAAATGCCCATCAGCAGATGAATGGATAAAGAAGATGTGGTATATATATACAATGGAGTAATACTCAGCAACGAAAAACAATGAAATCTTGCCATTCACAACTACGTGGATGGAACTGGAGGGTATTTTGATAAGCAAAATTAGTCAAAGACAAATATCAGATGACTTCACTCATGTGAAGAATTTAAGATACAAAACAGATGAATATAAAGGAAGGGAAGCAAAAATAATATAAAAACAGGGAGGGGGACAAAACATGAGACTCTTAAATATAGAGAGCAGAGGGTTGCTAGAAGGGTTGTGGGAGAGGGGATGGGCTAAATGGGTAAGGAGCATTAAGGAATCTACTCATGAAATCATTGTTGCACTTTATGCTAACTTGGGTGTAAATTTTAAAATTAATTAACTAATAAATTAATTTTAAAAAAGGAGGAGTCTTCTTTAGTTCAAAGCCTACCTCCTGCTGGTCTACATGAAGGAGAAAGAAGAGAGACTCATAGTCCTTTGAACTCAAGACCTTGATTCAAAGCTCCTCCAAATAGATAACTAGAACCAATGGCTGTCACCCTCCAAACATCCTCAATGGAAGGAAGAAGTGGGTCAGAGCATAGAAGGGTTTATGGAAAACTGTACTTCAGGTGACCAGAAGTGTGGGGAGAAGTTATCCTATCACGGTGACATTATTTATCAAAGAGATGTTTTGAGGGCACAACCTGCACCTGGTAGACCTATAAAATGAAATAGTTTTAAAGTTTGTTATTTGTTTACTTTGCTTGCATTTAATTTATGCAGAATTTACTCCACATCCATAAGCTTTGTTTCTTCAGTTTATTCTGGGATATCTTTCTCTTCTGTGCAATCTCTTCTGCTTTAGGAACAATCTTTTCTTGGGACACCTGCACAGCTCAGTTGGTTAAGCCTCCAACTCTTGGTTTTGGCTCAGGTCATGATCTTATGGTTTGTGAGTTCAAGCCTTGAATCAGGCTCTGAAGCACAGAGCTTCCTTAGGATTTTCTTCCTCCCTCTCTCTCTCTTGTAGTCTCTATCTCTCTCAAAATAAATAAACTTTATTCTTTTAAATTTTATTTTTGGGGAAAGCACCAGCAAGTGAGGGGCAGATAGAGGGGGAGAGAGGATATAAAGTGGGTTCTGTATTAACAGGCTGACAGCAGTGAGCTCAATGCAGGGCTCAAACCCATGAACCACAAGATCATGACCTAAGCCGATGTCAGATGCTCAATCAACTGAGCCACCCAGGTGCTCCAATAAATAAACTTTTTAAAAGTAGGAACAATCTGATCTTTATTTCAGTATCATCTCAATGTGGCAGGGAGAACTCATGTATGGGTAATCTGACCATGAGGCCTATAAGTTCTATGCCTCATCCTGTGGCTTTGTTCATTGGATGTGCTCAATGCCCAGAGGTTGTACTTCTAAAACAAGTTCAGCATTACTCTCTGCATTTGTAAACATGTAGAGTAAAAATTCATCACTCTTTATGGGCCACTGACCCTGTGTCCAGATGCTCTGTTTGGCCTGTGCACACTTACTAACTCCACCACTGTAGTAACAGAATGGCACAATTGCTTCTGCAAAGTTACATCCTTCAGATACTTGGTGGCTTTTAGACATGCATATACTTGATGGCCTGGGAAGTTTCATGTGTGTTCTTTAAGTGAAAATGAAGATTTGAACCTCTTGATGTGCAAGATTTTGTAAGGATATCTGGGTAAGTGACTAGTGAACTATTTTCAGAGATCACCTCAGATCACTTACAAGGCGTTTTAAACTTGATTTTTACCTTCAGGAAGATTTTTCCCTTCAATTCTCACATTTTATACTTCCAAGAGGTTTTCTTTTTCTCTGAATTTTCCTTATTTACAGCCTCCTACTTTTGTGCATACAATTTTCAACCAGCTACTACTTACTGAGTGGCTGCTATGTGCCAGGCATTGATTTAGGTGCGGGGATAGTGAAGTCATTTTTATCTCTTTGACACTAATTAGAAGTTTGTTCGCCTCCTGCTCCCTCACTTGCCTCTGTTACCTCTAAGCTACAGCAGTGTTGCACCATCACTGTTAGGGGCTTTAATCAAAGGCTGTGATCCTTGACTCATGACCCATGAGATATGACCTGAGCCAAAGTCGGACACTTAACTGACTGAGCCACCCAGGTGCCCCTCTTCACTTTCTTACATTAATGTCTTAGAGTTTTCAGTACATATGTCTTTCACCATCTTGGTTAAATTTATTCCTAAGTATTTTGTTCTTTTTTAAAAAAATACAACCAAATATCTTTTGATACTGTAACAGATGTCTGATATTTTTATTAAAGTATAGTTAACATATATTGTTATTTTAGTTTCAGGTGTAGAATATAACAAATCTATTAATTACTCATTACTCATTACCAAAAATGTACTCCTAATCCTTTTTATTTATTTTACCAATTACCCCTCCCACCCACCTCCCCTATGACAACCACCAATTTTTTCTCTGTTTTTCAGGGCCTCTTTCTTTCTCCTTCTTTCTTTCTTTCTTTCTTTCTTTCTTTTTCTTTCTTTCTTTTTCTTTCTTTTTCTTTATATCACCATCTATATCCATTCACCTATGGGTGGCATTTTTTTAATGCTTTTGTAATTGAGATTATTTTCGTAATTTGTCTTTCAGCTCGTCAATTTTTAGTGTATACTCATTTTGTATCTTGAAACTTTACTAAATTTGTTCATTAGTTCTAACAATTTTTGGTGGAATTGTTCAGTGTACTTCTTCCTTTCTAGTGTGGATTATTTTTATATTTTTATATCTGTTCTTGCCTGACTGCTTTGGCTAGAACTTCCAGTACTATTTTGGATAGAATTGGTGTGACAGACATCCTTGTCTTGTTTCTGATCTTAGATGAAAAGATTTCTGCTTTTCACTGTTGAGTATGATGTTAGCTATGGCCCTGTCCTGTATGGCTTTTATTTTGTTGAGTTACCTTCCTTGTATACACTATTTGCTGAGCATTTTATTTATAAAAATGTATTTAATTTTGTCAAATGCTTTTTTTGTTGCTTCAACTGAGTTGACCATATGATTTTTATCCTTTATCCTATTTATGTGGTGTATTCTATAAATTGATTTGCTCATGTGACATTATGCTTGAATCCTAGGGATAAATACCACTTGATCCTGATGTATGATCCTTTTGATATGCTGTTGAATTTTGTTTGCTAGCATTTTGTCGGGAAAAAATTGCATCTATTCTCATTAATGATATTGTCTTGGGGAGATAGAATGTAGTGAAGTAGGCAGACACTAGGCTACTCTTGTACACAACTAGATAACTAATAAATCATCCTAAATACCACAGAAATCAACCTGAAGACATACAGAACAAGCTCCAGAGCTAAAGGGACAGAAGAGGCACATTGAAGAAGGTAGGAAGAAGGGAGTTGTACGTGGTTTAAGGGAGAAAGGGATCATGGGCGATATGGAGAAGGGTGAGAGAGAATGAGAGCAGCACATAGGGGAATGCGCTAGGAGAACATTTTCCCAAAGTCATTGACTTGGAAAATAAGAGAGGTTAAATATCCTGAGTTCTTGCAACAAGCTGGGCTCAGCATCTGGAGTTTTAAAGGTCAGCAGGTTTGATCGTCCTGCTTCTGGAAAGAAGGCGGGGAAACAACTCAGGGCAGACAGCTTGGAAAACAGGGATGTGAAGAATGCCTGTGGCACACAGGGAAGGGATCTTTTGGTCTTCTTGGGGCATGTCTCTGAGAGGACATTAGGACAGAATCCTCCCCCGGAACAATCCAGCTTCCTTGTGCCATTTCCTTCTCCCACACCTCAACATACACACAGCTCCTACTGCTGGAAGCAGCACAAAGCCAATATTGGCAGCCTAACTTGTTTACACCACGACCCACCCCCTGCCCTCTGGTAGGAGTGGTCTTCTTAGTCAGCTAGCCTCTGTCCCAGTGCAAGAGTCCCATCTCCCTGAAGTCCAGTACAAACCCCTGACCACATCATGTGCCAGACCAAAGAGTTTTGAGTATAAGGGAGACATCAAAAGTGGCAAATACAGGAAAGGGACAGAGAAACAATGAGAAAACAAGTTACAAAATGGCACTAAATACGTATACATATCAATAATTACTTTGAATGTAAATGGACTAAATGGTCTAATCAAAAGACATAGGGTATCAGGATGGATTAAAAAAAACATGTATATGCTGCCTACAAGAGACTCATTTTAGACTTAAAGACACTAATTGAAAGTGAAAGGATAGATGGGGAAACACAAATCAAAACCATGATGAGATACCACCTCACACCACCCAGAATGGCTAAAACCAACAAAAGAAACAAGAGCTGATGAATATGTGAGAAAGGGGAACCCTCCAAACTGTTGATGGGAATGCAAAATGGTGCAGCCACTCTGGAGAACAGCATGGAGTTTCCTCAAAAAGTTAAAAATAGAATTATCCTACGATCGCCCTACTAGGTATTTAACCAAAACGTATAAAAATATTGATTCGAAGGGATACATGCACACCATTGTTTATAGTGGCACTATCTATAATGTCTTATTGTAGATAATGCTGCTATAAACGTGGGGAGAACAAACTGATAGTTACCAGAAGGCAGATGCATCGGGTGGATGGGGATTGAGGAGTGCACTTCTTATGAGAACTGAGTGTTGGGTGTAAGTGTTGAATCACTACATTGTAAATAAAATACCTGAAACTACTTTACACTGTATGTTAGCTAACTGGAATTTAAATAAAAAACTTAAAAAAAAAAAAAAAACAAAAAATAATGCACAGGAGACATGTGGATGTGTGCACCTAGCACCAGTCTGCAAAACTGAAAAAAAGAGGTTAGTCATTAACAAAGCATGGATAAATCAGTTGAGATACACAGCATTGAAAGGAGGGAGACTTAGCTACAAAAAGAAGAATTAATCTTTTAGTGTAGTGCTGACATTAAATGCTAATAACCAGGAAATTACCCCTTAAGTAAAGCTTCAAGAAAACTAAACAATGTATTGTTTAGGCATGCATATGTAAGTGATAACACGGCAAATAAAAGAAAGGAATAATAAACATATACTTCATGAAATTGTTACTTGGGGGCTGTGGACAGAACTGGAGTGAATAGAAGAAGAGAGGGAGGTGTAAGTTGTTACAGATGTTCTATTACTTTGGATGATTGTTCAGTGTGTAGGTGGTCATTGTATTACACAAGAAAGTAAAAGATTTTAAATAGATAAATATCTCAGTTCTTTTCATATTGTTGCTGTGTATATTTTTTAGTGTGTAATTAGTCATGAATCACTCTGCCCTGACATATTTTGGGGACATCAGAAAAAATATCCTCTGTCTGATATAGAGAGACAATCAATGCAATGATGGGAGAAAGACTGAGAAACCATTCAGGGAGGAAAAAGGGGACAAGAGAGACTGAATTTCCAGGTAGAAACAGCTGCAAGGCTAAGATGCAAGCTCACACATGAACTTGACAACTAGCCCTGGATACAGATGAACACACACAGACAGCCAATTACAGCCCTCAGTAGTAAGGTAAGAAACACCTCTGAGACTCAGGTATCCTGGCAGTGATAGGGCTCTTTGTAGCAAGTGACAGAAAACTTACATTTGGGGGCTCCCCAGGGCTTGGCTGCTCCCCAACAGTGTGTGAAACTCACTCTGGGGCTGCTGCCCTGTTTGGTTGGCTCTGGTCTGCAGTGTCTACAGTACCCAGTGGGCTGGGGTCTGATGCTCCCTTATACACACCTCAGGGTCCAGAATCAAACTTGCTGCTCCTAAGTCAATGTTAGGACATCAGGAAGTATGCTTATGAGGGTAATGTTACATTCCCCCTGTTCAGAAAAGGGAAAGCATTTATAGTAATAAATGGCTTAGGAAATACCCTCTCTTCTGGTCTCACTCGGGCAAGGAGAAGTCCAGTCTGTGTAATATACAATGTTCAGACTCCAGTAGAATGGAAATCTCCCCTGCCTTGGCTCAGTAAGATACCTGCAGTAGAGACAGGAAAACAGTTAGCCTTTCTTATTTCTTCCTCCCACTGCCCCCATTACATGGAGGAGTGTGGTGTAGGAGAACTGCAAGGGTAGAAAAGGATTCATGAAGTTAGGACGTTTGCAATCCAGCTGAGGGCCTGGTGTGATCAATGTCTCTCAGATAGGAGGGTCTGCGGATGGCCCAAGCTAATGGGATCTCAGGGCAGACATAGTGCAGACTTTACAGGCCTCCTACCTTCTTCATGGTGTTGGACACAAGAGGGAAGCTACACCTCATTCTCCTCAGATCATCCTACCCAGGAAGACTATGAGCAGCCGTCATTCTTGGTCACATTTTTTGCAACAGGCTCACTAAAATGATCCTTGCTTTCTCTCTCATCAATGTGTCAGCTGTCTTTTTCCAACACAGGGGAAGAATCAAGAATGAAAATGCCAAATTCACAATCTCTTAGTCAAAGACAGATTTCATTACTTGTTATGGATATTTGCAATCTTGGTGGAAACTTTGTAAAACAGACCCTCCCTATCACCCTATCACAGTCACACAACCCCTTCCCTGAGGCCTCTCTCTGGCACACAAACACCCTGGGGAGCTTTCCCTGCTGCTCCCACATGAGAATGAGGATATGACAATTACTAGGAAGTTAAATAGCTGTCCAGCAGTGAACAGTGTTGGGACTCAGGCCCTCGCTTGATTGGGACAGGTGCATTGACACCAGATGATCTCACAGCTAGTGCATGTAATATCTGTACTTCAATCTCTAGGGGTCAAAGCAAGTAAGCCACTGAGCTGGGCATGTTGGGCAACCCCAAAGAGCAACTTTGCAGGCAGTGTCTCCACCCATCTGAGTGGCCAGCCTCACAGGGGCTGAATGTGAACTTCTCCTTATTTGTGCACTGTCATTAGAGGAAAAATCCTAGGTAGGAGGCAGCAACGTCTGTCTCAGAGACCCTCCCCCTTCCTTAGGCCTCTGTACTGAAGGTGCTCAAATAATCCTGCATAAGCCTCAGGAAGATACTGCAGTGTCCGAACCCTCCAGAATGGAGAGAGTGGAGTTTTTTTGCCCCTGTTTTGAGAACTGGAGTTATTTCCAGGAATAGAAGCTGAAAATAGCCTTCCCTCAGTTCCCTCAAGCTGTGGCTGGGGCCCTGCTATCACCTTTACCCAGAAATCACACAGCACTAGCGAAGAAAACCCTGAAGTTTCACACTTCCCAACTCCTTTTCTGTCCTTTTCTTTAGTCTTTTCCTAGGATGCCCCAACCCAACATAACTCCCTTCTTTTCTTCTGGAGTAAGTTGGGCCTAGAATGAGTTTTGGAACTGTCTCTGCCTGAGAACTGGACCCTTTCCCAAGGAGGAGTAACATGCCAGGAGGACCACTGACAGCTGCCTGATCACAGTCACCCTCTGCATACTGAAGCAGGTAAGTGAGAGGGCTCCTACAAACCAACCTAGCTAATAAATAACCCTGCTAGTGTAAAGACATGAAAGATGGAACCTGACACAAGGGCAGGAGAGCTTGTGGACTGGCTTATCCATTTCAGTGAATATTCACAGCAGGGCCCCTCTCTGACATTCTTCAGGGACAAAATATAACAACCAAATGCTTGGTCTGCTCCAAACCCATGCAGCCCTCCAGCATAGAGGCAATGTGCCTATCACCTCCATATTCATGGCATTGGGAGTCTTCTGATGGGAATCAGGTTTGGAAAAGGAGAGCATGTTTTGCCATTCATATTCATATCAAAGAGATTTGATATTCATATCTCTTAGAGTCTAAGCAGGATGTAAAATAATGGCAATTCCTGGAGTAGCCTGGAATTCGGAGAGTTAATCTAGAACACTGACTGGACCTTCTGTGGAATAGGGACTTGGGGTGGGGTTCCAGGGACAAAGTGTCTAACAGACCTTAGACAATGTATAAAAATGCACATGTGTATCTACATTGGAGAAACTGTCCCCATTGGTAAGCACCAAATCCATTCTTTACAGAAGTTAATGAGGGGGTCTTTTCAAAACTATTTCCCTAGACTGGTTCTTTTTGAGTTTCATGCCCACTGATGATGCAGACATTTATTATACTTTCCTATAAAAAAATCAATATGTTGATTTTTCTTCACCCTTTTCCTTTTAAGCTAAAATGGGGAAACTGTGGGGCTGGACCACGTTGGTTACAAGTTCAAAAAACTCCTTAGTGCCTCAGATTTTTAGTCTGGTCCAAGGTTGATCCCTGTTTCATAGCTCAAGGTAATTGGGCATGGCATCAACTATATAGGATTCTGCATAGGAAATGCACTAATGAGTGTTTTTCTTTCTGCTTCTTAGATCATGAAATCTATTTGGTGCATTACAAGGGTTCAAAAAACTTACCTATACCTATATAACACAGTATATTAAAATGAGGGTAGGCAACCTGTTGGTAAACTCTTTCCTCAGGTGTATGCATGTAGATGTATGTGTGTTGAGTTTTTACGTAGTTCCTATGTGAAATGTATTTCTTACTGCTGGTCTCATTCAGAATAATTTGAAAGATCTGCTCACAAGGTCCAGTTCTCCATCCAAGCACAACTCCCTCTCTAGTTGAATCTCCTCTTCAGGCTCTCTCAATAAAGGCCTGTTTCTTTTCTCAGAGGTCCTTACTATGAATATGATCGGTAAGAAGTGAGTGTGGAGGGTCACTTGCATCCCAGGCTGATCTCTGATGGCCTTTCCTCAACTTCTGGATCAGTGCTCTGAGCCTCAATGTCCTGCAGGTTCACACACACAAACACTTTTACACTGACCACTCCTGGAAGACCCAGCAACCTCTCAGAGTTACCCTGTCCTGCCCTGGCCTGGCAGTGACATGAACACAGTACTGCTTTAAGTACCCTGAGAGCATCCAAAGTACAGGGGCTGTCTAGCACCAGGTGCAGGACAGGGACAAGATGAGCAGATAGTAGGGGACAGATACCTGTGGCTGGTGCAGTGGAGCCTCAATATCCTCCCCCCAGCAAGTCAACACAGGTGCTCAGGTGAGCAGACATGTGCAAAGTCCATGGTTGGGTCAGACATGGTCACAGAAATGGTCTGGAAAAGTGTAGGTTTGTGCTCACCTCCTATACCCACTGTGGGGCAGGGGTTCATACACTGCTCTGGGCCCTACTTACTTTCCAAAGGGGTGTGGAGGAGCTGGCTTCATCATTTCAGATGACACATTTAGGAAGGAACATCATCTGTCAACCACTAAATGAAGGGTATACAATGGCATATTGTGCTTCATTCATTTGAAAGAAATTGTCCCAGACTTGCTGGGCACTAAGGGCACAAAGCAGAGTTTAGGGAATTATTTACTGTAAGACCCACATGTGTATTTTTTTCTTTTTTAAAGTTTAGTTTTGAGAGAGAGAGAGAGAGAGAGCACAAGCAGGGAAGTGGCAGAGAAAAAGGGAGATACAGAATCCAAAGCAGCCTTCAGGCTCTGAGCTGCCAGCACAGAGCCCAATGAGGGGTTCAAACTAACAAACTGTGAGATCATGACCTGAGCTGAAGTAGAGTCAGATGCTTAACTGACTGAGCCACCCAAGCACCCTGCCCCTGCAAGTGTATTTTAATGATGCCTGCCATCTATCAAAGGATAAAACAATACTTTCTGGGACTTTAAACTTTTGGAAACAGGGTTGTTTGTTTGTTTGTTTGTTTTACAATTGATCTAATAGAGAAATCAGAGGGGTCAAGGTGAGATGGGTACATATGGAGGTTGTGATGGGATTCAGACAAACAAGGAAAAGGATTCAAGGGCTCTATCTAGCCCAGTTCCTGTGTTCTAGCTGACCTGGGCCCTACAGGACTGCTGATAAGGACATATGGACTTCCCCATCCCATAGTAGGGGCAAACTTATAGGCAATTAAAATACATAGTGTGCTCATGGGCAAAGGAAACCCCTTTGCACAAAAAAGTCAGTGAGCCTGGAACTCACCCAGGAGATTGTCTCTCTCAAGCCAGAATGGTAGTTGAGACCTCCAGGAACCTCTACATCCCCCATAAACAAGAACCAAGACTATTTTAGAGAATAGTCAAGAGATGTCTTAAAGAAGGCTTTGAGTACAAGGGCAAGGGAGGGTTACTCTTAGGTATTCTTATTGCAGAATGTTCTTTCAGTCTGACCCAGAGCAGAACTCCATCTTTCTAGCTTCTAGGCAGCTTTGCCCATGTGTGCTCTGCCTCACCACCAAGATATTCATTGTCTCAGTCCATCTCTACTACCCGCAGAAGAAGACATCATCCTTACTGATCTATTGTACCTCAAGTTTGTCACAGGGACCCTTGGTGGAGGACACTGAATATTTTGTGGGCCCAGGCCCCAGGCCCTAGGGGACTCTTGTCCCCAAGCAGATAGGATGGTGATCACATCATAATCCATCAGCTTCCCTCCCTCTGAAGTCCCAGAATCACCTGATCATTTCGTGAGACATCTCTATCTCCTGATGAGGGTCAATTTCCCTGCAACATTTTCTGAGAAGTGGGGACACTCTGGGATTTTTCCTCACATTTTCAAATCAGTGGGTCTTCTTTAATGTGTAGTGAGGATAGGAGGTGAGAGAGGACTGTGATTTCCAATCTCTTTCCAAATTAGGAAGGATGCATCCAGGGAAAAATAAATGGCAGTTGATAGCAATAAGAGAAACCCACATCCCCAGGAGAAGCATCTCAGCATCCAGCAATCTTTCAGGTCCTGGGGTTGGAGACTCAGCACTAACTAGGAATGTCCTCCCTTCCTGTCCAGCAGGAATAGAGAATCATACTATGGGTTTAAATCTTGGATCCTCAATCATTGCTGTGAAATTTGAGGTTTGTTTCTCATCTGTGAGACACCATTTCTTCATCTGTAACCAGGAATACTAATATTTTTGTCTAATAGAGCTTGGAGAAGATTAATCAAGAGAAGGCATGCAGAAGACCCAGCCCAGAAAGACTCACAGATCAGAATCTTCATACACTGTTGTATGAGTTGGAGGGAGTAAGAAGAACCAGAGAAAACTCTTCCTCAGAGATCCTAATAAGACCAGAGAGGATTCGCCAAGAGGTTGCTGCAGGGCCTGTCCAGAGCTTCACCTGGATCTTAGCATGCAACCCTCAAAGGAGTCCTCTGAGGTGGGTAGCATGGCTTCCCTTCTGGAAAAGACAGTATACTGGGGCTTGGTTTTCAACGTGAAAGCATTCATATTACCCTGGACCCAGCTTGTCTGCAAACTCAGGTCTCTTGGCAGTTTCCTCATTGGGAAAGTGTGTCCAGGCCTTATGGAGGATGAAAGCACCAAGAATTCTGGAGGGCAGTGTTGCAAGTTGGACTCACCTGTGTAGAGGAAAGCCAGTGTGGAGAGTAAGAAGCTGCACCTCAGGACCTGCAGTCACATGAAATTTGTCCACAGACAGGACTGCACTCCTTCTGAGGCAGAAACCTAAGTACTTGGGTGTGAGGACTGATCTCCAGCAGACTCAGGAGACCCCATAGATGAGTCTGGAAGGGAAGCCTTCATGAAATAGAAGGCCCCTGGGGCTCACAGGGAAACTCCTCAGCCAAACAGGCAGCTTTGATTTAAAAATGTTTTAAAATTTGCATCTATACACATAGAGATAGTATATATCTTAAGGGAAATCACCACAGCAATCAGTTATAACTTGTAGATTGGGAAATCCCACCAGCCACCACTGTGTGTAGCCCCCAGGAGGAGAGGCCACTAGATAATCCCAACCGTTCTATTTCCCAGTCCTGCCTTATAAAATGCTTGCAATCTTACCACAGGCCTCAGCTTACAAGAGAAAGTACATGGCAAAACATAAATACTTATAATAGTAATAACAGTGACAAATATAAACAATCATATAAAACATAAGTGCTGACTTAAAAAACAAGGAGGACATTATTTGGAAGGTTCTTTAACTTAGATGTTGAAGTGGATGAGGGACAAGGATTCCTCAGGTATGCAGTTAGTGGTGAAAGACATGGAAAATGGGAAAAGACAATGCACTTTTCAGTGTTGTTAAAAAAATAATTAAATTGTTCTTGACTCTGAAGACATATGCATTCAGGATATGTGGATCCTCAGGATTGAAGAGTATGGAGAGTTTGCACAAGCTTCCTTCTTCCCTGCATATATCCCTAGTGGGCCATCATGTTGTCCCAGTCTGGGAGAAGGTGTACCTGTACCTACCTGCCTCCTGACTGAGCAAACCTTATGCTGCTCTGTGGCTCAAGAGCACTCATGTGTATAACCTCTTTTGGTGATGACTACTGGCACCACAGCTGCAGAGCATTCCTCAATGGTCTCCTATGAGTCCCTAAAATGTGCACATCTCCTGAATAAGCACCTCTGCTGCTTTTCTTTTCAATAGCTTTATTGGGATATAAATTACACATTCTACATTTTCTCCCCTTTAAAGTTTTCTGTAGCTTTTAATATAGTCACAAAGTTGTAAAGCCATCATAATCAAATTTAAAACATTTCATTATCCAAAAGATACCCTGTACCTCTTGACTGCCACCTCTCTTTTCCCTCATACTGTTTGCCCTACAGATCTAGGAAATCCCCAATATATTTTCTGTGTCGATGGATTAGCTTATTCTGGACATTTCATATGAATAGAATCATACATGATCCAATGGACTGTCTCCTTTCCCTGATTATAAAGTTTTGAGGTTCATCCATGTTGTAGCAGATATCAGCATTGTATTTCTTTTTCCTGACCAATACTGTTCTCTTGAATGGATAGATCACTTTTGTTTATCCATTGGTCAGCTGGTGGATAATCGTGTTAATTCCACCTGAGGGGTATTATAAATAATGCTGCCATGAACATTTGCATGAAGGATTTTATTTTTTTAAATTATTTTTAATGTTTATTTATTTTTGAGAGAGAGAGAGAAAGAGAGAGAGAGAGAAAGCACAGCCAGGAGAGGGACAGAGAGAGAGACACACACAGGACCTGAAGCAGGATGCAGGCTCTAATCTGTCAGCCCAGAACCTGATGCAGGGCTAGACCTCATGAACCAGGAGTTCATGACCTGAGCTGAAATTGGACACTTAACCAACTGAGCCACCCAGGTGCCCTTGCAAGCAGGTTTTAAATAGATGTATGTTGTCACTGCTCTTGGGTATACACTTGGCAATGGAATTGTTAGATAATTTGGTAACTCTATTTAAATTTTATTATCAGTTTTATTGAAAAGTAAATGACATACAACACTGTTGAGTTTAAGGCATACAACATGATGAGTTGATTTACATATATTGTGAAATGATTATCACAATAGGTTCACTTAACATTTATCATCTCACTTAAATACAATAAAAAATCAAAGAAATAAAGGGGTGCCTGGGTGGCTCAGTTGGTTGGGCATCCTACTCTTGACTTCAACTCAGGTCATGATCTCATGGTTCATGAGACTGAGACCTGCATGGAGGTCTGTGCTGACCACATGGAGACTGCTTGGGATTCTCTCTCTCCCTCTCTCTCTACACCCCTGCCCCACTACTCCCTCTCCTTCTCTCAAGATAAATAATCATTTTTAAGAGAGAAAAATTCTCCTTATGATGGAAACTCTTAGGATTCATTCATTAACAACTTTCCTATAAATCATACAGAACTGTTATCTAGTCATCAGGTTGTACACTACATCCCTTTTATCTTATAACTGAAATCTTGTAGCTTTTGATCACTTCTTCCAACTGCCCCTCTTCTCACCCTCTGCCTCTGTCTCTCCACAAGTCTGTTCTCTTTTCCATGAATTTATTTTTAGATTTCACACATGCGTTCGAACATACGGTATTTGTGTCACTGTCTGATTTATTTTACTCAGCATGATGCTTTCAAGGTCCATTCATGTTGCCACAAACAGTAGAATTTCTCCACTTTCTATGGTTGACAAATATGTTTAAATTTTTGACAAACTATAAAACATTTTGCAGAGACTTGTTATTTCTAATCAAAATGCCTTTGTAGTGAATTGGGTGTGGATCTGACATCCTCAGTTTGGGGTACCAAAACTGATGATTCTTCTGCTGTGCTCTGTACCTGGCCCTCCTAACTCCCATGTTCTTCCTGTTTCTGCAGGTCACTCCACTTCTTAGTGACATGACACAGCCCACCCCATCCCTTCATACCCCATTACGTACATCCTTCACCTCTGCTGTGCAATACAATATGGGCTGGAGCTTCTTACCTAAGGAGACTGCCTTAAACATAGAAAAGGCTGTGAGAGAAGGGAAGTTGCTGGAGGTGGTCTCTGTGGTCAGGGGAACCCTGGAGAGAGCATCCAGATCCCCAGTGAACATTGCTGTAACTGGAGACTCCGGCAATGGTATGTCTTCCTTCATCAATGTACTACGGGGAATTGGGCATGAGGATGAAGCATCAGCCCCCACTGGGGTGGTGAGGACCACCCAGACTCCCATTTGCTACTCTTCTTCCTTCTTTCCCAATGTGGTGCTGTGGGATCTGCCTGGCACAGGGGCTGCCACCCAAAGCCTGGAGAACTATATGGAGGAGATGCAGTTTAGCCAGTATGACTTCTTCATCATTATTGCATCTGAACAGTTCAGCATGAATCTCGTGAAACTTGCTAAAACCATTCAGGGCATGGGAAAGAGGTTCTACATCGTCTGGACCAAGCTGGACAGGGACCTCAGCACAACTACCCTCTCAGAGGAACGACTCCTGCAGAATATCCGAGAGAATATCCAGGAAACTCTCCAGAAGGAGAGAGTGCATGAACCCATCACATTCCTGGTCTCCAGCTTTGACCCCTTATCGCATGATTTCCCAGAGCTTAGGAACATCTTGCACAAAGACGTCTCTGACATCAGGTACCATGGTCCTCTAGAGAATCTGTCCCACACTTATAAGAAGGTCATTAACGACAAAGTGACCATTTTGCAGGAGAAAATAGCCTCCAAGTCTTTCCAGGACTCCCTTGGCATCTGGAATGCAGATGATCTGGAGGAGTGTCTGAATGCCTACCACTTGCTCTTTGGTGTGGATGATGTATCTCTCCAGCAGATGGCTCAGTGCATGGGGAAACCCACGGAGGAATACAGGGCCATTATGAAATCTAGGGATCTGCAGACTGTCCTCAGAGGGGACTGGGAATTATCTTGCATGAACTGTAATACAGCCTCTTATATTCAATTTTGAGATACATCCCACTGTTAGGTAATGCTATTATCAACTGCCTGAGAAAGTGGATACACAGACTTCTCCTTGAGATAGTTGCTGAGGATACCAGGGCCATACTGAAGAAAATCCTGACAGACTCCATCATCTGAAGAGGTGACTTCTCATCAGCTCCTTCTAGAGGAAAGTCAGGACATCTGGGGTCCTCTCCTCATACTGTACCCTTTCTGAATTCTCAATTGAGCTCAACACTTCCACTTTCATTGGTACGAAGTTCCTTGAAGTAAATGAACTGACTTGCTCATTTTGAACCCATGTCAGGAAACCCCAATATGTGTTCTACTTCTTGTATTTATTAAATTAGTTTGTATCTGAAGGTGGAAGAAAATATATGCTCAGTGTGACATACAATCTTGCTCTGTCATACTCTTGTCAATTAATGTTAACATCATTTCTCTGATGCCTCTTTGTGTCCCCTGTTCTTTCATTTCTCACTTCACACTCTGTGGAATCACACAACTTTCACCTGCCCCAGTCACTGATAGGCCCTTTAAGATGGTCTCCAACATTATCTCCTCTTTTTATGGCTATGTTTGATCCCTTTCCTTGGAGTGAACATGCAGCAAGAATAAAATGTCCAAAAGTTCCAAAATTTTGTTATGAAAAGCCTGCAGCTTCTGTCTTATGAAGACTCTCTGGGGGTGGCGCAGTCGGTTAAGCGTCTGACTTCAGCCAGGTCACGATCTCGCAGTCCGTGGGTTCAAGCCTTGCGTCGGGCTCTGGGCTGATGGCTCAGAGCCTGGAGCCTGTTTCCATTCTGTGTCTCCCTCTCTCTTTGCCCCTCCCCCGTTCATGCTCTGTCTCTCTCTGTCCCAAAAATAAATAAACGTTGAAAAAAAAATTAAATGAAGACTCTCTGGGATTGTGATGCTTCCTGCTTTGGTTTTCTTCCTCAATATTACCATTCAGGGTCTTTTGTGGTTCCATACAAATTTTATGATTGTTTGTTCTAGCTTTGAGAAGAATGCTGGTGCAATTTTGATTGGGATTGTATTGAATGTACAGATTTCTTTGGGTAGTATTGACATTTTGACAATATTTATCCTTCCAGATGCTGAGCATGGAATGTTTTTCCATTTCTTTGTGTCTTCTTCAATTTCCTTCATAAGCTTTCTATAGTTTTCGGCATACATCTTTTACATCTTTGGTTAGGCTAATTCCTAGGTATTTTATGGTTCTTGGTGCAATTGTGAATGGGATCAGTTTCTTGATTTCTCTTTCTGTTGCTTCATTATTGGTGTATAAAAATGCAACCGATTTCTATACACTGATTTTGACTTTTCATGTGTCAGTTTCTAGCAGATTTTTGGTGGTGTCTGTTGGGTTTTCCGTGTAGAGTATCATGTCATCTGTGAAAAGTAAAAGTTTGACTTCATCTTTGCCAATTTTTATGCCTTTGATTTCATTTTGTTGTCTGATTGCTGATGCTAAGACTTCCAACACTATGTTAAACACCAGTGGTGAAAGTGGACATTCCTGTTGTGTTCCTGATCTCAGGGGGAAAGCACTCAGTTTTTCCCCATTGAGTATGATATTAGCTGGGGGCTTTTCATAAATGGCTTCTACGATGTTTAAGTATGTGTGGGAGATGCAGGAGAAAAGCATAAAAGGAAAAGACTTCAAAAAGGAAGGGCTGGAGAAGGTGCAAGGCCTTAGGACATGTTTACACAGCTGAACCTTGGCTGTGGCTCCTAAAGAAGATC
Organism: Prionailurus viverrinus; assembly: GCF_022837055.1. Classification (NCBI taxonomy): domain Eukaryota; kingdom Metazoa; phylum Chordata; class Mammalia; order Carnivora; family Felidae; genus Prionailurus; species Prionailurus viverrinus. Next base: position 89,930,850 of record NC_062561.1, on the reverse strand, counting down.
CTCCTTCACACCTGACCCTTCCTAGTGTTATAGAAACCAATTAACTCGAAATTCAACTTTGAAAACCATTGGATTGATTAACACACTGCTTAGCTGACTTTATGCACGCAATCTTTAGCAATTATCCTAATAAAAAGAAGCTTCCTTCTGGAGTCAGGGCCTCATGCCGCCTCCAGTATGAGGACCTTCACTTAACTGCACTTTTTTGTGGACTCATATTTTGTGACTCCAGCCATACTCCCTGCAACATTTGGCATAGTTGGCAGGATACAGCGCGGCAGTCTTGGAGACTACTGTGGTTTACAGTCGCAGAGGACCAAAGCAGAGTGGTAGGACAGGTAAGTCCCAGCTTTGGGATAGTGAAGTATGGGAAATTCCCAGTCTCATGATCCTAAATCTTACTTTAAATTACTTCGTACTTTAAAAAATAAATAAATAAATAAATAAAACACTTATGACTATTTAAAAAAAATTACTTGGTACTTTATTGCGAAGTTCATGAGTAAAAATGAAAAGGGGAACCTTTGATGTGCTTGGGTACTTGGCTAAAAAACATTGCTGTTGGTTTAATCTGTCTGGAAAAAATCTTTTAAACCTTAAACAATGGAGATTAATTATGAAAACGCTTAGAGATGCTCATCAAAATGGAGATATCACTTCTTTAAAATTTTGATCTTAGGGCACCTGGGTGGCTCAGTCGGTTGGGCGTCCGACTTCAGCTCAGGTCATGATCTCGCAGTGAGTTCGAGCCCCGCATCGGGCTCTGTGCTGACTGCTCAGAGCCTGGAGCCTGCTTCAGATTCTGTGTGTGTCTCTCTCTCTGCCCCTCCTCTGCTCATGCTCTGTCTCAAAAAAAATGAAATAAATAAAAACATTAAAAAAATTAAAATGTGGTCTTTATGTTCTTTAATTGAGATGGCTTTACAGCATGTACAGTCTGACTCAGAACAAAATATAAGTTCATCTAAATTGAAAATTCAAGAGGCAGAATGGCCTCTGCCGCCACCCACAAATGATGATTAGAGCCAATCGTCTCTGGCTAGTCTAGCTCAAGGTAGAGATTTTAAGGAATATTCCCAAGCAGCTGCTGAAACTCCTTTTGTTTTGGGAAACTTCCCTGTCTTCTCAGGCCCAACAAAGACTGCCTAATTCCACTAATGGAAAACAAAAACAAAATGAAACAAATAATACAAAACAAAACAAAAATCGGTATCTGCTCATCTATCTTAGCTGACAGACTTTAGAACCATGTGAACTCTTTTCTTTCCCTCTGCGCCTCTGTCTGCCTTTAGGAAGATGTACGCTGTCAAAAGGCAAAGAAAATACTTCCTTAAACTTTAAATTTCCTCACCGGTTACATGGGAAAAATTAACAATGATAAACTTTTAAGAAAACACAGATCAAATATTATTAAGATAGACATGCCTTTTAAATTATAGAACTTTATTCTACTAAGGTTGAGATAAATGGAATTTTAAATGTATACTGGTATAAGGTTAAAATCCGCTTTTCTCTGTTCAGAAAACAAAGCTTTCTTGGACTGTTCTGCTCTTGATAAGACAATGTATTTTTTTTTAGTATGAAATTTATTGTCAAATTGGTTTCCATACAACACAACGGTTCATCCAAACAGGTGCCCTCCTCAATGCCCATCACCCACTTTCCCCTCCTTCCCACCTCCCATCAACCCTCAGTTTATTCTCAGTTTTTAAGAGTCTCTTATGGTTTGGCTCCCTCCCTCTCTTTTTTTTTTTTTTTTAAACAAAGGCTTTTTTTTTTCTCTCTTTGCCAAAAAAACCCACAAAGCTTTAGGTTTCATCTTTATCAAGTCTGATTGCTTAGGTAAAACTTCTCAATATTAAAGGAACCTAGTTTTGCTAACAACTATAAAATGCTATACATTCGCCTTTAGGATCTTTTATTGACACGTTAATTAAATAAATAAACTTTTAAGATTTATAATAATTTATAATACTATTTAGGATATGCTTTATAATAATATCCTAAGGTTATAACAGACTTCTCAGGATTTAAATGGTAAATAAATAGGTTTAATATTTAAACTAATTTATATTTGTTGGATTTGTCTTTCAAATTATCAACATTAAATATAAAACTATTCTAGTAAGGTTTATTAAAGGTCAAATAAACTCACGTTATCTCTGTTCCAACCTGTTAACAAAAGAATGACTTAAAGTAATGGTTAACTTTGTTTGCCTCATAGTTTTCATGGGTAATTGTTAAGATAGCTTTCAAAGTCTTTGGTAACCTAAAACATTTAAGTTTTGTTTGCATGATAAATTGAGATAAATTCATTATATGTCTAATGAGATAAAAAGCTAAAACACTAATTACTAAATATGGGCCTTTGGAAAAAGGCACAGTAGGCCTTATTTTTGGATGGAGTAGTCTTACACTTAAAGGTATTCATATGTATCCTGTGGTTATTGACTGTGATTATGAAAATAAAAATTCAAGTTATGATATCGGCTGATAACCCTTATACTATTCAACCAGGAGATAAAATTGCTCAGTTACTTATTCTTCCTTATATAGAGGGCCAAAGCAATCCTGTTATCAGAACTGGAGGTTTTGGCAGTACTGGAAAACAATTATATTGGCAAATGTTTTTGAAAGATCCTCACCCTGAAATACATCTTAAAATAATAATAAATCTTTTATAAGATTAGTTGACACTGGAGCTGACGTTACCATCATATCTGAAAAGTTTTGGCCTTCATCTTGGCCTGTTGAAAACGTACCTGTAATTTTTACAGGACTTGGTTCCTTAGGGGGAATAAAAAGAAGTCAATGGGTTATGAGATGTGAAAGACCCAAGGACCAGATAGCAACTCTTAAACCCTATGTGGCTAGCATTGCTATTAATCTATGGGAGAGAGATTTACTTCCACAATGGGGTGCATATATTAATATCCCATCTGTATCTACTCAAAATAAAAATATAATGTGTGCCATGGGATATGACCCACTGAAGGGATTAGATAAAAATCAACAAGGCATTAAAACACCCCTCTATATTTTCCCCAAACATAAAGCCACAAGGCTAGGATATCCAAATTTATCCTAGCGGCCACTGCCAGAGAACAAAAATATGCACTGCCTTTAAAATGGCTTATTGATGAGTCCATATGTATAGAGCAGTGGCCGCTTTCTCAAGAAAAACTGGCAACTTTAAAATCTTTAGTTTCTGAACAATTAGAAGCGGAACATATTGAATCTTCAACTAGTCCCTGGAATTCTCCGGTTTGGGTCATAAAAAAGAAATCTGGAAAATGGAGAATGCTGACTGATCTCCAAAGCATAAGTAAAATCATACAACCTATGGGGGCTCTACAGCCTGGCCTTCCGACGTCTGCTGCTATCCCTTGAGATTGGAAAATTGTAATTATTGATCTTAAGGATTGTTTTTTTTCCATTCCCTTAAACCCTAAAGATTCGGAGAGATTTGCTTTCTTCTTTCCTGTAATTGATCATGAGAACCCCATAAACAGATTTCAATGGAAAGTTTTACCTCAAGGAATGTTAAATAGTCCTACTCTTTGTCAGCTTTTTGTTGCAGAACCTCTCCTATATTTACAATCTCAGTTTCCTCATGCTAAGATCATCCATTACATGGATGGCATCCTATTAGCTTTACCCAAACAACATGATTTACATGCACTCTTTTTAGCAGTTCATGCAACCCTCTCAAAATATGGCCTCATTATTGAAGAAGACAAAATTCAATTTGAAGATCTCTTATTCTATTTAGGTCAAAAAATAGTACAAAATTCAATAATGCTTCAAAATGTTCAAATTCGTAGAGATACCTTGCATACTTTGAATGATTTCCAGAAGTTATTAGGAGACATTAACTGGTTACGTCCTACTCTACGTATACCTACTTATCAACTGACTCATCTTTTTGATGTACTTAAAGGGGATTCCAATTTAAATAGCCCTAGCAAATTAACTCCGGAAGCATCCCAAGAATTACAATGGATTGAGCAAAAAATCACTTCCAGTCAAGCTTACTCGAATTGACCCCTCGCTACCCGTTTCCTTGTTAATTTTACTATCACCTCATTCTCCTACAGGAGTACTTTGGCAGGCTAATGGAATCATAGAATGGATATTTCTTTCCAACATGCCTTTAAAAAATTATCTGCATATTTAGACAAAATAGGAATGTTAATTTTTAAGGGTCGGGGGAGACTTAAGGAAATAACAGCCCAAGACCCTGAGACAATTATAGAACCTCTATCTCATGCACAAATATCCATGACACATCAGCAATGCATTTCATGGCAACTTGGAGTTGCAGATTATATAGGTTACATAGACAACCATTATCCTAAATCCAAATTAATGGAATTTATCAAAACCACCTCCTTTATCATGCCTCAAATTGTGCAATCAGTACCTGTAAATGGACCTAATTATTTTACAGATGCCAACAAATCTGGTTATTCTGCATATTATGGTCCTACTTCTAAATATGTAAAATCCCCATATGCCTCAGGACAAAAGGTTGAACTCTTTGCCATATTTTTATTATTTAAGGATGTTTTCTCCTCCATCAATATCTTAACGGATTCAGCCTATTCTAAACAAGTGATTGAAAATTTGTAAACCATTAATATTTATTCAGATGGCTCAGAATTGTCTGACTTATTTTTTCAAGTCCAACATTGTCTCCAACACCGATCCCATCCTATATACATTACTCACAGACGATCTCATTCTGGCCTCCCTGGTCCCTTGGCAGAAGGAAATGCTGCAGTGGATTCCTTATTGGCAGCTCCTGTTATTACAGCACAAGATTTTCACAGTCTGACTCATCTTAACGCTAAAGGCTTAAGTAAACGCTTTTCTATTTCCCTTAAACGAACTAGAGAAATTATCACACACTGCCCCACTTGTGGGCCTATTGTCATTCCTCTGTACTCACAGAGGGTTAATCCTGGAGGTCAACAACCTAATGATTTATGGCAAATGGATATTATTCATGTTCCACAATTTGGTCACCTTGCATATGTACGTGTATCAACAGATACATATTCTGGTTTTATATGGACTACACCTTTGTCAGGAGAAAAAAAGGCCCATGTTATTCAGCACCTTTTAGAAGCATTTGCCACAATGGGACTCCCCCGGAATCTTAAAACTGACAATGGTCCCACTTATACGTCTCACACTTTTCTCATATTTTGCCAATAATGGGGCATTCATCATGCTACAGGCATTCCTTATAATCCACAAGGTCAAGCTATTATTGAACGTGCTAATCATACATTAAAAACCATGTTACAAAAACAAAAACAAGGAGATATGGCCTTGAATCCAAAGAATCAATTAATGAAAGCACTATTTACACTTAATTTTTTGGATTTAAGAGGTGAACAAGTGCTCACTGCAGCTGAAAAACATCACACAGTCTCTAATACCAGACCCCTTTCACAACCAATATTTTGGAAAACTAATTATAACTAATGGTGCCCTGGGTATGTTAAATTGTGGGGTCGAGGATTTGCTCTTGTATCCACAGATAATGGGGATATCTGGCTCCCAGCCTGGCAATTAAAACCATGATATGAACAGATGGGTGAAGAGAAAAAGAGTTGACAATCTTCGACCACTAGAGAAAGATATAGAGGAATTCAGCCTGGAACAAGACATAAAAAGAAGAACTGAAAAACGATGAAAGCCAAACCCCCAACATGGGGACCGATGAAGAAGATGACTCTAGAAGCAGAACAGAGCCTCCAAAAAACAGGAACACCTAAGACTTCTACTACTCTGTTTAGTGCCATGATGTCAGTTCTTATTTTAACCATGAGTACTAAAGAGAATCACACATATTGGATTTATATTCCAAATCCACCTCTTAATAGATTAATTACATGGGATGATCCCTCTTTCCCAGGTTATGTAAATGATTCAGTCTGGTTTCCCAGACCTTATGATAATAGAGGCCCATTTAAACCAGAAGAAGGAAAAGTAATCTCTAAATATTCTGTAGGTGCAGACGGGCCACCTATATACTTTGGAACAGGTGAACACTGTGCTACATTTCATTCACAGGCATGGATAGCAAAAATACCCAATGGGACTAATGTCTCTGTATTGTACTTATAGGGAGTCTCCATGAGAAGTCAAAGAATTACATATGATCACCCTTCTAAATTGCCTTGATGTCAATTAAGAAAGATCATAAATCCTGAGGAATGGGTTAATTGGGAGCTCTGTAGAGGAGAGATTGGTAGAGTTCTTCTTAATACTTCCAAAGGAAGCATCATTAATTGGGCCTCTGTAGGCTCTACTCTGACCAAATTCTCCAAAAGAAAGCTCCGATGGAGTCGATATCAAGACAACATCATTTCACATGTAACATCTGAATCCATTTTATGGCATGAAGGAGGGATGGCTCCCCCCAGCCCACGTTTACCTGATGGGCCAGTTCATGCAGAACTTTGGAAAATTGGTACTGGGTTATTAGGCATGGCCATTTGGAAATGCCATTTAATGAATATTTCAAATAAATTCTCCATCTCTTTTAGGTTATATGAGACTCATAAAATTCAAGGATGTGTCAGACTTCCTTTTCTGTTTTTGTTAGGAATGCCTCATTGGGACCCTGATAACAATCTTCTTACTTCCTATAATTGTTCTTTTTATACTTGTCTTAATTCTACTATATCTTTTAACCAGGAAAAACAAAGCTTATATATCCTTAAGGCATGTAATGGTGTTTGGATGCCTATAATCATGGATCGGTCTTGGCAACACTCCCCTGAAATGTATCTCATAGATGAAATATTGAAACGTGTCTTACACCGCACCCGACGATTTGTAGCTTGACTGGTAACTGCTGTACTTGGGGTTATAGCTATTACAGCTACAGCAGCAACAGCCTATTTTGCACTGCATCAGACTGTACAAACCACCCACTTTGTACAAAACTGGCATCAAGATTGAGAAAGGCTGTAGAACAGCCAACAGCTAATTGATAGCTGAATACAGAGCCAATTATCTGACTTGCAACAAGCTGTTCTTTTTCTAGGAGATCAATTGATTAGTTTACAACAACAGATAAAGCTTCAATGTTATTGGAACATAACCACTTTTGTGTCACCCCGCATGTATATAATAAATCTAAGATATCATGGGACCTGGTGCATTGACACCTTCTTAATCAAGGCAATACCTCTGCTGATATAGCTCATTTGCAAAAGGACATCTATGAAACATTCAAAAATAAACTTGAGATGATTTCTGGTGTTCCTTCTCTATCTGAGATAGCTAGTCAAATCTCGGAATTGAATCCAATGAATTATATAAAACCCTTAAGCATTTCTGCGATTGGTATTTTTATATTAATCTTTGTCTTATTATTTTGCATATATCTAGTCTGGAGAAGAGGACAGCAACAAAGCCGAGGATATGCCTTACAAGCCTCTGTCTTTGCCCTCCAGCTTTGCCAAATCAAAGAAAAAGGGGGAGATACAGGAGAGAAGCATCAAGGGAAAAGACTTCAAAAGGGAAGGGCTGGAGAAGGTACAAGGCCTTAGGACATGTTTACACAGCTGAAACTTGACTGTGGCTCCTAAGGAATCCCTAGAGCCATTAACATTGTCCAGGGCCAGATCTACCTTCACACTTGACCCTTCCTAGTGTTATAGAAGCCAATTAACTTGAAATTCAACCTTGAAAATCTAAACCATTATATTGATTAACACACTGCTTAGCTGACTTTATGCACGCAATCTTTAGCAATTATCCTAATAAAAAGAAGCTTCATTCTGGAGTCAGGGTCTCATTCCACCTCCAGTATGAGGACCTTCACTTAACTACACTTTTTTGCAGACTCATCTTTTGCAACTCCAGCCATACTCCCTGCAACAAGTATGTTCCTTCTATCCCTACTTTTTTGAGGGTTTTTATTAAGAAAGGATCCTGTATTTTGTCAAATGCTTTTTCTGCATGGGTTGACAGGATCATATGGCTCTAATCTATTCTTTTATTAATGTGATGTATCACATTGATTGATTTGCAAATATTGAACCAGCCCTGCAGCCCGGGAATGAATGCCACTTGATCATGGTGAATAATTCTTTTTATATGCTGTTGAATTAGATTCACTAGTATCTTGTTGAGAATTCTTGCATCCACATTCACCAGGGATATTGGCCTGTAGTTTTCTTTTTTTTTCTGGGTCTCCATCTGGTTTGAGAATCAAAGTAATGCTGGATTCATAGAATGAGTCCAGAAGTTTTCCTTCCATTTCTATGTTTTGGAACAGCTTGAGAAGGATCTCAACTCTGCTTTAAATGTCTGGTAGAATTCCCCAGGGAAGTCATCTGGTCCTGGACTCTTATTTATTGGGAGATTTTTGATAACTGATTCAATTTCTTCACTGGTTATGGGTCTGTTCAAGTTTTCTATTTCTTTCTTTTCAGTTTTGGAAGTGTGTGGGTGCTTAGGAATTTGTCCATTTCTTCCAGGTTGTCCACTTTGTTGACAAATAATTTTTCACAGTATTCTCTGATAATTGCTTTTATTTCTGAGGGCTTGGTGGTAATAATTCCATTTTCATTCATGATTTTATCTATTTGGGTCCTCTCTCTTTTCTTTTTGATAAACCTGGCTAGAGGTTTATCAATTTTGTTTATTTTTTCAAAACACCAACTTTTGGTTTCATTGATCTGTTTTACTGATTTTTTTTGTGTGGGGGGGGATTATATATTATTTATTTATGCCCTGCTCTTTATTATTTCTCTTCTTCTGCTGGGTTTGGGGTGTCTTTGCTGTTCTGTTTCTTTTTTGTGTGCTTTTTTAAAAATTTTTATATGAAATTTATTGTCAAATTGGTTTCCATACAACACCCAGTGCTCATCCCAACAGATGCCCTCCTCAATACCCATCACCCATCCTTCCTTCCCTCCCACCCCCCATCAACCCTCAGTTTATTCTCAGTTTTTAAGAGTCTCTTATGATTTGGCTGCTGTTCTGCTTGTAATTGCTTTAGATGTGCTGTTAGATTTTGTATTTGGGATTTTTCTTATTTCTTGAGATAGGCCTGGATTGCAATATATTTTTCTCTTAGGACTGCCTTTGCTGCATCCCAAAGGATTTGGGTTGTTGTGTTTTCATTTTTGTTTGCTTCCATGTATTTCTCAATTTCTTTTCTAATTGCCTAGTTGACCATTCTTTTCTTAGTAGGATGTTCTTTAACCACCATGCTTTTGGAGGTTTTCCAGACTTTTTCCTGTGGTTGATTTCAAGTTTTATAGCATTGTGATCTGAAAGTGTGCATGGTATGATCTCAATTCTTTTATACTTATTAAAGGCTATTTTATGACCCAGTATGTGATCTATCTTGGAGAATGTTCCATGTGCACTCGAGAAGAAAGTATATTCTGCTGCTCTGGGATGTAGAGTTCTAAATATACCTGTCAAGTCCATCTGGTTCAATGTATCATTCAGGGCCATTGTTTCTTTACTGATTTTGTGTCTGGATGATCTGTCCATTGCTCTGCATGGAGTATTAAAGTCCCCTGTAATTGCCACATTCTTATGAATAAGGTTGCTTATATTTGTGATTGTTTTAAATATTTGGGGGTTTCCGAATTTGATGCACAGATATTTATAATTGTTAGCTCTTCCCTCTGGATAGAACCTGTAATTATTATATAATGCCCTTCTTCATCTCTTGTTACAACCTTTAATTTAAAGTCTAGTTTGTCTGATATAAGTATGGCTACTCCAGCTTTCTTTTGACTTCCAGTAGTATTATAGATTGTTCTCCATCCCCCCACTTTCAATCTGAAGGTATCCTCAGGTCTAAAGTGAGTCTTCTGTAGACAGCAAATAGATGGGTCTTATTTTTTTATCCATTCTGACACCCTATGTCTTTTGATTGGAGCATTTAGTCTATTTATATTCAGTGTTATTATAGAAAGATATGGGTTCAGATCATTGTGATGTCTGTAGATTTCATGCTTGTAGTGATGTCTCTGGTCCTTTGTGGTCCTTGCAACATTTCACTCACAGAGTCCCCCTTAGGATCTCTTGTAGGGCTGGTTTAGTGGTGAAGAATTCCTTCAGTTTTTGTTTGTTTGGGAAAACCTTTCTCTCTCCTTCTCTTCTGAATGACAGGCTTGGTGGATAAAGGATTGATTCTTGGTTGCATATTTTTCCTGTTCATCACATTGAAGATTTCCTGCCATTCCTTTCCTGCCTGCCAAGTTTCAGTGGCTAGATCTGCTACTACCTTTATGCTGCTACTGTTGTATGCTAAGGTCTGTTTATCCCTAGCTGCTTTCAGAATTCTCTTTTTATCCTTTATTTTGCCAGTTTCTCCTTTATCCTTTATTTTGCCAGTTTCAGTATGATATGTCATCCAGAAGATCAATTCAAGTTACTGCCAGTTCATAATCACCCACCTATAGCCTGTCAAGAATGTCCTGGTGTCTCCCTTTTAGACCCAGTCTCTTTTCCTCCCAGACTCTTGGGGTTCAAAGTCCTTTGGCTTTAGCACTTCTTTGTTTGAGAGACATGGGAAGTATGGATACCCCTACTTCTCTGCCATGTTGGCCCGCACTGTTTCTTTCCTACAGGGAAAAACAGTTGCAAAAGTGTCATTTTCAGGTAAATGAATGTCATTCTTTCCACTGCAAATCTGGCTTTCAGGGCACCTCCCTTTCCATGTCTGCACACCTCGGATGTGTCTCTTCAATTTGAACATCTAAGTAACAACAAACTTTCCAAATAATATGTTACTGATTTTAAATCAGCACTTATGTTTGTACATAACTGTTTATCATTGTCACTATGGTTATTATAATATTTAAGCAGCTCTGTGATTGTAGATTTCTCTTGTAGGCTGAATTTCATAGTGAAATTGTAGGCATTTTATAATGCAAGATTAGGAAAAAGAACTGGCTAGGATTATCTAGTAGATTCTCCTCTTGTGTGCTGTACACAAGAATTTTGACTGGTGGGCTTTCACAATCCTGTAAGTTTACAATCCCTATAAGGGTGTACTTGTTCATTTCCTTTAAAAATTTACTACTACCGTATGCATAAATGCAAAATTTTAAAAGTCATGACCAGCTCTATGACCGAGTGATTGCCCTGACAGCTCCCTGAGGCCCTTCTGTTCCATGATGGGCTATCTGCCAGACCAACCTAAGAAGCTTCTGGAGACCCATACCCACACCAACCTGCTATGATTCTGTCTCAGAAGACCCCCTATCCCCTCTGTGGTATAAGTTTTACCCCCATCTGTAGGCCTCATGGTGCAGCTTCACAGTCTTCTCCTTGGGACACCCAAGCTCGTTTATCCTGGGGTGAGTCCTTCTTGCATCACTGCTCCCCAGACTTCTATGGTTGCAACCATCTCCAAGGCCTGGACTCACCTTTCCCATAAAGATAATGAGGCAAGAGACAACATCTGTCTTGTCCCTTCCCCCACAAAACTGGGTGCCTGTTTATGGGGGACATGGAGGTTCCTAGGGGCCTCACGTATAATCCTGACTACAGCAAGATAATCTCCTAGGTGAGTTGTAGTCTCACTGACTTGGTGTGTAAAGGGGTTTCTTCTGCCCCTGACTATGCTATGGATTCTGCTGATATCTAAGCTTGTCCCTAGTATGGGCTGGGAAAGGCTCAATGTTCTTATCAACAGTCACATGGGACCGGCCAGCCAGAAAGGACAGAAACCAGTAAGGAACCTTGAATCCTTGACCTGGTTTGTCTAACTCCCATCATCACCTCCACATGCACCCATATCACCCTGACTCCTCCATTATGTCACTGAAATTACCCTGTCTCCTAATTAGGTGTAGAATAAGTGTCTGACAATTAGCTTGCTTGCTTATAAAGTGCATACCTGACACTCATGCCAAGACATTCTTTCCAAGACATCCACTCAAATAAACATATTACCAACTACACAACTGGATAAAGAACGTGGTCACTCCAACCATGATATTCTTTTCTTAGAAAGTCTTGGATGTGCTAGATAACTGACCACCTGAGTCACTTTGCTTTTGCCTTCCCGTGTTTTAATTACCACTCTTATGTTTTTAATGCACCACTAAAGAGTGAACCCCCAAATCTGTAAACATCCCATCTTTAGCCCCAATAAGACAGAACTCCAAGTCCACATCGCTCTTTCTCTACCCTCAATTTCATTGTATGGCATTTTCCCTCTGGGCATGTGCTCAACCCAGCAAGGGCCAATTTTGGTGTCTATTCCTGAAAATGACTCCAGGTCTCAGAAAGGGCATGCAGTGGGTTCACTTCCAGTCTAGAGAGCTGGGTAACTGCAGAGTCTGCCTGAGCCCTTCACTGGGAGTCCACCATGGCACCTCTGCAGAGGCCCAACAGACTGGGGGTGTGGCCAATTTCCTGCTGCCTCCTACCTGAGCCATTTCTCTGACATCAGCACCCAGAGCAGTAAGAAGTCCACATTCAGCTCCATAAAACTTGCCCCTCAGATGAACACACTCACTGTTCTTAAAATTGTTCCCTGAGGTTACCCAAGCTATACATGTCAAAGGATCACTTGCTTCCACCCACTGAGATCACAGTGAAGGTGCTCCAAGCAACATGGAGTTCAGGTCCTCACTTCAGCTGTGACTTGACCTGGTGTCAATACACCTTCCCCCACCAAATGAAGGCCTGAGTCCTAGTGTTGCTCAGTTTGGCCCTGGTGCAATCTACAATTTTTGTACGCATTTCATGGGCTCCCTATTCTACCATGGATTACTGTTTCATATGGCAGAAGGAACCTAGCAGAGGCCTGCAGGCCTATGATGTGGCCTCATAAGTTTTTCACCTGCAGAGGCAGCAGCTGTGCTGGTGGCTAGGGAAAAATTCCACTTGGTAAGGGCCCCAGAGTGATTATCCCACATCTGTTCTCACTCACTTGTCTTAAGTGTCATGTGATCACAGGGGATGCAGGACCCACAGGGTGTGACTGTGGACTGTGAGGTGTGCACTCAGGGCTCCATGCCCCAACCCACTGAGCACTGCAGCCACTACTGACAGAGGAGAAGGAGCTGTGAGCTTGGTCTCAGCGGCAAAGCTCTCTGCAAGTGGCCAGTGGGGCAATCTGCCAAATGCCTATGTGCTGTCCCTCTCCTTGGTCATTTACAGGAATGGCACAATGTTTGTGCTCACAGGTGCTAGTGTGTGTGTGTTGGTCTCCTAATATGTGGTCAGTTTGAGGATGGGCAGCAGTTTGAGGATGGGCAACAAGTTCAACTTGTTCTTCATAATATTCCTAATCCCTGGGCCCTCCCAGACTCTACTCCAGCTTATTACTCTCACCTCCCTCTCCCCCACTCTCTTGCAAACTTCTGACTGTGATGTTAATCTTCCAAGACATTGTTGATATTTAAATTCTCCCCTAAACCTACAAAACATTAAACAAATGAATAAACAAAGGACTCAAGAATGAGGAGCTATTTATTGGGTGCCAGTTTTAGTGCATGTACATGTGTACCCAAATACATGTTAATCTCAGGATCCAGCCATTTTTCTGTCTGCAAAGTCAGGAGCACAGATCTGGGCACAAGAAATTATTGATTTCCCTTTCCTCTAAATAGAGACAACATAACAACATCCTTATAAATCATACTCCCTGATTTCCTAGTGTTGACTTAGGAGCAGCAAGTCTGACTCTGTGCATATTGGGTCAGTATGCACTGAGGTGTGCATACTGGAGAATCAGGCCCCAGCCCACTAGGTGTTACAGACACTTCAGACCAGAGGCAACGAAACAGGCAACCAGCCCCAGAGTAATTCTTACACACTGCTGAGGAACAGCCCAGCCCTGGGGAGTCCCCAAGTGGGAGTCTTCTGTCACCCACTACCAAGAGCCCCATCACTGTCAGGGTACCTGAATCTCAGAGGTATTTCTTACCTTGCTACTGAGGGCTGTAATTGTCTGTCTGTGTGTGTTTATCTGCATCCACAGCTAGTTGTCAAGTTCATGTGTGAGCTTGCATCTTAGCCTTGCAGCTCTTTCTACCTGGAATTTCAGTCTCTCTTGTCCCCTGATTCCTCCCTGAATGATTTCTCAGTCTTTCTCCCATCATAACAGTGATTGTCTAGGTCAGACAGAGAATATTTCTCTGATGTCCCCAAAATATGGCAGAAGGGAGAGATTCATCACTGACTACACACAAAAGAATATATATATATAACAACAATCTGAAAAGAACTGAGATGTCTTTTAAATATTTTACTTTTTTTGTGTAATACAATGATCACCTACACACTGAACAATGAAGAGAAGAAATAGAACATCTCAAACAATGTATACCTCCCTCTCTCTTCCTATTCACTCCAGTTCTGTGCACAGCACCCAGGTAACAATTTCATGATGTATGTGTTTATGATTCATTTCTTTTATTTGTGTGTTATCACTTACATACGCATGCCTAAATAATGTATGGTTTATTTTCCCTGAAGCTTTACTTCAGGGGTTTTCTACTGATTCTTAATATTTAATCTTAACACTATGCTAAAAGATTAATTCCTTTCTATACAATATGGTTCATTCCTTTAAACACTGTATTGGTCAACTTATTTATCCATTCTCTGTCAATGCCTATCCTCTCTTTTTTCACAATTATTAATACTGCTGTAGGAGCATATGTTCACACATCTCCTGTACAGTTTTGCAAGGTGACTTTTCAGCATAATATTAAGAGTGGAAACCTTGGGGCGCCTGGGTGGCGCAGTCGGTTAAGCGTCTGACTTCAGCCAGGTCACGATCTCGCGGCCCGTGAGTTTGAGCCCCGCATCAGGCTCTGGGCTGATGGCTCAGAGCCTGGAGCCTGTTTCCGATTCTGTGTCTCCCTCTCTCTCTGCCCCTCCCCCGTTCATGCTCTGTCTCTCTCTGTCCCAAAAATAAATAAATGTTGAAAAAAAAATTTAAAAAAAAGAGTGGAAACCTTGAGACACACAAATGTGCAATTTTATAAGATTGAGCCACATTGTTTCTTCAACTTGATTGTATTCATTTCCATTCCCAGCTATCATATTTCAGTGATTCTATCAATCTACATTCTCAACAGTACCTGGTTTTGTCTGTCTTTAAGTTTTTTCCAATTGAATTACTGTACAACATCATCTTGAATTGCACAGATGTGCGTTTGTCTCATTACTCATTAATCTTTGATACATTCTTTATTTTTTTTCCCATACATGTTTCTTTTTCCACGAATGTTCTCTTCATGTCTTTTGCCTACTTCCATGCTGGATTATTTCACTTTTTCTTAGTGACTTCTGGAATTTTTAAAATACTTTCCTCCCATTGATCCTTAGCTAACTAAATTTGTGCAAATATCTTCACCAGATTTGTGGAGATTTTGAAACTTTGTTTTTGCATTTGTTTTCACGGAGAGAAGTTTTTCATTTCAATGTAGTCAAAGATATCACATGGGTCAGTGTGTTTTATACAGCTATCATCCGTGTATCTTTATAAAAGTATCATATCATTTAAGAAATCTTTCTCTAAGAACAATTGTATGTTCTTCTACAGTTTCCATTTGAAATTTAGGTCTTAAATCTATCTGGAGTAGAGATTTAGTAACCTCAGTCCACATAGAGAGCTAGTTTGTTAGCTCCACTTACTAAATAGTTTCTTCTATACCACTGACATCCCCAGCATTTCTCCCATGCATCAGAATTCCACACATGCCCAAATCCTATACAGGACTCTGGCTCTGTGTCCCTTTCTATGGGTCGGTTGGTCTATCCCTGTGCCAGTATCCAACTCTCTTAGATACTATAGAATCGAAATAAATCTTATTTTATACAGTAAATCCTCCTATATTCTTCTTCTTCTAAAAAACTTTGGCATCTTCCTCTTGATCTTCCATATGAATCTTAGAATCCATTCATCCATCAATGGACATTTGGGCTCTTTCCATACTTTGGCTATTGTTGATAGTGCTGCTATAAACATGGAGGTGCATGTGTCCCTTTGAAACAGCACACCTGTATCTCTAGGATAAATGCCTAGTAGTGCGATTGCTGGGCCATAGGGTAGTTCTATTTTTTAGTTTTTTGAGGAACCTTCATACCGTTTTACAGAGTGGCCGCACCAGCTTGCATTCCCATCAACAATGCAAAAGAGATCCTCTTTCTCCACATCCTTGCCAACATCTGTTGCTGCCTGAGTTGTTAATGTTAGCCATTCTGACAGGTATAATGTGGTATCTCATTGTGGTTTTGATTTGAATTTCCCTGATGATGAGTGATACTGAGCATTTTTTCATGTGTCAGTTGGCCATCTGGATGTCTTCTTTGGAGAAGTGTCTATTCATGTCTTTGTCCATTTCTTCACTGGATTATTTGCTTTTTAGGTGTTGAGTTTGATTAATTTTTTTTGTAGATTTTGGATGCTAACCCTTTATCTGATATGACATCTGCAAATATCTTCTCCCATTCTGTTGGTTACCTTTTAGTTTTGCTGATTTTTTTCCTTCGCTGTGCAGAATCTTTGTATTTTGATGAGGTCCCAGTAGTTCATTTTTGCTTTGGTTTCCCTTGCCACTGGAGATGTGTTGAGTAAAAAGTTGCTCAGGCCAAGATCAAAGAGGTTTTTCCCTGCTTTCTCCTCGAGGATTTTGATGCTTCCTATCTTACATCCATGTCTTTCATCCATTTTGAGTTTATTTTTGTATACGGTGTAAGAAAGTGGTCCAGGTTCATTTTTCTGCATGTTGCTGTCCAGTTTTCCCAGCACCACTTGCTGAAGAGACTGTCTTTATCCCATTGGATATTTTTTCCTGCTTTGTCAGAGATTAGCTGGCCATACGTTTGTGGGTCCATTTCTGGGTTCCTTATTCTGTTCCATTGATTTCAGTGTCTGTTCTTGTGCCAGTACCATACTGTCTTGATGATTACAGCTTTGTAGTATAGATTGAAGTCTGGGATTGTGATGTCTCCTGCTTTGGTTTTCTTTTTCAAAGTTTCTTTGGCTATTCGGGGTCTTTTATGGTTCCATACAAATTTTAGGATTGTTAGTTATAGCTCCGTGAAGAATGCTGGTGTTATTTTGATAGGGATTGCATTGAACATATAGATTGCTTTGGGTAGTGTCGACATTTTAACAATATTTGTTCTTCCTATCCAGGAGCATGGAATCTTTTTCCATTTTTTTTGTGTCTTCTTCAATTTTTTTCATAAGCTTTCTATAGTTTTCAGTGTATAGATTTTTCACCTCTTTGGTTAGATTTATTCCTAGGTATTTTATAGTTTTTGGTACAACTGTAAATGGGATCGATTCCTTGATTTGTTTCTGTGGCTTCATTGTTGGTGTATAGGAATGCAACTGATTTCTGTGTGTTGATTTTATATCCTGCAACCTTGCTGAATTCATGAATCAGTTCTAGAAGTTTTTTTGGTGGAATCTTTTGGGTATTCCATATAGAGTATCATGTCATCTGAGAAGAGTGAAGTTTGACCTCCTCCTGGCTGATTTGGATGCATTTTATTTCTTTGTGTTGTCTGATTGCAGAGCCTAAGACTTCCAATACTATGTTGAATAACAGTGGTGAGAGTGGACGTCCCTGTCTTTTTCCTGACCTTAGGGGGAAAGCTCTCAGTTCTTCTCCATTGAGGATGATATTAGCATTGGGTCGTCCATATATGGCTTTTATGATCTCGAGGTATGCTCCTTCTATCCCTACTTTCTTGAGGGTTTTTATCAAGAAAGGATGCTGTATTTTGTCAAATGCTTTCTGTGCATCTATTGAGAGGATCATATGGTTCTTGTCCTTTCTTTTACTGATGTGATGACTCACATTGATTGCTTTCTGGGTACTGAACCAGCCCTGCATCCCAGGTATAAATCCCACTTGGTCGTGGTGAATAATTTTTCAAATGTAGTATTGGAGCCGGTTGGCTAATATCTTGTTGAGGATTTTTGCATCCATGTTCATCAGGAAAATTGGTCTATTGTTCTCCTTTTTAGTGGGGTCTCTGGTTTTGGAATCAGGGTAATGATGGCTTCATAGAAAGAGTTTGGAAGTTTTCCTTCCATTTCTATTTTTTGGAACAGTTTCAAGAGAATAGGTGTTAACTCTTCCTTAAATGTTTGGTAGAATTCCCCCGAAAAGCCATCTGGCCCTTCAACTCTTGTTTTTTTGGCAGACTTTTGATTACTAATTCAATTTCCTTACTGGTTATGGGTCTGTTCAAAGTTTTCTATTTCTTCCTGTTGCAGTTTTGGTAGTGTATATGTTTCTAGGAATTTGTCCATTTCTTCCACATTGCCCATTTTATTGGCATATAATTGCTCATAATATGCTCTTATTATTGTTTTTATTCCTTCTGTGTTGATTGTGATCTCTCCTCTTTCATTTTTGATTTTATGTATTTGCATCCTTTCCTTTTTCTTTTTGATCAGACTGGATAGGGGTTATCAATGTTGTTAATTCTTTCAAAGAACCAGTTTCTGGTTTCATTGATCTGTTCTACTGTTTTTTTTGTTTTGGTAGCATTAATTTCTGCTCTAGTCTTTACTATTTCCTGTATTCTGCTGGTTTGGGGTTTTATTTGTTGTTCCTTAAGGCATAAGGTTAGGTTGTGTATCTGAGATCTATCTTCCATCTTTAGGAAGGTGTGGGTTGCTATATATTTTCCTCTTATAACCGCCTTTGCTGTGTCCCAGAGATTTTGTGTTGTGGTATTATCATTTTCATTGGCTTCCATATACTTTTTAATTTCCTCTTTAACTTCTTGGGTAGCCCATTCATTCTTTACTAGGATGTTCTTCAGCCTCCAATTATTTGTTACCTTTCCAAATTTTTTCTTGTGGTTGATTTCGAGTTTCATAGCGTTGTGGTCTGAAAATATGCACAGTTTGATCTTGATCTTTTTGTACTTACTTAGGGCTGATTTGTGTACCAGTATATGGTCTATTTTGGAGAACATTCCATGTGCGCTGGAGAAGAATGTATATTCTGCTGCTTTGGGATGAAATGTTCTGAATATATCTGTTAAGTCCATCTGGTGCAGTGTGTCATTCAAAGTCATTGTTTCCTTGTTGATTTTTTGATTAGATGATCTGTCCATTGCTGTGAGTGGGGTGTTGAAGTCTCCTACTATTATGGTATTACTATCGATGAATTTCTTTATGTTTGTGATTAATTTATTTATATATCTGGTTGCTGTCACATTTGGCGCATAAATATTTCCAATTGTTAGGTCTTCTTGGTGGATAGACCCCTTGATTATAATATAATGCCCTTCTGCATCTATTGATACAGTCTTTATTTTAAAGTCTAGGTGGTCTGATATAAGTATGGCTACTCTGGCTTTCTTTTGCTGACCATTAGCATGGTAGGTAAGGATCCCCTTACATTCAATCTGAAGGTGTCTTTAGGTCTAAAGTGGGTCTCTTGTAAACAGCATATAGATGGATCTTGTTTTCTTATCCATTCTGTTACCCTATGTCTTTTGATTGGAGCATTGAGTCCATTGACATTTAGAGTGAGTACTGAAAGATATGAATTTTTTGCCATTATGATACTTGTAGAGTTGGAGTTTCTGGTGGTGTTCTCTGGTCCTTTCTAAAATTTCTTGCTTTGGATATATTTTTTTTTCATCTTTTCTCCCCTAACAGCGAGTTCCCCTTAAAATTTCTTGCAGGGCTGGTTTAGTGGTCACAAACTCCTCTAATTTTTGTTTGTCTGGGAAAATTTTTAACTCTCCTTCTATTTTGAATGACAGCCTTGCTGGATAAAGAATTCTTGGATGCATATTTTTCTGACTAAGCACACTGAATATATCCTGCCACTCCTTTCTGGCCTGCCAAGTTTCTGTGGATAGGTCTTCTGCAAACCTGAACTGTCTTCCCTTGTAGGTTAGGACTTTTTTTCCCTTGCTGCTTTCATGATTCTCTCCTTGCTGTGTATTTTGTGAATTTGACTATAATATGCTTTTTTGATGATCTGTTTGTGTTGAATCTAATGGGGTCCTCTGTGATTCCTGGATTTTGAGGTCTGTGTCTTTCCCCAGGTTAGTAAAGTTTTCCACTATGATTTGCTCACATAACCCTTCTACCCCCATTTCTCTCTCTTCCTCTTCCAGGACTCCTATGATTCTGGTGTTGTTCCTTTATTTTTTTATTTTTTATTTAAAAATTTTTTTTGATGTTTTTATTTATTTTTGAAGGAGAGAGACAGAGCATGAGCGGAGGAGGGGCAGAGAGAGAGAGGGAGACACAGAATCAGAAGCAGGTTCCAGGCTCTGATATCTCAGCACAAAGCTCAATGCGGGGCTCAAACTCACAAACCATGAGATCATGACCTGAGCCGAAGTCAGTCACTCAACCTACTGAGCCACCCAGGCACCCTTGATGTTGAACCACCCAGGCACCCTTATTCCTTTTTAATGAGTGACTGATTTCTCTATTCTTAAATCATGCTCTTTTGCCTTAATCTCCCTCTTTTTTTTCTGCTTCATTATTCTTTATAAGTTTGTCCTCTATATTGCTGATTCTCTGTCCTGCCTCATCCATCCTTGCCACCACTGCATCCATACATGATTGCAGCTCAGTTATAGCATTTTTAATTTATTCTGGCTATTTTTTACTCCTTTTATCAATGCAGAAAGGGATTCTAATCTATTTTTGACTCCAGCTAGTATTATTATCTTGATTCTAAATTCTGGTTCAGACATCTTGCTTGTATCTTGCTTGTTGGTTAAATCCTTGGCTGTCATTTCTTTGTGCTCTTTATTTTGGGGTGAATTCCTTAATTTTTTTATGTTGAATGGAGAACAGGAATTAGTGAGGTAGAAATATTGAAATAAAAAAATTAAAATTAAAAAAATATTAAAATTAAAAGTTAAAAACACACAAACACAAAAATCAAACAGATGATGCTAGATCTTAGGTGTGTTTGGTCTGGGTGTTGAAAGTGTTTTTAACAGATTAGAGAAAAAAATGGGGGAAAAAAACAAACAAACAAAAAAAGAAAATCGAGAATTTGAAAAAATGAATACACTGAAGTAGACTAAAATGAGATGATGGGGGTAAAATAGAATTATAAAAAAAATACACAAAAGTAAAGAATATAGTAGAAAAAATAAATAAATATATTTTAATAAAAATTAAAAATAAATACGATTTTTTTCTTTTTCTGTAATCAAGAAAAAGAAACAAAAAAGAGAAAAAGATGAAAAAAAGAAAGGAAATTGTTTGAAAATTTGAAAAAGTGAATACACTGTAGTAGACTAAAATAAAATGATGGAAGTCAAATAGAATTGGAAAAAAATCACAAAAAAACAAAAAATATAGTAAAAAATTTAAATAAAAATATTTTAATAGAAATTGAAGGTAAAAATGAAGTTTTTCTCTTTCTGCATTCAAGAAAATTTTTTTTTTTTTTTTTTTTTTTTTTTTTATTTAAAATTTTTTTTTTTTTCAACGTTTATTTATTTTTGGGACAGAGAGAGAGACAGAGCATGAACGGGGGAGGGGCAGAGAGAGGGAGACACAGAATCGGAAACAGGCTCCAGGCTCCGAGCCATCAGCCCAGAGCCCGACGCGGGGCTCGAACTCACGGACCGTGAGATCGTGACCTGGCTGAAGTCGGACGCCCAACCGACTGCGCCACCCAGGCGCCCCATCAAGAAAATTAAAGTAACAAAAAAGAGAAAAAAAGAAAGAAGGAAAAAAGGAAATTGCTTGAAAATTTGAAATGGTGAATACACTGAAGTAGACTAAAATAACATGATGGAAGTAAAATAGAATTTGAAAAAATTGACACAAAAGTAAAAAATATAGTAATAAAATTTAAAGAAAAATATTTTTAATAAAAATTGAAAATAAAAACGAACTTTTTCTCTTTCAGTATTCAAGAAACAGAAGTGTAAAAGAGAAAAAAGAAAGAAAGAAAATTGAATAGATGAACCTGCTAACAGATTGAAGTAGGACTGAAATTACTTCGTTTTCCTCTAGAAGTCAGTCTATGTAGCGCTTTATAGTCCATAAACCTCATGGTTTACATAAATGATATAAAAAGCATCCAAGGAGCACCTGGGTGACTCAGTCAGTTGAGTGTCTGACCTCACTTCAAATGAGGTCATGATCTCATGGTTTGTGAGTTTGAGCCCCGCTTAGGGCTCTGTGCTGACAGTTTGAAGCCTGGAGCATGCTTTGGATTCTGTGTCTCCCTCTCTCTCTGTCCCTCCTCCACTCACACACTCTCTCTCAAAAGTAAATAAACAGTAAAAATTTTTTTAATTCTTAAAAAAGCATCCAAACCATAAAGAAAAAAGCAAACCATACAGATTACAACAGAAACCATTAGTACTAGTAAACAAATTTAGCAACATTTCAAGATATAAAATGAGTATACAAAAATCTATTGCATTTCTTTACACTAAAAAAGAACTAACTGAAAGCAAATTAAAACATCCCTTGGGTGCCTGGATGGCTCAGTGGGTTAAACATCCAACTCTTGATATTAGCTCAGGTCATATCTCATAGTGGTGTGATGGAGCCCAACATCAGAATCTGCACTGAACATGTGAAGCCTGCTTGGGTTTCTCTCCCTCTCTCTTTGCCCCTTCCTGATTTGCACTCTCTTTCCCAAGATAAATAAATAATAACACATTTATAAAAAAGAAAACAGTCCAATTACAACTGCATTAAAAAAATAAATAAAATACCTTCCAAAAAAGAGTGGACACAAAAGATGTCTCTCTTTCTCTCTACATATATATATGTTATTATATATATCTACATATATTACTGTAATATATATGTATATGTATATATACAGTACTATATATATGACTATATGTATGTATATATTACTGTAATAAACCATGTAGAATCTAAACAAACTGCAGATCAATGAAACCAAGCGTTGGTTTTTTGAAAAAATAAACAAAATTGACAATCCTCTAGCCATGCTTCTCAAAAAGAAAAGGGAGGTGACCCAAATAAAATCATGAATGAAAATGGAATTATTACAAACAATCCCTCAGAGATACAAGCAATTATCAGGGAATACTATGAAAAAATATATGCTAACAAACTGGACAACCTGCAAGAAATGGACAAATTCCTAAACACCCACACACTCCCAAAACTCAAACAGGAAGAAATAAAGCTTGAACAGACCCATAACCAGCGAAGAAATTGAATCAGTTATCAAAAATCTCCCAACAAATAAGAGTCCAGGACCACATGGCTTCCCAGGGGAATTCTACCAGACATTTAAAGCAGAAATAATACCTATCCTTCTCAAACTATTTCAAGAAATAGAAAGGGAAGGAAAAACTTCCAGACTCATTCTATGAAGCCAGTATTACTTTGATTCCTAAACCAGACAGAGACCCAGTAACAAAAGAGAACTACAGGCCAATATCCCTGATGAATATGGATGCAAAAATTCTCAATAAGATACTAGCAAAACCAATTCAACAGCATATAAAAAGAATGATTCACTATGATCAAGTGGGATACATTCCTGGGCTGCAGGGCTGGTTTAACATTCGCAAATCAATGTGATACATCACATTAATAAAAGAAAAGATAAGCATCATATGATCCTGTCAATCGATGCAGAAAGAGCATTTGACAAAGTTCAGTATCCTTTCTTAAAAACCCTCGAGAAAGTCGGGATAGAAGGAACATACTTAAACATTATAAAAGCCATTTATGAAAATCCTACAGCTAACATCATCCTCAATGGGGAAAACCTGAGAGCTTTCTCCCTGAGATCAGGAACATGACAGGGATGCCCACTCTCACTGCTGTTGTTTAACATAGCGTTGGAAGTGCTAGCATCAGCAATCAGACAACAAAAGGAAATCAAAGGCATCAAAATTGGCAAAGATGAAGTCAAGCTTTTGCTTTTTGCAGATGACATGATACTATACATGGAAAATCCGATAGACTCCACCAAAAGTCTGCTAGAACTGATACATGAATTCAGCAAAGTTGCAGGATACAAAATCAATGTACAGAAATCAGTTGCATTCTTATACACTAACAATGAAGCAACAGAAAGACAAATAAAGAAACTGATCCCATTTACAATTGCACCAAGAAGCATAAAATACCTAGGAATAAATCCAACCAAATATGTAAAAGATCTGTATGCTGAAAACTATAGAAAACTTATGAAGGAAATTGAAGAAGATATAAAGAAATGGAAAGACATTCCCTGCTCATGGATTGGAAGAATAAATATTGTCAAAATGTCAATACTACCCTAAGCTATATACACCTTCAATGCAATCCCAATCAAAATTGCACCAGCATTCTTCTCGAAGCTAGAACAAGCCATCCTAAAATTCATATGGAACCACAAAAGGCCCCGAATAGCCAAAGTAATTTTAAAGAAGAAGACCAAAGCAGGAGGCATCACAATCCCAGACTTTAGCCTCTACTACAAAGCTGTAATCATCAAGACAGCATGGTATTGGCACAAAAACAGACACATACACCAATGGAATAGAATAGAAACCCCAGAACTAGACCCACAAACGTATGGCCAACTCATCTTTGACAAAGCAGGAAAGAACATCCAATGGAAAAAAGACAGCCTCTTTAACAAATGGTGCTGGGAGAACTGGACAGCAACATGCAGAAGGTTGAAACTAGACCACTTTCTCACACCATTCACAAAAATAAACTCAAAATGGATAAAGGACCTGAATGTGAGACAGGAAACCATCAAAACCCTAGAGGAGAAAGCAGGAAAAGACCTCTCTGACCTCAGCTGTAGCAATCTCTTACTCAACACATCCCCAAAGGCAAGGGAATTAAAAGCAAAAATGAACTACGGGGACCTTATGAAGATAAAAAGCTTCTGCACAGCAAAGGAAACAACCAACAAAACTAAAAGGCAACCAACGGAATGGGAAAAGATATTCGCAAATGACATATCGGACAAAGGGCTAGTATCCAAAATCTATAAAGAGCTCACCAAACTCCACACCCGAAAAACAAATAACCCAGTGAAGAAATGGGCAGAAAACATGAATAGACACTTCTCTAAAGAAGACATCTGGATGGCCAACAGGCACATGAAAAGATGCTCAACATCGCTCCTCATCAGGGAAATACAAATCAAAACCACACTCAGATATCACCTCATGCCAGTCAGAGTGGCCAAAATGAACCAATCAGGAGACTATAGATGCTGGCGAGGATGTGGAGAAACAGGAACCCTCTTGCACTGTTGGTGGGAATGCAAATTGGTGCCGCCACTCTGGAAAACAGTGTGGAGGTTCCTCAGAAAATTAAAAATAGACCTACCCTATGACCCAGCAATAGCACTGCTAGGAATTTACCCAAGGGATACAGGAGTATTGATGCATAGGGGCACTTGTACCCCGATGTTTATAGCAGCACTCTCAACAATAGCCAAATTATAGAAAGAGCCTAAATGTCCATCAACTGATGAATGGATAAAGAAGTTGTGGTTTATATACACAATGTAGTACTACATGGCAATGAGAAAGAACGAAATATGGCCTTTTGTAGCAACGTGGATGTAACTGGAGAGTGTGATGCTAAGTGAAATAAGCCATACAGAGAAAGACAGATACCATATGTGTTCACTGTTATGTGGATCCTGAGAAACTTAACAGAAACCCATGGTGGAGGGGAAGGAAAAAAAAAAGAGGTTAGAGTGGGAGAGAGCCAAAGCATAAGAGACTGTTAAAAACTGAGAACAAACTGAGGGTTGATGGGGGGTGGGAGGGAGGGGAGGGTGGGTGATGGGTATTGAAGAGGGCACCTTTTGGGATGAGCACTGGGTGTTGTATGGAAACCAATTTGACAATAAATTTCATACATTGAAAAAAAATTTCACACTGAAAATAAATAAATCAAATAAATAAATAAATGTGGCCATAATTGAAAAAAAAGAGTCATAACCTTAACCAACTGAGCCACGAAAGAGAAAATGCTTTCATGTTTTCTTAATCATGAAAGACAAAATGCTTTCGCCTAACATCAAGAACAAGACAAGAATATTCTCTCACACCACTCTATAACACATGGTACTTGAAGTCCTACTGTCTGCAATAAGATAAAAAAATTTTAAAGGTACACTTACTGGAAAGGTAGAAACACAATTCCCCCTGTTCAAAGGATACATAATTTTTTTCATAAAAGATTCCAACAAATCCATAAAAATCTCCTAAACTAATAAATCAGTGGAAATGTCACAAAATATAAGGCCACCTAATAAAAATATTCCTGTGTTCCAGCAGCAATGAAAATTTGGAATTTAAATTTTTTAAAAAACATTATACAGAAAAATAAAATAAATAAAATAAAATAAAATAAAATAAAAATATTGAGGCATAAACAATAAAGATGTGTAGGGGCTATACACTGAAAACTGAAAGAACACTGATGAAAGAAACATGGGAAAATTCAAATATGTGAGAATACAAAGTGTGGTCATAGATTGAAAGCTCAATAATGTGATGATGCCATTTTTTTCCAATTACATCTATAGATTCATAACAATACCAATCAAAATCCCAGCAAGCTTTGTTCATAGATATAGGCAACCTATTTCTAAAATTATATAGAAAAGGCAAAGGAAACAGAATAGGCAAAACAATTATGGAGAAAAAGTACAAAGTTTGAAGACTCCCACACTATTCTTATCATATTCTGAGACTTCCTAGAAAATTGCGGTAACAGGGACATTGGGGTATTGAAGAAAAGATGGATATACAAACAATGGAACAAAATAGAGAGGACAGAAATTGACCTAACAATGATTAAACAATTTTTGACAACTTGCTAAGGCAATTCAATGGGAAAAGAAATTTATTGCAAAGAATGTTTATGGAACATATGGATACCAATATGTGGGAGTTGGACAATGAATAAATTAACCCCTATTTCCCTGGAAAGAAGGTTTGTAAAGACAGATTTCTCTCTCCCAAGTTAATTGCATTGTGCCTCCTAATAATTCCGGTGTCTTTATGGAGCATGTCCACTCTCGCATACTTCTTTTATGTAAATGTTAAATTGCCTTTAGACTTTGTATCCCCACAAGATCCTTGAGCAAGTTAGTCAATCCCTATTTTGAGCATAGAGGGACATAATTTTGTGTGATTTAGCAAAGGTCAGACACCTAGAAAGAAGAACAACCATGATCTCTGCTCACCTTCAGACAAATATCCACCTATCTATTTGGCATCTCCACTCTGAGTTCAAACAAACACCTCAAATCTTACAGTTCTGTTTCTGAGCTCTTGATTGACTCCTTGATTCTGCTTCACCCTTATCCCCAGAGCTACTCACCTGGAGCTTTCCCCATCTCCTAGAAAGGTACTTCTCTTCATTTTGTTGCTCAGGACAAATCCAGCATGTGATTTTTATATCCTCCCTCTGATATCTTCCTCCAGCTAGTCAACAAACCTGGCAGGACTGTCTTTAAAATAAATCCTGAATCCAGTCTCTTTTCACACCTTCTATCTCTTTCCCAGTTTCCCAATCCCCTGCCTTCTCTCACATGAACAACTAAGTAAGCACCTTTGGTTGCTCTAAGCCTGCCCCATTGACCCCCATGATCTTCTATCTGCCAAATTCCTTCCAAAACCTAAATTAGGTTATGTCCTCCCTTCAGTGGTTTCCATCATAGTTAGAATCAATCCTGAAGCAAATACCATGCCCTTCAGTCTCTTCCATCAGCTGATCCCTGATTATTTCTAATACTTCCTTTCCTACCTTTCTCCCATTGTATACACTATAGCATACTGAGCTCCAAGGCCCACCAGAAAAGTCAATGGACATGACAAGCTCCTTGAATTTTCATGGATTTTTCATTTGCTCTTCCCTCCACCTGGGACACTCTTCCTACATTTGTGCACATTTTATGTTTCTGCTCAACTGTCAGGTCTTCAGAGAGCCCTTCTCTGACCACCTATTTGAAATATCCTCCCTTTCCACTTACACTTCTTTATTCTTCTTCATAGCACCAGCACCACCTGACTCCATGTCATCTTTGTATTTTTCCACTCTCTTGTATTTCTCCCCTATAAAGTAAAGTTTAATGTAGGAAGGGACTTGGTTCCTTTTACTCCCTGAAATATCCCTAGTGCTCATTTAGAAAATTCAGACAACTGCTGAGGGCTGCTTAAGGAGCCCGTAATGCTGAATAAACAAGTGAGAAATCAATGAATAAAGAAGACAGTATTATCAGCCAAAGCCTTTAACCATAAAATCTAACCATACTGCCCATTGGTAAGCTTTCTATTCTTCATTGTGTAGAGTAGCAACACTTCTTCCTAGGTTTTCTGAGATTAGTACACCATTGGTTTTGTTGTTGTTTTCATTTGTAAATTGTTATTGTTGGGGGTGGGGAGCATCTAAGCTGGGCATCATCTAAGCTGAGGTCAAGGTATTAAGTGAATCTTGATTCAAACATGGACCTTCAACTATGAATAGAGGTGTACTTGAGATTTAGTTTGGATGCCCAAAGAAAAATCAGGAAGAGCAAGTAATGAAAATAGAGTCTGAAGTCAAATCCTACTTTCCCCATTACCTAGTAGGAAGATGACTCAACAATCTGGGCTGCATTTCAAAAATGTGGGTGGTAAATGTGCCAAACCTCAGTTTGTTTGGGGTGTTAAACGTTATAGGAGTAGCTTGGCCCACAATTAGCTTTCAATAAAAGTTCTCTGTCATTAAAATTTTTCAAGATAAAAGGCATCCCAACAAAGATCACCAAAGTTTACCTCCTCCTTTCTGATGAGGACTCCAGAAAGTGATTTCATTTGTGCGTGGTATTGTTGACTTAGAGCTGCTGCAATAGGAGAGAGATGTCAACGTGGCTTGAGAGTTGGAAATTTCACATCACTTGTTCTAACAATGTCCTACCTCCGAGAAGCAATACATCATCTCACAGCTCTGAAATTGAACAAAAGTTAGGACGGTGGCTGTTTTACCACTGACCCAACTGGTAAGAAGACTACAAGATGCCTTCAGACAAGAGCACTGAATATCAGGGGTGAAAGATTTCCCTTTCCACCAAAAGCAATTCTCTGGTGGTCCAAGTCACAATCCCCAAATTCAGGTCATGAAAAGGAGTTTTGTGTTGAAGGGAAGGTCACATGGGGAACAAAATATTTAAGGCACAGTGAGATGGCAATGAGAGCCGCTGAATGGCAAGGGCTCACATCAGATACCAAAAGTGATGGCCAGAAGCTCTGGTGGAGTTTCAGAAGCCACCCCAGACAGAGACTGGCTTGTCTTGGACGCTGACCTGATAACGACCACAAATCGCCCACAATAATCAATTGGTTGGGTTCATAGGTCTTTATTTGCATACATATCACAGCTTCCTTCTACTTCCTTCTACCAGATTCTAACAACTCTACCCTCTTGACAGCACCTTCTTTCACGCTTTACACTGCCAGAGAATCCTTTAAGCCTTTTATGAATGCCCACCAGGAACATGAACACTCTTGTTCATTCTGGGACAAGGCTGATAAAACCAAAGCACCAAAACTTATTCCACTACTTCCACCTTCTGAGTTATTTTTTCTCAAAATGAAAGATTAATTTGTCTGTCTTCTCTGGAAACAAGGGAACTTTAACGCAAATCCCGCAGCTCTAAGTATTTGATAACTTTCTTATCACAAGTGTCTTCCCAAAGGGACTCATACAAGACTCACTGGATTTTCCTTTTGCTGTCTTAATGAAAGGCCACTGAATTGTGAGGAAAAGGCCCAGGGATCTTGAAAAAATCATGAATTCTAGAGGAGAGGAAGGTTGTGTCAATCCCAGTGGTGTCCACAACTGGTTGATGAGATGAAAAATAAGGAGGATTTCCTCAGTCTCCATGCTTTTTATAAGGATAGATGGGATCTGGCGACAAGATGACAAGGATCCAGAATACTGAGAGTATAATTTCTACCTTGGGAATGCATATAAAAATCTAAAGAACAAAAATTTTTAAATGCAATGTGGTCATACAAGAGGGTCAAGAGCTCCTTCCGTTTAAATATTTCACACATCTGTTATGGATGACACAGCATAAATAATCAACTTTTCCCCTTACTCACTCTTTTCTGTCCTCCTGCAGACCTCTCCTCAACAGTGGGGCAGCACAGAGTAGTCATGGGATTTTGGGCCACTAGTGCCCTCCTCTATATCTCTGTGCCCTCCACCCTCTGGGGAGAACCTTCAGAGTAATGAGGAACAGCCTCCCCCATATACACTTCTTGCACCCTAAAGCATCCAGTCTATGCTAGTGATGGGGGAAGATATGGGAAAAGTCTCAATTACAGTAACAGCAAAAATAAAAATCCTTGAGCCTTCAGGCTAATATTGTTGATATTTACCAGGTCCAGTCTCACAAGTTTGTTTGTTTTTTTTTTTTTTGAAGAAATTTGGATGAAATTAAAAAACACTATTCTTCCAACTTGCTCAATTCAATTCATCTTTGCTTTTGAGTCTCCTTCCTAATTCACCTTCACTGTCTCATACCTCCTGCCCCTCACTGTGCCCTTTTCACAGGTCTCTAGGCCCATCTAGTGTTGATAAAGTCTTAGAAAGATAAACCCTGATTTTTTCCCTTCTTTCTTTTCCTCAGTAGTATCTGAAAATATTAATTGCTAGAAAAATTACCTAATCCTCTTTCAACTTCTTCCACCCTGCTATAGGGCCACACTACATTAGTCACTTAGACATGTTCCCTGACTCATGCCTTTTCCTGAGTTTGATGAAAAGGATACTGATATGATGTTTGGGGAAACACATTGATAAAAAAAAAAAAAACGTACAACAGTTCTCTTGATTGTACCAAATATTTATTATCTGAGTAAATCAAAAAAATGAAAGCAATCTCATAACAGATGGAGATTATTTCTGTCATAACTTAAGTAAAATAGTCCAGGGAGTGCAGAGATAGGCCATAGTCAAAGCTCTTTTGCATAGTAACAGAATATCTATGTGAAACAATGGTTTTTTCCAATGGAAACGTTCTCTCCACTTTAATGAAGATATGACCTTGGTGGGGGGTGGAAGATAACCACACCCTTACCCATAGAACAGAATACCTGAGGCCCATTTGTTATTAAGTTAGGCATTTCGACCCATTTCTAAGGCATTATCTTAGACTGAAGCTCTCTACAGTCTCATGCAAGAAAATTTTAGTATCATCAGTCACTGTATTGATGAATTTCAAATGTAGAAAATATATTTTTTCAAAAACTGGAAGAGAATGGACGGAAGGCCTCCATTCATCAAGGAATGGCTTTTGCACACTTCATGATCTTGGCTGTTATTCTGTCATTATTCACAAGTAACCAGAAATTCAAGGAATTGGTGGAACTCTTGATATCCACCAAAGACGTGCCCACTTTCCCAGCAATCTCTTTGACTGACTTCTCATTCAAAGGCTTTGGTAAAGATTCAAGCACTTCTCCTGCTGGGTAAAATCAAAGTGACTGA
The DNA here is from genome assembly GCF_022837055.1 of Prionailurus viverrinus. NCBI lineage: Eukaryota > Metazoa > Chordata > Mammalia > Carnivora > Felidae > Prionailurus > Prionailurus viverrinus. Next base: position 89,899,376 of record NC_062561.1, on the reverse strand, counting down.
AGCCATGAAGGAGATCTAGCCAGATCTTCTCCTTGAATAAAGCTCTTTTCATCTCAATGGAAGCATCAGACAAATTAGGCAACAGAGCACAAAAGGGTGGCACTCTTGAACAGGGAGCTCCTTCAGCAGTGTCTCCTCCAGTCTTGGAAATCAATCTCACCCAGGTCAAAGTTGGAGACCAAGAAAATTCATGGCTCAGGAACTCTGGTGTTGCTGAGATTAGTCAGACAATTGTCTCATATCTGCTGAAACACTTTGTCCCTTTTTAAGAACATGGTCTTGTTTTTTTCTTTTCATTATATAAATCATTGTCCAACTTGGTTCTAAAAAAGTATAATTTCTCACCTAACTTTCTAAATTTGGGGGGCCAAAAACATCCTTGAAGTTAAACCAAGAGAAAGAAATTATTTTGAAAAAGTCATAGAAAATCCTACCATTTTGAGATGTGTATGTGGAAGGAAATTAAGGTTTCCATTTCCAGAAAGGTCCCAGAAGGTCACATTGGGATATTTTGGATGTTGATATGGGGTTTTCTTCATGGTGATCTCCACAACTCCAACACTGGCAGAACCCTCCTCTTCATTACTACAACCTCAAAGGGCATTGATGAAACTGTACTTCCCAGTCCCAGATTCCCTAATCATAGACACATCCAGAGGAGTGTTCTCTGCTTCCTGAATTATACCAGCCACTTCTTTTAGATTGGCCTCTCAAAGGGCTGCTTGAATTCTACCAAGTGTTTCTGAAGAGTGGGTCCCCCTGCCTTACTGTGATGATATAGTCACAAGGGAACTATATGAAGCAGTAAGGCTAAGTGCAGAAAAAGACATGAGGGGTTCCTGGCTGGCTCAGTTGGGTAAGCATCCGACTCTTGGTTTCAGCTCAGGTCATCATCTCACAGTTCATGTGTTCAAGTCCCACATTGGGCTCCACACTGTCAGTATGGAACCTGCTTGGGATTCTCTCTTTCTCTCTTTCTCTTGGCCCCTCCCCTGCTTGCACTCATGTTCTCTATCCATCCCTCTTTAAATAAATAAGTAAACTTAAAAAAAGAAAAGAAAATGAGATGAGATAATGACAGTGAGTGAAAATTCAGAAAGATGTAAGATGTAAGAAAGACTACAAGCTAGGGAATTCATGCAACTTCTAAAAAAAGGAGAAGATAAAGAAATGGATTGTCTCCTGGAGCTTCTGGAAGGAACCAGCCCTACTGACACCTTGATTTTAGCTCCTTTAAGATTCATTTTGGACAACTGCCCTCTAGCAAACAAACATGGGCTGTTGTGTTATGCCACTAAGTTTGTGTTAATTTATGTGTTTTGTCTTATTTTATTTGTTTATTTTTAGAGAGGAAAGAGTGTATGACTGGGATAGAGAGGCAGAGGGAGAGAGAGAGAGAGAATCTTAGGCAGGCTTCATGCTTAGCATGGAGCCTGACACAGGGCTCAATCCCATTACCCAGGGATCATGACCTGAGCTAAAAATCAAGAGTCGGGCGCACAACCAACTGAGACACTCAGATGTCCCTGTGTTTATCTGTTATACAGCAACACAAAACTAATGCATACAATCTTCATTTTATTGAAACCTCAATACAGAGACAAAAACCTTTCCATTCTGTAGAACAAATCAGTCAGGCCAACACACTGGGGAGCACAGAAGAATTGCAAACATAGCTCACTTCCCATCCCCTACAGAAAATAGGGAACAGACTTGTCTTGTGGGTGTGGTTGGAGACAGAGAAAAGTCCACCAGGATGTGTGTTCCATAAGGAGGATAGCCATCACATACTCCTTGTGGTAATAATTGCCCCCATAGCAGCTTATTGTCCATTTGCCTCACCCAATGGGAGAATTTGGGTGGGATTTAGATCATGTGACAGGAAGTGACAGAGGAAGCAATTCTGCACAGATTGAAACACAGACACCTGATTAAATCATGGCGATTCAAGGAAGTCATTAGTATGTTACTGATGGGGCCCTCTTATAATCAACTATGAGTGAGGAAACTGTGATTTTAAAAATATTTACACTCATAAGGTGGTCTCGGGGACTACCAGTGCACTTTTATTGGTAAGAGCATGCTCAGTGCTCATCACCATCCTACATGTTCTGCAAGGGAGATTTTCAAAAGAGGAAAAATCATGACTTTCAAACAAATATAAAGCAAATATTTGTTAAGGTTTTTATCTAACTGATTACTAATGAAGGAACCAGGCAGAGGATATTAATAGTTGAAAGAGGAATTTTAAAGAGACATATATAGTTCAAGAATAATGGCATGAATATTAAAATGGGGCAAGAGTGCTATATTCTAAGGTGAAGATGGGAAATCAATTGAACCTCCACAGACAGATTTTTATCTATATGACTGCTATGGATTGAATGTTTCTGTACTCTGCAAAATTCATAAATGAAATGCAAGCTCAAAGTTGTGGTATTAATAGGTGGGCATTAGCCAAGAGTGCAGAGCCATCATGAATGGATTAATGCCATTTAAGAGAAATCAGAGAGCTAGGTTTCCCCTATGCCATGTGAGGCAAAAGGAAGAAATGTCTACCCCGGAAATGAGCTCTCACCAAACACTGAATCTACAGGTGCCTTGATTTGGGTCTTCCTATCATCCAGAATTATGAGTAATAAATTTGTGGTCATAAGCCACCCAGTCTGTTATATTTTGTTACAACCCAAACAGATGAAAAATATGCCCAACAAAAGATTGGTTTTGCATTGTTATCAATTATCAAAACTCACAAAGTTTTGAAATGGCTCAAGGGTATTGAAGGATGGATTCCATTAAAACACAACATAGTTTCCAACTGGAGACACCCAGTAAATATTCTGCTTATTCCAAATTTTCTTACATCTTTCTCATAAAAATAAAGGAAAAGAAACATCTTCAGACTATGGCTTTCTCTTCTCCAAAGAGAATGGCATGAAAACCTGAGTGAAATCTTAGTTCTCTATCAGCTAGAACTACATCTCAACCCTTCAGGCACAAAGGAAATATCCCATCATTTCAGATGCACAGTGGTTCACTCACCAATTCTGGAGAGGAAAGGGTCTGATGTCAGAAGTCATGAATGTTTTCACTAACACAAAAGAAAATACTGACTCTGGTGAAATATCCCAGGAAATCCTGGCACAAGAACATTCCACAGAGCTGTCCTCCCTGGGATATACAGGCACTGGGTTCTCCTGAGGTCACTGCACTGAGCAAGATGCTAGAGAGCCTCTGTCCTGCCTGGGTAAAGTATGAAAAAGAGCAGCAAGGACAACAGCCTCAGGAAGACTTGGCTTAGTTAAGGGCCCATATTTACAGGACATGAAAGTGAAACCACTGTTTCTCCAAAGAACAAGCAGTTCCAGGAAAGCAAACAATAAGGTGTTTTGACTTCAAGATCATCAGAGGGCTAGGGGAGGAGGGCAGAGAGACACCAGGAGACATGAGACGCAGGTCTCCAATGATCTCTGTGAGTGTATCTTGCCAATACTCACATGGGAGCCCTGTGGACAGGGAGGAGGCTGTGAGCAAGCTTCCAAAGCTTCCAGTGAATGAGAGAAGCATTTCCCATCTGAAAGGACAAGGGATCTAACTTTTCTCTGTATTTCTGCTTCTTACAATGTTAGGAGCCCTGTTGCTCATTGCCACAATGTCACATTTTGGCATGGATGACCCTGGCATGGGATCACATCTCATGAACAACTTAAGCTACCATGAGGGGCTTGGGGGAAATTTGAAAAGACAATAATGTGGGAAGACACCCAGATGTAGGAAGAGCCTGGATTATAAGATTTAAATAGAAAATCAAGAGGAAAATACCAAAGTTTCCTTAGAATAAGGAGAACATAGAATCTGCTGTATCAAATAAGAATTATTTCAATACTATACTATCGAAGAGAGGTGGATGCTAGCACAGGGATAGACCAACTGGCCCACATAAAGGAGCACAGAGCCCTGTGTAGGATCCAGGCATGTGTATAATTCTCCTGCATGGGAGAAGCACAGGGAATGTCAGTGGAGGTAGAAGAAACTACCTAATAAGTGTGACTGACAAACCAGTTCTCCCTGTAGACAGAGGTTACTGAATCTCTACTTACATCACTTATGATAAACAACTCCAGATAGGCTTAAGACTTAAATTTCCTTTTGTAGCAACGTGGATGGAACTGGAGAGTGTTATGCTAAGTGAAATAAGTCATACAGAGAAAGACAGATACCATACGTTTTCACTCTTATGTGGATCCTGAGAAACTTAACAGAAGACCATGGGGGAGGGGGAGGAAAAAAAGTTAGAGAGGGAGAGAGCCAAACCATAAGAGACTGTTAAAAACTGAGAATAAACTGAGGGTTGATGGAGAGTGGGAGGGAGAGGAGGGTGGGTGATGGGCATTGAGGAGGGCACCTGTTGGGAGGAGCACTGGGTGTTGTATGGAAACCAATTTGACAATAAATTTCATATTTAAAAAATAAAAAAGACTTGAATTTCAAATGAACACTGTTGCAGAAAATATAGCTGTTCTTAGAAAAATTTTTCTTTAATGTGATGAGAACTATATAAAAATACCAAGATGACAGTTGTATAAAACAGACTGACCAATGTGATACTTCAGACTACATTAAAATTAAAAGCATCTCTTCATAAAAACAAATGCAAAAAGAAAGTTAAAAAATATCCACAAATCTGGAGAAGATATTTTCACAAATGTGGTCAACACAAGATCAATGTAAAGAAATAATTTTAAAAATTCCTGAAGTCACTAAGAAAAAACAATCCAATACAGAAATGGGGAAAGAACATAAACAGAACTTTCTCATAAAAATAAACATGTTTGGGGGAAAAATAGAGAAAGTGCCAGATATTAACTAGTAATGAAGCAAATGCATACCTGTACACTACGAGATGATATGTTAACATTAGTTCAATTGGAAAATTCTGAAGTTCTACAATGTTGGATATGGTGAGAATGTAGATTGATAGAATCTCTGAAACATGGCTCCTGGGAATGTAAATCGATGCTGTCATTTTGAAAAAACAATTTCTGGATCTTATAAAATGGCACATTATGTGTCTCAGGACTCAGGTTTCCACTCATAACTATACCGAAGAGTTACTATACAAAAATGTAGATAAGACATGTGGGCGTTTCTCCTAGGAACACTCTTCATAACTGTAAAAAAAAAGGGGGGGGGAGAGAGAGAGAGAGAGAGAGAAAAGATATCCGTGACAAGGAATGAGTAAATAAGTTGAGCTACACAGTGTTGAAAGGAATGAAACATAGAAATATAGGGGCGCCTGGGTGGTGCAGTCGGTTAAGCGTCCGACTTCAGCCAGGTCACGATCTCGCGGTCCGTGAGTTCGAGCCCCGCGTCAGGCTCTGGGCTGATGGCTCGGAGCCTGGAGCCTGTTTCCGATTCTGTGTCTCCCTCTCTCTCTGCCCCTCCCCCGTTCATGCTCTGTCTCTCTCTGTCCCAAAAATAAAAAAAATAATAATAAAAACGTTGAAAAAAAAAGAAATATAGAGATGAATTATTCTTTTCTTATTAATATAATTTATTGTTAAATTGGCTTTCATAAAACACCCAACCAATGCTCATCCCAAGTGCCCTTTTCAGTGAGCATCACCCATTTTCCCCTCTCTCCCACCCTCCCATCCACCATCAGTTTTTTTCTCTGTATTTAAGAGTACTTGTGGTTTGCCTACCTCCCTCTCCATTTGTAACTATTTTTCCCCTCTGCTTCCCCTATGGATGTGATATCTGTCTTCTCTGACTGACTTATTTCACTCAGCATAATACCTTCCAGTTCCATCCACATTGCTGCAAATGGCATAATTTCATTGTTTCTCATTGCCAAGTAGTAGTATTCCATTAGGTATATAAACCACATCTTCTTTATCCATTCACTAGTTGATGAACATTTAGGCTTTTTCCATAATTTGCCTATTGTTGAAAGTACTGCTACAAACATTGGGGTACATGTGTCCCTATGCATCAGCATTCCCGTATCCCTTGGGTAAATTCCTAGTAGAACTATTTCTGGGTTGTAGGGTAGTTGTATTTTTAATTTTTTGAGGAGCCTCCACACTGTTTTCCAGAGTGGCTGTACCAGTTTTCATTCCCACCAACAGTGCAAGAGGGTTCCCGTTTCTTCACATCCTCTCCAGCATCTATGGTTTCCTAATTTGTTCATTTTAGCCACTCTGACCAGCGTGAGGTGGTATCTGAGTGTGGTTTTGATTTGTATTTCCCTGATAATGAGTGACATTGAGCATCTTTTCATGTGTCTGCTGGCCATCTGGATGTCTTTTTTAGAAAAGTTTCTATTTATGTCTTCTGCCCATTTCTTCACTGGAATATTTGTTTTTCTGGTAAGAAGTTTGGTAGATTCTTTATAGATTTTGGATACTAGCCCTTTGTCTGATATATCATCTGCAAATATCTTTTCCCATTCCGTCGGTTGCCTTTTAGTTTTGTTGATTGTTTCCTTTACTGTACAGAAGATTTTTATCTTCATGAGATCCAAATAGTTCATTTTTGCTTTTAATTCCCTTTCCCTTGGGTATGTGTTGAGTAAGAAATTGCTGCAGCTGAGGTCAGAAAGGTTTTTGCCTCCTTTCTCCTCTAGGGTTTTGCTGGTGTCCTGTCTCACATTTAGATCTTTCATCCATTTTGGGTTTTTGTGTATGGTGTAAGAAAGTGGTCTAGTTTTTTCTTCTGCATGTTGCTGTCCAGTCTCCCAGCACCATTTGTTAAAGAGACTGTCTTTTTTTCATTGGATAATCTCCTGCTTTGTTAAAAATTAGTTTGCCATACATTTGTGGGTCTAATTCTGGAGTTTCTATCTTATTCCATGTGTCTATGTGTCTGTTTTTGTGCCAATACAATGCTGTCTTGATGATTACGGCTTTGTAGTAGAGGCTAAAGTCTGGGATTGTGATGCCTCCTGCTTTGGTTTTCTTCCTCAATATTACTTTGGCTATTCAGGGTCTTTTGTGGTAACATACAAATTTCAGGATTTCTTTTACTAGCTTTGAGAACAATGCTGGTGCAATTTTGATTGGGATTCCAGTGAAAGTGTAGGTCACTTGGGTAGTGTTGACATTTTAACAATATTTATTCTTCCAACCCATGAGCACGGAATGTTTTTCCATTTCTTTATATCTTCTTCAATTTCCTTCATAAGCTTTCTATAGTTTTCAGCATACAGATCCTTTACATCTTTGGTTAGATTTATTCCTAGGTATTTTATGCTTCTTGGTGCAATTGTGAATGGGATCAGTTTCTTTATTTGTCTTTCTGTTGCTTCATTGTTAGTGTATAAGAATGCAACTGATTTCTGTACATTGATTTTGTATCCTGTGACTGCTGAATTCATGTATCAGTTCTAGGAGTCTTTTGATGGAATCTTTAGGGTTTTCCACGTAGAATATCATGTCGTCTGTGAAAAGTAAAAGTTTCACTTCATCTTTGCCAATTTTGATGCCTTTGATTTCCTTTTGTTGTCTTAGTGCTGATGCTAGGACTTCCAACACTATGTTAAACACCAGTGGTGAGAGTGGACATTCCTGTTGTGTTCCTGATCTCAGGGGAAAAGTTCTCATTTTTTTCCCATTGACGACGACATTATCTGTAGCTTTTCATATATGGCTTTAATTATATTTAAGTATGTCCCTTCTATCCTGACTTTCTTGAGGGTTTTTATTCAGAAAGGATGTTGTATTTTGCAAACGCATTTATTTTTATGCATCTATTGACAGGATCATATGGTTCTTATCCTTTGTTTTATAAATGTGATGTGTCACACTGATGATTTGCGAATGTTGAATCAACCCTGCAGCCCAGGAATGAATCCCAATTGATCATGGTGAATAATTCTTTTTATATGCTGTTGAATTCTATTTGCTAGTATGTTGTTGAGAATGTTTGCATCAATGTTAATCAGGGATATTGGTCTGTAGTTCTCTTTTTTTGTGGGGTGTCTCTGGTCTAGGAATCAAGGTAATGCTGGCTTTACAGGATAAGTTCATAAGTTTTCCTTCCGTTTCTATTTTTTGGAACAGCTTGAGAAGGATAGATATTAACTCTGCTTTAAATGTCTGGTAGAATTCCCCAAGGAAGACAACTGGTCCAGGACTATTATTGTTGGATATTTTTGATAAGTGATTCAATTTCTTCACTAGTTATGGATCTGCTCATTTTTCTATTTCTTCCTATTTGAGTTTTGGTAGTGTGTGAGTGTCTAAGAATTTGTCCGTTTCTTTCAGGTTGTCCAGTTTATTGACATATAATTTTTATAGCATGATAATTGTTTGTATTTCTGAGTGATTGGTTGTGATAAATCAATTTTCATTCATGATTTTATTTATTTGGGTCCTCTCTCTTTTTTTTTGAGAAGCCTGGCTAAAAGATTAAATTTTTGTTGTTGTTTTTTTGTTTTGTTTTGTTTTGTTTTTCCTTTTTTTTCAATATATGAAATTTATTCTCAAATTGGTTTCCATACAATACCCAGTGCTCATCCCAAAAGGTGCCCCCCTCAATACCCATCACCCACCCTCCCCTCCCTCCCATCCCCCATCAACCCTCAGTTTGTCCTCAGTTTTTAAGAGTCTCTTATGCTTTGGCTATCTCCCACTCTAACCTCTTTTTTTTTTTTCCTCCCCCTCCCCCAGGGTCTTCTGTTAAGTTTCTCAGGATCCACATAAGAGTGAAAAATTCTCAATAAGATACTAGCAAATCGAATTCAACAGCATATAAAAAGAATTATTCACCATAATCAAGTGGGATTCATTCCTGGGATGCAGGGATGGTTTAACATTCGCAAATCAATCATCGTGATACATCACATTAATAAAAGAAAAGATAAGAACCATATGATCCTGTCAATCGATGCAGAAAAAGCGTTTGACAAAATTCAGCATCCTTTCTTGATAAAAACCCTCGAGAAAGTTGGGATAGAAGGAACATACTTAAACATCATAAAAGCCATTTATGAAAAGCCCACAGCTAACATCATCCTCAATGGGGAAAAACTGAGAGCTTTTTCCCTGAGATCAGGAACACGACAGGGATGTCCACTCTCACCGCTGTTGTTTAACATAGTGTTGGAAGTGCTAGCATCAGCAATCAGACAACAAAAGGAAATCAAAGGCATCCAAATTGGCAAAGATGAAGTCAAGCTTTCACTTTTTGCAGATGACATGATATTATACATGGAAAATCCGATAGACACCACCAAAAGTCTGCTAGAACTGATACATGAATTCAGCAAAGTTGCAGGATACAAAATCAATGTACAGAAATCAGTTGCATTCTTATACACTAACAATGAAGCAACAGAAAGACAAATAAAGAAACTGATCCCATTCACAATTGCACCAAGAAGCATAAAATACCTAAGGATAAACCTAACCAAAAGGTTAAGATCTGTAAAAGATCTGTATGTTGAAAACTATAGAAAGCTAATGAAGGAAATTGAAGAAGATATAAAGAAATGGAAAAACATTCCATGCTCATGGGTTGGAAGAATAAATATTGTCAAAATGTCAATACTACCCTAAGCTATATACACATTCAGTGGAATCCCAATCAAAATTGCACCAGCATTCTTCTCGAAGTTAGAACAAGCAATTCTAAAATTCATATGGAACCACAAAAGGCCCGAATAGCCAAGCAGGCTATTCTTCTTGAAGAAGAAGACCAAAGTGGGAGGCATCACAATCCCAGACTTTAGCCTCTACTACAAAGCTGTCATCATCAAGACAGCATGGTATTGGCACAAAAACAGACACATACACCAATGGAATAGAATAGAAACCCCAGAACTAGACCCACAAACGTATGGCCAACTCATCTTTGACAAAGCAGGAAAGAGCACCCAATGGAAAAAAGACAGTCTCTTTAACAAATGGTGCTGGAAGAACTGGACAGCAACATGCAGAAGGTTGAAACTAGACCACTTGCTCACACCATTCACAAAAACAAACTCAAAATGGATAAAGGACCTGAATGTGAGACAGGAAACCATCAAAACCCTAGAGGAGAAAGCAGGAAAAAACCTCTTTGACCTCAGCCGCAGCAATTTCTTACTTGACACTTCCCCAAGGGCAAGGGAATTAAAAGCAAAAATGAACTACGGGGACCTTATGAAGATAAAAAGCTTCTGCACAGCAAAGGAAACAACCAACAAAACTAAAAGGCAACCAACGGAATGGGAAAAGATATTTGCAAATGACATATCGGACAAAGGGCTAGTATCCAAAATCTATAAAGAGCTCACCAAACTCCACACCCGAAAAACAAATAACCCAGTGAAGAAATGGGCAGAAAACATGAATAGACACTTCTCTAAAGAAGACATTCGGATGGCCAACAGGTACATGAAAAGATGCCCAACATGGCTTCTCATCAGGGAAATGCAAATGAAAACCACACTCAGATATCACCTCATGCCAGTCAGAGTGGCCAAAATGAACCAATCAGGAGACTATAGATGCTGGCGAGGATGTGGAAAAATGGGAACCCTGTTGCACTGTTGGTGGGAATGCAAACTGGTGCAGCCACTCTGGAAAACAGTGTGGAGGTTCCTCAGAAAAATTAAAAATAGACCTACTCTATGACCCAGCAGTAGCACTGCTAAGAATTTAGTCAACGGATACAGGAGTACTGATGCATAGGGGCACTTGTTCCCCAATGTTTATAGCAGCACTTTCAACAATAGCCAAATTATGGAAAGAGCCTGAATGTCCATCATGTGATGAATGGATAAAGAATTTTTGGTTTATATACACAGTGGAATACTACGTGGCAATGAGAAAGAATGAAATGTGGCTCTTTGTAGCAACGTGGATGGAACTGGAGAGTGTTATGCTAGGTGAAATAAGCCATACAGAGAAAGACAGATACCATATGTTTTCACTCTTATGTGGATCCTGAGAAACTTAACAGAAACCCATGAGGGAGGGGAAGAAAAAAAAGGAGGTTAGAGTGGGAGAGAGCCAAAGCGTAAGAGACTGTTAAAAACTGAGAACAAACTGAGGGTTGATGGGGGGTGGGAGGGAGGGGAGGGTGGGTGATGGGTATTGAGGAGGGCACCTTTTGGGATGAGCACTGGGTGTTGTATGGAAACCAATTTGACAATAAATTTCATATATTGAAAACAAAAAAAAAACCTGAGAACAAACTGAGGGTTGATGGGGGTGGGAGGGAGGGGTGGGCGGGTTATGGGTATTGAAGTGGGCATCTTTTGGGATGAGCATTGGGTGTTGTATGGAAACCAATTTGACAATAAATTTCGTATATTAAATAAATAAATAAATAATAAAATAAAATAAAAATAAACAAAGTGCCTGGCAAAAAAAAACCACAAAAACTAAAGAAAACGTTAAAAAAATAAATAAAATGAGTCTCTTATAGACAGAAAATAGATGGGTCTTGGTTTGTTATCCATTGTGATATCCTATGTCTTTTGATTGGAGCATTTAGTCCATTTACATTCAACGTTACTATTGACAGATATGGGTTTAGAGTCATTGTGTTATCTGTAGTTTTCATGCCTGTAGTGGTATCTCTGGTCCTTTGTGGTCCTTGCAACATTTCATTCACAGAGTCGCCCTTAGGATCTTTTGTAGGGCTAGTTTTGTGGTGATGAATTCCTTCAGTTTTTGTTTGGGAAAACCTTTATCTCTCCTTCCATTCTGAGTGACAGGCTTGCTGGATAAAGGATTTTTGGTTGCATATTTTTCCTATTCATCACATTGAAGATTTCCTGCCATTCCTTTCTGGTCTGCCAAGTTTCAGTAGATAGGTCTGCTACTATCCTTATGTGTCCAACCTTTTGTGTTAATGTCCATTTATCACTAGATGCTTTATAAATTCTCTCTTTATTCCTGTATGTTGCCAGTTTCACTCTGCTATGTCATGCAGTAGATTCAAATTATGTCTGAAGGGAGTTCTCTGTGCCTCCTGGATTCAGTGTCTGTCCTTCCCCAGATTGGGGGGAAGATGTCAGGTATGATTTGTTCAATACACCTTTGGCCTCTTTCTCTCTCTCTTCTGGAACTACTATTATATGGATATTGTTCCATTTCATTGAATCACTTAGTTCTCTAATTCTCCCCTTGTGATCCAGAGTCTTTTATCTTTTTTTCTTAGCTTCCTCTTTTTCCATAAATTTATCTTCTATTTTACCCCTTTTCCCCTGTGACCGCCTCTAGTTTATTTTGATCCTCATTTATAACATTTTTAATTCATCATTACTATTTTTTAGTTCTTTTATCTCTGCAGCATAGATTCTCTGCTGTCTTCTATGTTTTTTTCAAGCCCAGCAGTTAATCTTATGACTATTATTCTAAATTCATGTTCAGTTATATTGCTTATATCTGTTTTGATCAATTCTTTAGCTGTCATTTCTTCCTGGGATTCCTTTTCAGGAGAATTCTTCCATTTTATCATTTTGGATAGTTTTCTGTCTCTTATGAGTTTTAAAGGCTTGTTATGTGCTCTGCACCTGTGAGCACTGCAATATTAAGGGGGGGGGGTCATACACTGTCCAAGGCCTGGCCTTTCAGGAAGTGTTTTTTGGAGAGTGTTACTTGCTCTCTGTTGTTGTGACTCTGGTTATTTTATTTCCCTACTTCTAGTGATGTTTTGGACCCTCCACCAGGTGTTCATTGAAGTAGCCCTGAGATCACACAGCTGGTAAGTGGTACAGTACTGCTCAGCTGCAAAAACTTTGTCCACAGAAGCATGACAAAATCCGTGTATAAATCTCAGCCTGCTGAGGACTCCCCAAAAAAACCACCTGAAGGAAGTAAAATCCTTCTCAGAGCCTCTTAATTACTCTTTTAAGATAGTATTGAGATTTAATCTTAATAATTAGTAGAATACCCCTTAAATAAAGCTTCAAGAAGACTAAACCATATATTGTTTAACCATGCATATGTAAATTATAACAGCACAAATAAAAGAAAGGAATCATAAACATGTACTTCATGAAATTATTACCTGGGGGCTGTGGACAGAAATGGAGTCGATAGGAACAAAGAGGGAGCTGGGAGTTGTTACAGATGTTCTTTTCTTTGGATGACTGTTCAGTGTGTAGGTGGTCATTGTAATACACAATAGAGTAAAAAAATTAAAAAAGAGAAATATATCAGTTCTTTTCAGATTGTTGCTGTGTATATTCTATGACTACACATGTAGTCAGTCATGAATCTCTTTGTCCTGACATATTTTGGGGACATCAGAGAAATACACTCTGCCTAACATAGAGAGACAATCAATACAATGATGGGAGAAAGACTGAGAAATCATTCAGGGAGGAGGTAGGGTACAAGAGAGACCGAAATTCCAGGTAGAAACAACTTCAGGACAAATATGTAGGCTCACACATGAACTTGACAACAAGGTATAGATGCAGATGAACACACACAGACAGCCAATTACAGTACTAATTACTCAGTAGTAAGGTAAGAAATACCTCTGAGACTCAGGTATCCTGGCAGTGATGGGGCTTTTTGTAGTGGGGGACAGAAAGCTTATACTCAGGGAGTGGCTGCTCTCCAGGGCTGGGCTGCCTTCCAGCAGTGTGTGAGAATCACTCTGGGGCTGGTGCCCTCTTTGGTTGGCTCTGGTCTGCTGGTCTGCAGCACACAGTGAGCTGGGGCCTGATGCCCTAGTATGCACACTTCAGGGTCCAGAGTCAGACTTGCTACTCCTAAGTCAATGTTAGAAAATCCAGAGGTATGATTTATGAGGATATTGTTACATTCCCTCTGTTCAGAAAGGGGAAATATATTCTAGAACAATGGCTTAGAATATAGCCTCTCTCCTGGTCCCACTCAGGGGAACAGAAGTCCAGTCAAGGTAATATACGATGTTCATATTCTTGTAGAATGGAAATCTCCCCTGCCCTGGCTCAGTTCCTCCTCCAACTGAGTGAAACACCTGCAGCAAAGAGAGAAAGAGTCAGTTTATCTCCTCTTTCTTCTCCCGCTGCCCCCATTACACGAAGAGCATGGTGTAGGGGAACTAAAGGGTATGAAAGGATTCACTCAAGTAGGACATTTACAATCCAGTTGATGGCCAGGTGTGGTCAGTGTCCCTCAGGTAGGAAAGCTCATGGAGGAACCATGTTGATGTCCCCATCGGGTACTCAGGGCAGGCTTAGTCCAGACCTTCCAGGCTCCTACCTCCTCTGTGGTGTCAGGCACAGGAGGGCAGCCCCACCTCATTCTCCTCAGATCATCCTACCTAGGAAGACCACACGCAACCCTAAATGTTGGCCATATCCTTTGCAACAGGCTCACTAAAAAGATCCCTACCTGCTCTCTCATCAACCTGTCAGCTGTCTTTTTCTGACTTTTGAAGGGAATCAAGGATGGAAGTGACAAATTTGTCATCTCTTAGACAAAGAGAGATTTCATAGCTTGTTATGGCCATTTGCAATCTTGCTGGAAATTTCACAAAATAGACCTTCCTTACCACTCTGTTGCAGTCATGCAGCCCCCTTCCTGGGGCTTCTCTCCTGAATGATAATCACCCTGGGTTGCTTTTATCTCTGCTGTCCCCTGAGAATGAGTGCATGACAGTCACTAAGAAGCTATGCAACTTTGTCACTCCATCAGTAGTAAGCATACTGTGACACAGACCCTCACCTTATGGGGGCAGTTACCTTGATACCAGCTGATGTCACAGCTATTATCAGGAAGAGAGCTCCATAGTTCATGCAATATACACTCCCATCTCTGTGAGTGGAAGTGAGTGAGCCCCTGAGCTGAGCATGTTGGGCAACCCTAACGAGCAAATCTGCAGGCAATGTCTGTACCCATCTGAGGGGCCAGACTCACAGAGACTGAATGGGGACTTCTGATTGGCCTGGCGACTGACATCAAAGGAAGCATAGCAGGTAGGAATCAGCAGAGTTGGTCTCAGAGCACCCTCCCCCTCCCCTGGACCTCTGTGCTGAAGGTGCTTAAATAACCCTGCTTCAGTAATATGCTGCACAGCCCCCACCATCAAGCATGAAGAAAGGGAAACACACCCTTTTTGAGAACTGGAGTGATTTCCAGGGGTAGAAACTGAAAGTGGCCCTCTCTAATTTCCCTCCTTCTGTGGTTGGGGCACTGCCACCAGTTTTATTCAGAAGTCAGGGAGCACTGAGCTGGAAAGACACTGGTGCAGAACACTCTGCAGGACTACACTGTCCTTCCAGCTCCTCTTCCCTTTTTCTCTACACTCATCCTAGGGCAACCCCTACCCAACACAACTCCCTTCCTTCTTTCTGGAGCAACCTGGGCCTGTAACTATTTTTGGATGGCCCCAGAGGGAAGTGTTTCTGTCTGAAGGCTGGACCTTTCCCCAGGGAAAGATAACTTGCCAGAAGGACCACTGACAATTGCCTGCTCACAGTCACCCTCTGCTTCCTGGAGCACATAAGTGATGGGGCTCCCATAACCCAACTTGTTTAATAACCCTGCTAGTGAGAAGACATGAAAGGTGGAGTCTGACACGAATGTAGGAGAGCTTGGCGACTGGCTTCTCCAATTCAGTTGAGTCCTCACAGCAGGGCCTCTTGCTTACATTCTTCAGGTACAAAACTCAGTATTGAAACTCTTAGTCTGCTCCAAACCCATTCAACCCTTTAGTGTGGAAGCAATGCGACAATCATCTCCATGTTCATAGCATTGGGTGTCTTATGGGGACCAGGTTTGGGAAAGGAGAGCAGGATTTGACATTCATATTCTCTTAGAGTCTAAGCGGGATGTAAGGCAATGGCAACTTCTGATGTACGCTGAATGGGAGGAGTCAATCTAGAACACTGGCTGGACCGTCTGTGGAATAGAGACTAGGGGTAGAGTTTCGGGGACAAGGTGTCTAATAGATCTTAAATAATGAGTAACAATGCAAATGTGTATCTGCATTGGAGAAACTTTCCTACTGCTGGACACAGCTCCATCCTTTACATATGATGTTAATAATGTGGGCTTTTCAAATAGTGACTCCTGAAACCATGTCCTTTTGAGCTTCATGCTCATTAATGATGCAGATGTTTATTATAATTTCCTAGATTAAATCAATATGTTGATTTTTTCCTCACCCATTCCCTATGATGATAAAATGGTGGGAAATGTGGGGATTTTTACATTGGGCTCAAGCTCACAAAAGTCCTTGGTGCCTCAGATTTCTAGTCTGTTCCAAGACCAATCCTTGTTTCATGGCTCAAGATAATTGGGCATGGAATGACCTATATTGTATCATGCATGGGAAATTCACTAGTGAGTGTTTTTCATTGTGCTTCCTAGGTCATGAAACCCATTTGATGCATTATAACAAGAGTTCAAAAAAATTACCTACTGAATATAATACAGTAGATCAAAATGGAGGATAGGCAAATTGTTGGTGAAATCTTTCTTCAGGTGTATACATGTATATGTAAACATGTGTGTTGAGTGTGTATTTAGTTACTATGTGGAATGCATCTCTTACTGTTGGTCTCATTCAAGTTTTTGAAAGATCTGCTTGCTTACAGGGTCTGGTTCTCCCTATAAGCACAACTGACCTCTCTACTTGAATCTGTTTCCTGAGCTCCTTCCATAAAGACCTATGTTTCTTTACTCAGAAAGACTCTCACCCCATCTTCAGAGAGGGTAGACAAGAAGTTTAATATGGGTATGATCTTCAAGAAGGAAACTTAGAGGGTCACCAGCATCCCATGCTAATCTCTGATAGCCTCTCATCAACTTCTGGGTCTGGATTCTGAGCCTCAATGCCCTACAGACTCACACACACCAACACTTGCACACTGACCACTACTGAAAGACCCTGCAACCTCTCATAGAGTTACCCTTGTACCACCCTGGCCTAGCAGAGACACATGGTCACACTACTGCCTTAAAGGACCTTGAGTTGGTCCCATGCAGAGGCACCAGGTGCAGGGCATGTAAAAGATGAATAGGTAGTGGGAGAAAGAGAACTGTGGCTGGAGCTTCAGAGCCTCAGTCACCCCATCTAATAGGGCCCAAAACAGATGCTCAGGTGAGTAGACATGGGCAAAGTCTATGGTTGGGTATGATATGGTCACAGAAATTGTCTGGAAAAGCATAGTTTTGTTCTCACCTGCCACACACTCTGGGCAGGGGTTTATACTCTGCCCCAGCCACTACTTGCTTCCCAAAAGGATGTAGATG
This sequence comes from Prionailurus viverrinus, assembly GCF_022837055.1. Lineage (NCBI taxonomy): Eukaryota > Metazoa > Chordata > Mammalia > Carnivora > Felidae > Prionailurus > Prionailurus viverrinus. Next base: position 89,882,187 of record NC_062561.1, on the reverse strand, counting down.
AGCTGGATTTAGAATTTCATGTGACAAATTTAGGAAGGAAAGATAATTTATCTGTCAACCACTAAGAAGGGTATACAATGGCATATTGTGCTCCATTCATTTAACAGAAACGTTTCTCCTACCTGCTGGGCACTAAAGGCATCAAAGACTCCTGTGAATTATTTATTGTAAGCGCCAAGACCTGCACGTGTATTTTTATGATACTAGTCATCTAACAATGGATGAAACAATACTTTCTGGGGCATTAACCTTTTGAAGATATAGTGTTTTTTCTTCAACTTATCTAGCAGAGAAGTCAAGGTGAGATGGGTACATGTGGAGGTTATGATGGGATTTAGACAAATCAGGAAAAGGATTCAAGGGCTCCAGCCCAGTTCCTGTGTTCTGGCTGGACTGGGTCCTACAGAACCGCTGATAAGGACATCAAGCCTCCCTCATCCCATACTAGAGGCAAACTTATAGGCAAGCAGAATACTTTGCATGCCTAGAGTCAGAGGAAATCCCTTTGTACAACCAAGTCAGTGAGTCTGGAACTCACCCAAGAGATTGTCTCCCTGGAGCCAGGATGGGAGTTGAGTCTTCTATGAACCTCTACATCCCCCATAAACAAGACCAGATCTATTGCTTGGAATGGTCAAGAAAGGTCTTAGAGAAGGCTTTGATTGCAAGGTCAAGGGAGGGCTATTCTTATGTATTCTTATTACAGAATGTTCCCTCAAACTGACTCAGGCCAAGGCTCTGTCTTTCTGGCTTCTAGCCAACTTTGTCCATGTGTGCTCTGGCCCACTACCATGTCGTTTACCCCTCAACAAGCTCAGGGAACCTCTGTTCCCTGAAGAAAGAGGTACCTTCCTAGCTGACCTATTGCATCTCAAGTTTCTCACAGGGACCCCTGGTGGGGGACCTTGACGACTTTTTGAGTACAAACCTCATGAGATCCTGGCCCCCAAGCATATGGGATGGTGATTGTATCATATTTCAATCAGTTTCCCTCCCTCTGACGTCCCAGCATCTCCCAGTCATTTCATTAGGTATCTCTATCTCTCCATGGGGGTCAAATTCCCTGCAACATCTTCTGAGAAGTGGAGATTTTCCTTCAAACTTGCAAATCAGTGAGTTTTCTTTAATGTGAAGTGAGTATGGGAGGTGAGGTAAGATAGTGATTTCCATCCTCTCTCCAAATTGGGAAGAATGAATCCAGGGAGGAACAAATGGCAGTTGATAGCAATAAGTGGACCCACGTCCCCTGAAGGAGCATCTAAGCATCCAGCACAGTGGATTATGGATTATTAAAGCCCACCAGCCAGCACAGTGTGTGTAGCCCTCAGGAGGAGAGTCCACTAGGTAATACTAGTAATACCTAGTTACCAATTATTACCACTAGTAACAATTAGTGCAGTAGCTAATGCCAACCAATTTTTTTTCCCAATCTTGCCTTATAAAATGTTTGCAATCTTACCACACCGCTCAGCTTACAAAAGTTCACAGAATTTAAATATTTATAATAATGATCACAAGTGACAAATATGAACAAATATAAGTGCTGACTTTAAAATATCTGTAGGAGGGGTGCCTGGATGGCTCAGTCAGTTAAATGTCCGACTTCAGCTCAGGTCATGCCCTCACAGTTCATGAGTTCGAGCTCTGCATAGGGCTTTCTACTGTCAGCAGAGAGCCTACTTTGGATCCTCTGTCCCTCTCTCTCTGCACCACCCCCACTCTCTCTGTCTCTCAAAAATGAATAAACAAATATATATGAACTTGGAAAGTTCTGTAACTTAGATGTTGAAGTGAATGAGGGACAGGGATTCCTTGGGGATACAGTGGTGAAAGATACGTAAAATGCCTTGAGAAGAAAGAAAATGCATTTTTCAATGCTGTTAAAAATAAATTATTCTTGACTCTGAAGACATATGCAGTGCGGATGTATGGGTCCTCAGGATTGAAGGAGATGGAGAGTTGGTAAAAGCTTGCTCCTGCCCTACAGTCATCCCTAGCAGGACATTCTATTTATTCAGTTAGGGCTGAGGAGTACCTACACCTCATAGCTCCTGACTGAGCAACCCTCATGATGCTGTGCGACTCAAGTGCACTGACGTGTATAACCTGCTTTGGTGCTGACTACTGGCACCACAGTTGCAGAACATTCCTCAACCATCTCCTCTCAGCCTCTAAAATGTGCACATCTCCTGAATGAGCACCTCTGCTGCTTTCTTTTTTAATAACCTTATTGGGATATAATTTAAACTTTCTACAACTCGCTCCTTTAAAGTTTTCAGTAGCTTTTATATATTCAGAAAGTTGTACACACATCATAAAATTTAGAATATTTTTATTATCCAAAAGATATCCTGTACCTCTTGACTGCCACCTCTTCCCTCATACCATTTGCCCTTCAGATGTAGGAAATCCCCAACATACTTTCTGTGTCTACAGATTTGTCTCTTCTGGACATTTCATATGAATATAATCATACAATACATGGTTCAGTGGGCTGTCCTCTTTCACTAAGAATAATGTTTTGGGGTTCATCCATGTTGTGACAGGTGTCAGTACTGTATTTTTTTTCTTGCCCAATATTGATCTCTTGTATGGATAGAGTACTTTTGTTTATCTGTTGAACACTTGGTGAACAACTGTGTTAAATCCACCAGAGGGCTATTATAAATAATGCTGCTATGAACATTTACATGCAGGTTTTATGTAAATGTATGTTTTCATCCCTCTTAGGTATATATCTAGAGTGTGATTGCTGGGTCATTTGGTGATTCTGTTTAAATTATCAGTTTTATTGAAAATAATTGACGTACATCACTGTATGAGTTTAAAGCATACAGCATTTGATGTGATTTATGTATGTCATGAAATGATTACCATAATAGGTTCAGTTAATACCCATCATCTCATAAAAATACCATAAAAATAAAAGAAATAAGAGAAAAGAGAAAAACTTCTTCTCCTGAGAACTCTTAGGATTTATTCCCTTAACAACTTTCCTATAAATCATACATCAGTGTTATCTACAGTCAGCAGGTTGTGCATTACATCCCTAGTACTTACTTATAACTGAAGTCTTGTACCTTTTGACCACATCCTCCAACTGCCCCTCCTCTTACCGTCTGCCTCCACCACCCTTTCACAAGTCTGTTCTCTTTTTCTATAAATTTATTTCATTTCACTTTTAGATTCCACACACACTTAAGTCATGCAGTATTTAAGTGTGTGTCCGATTTAAATTCACTTAGCATGATGCTTTCGACGTCCATCCATGTTGTCACAAATTGTAGGATTCCCTCATTTTCTATGGTTGAATAGTATGTTTAAATTTTTGACAAACTATCCAACATCTTTGCAAAAACTTGCCGTTTCTAATCTAAATGCCTTTGCAGTGAGTTGGGTGTGGATATGAAGCCCTCAGTTTGGGATACCAAATCTGATGATTCCTCTGCCACCCTCTGAACCTAGCCCTTCTAACTCCCCTGCTCTTCCTATTTCTGCAGGTTACTCCTCTACTCAGCGACATGACACAGCCCGCCCCATCCCTTCATACCTTATTATCTGTATCCTTCACCTCTGCTATGCTGTACCATATGAGCTGGAATGACTTATCTAAAGTGGGTACCATGCACATTGAAAAGGTTTGAGGAGGAGAAAATTTGCTGAAGATGGCCCCTGTGGTCAAGGGGTCTCTGAATACAGCATCCAGTACCCCAGTGAGCATTCCTGAAAGTGAGGACACTGGCAAAGGCACATCCTCCTTCATCAATGCACCATGTGAAATTGGGCATGAGGAGAAAGACTTCCATGGAGGGTGGTGAGGACCACCCATATTCCCACTTGCTATTCTTCCTCCCACAACCCCAGTGTGGTGTTATGGGGACCTTCCTGTCACAGAGGCTGCCACCCAAAACGTGGAGAACTATCTAGAGATGCAGATTAGTCAGTATGACCTCTTCAACATCATTGCATCTGAACAGTTTAGCATGAATCTCATAAAGTTTGCCAAAACCAGTCAATGCCTGGGAAAGAGGCTCTATATGTCTGGACCAACCTGAACCTTCTATACACCTGTGAGAAGGTCACTAATGGCAAAACAACCACGTTGCAGGAGGAAAGAGCCTCCAAGTCTTTCAGGACATCCTTGGCATCTAGAATGCAGATGATCTGGGAGTGTCTGAATGCCTACCACTGGCTCTTTGGTGTGAATGATGATTCTTTCCAGCAGGTGGTCTAGAGTATGGGGAAATCCACAGGGGAGTACAAGGCCGTTATAAGTCTCAAGGTCTGTACATTGTCCTCACCAGGGGCTGGGAATTTTTTTTTTGCATGAATTATAATATAGTGTCTTACCTATATTCAATTCTTAGCTACATCCCACTCTTAAGTGACACTATTATCAACTACTTAAGAGAGTGGAAACACAGATGCTTCCTTGAAATAGTTGCCAAGGACACCAAGACCATCCTGAAGAAAATCCTTATAGACTTCATCATCTGAAGAGTTGACCTCTGAGCAGACTCCTTCTGGAGGAAAGTCAGGACATCTCGGACCCATTCTCTTCACTTCTCACCTCTCACTCCCTGGAATCACAGAGGCACACTTGAAGGCAAAGGGACAACATCCTTTGAGATATTCCCTTTGTGAAAATATGATGGAGAATGTGTGTTTAGCTGTTCCTTTAAAATAATTGTGTGGAGGTGTCAGGATTCCAAGGACAGTCTGGTGTCCTGCAAAGCTCTGCCCTTATGTCTCTCCTTTAGCCTTAGCCAGATAGATGATAGATGACAGATAGATAGATAGATAGATACATAGATACCAGAGATGGACACTAAGGCCATTGTTACTAGGATTGGAAATTTTTTGAATGTATAAGCAAACCTGACTATTGTAAATAACACTGACATCCCCCCTTCTGAAAGGTCATGATCTTAACATGCACATGCTTATTGTGGACATGTTATAGGGAGTAGTACGTGTTATGTTTGCTATAGAAGTTTGAAACCTCATTCTCTACCACAAGAAGTAATACAACATGTCTCTTGCCACTAAGTGAATCATTCATCCCTCACAAGAGCAACCATCTTTCCCTGCACCATTCCCCAACAATCCTACTTACCTTACTCTGTTTACCTGAGAATATATCACCCAGTACAGAGTTCAATATGAATTTGGTGAACATATCTGAACTGAACCAATGTGTAAAATTTTGATCACCAAATATGTGTAGCTTAAAACAGAAGATACTTAAAAGTAATCTGGGAGAAAAGTAAGAAAGGGATGAAAAAGTGGCATAGTGTAATATTATTGAATAATATATCATACCATTCCATTATCCCTCTGATGAGTAACCATGACATTGACTCTGCTTAGTAACCATGACATGAATCTGGAAAATCTTTTCTCGTTGAAGGTGTCCTATGCAACATCTCTCATTCCTATTTTCATTTGAACTAGTTGCTTTCCTAGCCTGGAGCACAGGACTCACTAACATCCTTCCATTACCTTGGTGGTGCTGATGCTGCTTTGATTCCCCGTTCATTTACAATGAGTCCATTCTGAAACAAATTGAAAAAAAATTTTTCTTTTAGTGATAAACTTTCAGTCTTTGCATTTCCAACTAATGCCTTTTTTGGGGACAATTTTCAATAAATAGCTTAAGTGAGTATAGGATTGTGGATATAACATTATACCTTCTGAGAACTGTGAAGGTATATTTCCTTCAGGCAGGCCATATTCTCAGTAAAAATCCCAGTGCTAAGTCCATTCTCATTCCTTGCATGGTAACTCGTTTGTCTCCAAAGAAAATTGTAGAAACTCTTCATCCCTGGGGTTCAGAAGTGTCACCAGGAACTAGTGACCTGCAGCACGACTCAGCTTTCAGAAGGCTCCTTATATGACAGCTGATATGAAAATACATGGAGGAAATTGAAATGCATATTACTAAGTTAAGGAAACCAATCAGGAAAGACTATATACTGCATGATTCCAACTGTGCAACATTCTAAAAAAAAAAGGCAAAACTATAGAGACAAGAAAAATATCAGTAGTTCTCAAAGTTTGGGGGGAGGGGCGGATGAATAAGTGTAGCAGAGAGGCCTTTGAGAGCAGTGAAACTACTCTGTGATACTGTAATTGTGGATAAGTAAAGGATAAATTATGCATTAAAAACCCATAAAATATACAACACAAAGAGTGAACCCCAAGTATGGATTTGGAGGGATAAAGATGGGCAAGTCTGAGTTCATTAATTGTATGATGGTGTGAATTGTGGATAGTGGGGAGACTGTATTTATATGAGCACAGGAGGTAGATGAGAAACCTCTGTACCTGTGTTCAATTTTGCTGTTAACTTAAAACTGCTCTAAAATATAGTATATTGAAAAAGAAAATAGCTGCTAACAATGTTCATCAGCTTTGGCATTTTCCTTTTCTATTTTTTCTAAGTGTAATATGTGTTCAGCAGCTAGCTAAAATAGTATATATGTGATATTACATGCATATATATACACAGTATTAACAAAGATATAGAAATAAATACCTGGGAATTCAACTCCCAAATTAGGAACTAGAATGTTTCTTATATCATTAAATATTCCCACATGCTTTACCCCGTAACCCGTCTCTCTCCACATCTCTTCTCAGAAGTACAGCTCCTTCGAATTTTGTGTTTAACATTTTTTTTCTTTCTTTGGTATTTGCCACAAATATGTGTTTCCTCAGACAATATATTATTTACTTTTGCTTGTTTGGGTGCTTTAGAAAAATAGAATTGCTTTGTATGCCATCTTCAGTAAGTTGTTTTTCATTTACAATTGTTTCTTTTTTTAATTTTGTTTTCAATATATGAAGTTTATTGTCAAATTGGTTTCCATACAACAACACCCAGTGCTCATCCCAAAAGGTGCCATCCTCAATACTCATCACCCACCCTCCCCTCCCTCCCACCCCCCATCAACCCTCAGTTTGTTCTCAGTTTTTAACAGTCTCTTATGCTTTGGCTCTCTCCCACTCTAACCTCTTTTTTTTTTCTTCCCCTCCCCCATGGGTTTCTGTTAAGTTTCTCAGGATCCACATAAGAGTGAAATTATATGGTATCTGTCTTTCTCTGTATGGCTTATTTCACTTAGCATCACACTCTCCAGTTCCATCCACGTTGCTACAAAGGGCCATATTTCGTTCTTTCTCATTGCCATGTAGTACTCCATTGTGTATATAAACCACAATTTCTTTATCCATTCATTAGTTGATGGACATTTAGGCTCTTTCCACAATTTGGCTATTGTTGAGAGTGCTGCTATAAACATTGGGGTACAAGTGCCCCTGTGCATCAGTATTCCTGTATCCCTTGGGTAACCCTCTTGCACTGTTGGTGGGAATGCAAATTAGTGCAGCCACTCTGGAAAACAGTGTGGAGGTTCCTAAAAAAATTAAAAATAGACCTACCCTATGACCCAGCAATAACATTTACAATTGTTTCTATCACATGTGTTTTCCACATTGTGAAGATATCACATATCATATACCTATTTCGTGTAAATGGAATTTGAGGACTGGGGTTCTTTAAAATATTCTGTTTCTCTCTCTTCAACACAGTTCTTCTATAAACATCTTGCACATGCTTCTGATACACCTGTGTACAACCTTCTCTGGAAATAGGTGTGGAATCTTGGGTCGTAACATATGGATTTTTACACATTGCACCAAAGGAAGAGAATGCATTGCTTACCAAACAGCCTCAAATCTTCCATCATTCATATATTTTCTGTATTTCTATTACTGTTGGACACTTGACAAAGATCTGCCTACCCTTATACTTCAAATGTAGAGTACACTTGTAACTTGGTGCCTATGACCACCCATTTCTGTCTTGAGGAGGTTACATGGTGTGAGAACACATTTGCATCTGAAGCAACTTCCTGTATCATGCCCTTTAAGCTCTGCAGGGTCTGCTACCTCATCCTCCAGGGTCTGTCTGAATGGATTTTAGCAAGGGTGTGGGGATTCTCAGACACACCCATACCATTCTCTAGTCCAACTCTAACACTGCATTAGTAGTACTGTCACTAAAAACTGTTTTACACTTAGGGTTTGTTCTGACTGAAGTATATACCCCCAAGTTCCTATGTTGAAGTCCTAACCCCCATTGTGACCATATTTGTAGGAGGTTCTTTAAGTAATGAAGGTTACCTGAGGCCAAATGGGTGGGGCCCTGATTCAATAGAACTGGTGTCCTTAGAAGAAGGGGAAGAGACACAAGGTATGCACACACTCAGAAAAAGGCCATGTGAGGAAGGTGACCATCTGCAAGCCAAGGAGAGAGGATTCAAGGGAAGCAAACCCTCCTGGAACCTTGATCTTTGACCTCCAGCCTCCAGAAGAGTGAGAAAATAAATTTCTGTTGTTTAAGCCCTGCCCACCCCCCCCCACCCCCCACCGACCATGGTATTTTGTTATGGCAACCTTAGCAAACCAACCTCCTGAAACTTAGGAAGGAACATTTTCCAGAATACATCCTGATTCCCAATAGGCTTTTATTTTAATTCAGTGCTTCCGCTTCTCTCAATTTCAGTGGAAATGTGCTTTTAGTCAAATTTGAAAAGGGCTCGAAAGGACTAACTCCCTATTCCTTTGTCACTGAAGTCTTGAAAATTCACCTTCTCTTACTTCTAGCACCATGGCCAGCCCTGGGGAGCTCACTGGGTGCATTGGCCAAGAGGCACCTGCCTGGCCTTCACCCGCCCTCCCACAGAGGGTCTACCATCATTCCTGCACCATCACAACACAGACTGGGCTCCAGTGTGTAACAGAGCCAGAGTGGTCCCCTGATACCCTGCGTGTGCTATGAGTACTGAGGCCACAGGGCTGCGTTCATGTGAATGCATGGGAACATGGTGAATGAAGACTTCCCTGACAATGGGTCTTTTCACTGGATTTGACCAAAGAGACATTTTGTGATTCATGCATCTTAAAAGACAATTTCTGCCTTTTGATTTCTGCCAACTTGAATGCATCAAAAATTTGACTACTTAAAAGACATAACATCACATCATACTGAACGCCATTTTCAAATTTAAACACACATTAAACAGTCAATAATAGGAAAATGAGTGTGCTACCTGAGAAGGAATTTAAATGTCTCAAAAAAAATGATAAAAGCAAATGTTGGCACTATGTTTGTATTATCATCAATTGAAGACTAAGAAATTCAGGCTGTCTGGTTGCAAGATGAGTGTCCTGGCTTGTGGAGTAGAAATGTTTCCTATTCTCACCAAGGTTTGGGTGGAACTTCTTATAAGACCACCACATTTGCCTTCATTTCATATCCCAGCATCTGACTGTTATCTTTAGCACCTCCATTTTAGGGGCAATGGAAATATTTCCTGCCTTCAGTATTTTCAAAAGCCAGTAGGAAGAAGCAAACAATAGAAACATAGGCCAAATATTTAGAATGAGATTACCCCCAAAAAATTGTGCCGTGCAGGGGAGGAACAGGTCTCTTGGGTAAAGATGGTCCCAGGACAAATTGAAGGTGCAATGTGGGGAATATGGTAAATGAGATTGTAGTGGTGGTATATGGTGAAAGAAAGTAGATACAGTTGTGGTGAGCACAGCATAATGTATAGAGTGGCTGGCTCTTTATATGGTACACCTGAAACTAATGTAACATTGTGTGTCAACTATAATTCAATGACAAATGAAAAACAAAATTATCCCATGACTTTTAATTAGGTCACAGCAATGGAACGACTTCTGCCCACTCCTCAGAAGGCACGAAGTGGGTTTTCATATGCTTTTCTCAGTGCTCACCCATTCTTTCCTCCTTCCACAGAAGATGTTTGAAGGGCAACAGCCATTGGTTCTCAATCTTTATTGGGAGAATCTTTGAATCAAAGGCCTTGAGTTCATGAGACTTAATATCTCTCTTCTTTCTCCTTCACCCAGACCAGGGGGAGGCAAACCTTGAACTCAAGAAGACCTTCCCAATTCTAGACTGGGAGGCAGTAAATAGCAATTTCTTCTTAATTCTCACATGAACTTATCATCTACAACTGGGTCAGTATCTGCAATTATTTCAATACCTAGAAGACAGCATAGGAAGTAATATCCCTGACTTATGTCATAACAAAATTATTTTAGTTAGGTGTCCTGAGGCAAGGGAAACTAAAGCAAAAATAAACTATTGGAACTACATCAAAATAAAAACTTCTACCAACAAATGAAACAATCTGCAAAACTAACGGCAGCATACTGAATGGGAGAAGTATTTGCAAATGAGATATCTAGTAAAGGATTAGTATCCAAAATACATAAAAAACAGATATGATTCAACACCCAAAAAGAAACAATCCAATTACAACATGGGGAGAAGATAGAAACAAACATTTCTTCTAAGAAAACATCCAGATGGTCAACATACACATGAAAAGAGGCTTAACAAAACTCATAATCAGGGAAGTAGAAATCAAAACTGCAATGAGATATAACCTCACAGAGAATGTGGAGAAAAGGAACCTTCTTACACTGTTGGGAATGCAAACTGGTGCAGCCATTCTGGACACAGTATGGAGGTTTCTCAAAAACTAAAAATAGAACTACCCTATGGTCCAGCAATTTCACTATTAGGTATTTATACCAAGGATACAAGAATACAGATTCAAAGGTGTACATGCACCCCAATGTGTATAGCAGCATTATCAACAATAGTCAAATTATGGAAAGAACTGAAATGTCCATTGACTTTTGGGGGAGTCTATCGGGTTTTCCATGTATAATATAATGTCGTCTGCAAAAAGTGAAAGCTTGACTTCATCTTTGCCAATGTTGATGCTTTTGATTTCCTTTTGTTCTCTGCTGATGCTAGGACTTCCAACACTATGTTAAACAACAAGGGTGAGAGTGGACATCACTGTCGTGTTCCTGATCTCATGGGGAAAGCTCTCAGTTTTTCCCCATGAAGGATGATATTAGCTGTGGGTTTTTCATAAATAAATTTCATGATGTTTAAGTATGTTCCTTCTATCCTGACTTTCTCAAGGGTTTTTATTAAGAAAGGATGCTGAATTTTGTCAAATACATTTTCTGCAGTGATTCACAGAATCATATGGTTCTTTTCTTTTCTTTTATTAATGTGATGTATCACGTTGATTGATTTGCGAATGTTGAACCAGCCCTGCATCCCAGGAATGAATCCCACTTGATCATGGTGAATAATTCTTTTTATATGCTGTTGAATTCTATTTGCTAGTATCTTGTTGAGAATTTTTGCATCCATATTCATCAGGGATATTGGCCTGTAGTTCTCTTTTTTTACTGGGTCTCCATCTGGTTTGAGAATCAAAGTAATAGTGGCTTCATAGAGTGAGCCTGGAAGTTTTCCTTCCCTTTCTATTTCTTGGAATAGCTTGAGAAGGATAGGTATTATCTCTGCTTTAAACGTCTGGTAGAACTCCCCTGGGAAGCCATGTGGTCCTGGACTCTTATTTGTTGGGAGATTTTTGATAACCGATTCAATTTCTTTGCTGGTTATGGGTCTGTTCAAGCTTTCTACTTCCTCCTGATTGAGTTTTGGAAGAGTGTGGGTGTTTAGGAATTTGTCCATTTCTTCCCAGTTGTCCAATTTGTTGGCATATAATTTTTCATAGTGTTCCCTGATAATTGTTTGTATCTCTGAGGGATTAGTTGTAATAATCCCATTTTCATAAATGATTTTATCTATTTGGGTCATCTCGCTTTTATTTTTGAGAAGCCTGGCTAGAGGATTGTCAATTTTGTTTATTTTTTCAAAAAACCAACTCTTGGTTTCGTTGATCTGATCTACAGTTTTTTTAGATTCTATATTATTTATTTCTGCTCTGATCTTTATTATTTCTCTTCTTCTGCTGGGTTTAGGCTGCCTTTGCTGTTCTGCTTCTAGTTCCTTTAGGTGTGCTGTTAGATTTTGTATTTGGGATTTTTCTTGTTTCTTGAGATAGGCCTGGATTGCAATGTATTTTCCTCTCAGGACTGCCTTTGCTGCGTCCCAAAATGTTTGGATTGTTGTATTTTCATTTTCGTTTGTTTCCATATATTTTTTAATTTCTTCTCTAATTGCCTGGTTGACCCACTCATTCTTTAGTAGGGTGTTCTTTAACCTCCATGCTTTTGGAGGTTTGCCAGACTTTTTCCTGTGGTTGATTTCAAGCTTCATAGTATTGTGGTCTGAAAGTATGCATGGTATAATTTCAATTCTTGTGAACTTATGAAGGGCTGTTTTGTGACCCAGTATATGATCTATCTTGGAGAATGTTCCATGTGCACTCGAGAAGAAAGTATATTCTGTTGCTTTGGGATGCAGAGTTCTAAATATATCTGTCAAGTCCATCTGATCCAATGTCTCATTCAGGGCCCTTGTTTCTTTATTGACCGTGTGTCTAGATGATCTATCCATTTCTGTAAGTGGGGTGTTAAAGTCCCCTGCAATTACCACATTCTTATCAATAAGGTTGCTTATGTTTATGAGTAATTGTTTTATATGTTTGGGGGCTCCGGTATTCGGCGCATAGACATTTATAACTGTTAGCTCTTCCTGATGGATAGACCCTGTAATTATTATATAATGCCCTTCTTCATCTCTTGTTTAGCCTTTAATTTAAAGTCTAGTTTGTCTGATATAAGTATGGCTACTCCAGCTCTCTTTTGGCTTCCAGTAGCATGATAAATAGTTTTCCATCCCCTCACTCTCAATCTAAAGGTGTCCTCAGGTCTCAAATGAGTCTCTTGTAGACAGCAAATAGATGGGTCTTGTTTTTTTATCCATTCTGATACCCTATGTCTTTTGGTTGGCGCATTTAATCCATTTACATTCAGTGTTATTATAGAAAGATACGGGTTTAGAGTCATTGTGATGTCTGTATGTTTTATGCTTGTAGTAATGTCTCTGGTACTTTGTCTCACAGGGTCCCCCTTAGGATCTCTTGTAGGGATGGTTTAGTGGTGACAAATTCCTTCAGTTTTTGTTTGGGAAGACCTTTATCTCTCCTTCTATTCTAAATGACAGACTTGCTGGATAAAGGATTCTCGGCTGCATATTTTTTCTGTTTAGCGCACTGAAGATCTTGTGCCAATTCTTTCTGGCCTGCCAAGTTTCAAAAGAGAGATCAGTCACGAGTCTTATAGGTCTCCCTTTATATGTGAGGGCACGTTTATCCCTTGCTGCTTTCAGAATTTTCTCTTTATCCTTGTATTTTGCCAGTTTCACTATGATATGTCGTGCAGAAGATCGATTCAAGTTATGTCTGAAGGGAGTTCTCTGTGCCTCTTGGATTTCAATGCCTTTTTCCTTCCCCAGTTCAGGGAAGTTCTCAGCTATAATTTCTTCAAGTACCCCTTCAGCACCTTTCCCTCTCTCTTCCTCCTCTGGGATACCAATTATGCGTATATTATTTCTTTTTAGTGTATCACCTACTTCTCTAATTTTCCCCTCATACTCCTGGATTTTTTTTTAATCTCTCTTTCTCTCAGCTTCCTCTTTTTCCATAACTTTATCTTCTAGTTCACCTATTCTCTCCTCTGCCTCTTCAATCCGAGCCGTGGTGGTTTCCATTTTGTTTTGCATTTCGTTGAAAGCATTTTTCAGCTCCTCGTGACTGTTCCTTAGTCCCTTGATCTCTGTAGCAAGAGATTCTCTGCTGTCCTCTGTACTGTTTTCAAGCCCAGCGATTAATTTTATGACTATTATTCTAAATTCACTTTCTGTTATATTATTTAAATCCTTTTTGATCAGTTCATTGGCTGTTGTTATTTCCTGGAGATTCTTCTGAGGGGAATTCTTCCGTTTGGTCATTTTGGATAGTCCCTGGCATGGTGAGGACCTGCAGGGCACTTCCCCTGTGCTGTGGTGTATAACTGGAGTTGGTGGGCGGGGCCGCAGTCAGACCTGATGTCTGCCCCCAGCCCACCGCTGGGGCCACAGTCAGACTGGTGTGTGCCTTCTCTTCCCCTCTCTTAGGGGCGGGATTCACTGTGGGGTGGTGTGGCCGTCTGGGCTACTTGCACACTGCCAGGCTTGTGGTGCTGAGGATCTGGTGTATTAGCTGGGGTGGGTAGGCAAGGTGCATGGGGGCAGGAGGGGCAGGCTTAGCTCACTTCTCCTCAGGTGATCCACTTCAGGAGGGGCCCTGTGGCAGCGGGAGGGAGTCAGATCCGCTGCCGGAGGTTTGGCTCCGCAGAAGCACAGAGTTGGGTGTTTACGCGGAGTGAGCAATTCCCCGACAGGAACTGGTTCCCTTTGGGATTTTGG